>NC_079466.1:21248587-23648587 GCF_026250575.1 Diorhabda carinulata
AATTATCCGAAGATAAATAACCATGGTTGCTATTTTATGAAACCATAATGCAAAAGGTAGATCTAGACTAGAAGTCGACAATAAAGAGAGAAAAAGAGATACAGAAACAGGTATTAATAGAGAGAGGTAGTGATATAGAAAAAGATAAAATCAGAGATAGAGGCGAAGATATACAAGAGAAAAAAAGACATAAATAAAAAAGATATATGGAAGGGAGATGCAAAAATGAAACAATAAGCAAAAAAAGTTATACAGAAGAGAAATGTGAAGGTTGTAAGAGAGAGAGTACCAAAAGCAAAAAATGGAAGCTAGACTTCAAAGGGGTAAAGATGAGAGGTACGGACGTGGAAAGAAACAGCAAGGAAAAATAAGAAAGACAATTAAAAAGTTGAACCTAGAGACAAGAAGGAGATACAAGAGGTAAAGATGACAAAAGACAAATATAGGGGGAAAATATGATACAAAAAGGAAATATGAGAAAGAAGAATACAAAACGGAAATATAAGAGTGAGAGAAAGGTACAAGATGAGAGAAAGAAACACAAGGGAAAGGTGAGTGATCGAGATACAAAAGAAATAGATGAAGATTGAGATGCATGAGGAAATAATGAGAGAAACAAAAGGGGAAGAATAAAAAAAGAAGAAATATATAAGAGAAAAATGGTGAAGAAATACAGGTACAAGAGTGAAAGATGAGACAAAACAGTAAAAGAGAGAAGAATGAAGAATGGAAGACTAGAGAGACAGAAAAGTGGAATATGAAGGAGAGATGGAGATATAAGAGAAGATTAAAGACGGAGTAGGAAATAAAAGAGGAACAGAAAGACATGACCCACAAATATACCTAAAATATCTTGAGCATTCTATTCTAGTAGGTAAATAAGAATGTTCAGGTACTAAAAATCTTAAATAACGTTTTTTAATTCATATACGTTGTTTGAATATCAATTTAAAACTATACTTATAAATGGAGACAACTTGAGGGATTGCTTGTTCATCAAGCAAACCATCTAACAATAAATCAGAATTTCTCAGAAACGTTTGCTTCGTAAATTCGTCATCATTGAAAGGTCTTGACTGATCTTTCCCTTCGCTAATTTTTGTAAATAATGTTGCTTTATCTATACTGAGTAGCTGCTTCTGGGATTAATTCCGTTCTAAAAGCATCATTCTTATACCCTGATTCATGTCTTGTTTGAAAATATCGTTGAACACCTAAACTCTAAATGTCCAGAATACTACGAAGGCTAGATTTATTTGCTGTACTGAACTAGAATGATTTGTCAAATAACTGATTTAGAAAACTAACTTAGCTGGTACTAAACTAACTCTAACTGGATCCACGTTTATATAATGGTAAATCCGTTTCCTTGAAGTGGAAATACCACTTGCCGGGCGGTTGTAGCCTAGAAACGTCCTGTCGCGGTTGCGTCGTTCTAGCTTGATCTACTATTACTTAGCATTACGAGCTAAGGTTCAAGCTTGTGGACAATTTCGAAGATTATTAAGAATTTACATTAAATATCAATAACTTTGAATATTTACATGACCCTAATTTTTCGTAAAAAACCATCTTTGTTCCAAAAGCTACAATTGTGGATATTGGAGTGATACTCACATGGATACTGGATCAAATAACAGACATTTGAAAACTATTATGTACTTAATATATATTTGTTCAGTTAGTTCCCACACTAAAAAATGCACACACACACGCCACTGTTGCTGTAGGTTTTCCGCGGTTTTTCTGTAACCTGGTGAATCCGTTCAACAGCCTAATAACCGAAGATAGGGAGTTATACAGTCGCAGCTGTACTTACATAAAGAAAAAATCTATTAAACTTTACAAAAAATTGTTTGATTCTTCGTGTAAGTTTTTGCTGCTTTATTTCAGTCTACATCCATCACAATTTCAGCTGTGCAGAGGAAAATTTTTCCTATTTCAGGGCCAAACCTAAAATATCTCATTCAGAACAAATCCTACTAACCTCTGTCTCTCGCACTGTTGCTGTTCAAAATTGTGTAAATGAGAGTTTTCAAGATGGAATGCTAGAAGGGGGAAAATAGAATGGTGAACTAGATTTTTCGATTTATCGCCCTTTAGACTAATTTTTATGGGGTAATAATGATAATGAATCAATGATTGCGTAATTCCATACCATAATAGACTTGAAAACTGTCAAATACAAGACAAATACAAATAGAATATTGCAATCCTACCTTTACATTTGTCTTTATAATTAACTAGATTATGAAAAACTATAAATATACGCACAAGTTGTACAATTTAAAAAGGGCAATAGGTTATTTTGGAGTAACGCTCCTGTATATTTATAATCGACTTATGCAGATGGCTTAAATTAGTTGAAAAACCTTTTTCTCCCACCTTGCCTTTGAGCTTCATATAATATTTTATCCATTATACCCAGAAACGTCATATCCTTATACATTTTAATCAAAGTTTCATCAGGCAAACGAGGCTCTTCTTCATTCCTGATTACTTTTCCTTCACGATTCAACACCCTGTATACGGGAAGAGGTTTGTACGAACTTGGTTTTGTGAATTCTAGTTTATCCGTCCATGTTGTTCGTGCTCCGGGGAATAGCGGTTCCATACTATAAAACCTCTGAAAGAAATAAAGTTATAAATATCAAAATTAGTTAAATTGAAAAATAGGTTAGTGAACTTTGAAGATAAAGTAAAAAAAAAACGATTTTCTAGCCAATAACATTCAACACAATAATGAAACTTGTTCCGCACCTTGTTTACAAGTAATTAACATTTCAAAACGTGTCAATAAACTTACTTTAAAACAGTCATGTTGAGATTTTCGATAGATAAACCTAAACAGTACATTACTGCTTTTGAACATGATTTAATTCTATTGAGAATTTTTTTCTAAAATCGACTGCTGTCAGAATGGATTCACTAACCTTTGACACGTTAAATCTAATCGTATTTTTGTCGTCTATAATCGACAAGCAGGCGCATATATAATTAAACACTGCATATTAAAATTAATCGGTTTTAATCAGTGAAATATCGAAGTTATATTTTTTGCTTTGTATAATGTTACAAACGAATTACCTGAAAATGTTTTAGATTTGATTTTAATGTAGAGGCTGTCTGTAATAAGCTACTAGAGCTGCGGCTAGCGCACAAAAATTATTATTGTAATTGCATGTGCTGATAGATCAAAAAAGGAGCTGGAAGTAATAATATTTATGAATTTGGAAACGTGGGTATGACATAATATAGGTTCGTTCCAACCCATCAAAAAACCTTTTCTTTTCGATACTTGGTTGATAGCAAGTACTATTACAAGAACCGTTTAGAGCCGGAGATTATCTATATCTATAAACGCTTCCAAGAACGGTCCAGGTTGGAACAAACCTTAAGTTAATGGCGGATTTACAGGTTTGGATTTCTATTCATCTTTTGTCGCCTCTACTGACCTGTACAATTCGGTATCTTAGTTTATGATTATTTAAGTGACGATAATACAATTTCAACTTTTTAATTTGAGAAGTAAGGTTTCGATTAAGATCCTTAATTATAGTCACGGCAAAGAATTATTAAGAGACATTTTTTTTATATATATAATTTTATTTTATAATTATATAATATATAATTTTCTTACAGTCTTCTCTATTTCTTGTTTTCGTGTTCCAGTTCCGAACTTCACCATCCATTAGATCTCCTTGTCCTCCGCATACAATTTTTTTGGGTCTCCCTTTTTTTCGATTTATTATCCTATTTATGTCGGTAATTTTCTTTGCCGCTCTTGAATCCTTCATTCTTCCTAAGTGTTCCAGTCATACTAATCATCTGGATCTTGCTAATTTCTTGTTAATCATACAGGCTCTTTATTTCCTGGTTTGTCCTTTTTCCCTCGTAATATTCTCCCAAGTAATTTTTTCTCCCGTATATCTAATTTGTTTTTCCCGTTTTATTTAGTATTCACGTGTACATGCTTTCCCCCTCCTGCTGCCTTTGCTTTGATAAGTGTTCCAAGATAGATGTAACTGTTGACTTGCTCGAAATCAATTATTTTCTGCGAGTGTGATTTCCACTCTAAGATTTCTCTTTATTTCATGCGATTTGGGATGCGTCATTTTCTTGAACTTGGGTTCCTCCGTATCTATTCTTAGGCTATTTCTGCCATTTCTTTGAAAGCTCTGCCTCTCTTTTTCAATTCTCTTGCACTTAATAAAATAATTGCCACAACATCTGCATATGCTAGTAAGCATGATGTCTCCGCTTCTTCGTACTATCCATTCCATGGTTATTGAACACCGTAGTGGATAGAAGATCTCCCTGCTTTAGTCCTATTTTAATTTTTGCTTGAATGTTCTCGAGTATCATCGTCAAGTTGTATTCGTACCCCATTTTCGGTGTCTGCTTAGGAGTGAATATATGGTTGGTTAGAGATCTTCCAGTTCGATATCCACACAAGTATTTTCCCAGCAGGGTTTCTTCACATTATTTTATTTAAAAATTTAGATACTTTGCCTTTATTTTGTACAGGGTCCTTAACGATGAGCTGAATCGATATGTATATGAGAAAGTACTGCTAGCTTATCAACAAACAAACAATGAAAGCAGCTCGACGTTTAAGCGATGCAAAAGTGTTCCGTTTAGGATAACCCTATCACATTCTCAGTATATTACCAGCAAATTGGAATAATCTTTATTAAAAAATCATAAATGGGACATGATGAACACTTTTGCAACGCTTAAACGTCGAGATGTCTTAATTTGTTTGTTTGTTGATGTTTGGTCGCTCCAGATAACCGACGATTAAAAACCATGAAAATTTCAGTTGTTCCAAGTTTCTACAAAAACCGTTAAATTGGGATATATGAATTAACCAACTTAATTGAAAGCGTAGAATTCAATGGTAAAGAGAAAAATAGGGATTGTCATTTGAAAAAATTAAGTTTTCGAAGTTTTTAGATAGCGAAATTCGGCGCCATTTTCTGAACACCCTATATAAATTTTTGTCAAGTTTTTCACAGATTTTGAAAGCTGTAAGAGTTATTTGTCCAAATCCCAAAAATATTAGACCTGACTCACTTAAACTTAGAAATATATTTTTTTTAGTGGAGTGCTGCATGTGTCCTCGAAAATGTGAAATAATTAAAAAATGGTGGTCTTTAGGCATACAATGCCTAGTATAAAGTTGTATTGAAATTTCACGTAGATACCAAAAAATTTGATAAAAACAGAAAACTGAAATTATTTTAGCTGATACGAACATTTTGGAAAACCCATGCAAGGAAAATTTCAGAACACTAGTCGCAGTACTTTCCCATATACATATCGATTCAGCTCTTCGTGAAGGAGCCTGTACATTGTGTCCAAAAGTAAATTTTGTTTGTTAGATCGTCACCTTTATATTCTATAAGCTCCGAATAAATTTCGTTTTCTCTGGGTCATCTGTTATGTTATTATGTTACTTTATTTGCTTTTAATGAAAACTGTTTTTTTTGTTTTTTGTTTTTTGTTTTTTGTTTTTTGTTTTTTGTTTTTTGTTTTTTGTTTTTTGTTTTTTGTTTTTTGTTTTTTGTTTTTTGTTTTTTGTTTTTTGTTTTTTGTTTTTTGTTTTTTGTTTTTTGTTTTTTGTTTTTTGTTTTTTGTTTTTTGTTTTTTGTTTTTTGTTTTTTGTTTTTTGTTTTTTGTTTTTTGTTTTTTGTTTTTTGTTTTTTGTTTTTTGTTTTTTGTTTTTTGTTTTTTGTTTTTTGTTTTTTGTTTTTTGTTTTTTGTTTTTTGTTTTTTATTTTTTGTTTTTTGTTTTTTGTTTTTTGTTTTTTGTTTTTTGTTTTTTGTTTTTTGTTTTTTGTTTTTTGTTTTTTGTTTTTTGTTTTTTGTTTTTTGTTTTTTGTTTTTTGTTTTTTGTTTTTTGTTTTTTGTTTTTTGTTTTTTGTTTTTTGTTTTTTGTTTTTTGTTTTTTGTTTTTTGTTTTTTGTTTTTTGTTTTTTGTTTTTTGTTTTTTGTTTTTTGTTTTTTGTTTTTTGTTTTTTGTTTTTTGTTTTTTGTTTTTTGTTTTTTGTTTTTTGTTTTTTGTTTTTTGTTTTTTGTTTTTTGTTTTTTGTTTTTTGTTTTTTGTTTTTTGTTTTTTGTTTTTTGTTTTTTGTTTTTTGTTTTTTGTTTTTTGTTTTTTGTTTTTTGTTTTTTGTTTTTTGTTTTTTGTTTTTTGTTTTTTGTTTTTTGTTTTTTGTTTTTTGTTTTTTGTTTTTTGTTTTTTGTTTTTTGTTTTTTGTTTTTTGTTTTTTGTTTTTTGTTTTTTGTTTTTTGTTTTTTGTTTTTTGTTTTTTGTTTTTTGTTTTTTGTTTTTTGTTTTTTGTTTTTTGTTTTTTGTTTTTTGTTTTTTGTTTTTTGTTTTTTGTTTTTTGTTTTTTGTTTTTTGTTTTTTGTTTTTTGTTTTTTGTTTTTTGTTTTTTGTTTTTTGTTTTTTGTTTTTTGTTTTTTGTTTTTTGTTTTTTGTTTTTTGTTTTTTGTTTTTTGTTTTTTGTTTTTTGTTTTTTGTTTTTTGTTTTTTGTTTTTTGTTTTTTGTTTTTTGTTTTTTGTTTTTTGTTTTTTGTTTTTTGTTTTTTGTTTTTTGTTTTTTGTTTTTTGTTTTTTGTTTTTTGTTTTTTGTTTTTTGTTTTTTGTTTTTTGTTTTTTGTTTTTTGTTTTTTGTTTTTTGTTTTTTGTTTTTTGTTTTTTGTTTTTTGTTTTTTGTTTTTTGTTTTTTGTTTTTTGTTTTTTGTTTTTTGTTTTTTGTTTTTTGTTTTTTGTTTTTTGTTTTTTGTTTTTTGTTTTTTGTTTTTTGTTTTTTGTTTTTTGTTTTTTGTTTTTTGTTTCTTGTTTTTTGTTTTGAATTAGTGGCCAAATGTCAAATTTCTAAGAAATAATTGAAGAAATACAGCTCATGGCGGTCTCCATGTGCTCTATTTAGACTTTTAAATTGTTACGGATTTTTTTGAAACCAGTTTTTCTGTTAGATGCGGTCAGAAATTATCTATCTAATGGTATCAAAATGTTGATATAGGAAAAAAAGGAGATACGTGGTTTGCGGCTCAAGCCGACGATATTTTAGAATAAAATTTGTCAAATGAAGTCATTTTAATTAAAAATACTACTATAGAATGTCAAAAATACGAAATAAAACATTTTGTTCCATATAAAAATAAATAAGTCAGGCAATATTATTAATCATTACAACAATTTTTATTGGTATTATATATTGTTATCACAATTTCAAGCCAATATGTTGATCCAAAGATTAGATCAAAAAATTCCATTTCAACAGACAAATAAACAAAATTAAATTAGGCAATATGTATGTGCGTATGTGGATAATGGGGTATCATATACCCTGCGACCCAAACGAACTATTGTGTCCCCTTTTCTTGCTGTGATACTTGGGAACCCAGTGTTTACAGCTGATCTGTTAATCCCACTCCCTATAAAAAGTCTAGAATGTGGTATGGCTTTAATTGCCAGAGATCTTCGTCTTCTATTTCATACGCTCCCTGGAGTTTCGTCCTCTGTGCAACAAAAATTTGCACACTGCATTATCTGCTAGGTCTAGCGTCCTCAGATATTCCTCCTCAGCGACAGGTTTCCAGAGTGTTTGGTTAGTAAACTCCTATTCCAGTTGTGTCTGCTATTTTAAATCGTATACCATTTAATGGTATTTCTGTTCATTTCTTGTATGATGTTATGATTCTACTTATTTCTAAAGCTAAACTTGTTCGACGCATCATCCTGAGGCATGTCCCAGGTTTGGTCATTATTTAGGGATGGTTTTTCTTTGGCGATTCCGTCTCTGAACATTTTGTGATGTTTTCTCTGCCAACTTTTCCAGTACTATGTGAAGAGGTGGAAGATTTAGTGCAGCTGTTGGGCATGATTTCATGGCCCCGGATGCACATATGCAAGCCAAGATTTGTACCTTTGAGAGATTGTTAACTAGCTCTAGTACCCTAAACTACTGCCCCATATGTGATGATTGGCCTCACGATTGCCGTGTAAATCCACAGTAGGATTTTTGAGTTACAGCCCTAATTTCTTTCTGCGAAGTTTCTGCACACCATCAGGACTTTTGAGGTTTTAGTGATTATCGCTTTTTCGTGTTTGTTCCAAAGAAGTTTACTATCTAGAGTGGGTCCCAGATATTTTCCCTATGTTTTCCACTCAATTATTTGCCCGTCTAGCTTGATGAACTAAAATTTCTAAGTATATATGAAAAAAAAAAATATTATAAACTATAACTAATTAACAATTTCTGCATTATGCAATTTGAGCTTCTCTTTGTGTACATTGTTTTACGTTGTTGTGTCGAAGCCTGTTTAACTAATACTAGTTGAGGGATTAATTGTCGAGTTACTTAAAAACTCCAGAATTTTCCAGGAAATATTGTATTTATTTAAAAAATATGTGTCAAATCAGGATTCATCTAATGACAAAATAATTCAAAATATCTTTTTTATGAAAATATATTTAATAAAACAGAAATGGATTTATTACAGTTTTCTCACTTGATCAGCTATAACTCTAAATTCTCGTACATTCCTGGCATTAGCTTCTTCGTAACCGGGGGCGGTTGCTTTAACTTTACCGTACCACCTAACGACGTTTTTGTATGAACTAAAATCATAATCCATAATATCGAAACTTGATACTGTAGAAACGAGAGATAGGTCGGCTAAAGTGAGATTATCGCCGGCTGCGAAATCGTTGTTGCCTATAAATGTGTCTAGAAATTCGAAAGCCTTTCCAATCTTTTCATACTTAGCGGGATCGATGCTTGCTCCACGAAATATCACCGGTATCTGAAACAAAATTTCATTTATAAACGTTCATTTTTGATTTGGAAAATTTACAGATATAACAATAGAAATCAGGCAATGTTGCCGTATATATTAAAAAAGGAAGATAGATAAGCAGATGCTCCGAAGAATAGATTCAAATGTATGAACATCGCAAATAGAAGAGAAGAATGGGACATAGATTAATAAATAGTCTTTAATGTTTTATTTTAATAAAAACGAAGATTTTTTTTGTTGGTTGGCTTGAAACTCAACAGACAGGATCGTTTTTCAAGACCATGGGGCCCTTGTTCATTTATAAATAATTAGATAGATAATGAATTGAGCTTAATTAGGCCAATATAAAACGAAAATGGAGAATTAAATTTTTCGATATCTTAGTTCGTTTGCGAGATATCGATACTTGAAGTCACAACCAAAGGTTAGTTCGAGATCCGTTTTACAGAACAGATGGCGTTTAATACTTCGTCTAGAACAAAGATTTTATCGCTTGAAATTCAACAGGCAGGATCGTTTTTTAAGACCTTGGGGCACTAGGCCTAATATAGAGTGGGATCCTTTTCTAAAAAAAAGGTTCTCAGTATGCAAGATTACATGATCTTTCCAAAAAAATATTCGTGCAGCTTTATTGAGTTATGTATTAATTTTCACGTAAAAAAGAAATTTATGCAGTGTTTTTGTATCGAAACAATTTTTCATTCATACATTCAGCCTGATGTTTTAGATTAAATTTGTTTTAATGATATTATAATTAATTCTGCCAAAAAAATCGAAAAATCGATAAAAAATTATAAAATACATGATAAAATACAAAAAAAATCTACTACGATCTCTTCTATTTCACCCTCTTATATAAAGGGTTTTCCAATAAAAGGTGTTATTTTGAACAGCCCGCTATTTCGGTAAATGTCACTTTTGAAGCTGTCATTTTTTGACATTTGACAAGTAGAAACTACGCCATTAATGAAAATTGAACGATACACGCTTCAACAACGCATTGAAATTATTAAAATTAACTATAAAAATGGTGAAAGTTTGGCAGAGACGGTTCGTAAAACTAAAACATTTTTGGGTCGACGTGAAGCACCTTCTCGGACCGCAATACAGAAAATTTGAGCTGTTGGGACAAGTTAGTGATGTGAAGAATAAAACCCGTGCACGTCGCTCAAGAACAACTGAGAATATTGCTGCTGTAGCCCAAAGTGTTGAAGGAAACCCAGGTTTGTCCATTCCTCGTCGTTCTTTAGAATTAGCCATTCCACAAACTTCATTACACCGTATTTTGCATAAAGACTTGGGTCTTAAGGCCTATAAAGTTCAATTAACACAAGAACTCAAGCCGGCCGATCATCAACAACGTCGTGTCTTTGCTGATTGGGTTCTTGAAATGCATGAAAATGATCCGGAATTTCATCGAAAAATCATCTTAACTGATGAGGCCCATTTCCACCTTGGTGGTTACGTCAATAAACAAAATTGTCGAATCTGGGGTTCGGAAAACCCAAGAGTTATTGTTGAAAATCCTCTCCATCCTCAACGTGTGACTGTTTGGTGCGGTTTATGGTCTGGCGGTGTCATTGGACCTTACTTTTTCGAAAATGAGGCTGGAGCAACAGTTACGGTGAATGGATTGCGTTATCGAGAGATGATTAATGATTTTTTATGGCTGGAATTGGATGGTATTGATTTGGACAACGTTTACTTTCAACGAAACCATCGATCTTTTACGGGAAAAATTTCCGGACCGTGTTATCTCTCGAAGAGGTTATCACAATTGGCCACCGAGATCTTGTGATTTAATACCTTGCGCCTTTTTTATTTGGGGCCACGTGAAAGATAAGGTCTACGCCAACAGTCCAGCATCGATTCAAGACTTCAAAGATGGAATTCGTGAGGCTATCGAGGACATAGGGCAGCCGCTTTGCAATTTGGTTACGGAAAATTTGATGAAAAGGATATGGTCCTGTGAGCGCAGTCGTGGCGGCCATTTGGCTGATGTTGTGTTCCATTATTAACGGCATACCTTCCTCTTTATAATGAAATAAACATCCGATCATTTATCTCAAAAAATGGCATTTTTATTTGAATATCAAAATAACACCTCTTATTGGAAAATCCCTTATTATATAAAGAAATTTATTTGCTAAATTATTTTTTTTTCATTATTTGGTCCTTAAAGGGGCCCTTCCAGAGCCTGGTGCTCTAGGCCTGGGTCTCTGAGCCTATGTATAAAGACGGCCATGTTAACATGAGTCTTGTAATTTAACGAACAAAAGGTTTTTTGATTTAATTTTTATATAATCCATTCTAATATTCCAATAATATATGAAAAAGATTGCTGGAGTAAAATGGGCAATTATAGATAAGTTTCATAATACCGTAGTAAATATACATGAATACAAGAATGGTTCAACCTTTTTTAGAAAGAATTTAATACCGTTTATGGAAAACAAATATTTAGAAAAAATTAAATGTGGAAATATGCGAGCTTATCAAGCAAGAAGTACGCTCCAACCACTTTCGGAAGCATCGGTGGGGTTAGGTTAGGTTTTTTCGACATTAAGCATTTTATTTTTTATTTACAACTTATTTTGTGTCGATTTACAAAATGTCATAGCCAAAACCACGGAAATGGTACTCGTGTCCTTTAACCCAATTTATCCAACATTATTTAAATTATCATCCATATCACATTATGCCTTACCATATATTACCTATACAGGGTGTCCCACGACGAGTTAAAACTATCTGTATATGGCAAAATACTTATAGTAAAATCATGAAAATTTCTACGGTAAGGTTTAGGTATAGGAGAGTATAAATGAATTTGCCTTATTTTTTACTTATGTATTAAAATAGAAAAAACCGGGTTGTTCTATTTTTAAAAAAATTAAGAAATTTAATATTTATCAAGTTAAAGTTTGAACACTTTTTATACACACCCTGTATAAAATGAAAAACTTTTCAACATAGATCCAAATACGTCTGACTTTGCTAAAAGCAACCGAACAGAAATCATTTTCATATCTTTAAGGGTATCATCGTAAAAAAATAATTTATAAAAGTCTGCAACGTTCAAATTTTTTACAAAAAAATTAATAATCAAAAAGTATGCATCTTTCGCAAAACGTTTCAAGACAAAAGTATACTAAAATTCTACGTCGATTTCAAAAATGTATTAACATACAGGGTGTTCCATTCAAAATAAGTTACAGTCTATACTATCTAACTATAATTAAACAACGTGTCTACATTAGGACATACTTACGTAATAATCAAAAAAACTTGCGTATAAAGTTCCCATGTCGAAGTATAATCTTTGGTCAACTAGAGCTCTTTTTTGAACATCCTTTGGATAAAGACTATCGTTTTTGGCGTATTTGTCTGCCAGATATGTCATAATAGCTCTACTTTCCCATAAAACGAATCCGTTGTCGTTTAACGTCGGTAGAGTGTGTTGTGGATTCAACTAGATTTTCAAAAATCAACAATATCAATAAAAATTCTAGAAACAAGACTTTCTATAATTATTTATTTTTAAGAAACGTTTGTTTATGGCTAAGATTTAACCTGGAATAAGAGCTGCCACCGATGATATGAATAACATTACACACATTACAAATTGAATTTTTTTGAATTTCATATACGAATAGTTTGTTATATAGAAACAAAATTGTTAAATGTTGATTTCTAATGAGTACTTTTAATACGAGTATGGACTCAGAGGTGTACCTGGCCTCACCTAGAGATAGAAAGAACACAATCTGTACAGTATATATTTCAAGTTTGAAGACGCCACGTTGTTTAGTATTTGTTTGGTAGCCATTAATAGTGAACGTTTTCAATGAATTTGTAAACATGAAAAAAATTGGTCATCGTTATGTGATACAATACATTTATTTGAAAGGCTTTAGCCCAACCATTATAAAAGCTGAACTAGATTCTACTCTGGATCGTCGACTGACAGTGCGCGACCTAGCAGACATAGTACGCATTTCAGAAAGTGCAGTATATCGCATTTAAACTGAAAATTTGACATGACAACGCTGTGCGTAAGATAGTTTCAGCGTTTACTCACAATAGAACAAAAACAGCGTGGTGAAGAAGTGTTTGGCAATGTTTCACAGAAATAAAGCCGTTTCATAACCATGGATGAAACGTGGGTCCATCACTTAACACCCGAAACGAAGGAACAATAAAAAAATGGACTGAAAAGGGAGAACTGGCTCCAAAAGAAGGTTGATTGGAGTGTTCCAAGTCCATCTCTCTGATGACGTCCTAGATAATTTTAAATTAAAGGTGAATACGGGGTCCACGGAAGAAAGTGAAGGCAGCGAGAATTTGTCAGAGGACGATGATGATCTAGATTATTTTCCTCTAGTTCTGATGATGTTTAAATTTTTTGTAATAAATAATTAATTTAATATAATAATATAATATTTAACTAGCTTTTACCCGCGGCTTAGCTCGCATAGAAAAATTGCTAAAAACCTACAAAAATCCATAACTCCACATTGAATGTCCGCGCTTAGCTTCTCTACAACTCAACCGATTTAAGTGTTCAAAAACTCAAAAGAAAGAAGGTGTTTCAGCGAGTGTTCTTAAACCAAAACGAACTCTGTAGCTGTATTGGAACCTGAGAAATACATCTTTGAATGTAGAAAAATTGCCAAAAACCTACAAAAATCCATAACTCCACATTGAATGTCCGCGCCTAGCTTCTCTCCAAATCAACCGATTTAAGTGTTCAAAAACTCAAAAGAAAGAAGGTGTTTCAGCGAGTGTTCTTAAGCCAAAACGAACTCTGTAGCTGTATTAGAACCTGAGAAATAGATCTTTGAATGTAGAAAAATTGCCAAAAACCTACAAAAATCCATAACTCCACATTGAATGTCCGCGCCTAGCTTCTCTCCAAATCAACCGATTTAAGTGTTCAAAAACTCAAAAGAAAGAAGGTGTTTCAGCGAGTGTTCTTAAGCCAAAACGAACTCTGTAGCTGTATTAGAACCTGAGAAATAGATCTTTGAATGTAGAAAAATTGCCAAAAACCTACAAAAATCCATAACTCCACATTGAATGTCCGCGCCTAGTACCCCTCCAACTCAACCGATTTAAGTGTTCAAAAACTCAAAAGAAAGAGGGTGTTTCAGCGAGTGTTCTTAAACCAAAACGAAGTCTCTAGCTTGAATAGAACCTGAGATATTGAGGATAGAACGTGTGTATGTGAAAAACTCCCATAAGTAATGTACAGGGGGAAATCGCATTTGATTATAACTTGAGAATGGTGAAAATTAGATGAAATCCGATGGTTGATGGCTGATCTGTGCATCAATACCTTTCATTGAAAAAAAAAAATTTAGCAAATCGGTTGGGTAGAACGCCTGAACGGACTCGGAATGGAAATCATCAATTTTTTTAATATATAAGATATTATTGAAAAAGTACGACAAATATAAAACTGATTAATTTGAAATTTAAGTTGTTTTAATCATAAGTACTAGAGACACCCATAAATATCTTTTTTTACTAGATGTGTTGTTTAAATTTCCCTCTATGGGCTGTTTAATCTACGATAAAAGCGTGGAAAAGCGTGAAATATTTCAATTTTCTATAGCTACTATGATACAAATACAATTTTGACATAGATATAATTCCTATTAACTAATTTATTGCTCATTTTAATTATGTGAAACAAAAGTATATGTTATCTAAAAATTCATATTTTCCGAATAAAAACAAATTTGTTTGGTACGATAGTTTTTGGTGGACAAAAATACAATGAAGGTATAAGGACACGTCCTAAAATAGGAAATTTTTATGTTGAAAACTTTACCAAAAAAATATCACTTTCGAATCGTGTTGTGTATATTTTACCTTTACAAATTCTGGTGTAAGTTGTTCCCCTTTCATCACATTAACACGTTTTAGATTGAGTTCAACTCCTACAGCTCTAGCTGCTAACAAAACGTTTCTTGAAGGAGCAGCTCCAGGAATATAGTATAAATCGATAGTCATAGTAACTGAAAATTAAATAGATATCAAATTCAATAATTTAGAAAACCATATTGGAACAGTTTGAAATAGAGTGTAACTTGCCATTCGAATACTCATTTGTTCACGTATTGTGGCTCAGTAGTCACTTCTTTTTTTATTTTAACATTCGAGATTTTAAAGAAATTAATTTGTTATCGACCTCCCACTCCATTCGAGGAATTCAATAAAATCTCGATATGTATTCTAAATCGTCCTCTATCTGTCTATATTCTACAATATATAATGTAATAATATTCAGTGAAACTTTTGGTGATATTATTACCTTCGATGGTAAGTTCTTACAAGCTTTTATTTAGTTTCACCTGACCGTTGTCTGTAACCAAATCTTGCAAGTTAAATTCGATCCCCTTTCCTGTGCTAAAATTTGGTATTTATGTATGAATCGGATGACAATGATCTAGATTTGATCTGATGATGGAGCTGGCAGGTGGCCATAGGAACATCGTAGTTAAGCGACGCAACCCCATCGAGCTATATTTCAAGCAAATTTGTATAATAGTTTCCGTGTAAATTCGAATTTTCTATTTATTTACGGAACACGAATATATTTTTAAAAAATATAAATTCAGTTTTTTCATATGTTAGAGCATAAGCTACTTTTTTTTCAAATCTGTTCTACCTACTTGTTCTTTCTTTAGTAATTTGCATCTGTGTTCCCGTTTCCTTTATCATTTTATTTTTCTCCGCAGTTCTACAGCTGCCAGGTTGGGAGATCAACTACACCCAAAGGATTCAACCGGTGCACGATAACAAACGAAAAAATATCTGGGAATCAAGTTGAGAACTGTAACAAATCCTGGATTTCCATAGATAAGTCCCTATCTTTAATATATAGACAAGTCTGAGTTGTTTTTAATTTATAGCTGTGTTTTATTCGTTGTGCTCTTTTGGATACGCAGTCGATACGAATTTATTATTAATTGTTGCTTAAACTTTCTTTTTCACAGCAATAAATATCAATTTGGATAATCATGTTTTAGTTTGTATTATTTCAATTCTTAAGGTGTTTTCTGCTTTTCCGCCCTTTTTATTAATTTTTAACGTCGTTCGTTAAAAGGCTGGTGACCCCCATCTGAGTACCAATTATTTATATACTTTAACTGAGACCGAATACCACATCCTGAAAAAGAGTTTCCAGCTGGGGAACCATCGAAATATTCTGAGAATTGATATGATAGATATAGAGAGAAATATTGAAAAAAACGGTTGTAATGTGTAAAAACATAATAAATAAATCAGTCAGAGTTTTCACTATTATTTAATAAAGTAGAGGTACACCACAGTTAAATTGTTTACAAGTAGTCCTCGTACATTATACTATTAGACAATTCCATTCGTGTGATTCCCATTTTTCTTGCGGCCATCATGGTTTTTTAATTATGAAATATCTCAATGAAAATGGGTAAAATTTGAAAAATTAACTTTGACCCAAACAAAAAAACAAAATTAAAATTGTTATGAAATACAAGGTGTCACAAAAAAAGTTTATATTGCTTATTGCGCGAACGCAGCTTTTCGGAGGGAAGCAGAAGATATTTCAATCGATATCCTGGCTCTTGGGAATTTGTCGCTATAAAGCTTTCCTCTGGAACGGATTGTATGTTGTGCGTGCATGAGTTTTATAAAAACGGTAATTCGGTGACTGTAACGCTATGTTCATCACTTAAATGATGCATCAGGTGCTCGACTGATTAGACAATGGGTCGAGACGTTTGAAGAGAACGGGTCAGCACTGGATAAACCGAAATCTAGGTGTCTAAGGTCTTCTAGAAGTCGGAAACATAGACGGTGTTACTCTTTTTGTTCGTGACAAGCCTATTGCTTTAAACGTGGATTAAGTATCAATATTTCGCATTTTACACAAAGGTTTGAGGCAGCACTTTTACAAAATTCAGTTGATGTAAGAATTGAAGTCTCAGGATGGTGCTCAGAGGTTTGACTCCGTGAACCAGATGATTGAGCGCTTTCCAACGTTTATCAACATCTTGTTTGCAGATGAAGCTCAATTTCATCTCAATCGGTACGTCAACAAGCAAAATTAACGCTACTGGAGTGCAACCAATCCAAAACACAAACATTAGAAGCCCTGCATTCGTCTGAAGTGACCGTATGAGCTGCGGTCTCAGTGTGAGGAATTATAGACTTATTTTTTTGATTATGAAAGGGGACGCACAAATACAGTGAATTAACAGCGTTATGTGGAGATGTTAGACAACTTCTTCGTGCTTGAACCGCAAAACTTTAATGTTTATAACCAAAGAACATTGTTCCAGTAGGACAGAGCACACGTTCAACAGATCACTGTCACGAATGAAATTTTATTGGTAAATTGGCCTCCCGATTTAACACCTATGGACTTTTCCCTGCAGAGTTATGTCATATCTAAAGTTAACGTTAATAGTCCGACTTCTCTGGTACAATCAAAAGAAAATATCCGCCACGAAATGGCAGCCATCATGCTACAAGCCGAGCCGTCATAGACAATTTTAGAGCTGGACGAATTGAATGCCGTTTGCGCAACGGTTTGCATTTGGACGATGCTATTTTTAAGAAAAAAATTCCCAAGCAATGTATTTTAATATTTAACAAACATGTTTTCAATACTTAAACTTACTTTTTTTAAAATTGTTTTTTTAAATGTGAACTTTCTTTTGAAGCACCTTGCATGAATGCACCTTAATTTTTAAGATTTATATATCTTAGATTTAACAACTTACTGATTGGTTTTGATATAATTGCCGAATAAATTGCACACAGGTACAAAAAAGTGGCGGCAGGAGCTGCAACTAGTTTATACGACAAAAAAATTTAGTCATAGTGCACGAAAGGTCATTTTCGTATTCAAGACATAGTCGCGCGAAAATGTTGATAAACATACAATTGAAAAATAATAAATTAGTGGTTTGAAATTTGCAGCTATATTCAAATATATAACTATTAACCGAACAGGAATGTGGTAATCGACAATTAAAATTGTCAAAATTATTTTTGTCGCCTAGTTAGTGCAATTGTCCTTTTCACCCTTGAGATTCAAATGCCATTCAGTTAACAGTCTTCCATTCCAAGTTAAACACTTAAAATTCTATTTTGATAAGAAAGGTTCAATTGAAATATAATTTCCTGAGTACTTCACATTTGAGCATCCCCAGAGTATGCTTGGGAGCGAAGCTCCAAATGTGCGAGCAATATTCCAAATTTGAACGAATCTGGTCCTTGTAGGAGATTAGAAACTGCTGCGGAAGATAAAGCTGTTTGGCATTGAAAAGAGCTCCAAGTTTTTGTGAAGTTGTCTTGGCTGAATCGGTGACTATGCCAGGTCAGATCGATATTGATCGTGGTGATCTGTTACTGCCTACGGATTTGGGTATTAGCCGAATTTATTGGGACGGTTGGTTTGAACGATGACGCCTGTGTGCTATCGTCGGCGAAACTATAGATTAGGTGTGCAGTTTTGTCGAGTAGATCGTTGATATACTGGAGAAAGAGCGTAGGTATCGAGATACATCCTTGGGGAACACCAGCGTTGACCACAAACCTTTCTGAGGTTTGTTCATCTATAGCGATCCGGATGGATCGGTCTTTGAGAAAGCTACTAAGCCAGTAATATCATTGTGACAATTTTCATTTTTATAAAAAAAGGAAATATCAGCCTAAGTATGATTAATTATTATAACTGAAGGGCTATTTGGGATTGAATCGTCAGCTTTTTCGTTACTTGCCTTAAAACAATAAATTGTGGGGCATTCCCAGATGGGTGTTAAGTGCTACACCATTCTTCCAATATCAAGAAGTTTGTACTAACTCTATATTCAGAAGTTATAAACTTAAATTAACATTCGAAAGTACAGAAAGTACAGAATGAGTACAAAGGACAGCAATTGCTTGGACTTTTTTATGAATTAAAGTACATAACTAGGCAACGGACTCTTTTAAGTACTATATTAAAATGAAAAGCGATGAATGTAGCACACGATAATGAAATGAGAAAAAAAGGGAAGAATTCATTTTCTATAGGGTCATGGGAATACACAGAGCATGAACCAAAAATAAAAATCAAGAAGGTACAATATTATTGTCAATTGAAAATTATCAGTTGATATATAGGAATAAAAGAAAAGGGAATAAAAGAAAAATGCGAAGGAATGCGATGAGTTGAACAATAAATAAGGGAAAAAAACAAGAATCCAAGAAGCAAATGGAAAAACTGAAAGAAAGAAGATATCAAAGAACTTCAGAGAGGAATGGTGATTGACGAGAATTGCTAGATAAAGATATGAAGATCGAACAACATGTTAAAAATAAAATGAAAACTCCAATCTAATAAATGTGTATATAAAAGTGAAAACAGAGATAAAATCAGCACACAAACTGCAAAAATCTACTTGTCTAGTAAATATTAAAAGTATCCAAGACAACTTAATTACAGTATATATCAACTAAAACAGGGATTGGAAGAAAATATATAGTTTGAGTGCTTTGAAATTAAAATAACCAAAATAATAAATAACTAGCTTTTACCCGCGGCTTCGCTCGCATCGAATCCAATAAATAAGAATCAGAAATCATTATAATAGATAAGAACGAACTCTGTAGCTATATTAGAACCTCAGAAATAGATCCTTGAATGCAGAAAAATTGCCAAAAACCTACAAAAATCCATAACTCCACATTGAATGTCCACGCCTAGCTTCTCTCCAACTCAACCGATTCAAGTGTTCAAAAACTCAAAAGAAAGAAGGTGTTTGAGCGAGTGCTCTTAAGCCAAAACGAACTCTGTAGCTGTATTGGAACCTGAGAAATAGATCTTTGAATGTAGAAAAATTGCCAAAAACCTACAAAAATCCATAACTCCACATTGAATGTCCGCGCCTAGCTTCTCTCCAAATCAACCGATTTAAGTGTTCAAAAACTCAAAAGAAAGAAGGTGTTTCAGCGAGTGTTCTTAAGCCAAAACGAACTCTGTAGCTGTATTAGAACCTAAGAAATAGATCTTTGAATGTAGAAAAATTGCCAAAAACCTACAAAAATCCATAACTCCACATTGAATGTCCGCGCCTAGCTTCTCTCCAACTCAACCGATTCAAGTGTTCAAAAACTCAAAAGAAAGAAGGTATTTCAGCAAGTGTTCTTAACCAAAACGAACTCTGTAGCTGTATTAGAACCTGAGAAATAGATCTTTGAATGTAGAAAAATTGCCAAAAACCTACAAAAATCCATAACTCCACATTGAATGTCCGCGCCTAGCTTCTCTCCAACTCAACCGATTCAAGTGTTCAAAAACTCAAAAGAAAGAAGGTATTTCAGCAAGTGTTCTTAACCAAAACGAACTCTGTAGCTGTATTAGAACCTGAGAAATAGATCTTTGAATGTAGAAAAATTGCCAAAAACCTACAAAAATCCATAACTCCACATTGAATGTCCGCGCCTAGTACCCCTCCAACTCAACCGATTTAAGTGTTCAAAAACTCAAAAGAAAGAAGGTGTTTCAGCGAGTGTTCTTAAACCAAAACGAATTAAGTAGCTATATTAGAACCTGAGGTATAGATCTTTGAATGTAGAAAAGTTGCCAAAAACCTACAAAAATCCATAACTCCACATTGAATGTCCGCGCCTAGTACCCCTCCAACTCAACCGATTTAAGTGTTCAAAAACTCAAAAGAAAGAGGGTGTTTCAGCGAATGTTCTTAAACCAAAACGAAGTCTCTAGCTTGAATAGAACCTGAGATATTGAGGATAGAACGTGTGTATGTGAAAAACTCCCATAAGTAATGTACAGGGGGAAATCGCATTTGATTATAACTTGAGAATGGTGAAAATTAGATGAAATCCGATGGTTGATGGCTGATCTGTGCATCAATACCTTTCATTGAAAAAAAAAAATTAAGCAAATCGGTTGGGTAGAACGCCTGAACGAACTCGGAATGGAAATCATCAATTTTTTTAATGTATAAGATAAAAACAGTGAAAAAAAAATTAAGTAGATAGGAAATAATGGGAACAATGGGTGTGCAAGAAGAAAAAAGAAGAATTGAAGAGACTTGGGGTTTTTATCAACTTTTAAGAAAGGCTAATTACTTTAACTTTTAATCATGACAACTATAATCAATAAAGTTGGACAGTTCGAATATTGTATCATACAAATTCTCAAAAAAAATTATATAAGGAAAAAACAATGTAACTATTTGAAATTTCGTAATTAACTTAGCAACAATTTATTCTAATTCATTTACATAAGTTGAAGGTCAGCTATTGTAAGTTTGGATTAAAATATAAGGCAACATAATCATCAATCATCAAATTCATTTGTGTAAATGATCTTTGTACATACGTAAATTAAATGCGAAGACATTATTGAACTGCTTTTGAATTTTTCATATCCCATCTACTAAAATTATCAATTTATCAGTTAAAAATTTTTATTGTAATTAAATTAAAAATGATCAGTTATAACCAATTATAAGGGGTTTTCCAATAAGAGGTGTTATTTGATATTCAAAGAAAAATGCCATTTTTTGAGATAAATGATCGGATGTTTATTTCATTATAAAGAGGAAGGTATGCCGTTAATAATGGAACACAACATCAGCCAAATGGCCGCCACGACTGCGCTCACAGGACCATATCCTTTTCATCAAATTTTCCGTAACCAAATTGCAAAGCGGCTGCCCTATGTCCTCGATAGCCTCACGAATTCCATCTTTGAAGTCTTGAATCGATGCTGGACTGTTGGCGTAGACCTTATCTTTCACGTGGCCCCAAAAAAAAAGGCGCAAGGTGTTAAATCACAAGATCTCGGTGGCCAATTGTGATCACCTCTTCGAGAGATAACACGGTCTGGAAATTTTTCCCGTGTAAAATCGATGGTTTCGTTGCTTGTGTGGCACGTAGCGCCGTCTTGTTGAAAATAAATGTTGTCCAAATCAATACCATCCAATTCCGGCCATAAAAAATCATTAATCATCTCTCGATAACGCAATCCATTCACCGTAACTGTTGCTCCAGCCTCATTTTCGAAAAAGTAAGGTCCAATGACACCGCCAGACCATAAACCGCACCAAACAGTCACACGTTGAGGATGGAGAGGATTTTCAACAATAACTCTTGGGTTTTCCGAACCCCAGATTCGACAATTTTGTTTATTGACGTAACCACCAAGGTGGAAATGGGCCTCATCAGTTAAGATGATTTTTCGATGAAATTCCGGATCATTTTCATGCATTTCAAGAACCCAATCAGCAAAGACACGACGTTGTTGATGATCGGCCGGGCTTGAGTTCTTGTGTTAACTGAACTTTATAGGCATTAAGACCCCAGTCTTTATGCAAAATACGGTGTAATGAAGTTTGTGGAATGGCTAATTCTAAAGAACGACGAGGAATGGACAAACCTGGGTTTCCTTCAACACTTTGGGCTACAGCAGCAATATTCTCAGTTGTTCTTAAGCGACGTGCACGGGTTTTATTCTTCACATCACTAACTTGTCCCAACAGCTCAAATTTTCTGTATTGCGGTCCGAGAAGGTGCTTCACGTCGACCCAAAAATGTTTTAGTTTTACGAACCGTCTCTGCCAAACTTTCACCATTTTTATAGTTAATTTTAATAATTTCAATGCGTTGTTGAAGCGTGTATCGTTCAATTTTCATTAATGGCGTAGTTTCTACTTGTCAAATGTCAATGACAGCTTCAAAAGTGACATTTACCGAAATAGCGGGCTGTTCAAAATAACACCTCTTATTGGAAAACCCTTTATTTATCAAATAATATAGTACCTGGGATATTTTGAAAAGTCGTTTCCAAGGATTTTGATGGCTATTTTACAATAAAAAACAATTACCGCCATCGTTTATTCCATATTTCGAATTACCCCGTTGAAACTATCATTTCTAGACTGATGTCGGAGTGTTTGAGGTTATGTATCAACAAGAAATAGTCCCACAATAGTATAAAGTAGTTTTGTTTTGGAAATGTGATAAAGGACTGTAACGTTATCATCATTACATCATTTCCCAAGAATATACATTAATCTTCACAACCATGACGATACGGTATCTGGACTTTGTTCAATACCACGTGACTAATAGCTATAACTTCATCATTATCATATCATTTCTCAAGAATATAGCTGAATAAATCTTCACAGTCTGGCGTGTTATAAACAAATTTTTATGAATCTCACTTTTATTATGAATATACTATTTATTGAAACGAGTACTATGCTGATTTCATAAAGAGAAATGAATATTCTGCTGAAAAACCCTTGAATATTCTGACAATACGCCAACGTAAATAAAAGAGGAAGGACAAAGTATGGAGACTCTGCAGCATCAACTATGACCGTAAAATTTTGGACAGCTGGATTCAAACGTGGCCGTATCAGATTGACGACGAGATGTTCAATATTGCAACAAGTAGCGTTATCATCGAAAAAGTTCACCAAATGGTACTGGACGACCATCGAACTGAGATTAGAGAAACTGACAGAATACATGTATGCGTAAACTATCCGATCGTTGCGTTTCCCGTTTGCTAACTTTATCAAAATTTGACGCACAGGCAAAGACCATTTAATCGGTCGGAAAAGTATATTACGCATCATTGCTTTATAAAGTAAAGGGAGAAATTGCAGTGACCGCATTTGAAAAAAAAGACAGTACATTTCCATTAGGACAACGGAGCTTCTCACACTTCGGAGATCGCTACTAAATATGGCCACCAACGACTTATTTTTCTTGTCCTAACCTCAAAGTTTTACTTGCAGGAGAAAAAGAGAGAGAGAGAGAGAAAGACTTTATACTTCCTCAATCGATAAATAAGAAACCTAAACTTTTGTATAAAATAAACTCAAAACAAACAGAAGAAATCATTTTTCTATTAAAGTAAATAAAAAAAATGAATGAAATTTTATTATTATTTTCGATTAATTACATATGATGTTGCTTACTTACAGAAACAGAGTTTGCTTGAAATACTGGCTATTTATAAGGTTTCAATTTGATATTGACAGACACACACGGCTATGATATGATCTGTTAATCGATTTAAAACTTTCTGATTCACTATATTTTTTTTGTTTTATTTTGTGGTGCATAAATAAAAAAAGATGACGGTTTCTCGACGTGTGGGCACGCGACGTATAATTGTTCATGCGCGAAACAGGGAAACTCCAAGTTGGTTCCGCAGACTTCCAACGACTTGCCTTGCGATTTATTTATGGTCATCGCAAAGCCAGACGTACCGGAAATTGTAAACGTTTAAAATCGTATGGTAAATACGTTGGAATCATCGGTATAATTCTGACATAACATTACGACTACTTTATTGATCTATCTCTCTCTGATCATTAGTGCGGTTAGCACGTGAGGTAGCTCTTCGCACATTTGATTTACTGCGACGACCTAAGTCAAGTCGTCTTCTCCTCGGCATCGTAAATTGTAATTAATCAAAGTGAGAAAAGTTCTCTCCCACTTAGCAGTAAAGTGTCACTAACAAATATAGAAGGATGCAATCTTTGTCTTGAGGTATCGATCGACATAGAGGATGGATCGACATATTAGTTGGTTGTCAAATGTCAAATATCATGGTTGCGTTCAGAAACTTAATTTGTGACAAAACATCAAGATAAAACAAAATTGCTTTTTATATTAAATTCCGAGAATTTTCATATTTATTCACCTTTTGAACCTTCTTTGGACTTCCACAAATAATTCAAGACCAAAATTAACCAAATCGGTCCAGCCGTTCTTGAACCATTAAGATGATTATAAAAAAAGTCTCCATTAGGTGGAACTTTTTAAATAACCCACTGCAATACTTTATTCCTCCACATTGATTAGTGTACTTAAGAATGCACCAAATTGTCTGTGGAATATAAATTAATACTCTAAGTAAAATTAATGATTAAGACCCCGTATTTTTGTACGACTATGCTGGGAAGGTCAATATCAAAAATTCTCGTGAACTTCACATATGCACTGTGATTTTGCGGAAAATTAAATTTGAATCTGTTAATTCATTTACTACTTTTGTTTGAAATAATATCGAGAATAATATCAAGGTTTAAGGTATAATATAAATCCTGTGAGTATTCGTAATATTCGGCTTTTCAAATTAATCAAACCTTATTCAATGATGAATATATAGTAGTATAGATTTTCATTCGAAAACCCTTTTTTTGGATTAATAGATCAAAAAATATCTTTGTAAATCTTGTAGAATATGTACAAAATTATGATTCACCAATTTTCAAGTTTGACGAAAAGTATTCACATTAACAATTTGTTTTTAGTATAAACTTTAGTACATAGTTTTTTATTCATTGTCGATATCTTCACTATCAGTAATAGTTGTTGACAAAACGTCGAGTGGAATCATTTCTAGATTCACCTCTACATCTTCATCATTTCCATCATTTGTTGACTCTACGCTTAAGCATGACGGGCCACGTCAATGTTTATAAACTAGGATAAACCTCAATCCAATTTTTTTGCATCCATATTTGCCGCCACATTTAACTCCCAAACCCTCCTGTTCTGGATCAATTTCTCTTCCTAGCCAGGTTAGTTTTGATAATATGCTGTTTAACTGCTGAAGAAGTAAGTGGCGGTAAAGGAAATTCACAGCTGTACTTTGTCATTTTACAGTATCTGTAATCATCTATCGAATTTGGAGCACCGTATATTGTTAGTAGCAAATGTATTCTAGCATTGATAATGACATCCCGATGACAATTTTCTTGTTGGAATATTTCTGCAAAATCGATCATCGAACATCTTCATGACTATCAATTCTCCTCCTTCAAAAAGTTGTGTCACATTCGGTCATGACATGTGGAAACAGAATATTTTTCTTGAAATGTGAATACTTGTTGAGTATATTTTTGTTACATTGATTTTTTCCTGGTTTTTGAAAATAAATGATGTTGATCAAGTATTTTAGTCATCTATCACTCATTATGAAAACAGTTTGAGAGTAGAAAACATCTAAAATGACTCTAGTTCAGTAGCAGGTATAAAGAGATGGGTCTCGCAACAATGAAATACAGAGCATCATCTAATCCTCCACAAGGCCCATATTCGTTCAATTTTGAAATATCGCATATTTGGAACTACCAAGAATACTTTGAGGGTGCTCGACTCAATACAGAAGAGAGCAGTTCGACTTATAGGCGATGCAGAGTTGACTAGAAATTTGGACGGCTTAGAGTATAAAAGAAAGGTTGCCTGCAGACACCCAGAACTTTATTTTTTATCTTTTTCGTTGGAGAAGTCAGCTACCAAGAATCTCTTTTTCGAGCACTACCACCTGGCATCTCCACACGGCAGGCACTACTTGAATGACTTGAGTGTAATAGGGTTTATCCACTTGTGCTTGCTTTTAACTTAAAAAAAATCTGCAACTGACTTTCTGTAAAGGCGGGTTTCCACTAAACGGACAAAACCTCAAAAAAAGTCTCCTAAAATGTTTCTTAGTTTGAAAACTATAGTTTTTGTTTAGTCTATCGATAAAGCTACTGTTTTGTTATTTCTTCTGTAACTTAGCATTGCCAATAGTAATAATTATATCAATTTTGTGCAGTAACCATGCCTATTGATTTGTATTATGTGCCTGGAGCTGCACCTTCGCGAAGTGTATTGCTTGCGGCTAGAGCTTTAGGCGTCGATCTCAACCTTATACGTACTAATGTGATGAATGGAGAAAATCTTACACCGAAGTATCTTAAAGTAAGTTTAGTACATTTAACAATAACTGAATCTTCGGAAAGGCACAATAATGCCGAAACATCGAGTTTGTTCACACAGTAAGTGAATATCTACAATATTATAAAAAAGTAGCCACTTCTTTGATAAATTTTCGTTTGCAAAATAATAACAATATAAGTTTACAACCATTGTAAATTCCCAAGTGTAATTTATTCAACTGCTTTCGTACCTTCCAGGTATAACTCACCTCTAGATTGACATAACGTAGCAACACGTCCAATAAATCTTGCATAGTCACAAGACACATGATTAGTCTAGCTATCAATAAGATAGAATTTTCCTCTCCTCTCCTAGCTATTTTTTCAACAAAAATAAAGGTTTATGTATCTTTTTTCACCTCTAGAAATTTCATATTATAATTATTTATATCAATATTCTACTCTGGAGCAGTTCTTGTGAGGCTTTTTTTTGTATAAAACGAAACTTTTTTATTTTCAATGAGAATGATTCGTCATAATTCAAAAAAAACTTTGTAACTTACCACTTTATACTATTATTACTTACTATTTGTCCAATTATATTACTGTAATGTGTAAACTAATAACTAACATTTAACTATTTATTAATACTTATTACTAAACACTTATTATCTAATTTATTTGAATTCAGCTAAGGTAATAAGTGATTATTTCTCAAAATGCTTTCAATATTATTAAATTGCCAGGTATTTTATATTTCCGGATAATTTTGATTCTTTCACGAGAGTTTAAGTGTTTGAAATAGCCATGGAGCGCCGCTGCTTTCTAGAGATGCTAGAGATGGACGTGGGTAGGGCACGGTTACATGTAAGACCGAGCGGTAGGACAAAGCTGAAAATTTTGACAGCATTTTTACAACTATTATTATTTATTATCATCTAACTTCTTTTAATTGATGACATTACTTATTTTCATTTATAACTATGCGTTGGGTCAACACAATTTGACACCATCTCTTGACTACAACGCCGACCTGGAGGCAACAGAGTGAAGTAGTTTAGCGATTTAGTGAAATAAACCCACCTAGACCAGTTTGAAACCAACTTATTGAAAAATGAGGATAATTTGATAAAAATCAAAGGAAAAATTATTCACGGGTGACCTGAGGTTGGGAAGGGAAAGGGGGTGATATTTTAAGGGTTAAAAATTTATTTACCTTGATTTCCAGCAAAAGTATAAAGTCATATAGCAAAGTAGTAGGTAACAAAAAGATCTACAGCTTTTCTATTTTCACTTCTTTCACATAACCTCAAAATTCATGTGAAAAATAGAAAGCCATGTTTTTGGTTTTTTATTTTTATATTTTACAAGAAACATTTTTTCCTCGCGAAATTTGTGAAAAGTTACTTTTATTTATTATTTATTTGATTTGAAATATCATTTCTTTCACGTTATTTTGACAGAATATCGAAAAAGCATCCTAATTTTCAACCTAAAATGCAAAAAAAAACGAAAAAAACTCGTATCTGAATTTTTTTTAATCATCTTGTTCAATTTTTAGATATTTATTTAAATTTTTCACTCTAATTACACGAAAAACGTGAGATTCCATGTTACATTGATAAACATAAGTAATTAGAGCTAACAATTTTAATAAATATCTAAAAATTGTACATGATGATTAAAAAACAATTCAGATACGAGTTTTTTTCGTTTTTTTACTCTTGTTGAGAAAATGTCTCATGATAATATTTTCACGAAAGAATTTGCGATTGAAAATTTTGGTTCTTTTAACATCAAATAACATCAAAAACTAAATCAAACCAGTTTTCGCAAAATTTCGTTTTTTTGTAAAAGATAACAATAAAAAACCAAAATCTTGATATTTCAAATTTTCCATATAAATTTTCAGGTTATGTGAAAAAAGTGAAAATACAAAAGTTGTGGATCTTTTCATTACCTACAACTTTGCTATTCAATTTTTTTCCGTGGGACTGGTACTTTTGCCAAAAATCGAGATAAATCATTTCTTTGTAAATGTTTTTCTCACTTTTTATTATTTTTATTGGCTTAATGACCGTGGTCAACATTAAAACCTTGACGCAAAACCTTCTTCAACCTATTATAGATGTCACTATCTAACCTTAATTCTCCAAAATTATCACACACTTCTTATTATTAATGACAAAAATTAGATTTAAACTTATTGAATCTTTAAAATTAAGATTTTGGCCTCTTTGAAGAGATTCAACAATAAACTTTGCAAATGCGAACCATTAAAAGTGGCAAAAGGGTCGGAAGAGATGTAATCCAATCATCGTCGTGGTATTAGCCACGAAAGAAATAGTTTCTAGAGATGAAAGTAGTTATTATATTGTAAAATTTATATTTATATGAATATAAATACATTATTTTTTAGCTTAATCCACAACACACAGTACCTACATTGAATGATAATGGTTTTGCGCTATGGGAAAGTCGAGCTATCGTGACATATCTGGCAAATCAATACGGTAAAGATGATAGTCTGTATCCTAAGGATCCTAAGAAAAGGGCTGTTGTCGACCAACGATTATACTTCGATATTGGAACTCTGTATAATAGTTTCTATAGTTATTATGTAAGTTGTTATATTAAAAAGATTTTTTTACTCTATTTTTAATGTATGTAGTTACTCAAACTTATGACACGGTATTAAAGTACGTAGGTGTTTGGCTAGACACGAAATTTAACTTTAAAAAACACGTAGAGAAGTCAATAGGAAGAGCAGAGAAAACTCTTTTAGTTACGGCGAGTATAATGCCAAACATTGGCGACACTAAAGCACCTAAAAAGAAAATCTATGGTATACTGCATACGAAAGAAAAATTTCGAAAAGCTGACACGACTACAGAGGAAGATGGCTATCCGCATATGCAGCGCCTACTGGAAGAAAATGGATAATCGCAGGGCTGGCTCCTAGGGAGCTGCAAGTAGAAAGGAGTGTCGAAAGCTGACGCAAGAACAAATCTCATCCAAAGGTGGGAAAACGGAGCATATTGTCGATGGACCCACCGACTCATTCCTTTTATCGAAGTCTGGGTGAACAGGGAGCATGCAGAAACTGACTACTTCTTAACACAAACACTCACAAGCCATGGATGCTTTCGCAAGTATCTATATACCAGGCGGAGAGCAGACAATCCTAATTTAAGATTTAATAAACTTGTATAAATTAAAAAATGTTTCCAGAATTGGGTAGAGCGTGTGTAAAAATGAATTTGATGAAGTGTATATTAGTTTAAGAATATTTATTTGTTTCACTTTAGTTACTAAATTTGGATTTTGTGTTCATAATATTAATAGATATAGTTTAAAAAAACTGAAAAATGTTCTTTTTGTTTTTAGATACGTATGATATTTTGGGGAGAAAGTGCGGATCCTGCAAAATTCGATAAGATCATAAAAGCTTTCGAATTTTTAGACAAATTTATTGGCAACAACGATTTCGCCGCCGGCAACAGTCTTACTTTGGCCGATCTAGCTCTTGTTGCAACAGTTTCCACTTTTGAAATAATGGAATTCGATATTAGTCCTTACAAAAACGTAGTTAGATGGTACGCAAAAGTTAAAGCGACTGCTCCTGGTTATGAGGAATTGAATACAAAAAATTTACTGGAATTTAAAGCTTTAGTCGATCAATTGACTAAAAAATGAAATAACTTTCAAAAATATAATTTATTGCAATAGTATTTTTTTTTTTTTCGTTTCTAAATAATTCCTGTATCATCCTAGAAACTATATGAAACCTATGATCAACGCATCTTAATGCGTCTTTTATTTTTAAACCAAAAGTTGGCTTCATATTCTCCATTGATTGCTTTACCTACGATCGTGGGTTATAACCCTCTAATCTCAAAAAACAGTCTTCAAAATTCATTGACTAACAAAATCATTAAAGCGCCATTATGCTTACACCATAAAAAACTTACTCCACACAATGAAGAGTTTCACCTTTTTAATTTTTTCTCTTTATATGCCAAAGATAATTTGAATATTCATCATCATATTGCTGAGCAAATTTTTTCGTTGATAATTTCAACGAACCTGGCGCGATCCATGAGTTTTTGGTTTCGTATATAGTGCGTTCCAAAAATCTTTAAACACTACGTCAAATACAGCGCTCAATTGGTAACCACAACCTATTATCTTCGCTGGTCTCTCAAGGCAAGACTTAACTTCGATAAGAAGAGTAAGAATCGGCCGTTCAAGACTTACCCATGGATACCTAATGGCTACTACTCCCAGACCGTTTTGCTCCAGCTGCAACTCGTATCTAACCATAAAGCACATTTTGATCGAATGTCGCAAATATACCGTCGAAAGACAACAGTTTCAGCTTAGCCTAAACTACAATGAAGTCCTTAACAACTCGGAACAAATTAGCTCTCTACTTCAGTTTCTCAAAGATGTACAACTTTACCACAAACTATAGAACAATTGTGTTACTGTTTCTGTCCACCCCTCATTCAATTCGATTATATCAGTTTTAGTTCAAAACGTTCTCTATACCTACAACTCCTACCATATGTTACAAATCAGAAGAAAATGTTGATAAATATGTGGTGACATTATTCTTTATACTCGCTGGTAACTTTTTCTAATATATGGTCAGTTTTTTTATTAAAGTGCAAGCAAAATTGATTTTTCATAATTATATTGTTTATTACTTTCCTATTACTTTCTTGTGAAATTTAATCGTTTCAATCCATATTCCTCTTTTTCCCGCAGCTCTACAGCTACCAGGTTGTAATAATAATAACCAAACCACCAACATACTGAATACACTGTATACACCACCACTACACCAACACTCACAATTACACTGTCTGACGCGCGTTTCGATAACCAAGTTAACGTCTTCAGACTCCAACTTAAACCACCAACAGCTATGCTGGCATCAATGGCAACATCCCCACAAATTAGACCATAGTCGAAGGCTGCAAAACATTCCTTAAATCTCATTCATTAATCAGGGTTATTTTTTTCTTGTTCTGATAAATTTATTATGAAACTCTATTTGTTTCCTGCTTTTTCATCTTTCTCTTTTATTTTAATTTCGTTTTGTTGAAAACTTGATGCGTCCAATTTAATATTAATTATTTCCTTCTTTTAAGTATCAGTTATATCATTATATACATTAGGGAAATTACACCATAACGTAGGTGGTCGGTTGGTAGCGCTGTTTCAGGTTTGACAGTTGACTTTGGAGATATTATTTGAATTTAAAGAAAAAGCTCATCCTGTAAGCGGAATGTCGGGTGAATAACTTCAATTTACACCATCAGAATTGTGAAACGTCTACCGCCATAAATAATTTACCTCTTTAAAGAGTGAGATATAATAAGTTCAATATATTAAACCATTCATTTATTTTGAGGTTAGGTATTTCCAAGAAATTTTTTCACTGAATATTTTGTTCATTTTTCGTAACTACTTTACTTTGTCTGAAAACTCAAACTAATACGTCAAATTATAATTAAAGGAAGAAAGAAAATACATATTACATGTAAATCTTTTTATTTCAAATTTTACAAATCATTCAGTTGTAAATTACAATACAATTTATTTCCGTGACTCAAATGTAACAGTTACATTTCATTTTTTTGTTAATTGATCAACTAAAGCTTTAAATTCTTTCAAGTTCTTCTCGTTGGCTTCTTCATAGCCTGGGGCAGTTTTCTTGACTTTTGCATACCATCTAACTACGTTTTTGTAAGGAGTAAGATCGTAATCCATTATGTCAAAGCTGGAAACTGTTGAAACGAGCGCTAGATCGGCCAGAGTAAGATTGTTGCCTGCAGCGAAGTCACTATTGCCAACAAATTTATCCAAAAACTCGAATGCCTTTCCGATCTTTTCGAATTTAGCAGAATCGGCACTGGCCCCCATAAAAATCATGGGATACTGAAAAATAAAACAAATTATTATTATTAAGTAGTTACTGCTTACTGTGTCTACTTTCTAAAATAGATAACAAAGTAAAATCAAAAGCTGTGGTTAAATGGGTTCTTTTATTTTGTCTACTAAATAAAACACTTGTACAATTTGGCTTTAACAAAGAATAAAAACAACAGGGAGATCGATATGCACCGCAGAAAGGACGTAGCACCTTCAAACGGTTGAAGATTGTAATTATTAACTTTGACAATAGACGAAGAAAAAGTACAGTAACAAGTTGCTGCAGTTTTATAAAAAGTATTTAAAACATAGTCAAAGAATGACACTGTAAATAGATTTCACCGTCAATTCACATGAAAATACCAGCACCAATGAAGTGAGTAAAGACATGCCTATGTTGGAGATTTGTTGGAGAAACATAGACAAAAAAAGACTAACGTTACTGGAAAAACGTGATGTAAGACATAGAAACAATATCAAGATGAAGGCAGACTTGTTATTTATCCCAGAGGTTCTTTTTTTCTCAACATACCACGTTCAAAATCATATTACCAAAACTTAATTATGAAGATCATATCTAATGCTAGAGACACATAAAGCTTTTAGGTCACTGTGTATGTAACGCCCTGGACCATACATACATACAGGGATAAAAATTTGCATAGTCTTCTATCCACTTTTAGAATCATTTGTTTATAATGTTAAGACATTTGCCAACATTTTTCTAACTGATGTCAGATTCCTAGACGTCCAAAAAATTTTCACATCTCGCTTCTCTTGTCAAATAATAAAAGGTCCATATTATAAGTTAAAATAAAAATTTTAAACACATTTTGGAATAAGAAATGGAACAGTAACAAAACTTGTGTGAAAATCCTCCTCGAAAGACAAATCAATTACACCTAGTATTTGTCCAGCACTTACTTCCTACAGTTGATCATTATTTGTGTTAGATATATCTTTGCATGCAAAAACTTTTCAACTCTTTGAGGTTCCACTAGACCTAACACACATTATCTAAACCTCATCATAATTTCCTATTCCATTAGTGTCTTCGTTTATTTCTTACCTAATCTTAGTACCTGTGTTTGGTAGTTCTTCATTTTTAATTATGATATTCTTTATTGTTGCTTGTGTATATTTTTGAATGTTTCATTTGTATTGTACTCATTTTTACTTTTACCTTTATTTCCATTTCTTAACCTTTCAATATTCAGGTTTCAATTTTCAATAACAATTTTCATGACACCACCTTCCCTTTCTGATTCATATAATGATAAAGCCCTAAACTCTAGACCTATACCCTCCAATAAAGAACTTGATATAGATTTAATACTTTAGTGTAAGTTTATGTTATTGAAAATTATTCAATAAATCCTATTACATTTTCGATTTAAAGTTGTAGATCATACATGATCAAATTTTATAATTCAATTCAATTAGGGTAACCATCATCAAACAAACTCTTAATATTCTTAACTCAACAAAAACATCAAAAATTAAAAAAAAATTACATAGGATTATATACTTTTTTCTTCTAATTAGTAAAGCAGACAATAATATACATCTAGAGTTGGAAAACATAATTTAGTCCACAGTTTTATCCACGACTTACATAATAATCGGCAAAACTTGCAAATAAAGTTCCCATGTCGAAATATAATCTTTGGTCGACAATAGCTCTCTTCTTCGGATCCTTGGGATACAAACTGTCGTCTTTGCCATATTGATCTGCCAGATAAGTCATGATGGCTCGACTTTCCCATAAAGCGAAACCATTGTCGTTCAATGTAGGTACAGTATGTTGTGGATTAATCTGAAACAAAATATTTGTAATGTATTTTGGTATGAAGTATATGATTCGAGCTATACTTATTCGTTTCCATCATAAAATGTGGATAAATACAGATTTACAGGTTAGGTTATCATTAATGGTAAGATCAAGCGTATAATTCTATAACTTTTGGCCTTTTGCCTTTCGGCACCCAGCCAGATTCATATTGTATTCATGTGTGTTTTGTTATTTTTTAGTACATGTGTGAAATAAGCTACTTTCTTAAGTAAAAATGAGTGTGCAATCTATCATTTTCATAAGTGGCCGTAGAGGAAGATACAGTAACAAAATGTTTGGTTTGATTGATTTTAAATTTGATATTTCTGATAGCGCCAAGTGTATTGTTTATAAAATATACGGAAAATTTATGGTTTTTCCAATTTTCTGTTTTTTGTTGCTGTTCCAGATACAAGCCGCTTATGCTAATATTGACCATTACTGTGAAGAATGTAGGAAAAACCTTTATATTAACGTTTATTGAGATACGAGGGCTGCTACTTTTGAGATATGGCAACATTGATGTGAATATGTCAAATCTGCCATCAAAGTTTGACATTGACAGGCAAATGATTGCCTGTTTTGTCGGAATAACTGGACATGTCTTCACCGTTCCATTAGAGCAGCGTGGAATGGACAATTCTGAATAGTATATCAGCATTCGTTTGACAGAAGTGTTCGGAAAAACCAATCGCAGAATCATTTTCCGTCACGAAAATGCGAGCTCTCACACATAAGTTCAAACAAAAACGTTTTTTGTACAAGGAGACCTCGTAAACTACTTATCAAAGATAAAGGACAATAAATATTTTTTCTATTATTGTAGGGGTATTTTGAAAATAAAAGTCTCGTCTGTGTTACGAACATCTTGTCACTGTAATTCGGAGTTGAATCACGTAACTGCAGTGTGCTTCCAAGTACAATTTTAGAAGAAGGGACTTAATGAAGTACGTTACCTTTCGATCAGTGAGAGTAAGATAATATTTTTAATTTTTCTCGAAGGGTTACAAAGTGTTTTCATTTAATTATGCTATAACATTTTTAATACCAATAGAATAGATATAATTCTCGTCCTAGTTCGTATAGATTGAAGTATAGATAATCAATATTTTCAATATAAATATTTTGCGTTGGACTGCGACCTAGTTCCTGGTGATTGGTTCAACTTCTAGAAGGTTAATCTTATTCCAAGGTCATTGCGCTCGAGGTACCCGAAGGTACGTTACAGTTGGATCGATTATATAAGGAATGTGGAATGTGATTCATATGTTTATTATTTAGAAATACTTTTTTCAATTTATTGTGTTTTGATTTTTATAATGTAATGAAAAGGTATTTACAAGAATTGTTGAATAATTCGCTTTTTGTTTTTACTTGGAAATTTCAACGTGTTTTTTTACATTCTTTTATTAATTTTGTTACGTTGTTTGTTTGTTTGTTTGTTGATGAATGAATTCGCGATCTCAAGACACATTTTGATTTGAATATGGAGGTGCTTAATGACCCCACATCCTTTGTAAACTTGAAACTCTCACAATGGACGAATTTTTTAATCATAATATGTACTCTATTTTGATTAAAACAGCTCATGTCACAGTGACAATAAGTAATTAAAATAAACACTATAATTTCCACGTGAAAATGAATAATTTTGAAGCAAACACATAAAGCCTTTTACGTTTGACATTCAATTTATAGAACGTGTCCCAGAATATGTAAAATTACTCGTGTAAGACATAAAAAATTCTCGATTTATAACATAATTTAAGTTTTAAAGTCAATATGCCTCGAAAATTTTCCAAAAAATCTATTTTTCTATAATGTGCCTTATATATGGCAAAAGGAAGAAAGGAAAAATTATTTAGAATCAACATCTAGGCTCATAAAATCAGCTGTCAACTAAAATTTTCATTAAAATAAAAAAATCACAATTGGTTTAACACTGAAAAGTGATAATTAACTGAAAATAAGTTAAAAAAACTTCAGATTAAATGTTAGATTCTATTAATCCCCTTTCGATATCCCAGAAACTTGGACAGCTTAGAGCACAGAAGAAAGGTCGTGGACCTGACTCTGTTTTACCGATACTACCACGGCAAGTGCTCTCCGGAGCTGTTTAACATAATCCCGCTAAGAACAGTTTTGGTAAAACCTACTCGATAAGCAGACGTGGCTCATGAACACCGAGTTCGTCTTCAGCTTCACCAAGGCATGTCTTTCCCGAGCAGTTCAACCTACAGAAGTTCAAGATCAATATCCACAGGCATCTCCACACCATTCGAATTACTCGAGGGTGGAAGGGTTTAACCTCTTGTACTTGCTTTTTACATTAAAAAAAAAATGTTTTCGGAATTGTCTAAAAGCTCTCTGAACTTGTTGTCCAGTTATTGATCGAACTCCGCGATAATTAAGAAAAAATATTTGTTAGTATTTTGTGAACACACAAACTGTTTGGTTTCATAGAAATCATTACAATTAATTAAAATTAAATCAAGTAAAAATCAATTTTTTCACTTATCTTTTTGAAATGATTGATTTTTATTTATGAAACAAATATGCTTAAATAATATAAACTTACCTTAAGAAATTCTGGTGATAGATGTTCGCCTTTCATCAAATCGAGACGAATTAGGTTAAGTTCCACTCCTACAGCTTTAGCTGCGAGCAAAACATTTCTAGAAGGTGCACCACCCGGAACGTAGTACAAGTCGATAGTCATGATAACTAAAAGAAATTCAATGTTCAAATATGTATGTGTGTTATTTATTATTTATTTTTATTTTAACTATGTTTGATAAATTTATATACACAGTTTTAATGTCTCAATGTTAACCCGAAAGATACCAATGTACTCATTAGGTTAGTTCCACATTTTTTCTTTCAATTCAGCTGATATTTATCTTTTCGTTAATAACTCGAAAAATATTAATATTTAAGCACTTTTAAAAGCTCGTTAAAAAGGAAGAAATTTCCTATAAAAAAGTCCTAAATTCCGGAACTCTATCTCCATTATTTATAATTATAATTTGACTTTGAAAATAAGGCTCCACGCGGCTGCATTAAAAAAACATAAAATGTCATTTTAAAAATTTTAAAAAAATTCTAATATCATCTCATCACTTGAAAGAATCGAGCCTCGTAGAAAACAAAGTTTAATCACAATTTTTCATAAAGTTATTCCATTGTTAACTGAATAGACTGTTTACACCACCACTACACTGACTGGCGCGCGTTTCGATAACCAAGTTATCATCTTCAGAGACTGAAGAGTTTACCTTCAGTCTACACTATAAAGACATGATGTGTCTTCAGTTATTTTACAAAACAAGGTTCCACAAAGAGATATTTAATTTTTTTTTATTTCGTAACATGTAATACTTATAATTATCCGGAAAAGGATAAAGTTATCCATTTGATAAACACGATAAAACTATAAATTACACAACGATTTGTAGAAATTCTGTAATGTCATTTCCTCTATAAAGCAATAAGTACAATAAAAAATAAGATAAAGTATATGCTTACAAGGTGTATAAATTAAGTAATGAGAATAATTTTTATGTGAAACTCTTTTTGCGAGCATCTTGATGCCTATGGGATACTTGAAAAATTTTAAGACCGAACAGATATCCCACGACGAGTTAAAACTATCTGATATGGCAAAATACTTGTAGTAAAATCATGAAAATCTCCACGTTGGGGTTTCCGGATACGATCTTTTTAACTAAAATATTTTCAAAGATGGTCAACTTCCGGTTCTACTGGAAGTCGACTGTAACTTTGGTATTTTAAATGGAACACCCTGTATAATAATACATTTTTGAAATCTACGTGAAGTTTTGACAGTTGCAGACCCTTATAAATTATTTTTTTACGAGGATACCCTTAAAAATATGAAAATGGTTTCTGTTCGGTTGCTTTTAGCAAGGTCATACGTATTTGAATCTACGTTGAAAAATTTTTCGTTTTATACAGGGTGTGTATAAAAAGTGTTCAAAGTTTCACTTCGAAAATATCAAATTTCTTTATTTTTTTAAATAGAACCACCCGATTTTCTCTATTTTAATGTATTCAGGGGTTCAGGGGTAAGGAATAAGGCAAATACATGTATACATATTCATGTTATTTGATGATATTATTATTTTATATATAACAAATTGCAATTGGAAATACAAATCGACTGGTGTGAGTTTTTTACAACAAAAAAGAATGAGACACCATTAGAACTATTATTTTGAGCCGTGTTTCCCAGGGTGGGGTCTACGGTCCACATTTATTGTAAAAGGGGACAATTCGAAAATGGAATCGACACTAATTTAACCTTTTTGCGAGGTGCCATTTAAATGCTAAGCAAATTCTTAAGTAACTGTGGCAAATAAATATTTTGAATTTATTTAACGACTCCAAAATATCAACTGGGTTTTTGGCGTCATCAAGTTAACCTCCCTGCGACAGACGGTAGGCTCCACGTGAACTCACGGTCAAACAGGTGCCGCTGTAAGCCAAGAACTGTCTCAAACATCACCGGTGAGCTGATCGTCGCCAACTGAATCAGAATCATTTTTTTTTCCTCACATCAACGTGCGTATTTAATCGTAGATTTTGTATTAATTTAGGTTTTTTTTTGGTAATTTTATATCTTCGCGGTCCCCTCGTTTTTTGGCTCCAGAATATCGAAAAATCATCCGATTTCGATGAATCTTTTTTACGGCGGATTTATGAAAAAAAAAGATGGAAATAAAAAAAATTAGTTAATTAATTATAACTCATATTGGGGGGCGCTTTGCTAAAAATTTACATTTGATCTGCGTTTCAAACAACCGCCCCCCACCCCTCGCCCCATTCCCAATTATTTTTAATAGCCAACCTCAATTTATTCGTTTTTTCTGTGTATATTATGAACAAAAATTCATATGATTATTTGGAAAAAAGTTATCAACAATTATACGTGAATGAGTGTATTTTCATGAACATTCAAAGCACTGAAACCAATATAAGTTTTCATTTTTTCTATTTCCATAATTTTTTTCATAAATCCGCCGTAAAAACGAAGATTTAAAAAAAAATTCATCGAAATCAGATGATTTTTCGATTTTCTACAGCGAGGGGACCGCGAAAGTATAAAATTACTTTTTATGAATTTTAGGATGTTGAATCAAAGACCCAAATTTAACCAAATGTGCAAAAACCTATTGTTACCTTATCCATATCCATATTTAGCTAAATGTGGATTTAGTGCTGTAAAAGATTTACTGGCAAAAAATAAGAAATTGTTTGGATATAACTGAACGGGGAGACTTGGGACAGAAACTAACAAAATTGGAACTAAACATAAAATCTTCATTAATCATTAATCATTTTTTTCCTATCATCAGGGCCGGATTAAGCTAGGGGCTTGGGAGGGGGGTGCTATAGCCCCGGACCCCAGGTCCAAGAGGACCCCATCATTTGGAAATCATTCTGTATTTTTTAATGTGTTGATACCACAAATCTAACGTATTGATATTATTTTGTGAATTTTTACGGGTTTTCGAATTCCTTAAGGGGGCCCCGTCATTATTTTAGCCCCGGGCCTTATAAATCATAATCCGGTCCTGCCTATCATTTAAGTTTCTTTATTAAAAAAATTCGATTTCTTAATATTAAAAATCATGTATACATAAGGGAGCAAAAGAATTTTAGAAGGGCTTGGGTGGGACATGGCACAACAAAGGTTGGGAATCACTGGTATACAGGGTCTGTCTTCCAAGCTTCCAAGCTTCGTTAGTTTGTTATAATAAAAAATATTTGCTATTTATTTTATGTTCGATAATTTGTTTCTAATACTAAAATTTTTTATCGGTACTACATAAACACAAACAAAATCATTCTCCGAAGCCACAACTTTTAATCAAACAAAACTATATAATATGGATAAGAATATTTGATTAAATATTACTCACGGTTTCGGTTTATAACGTAGCTGGACCTCGAACACTATCCACCGGCAATTACAACAAATCTGCTAGTGAGAAAGTAAAACTCAAGGTTTTAGCGGTGAATATCAACGGTTGTGGGTAGTCCGCCGATATAATTATTGACAGTTCTTCGTCGATGTTGCCAGTTTGAATTTTTTATATACCTAATATGGTAGGTATGATACAAACAAATAAATTGAATATTAGATTATAGTCCAGGAGCTGTCGATCTAGATAGTTCCCTCATACCAAGTTTTTATTTTTTTTTGAAGCTTGATAGTTCAAAACTACAGGAATTGAAAACACGAGCTTTGCGTGCATTTGCGCAAAAAAATTTACGCAAATCAACTTTTTCGACCGGGAGAGTCAGGCAAACCTTTTTTTAAAGTGTGTGATAAAGGTGAAAATTTCTACCTCATTACGTAACATAATTTGTTTATTTTGTTCGTTTTAATGTCTACTTTAAGATTATCTTGGTTTGCGGGATTAGAAACGGGCGGAAATAACCAGCAAATCAGCTTAAAATCCATTTAATCCGAACTCATTTTCGATAAATAGAATTAAAGCATCTAAATGTTTTGATAAAGACTTAAAGAAAAGTCGAAACGTCAAATTTTATCTTTCATCAAAGAATTATTAAAAAAACTAATTTTAAAACAAAAGAGACCTAAAATCAAGAGCATTTAGATCCATTAATATATCAAAAGGTCTAAGAAATAAGAAATTTAAATAGAATTCTATTTATCGAAAATGAGTTCGGTGTCAAAGGATTTTAATCTGGTTTGCTGGATATTTCCGGTGGTTTCTCAGCCCGCAATCCAAGATAATCTTAAAATAGACATTAAAACGAACAAAATAAAAAAATCATGCTACGTAATTAGGGAGAAATTTCCTCCCTCATTACACACCTTAACAGAAAGTTTGCCTGACTCTCCGTGCAAAAAAATTGGTTTGCGTTCATTTTTGCTGGAAGAGAATGAAATTTTTTATTCAATACACTTTAGGCAAACCATTTTTACCATGGGAGGGAAACAATTATCGATTTTTTTAATAATTATTTTTTTGAAACATTTCTGCAGCTTTACAAATCTCTCGTTTTCAATTCCCGTAGTTTGAACTATCAATTTTCATAAAAAAATTACATACAGGGCATGAGGGGACTTTTAAGTTTGACAGATCCTGGACTAATAGATAGGTAGAATGACTTGGCACATTTTTACGACAGCAAATTTGAAGAAAAGATAATAATAAGAGATTAAAAAATACTTCTTATTTAAAATGGTTCTGACTCATTCAAGGTTGTGCTATGTAATAATTACCGCTAATCGCGATCATGTACACAATATTTAGATAAATTTCGTATAAATACATCATTTTTTATTTTAGTAATATTTATTGCTTGTTGAAGTGCATTTTATTCAAGCAACAAAAATAACATATTTTAGACGATTCAATGAATTTTTGAATGAAAAATAAATTTATTTAGAAGAAACTAACTTTTTTATTTTATCTTTGCCGTGTGTATTATAAAGAAACAGTTTTCTGTGAATAGTTGTCATACACAAACTTAACAAACTTTCAAATTTTGACACAAATTAAATGACAGATGTCTGTTAGTAGACGAAAGGCTAATCTGCCCAAACGATACCAGTGTTGCCACAGTATGAAGAATTACTTGGCGGGAAATTTGAAATACGAATAATCTCGATTTGTGCTTTATTGATTGTACTCGTCTATTGACAGGTGAAAAGTGAGGTTAAAGATTTTGAATACTTTAACTTTTAACTGCTCTACTAATATTTGACAAAAATGCCAATTATGTGACACTGTTTTTTATGCTTTGAAAAGATAGATATATGTCACAAATTCTCTTGAATCTCTTTCCCTTCAGTCACAGTAGCTCTTTTTAAACTAGTACTGGCTACTACTACATTGTTTGTTTGTAGAAAAATCTTAGCTGAGGGGTGATAATTCTTTTGTTAGTGTTTTTTTTTGCATTTTTGGGGCACGTAGTTAAAATGGTTGACAAACAACAAATTTTTATGAATTTGACTAATTACTGACTCATCAGAATTCTCATAAATACAATTTGCGAGTAGATTTTTGATTTTTCCTATATTTTTTTCCACTTTGTAATTTCCCCTTAGTAAGCTTTCAAGTGATTATTAATGTAAATGATAAATTAGGATTGATGATTAATGTTACAAACACCTAATTTTATTATGAAAAATCCGTTGATTTGGAGAAAGAAATAATGAATATTTAATGTGATATAATAAAAGCAGAGAGGAGTCTATTTTGGTTTTTTTATAAAGTCGGTTACACAAGTCATTGACCTCTCGTTGTGTGTATACATTGATAATGTTTGTTGTCGATCCTGTTAATGTACCGAAGTACCGTAAAAGTCTCTGCATTTGTGCAATTTACAATAGTATATACAGTGAATTTCAATTAAGTACCTAATTAATTTTGAAATGCATGTTTTTTAAAAGGATATGAAAGTAGGTCAGCATGTAAGAAAATGATTCGAAATAAGATCGCAGTCCTAAATTGACTGGGCATCAGTGAATAAAATATAATAGTTATTTATTAAGTACAGAGGCACACGCGACTATTCCAGAAGATTATTACCTCTGGCACTAAACCAGATGAATGGAAATCGAGTATCTTCCTACCAATACACAAAAAAAGAAGAAAAAAGAGATCCGAATAATTTTAGGAATATAACTCTGCTCTGGTCGGTTCGGTAAACTTTTCACTAAGATATTGACAAATAGAATATGGAATAAAGTACCAACTTCCGAAGAACAAGAAGGATTCAGGTCTAATAGATCAACAGTGGACGCAATATTCATAGTTCGTCAGTCGGTGGAAAAGTCAGATAGAATTCAATAAACCCATGTTTGTCTGTTTTGTTGACTTCACCAAGGCATTTGATATAATACGCCTGGGAGACGTGATTAGGAGTCTTGAGAAAAACAACAGACTATAAGTACCAACGAGTCATCAAAGAACTTTATACCGGAACCAGAACAAGAATTAAAACTAAGGTAGGACTCTCTGTTCGGCAGGGAGACAGTCTTATCCCAACCCTATTCAACATCATAATGGATCAAATTATCGAGGAAGTCAACAAAGTCAATGCAGGATACAGAATGGGTCACCGCTTCCTAAAGGTATTGTTTTATGCAGACGATGGTATTGCCGTAGCAGAAAATAAAGACGACTTTCAGCATCTACTATATAAGATCACATCCAAGCAAGCGTTCTAAGCTCATGACAATGCCAATGATACAATCATATCATATCATATTTATTAAAAATGTTATGGAGACAATCGTAAGACACTAAAGACACCTGCTCACATTACCACTGCCTTTTCGCGGTTAGAGGTCGATGGGATAGAGCGAAGAGATGAACAAGGTGCGCCTCGAGACAAATCATTAAATCCAGTCTATTATTGTAAAAATTCGGTAGATTTTCATATTGGGATGATACAGAATCGGAGTAGGATATTCGGATTAATCAGTATTATGTAATGATCCACATTGTAATGCCTTTTAATACCAAACGACCACGAATGAGAAATTAGCCTTTCGCCAATATCATTCGAGGACTCAGTTACGAATACGAAGTATTTGGACCATGTGTACATCATTCCAAATAATCATCGACAGCAATGAAAGCTTACTGTATGTGTACTCATTAATCCTGAAATAATTGAATGAATTCTTTTCTGAATCTAGTCTCTAGACCACAATTTTCACTTCAATTTGTTTCTACTACTTGCGACGAGCTTTTGATTAGCTTTAAGCAATCACGGCACCCACCCCGCAGAAAGCTGTTTCATATATAACTTTCTATGCAAAATATTGCATACCAAATTGAAATATTTACATCATTAGCTTTCTTAACACAATCGTTCAGTACAAAGACACGGATTTTAATAACCATATTGTAGTAGTTGCAGTAAATGACAGTTCTCGACATTTAGCATCACCCGTAAACATTTGGACACTTTTAGAGGCTTTTCTTTGTAACAATATATCGCTATGTAAAATTTTGTAGAAATACGACAAAAATTAACAATGTTGTCACCGTAGCGAAAAAGTTTTCAACGTCTGAATGAGAAGTAACATTAAAACCACCCTCGTAAACCAATAACAGTGAGAACAATCTGTTCACGCTCTTGAGGTTGACCTCAGATTATTATTTGCGTCTGAACACGCCACAATGGAAAAATAGAGATCTGAAAGATAGGAGAATTATCATGGCATAAACTTTATTCTTCTTTCTTCAATTTTATTTTTTTCAGCGTTGGATATAGAACTCTTCTAGTGTAACATGTCAGTCGGCTTGAAGGTATTTTGTTGTTCAATTATTGAGGTGTAGTAGTCGCTTCTGTTGTATAGCCATAGTAATTAATTTGATGATTCCCCAGTATATTTATATTATATTTAAGAAGTAGTATTGAAAATCTGAGCAGTAACGCTTCTGGGTTATATACGGAAATTGTGAGACCAATCAACACATATGTGGCATTAGTTTGGGGTACTAGAGCTAGTCTGAATACCACGAGAAACAATCTCTCAAAGGTACAAATTTTGGCTTGCATATGTGCAACCATGAAATCATGCCCAACATTGCACTGATTATAAATCTCCCACCTCTTCATATAGTACTGGAAAGCGTGGCAGAGAAAAAATCACTTAGAAATATTCAGAGACGAAATTACCAAAGAAAAACCGTCCCTAAATAATAACCAAACCTGTGATATGCCTCAATTCTAGGCTGTAGACGTAATTGGGATCAAAAACCATCCAAGAAATGAACAGAAATGCCATTAAATGGTATACGGACGGATTTAAAGCAGCAGACAGAATTGGAATAAGAGAGTACGGGCACAGAACCAAACCTAAGCAAAAGCAGCCTACGAATACTAACAGGAGTCCTATCGAGGCACTGTCCCTCAATAGACACCTGAAGACGCTAGATTTTGTTGCACTGAGGATGAAACCTGTATCCACATTCTCTCGAAGTGAGAAACTCTATGGAAATCCAGAACACCTGGGGGCACCTGGGAGCGTATGAAATAGGAATAGAAGATGAAGTCTATGGCAGCCATCCGGTTTTTAAGAGGAGTGGGATTAACAGATCTCCATCGCCATCTCCATTTACATACAAACTTTCTTTCAATATTATTATACAATGAAACGTTCCATATTTACTACATCTATAAACACACAAGAAAATACTTGAAAATATCCATATTCCATTTATGAAACTTCATATATATTGTAACCTACTATATTTTCAATAATTCTCAACCAAATGTTGATTTCGTGTGTGCTAGATTGATTCATAAAAAATTTAAGTTAACCTTTTTTCTCAGACAAACGGAAGCTTATTTATTTTCTAAACATCCCTTCATAGCACCTGCACAAATGTGAGTTTTAATAAAATAAGTTATTCTACTAGGCTCTCATTGATTAGTTAATTAAGTTTGATCGTTAAAATCGCTACGGGATTGTTAGTGAAAACATGTATCTTGAAGTGTCTGTTTGGTTCACTCTCCTGACATTTTTAAAATTTGGATTGACGGAAAATTTTCCCTCTTTACTGACAACTAATGCATCGATAGGTGAGGAATTATTTTCATTTTTAGAAAAATAATTGTTTTTTACTGTACTTTATTTAGCTTACTACCTTAGTTAGTTTAGTATGTCTGTTTCATTGAATTTTCTAACTTCTATCAACCTTAAAATTTCAAATACTTTCTCGCTTTTATGACTTATTTAATAATAATAATTATTATTATTATTTAATTTTTTTGTGAATGATAATGTTATAAAATTTTTGATTCGCATTTAATAATTTCACTAATGGATGGCGCTACAAAAAACTAAGAAAAAATAAAATGAAAACTATGAGAAAACAACTGATTAAATTAATAGTATTGGCTCTATTTGACTTAACATTGACTGTTGAATATTATTAATTAAATTAACTATATAATATTATAAATTAAATCTGTCGCTCGACGATTTATAACCAAAATGCAGTTAGGGTCCCAAGGATAGTACGTCGCCTTGCAGTCAAATGGTCGCGGGTCCAAATTTGGCTGGAAAATGTGTGATTTTGCATTTGTTTCATTCTATAATAGTATTTTCGATTGAAGTAACTTGTGAGCTTGCTATTTTTTTTTATTACAGTAAAAAAAGAAACAAAAAAAATTAAGTTGAAAAAAATCAATAATTATACCAAGATTTATGCCAAAATTTTAATTTTTCAAGTTTTAATAAATTTCAATTGAAGGTTTTCACTTTACTTTTTTTATTTATCAGCTAGAGGGTCTAATCCAGTTAATTAATCACTAATTATATGTCGCAGTGTGCGATTGAGCGTAGAACTAGGTCGAGAAGGATCTTGATAACATAGCAAATCAGGATGGAAAAAACGATCGAGCTGGGGTACGCGGTCAAATTTTAAGGGAGACTCAAGAAAACGCCAGCGATGACTTTCGGAATACTTCAGGAGGCCTTTGGAGATGATTGTCTCTCGTAGTAGTCGGGAAAAGGTTGACACTTCAAATTTTACGTCGAAGGCCAACGTGCGACTATCTAACAAAAACTAGATCAGTGTCAAACCTAAGCCTGTCTACAGCGCCGACTTCGTCCCGCAGAATTCTTTTTGGTACTTTGGTTCAAAAGATCACTGAAAGGAAAATATTTGGAGACCATAGACAACACTAGAACCGTTACGATGAGGTCACTCAAGGACATCTCCGTTGAAGCCTTCCAGGAAGTCCATATCGATTGAAATCTCGACGGTAAAAGTGGATTGATGCAATGGGATGGTATTTTGAAAAATATTTAAAGAATATTTCGAAGTGACTTGAAAATTTGTTCCTATCGGATCTTTCATGACTTAACCAATGCTCAAAGCAAGATTCGAGTCTGCTAGTGCATTAAAATGTTAAAATATGCTGGGTACAAGTGTATAACATCTTCACAATTGATGAATTATGCATCTACGAGTAATAAATCTCAAATAAAACTGCAGTCACCTGTATTTCTAAACGATTCAAATCCAATAAAAGCGAAAGAACTCATAGAACCAACTATTTACCTGTGTCTTTTGCAATACTGGTCATATCGTAACGTAAGATAGTGAACTTTAATTAGTACAAAAATCATTTGTTTGCTAAAAGTCATTAGAGAAATTTCGAGAAAGAAAAGCCCTTAAGTTACCCATCAGTAAAATTCTCTTATATCTGATCAAATTTAAACCCAATTCCCGACTGGTACTTTCGGAAACGGTGATTTTGGAAACCAAGTATTCCCTAGCTTCGATTCTGGTAGTACGCTTTCCGTGATTATTCCTCTGGACCTACCATTATCCAATCTGACCCGGTTGTTGCGCATAAACGTGTATACGTTCGTGCTGCACATGAAGAACCCGAGGAAGTTCATCTGCTTAATCATATTGCGGTTGTAAAAAATTAAAGGTAATATTTATCAAGGCTCCATCTCCACCGAGAACTCTTCTTTCTATACTGGTTAATAAGCCCGAAGAGGCTCCAGAAATTAACATACCCACTCCTGAACCTATCCAACCTTCTAAACCGGAAGTACAAAAGTATGGAAAGTTGTCCATGGAGCGAAAAGTATTTGGCGTTTCCTTTTAAGTCGACCCTAATGTGGCACCACCCTTATTGAACACATTTCTACGGAGACTTTCTCATACAAACAGATTGTTTCCTTACCTTTATCCATACTATAGATTTAATTTCAGATCATCATCTTATATTAATAACTCGTTTTAAATCTGAAGTCGACTACAAAACTGTTTTACTTTAGTTTTGATTTTCTTTCAGCTGTTGTCATAGATAGAGAATTCGTTAATGAAGATTATAACGAAGTGAAAGCCGAAATAGATGATTATCTTACTTACGCTAAACACGAAATATTAAAACACGGCGGCGTTAATGTATATTCGTATTCTTGGACTCGAATAAACGTTCGAAAAGGTACAAAATTGAAAACAAGCTTTTTTTTATTTAAATTATATATCGTTTTAGATTTGACAGCTATTTTGAGCATCGCTTCTTGCTATGATACCTGGAAACTGTTTAGTTTAACTCAATCTGAAAATTTGGTTCACATGGCTTTAACAGGTAAGAGAAATGAGATGCATACAAGGCATATAGTTCATTTCTTCTTAATGCAGTACTGTACAGTACACCGAAGAGAATAAATACCAAATAGGGACTCATACATTTCTATAAATCACCATATAGTAGAAAAGTAATGCGACATTGAGCAATGTTATAAGTGAATTTACTTAAAAAAATATCCATTCCAAGCAAATACGTAATAATAAAAAGTAAAGTTTATCCAAAAAACATGTAGACAGAGACAAACGGAAGCAGGTCTCTTTGCTTGACACTTTTTTCGTCACTTAAATCGCCATTCTACTATGCCTAACACACTTGATAAAAATTTATTTTTATAACGACAATATTTAATAGGTTTCTTCTTATAATTGTCTGGAAAGCAGCTCAAAGTCCCTTATAAGGTGTTGGTGTTCTATTCTGTTGTTCCTTTAGTCTTCTGCATGTTAGTCCATTACCACTGGTTATACTAAACGACCCCTAATTGTTCCTGTTTGAAAGGATCCGTTCGGTTGAACGACCATTAATTTACTAAGACTTTTCCACAGAACTGGTAGTGTGTATCAGTGATTCTTACGCATACCCATGCAGGTTTTACCTTGTTTACTTTGGTATGACTGGATCCATAATTCTTTTTTTTAAATTTTCATTGCTGAAAGTGTTCCTTGATTAAGTAGTTTCGGGGCCTGTGGGCGGATGAGTCGCTACAAACTTGGACAGACCACCTTTGGAAACAAAAACGTTTGGTGGCCACTTAGGGGATAGTAAATACATCCCGGGACCAAATCCACATCTCATTCAATCATTGGTTGATATTGGAGCATCAGATGAGTAGAGTTCCTATTTGAAAGGATCCGCTCGGTTCAACGACCATTAATACACTAAGACTTCTACTTGATGTATTTGCTTCTCTATTCCATAGAGCTTATAGTCCGGATCAGTGTCCTGTATATGTGATACCTGACTTACGCATATCCATGCAGGTTTTACCTTGTTTACATTGGTATGACTGGACCCATGATTTTTCTTTTTTTTTATTTTCATTGCTTAAAGTGTTCCTTGATCTGTAATTAAGTGATTCCCACTGCAGTTTCGGGGCCTGTGGGCGGATGAGTGGCTACAAACTTGGACAGACCACCTTTGAAGACAAATACGTTTGGTGAAAACTTAGGGAGTAGTAGGTATATCCCGGGACCATTTTGACATTGTGATATGAGTTGTATCGCTAAACAAACATATAACCGGTTCTATTAGAATGAATAGAAGTGTAGAAAACATTAATGTATTTTTAGAGAGTTACGAAAGGTAAGTTTGACAAGTTTTTTGCGGCAAAACCACTAAAGTTCTGCACTGATGGATAATAATAATAAATATTAAGTAAGAATCCGAAAATACTTTTTAGTTGACGTTATATTTCAGTTTCTGACTAAAAATATGTCAACTTTCCCTTGTATACTATTAACATTTTCATATTTTTCTCAATCACCTTAATTTTATAAGACAAAGCTGAAAAGCATACTCTAGTACAACGAACCTACCTAAATTCGAAAGCGACAAAAAAAAATCTGTAAGATGAAGGGTTTTAATGACATTTGGCAGCCAAGCCATTTAAAGGAAACTTCTCTTCTCGTTTGCGAGATTCTCGTCTCGTCTCGCTTTCCAAAACATCACAAATCTCGCCCGATAAAAACGGGACATAATAATTAATTATTCTAATTATCTCTAATGTTATCGAAACATGAAATATTTGCGAGGTTTTTATGAAATGTGTGCGAGTCATAAAACCAGACGAGACTTTAATTGCGAGACGAGACTTCCCAGTCTCGTTTCGAAGGTAACACTAGGCGAAAATCCTCTCGGAATGCGTACAAATGAGTTACTTTAAGTCTTGGTGTCATGACGTTTCTATACAATTAGTATCACCCAACAACTTTTTACTTTGTGACATATAAACAAACACTCCTTTAACTGGGGAACGATTTGTCTTAGGTATTCAAATTCTTTTCCCTTTTTGTTCATAATCCTCACAATTTTTGCATGATATAAGAAAAAATAATGAAAATTTTCATATTAAGATTCAGATTGCCCAAGATTACCTTCCGAAACTGCGATAACGATACCTCTTATTTCTATCGGAGAGGAATTACCTCAAATAATGTTAGATCTACGTAGTGCTGGAGTTTATACATGGAAAACGTTGGTGATGATATACGATACCACTGTTAGTAAGTATCTTTGTTCACTATTTTTTTAAGTGATCGTAAAAATCTAGATCACGTACAAGAAAATAGCACTTGTTGAAATATTTCAAAACCCAATAGGGTGGGTCCGAAAATTCTATATTTTTTTAACAAGTGACACGGAAAATGGGTTGCTAGCCATCTTGAGACAAAATGCATAATATTTCCAAAATTTCAGTAGAGCTAGAAACTTGAAAGGACTAACTGCGAGTATGTTTTCAATATTCCTGTTACATTATACGGGGACCAAATTTGCAGGCTATATCCTTACCACATCCAACGGGTACAAGCTCTTTCACTTAGAGATTTTCTTCAATGACATGGTACAAAATTTTTAAATAATGTATTGTTACGGACGAGACACATTTTTAAAGAGTATCTATCATAAATTTTCACTTATGGGCAGACGGGAATACCCATGAGCACCATTTTCAAAATGTTTTGTCGGTCAACGTATGGATTGGTATTGTAGAGGATAACTTCATTGGACCATACTCTCTGTCGCAAATATCAAATGGAATTTCTCACACAGTTTTCTCGAAAATAATCTCATTGAACTAATTGCAGACATGCACTCAATATCGGACGAAACATGGGGATCATGCACGAAGGTTCTTTCGTACACTTCAGTTGGACTGCTAGGTAACATTTAGATACAACGTATCCCAACGTTGGTTTAGTCGAGGAGGGCTCCAACACTGGTCTCCTCGATCTCCAGAGTGAAATCCTTGTGATTTATGTTTATGGGGTTACCTTAACTCGTTAGTCTACTTGACACCATAAAAAATACACCTCAAATATTTTAACGTGTACGGCAATTCATGACACGTTCAAATATTTTGGCTAGAGGTGGTTATTTTCAGCATTCATTATGAATTGTATTACATTTCACATATTTACTATTTTCCACTGAATTTATTAAAAAAATTATGGTTGTTTATTTTTTCTTCTTGGCAGCTATCGATTTTGGGAAAAGAGGATTTCAAGTTATAATTTTATTTGATAAAACTTCATCTTGAAAGAAACTTATGATATGAAATAAAGTAATAAAGGGTTGCTGACTTGCGAGTGCACGAAAATTACAGATTCCAAGTTTTTAGCTTTACTGAAATTTTAGAAAGAAAATAAAAACTCAATTTTAGTCAACACTTTTAAGGGTGATATGTTGGAATTTAGAAATACCCTGTTTATCTCCAAATTACAACGATTCACTGTTTATTAATGATCACAAAATTCAATTGTACATAACTTTTGAAACTTATTTGTTTTGATGTTACTAAAGAACAACAAATAGACGCCCTGGTGGCACATACTTCTATGTATATGGACAACTTCTGTAAGTGGAAGCTGTTCCGACTAAAGAAGACAGAATCATATCGATTTCTCTATCCTCCGAGGTTCCAGCTCGGTTCTGCGCATTCTCAAGCATGCGCAACATGTACGAAGTATCTGGAACGAGAAAGAAAATAGTATATTGTCGGCACCTCAATAGTGGGACATTCCCGTTTAAACTGTCCATATAGAATCAATAAATATAAGGTTTACCGGACTTATTAACAGCAGAAAACTCAACAGCGAGCGTCCTCCTTCCTATACAGTTTCCGCGACAGGGTGACTAACTTACAAATATAGAACTGCATCATATATAAAACACAAACCAAGTAATATTTAAATGAAACATAAGCAGTGATAACGCAAAAACAGGAATCAACAGTTTCCTTTCTATAAACGACCAATACATTACTCAGGATTATGAAGCTTGTACAAATTATATTCTATTAGGAGGCTATATCAATTTTATCGATTTAAACGCTAATAGCATTGGGAAAATTGATTTGGGTATAATGCATTTTGAAAATCAGAAATAAGCAAATATTTTAATCCTTCTGCAAGACAACCTCCATCTTGGTTGGAACAAGAAAGAGACGTGACACGGTGTGAAACATTCTGTAAGTTTGAAATTAGATTTTATGATGGCTTTAGAGCGTTTTCAATAAATATATCACCACTTTCAGTTTGAGGAAGCCATAGGTATTAAAAAAATCGTCCTGTTTGCATTCAGCTCCTTATGTAATTAGTCATTATGCTTTGGAACTAATTTTCTTTCGCCGCTATATATATTTGAGATGAAAGTCTATTAAGAAATTTATATTACTATCATTACCAAATGCGCAACTGCAACTGGTCAAGACTTTTTTGCTTACTTAAACCATTTTTGAAATCATAGTAGATCATATTTTGTCACTCCAGTCAGAACTTGAGGAACTTGAGGAAGGTAGTATTTGAAAATGCAGTGCTGCCATCTCTAGGTTCTCTATCTTTGTGACATTTCAAAATAAACTCCCGTGAAACGAATCAAAACGTGTAGGGTACGAATGTTTTTGGATTTTGAATTTAGTGCAATCATTATTTTTTTGGTGGCATCCGCGAAAGTTTACTATTTTCTATATCTTTCCGTTCACGCACATCTATTTGTTTAGCTTTTCTGGTAGATGTTTTGGATGGAATTATATTGTCTAATTTTAGGCAGAGATATGATAACTCGAATTATAAAATCGATTACTCAACGAAGAACCAGCAACGCGAAAGCCTCAGGCATATCCTTAATGAAATTGGAATCGAATATGTCTCGAATAGATTTGAAGACCGTACTTTCAACTATTGATCCAAAAATTGTTGGTAGTAATTATCTGGTCATAGCTAGTTATTATATTGTCGGAATTTTGATGGAATATGCTAAATCTTTACAAATAGCCGGTATAAATAATCAATGGATGTATATTATATCGGATACCAATCGTCACTTTCAGGATATTCACGTTTTCGAAAATTTACTGAAGGAAGGAGACAACGTAGCGTTTCTGTACAATTCCAGTTTTACTACCAATGTTTGTGCTGTGAGTATAATCCCTACGTTGCATTAGAGAGACGTGAGAATACATACAGTATAGTGACCCAAGCAAACCACCTCGCAATTTCAAAGACCTTCATGGATTAGTTTGAAATTTTGACAGAAGCTCAAAAATGATGCAAATAACAACCAACAAACAAAAAACAAACAAATAACAAACCTGCCAATGTATGCTTCTACCCCAGGAGTGAATACCACCCTTACTCGGGAGTGGAAATTTCAAAATAAAACCAGGAATTGATAGAGAATTGAATAACTCAATAATTTCTGAGTTATTCGCGATTGAAAATTAAAAACGTTTTTCAACATTTTTTCGCGAAAAACTCGAAAATTACGCATTTGCTAGAAAAAATTATTCTCATCAAAATTAAAGCTTATAAAAAAACAAAGAAATTAGTCAGTTTAAATTAAATTTTTTAAATAAAATTTAGCAACTAATGAATCACTGAAAGCCAATTTAATTTTTTCTTTTTCGTAAATTTATGCAGAAGTTTGAGCTCAAATAACGGAAAAACGATCAATTTTTCATAAAAAATTGTAATGAACATTTTTAAAGTACTTTTTCAGTACTTTAAAATGAGGTTTCATAAAACCGTCTAGCATGCAAATTAAGCGAGTTATGACGAAAATAAGTAACTGGAATTTGAAAAAAAAAATGTCGGTAAATTTAATACTATGTGCGGCAAAATTAAAATTAATCGTAGCCCATGTAAAATTATATTTTTTTAAGCCCTAACAACACGTTCCAAAAGTTTGATTGATTTGGAAGACGTGGTTAAATGTGATTTTTTCTCGATTTTTTTAAAGAAAACGTTATTTTTTCAAAATATCTCAAAAACTATTGGATCAACGAAAATATTTTTTTGTAACTAAAATTTAGCTTTTATTTACTGAACATTTTACTTTTTTTAAACTGACGTAGCTTGAAAATTAAACAAGATATAAGCGTTTAAAGTATGTATTCAATGCTAAGGGAGAGTCTTTTTTACTCTTTAATATCAAAATTCTCTGAAGAAACCGCCTAGAAGGTTTTGTAGCTTATGAAATTCCCCACAAAATGATTTAAGGATGAATGCAAAAACATTAAAGGGAAGCCGAGTTATTATTAAAAAACCTAGAGATAATGCTGAAAAATCACGAAACGTATAAGTTTTGATCTTTTTGGAGTATTTATTTGGTGGTTGCATTATTAAAAATATTGAGGGTCAGATTTCTTATACTTGAAGAACAAAAATTCCCCTATTACGATCCAAAATAAAAAAAATTTCATGTTTTTTACCACATTTTTTAAATAATCTTTGTATGAGGGGTTGTTTTTTTAGGGTAGGTGATCTGTAAAATATCAAAATATTAAAGTCATGATACAAAACAATCAAAATTTATTATATTAGAACATAACTGTAGCCCATTACCGCTTTAATTCATTAATTTTCAATTTATTGGAGAAAGGGGTGATTTTCCCCCGTTAAAAAAAGCAAACTTTGCGACCAAGTCAAGTTTGAAGAGGAGGGTAAGATGAACTTAATTCCAAGTTTTCGATGAAGGTCTTTAAAATTGCGACGTTTCGGTCGATCTTAAGCTTGAATGGCTGTACTATAGTTTGGTGCTCAAATAATTTTAAATATCATTCCAAAATAGGTATCACACAGGTAAACACTAGTCTGCCCCCCATTTCCCCCCAGAAGATATTGGTTGAAACATCATTAAATGATACACAAAGATCAGCGAACCAAAAACGTGAGCTGGAAGTCAGTCAGCAAAATACACATTTCCCCGAACAACTTCCCCAATAAAACAATAATCCTTCGACTCCAGGAATTCCAAGTTACCTTTTATTGGGTATCCCAAGTCACCTTTCTTTTATAATCTCCTTAAGGTCCTAATGCAATTAACTTAATCATCTCCGATAAACCAGATACACGATTTAGGAAAAACAAATATATCTACATACGTTTTCATTGCAACCACTTTATCTACTCCATGTTTGGTACGTATATTTTTTAGGGGGGAAGAAAATGTCATATAAAAGAATTGCTAGAATCATTTACTAGGTCTATAGATCAAGCCATAACTGAGGAATTCAATACAGCTAGTCAAGTATCGGAAGAGGAATGGGAGGCAATAAGGCCTACCAAAAGTGAAAGGAGAGACTTTTTATTGAAAAATATGAAAGTACGTATATTTTCTGTTAACCTAAACAAGAATTAAACCAGATTATAAAAATGAGAATATATTAATGGCGATGTAAAAAAATATAATATTATTCGAAAACTGGCGTCACTCAAATATATCAAATTTTGTATATTGTATCTAAACAAGCTCGAATATATATCAAAATGGACATTTCTAGAATTCTAGAAAGTAAACAAAAAACTAATAGTTAAAAAGATCTGCCTAGAAATTATTTCTAATAAAATGTTTATATCAAAGACGCCGCCAACTGACGTATTCGCCAAATTTTAGACTTCCATTATAACCGAACAGGACCGGCTTCACGGTCCATATAGTAGGCGAGTGCTTAAAAATATTTTCATTTACATTAAGATAGAAAGTACTAATGTCTGACTGACTGACTTCAAATACAGCTTCAAGTACTATGTAGTTTACGAGTAAAATCGAATTAAATTTTGTTGCTGAACCTAAACGGATCAATAAACTTAAACTTAATTTCATGTGATTCCAAGTCTATCACTTAGAAATTTGTCTTCTAATTCTTTTATTATATTTTAAAGATTCATCTTTCAAAAAACGGCGTCTGTGATAATTGTACGTACTGGAAAATATCAACTGGAGAAACTTGGGGTGTAGAATATCAGGCCGTTGGCGAAAAATCAACGCCGAAACTTCATCCAGTTGGTGTTTGGAGACCTAGTGATGGAATTGAAATGACAGATGTATTATTTTTACACGTTTCACATGGATTTAGGGGTAAAGCATTGCCTATGGTGACGTTCCATGTGAGTTGATAGATTAAGTTAAGTTATAGTAGAAATTTCCTTAGTAAACTAGATAATCTATAATGGTGACAATTTTAAACAAGATGGAAAGCTGAAACAATGACACTAACAAGAAATGATGAAGAAAAAATTTGGTAGAACGAAAGAAAGGTAACCAGAACCATAAAGGGGTCAGTGAAAATTCGTCAAGGAGTATATAGGGTGAGAAATAAATGACGAACTCTGCGGAGAAGATGTTGTAAAAAAAATCAAATCTCGAGTTAAGTTGAGGCATGACAGGAGAGAAGGAACAAAATCTATGGCATACAATAAGACGCTATGAGACCCAGTGGTAGAAAAAGACGCGGTAAGCCTAGTACAAAATAGTTAAAAGAGGTGGATGATGACCTAATAAGGGTAAGAGCTAGAAACTGGCAGAAAAATACAGGAAATTGGAAGTCGAATTGTTGATCTCTTAAAAACTGAACTTTCATTCCGAGAAACTGCTGGTGACAAAACAGGAATGTCCATACTGTTATGGCACGAATAAATTCAAACACGAATAGCCAGAGGCTTTGAAATATTGAGCATAACTAAAAAGGGTCAAGATTATTAGCTTGAAGTCAATCGAGAAGGACAGTAGTAACTCAAAACCTGGAAGGGTCCTTAGAATGCGAATTATTTTTAGATGGATTAAAAGGTTTCCACTTTTTTCATATCCATCTATTCAGTTTTATCTTTGACTCTGGAACATTGACAGTGAAGCCAAAGGCGACTCCAGATGCTGCTTAGACATTTATGATGATGAATATGAATATCACAGTGACTGACATTTCTCATTGCTTCATCAATGGAAATATGAATACACGTCGATAAATTTGAGAATGATTGGCTTAGCGCACAATCTATCTACTTGGTTGAATCGTTTTAAGTTGATCAAGACATTTTTGAAAATTGAAATATTGCGAATCTTCTTCAAAGATAATGAATGTAAATTAGTTAAGTATAATAATTACCTCGGTAAACACGTAAAGTAGAACTTGTTAAATCATATTTTTTCCGTGGAAACCGTTTCAATAATACATCATGTAAGCACAAAAATCGATAAAATCATTGGTAATTTGACGAAAACGACAAAACTTCTGCAAGGTAAGTTTTTTCAGAAACACCAGCCGCCGCTGCCTTTAGATATTTATGTTTTCTTGTTTTGATACAGATTATTTAGAAGCAAGTTGTTTGAAGTAATTGCAAACTCATTATCTTTCAGAACCCTCCTTGGCAAATATTAACTTTCAATGAAACTGGGGATATCACCGAATACAAAGGACTTATACTCGACATTATTACAGAGCTTTCGAAGAATTTAAATTTTACTTTCAGACTCACCGCTGTTGATAAATCTAATACAAGTAAGTTGAAGAAAAAATGCGATACTAAAGCATTCGACACTTGAAGGTGAAGCGGACTAGCTTCTACCTTCTAAAACCCTTCCTGAACTAGAGAAAATTAATAAATACATACATAGAAACCATGGAGACTTTATAGTCTATTCTCCATGGTAGACGTTGAAGCAGACACGTATTAAGACTTCTTCATGCCACAGCATTAATTTTGATGAAGCTTTGATCAGATTTACTTTGATTTTTTAAAAAAAACATGTTAATACATATTTTTGTTCTTTTCATTATGTATATGTAGCTGAATTGAACAATTTATATGTATATACTTGATAACACTCGTTTCTCCACCATGAAAATTTATGTTTATATGAATAAACAAACTTGTTTTTACAAAGTTGTATTTGCATTTCTTTCCACATCAATATATTATCTCATAAATCTCCATTAGAGTAATACTCAACAACTTCCACCAACTAACCACTTGTATATATGAATATTTCTTGTTTCTAGCTTACGATATTTAAATTTTGATCAATTGAAACAGTTACATAATATTTCTCTTTAAAATTGAACGTCACTGTTGTTGGTTTCTTCAATATCATTTATTATATCAGCAAATTTTGCTTTTTGTTTCCAGTAAACTCGACTACTTCTCCGTTCGATATAGACAGTGAGTTAACCAACAAAGTACCTAATACACTTTTGGACCAATTAAAAAATAAGACTGTAGCTTTAGCAGCCTGTGCAGTTACAGTAACGGAAGATTTGAAGAGTGTAGTAAACTTCACTAAACCTATAGCTATTCTAAGTTATACTTTTTTGGTAGCGAGACCTAAGGAGTTGAGTAGAGCTTTATTATTTATATCGCCGTTCAATTTTGACGTAAGTTTATATATTTTGAACGCTCGAACAAATATATTTACCCCAAAATCGATAATTGTATTATTAATATTTGATAGTTTACATAATAACGAATTAACTCAAAAATAAACGACCTGTTTTTAAAATATATTAAGCCAGAGAAAGCTACATCATGGATGAAATAAAAGATGTAAAAAATCTTAATTTTAGATAATATTAAGTACTATATACTATGCATAGTTTGAGATGCCACAAACTGAGGAGCTAGATATGCAAACACTACATTTTTATATATCACCATCCGTAACTAGTAAGTTTTGACTGCTGCTCTCACAAAGCAAACACGTAGGTAAAATTTGGTTTACCTTCACTCTCTGAAGACGATAACTTGGTTATCGAAACGCGCGTCAAAAAGTGTAACTTTCAGAGTTGGTGTGATGGTAGTGAATATCCAAAACGGTTCCAGAAATTCCAACTTAACTTTGGACATAATCATTTTCCTCAAAAAACATTTATCATCATCATTACTCTTACAAAAATATGCGATGCTGTCTATCTATTAATAGTCCGGTCAAATTAGACCAAAAAATAAGAATCAATTCCCATCAAGCTGAAAATCAGTGAAATTGTTTAAAATACATTTGAAAATAAAATTTAGATGTTCCCCATTATTTCCGTGTATGAAAAAATTTTTATTGAAGGTCAAAGGTCAAAAAAATTATTTTTTCGCGATTATCAGCAAAACGGTAAGTTTTATCATGAAAATACTTCAGACAAAAATTATAGACCATAAAATTGTCTACAAAAAACGTATAAATACTTTTTTCCTATCACTCACTGTTTCTGAGATATAACGATTTAAAAAGTTGTAAAAGTTATAATGTTTCAAACTATAATTATTGCACGAGAAATACCAAAGCTGCAGAACAACATCGTCGAACTTTAGCAACATCTTCGTTAATTGATAATTTATTTGATGAACTTATGACAGTTCCAATCAGTCAACAGAAATTTCTTATAAATACTCACAACAAGTCTCGGTTCATTTCAATGTTGAAAGAAAAGTTTACTGCTGAAAATATATTGGCGAAACCATTAAATACGAAAACTTTTATAACTTTTTGAATCATTATATCTTAGAAACAATGGTTTGTAAGAAAAAAAGTATTAATACGTTTTTTGTAGATAATTTTATGATCTACAATTTTTGTCTGAAGTATTTTCATGATAAAAGTCACCGTTTTGCTGATAATCCCGAAAAACTCATTTTATTGACCTTTGACCTTGAATAAATTTTTTCCCGTTCACGGAAATGATTGTATTTGTATTTTAAACAATTTTACAGCTTGATAAGAATTTATGTAACTTAGAATGTCTAAATTGACCGAATTATAAGTCCAAAGTATAAACTTCTGCATGACATTCTCTATGCCGATTATACTCAATGCTAAAGCTTTCAGAAGTATAATTTCCATGCTGTTAAAGCTTCCGTGTCTAACAGTTGTCTTGACAAATAGGAAGAATTGTCCAAATGTGTTTTCTTTGATCACATGTCTGTTACTTCAAATCGAGTGTCTAATTCGCTATCTGAAGTCATTTCAAGTGACTACTTCTGACTTGTTTTGACTTATTTTGAAAAAACGTTGTTTTCTTTCATAGTATCAATACTTCTAACATTTGATTCCACATTAGATTATTATATTGGATTGTAACTAACGTTATGAAAAAAGCGATATTGTCCAACTCAACTTTTTGAAGAATATCGCTCTTTTCTTAACTAGTAACAAAAATAACTATCTATTGTTAAATTTAGAATATTTTTTTAGTGGCTTCTAAAAAGGTTTGTATAAACATAATATTAGGACTGTTATCAAAAAATCCTAATAGTTTTGATTGAAAATCTCGTGTTTTGAACTCATTTTCAGACTTGGTTGGGTTTATGTGCAGCTATAATATCGATGGGACCTCTTCTATATTTCATTCATCGTTCTAGTCCTGTTTACGAATACAAAGGTATTCCCATGAAAGGAGGACTTGCTTCTATACAGAACTGTATTTGGTACATGTATGGAGCTCTGTTACAACAAGGTAAAGTATGAACAATATTTTTAGATTTACTTCCATTTCCTATTTACAAGTTAATAATTAGACCTTTCCAACCCTTAACGATTTTTTGCCGACTGATTCAATGATTAAGTACTGCAAGATGTCTCTTCATTTGGAACCTGCAAGTTACAGGTCATAACACAAAAACTGATTCACTTAATCAATCATCCAAACACGTGAAAATCCTTGAATTCGCGATCACTCATTTAAATATAATTACAAATTTCGAAAACTTTCAAAATTCTAGGCATCCGACGAAAACAGTTATCGCCAAAGTGAAGCTCTGAGTGAACGTCGAACAGTCATTAAATCTAGTGAGTTTCGAAATCCAAATAAAAAATTACCTGTCGAGGTGTCTTTTTAAATTTTGAAACAAGAAACGAACTTTTTTTCTCGTGCCGAAAAACAGGAGCAACGTATCAATCTCAAATTTGAAAAAACTCCGACCTAGTGCTATAAATTGTTGCAAGACGTCTATGGGGTCAATTCTCTATCTCGTGGGCGTGTTTTTGAGTGGTGTAAGCGCTTTAGTGAATGCCCAGAGAGCACCGAAGATCACCAGCGCCCAGATCACCCTGTGACTGTTTCAACTCCGGAAACAGTGACCAAAATCAACCAAATCGTGCGTGCAGATCGTCGAATGAGCATCCGGATGCTCATTAGACTGTTAGAAAAATTTTACACGTGGAATTACGCATGACAAAAGTCTGTGCGAAGCTGGTGCCAAAAAATTTGACTCCTAACCAAAGGCTTTTGCGTCAACTTAGATTTCCTTGAAAGGTTAGTATCCAAATATATCAGTCCTGGATTCGCGACAATGGAGGAAGTCTCTTCTGGGTACCTGGATACTAGGAAGTAGAAAGAAACTTTAAGGCAGATTGGCTTATTAAAAGTAGAACGAGTGGAGAGAATATTTAACAGTCAGAACAGCAGTAGTACCGATGGAATTATCTAGAGATGCTATTGATATAGGAACCAGAACCAAACATCAGGGTATATGGTGATTGTATGATCTCCAAAAAGTTTGATAAAGGGAATACAAAAAAGGTAATAAGATTCCCGATACAGTGAATCCCGAAAACCATTGGAGTTATCACTGGACATAGTACTATTGGCACAATATTCCAAAAATGGGTAATGACAACTGATAACCATTCCAAAAAGTGTACGGAGAAGAAGAGTCGAGAAACGATATCAAATGTTGGAAGACGACGCAATATTGCCTGCAATAAATAGTATATTAAGAAATGAAGAAAAAAATGTGAAAAACTTTATTCTGGGCTGAACTATAAAATTTAAACTGCAGGAATACTCTCTTAAATGCATTCATGTACCTGAGCAATGCTCTCTCAGTGCATTTGACCTTCTACTGCGTCTGGTGGAGTGTTAGACTCTTCGGATAGGTCTGGCCTTTTGAATAATGACTTAGAATGGTCATTTGAACACTCTGTGTAAATTTCAGCTTCAACATTTTGAACATGATTTTCCGAGAAATCCACTCTTACCAAGCCCTCAATTCGTTAACATATGTGTTTCAGGTGGAATGCATCTACCTTATGCTGACAGTGCAAGAATATTGGTAGGAGCTTGGTGGTTGGTGGTACTTGTAATGGCTACCACGTACTGTGGAAATCTCGTTGCTTTTCTTACTTTTCCTAAAATAGATATACCTATAACCGACCTAGAACAATTGATAGCACATAAAGATACAGTTAGTTGGACTTTCAAAGAAGGCGGCTTCTTGGAAAAGGAATTAAAGGTGATGTTCATTGACAGATAATTATGAATAATAGAAACCTGTTATTAATACCTGGATTATTGCGTTTTAATCAGAATTACTACATTACATTTAAATTTTGTTCCATTTCAGGTTTCTAATGAATATCGATTTAAAACAATTTTGAATGGAAAATCGAAGCATACATCAACTGATTTTAAGGTTGTTATTAACAGTATCCGAGAAGGTAAACATGCTTACATCGATTGGAAGATTAAGTTGCAGTTTATCATGAAGGAGCAGTTTTTAAAAACCAGCCGATGTGATTTTGTTCTAGGTAAAGTAGTCTCAAAGCTAGAAATTCCGGAACAATCAGTGATATTCACTTTACTTCCACATTATTTACTACCAATACTCCAACACTCATAATTAGACTAACACGATTATCAAGTTATCATTTCGGATACCCAAGAAGAATTGATTAAGGTTTTTGAAAATTCGTCTCTCTTGTATCCAAAACTCTTTATCAGACTATTCAGTTTAAAGGAAAAGCAATAAAATTATGTAGAAAAGATAAGAATACGAAATGCTGTATCTTGAAAGCCATTGTATCCCTCTCATATTATTATGACCTCGTTCACTGATATAGATCGTGGAGTCGGTCCTGTTCGATTATGTTAATCGATGCTTAAATTAATCGATTAATACTTTGTATCTTTTTTGTGAGCTGATCGAATTATGTTGTAACTTTTGTTATAAAAACAATTTCTAAAAAGGCCTTTTTATTTGTTTACCTGAAAGTCAGATATTTTATAAAAACGAGTACCTAACAGCCGGAGAGTCAGTCTGATAAACTGATGTAGGGCCTACATCAGGATAATAAAAACTAAACCAAACGGTGAATTTAAATAAATGATATAAGTGTTAGTGAGTAGTTTAGTGTATAGTTGAGTGTTAGTGGATAATTTAGTCAATTTAGTGGATAGTTAATAGTATAGTGTATATATAAACTCTGTAAGTAAGATACAAGCTGTGTATAAATCAACCCCACGGCTTAAAAACTGTTTAAATAAATAGGAAAATTAAAGTATAGTTTTTCATCAAGCTTTAAAACGAATAGAATATTCTCTATGGATAGTGGCCATTATTAGGGACTGTTCAAAATTCTTTTCCCACTTTTACAAGTTATAAAAATGTCTGATTTCCATAATATGCATTATAGATCTGACATTACTTGCACGAGGTCCACTGAGCGATTGAAGTCTCAATGTGGTGAAACTATTATAGGTCTCTGTTTGTTTAATCAACCACTAATTGGTGTCGAGTTTTTATTTATGTAAAAAAAGCCCAATAGTCCCGATAAATTGAAGTTCTGGACGTCTGCAGGCGAGCTCGGTGATTATGGGCCACGTCTGCTTGTCGAGTAGATCTTTTAAATACTGCTCTAGGTGAGATTATGCTGGATAGCTCGGAAGAGCCTCTGGCATAGTAGTATCGGTAAATTAGAGTCAGGTCAGCGACCTTTCTTCTATGCTCTAAGCTTTTCTGTATTGAGTCGAGCATCCTCAGTGTATGCTTAGGAGCCGAGCTCCAAATGTGCGAGCAGTACTCCAAAGATGGACGAATCTGGGCCTTGTAGACGACTGGAGGTTGTTGCGGAGTATATAGCTTTTTAGTCTTTAGTCAACTTACTATTTTCTTATTTGTAGGACTGGAAGAATTTTTTGATGAAAAATTAGCCTTAATGATCTCTCCTGAATCTCCATATTTACCAAAAATCAATGATGAGTAAGTAGAATGTTTTAAATGTGTAATTATAGTTAAAAATTAACAGATTTGACAATGGCATTTATTAGCCTCTTCAAGTTCAAATCATAACTATATACCTATACTACTACGAGGTTTATTAAGAAAGTTAGGAGTGGTTTGGTATTAAAAATAACGAAGTAGAATCTTCTACATCTAAGAAAGCGATTGAAAGTCCACGTTTATACATAGTAACCAAATAAATTGAGGCTCTGACGTAGTCAAACTCTGAAATCCACTCTGCAATCTGTGCCACTCAATATACTCGTACTTAATAAAGTTTAACTGCTCTCGAGTATTTTAAATCTTCATTTGTAACCAAGTTTGATAGTGGTCAATTTATAGTGGAATAAATAATTCCAGAATCAAGAAGTTACACCAAGTCGGGCTAATAGAGAAATGGCTTAAAGATTATTTACCAAAAAAGGATAGATGTTGGAAGAATAGACATTTGATCGAAGTCAGTAATCACACAGTTAATTTAGATGATATGCAAGGAAGTTTTTTCGTTTTATTAATGGGTAAAATATTTTTTTATATTTATATGAACGATTTACACTTGTATAAATTTAACTTTTCTGGACTATCAGTAGTCAAAAGCACTGGATCATTTTTCAATTTAAAAATATTTAACAAGAAAAATAAGCCATCATAATCTCTTCATTCGCGCAGTCTTTGCAACGTTAGGCCATTTCTTTCATTTCTTCCATTAATCCCTAGTATACCTTCCTACCTTCTTTATTATTTATCTCTCTTTGTGGCAATACTTTGAGACTCCCTTTTGATTCCTTTTTCAGTTAATCTACAAAGTTATAAATATAGAACCAGCGCAACTGGTGGAAGCCCCAAACGATTCTATTCCATATTTCCTAACCTGTTTTAATTTGTTTCAAACCAATCTCCATCTACAATTTTTCTATTTTCTCACTTATAAATCTTGATGTTTTTTAGGTTTCGTGTCAGCGCTATTGCTGCTTCTCTTCGAGAAATTGTGGTATGTTAAGCTTAACAAACAACCAAAAAAAATGATTCAACCATTTGTTACTTAATGGAAATTCGTGACTCAATATGCATAATAAAATTGAAATTAGATTATATTAATATAAACTGAATGCTGTAGTTGTCTTTTAATTTGAACATCGATTACTTTCAATTAAAGCATGCAAAATTCAATCTTAGATAATGAAGATGTTGAGGGGTAGATTAATAATTTAATATAGCTCTGTTTAGTTTAACTTAATTGGTTGATAAATCGAGAGAAAGATAATGGGATGCACATGTTTCCGTAAAAAAGCTGCAGTTTCGAATGATTCAAAAATCCAGTTTAAAAAGTTGAACCGGATGTCAATCAATCCAATTATTGGTAGAGTCGACATCTGTGCCCTCAATAAATAAATTGTGCGACCTCGAATACATGTAAAATCCCCTTGATTAATTAATATTAAACTCTTCCACTATTTCTCAATATTAATCACAATTGATGGTCAACAAAAGTACCATTCTTCCACCATTTAAGTGCAGGTGATATACAGTCTCGAATTATAATGAGTTAAACGTTATAGAATAAGAATACTAGCATATAAAATTTATTTTTAACTAACTTTAATAAATTTTCATTGAAAAATATTATATTACATTTTGTTATGAAGATATAGCTGGTTGGAGGTCTCGTTAAATGACTTCATATTTGAGTAGATATATTTGGATAAATGCCTTTCAGTTATTTACGAAGAGGTTGAAGAAATAATTGATAACTTTTTCATAAGCCTTTATATATATATAAGCATAGATTAATAATGAATGTTAACAATAATGTAGACTAGCAAAATGCTCCTTATTTTTAAAAGTAGGCCCCCAAGCTCCATGAGGATTAGAAACTTTTGGTTGATGTTTCTCTCTGTTTGAAGAAGGTTTTTCTTTCTTATCCTCAATTTTTCTGCAATAAAAAACAGTAGATATCAGTTCAAAATATTCATATATATAATTAGCTTTAAAATGAAATTAAACCTCAGAAGAACTTGACCTCTATCGACCTTATTGTTGATATCGAGGTATCTAATGGCTCGCAATATCCAGAAAGAAAGGTGCCAACTACTGACTGGTTTCAATGTTGTGGCATCTCATAGAGATCCGACACCTTCTCATTCGCACTCTCTAATGGAAACTGAAGGCAACACCAACCAGCGCTGCTATTTGGTTCGTCATTTTAGGCTCTTTCTGTAAAGCAAAGGACCGATCGTTGTTGCTGTAGCATCTCTCAAAGAGATCCAACACGTTCTCATTCCAATTCTCTGATGGGAACTGAAAGCAACACCAACCAGCGCTGCTATTTGGTTCGTGATGTTAGGCTCTAGTAGTTAAATAACATTTATGCCCAATCTCCGGCTTTACACTGTTCTTGTAACAGTACTTGCTATCAGCCAAGTATCGAAGAGACCGTTCCGATTGGAACACAAAACAGAATCATTCGTACAAAAATAACTGCCTTGTTGGAACGTGTTGAAACAAACCTATTGATTATCGGTCCTTCGTGCTGCTTCAAAAATACCAAAACGTGTAAAAACGTGCAAAAAAGTAGCCATACATATATTGCCATTTGGAGAAAATTACAGCAAATAAAAAAGCAGAATACAAAGTACAGAAAGAGAAAATCAATTCAAACAAAAATCGAAGAAGGACAACTAAAATGGTTTGGCTACGTGATGAGAATTGGAGAAGGATGATTAATACGGAAGATATATGAAGCACGAACTCACAAAAACAAAAAAGGAAGTCCGAGGAGGAGCGGGCAGAAGAAACAAAGCTAATAGGGGGAATACGAAGAATAAAATGACAGGAAAGAAAACAGAAGACGCAGGTTAGGAAAGAATGGAAACAGCAATGACTCAACTCCAATAAATATTACATACGAAAAGTAGAAAATATGTGAGTAGTAGTTTCTTGAACATTTTGTTACTCAATCTATACATACTAGAAGAAATTTGTATTTAAACAGCAAAAAACTAATGTTCCTAATTAAAAAACGAAATAATTTTCAAAATTAAATTTTGAAGCAAGTTAATAATACCTGTTAGATATACTTACTTGAGAGAGACGCACCAATCAGAGGTGTCCTTAGGAGCTGTAGTTAATATGGTAACAACCATCTTGATAACTAACTAATTGATGAAGTATTTGTAACAGTCTAAGGTACGTGATGTATTCTTGTAAGAACTTGCAGTTCTTTGTAGTTGCCGGAGTTTCCTCTCCTACAGTCCTTTTTAGAGGCTAAATTTCTGTCCAAACTACAAAATAGGAATATAAATTATTTCTACTGTATTCGAACTAAATAATTTCCAAACGGCGGATTAATTCGAAATGTTCACATTAAGGACTGATGACAAAAGAATAATTTCATAAGTTATACCTACAATTATCCTTGGACTACAAATCATCCTACGCTTTTATAACAGCGACATCAATTTTCCCTTCAGGCACTTTATTTTCAAAATATTGGTGCGACAAAATTCACAGTAGCAATAAAAAAATAAATTTACATATATTTTTCAAAATATATGTTTTTTTTTCTACCTTCATGGCAATGATTGTTATTATCACATATCTTAAAAACGTGTAAGCACTTGGCAACGTTGCCTGCAGACGATTTAATACTGCATCTACCCTAACCTAACCTAACCTAAGCATCAATCTAATAGAACGAGCACAAGTTCCATTAGTTTAAATCAATTTCCCTCGGGTATCTCAGATATCTTAAGAACTCGAAAGCATCTGCAACATTGTGTACAGTCGATTTAATGCAGCATCCAACTAAAAAACCGAGCACGAGTTCCATAGGGTTAAATCAGTTTCCGTCAGGTATCTTAGGTGTCACAAAAATTCGAAAACATTTGGCAACATTGTATGCAGTCGATTTAAAGCAGCATCGAACTAACAAACTAAGTACGAGTTCCGTAGGGTTCAATCAGTTTCCCTCAGGCATCTTAAAAACGTGTAATTTGAAGATAAAAAATAATCACTTCAAAATTTTCAAATTTATTAAGCGGTCACAAGAAATGAAGAATGGAGGTATGTAGAATCATTTCGTATGGAAGAAAAGTTGAAAAAGTATCCAGATCTATACGATAAATAACAGTTCAAAACCCTTCCAGAGTGGTATGGTGAAAGGGTGTGGTATAAATGTAGCAATAGTGATTGAAAGGTAGTATGCCGAGTTAAAAAATTTAACATCATAGTTTCTTATTGGAAATTTCAACAACTTGCGTTGTACAAAAGCGTGAATGTTGTCCAGGGCGTAAATAATATTTTGTACTTCCTTCCTTATACTAATGTGGCGCCACCCTTACATTAGAAAGGCATTGGAGATACAGAAAACCTCAAACGCAATCAAATAAATACAGCAGTTATTTCTACTTAGATCAAATCCCAACAAAATACACAAATTAATTGAAACCAAATTTTACTTATTTTGTTTATATTCAATAAAATATTGATTAATACTTAATGCTTTTGGAGAAAACATAATCTGCTATTATTTTAAAATAATAAAACGAGGCGTGGCTGTTAAATACGAAATGAAATATTTTAATTTGATATTATGTATATTTATTTATTATCACCTTCAATAAATACCCCTCCTCTAACCCTACATCACTCCATACGAATCTACGAAGCAGTTTCTTCAGAACGCGCGCCACTTCTTCTTTCCCATCTCAACAGACTCAAATCTTGTTCCTTTTAATGCGTGAGACCTTAGGAAAGAAGAAGAAATCGCACGGTGCAAGATACGGCGAATAAGGTGGGTTGTATACCACTGAGACATACCTGGTTAGAAACCTCTTGACGGACAGTGCGAAATAAGGAATCAGTTTTAGATATACTTTTCGCGTGATAAAATTTTCATGTGAAATTTGCCCTATACGTTTTGTGTCATTTTATATAGAATCAGCAAACGCAAGAACGACCCGAATGTGAAATATCTTCAACGTATTTTCATCTTGTAAATATAAAGATCATAAGATTCAGTTGCAGTTTTATACTCATGCAAACGAAGGGAACGGCTACCCCGATTTGTCTAGAGACGCGGTAGACATCGCATTCGAAGCAGTAGACTTCGGAAAACAGTTTACAATCGCCAACCTTTTGCGTATACGTACTTTTTTTGTAGCAGTGCTAGCCTCGTTACTTAATAGCCACACCTCGTACGTATCCAAGCGACACCTGGTATTACTGTTTCGATGTTGCATATTTCGGTCAGTTGTTTCCCGACTGCCAGCTCCTTTTCCTCTATTAATGATTTGTCATATTCATTTTGCACATTCTTAATTTCGGAGCTGTATTTAAGTGTTCAATATCTTAAATCTTTTAGTCTATTTTTTAAATTTCCAAATGCATCCATGACATTATCTTTTAGTTGTGCAATACATTTAAGTTGTTTTTTTCAATTTTATAATTAAAACAATTTCGTGGAACAAAAATTGACCTATTGACTTGTGATCTTAATATCAGACGTTTTATTTTAGAACAAGTCAGCAACATAATATACTGTTGCAGTATTTCAAACATATTTTTAAATAAATCAAATTTATCAGGGTTTGGTTCATATAAGTTGATTAAATTAATTGATAGCAATACACTTATTGAAGATTCGATAAGTCGTATGACTGACAGATAGATGGCGCTGCCATTGCCAAAACCATATGACGTTTCTAAAGTACCAACTTTCGAAAGACTACGTGTAAAATTTCATTTCATTTCGATTAGTCAGAGAAAAGTGACAGCCATTCAAGTGAAGCTACTTTTGTTATTTTCAAAACAATGTCTTGTATTAATTTAGCATTGCTTTTTGATGGAAAAAAATAGTGTACAAGCTCAGCAATGGCTAAAAAAGTGTTATCCGGACACTGCTCCATCGAAAAGAACCATTCGTTACTGGTTTGCTAAATTTAAACGTGGATGTACAGACACCGATGATACTGAACGTTCTTCCATTCGTGCAATTGAGAAGTTTACTCCAGAACACATAAAAAAAGTCCACAAATTGATTATATCTAATCGTAAAATGAAATTGCGGGGTCATGAAGATATCAAAAAGCAGTGTTTTCACAGTTATGCATGAGCATTTGACAATAAGAAAGGTTATTCAAAGTGGATGCCGCGTTTACTCACAGTCGATCAAAAACAACAACATGTTGATAAGGGTTTGACCATGTTTACACGTAATAAATCATTTTGAGACATGGATCCATCATTTCACTTCGGAATCAAACAGTCATCATCAGCTGAGGAGACTGCAGCCGGTAAACCACGTCCGAAGCGTATAAAGGCACAACAGTGACTATAACTGAAAAAGTTATAGATTTGAATGCAAAAATCAAGGAAAAACTGCCAAGAAAAGACCACTGTTCCACCATGACAGACAATGGCAACGATGGTTAAATTGAACGAACAACACTTCCAATTGCTTCCTCATCCACCGTATGGTTCAGATATGGCCTCAAGTGACTACTGTCTATTGAATGTCTGTCTAAAAAATGGTTACCAGTAATAAATTCAGCTCAAATGAAGAAGCAATTGCTGAAACTGAAGCCTATTTTGAGACAAAAGACAAATCCTTCTACAAGCAAGGCATCTAGAAGTTAGAGAAGCGTTGGAATGCTCTTGAAGGATATAAAATTGATGTATAAAATCTATTTTTTGCAAAAAAGGAGTATAAAAAACCTCAATATTCACCTAATGCATCGTTAACTACCAAAGAATTCGATTTATTACAAAGTTCTGCATTGGAAACATTAGAACTTTAGCAAATATCTTTATTTCAAACTCACCTTAGCCCTCGATTTCTAGAGTTTAGCAAAAACTCTATAACTTTCATTGACACATAAAAAAACTATCCACGGAATTTAATAATACGAGAACCTGTGATAAATATACAAAATAATATACTCAACTAAAGGAAATATCAAGATGTGAACAGTTTTATAAGTTGATTTGAAGCTTGACCTCATTAAGCATTGATAAACTTAGACATATGGATTTTTTTGACCATGTACTTCTTGATAAACAGAAATAATTAATTGTAAATTTCTATAATTCATTCCAACCACTTGTTTACAAATATAAAGAATATTTATTCGCACGGACCTTTGAATACAAGGTGATACAAATTCAAAAAAAAAAACATTTTTAATTATGTGGAATCTTAAGATATTCAGAAGACAACTCAACAAGTGCCGATTCAATTGTACAGGGGGTCCGGTGGCAAAATTAGGATTTAAAATCTATATAACAAAAAAATTACAGAACATATGCCTTTCTAGTTTTAATCAATATAAGGTTGACAAATGCGGGTTTTATTTTTTGGAGAAAACATCTTCCAAATGTTGGCCGTTGCGTCGGCACATTCTTGGAAACTGACTTGCCACTCGCTGGACAAGTGCCGCCGAGATGCCATTGACTTCGCGAACGATATTTGTTTCGTACACTTCACTTTTGAGATACCCCCACAGAAAAAAGTCCATGGGGTAAGATCCGAGGACATGGGTGGCCAAGGGATGTCACCGAAGCGGCAAATCAATTTGCGAGGGAAGAAATCACGAAACGGCGCCATGGTTTTTCCTAGCAGTGTGTGTCATGACGCCATCTTACTGAAACCATGTCCGTGAAGTGAAGACAGGATGTTCTCTCAATGTTGTAAATAAATAATCATTAAGCATTCGCCTATAAGCAACAACGTCTACGGAAATTGCTTGCCCTTGACGATTTTCAAAAAAATAGGGTCCAATTATTCCCCTGCTTGACAACGCACACCAAACCGTCACTTTGGGACTGTGAAGTGGCTGTTGATGTTTTAAGCGGAGGTTTTGTCTTTTTAAAGACAATTTTGCTTGTTTGCACTTCCATTCAAATGAAAATATAAAGAGCAAACTACTAAAAGTATTTTTTATCAAGATCTACGACATTTTCGCAATTACATCTTGAAAATAATCTTCAGATTCTAAGGGGGAAAACTTCTTTTGTGGCTATATGCCGTTACGAATATTGATATACATTATTTTTGGAAACTGCTTGTCGATTCCAACTATCTCTTTGTGTGCAGGCAAAAGAAGGATTCTTGGATTTAATTACTGCAGCATATAGGTATGCTTCTTCTCTTCAGATTCAGAATTCTTATAAAATAATTCAAAACCTATTAAACTCGTCGGAAAATGTGTAACAAGTTATTAGGTTAAATTGGCTCGACGTACATTATGTCTGAAGGCTATTGAAATCCACGCAGTCTGTTCGTGATGTCCGGATAAAGATCACTGATATTTAAGTCGAAATAAACAGATTAATAATGTTTTCAAAGTTGAAACTTAATTTCAAAACAAGAAGCCGACGTAATTCACAAACAAACTTACATCATATTTGAAAAAAGAGAAACAAACAAAATGTTATTTTTTAACTTTGAAACGTTCACTAATAGATGTCGCTAAAAAACAACAAAGACGTTATTAACTTTAAAGTGATATTTTTTAAAAAAATGAAAACGTTGGAAAAGATCAAATGCATTGGGTTGATTCGTTGACGGTCCCGTGGTTAGGTCGTAGCCTTGCAGTAAAATAGTCGCGGGTTCAAGTCTGATTGGGAAATGTGCAATTTTTAATTTTTTTTTATTCTATAATAAGATTTTAAACGGAATTAACTCGATTCCACAAATTTCATAACTATTTTTTATATAAAAATAAGCCAATGGTCAAATGATATTTCAGATATAGAATAGCTTCGATAGCTCAATAGGTCGTTATCTCGGTTTACGATCCTAAGGTTGGTAGATCGAATGTCACTCGGGACGGATAAAGCAATCAAACAAATAACTGTTTGAGAAGAATAAGAAAAAGAAGATAATAAAAAAGAAGTCGAACTATAAAGCAGTAAATAATAGTAAACCGAACGATGCTAGTTGATTCTGACACTATGGTGAGGAGGGTGAGATAGAAGACAAGTGATCATGTTCAAAATGCGGCAAATGGTATCATAACGAAATGGTGAATGTCACAGACATTTTTAAGAACCCTGCTGGCTGCTAAACAAAGAAATTGGTTATAGTTTTGAAGATTTTACGTATTTTACATTAATGGGCAACCAGATGCTTGCTAACCAAACCAAATCACACAAAATTTCTACTGTGGTTTTTTAATTCTATCGCGGAATTGACGATAAGTAAATCAGCGTCTTCATCAGCTTGTTGAATTTGAATTCCAGTTGATTTTAGGTATTCACTTAAAGACTCAACAAATTTGTGTTTGTTACAAATATTGGATAAAAATTTCGTTTGTGTTAATGTAACAAGCATGTTGTTATCAAAATCTACATCGGCAGCTACATTTTTTTCTTGTTTTAGATACTTTTCATTGCTGTATCCATAAAACACAACTACTGCATTACTAGTTAAATGAGTACCAATGTAATGGCGATATGATTGAAATAATTCTTAGTATGTTTTACCATGATGCCAGGTGACTTGGTGAAGCAAAAATCTACCGTCGTCTACGAATAAAAAAGATAATAATAAATAACTATATAGAGTGTGCATGTGTGAAATGGTCTGGATCCTGCGCACGCATGTGGTTACTCAAAATATGAGTATATAATTCTGTCGTTTTCTACCAGGAGATCCAGAGGCGTAAACTCAATGGCAATTTATTCTTCAATTGACAGATGAAATCTTAGGAGATACAAATGTCGAAATCTTTTACAAAAATGTTAAAATAATGAAGATTGAATTTTATTTTTCAATTTTTGTTTTAAAAAAATCCAAATATTTATAACTTTTAAGAAAATAAAAAAAAATAAAACTCTAAGATCATTTTTTGAGCTTTTTAGATGTTAATTAAAAAAATACGTTCAAAAAACCATTTTTTTCAAATTTTTTAATATGCTACCCGGCTCAGTAATAAATTTTGATCGTTTATTGCAAATATCTTGGTTTCTATTTAAAATACGTAAAAAATTATTCAAGACGTTTTTGTGGAAAATTTTAGTCCCTACATGTTTTGTTTGAACCTCTTTTTATATGTCTTTTCACATTTTTGATATAATTTCAAAAACATTTTTTGGTTGGTTTTTAATTATTTTCTCTTGATGTACACTGTATATAAGTTGTGATAAAGAATTATGATTTCAGATTCTGCTCACTCGGTTATATCATGCTAAAGCAAACAATAGTATAAATATTTTTATAAACAATCTTGGGTATTGTGAAATTTTAATAATAACTATGATATTGTTTTTTTTAATTTTTGAAATATACATGTTAATAATTTCCTTAAAACCATTAAGCAATTTAACCTCGGATAATATAAATAACGAAGTTGCAAGAATCGGTATTTTCCCCGAGTTGCTTTTGAATTTTTATGGCTATTGAGATTAGTTTGGACTTTCCATCTACAACATAGATGCGTAGCTTGCCCTAAATGGACCCTATATCAAAATATGTTGGGAGGGCCCTTAACCTAACTGCAGAGGAACTTAACTGGAGGGTAAACATTTCCACAAAGAGACTATTATGAAGTCCTTCGATTTCGTCAAAATAGGATGTCTTGTTTATTTATATTTTTAAATCATTTGTTTGCCCAACGGCAACTGATTTTGACAATTCGTTAAATTGCTCAACTGTTAATATACGTATTGTTAGTAATTTTCTGTCAAAAACAATTTTACAGGTAACAAACAATTCATTTGATCTGTCAAACTTTTAGTGTTATAATTTTGCAAAAACAAGATTTGAAATGATTGTTCAATTTAGTATTTATTGACTTTATCCACAGCGTCACCACCCCTCTTGGTTATCGAAGAACTAGATTACCATATCCAAATGAAAGTGCTTTAAGAATCGCTGCCAGGACTATCGGCAAGTCTTGTATGATTTTACTATAGATAAAATGGAAGTAATCGTTAGCATTAATACTAGAACTTCTTATCAAAATATGATACGAAAGTAAAAAAAGCTCTGAAATTTTTTGATTATATTCCCATTATTATGTCAGAAATGAGTATTGTATGAAGTTCCCGTTACTGAATAATTTCATATCGCCAATTTTCAGCAATAAATTAAGACATTCTTAATATTCCAGAATCATCTGAAGATAAAATAAGTTACCAATACAAGTCCATCCTATATAAAAAGCCGTTTACATGACGCAATACGACCTGCAATGCAATCCAATGCAAGATGCAATTTATCGTGATTTGAAGCCATTTCTATTACTTGCAAGCTGCAAATCTATTTCCTTTTGGTTTACAACTAACCAAATTTCTTTCATGCCATATGACTGATACACTTTGTATATGCCATGCCATGAATCAGATTTTTACATTGTCATATTAGAATATTATAATATGACTTTGCTCGTAATGCAGTTTTATTTTTTTATATATTCAATGTTGTCACCTTCAATACCCGTTTGCAGTTTGGCAATTCATATAACCGCGAAAACAGCAGTATTAGTGTCAAATGTTAGTGATATTGGCAGCCCTGACGGTGCAATTATTTATTTTTTTTATTTCTATTGGCTTAAAATTGCTGTGACGTTTATATCATTATAATGAAAATTTTTGGAAAAATGGTGTAATGAATTTATGATTTGAAAAAATAATAATTATTATACATAAGTGACGAGAGTTGTGGTTTTGTGATTACGGTTTCCTGTAAGTATCATACCGTTTATAAGAAGTCCATAGATTTTCTGAAGGTTAATAATTTTCCACATTGTGAATAGAAATTGCGAGGTCATTGTCGATATTTGTATCATTTTAGGGATCATAACAGCAATAATTTTTAAAAATGGATGTAGATAATGCTACATCTGAAGGACCAGTACCAGGGAGTGGAAATATAGATATAGAACAATCTTTTCTTCAACAGTTTAGTTGCATGGGTACCACAGATAAAGAGGAATTGGTTCAACAGTTACAAAAACTGCTTGGTAGTCAACTCAACTACTCTACGGCCGTTTTTTTCTTGGACATGAATAATTGGTAAATAATTTTGATTATGATCTGTACATATGAAGAATTATTTACTTCACTACTTTATATATTCTCTATTTTTAAGGAATCTGCAAGCAGCTGTATGTTCTTACCTCGATTTTGAGTCTCCTAATCCTCTTCCATCTATGAAAATGGTTTCTGATCCAGTAGCAAATGAAAATGAGAACATAGAACCTAATGTTAGGTAATTTAAATAGATATTATTATTTGATTAGGATAAAAGTAAATTTTAATATAGGAGTAAATTTAATGTCAAACTAGTGATACAATAATTAAAATTTACAATGTCTTCTACTCCAATCTTATTTCAAAGTTAATGGACAAATGATTGTAGTAACTCATCAAGTATATATTTTTAGATTTAAAAAAACTTGGCACATATTTAACAGTGGAACAGAAAAATGGCCTCCAAAATGCTATGCACAATGTTCTGATGGATGGAATTTAGGAGGTGAAACAGTTCCAGTTCCTGCATTAGATCCAGGTGAAGGAGTTCGTCTTTCTGTAGATATGGTTAGTCCACCAATACCTGGAATCTACCAAAGCAAATGGAGACTGTGTACACCGAAAGGATCCTATTTTGGTGGTGAGTAAAGTGTTGTTAATTGGTTTAGATTATTCTTCATTATATAATAAATGCATTACATTGATATTTATGAAAAGTTACCTATTGACCAAAAAATTCCCTAGTCTATAGGATAGATGTCACCACAAATAATATTTATATTTTTTCTTTGGAGTACTATCTTTTGAAATGTGAGCTTTTTCTCTCCAATGAGCTCTTTGTTAGAATTAGGAAAATAAAAAATACCGTTATGGCAAATATTTTGCTTGGAAAGTACTATGATGACTGTTCCCAAAGAAAATCAATATCATTGTCTAGTATACAGAGATAAAAACAGCCCGTAAAAGTATTGATGATTCTTATTGATCAGTATATCCAAAAGAGGTGGTTATACCAAAAAAAACCATCTCTTAAAAATCATTATGGATAACAGCAAACTGAAATTCGGAGACATAGTAGACATCACAAAGATATCATATGGAATTTTTTACACCATTTATAATTTTACCGGAATATTTGGTAAATGAAAAGAATTTTTCCAAATAGAGCTTTACAAGAGCATTTGGTTATTAAAAACAATCTTGACAAAGCTTTTGCCTCATCTTAAAATTAAGAATAAACCTGTTTATTAGGGTGCTTTTTTCAATTAGAACATTTGACAATTTGGTTATTAATGCATTAAATCTTTTTACAGATCATATGTGGGTGATAGTGACTGTTGTAGAAGAAGGTACCATCGCTTTGACGAATCAACTCTCTCATTTTAATGAATTAGGATCGCCACCACCTTCCGCAAATACCTATAATCCATTTTCTCCTCATCAGATTCATATAGGAAATAATCAAGTGAGATTTTATTTATTGTAGATATTTACATACCACAAAAAAATTTGATAGTTATAAGTGATGAGGATTCATAACTACTTTTTCACATGTTACTGTTCTAGTACAGATAAAAAATTAAAAATACAGTCGACATGAGGTAATCAAAAAAACATTTTGCAAGGTGTTATCGAATTTATTGGATTACAAAGTACTGCCACGGCCCTTCTCTAGTTTATGCAACTTTTTGGAAAAACGTACCATGTAGATTCGATTCACAGAACAACTCGACTGTACCTAGAAACATGTCAGATGCAGTAGTGATGTATTCGACAGCGACTGGATGACTGGTCGATTATAGATACTAGTTTAAATGTCCCAATAAAAAAAATTGATAAATTTTTTATTTTGAGAGATTTTGTTTAAGAGAAAATAACCACTGTATAAAAAATGCCACAGCCCTTCTTTAGTTATAAATATTTGGAAAAGCGTACCATGTAGATTCGATTCAGAGTTCAACTCGACTGTACCTATAAACATGTCAGATGCAGTAGTGATAGATTTGACAGACACCAGGTGACTGGTCGATTGTAAATGCTAGTTTGAAATATACTTTATCAAGCTTGTATTTTGAGTGATTTTGTTTAAGAGAAAATAACCACTTTATGAAAACTGCTAACAATTTTTTTTTACTTAGGACGTTGCACCACCAGACGGGAAAGATTCATCGATGCTCTAGTACCTGCCTTAGATTACTTAATCAGTGCCACTGTTGAAAGGGAGTGCATTTTATGATATGAATAATAAAAAAACATATTTTGTGAAGGAATAAAAGTTTGTTGAATGATGAGTGATACAATGTATAACTAGAAAATAGATTAATTTTTTAAAATATGTAACTTATGTAAAATGGCAATCAAATATGATTTTTCTTTTGGGTTTTCTTTATTTCGATAAATATTTTAAAAATATTACTAAGTGTATATTATTTCTACAATATCATGTGTGTACTTACCAAAATTAGTGTTATCAATTTATATAGGGTGTCCTGATGAGTATTGATAAACTTGTATTTTGATATTTTAGGTAAGGTTGCTGTTGCTTTTCAATCCAAATATAGTTGATTGCTTTTTTTATAAAAATAGCAATTGCTTTGAGATACATTGTGCCATATATTAGAAAACTAGAAATTAGAAAATTATTTCAAAATACTTACTGTGGATAGAGTTTGTTATAAGAATGTTTTTCTAAAGTAAGAAATAGTCCGTATATGGCTATTTGTTACACTTTATGAATCACCCTATACAGTAAATTAGGTATGCCTCTATTATTTAAACCTCTACAATTGTTTTCTTTGAGTTAGAAAACTCATGAGCTATTTATTCTATTCCTGTATATTATTTAGAATCTTAATTAGCTGTGACTGTTTTTTTCCATAGCTCCAGTCAAATTTTTCTTTAATGGTTCTTTCTCTGTCCAAGTATTTATTATATTTTGGTCTTCCGATAAGTAATATCAATATTATTTTTAAAAATTTTCAGGACACTCTATATTACCATATTCCATAGTTACAACACACATTTTATGAAACTAATGTTACAAATTATCCTAATTAGTTTTAAACATTCGATTTTTATGACAGTTTCAAAGCTTCATTAAACTATAAAATTCAAAATTTTTTGTTCCCATTATTTCTCCTAGGAAGTTTGAATTGACACAGTCGATCTAAATCAAAACCACTAAGCTTCACAAGTCTTCACTGGAATTAAATATTCTTTTAGCTGAATCTGGAAATATCATCAACTGACTTGTCAAAAAAGAAAAATGATGAAATAGGCAAGAGTAGCTTTATTCAGTGTATATGCTTGGTCAGGACATAAATCAAAGGTAATGAAGAAAAAAGGAAATAAGGTGTAGGGAAGGAAGGAACTGAAGCACTATTATTTTATTATTTCGACTAAAATTTCCAAAAACACTTTTTATTTATAAAACAGCAACACTAGATTGTATTCTGGTTTTATTGTTCACCTCTATTGAAGTTTGAAGAAAAAAACAGATGCCCCCTAAACAATGGTTTATCAAAATGCCCTGATAACATAAACACAACAAAATTATTAGAGTTAAACATGAAAATTACCAACAAAATTTTTTACCTTTGCGTTATTTTTGTTAATTTGATTCATATTTATGCCTACAGAACCGTCTATAAAATAGATAATTCGTGGTTTGTTGAGAAAATTTCATTGTTGAATTAAAATCAACATACACTACCGCTCAAAGTTTTTGCCTATTCAATAGTTTCCGCTATATACAAGTTCTAAAGCTTGGATGATTGCTTGGGCTCGTTATCATGCTGGAAGATAAATTTTCTGCCAATCATGCGTTGGTCAGAATGTAATATAGTCTATAACATTCTTTCTTCAATTTTTACCAGGTCTCCAGTTGCCCTTCCTCCAAAATATCCCCAAACCATAACCGAGCCTCCGACGTGTTTTTGGGTTGGGATTACAAATGCATACAACATTCATTCTTCCTTTGATCCTTTCACCTGCGCCCACTCCTCTTTTAGACCTAAAAGACTCATCACTCCGTAAAACTCTGTTCTACTTTTCATGCGTCCAATTTTTATTTTCTTCATCGAGGTGAAATCGTTGACGCTCATCGATTTCGACTTGAGTGGAGTCGATGGAATGTTGTATTTATGCGCCTAGCCTAAGTCGATTTTTGCAAAATGTACAGTATGTGTTATAATAATTACTTCTGTACTTACCTCATCAAATTGTCTTATAGAAGCATTTTTAACAAAAAATTATGAATGAGATCAGCTTGTCTATTAATTTCTCACACTCACTGCTGCATATTAATTTGTAGTACCATGGTAAGAACATGTTTTATATAAAAAATTTACAAACCAATAAAGATTGGGATTTTCTCTAAATTGGCCATGGGTAATTAAAAGTCTTTTCAATGACTGGAGGATTGACTTCAATAGTGGTATATGGAATTTTATTACAAAACCATCTTCAAATTTAGCACTTAATTTAGAGAAGGCAGTTTTCAAGAGTAATTGAAAAAACCTGTGAATGCGAGATTTACATGATATAAAACATCGCCTGATTTAACAGTGTGTAGATTTTCCTCAAGACAAAGGCGTATTTTTTATATTTTTATTGGGTTTTCTGCAACAATTGGTAGAATTAATAAGATACGAAGTTTTAGTATAGAGGAAAAGAAAACAAATTATTTATTTTGGATAAACTTTTAATTATTCAAGAATAATACAAACAGAAACATTATTTTCATTGACATTTGCTTGAAGTAAGTGTCAAGCAGAAGGCAGGTTAATTTTATTGAATTCCTTACAAAAATTAAATTGAACAAAATGAATATAAAATTAACTCATCATATTAATTTTCATGAGTGCGTCATCACTTGAACTAGCCTTGATATTTCTAATGAGAAAATCGTTATACAGACCATTTAAATCTATCTATATTTCAAATTAAAATACTTCAATCGTAAAAAATATCTAATTCATGTTATTTCATTCTGTGGATTCTGTCTTGATAACTTTTCCGCCATCAACTGAAACAAATTCATATAAATCAATAAAAAGGTTTAACAGAGTGGAATTATCAGAACAATCATAGATACCCACAAAATTAATCTAGTTTCTATTTTTTTTCTGAAATTCTATTCTCTTTTTCTTGAGCCTATTTAAGGTAATATTTGCAACAATCGCCCCCTAGCACATATCCCAAGATCAAGGATTTAGGAGAGTTGTACCCTAAAAGATAGAGTTTACCAACTTTTTACTGTAAGGTCACTTTAAGTAAACTGATTTTCTAAATATTCAGATACATATATAAACACACAAATAAAAGATTCCAAAAGACAAAGAAATTGTTGGAAACGCGATAACACTACAGGTAAATTTGAGAACTCGGGAATTACGAAAAGTTTAAATTGTTAAGTGAAAGCCTCTGCTATGATTAACCAGGAAAAAGTTATGTAAATGAAACGAATATTTGATAAAGGACAACCGACAACCAAGGTCTATGTACAAAAATTATTAAGTTGGAATTTTTGGAACCATTGGTGATATTCATGACACTGACAATTACTCGATTTGTTTCGCGTTTTGATAACCAAGTTATCGTCTTCACAGACTGAAGGTAAACTGGTTTACCAGTCTTGGTTATCAAAACGCGCTACAGACCGAGAAATTGTGAGTCTTGGTGTAATGATAGTGGCGAATTCAATAATAATTAAAAAACAAGCACAATTCTCCGAGTTTTTTTGTGAAAATGTAGAACTAGAGAAAATATTACAAGAACGACTCACTACAGATAGTTTTGTCAAACACAATTCAGGCTCGTTCTAGCAAATTTAAATTAAATCTATCCAATGCTCGATTTTTAGGAAATAACCAACATAATATAAATTATATCTCACCTTCCATTCCTTCTTGTTCTTCGGCACGACGTTTACGTCCAAATCTATCTTTGAAAGTATTTGGCGGTGGTAAAGGTTCCATTCCCAATACCTATAATTATTAAAATATTTTATTAACATGCAATATACAGAATTTTCTATTATTCCACGTTGCGGACACACTCGTCACTTTTTAAATAAACATTCATATAAAATAAACATATTCCTTATAGGTCCTGTAACTTACAGCTGTGGTACTCAAACGGTTCGGTTGGCTCCTTTATACATAATCTCACGTACGAGGTACGATAAAAAATGACTTTTATAGCAGGAATTTCCTATAATGCATATATTTCAACTAGTATGTTTTTTCATACTCTTATGTGTTGAGACAAGCAGTATTAAGATTGAACTCATCTCGGCTTGTCATTATGCTACTACAGCTGCTTTAATTAGATAGGGTTTACATTGTTTGTTGTGAAACATGGACCTTGGGCAATTCTTTAACCTTGAGCCTGTTAAGATCAAGGAACAGTTGGAACGTCCTTTGATCCCAGAAACAGATGTGCGAGGAGTATACAGATTTTTGCAAAACAAAGTGGGATAAAACTAACCATGATGATGTGATGTGCTGTTTTGAGACACTTTAACCACTTGAAGTCCTTTCCAGATCTACTTTATTCACCAGATTTAGTCTGACGCTTCCCATAAATAAACACTGAAAATTAGTCAACATTCCTGGCATTTAGGAAGGCCTTAACAGAACAGATGGAAATAATTCTGAGTAAAAAACCTTCCAAAAAGGAAATGAATACAAACTTTGTTATTGCCTTGTTTTTAATCAAATAATTCACTGCATTTTTAAATCGCACATCGAATAGATAGAATAAGGATATACCTGCTCAAATACCTTCCAGGTTTATCGTTGACGAAGACCTATATCTAGTGTTAAATAAAATTTAACAGACTTCTCTATTTTAGCCCTTATGTTCATGATACTTCCAATTCACACTTCATCAATATGGAATATATGAATTATTGTCTACACTTTTTATTAGAAAACAATTCAATACTGTGAATGTAATACCAAATATATTTGTTATTTTCGCACAATTTGACGAAAATACTGTTACGAAATTACCTTATGAATTTGTCTAAATGCGATTAATCGAAGAGCGTGTTGAGCAGAACAAGTAAGATCTTCACGATGTTGTGCAGATAGTGCAGCGCAAGCATCTGGTGAATCTTTTTCGCATGGATCTGCAAGTCCTGGACCTCCGGGTAATAGAATACCGCTGGCAACGGCTTCCATAACACGGCGTAGAGCATCACCTGGTGAAAGATGAGTCTGTCCTGGTACCGAAGAAATTACCTTTTCAGTCAACAATTCCATAGCCTGTAATGGTAATAAATCCACATTACAGTTGTCATATTTTAGATGCATGATCTCAAAAAGTAAATTAATTGTCGCTTAACATTTAAAATCATAAAATACCGAAATTTTATGTCATGAATAATTAAAACTTGTATGTTGCATTCTATATTCATTTTACTTCAAAAGTAAAATTTCAATGATTTAAAAATATACAATCTATGAAAGTTTTACAGTATAAAGGTGTAAAAAAACATCCACCAAACGCTGTACAATGGTATGTAATGAAACCACACATTTTTTTTAAATTATATTTACTTACCCATGAGGATAGAGGGGCCCATGTAGGAACTCTTTCACACAAATCTCTTAAAATACGTATAATGATCACACATGAATGGAGGCCCAAAGCTCTAGCCTAAAAATATAAAATTTGTTAGTTTTTTCAACATCACACATTTGACATATTGATATTAAAAACTGATAAAAATATAGATAGTAAAGTGCGAGAAATAAATATGAAAATGAGAAACAGTAGATTCAAAATAAAAATCTTTCGCATTTAGTATTCTTACTAACTGAAGATAATCATTATAGAATTTTTTTGTGAAATCAGGAACTAAGGTATTGATGTTAAAACTAAGAGAAGTAATGTTAATAAACTGTTCACTGCTAGTAAATAATCGTGTTAATAAAGTTGTCTTTTCGGAGCTCCTCAGAACTCCAATTTTGATGATTTTTTTTATTAATTAAAATCAGAAACCGTTTGGAACGAGGATGATATTATTTATGTTGTTTAAACAATATCTATGGTATTAATGTGGAAAAAGGATTTTTCCTACCACATCTGTGGAAAACGATGATAGTATACATATTTATAAAACGTTTTTATATTACTATTAATAACTATTGACGACGTCACGCAATATGGCGGCTTTACAGAAATGTTTAAACTACCTAAAAAAATGATAATAAAAGTTATATATAAACTATCCAAAATTATTTAAACCATGCAAGTACCCTATTGTAAATTAAACAAAGCAACTTCAAATATATTGTTATTGTTGTTGTGTAAAGTTAGAAAAATCAAGGATTACATTCGATCAATCAAGACATTTCATTATTCTACTAGATAAACAGTCCACACGAACCAGTAGATGCGAAGTATAAAAATGTTCTAGTACACAGATATTAAAAGTGTGATTATGAGTGTCGGGGGTACATCAACTTTCGATATAATGTTATCAGTAAATATTTTCTACTAGTCACCATATCAGAAATTTTTGGCAGATTTAAAATTTTTAATCATCTTCCGGTTTATAAATTATAAATAGACAAAATCTACGTCTCAAATCGTCAACAAAGTTGGAGTTTATGGAATTTTTGTTAATATTGATACTGAAGACACTACACCAACACTTGAACTACACAGTTTGGTCCTTCAAGGCTTTCATAGATTACTAGTTTACATCCGCCTTGAAGAACCAGACGGGGTAATTGTGAGTAATGGTGGAGAGTTATTAAACAGTTCGTTTAGGACATCAACTTTTTACATATTAAAAATAGTTCAAGGCTCACTGATACTTTAAGCTCTTCAATTCTTTTAATCGGATATAAATTTTTTTGATATTTCACTTGACCATATTTAAAATAAAATCAAATGATTTCGTGAAAGACAACGGTGTGAGAGGAAAACACAAACCTGAAACCATTTGGTATGTCTGAGGGCTGCCAGCGCCTGGAGACACTTGCCGCGTGAGAGAACATCCCGGTCGAACCCACCGCTCGCAGCTTCTAGACATCAAGAAAAAGGGTGTTTGACCATCGCTAGCTCATTATCGCCACAATGAAGTTATTGCCCCATATTAAAACGGAGTTACGGCGACAATGAGCCGGTTGGTCAAAAATCCTTAAGTCCCACACCACCTAAAATTGCTTCTTCGGTATGTGACAGTACAGTTATTGTTACATAAGTATTGGACTGGAATGTATAACGAACGTTAATTCTAAAAAAATGTTTCTACCCCAAGATTGATATTCATTTCTTCCATCTTTTATACATTATTACTATACTGCCAAAATGGTTTAGGAATATCGTGTATATCCATTCTCAACTTAATTTCGAATTGTAGTCGAAAAAATATTTATTAACATAGTAACAACGTATCAAATCGTATAAAATCTGGGAGTAGAAACGTCTTTAACATATTCAAAATAATATAAACTCTTCTGATTACTGCAACTTGTCCAATATTTATCACTTTATCTTCAAGGTTTAAGCTGTATGATAAACATTTAAAAATATACCGGAAGTAAACAGTTATTATAAATTTTCAACGCATTTCCGAAATGTACAATGAATTACCAAACAGCGAGTATTCATACAATATAAATTTAGTTTGTTTTGTTTCACTTTTAAAATTCCAAGATGTGAAACACCAAAATTATTTATTAATGTAAAGAGACTTGTTGTTTACATAGTCAAGGAGGGATGAAAAATTGAAGTTAGAAAGTTGAAAGGAAATTTAGAACGTTAATTGAGAAATGGACATGTAGACACTGAAAATATTCATTGACTCCGACATGGAGGGAGTTGAAAATGCCATTAATAAAATGAACTTTCGGTGGAAAAACTTGAAATCTATCACCACCAATGGAAGAAAAAATATCTGTTGTAAAAATAAAGGAGTTGTCGCACTTGTGTAGAAAATGGTGGTAGTCTTACATTGTATCATTCATGAAAAGTCCTTGTGCGGAAAATGTTTGGATTTGTCTGAAGTTCTAAATTCAGTATTTTCAGTTGTTAACTTAATCAGATCCACAAGTCTAAATCATCGACAACTTCGCAAGTTTATTGAAGAAGATGACTTGCCATATCGTACTGCCATACGTTGGCTTAGTTGCGGAAAAGTGCTTAAGCGCTTTTTTGAACCTCAAACAGAGATCAAAATTTCTTTTAATGAGAAGCATCGCTCTTGCGCCGATTTAGGAAATCGTGAATGGCTTTAGCATTTTATGTTGAGTTGACAAATCATATGAACGAAATGAATTTGAGGTTGCAAGGAGAAAATCAGCTTCTCCCTGATTTATACAATATCAAATCATTCAGGCAGAAAATAATACTATTTCAGTAGCAATTGCGTAAAAAATGAAGACTGAATTTCCAGTCGATTTTGCAGATGAAATTTTGAATGCTTCAAATACAAATTTCAATACCTGTTTCTCAGACTTCAATGTAATGGCGAATGAAATTAAGATTTTTCAAAATCCTTTTGATTGTGACATTTAAACCCTGGTTACAGAACTCCAAATGGAAATTATTGATTTACAGAGCAGTGATATGTTCAAGAACCAATATCAAAATTCATCTTTGTTGGTTTTCCGAAATTACACTTTAGGAATTTGCATAAATTTACTCGTGGGTTATTTTCTGTTTGTGAGAAAACGTTTTCCATAACTCTCATTAGTTCTTTTATTTTTTATTTTTGTTTTATTTGTTGGGATAAATTTCGTATTTGTTTGTTATTTGTTAGTTACAGCTTAGATACTTTAGTTCAGTTTTCTGCGCCACCAAAGTTTTATCTTGCAAGTTGATGAAACTGAGTAATTATCATTTTGTTTCCATTCTCTTCCATCACAGTAGTAATAGTAATGAAACATCGGCTGTCGCGGGCCAGTTTGATGACATTAGTCTTAAGCTGTCGCGGGCCGTAGTGTAGAGAGATCCCTGCCTTAGAGGAAAGTAATTGATAGAAAATAATAGAAGACACTTTAGAGAAGTGATTCTACATCGTAGCTTAACTCCACAGACGCCTTACACCCGCAAGGGTAGACAAGTTTAGGATCAAATAAGTAGAACTTAAAAAAAAACGGAAGTAATGTATTTTGGGACTGGGAAAATTTGATATTGTGGTACATAAATATGAAAGTGGGTACAGATAATGAGGGTTAAAGGAAAATTATAACAACATAACTACATGTTAGGAATTGAAAATTTTTCTATTGAATATTAAATTCTACTGAAGAAACTGGAGTGTTATTTAGTGTAAAAATTGCTTTGATTGTGTTTAAAAAACCTACAATAATCAGATTGGTTATGAAAGCTACAAACGTAAAGAAAAAAGTTATAAACTTGATTTTTGTTAATCTTGTGTTAATAAATGAATTGACTTATGGTGTGTTGCAATAAGAGCTTGCTGTTTTTCCAATTAATTGTACATTTCTATTATTTCCTTAGAAAAGATATATGGGACACTGTTGAATGAAAAAATATCTGAAAAAAATGTTCCGAAATTAGTTCAAAATAATTAAATAATAAATTAACTAGGTAGATATATACAGACGAAATAAATTATACATCAATCTTTATATTAGGATTATATCTAAAAAGTTATTACTACGTAATTCTATTAGTATTAAGCATTTAGAAAGGTTGAATGTGGAATGTACAGTAATCATAGTAGCACATAGAGACAAATATATGAGAAGATGGAGGAAGGTAACGTCTGTCCTTTTTTCAGTGGCAGTTAAATACTCTCATTATATAAAACATTTGTGAAAATTTGAATGTCGTCAGATCATATAAGTTTTACAAGTTGGAAGTTAACTTTCCATTATATTTTATATTTAATAATAATAGCACAAGGGAAAAGTGAAGTCTGTGACGTACGTTGATAACAATATTACATACTAATAGACGATTTTCCTTATTGGATGTATAAGTTACAGTTACCAAAATTTTAAAACTACACACATACACTCTTTATCTCTGTTTATATCTTTTCTGATTCAAACTCGTCGATTGATAGTGACTTTATACTCAATTCTTTTTAAGAGCAACAACATTTCAAGTTTTTTCTTGTTCTCTAGCATATTATTTTTTCATTCCCCTCAAATTAGAAGATATAGACACTATTTGACGAATGGAACTCGTGCAAATTAAGTTTTCTCTAATGAAATATACAACACAAGTATTGATTTCAAATGATGTAAGGCTTACACACCTGAGGCTTTTTCATTAAAAATACTCAAAGATCACAAATACAGCAAAATAGACTTGAATATATTTTGTAAGAACTGCCCAATGTAGGAAACGGATGGATGGTCATTAGAATTTAATCAACCAAACCAAAAATTCCTTTACTTTGTATTCATTATCCTTGTTAATCGCACTTTCGAATAGTATTGGTTTCGCATAATATATAAGCAAATTTTAATTAGAAGTAGTGTGAAAAATCCATATTAGCAATATTATGCAAGAAGCGTCGTTACTTCCTCATTTGAGGCTCGCATTATTTTGTCAGAACAAGAGCAGTCTCTGTAAGCAGAATGTGTGTATGTTGGTTTGTAATAATTGGCACTATTGGCCCTTTGAGAACCAAAGAGCAATCTCGGATAAATATGAATTTATGAAAAGAATGAAAGCAGGGAAAGTGTGGTGTCAACCAGATGGAGACACGGCTCACATAGTAAGAAGTTCAATGAATTTCCTGCGAGAACACTTCCTCAAACTACGCAACGGGCAATCGCCAGATTTAGTCCTGTGGTATTTTTTCCTGTAGTTTTACTGTAAATCTTTAATTTAAGCGACCAGCCATCACAGGAAAAGCATTATTCGTACTACTATTGTCGATATAGAGAGAGATATGCTGGGAATAGTGGTGGCTACTTTCCAGTTCTCGTTTTTAAAAGTCAGTAAAATAAAAGTTTGAATGTACCTCTTATAATATTTGTTTCGTGATTTTTTTAAATAAAGAAGCAACCATATCCAGCCTATTATATTTATTTTATACCTAATTCTTTGAAATCGTGCTGCTAAAGATAAAAGGGCAGACTGAGATTATATTATTATAGATAGCCAAGTTAGTCAATAACAAGAAAATAAACTGAATAACTCACATAAAATAAATTTTGGAAGGGTTGTAATGGATACCTAAAAACTGTGGAAAGTCACTAAAGGAATGGACACTGAACAATTATGATTCATAATTGCACCTGAATTTTATAATATAAAGTTTAAATATATTCGTAATTATAGATAATTGTAAATTTATTTCGAAATGTATATTACCTAGTTTCCAAATAAGAACTGCCATAAATATCTATCAAAAACTGGTTAGAGAAGAATTAAAAAAACTGTTATTCACAAATATTTGACATAATTACAACATTAAAACGTCTATTCAACTTTAGTTATCTTATATGAAATAACAAAAAAATAAATTATACAGTTAACAAAGAAAGTACAAAGACAAATGTGACAAATAATGGTGTAAGAGAAAGAAAAATTATATTAGTAAGAACGATATTTAAAGTTATCCGATTTCAATAAAAAATATAGCAAAATTCTATGAATTAAAGTTCTAAGCTGATATAAAGATATAGTGCCACAAATCTCTAAAATAACAATAATTGCTCTACAAACTCAATATATTGTTTCTAACCAATTTTTGATGTACCAAAAATAAATTTTTGTAATCAGATTTTTCTATTTAAATGGAACAAAAAACTTTATATTTACACACTAATTATGGACAACAAAATAAAGGATTTCTTGAAAATTTGTTTTTAAATTTAAGTCTAGTTTAATAAAAAAAACGTATTTTTATGAACCTAATACTTATTGATAATTTTTGTGGATACAAATTAATTTAATTACATGAAAATGCGTACGGATGGCGTCTCAGAGAAACTTTATTGGATGCTACAATGACGCAGTAAAGAATTGCTCGTGCTACTGCAAGGTGCCCTTTCAAAAACGTAACAGAATATTTTTATACATTCCACAATACATATGCAAGAAAAAAAATCACAAAAGCGTTCATTTTTCAGTTAGTATGGGTAAGTAGAACCCTTTAATACTAGAGTATCTAGGTAATATCTAGATTTTATTCCAAACATGTTACAACTTCTCACTCTCACACATATAATGAGACTAGGTCTAGCAGAAACAGTCCAGATTCTATATAGAAGAAGAAGAAACTTTGGTGCACCAATAGAATAAAACACTTATGAAACAGCGAGGGCGTGACTGTCCTGTATCCATCCTAGATACTGGAATTCATTATAATATTGGAAATGGGTCACATAATGAGAAGAAAAGCATATGAATTCGCTCGAAACAGTAATATAGTATGACAAAATGATGTTATCTAAATTTTTTCCAATGATCAAAAAATTCCACAAAAATCTATATACTTATATAGCCGATAAATGTGCAAATATTAAAATGAAAACAGATTACAAAAATTTAATATTTCACGATTACTTCAACATATCCTTTTTTCAGCTTTAATCAGCTTAAACCCTGCACAATACTGTACACCCTCGCGCGTTCCACTATACTTAACATTTCTCTTCCATTACCTGGCTGCTCTCGAACCACCGGACTAGTAAATTGTACCAAAACGTTCCCGTCCTTTCCGGCTACGTTTAAACCAGCTTCTGGAGCATTAATTGACACCCTATAAGCTTCTTCGGGTGATATCTGTTTCAAAGCCGACGGAAGAAGTTCGACTACTTTTTTAAGTAGAGTTAAAGTTGGTTTGTCAGCACAAAGGACTACCAGATGCACATTAGTTTCTCCACGAAGTATTAATCCTTTAGAAAGATGTCCAACTCGCATCACACCCTTCAATATTCTCGTGTTATCTCCCTGGTTGAAAGTGAACCTAAAATACAAAAAAATCTGTTGGAAGTTGTTCATAGAAAGTTTTTCTACTGAAATGTGCAGAAGGATGTTCACACTTTAATTATAATTAGGATATCGTCAATATTTGCATCACAATAACTTAAAAAAATATCTCATTAATTCAATATGTATTCTTATAAAGGTTGTAAATCAAAATCTACTAACAACTGATTGTCCCGTCCGTCTTCTTTTTGCGGTGCTTCTGATTGTTTGCTTTCATTTTCAGCCTTGGCGGCGGCGGCGGCTGCAGCTGCGGTGGCAGCGTCAACTTTCTTTCCTTGATTTTTGGCATCTGCTATTTTGTCAGAAACAATCTTGAGGGCTTTCTCTGTATTGGATACAATATTTTGTATAGATTGTAGCTCGTCCTCTTTAGGATATATTTCAGCATGACGAGCCATTACATGTTTGTCATCACTTGATTCTGTTCGACGCGGCATACCACCGAAAAACTATTAAATAAAAAAATATAGATTTCTTTAATTTATTTAATATATTTTTTGATGCTAACTCGTCTTCTTTTCAGGTCTCTTCTAATTGAAAATTAGTTTTTAAACATAGACATTTGACCAAAATAAGCCTATTTTTTATCTGTTTTAAAAACCCATTTTAATCAGAAGAGACCTAAAAACAAGACGATTTAGCAACAAAAACAATATAAATTAGATTTAGATGTGTCTCATTCGTAAAACAAATAAATTAAACAAACTTACTGGAGGTGGCCCACCAGGAAACGGCCTGCCTCTGTGAAACGGACCCATACCCATATATTCTTCCTCATACCGTCTATCCCAATAACCATCTTCATTTCTTCTAGCCCAGTATTCTTCGCGAATTGCCTGAATATAAGTAAAGAATTATATTAACCTCATAAAACATCAATTTATTATTTTAAATTAGGTAATCACCATGATGGTGGAGTGAGCACATGGATGAAAATGGGGAATTTTCATCAAGTTTGAGAAGAGAAAATAAAAGATTAGGAAATTAAATATCCCACCTATTCAATAAGAAAAGTTTCAAACACCATATAGATATTGATTAGTACAGCAATGGAATTATCTGAGAAAACTGTAGAGTGGTTTCCATAAAGTTTGGTGTACCCACTTATGTTTTGACCATAAATGATAAATGAGAAAAAATCTAAGCCCAACTTTTCTTCATTTGATTTTATTAATGAAAAAAAACAAAACAAAAAGTGAAGGGGTACTACAGAAAGATTTAGAACTAGAATTAAAGTATGTATGAAATGATGTTTTCGTGTGAAATGGGGTACAGATATTTAGGTATAAGAATGCAACGTTTTCAAATCAAAAACTTTTATAGTAGTTTTTCTCCGACTTTCCATCATCTGAAGTTTGTTTCACGTTTAAAATATTGATGTAAAGTTTGAAAAGCACTTTCAATTAGTAGTGGTAATTAAAACTATTCATCTTTCGAATTCTGCAGACAAGATAATATTTCTACTAACAAATGGATTGGAATGAATATATAAAATTGAATACTAAAATTTTATATTGCTGTAATGAATATGTAGTTAGATGAGAAGAATATGGATTAATAAGAAATATTGGGTGACAGAAGATTAAAGATGGGAAATAGAAGCACAAGATCGTAGGAAGTAGAGGGCGATAGTGGATGTGGCAAAGCCTAGAGCCAGAAAAGACCAAAAATTAAACTTTGGACACTATAGATTTCATAAAAGTAAAACGGAGACAATAAGGCAAAAATTTATATTATTTTGATTTCATCTACTGTTGTAGTCCCTTTAATTTGTGTAACCATTAATTTGATAGAAAAAATTTGCATAAAAATAATATAGATGAAGCGAATTTCCTTTTTCTTCTTGTCATTTATTATCTAGTAATACACCCAAATACATGAAATTTTCTACTTTCTCGAATTCTACTAACATCCCATCATGTTTATGTACTTTGAAATTGTATTTTGTCTTGCTTCCACATTTATTCCATTTCCATAAACTTTGTTTCGTCATTATTGAAGTGTAGGCATATCTCTTCTGCTGCTATTATTAGCTGTTTTGTGGTTTCTTCAAGCTTCCTGTGTTTCTTGCTATCATTAACAATAGAGATAACACAATAAAAAATATAAAAACAAGTTAATGAAGTAAAAACAATTTAAGAGATGATAATACATTTTTAACAAAATTCCTCATATCGACAAACCTATTAACCTATCCTAGCACTGCAAGCTAAATGGGAAGTTCGATGTTGAAAACAAAAATAGAAAAACTTACGGCTCTCCTCATCTTTTCTTCTTGCATTTTCCTTTGTCTGAGCGACGGTTTGACATCCACAACTAGATTAGGATCGACTTTCTTTTTATATTGCAACCTATGTCTTCTACCTTTCATATGCATCTCCTTTGCGTTTGGATCACTAAATCTACACTCGCATAATTTACAGTTGAAACTTATAACCTGTAACTATAAAATGTTAAACAGAAAAGTTGAAAGAGCAACAAAATTATAATTAAAAAGTTTGAACAACCACAACCTGACGAGTAGTTTTTTTGCTTTTTTAGTGTAAACAATTTGGATAATAAAACATTGCACTCAGTACTTTACTTTTGCTATTTAGATTTTTTAAAGGTTAAAAATTCTAACTAAATACTATATGTCATTTATGACTGACTCAAGATGGAAAAATTTGCTTCCTTTTTGTTTTGAGGAACACGGGATAATGGATTACAGTGATGTTAATAATTTGATACAAAGTAAATTAAAAAATATAAAAACGAACAAGTTGTTTGCTTTATTGAAAAGTCTACCAATTATTATAGTAACTCAGGAAACAAAATGACTAAATTATAAATACTTATTAATAACTAAAGAAGTAGAAAATAAACAAGAAACTTGCTACAGTGAATTTCCTAAAAATGAAGGACTTTTCATTTCTGTGATAATCATTGCAAAAAGTGGAAAGCCAAAATTTATAAATACTAACAAATCCTATCATTTACATAAAATTACACTATTATTATTTTTAAACTTAAGTATAAATAGAAATTTGATGAAAATTCTCAAATGTTACGAACTCACTTTTCCATCATCTGTTTTAATTTCTTCAATATAATCTTGACCAACAGGTTGTACGTCGGCTTCTGGGGTGTCGTCATCATCTTTATTGTTGGGATCGCCATTGCCCGTGGCCGCTGTACCCAAACCACTTCCTTGTACAAAATTGATTTTTGGATCGCTGGCTACAGATTTTTTAGCACTACCCATAACTTCCGGCTCTTGAGGTGGTATTGGTTTGCCTAATTTAGTGTGGAGAAGTACCACTTTTTGATGCTTGGCACCACGAATGTGAGCTGCATATGCATCATTACCTAATAAAAAAGAATATTAATATAATATAAATACAGATACTTTGTAGTTAGTGAAAATTATGCCTAATTCAGAGTTCTAAGAGAAATTGAGGCATAAATGCACCTCAAATTAAAATATATCTAGTCTCAATGTTATTAAAAGAAAAATTTGTTTTCAATTAACCAAAACCAACTATTCAACTCCAATCGCTCAGTATAGATGCTACGCAAACAGTAGGAAATGAGGAAGCACTGTAGGCCACTGCACAGCTTTCGCCCTACACATTCCGTCTTGAGCTCTGAATCATCCATCATACAATCCTGACTTAGCACCCACCTTATCCCAGAAATGAACATGTGGGCACTGGAAAACTACATGTATCAATCTTTCTGAATATATGGACCAGTGTGCGCGGCTCTATAAAGACACCAGCTGGGTGACAGAAATCAAGAGGGCCAAACTTAGATAGCTAGGCCACTTGAAGCGTATGTCTGAGGAGCGAGAGGTACGCCAGTAGAAGGATAACCGAAGGAAAGTGGTGGACAAGGTCAAGGCTCTTTGAAGGCCGTAATCCCAATGGTAGTAGCAGTATCAATCTTTCTTGTGATTGTTGAAAATTAATCGTAAAAACCAAATTTATTGATTTATACGATCTTATCTTTTGATTAAAGCTCTTTAGAGGTTGAAAAAAAACGATCTATATACATAATTTTTTCCACAACTCCAACATGTTCTTCATTACATTTTTTTAATAGCATTATTAATAAATTTCCTTGTTATTTTATTCCTAAATATTATACCATTTAGTGCGGTAGTAGTTTTTTTTGCAAACATAAATTACCTGTGCAAGTGACATCACATAGCTGGCACCTTAGAGAGTTTCCAGATCTGTTTTGACTAGTTACCGCCACAGAAGCAGCCATTTTCAAAGCTGATTCACGTTTCTTGTGTTTTTGGCCTAATAAATGTTCCTGATATGTTTGTGGACCGGCACAACTGAAAAAAATATCAATTACAGTTATAACATTCAAATTATTGAAGGTTTCTGATACATATAAGCTACATATACTTATGATTATAAAGCTGAAGAGTTTATTTAGTGGAATGAAATAATCTCAGGGACTACTGATTCAAGGGAAACACTATTTTATTGCTAGCATAGTCATTGAAGAAGTCTAGGAAGTCTATAGGCTATATAATATGATGCCACGTTGAATCGGAGTAGAGCATTTAAGAAAAATGGTACAGAAACGTGGAAAATTTGCCTGTTTCCGAGCGAAAGGATCTAAAAAATTTTATAACAGCAACTTTCAATATTGACTTACTATAAACTTTTTTAGTTTTAGTTCTTAGTGAAACAAATACGTTAATCACCACAAAAAGTAACTGTTGAACAAGCAGGGTTTGTGAAAGGCAGAGGTTGTCGAAAATATATTCTGAATATACGTGTTATAACAAATTTTTATACCATCTCGACAGCAGTTATCAAAGTTTCAAATTACCAATGCTTTATATATGTGCAATGATTTTGAATTGTTTTAAAGGATGGAGCAGTGATCTCTCGACCGTAATCCTTACCGACGACACTGTACTGATTGCATCAACAATAAAGCATGAAGAAACTATTAAAAAAACTAGTAGATATCTATGGAGAGCATGTCTAAAGATAATATATGAAAAATATAAAGTTCTGTTACTTAATCATGAACAAAATTCCTGATATTCTTAACCAATTGTGAAATTGTGAATCCATGTATCTTTATCACCGTAAATTGAACGAATTTCAGTAAATTTGATCAAATTTTGTCCAATGGTAGTCAGCTAGATCACGAATTCAATTCCTTTAGAATCAAGTTATAAGTTCTGATGACCCTCTATCTTACCATATCTCTCTTATTAGACGTAGAAGGATTTCTTATCGGATTATATGTGAGAAAATTTTTTTTATTTCCAGGTCCATATCAATAAATCATCACAACTAATAAAGTAACATTTTTAAAATTTTGTGTTATTAATTACCAGACCTTTCTATTCTTTGGTATTCAAGATAAATAATCCATTAAGTAATGAATAGTTCAACGTAATGTACTAAATAAAATATAAATAAATGCTGTAAAATTGGAAAAAATAGTTTGTTTCTTACCTAATTTTGCAAACCTCGCAATAATGCAATTGTTGCGGTTTGGGTGGTGCTTTCGTCCGGACTATCTTTGCACCAGCTCCAGGTTTTCGAAAGTTTTGCCATCCAGCAGGTTTCTGTTGACCTCCAACTTGTGCTACATACATTGTGGCTATAAAAATTGAAATGTTTGATTAATTGTGATGTAATTGCATAAAAATTCTTCTAAACAGAAATATAAAATTTGCAATAGATGGTGATTGTGTTAAGGAAGGATTGAATGTGCTACTAAATATGAAATCTTACAACCAATATAAAATAATACATATCCAAATCTAAAAACATTTTTCGAAAGTTTTTTGTAAAAAAATGTAGACATTATAATGATTCTCTGGAAAATTTATAAAAAAGTAATTCGATTTGTAGGCTTCGCCCTTTTTGTGTATTTAAATTAATATAAAATTTTCTTTTTAGACCTTTTTATGTGTTTTTTATGAAGATTCGTCTTCATTTAACGTCTCTTTTCTATGATAATTTTTACATGTAACTACAGACTGATTTTCATAAAAAAACCTAAAATCAAAACAAATCATCACAAAAATTGATGAAAAATTCGGACAAATTTTGTTTTCAATTAAATAATTCCACAATTAGAAATATATGGGAAAACGATGATTTTTGTTAGAAATAATGTCTAATCTACAACTTCCTCGATTGAGGAAAAGATTCAAACGGAATGAAAAGGTGATCGAAATAGTTCCAAAAACTAATTCCGCTCAGGCCTTTTCGGTCTCTTTCTGAGAACACTTCTTTGCAACTATTATTTAACAACCTTATTACTCTGGTTTGTCCTAGATAAAAAAATAACAATCTTGTAACAATCTTTTTCATCAAGAAGCAATGCTAAATTAATTAACACACGAAATTGTGTTTAAAATAACAAAATTAGCTTCACTTTTGAAAGTTGGTACTTCATAAACGTCGTATGGATTTGACTATGTCATCGCCATCTGTGTGTCACAGGACTCATTGAGTGATGTAGTATTAAATCAATATTCATTTATTAAGTTAACTTCGTCGACTTTATTTCAAATCCTTTTTAAATTTGAAACAAGTTGATGATTGAAAACAACCATTCCTGATTCAAAAATTCCTAGCTCTTGCAATTTTCTTTTTATTGTTGAAAAATGGGCTTTTTCATGTAGATATCAGTATTTTAAGGTAATTAATTACTGTAAGGTGCACAGATAACATTCTATAAGCATATGTCTACAATAAGGAAAGCATTTGAAAAACAAAGCAGAATCTACAAGGCGTTTTCAATTGATTACTCCGGTCGTTGATAAGAGCTCGACAAATAACACGTTAAAAGCGGAACCAAAAATTCAAAAATGAAAAAATAGCATTTAATAATACCCAAATCAAAACCATATTCCATTTACATGAGGTTTTAAGTAAAAATAATTATATTTTTCAATAGTTTTCTATTGAGAAAATATCAATTGTTAATATATTTTATAAAAAATGTGAAGGAACGATATAAACTAAAAATGTTTTTAAAATAAATATAATTACAACAAATTTTTTTTTATATTTGTTCATATGCACCAAATATCTAACCAATTTAAGCGAAACATGCAAATTGTGAGTCTTTCAACCTATTTCTAAATAACTTAGACGAATATTAGTTCTGAATCTTGCCACCCTGCTAATTTCATCAACGTTCATAAAGTTAATAACAAAAATCAAATCTACTATTTGACAAAAATATCTAAAACTATTTCACTAGATTCAATATCTTATAATCTACAAAATTTATAAATTATTTTAAAGCCAGTTATTTTATTCAAGAGGTTTCAGTTATTTTTGTCGGATAGCAAAGTACAAAAGTGTCACTTAAAAGCAGATATATATTTATAAATTTTAACAACAATTATTGATGAAATACCACAAGTTTAATCCATGCAAGTGAATTAAAAAAAAACATTAGTGCAATGTAACTAAGAATACCTAATATTACAATGAGATCTTTAATGTCTTTAGGAGACTTTCACAATTTTGTAAACATGTAAAATTGCTAGCAAACTTAATTCCAACCAATCAATGAAATTTTCAATAGAATGTCACTATAAATTCTACAGGTCTGCAAGTAAAAAAACTGCATAGGTTTATACATTTTCTGACAAAAAAAATTCCATCTCATCAATTTTTTTCACAATACTAAATTTTATAAATTTCATTTTGTGGAAAATTCTTATTTAGTTATAATTTTATATTTTATTTTTTAAGCTTAGTGATGCAGAGGACTCAGAAACGTTGGCTACCCAGAAATAATCTAGTTCAGATTTTTGAGTTGACGAGGAACTTTTATCTAAGTTCGAGATCTATGACCTAATCAAAGACTTTGGTCTTTCAAAAGATGCAGCTAGGTACAAGGCTAAAAAAATCCTTTCATCATCTGGTACAGACATCGAGACACTCAAACAGAAGAAAACTACAATGACTTAGCTACTATTCATGAGAAAATCAAATATCAAGAATATAAATGGATGGTTTGTGGAAATTTTAAAATACTAACAATATTGTTGGGACAAAGTTATACAAAATTCCCTACACTGGACAATAACTGACTGGCCACCACGACAAAGTTTAACTCCTAGCGAGAAAATCCACTTGGGTTTCGCCAGAAAAGGTTTTATGGTCACTTGCTCATATTAAATTGGGGCTAATTAAGCAGTTTGTGAAATCATTGCAAAATGATATGGATTGTTTTAGATATATATGTTCCAAGTTCCCGAAATTGTTTGAAGCAAAGTTACAAGAAGTTTTCACTGGCTTGGACATCGAAAAACTTTTGTCTGATCCCCTCTTTCCTGAATCAATAGGAGATATTGAAAAAGAAGCACGGAATTTTTTCAAAAATGTAGTGTAGTAATGTTTGAGCAATACCAAGGATTCGCAATATAAAACTATTGTACAACGCATGCTGGTAGCATCTAAAGCTCAAGGGTGCAAGATGAGCTTAAAAGTTCACTTCTTACACTACCATATTGAGCTCTAATAGCTGCTTGGATATCGTAGAAGAAGATTGAGAAAATTCCTTCTTAATTTGAACTCACCACATTTTTAAATTGCATATATTTTTGCTTGAACAATACTGTGTGTATTTTTTGAAGAAACACAACTTGTGTATTGGCCAAGCCTTCTGTCAGTTTTTTGGAGAAATACAACTACATACATTTTAATATGAAAAACTTTGGTATTTCCACTTTCTCTCATTATCAATAAAATTGAAAAATTATTATCAGTACAATAACTTTGGTTCCACTTTGAAGAAGAGATAAATTTATCTCCCTTTTAATGTGGTAACTTGAGTTACTAATATAAATAAAATTTTGTTCATTGAATGAACTTCCTGGTACATCTTTGTATTTGTTGTGAAAATAATAGTTGTTCCAGATATAGAAGATTTGGATTAAAAGTCTTCATACTACAACAATATATACATGAATAAAATTGTAATAAGTAATATCAAAATCACATGCTACAATTATCAATTTTACTTGGTATTAACTTGCTCATTTTTTTCTGTCACACCTACTACATTAAATTTGATTGAATCTCAATAGCTAGATAATAATGCAAAGTGCTGTATCTCAAAAACTAATTGTTGTGAAGACTTGTAGTACGAAATTTTACTAATAAAGTACCCAAAAGAAGACAGTAGAAAATATTTTTGGATTTTAAGGAGGCAAGCGCCATCTCGTATTTTTAAAATTATTTTCCTCTGAAATCCTTCAAGTAAACGTACAGAAAAAGTTTTTAAATACATATTTTACTCACTCTGCATTATAAATAAACAAAAAAATCTACCAAAAATAAATAACTATATTAAAATAAAACAATTCTTACCTTTTGCTTGAGTAGTGGGCTGAGCTGCGGCTACAGTTGTCTGCGTTACAGGTTGAACGTACGTTGCAGTCTGATAACCAGCAGAATTAGCTTGGAAATTTATCTTATTCTGAGCAGATTTTGTAGCTGCTGTCATAGTTTAACGCTAAAACGTTATTCTTTCACAAAATTTCAATACCTCAAATGGATTTCCATAAGGAAATTGAAAAACCCATTCTTAAATAGTATTTATTACAAACCATTTTTACTAATGATAAAATTATTAAAGATGATACAATTGGTTTTTCTACAGGAAGTTTGAAAACTGTGAATGATTTCGAAATAATCTCAGGATTTATATTATTTCTAAGGGAGAAGAAAAGAGAGATAGATTAAACGCACTGTCTGTTTTCCCAATCAAACACTGTGTATTATAAACAATTCATTCTTCTAGTAGATTTTGTGAAAGAAAAACATTCTGTATTGAGCAAAATTGATTGATTGATTGAGCAAAATATATAAATTATTTTAAATAGATTTATAGATGAACCTACATTTAAAAAGTATTTCAATTTGCTATTAGTTTTCCTATTCATATTAGGTAAAAATAAATTTGAGGGCTTTTGTTCAGTTTCCGATTGGCTACACATAGTACATAGTGCATCTCCTCTGTCATTTCAGAATCAAACAAACCATTTCCAATTAAATAAACGTAAACTGCTGTTACTATTGATTTTGACAACAAGTGTGAATTGCGAACTGCTATTTGTTTCTTGCAGGCATAAGAGAACAGTGCAGCAGGAATTGATTGCAGCTGAAGGGGATTAAGGAAGCAAGTTTGTCTCAACAGACGATATTGTTTAATGAACTGATCAAACAATTAAGAGAAATAGGGGATTCACCATAAGCAAATTGTCAGATGTCGACTAACGACCTCAAAACTCCTCGAATGGATGCACCATTAAGAATTTGTTCACTGTTATAATACTGATAGAAGAGAATTTTTTAAAATAAATTATTTGTGGTAATTAGACTTAAGTTCAATATGATACACCTGAAATGAAACAACAATTAAAACATACTGAACTGTTTACACTACCACTACACCAACATTCACAATTACACATTTTGATAACCAAGTGTAATTGTGAGTGTTGGTGTAGTGGTAGTGTTCAGTATGGGTATCACCAACGGTTCCAAAAATCCCAACTTAGTTAACAATTAAAACAAGGGATTGACACACATAGTTCATAGAGACTCACAAAATTGAAAGGAACCCTCAACAATTATAAGTTTATGGTAACTATTCATTGAGTTCTGATCCACGATCCTAGCAGGGCTCGTCTACCCAGCGGCTCCTTCTGCAATCTAAATAGGTGCCTTTTATCTTTTTCCGGAAATAATACAGTGACTTGGAGGACACTTCCAAACAGACTTTGGAGCTCATAGAAACTGTTACACCCACCACTAATCATTAGCTGCAACAATTTATTACAAAACATGTTCACTGATATGACATCGAAATAACCTATATTATACATATCAAAACCGTTGACAACACATATGGCACAGAGGTAACTCGAATGTTGAAGGCTTGATAGAGATCAAATAAAAGATCGAAACGTTGGCATTTTAAAAAACTTTTGGACAGTTTTACTTTGAGTCCTCAACCCACAATACCATTCGAAATTACATAGTAGGAAGGATAATAATATCAACAATGATATACATTACTTTTGATAATTGATAAATGTTTCCTATATATTCACCCATCTTTTCTTTATATCCCCTTAGAAGTGAAAAAAATAGCCCTCTAGTTATCATTTCTATATCAAAATGATGCTTCAAACTTAAAAAATGTAGATTGATCTAAGACAAAAAATTACATCATTGAAAATACTTACTGACACTTGAACTTGTTGTGGTTGTGTAGTCCTCTGAGTATTGTAAGTTGTTGCGTATGTGGTAGGTTTCGCAGCGGCTGCTACAGCTACAGCCGCACTTTGATCATATCCTGTAGTATAACCTGCTGCTGCTGTTTGACCTGATCAACAATTTTTTATAGTAAAAACAATCACTTCAACAATCAACCTTCTACAAAATACTATTTGTATTTGAAAAGTTGTTTGTCAAAAGAAAATGAAAATTAGCAGGGCGACAAAGGATACTTTAAAAAAATTAAAAACCGAAAATTAAACAAATATACTCAAAATTTAAAATAACAAAAACTTATCCCTAGTTAATGGTTGATATTCAAATACAATGAGGTGTTAGTGATGAGTTTTTTTTTCTAGTAATAGTTAATCCATGTTCTATACATATTTCATATAAAACCTGTTTTTAAGTGATAGATGTATTATCCAGTGTGCGTTTTTCAAATTACCTTCAATAATTTGCTTTTGGTATATTGGGATACTTTTACCTTTTTGGTTATGGAAATAAAGGGAATATTGGGATATGAAAAAATAACCAAAGGTTACATAGGTTCTCTGTCTGGTAAAAAATGTACCATCTATAAATTTAAAACTCACATTAAAATCAAATAAATGTGTGTAGAAGTGTTTCCAAAGACTCTTGTGGATGACTACAATTATAGCCCATCATAAACTAATGTTCGGACATGCATTTTCATTTCAGCAAAAACTGCTATACCCAACCCATGGTCATTCACCGTTTCATAGTTACCACAATCCATCAATAAAAGTTTCCATAATGTTATCAGTTTCCATATAAAAATTTCTCATGCAGGCAAATATTAAATACAAAACCTGCAGAACAATACATAGATGAAAATCTAAGTTGGTTCCAACATGTGAAAAGGATGAGAAAGGAAAGGATTACAAGAAGAATACTAAAGCCAAAACAGTAAGAGCAAGAAATAGAGGAATATGAAAAGAGATCTGGATGGACAAATCATAAAAGTTACTGAGAATATAGGGAAGAAACCACATGAGTAACTACCACAAACCGAAAAAAATGGAAAGAATTTTGAAAGTCCGTGAAAAAAGAAACTCAAGCCCAAGTCTTACACCCTTAAAGGTAGATAGACATAATGATTACATAATTTTTCACAAATACTTTTTTCAACCTAACCTAACCATAATCCTTTTAGTATTGTCTGTATTTAAACAGAAAATTTACTTTGTTACTTAAGACTTAAATATATAATGATTACGATCAACAAAGATACAAAAATAAGTTGAATTATTTCATTCAAAGTAAAGTAAAATAATTGGTTGTTCTATTTGAAACAAGCTATACCCTCATAATAGAAGAAAACAATGACTTTGATATCCGATTTTTGTTGAAGGGCCTTTTTAGAGGATGATACGTCACTGTTTCTCTTATTACATCAAGTCAAGTTGCTTTATGTTGAATATTTTCTAACAAAGTTTTGTCTTTTATCGCTGATTAAATTAAGGTATTCAAGAACTCATCTAATTTACAAAATTATTTAAAAGATGTATGAGACATTAAAGGGAAGTAGATGCATCTAAAACAATTACTTTTATATTGCCGCATAGGTTCGGAGAGGCCGCCCCCAGAGGATTATGTTCAGGTACAGATCCTCAATTTTATGTCTAAAAACGTTCTTTTGTCAAGAAAATATTTACCATTTTTTCTAATGCATAATAATTGTTCCAAACACGATTATTTGGACGTTGTAAATTACCGCTTGATTGCTTTAAATTAACCTCGCATTAGTTTCATATGTATAATTTGTTTTCTATAATATAATTTATTATATGGATTTCTACTAAATATAAAAAAAAGTATTTTTATACGTAAATAAAATGTGAAAATTCATGATTTCTTCCATTATGCCCCAAATGTTTATATATTGGTTTATTTTCACTATTCACCATATTCAAAGACAACAGAAAAAGTGATAAAAGATCTAAGCTATTTATATGAGAAAGACCAAAATTGAACTTGCAGCATTTGTTGCTATGCTGAAACATTTTAACGAGGGCAATCTAAAGTCCTTCGATCACTAGTCAATGCACCATGGTATGTCACAAACAAATTGATCCACCAAAACCTCCGTATTCTAACAATACAAGAAATACTACAGCCACTAATCCAAGAACCAAACAACAGAAGACTGAAACGAAGCTGACCAATTGATCTCAAATAAAGTGCATGAGACCTTTTCGCTGGAGAAATCTCATCAGGACATTCCCAAGACCAACCTATAGGTCCATATCCAACAGAATAGCTCATAGAAAATGTTAATAACTTCTGAGAAATTGTGGTAATAAAATGAAAATTATTTGAGTCCTATTGATTTAGCCCAAGATTGGTCTAGAATTAAAGTGTTTTAGTATTTGCCTACAAAAAACCTAACAATGCAAGCACTAGTTTATGATGGGTAGCTATCATTAATAGAGTCTTCTAATCAATCATAGAAAAGATCTATATGAAACCAAATGATTATCTTTGTTCGTGGTAGATATCCTGTTCTCTCATCAGATTCATGTGCAGTTTGAAATTCTGTGTTTGAGGAGCTAATAAAATATGTTCAGGATTCAAAATCCTTTATTCCTGTGTATACTTGGATATGGGAAAGGATTTTCAATCGGGCGCATATACATTCATGCTTTTTGTGATATTCACCACGAAGTAACCTCTAACCTATGTGGTTTTCTATACAATTATATTTAAAAAATGTGGTAGTTGACTTGTATTTACAAATATCAAGAATAAACCTTTGGCCAGTTAAATATATATACATTTTATTTTCCTAGCTAGTTTTGAATTCATATTATAATTTTAGATGTTCATAAAAAATATAGTGTTTATTTTTGAATATTCTTATAAAAGCTAATTAAGATTACCATATTTATGGTCAAATAATTCTTTTAAGAGCTCTCAAAATTTTAGTGCAGAAGTCCTTGTAAGTATTTATATTGTATTTTGTCTCAATAGAGGGTTCAAAAGTTTCTAAATTATTAATTATAATTAGAGGTACATGGGAATCATATACCAACCTCTGTAATAGCAAAGAATTTACCAAGAACCACAAAGGTAATAAAGGCAAAACAAATATATGGAATTTCAAAAGCACAATATGTGATAGATCATAAATCTTATCCGGAGTCCAAACAAAGAGTACTTTTTATAGCCCAGCAGATATATAATTTTGATCATATATACATAAGTTTTAGTTTTTCATAATAATTATTGGTTTGGTTATAATTAACATAAATAAATGATTTTAAGTCCTTTAAATAAAAAAAAAAAAAAATAAGTTGAGGGTTGGATTGTAAATGATAAACCAGTGATAAAAATGAATAGGTAGGTGAACGCTGATAAGTTTTGGAAATTTATTCATTTTTCACAGAAAGCCAATTTTAGGCATAGCGGGTAACAATGTTACAAGTTCCATTATTTTAACACCTTTGTTAATATTTGTAAATATTTTCCAATCTATCCACTGTTTCAACTTGTATTGTGTGAAATCCTTTCATTATATTCTAAATATAAAGTATTTTCTTATAAATAAATTCACTTTAACCAAATAAAATTGTTATTAAACAAGCCCCTTTCATAATAATGATTGCATAAACCCACCTCTAACAGTACAATCTAAAGGTAGTATGACTCACTTGTATTTTCAAAAAACTACACCCTCAAGTGACATCCAGAAATCCAATATTTTTAGAACACAATATTAATAACAAACATAAAATAACGAAAAAACAAAAAAAAATTACCGTAACCATAATCGTAAGACGCAGCTCCAGCAGTTCCGACAGTTGCATATGCTGCTTGTTGAGCTTGGTAAGGTGTTTCGTAGCCAGCCCTAGTTCCGTACGTAGCAGCGGCACTAGCAGGGGTTGCTACAGCATATCCAGCCTGTCCCGTTTGATATGCAGCACCCGTAGCAGCTGCCCTATAAAACATCGTTTTGATTAAACCATGTATATAATATTACGATTAGCGCATACTCTTAGATAAATTTGAAGTATGCAGAGATTAATATTAACTTTTCTAAAGTTTTATAGCATCAAAAAATAGAAAACCTCGATGGTAGATGACCACGGTCGTGCCGATATTGATCGCGAAACTTAAACTAAGATGCCGGATATTCGGAAATCAAGGACGCCGGTAACCGAACTAAACAAATAAACGCTCATATTTACTTGACCATTTATGAGCTATAAAAGAGTATTTATTGATAGAAACTACACAATAAAGTTAGGAAATCATTTTTACTTACGTATATTGTGTTCCACCGTGGGTAAAACCGAAATAATTATTTGTAGCCATTTTTGCAATCACGATTGACACTTTTTTAAATGACAACTGATATCAAATTGACAGATGACAGATTTTAGCATAGAACGGACATTTTCAGAAATAGTTTTCGATTTTTGTGAACTCGTATAAAAGGGAGATATAACTATTCATTTTGTAATTCCAAATAATTATTTATGTTACAAGGTCGAAAAAATGGTATACCTATTGTTATAAATCCTAAAATTACTATATTAGTTCTTTAACAACATATTTTATTTCATACCATCTTATTTTTTACTTAATTGAAAATAAATCGCACTGTATATACTATATTTTAAATAGTAGTATTACCATAAACTTTTATGAGTAACTTTATTATATTTTGCTTCAATATAAATTGTTTGGGAGCTCTATTTCAGTTCGATAAAATAACCTTTCCAGCCTTGTGTTGTAATGTATACTTTCCCGAACTCTAACTGAGTACGTAATAGCATAATATTGAACATTATGAAAAAAATCCTATTTTAGGAATTCAGAGGTTCTGACTCCCTAAAAGAGCACTCTTGCCTATTTCTAGGATGACTAGAGAATATAAAGCGAAATAGATTATTATTAGACCAATGAATCAAGCTATTTTTATATAAATGATAGTAAATGCAGTATACATATAACATACACATATAACTAAAAATAACAAACAAGAAAGTAGCAATTTCTTTCAAATATTCAGATTAAAATATACTGATACCGTATATTTACAATGAGAGAGCTCTTCTTTTTATATTTAGAGCGCGCCTAATGTCAAATTTCTTAAATGACATTTATAACAAGTAACCGTCAATGCTATAGTTTTTGTAAGTGACAGTTAATATAACCAGAACCAGAAGCAACAATGTCTTCTGAACTTGATAATTGGATAGAAATTGCAAAACAGTGCAAGTATTTACCAGAAAACGACTTAAAAAAATTATGTGATATCGTGTGCAGTATTTTATTAGAAGAATCAAATGTTCAACCCGTATCCACTCCTGTTACCGTTTGTGGAGATATACATGGACAGGTTAGAAGAAAATTTTCTGGGTGTTTTGATATTTAATGATTTTTTTTCTTCCAGTTTTATGATCTCGAAAAGTTATTTCGGAAAGGTGGACAAGTTCCTGATACAAATTACATTTTTCTAGGCGATTTTGTTGATAGAGGCTACTACAGCCTGGAAACATTTACAAGACTTCTTACACTCAAAGCTAAATATCCAAATAAAATAACTTTGTTAAGAGGCAATCATGAAAGTAGGCAGATTACACAAGTTTATGGTTTTTATGATGAGTGCATGACTAAGTATGGAAATGTTAATGCTTGGAAATATTGTTGTGGAGTTTTTGATCTACTAACTATTGCTGCAGTAAGTTTTTAAAATAATTAAACTGATATAAAATAATTGTTGATAATAGAATAAAAACTGATTTCATCAAATTTATACAAAAGTTTTAAAAGGTTTTTTTTTTTATTTTCATTGTATTCTTCATGTTAATTATCAAAATGAGTGCTTTATTCCATCAGTTTGTACTTATATATTTAAGAGTTAACACGTTGACTGCAAATTAGGGGAAACTCGTAGATTGTGTTCTTTTCTTGGACTTCAACTATGAGTTATATAGTACTGTGATTTTGTGTAATTACAATTAAACTCTTAGTATATCAATACTAATCCATAGATGGGCTTTGGGGAAAGTACAAAAATCAATGCTTACATGCATTAACAAAACATTTATTGAAAAACAAATAAAAAAATATAAGAAGATCATCCTCCACACCGAGAGCTGGCAGTTTTATTTTAGAAGTTAAACCTTTTGGGTCATCTAATAGTGTTTCTCAGACATAGGAAAGAATTTGATCTGATCTGTTAATGCCAGATATTCCATTATTGTAATCTCGAATTATATTTGGATTCATAGAAATTTTTCCATTTCAACAGCATGCCTGTTTGAAATGCTAAGATCATCTCATTTGCTTTTCCATTTGCATGTAACAGGACCATTTTGCTGCCAAAAACATTTTGGAATTTCCTAACTGCTGTTAATTTCCTCAGATTTTCTGCTGTAAATCTTTTATATTCATAACCAGACTATCGGACTTGCATAGTTTATACAGTTTGATACCATATTTGTGTTTTATATTTTTTATGCATTAATGGAAAACCAATCTTCCCCACCATAGTATTATGATTTTATAATAGAAAGTTCAATCTTATAAAAGTAACAGTTTGTCAATTCTACAATAGTCTTGAATACTGACTAAGCCGATAAGTACAAAGAAATATCCGATAAATATATATAACTTTAATGTAATTTGAATGGCCAAGAAAACATTCTGATTCCAGTGTGACTTCATGCGCGTGTCATGTCAAATTTGAAGCCAATAAGTCAGCATACCAGTGTTTGTGTATCCTGCTTCAGAGAAGCGACAGAAGCCAACTAGGTTTAATTCGCCAGACTTTTTAAAAAAAAATGCATTTTTTTGCTTTTTCATGATAACTATACACTAGAATTAAAAAATAATATAATTAGATTAAATCAAAATGTCAATTTTTTGACAAGATTTCTAAAAATTAAATTGTTTCCGACATTTGGGTAAATATATTGCATTTAGTTTTCTATACTATTAATTTATATCTAATAATTATTAAGTATCTTAGAGGTAGAATTTTTGTCTTAATTCATATTTTGTAGATTATAGATGAAAAAATATTGTGTGTACATGGTGGATTAAGTCCAGATATTAAAACTTTAGATCAAATTAGAATTTTGGAAAGGAATCAAGAAATACCTCATAAAGGAGCATTCTGTGATTTAGTATGGTCAGATCCAGAGGAAATAGATAACTGGTAAATCTACTATATTGAATATATATTATTAATAAAAAAGCTTATATTGCTTAATGCATTAATTTCACTATGTTAAACATAGGAAGTGAAAATAAGTTTTCATAAATTTATACTCATATTAAATTGTCAGCATATTTTTTTAAATTGATGAATAATTTGAAAAAAAAATATATATAATTAAAGTCAAAAGTATCTATTTTAAATTTCTTTAATTTCTTATTTCTTAGACCTTAGACTTTTTGTTTGAATTATCTACCTATCAAAATGCTTCAACTATTCGCTACTTACTAATAATATCTTTCTTTTTTTTTAAGCAATCTCAATAATACAAATTTATATTTTAGGTCGACAAGCCCCAGAGGTGCAGGTTACTTATTCGGAGCCAAAGTTACTCATGATTTTATGAAAATAAATGCCTTAACATTAATTTGCAGGGCTCATCAGTTAGTACATGAAGGTAGATTTTGTTTAACAATAAAATAATAACTTATAGAATATTTACTGCTCAATGAAAAACCGACATATAATTAGAATACCTGATTGCTAATTTTTTTTTATAAGATAACCGTTGTTTAGCTAAATATTTTTTTAGGTTATAAATACATGTTTGACGATAAACTGGTAACAGTATGGTCAGCACCGAATTATTGTTATCGCTGCGGAAACATAGCAAGTATTTTGGAATTCACCACGCCAGACAAGGGAGAAGCGAAATTGTTTCATGCCGTACCGGATTCAGAAAGAGTTATACCTAGTAGAAATGTCACACCGTACTTTTTATAAAGATTAATTTTAAATATATTTTAAATATGTTTTTAATAGTTTGGTTTTTTTCACTTCTGAATTGAACATTATCTAAAATTTTAGAGAATCAACCAATTACAAATAGAAATGAAATTTTTTAACCCATTTGTCGATCCATAATTTTTTGTCGACGTTGAATATACATAGTGCAATCCATGAGTTCTTTATCTCATTCAGTAGATAGAGCGTGTTCGCAAAAATATTTATGTACGCGTCAGTGACAAGTTTTAACAAGCTTTACACAACGTTACAACTTGTTTTGCTTCATTTTATTATAGTAGAGCTCGAACGACTCGACATTTCAGTCTATTTTGAAAAATGCGTCAAACTGAATTTCTCTCTGTTTTTAGTCAAATTATAATTTTCGACTTGCTAATACACAAATAAGATCGCGAAGATCGAGATCGTTTTGGCGAAAATGAACTTTAATGTAATGAAAACGGATCTTGCGTTGACACAGATACCTGAAAACGATACATTTATAAAAAAAAAAAGATTAAAAAACTTGAAATAACAATAATTGAACCAAACTATTATTGAGAAAAGAAAAGAAATAGCATAAATAGGAATGGAGGACAAATTATATATTACAGTTAATAGCAAAAGAAATAGTATAAAAAAATGTAAAAGGAACGTAATGGTTCTCCAAATAGAAATATGGACAATAATGAGGAAAGAGAGGACAATTGGTAATGAGACCTATAGTACAAATTAAGAAGCAGCATGCTAAACAATTCTACTCATCTAAACAACTGAAATGGATAAAATAATGAATTGTTGGTGTGAAAAAATGGGAGCTGTTTACAGTGACTTATGTCCAACATTCTCAAATAAAAATTGGTCTAAGTTGCTTCGATGGAGACGAGAATCAGTAGAAGTGGACCCACAAGAGGGCCGGCTGCCCACGATGCAACTGTTTTGAAACAAATATTGCAAACCAGTTGAACTTGCAACGGTTTGGTAATCTCGGCAACGTATAACAGCGGGGAGCCGCACATTGAAACTAGATTGCAATCGGTTGTACGTGACCATGATTCCGCGGTCGCAGTTGCGTTGCAGGTGTTGTTTCATTTGTGGGAGAATGGGAAAAACAGCTTTTTATCAACATTAGATCAAAAGTATCTAAAAATATTATATCACCGTTGACTTTACTCTAACCTAAGGTGACCATTCTTACTGATTTTCAGAACTTTAGTCCGGGTTAGTCATTAAACAAAACCAATACACGAAAAGTACTGTTTTTAGATTAGAATATATTAAAACAAAAATAATAAAATTAGAACTGGCAACCCTGATAATTCCTTATGATATCGGGAGGTGTCGCATGAGCAGGACCGCCACGACGTCATAGAAGCCAGTGGTGATATGATATACTAACTAGGAGGAAAGAGATGATAGTTGGACGGAGCCAAATCTGGTAAATAAGGGGGGTGTTCTAGCAATTCAAACCCTAAATCACGAATTTTTTGCATAGCAACACGAGATTTGTATGCAGGGGCGATGTCCTGCAAAAACAAAACACCTTTGGATATATTTCCGCGTCTTTCTCTTCAATTTTTTCCCGTAGAGTGGTCGAATATTAATCTCCAGTTATTGTTCTACCCTTATCCAAAAAATCAATCATGATTACTCCATGGCAATCCCAAAAAACTGAAGCAACACCTTTTCCAGTAGATTTTTGGAAACGAAACTTCTTAGGTCTTCGAGAACCAGAGTGTCGCCATTCCATCGTTAGTTGCTTTGTTTCTGGATCGTAGAAATGTACCCAAGTCTCATCCACAGTTTTCAAATCGAGCACAGATCGAATGCGATGCTTCTACCCTTGCACGCTTTTGGTCAAAATTCAAACATTTGGGGATCCATTTTGCAGCAATTTTTCTCATGTCCAAATTGACGTGAACTATATGATGAAAGCGTGAAATATTCAGTTCTTCAGATATCCGTTTTAGACCAATTCGACGGTCTGATAAAATCATGTCATGAACTGCATCGATATTTTCGGGGACTGACACAGAAACTAGCCTTCCAGATCGGTCATCATCTTCAATGGAAAATTTACCTATTTTGAAGCTTGCAGTCCAATTTTTCACGGTTGCATACGAACGACATTCATCACCAAGGGTATTAAGCATATCTTCGCAAGATAATTTAAATGCAACCTGTATGGAATGCTACGAAAATATATAGGAAAACAAAAATTTGTTAAAAGCAATTGATTCCTCAGAAAAATATAAAAAAACAAACTAAATTGAATAAATCCTTATGTTTATTATGTTTTATTTTTATATTGTAAAATCATATTTTAGTTTTTTATTTACTTAGGTATTCAGTTTAGCCGTTGGGTGAATTTTTTATAAAAAATTGTAAAATTTGAGCGTGGTTGGTCAAAATTACTCTAACCAATAAATCGCGTACGTCTATGACTGAACCAGAAAGTAAAAATAAAAATATTTGAAAACATCCACTCGCATACAGGTGCAGTGTAAGCTGCCAAATATCACAAAATTGTGTTAGAAACTTGTTAGATTCAGTGAAACAGTTAATATTAGTTGAAATAGGAACAGTTCGAAGCGGTTGTTCGCGCGAGCGGTTTTTGTCTACCTAAAGCGGAAAGTTGGAACAATATTATTGGCATGCAGTTTATCACAATAGATTAATTACGAGTTTGGCTTGTGTTCAAGTGTTTTCAAAGACAGTAGTAAGTTTTTATCTTCTCGTTTTAATAGTTGAAAGAGCACTTACAGACTCTTTATGAAATACACTGCAATAAGTATCAATTGTTTGATTATTTAAATTAAATAGTTAAGTTCAACTTAACAACTTTTTACGTACGAAATGTTTAGTGCTGCGTCTATATGTATTTATATCGTGAACATTATATAACAAAGTTTGTGAGTCCCTAACCGACTTTTAGATTCCTTGACACACAAGATCCATTTAAAAATCTTTGGATAATCCAACACTAAGCGATTATTTTGTAAAATTTTACTATACAGGGTGTTTCGGATTAGCACTCCAAAGTTGGTATAACAAAACTTCAAAAAAAGCTTCGTAAGCAAGTTATGGTGATCCACCAATAATAGGAAGCCGTATTGAATGTCTCGGGTCTGAAATTGTCAATCAAATTTGTTTGGTCTATACGTATTTTGACCTGAAAAATTGAATACATCTATAACTGTAATAGTTTCTACGTTAACTGACGTAAAATACAAAAAACTCATTTCCAAAATACACTTTCTTTACGTTTGGAGTAAAATAACTTCTCAAATGCCTGATAAATGCATTAAAATTTCAAATAAAACTTACAGAAAATTCAATTCTGAACACACAATTTGCTCATTTTTGTTTTGACTTTCATTCAGTAAAATAAAGATATTTTCAACTTGCATTCACTTTTTATTGAGGTTGTAAACATCATTCTCTTCAAAATTAAATTTTCTGTAAAGTTTATTCGAAAGTTTAATACATTTATTGGGCATTTAACGAAGTTATTTCACCCCAAACGTAAAAAAGTGTCTTTTATATTTTACTTCAGTTAACGTAAAAACTATTACAGTTATAGATCTGAAACCTGTTTTATTCAATTTTTCAGGCCAAAATACGTGTAGATCAAACAAATTTGCATGAAAATTTCAGACTCTAGACATTCAATATGGCTAAGTTTGGTTATACCAACTTTTTTCCTTACATTTACCTATAGAATTATTTCCCGAGATATTAGAATGCTATTACGTAACACCCTGTATATTTTTCAAAATATCTTTCTTGGATTTTAAACAGTTGGTTCATTCGATAAAACGATTTATCGAAAACATCTGTCCAACACTATTTTTAAATTTGCTGAATTCGTGGGCTGTCAATGTTTGGGGATTGGAAATAATTTTATTGGGATAGTATCCGCTTCGTGTCTGCGCTTGCTATGTACCAACATAGCGTTGTTGGGTGATTTTTAGAGTAGACGGATGGATGGGTATAACTGCGGTTGGATTTTTTGATAACGTCGCCCATTTGGCCGATGAACGAGTTTATCAAAGAAACCGCAGCAAACCTGCAAAACCTCCATTCATTGGATAACCACTGAACCATTGTTCTAGATATACTGCAAGAAAAAATTATCTGTAACTAGACACAGAAAGTACTACAATGTCCTGGAATACTGCAAAAAAATATATAAGGTGGGACTTCTCCGTAGAGTAATTAATTTAATTATTGAAGATATATAGCAAACGATACTAGACGATTTGGGTGATAGTGAAGTTACTGTGTTAGTTGCTCAAATTTGTCCACGAAGCTTACATGAGAAACTTTACAGTATGATATATATAAAAACTAAGTTTTGTTGTTAAAACTAATTTCGTACCGCACTAGATCACATACTATTTAAAAGCTATTGAGAAAGTAAGGAACTTTTGGAATCAAAAAATATTATCTATATCTATATCCTCCTAACGTTTATACTTATCTCCATTTCAAACGTTAGTTTCGACGAGTTTTACATAGAATTCACCATTTCCAGAGGGAATATTCCATCTATCATGTTTCTCATTGAGATAATTGAACGCCGATTGAGAAGCCACGCATGCAGACATTAGAATATACTTTTTGACTAGCTCTCGTATAATATTTTAGCTTAAGACGTAGATCAAAGTATATATATTGTAAGTTGATTGTTGTTTATGCTATTTTTTGATGCTTTCAAACTATACAATCATTTTTTACTTATACTTAACAGCGTTAACATAAATGACTCAACTTTTTATTTTTTGAAATGTTTCTTATGTACTCGTTAATCAATCTGTAATCGTGATTCGTATTACCCTTGTTTAACAGAGCGTAGCGTTATATATAAACAGGGATATTACGTATGAATGTACTGTAAACAAAGCGAAATATTTTTGGCAAAAATTCTGTGCTCCTACGACAAGATGTAAATAATAGATATCATAAGCGTTCATATGAAAATTTCGTTAAGTATTTCAAAAAAAAATTAATCATTTATTTAAAATTATAGATATTAATATATTTTTCAGTATTTATAAACACATAATAATGATTATCGACAATGTCAGTAGGTCATTCTAAAATTCGTTGCATAAAATCATGACAATAAATTTAGATTACAAAAAAGGTGTTTTTACTACAAGAGCTAGACAGAAACTGAAACTGAAAATAACATCTCGAACAGTTAACAAAAAGATAAGTGAAGAATTCTAAGTAAGGTGTCATATTATATTTTATAGGTGTTAGCAAATTCTCAGCTCGTAACGGCCGCGATCTTTTTTTATCTATTTTCAGATTTTTAGAGGATTTACTAGATTTGGGTACAAAAAAAATAATAACTCTGTTGCCATAATATATTTACTAGCAGTTAAAGAACAAAAACATTTTCTTACTCTTTTTGTTTTACAGTACTTTTAATCTTATTCTCTTTAACGATAAAAGCGAATTTACAGTATTTTCACGATTTCGCGAATCCTACTGACTGCGCCAGATGAATATTTGAAAAATTGAAATTCGTTTTTAAAGAGAAAACTTATATTTTAATTACAAAAAAGGTGTTTTTAGTACAAGAGCTAGACATAAAATAAAATTGAATACATCATCTTTAATAGTTAATTAACGAACAATAAATGGAATTATTTTTGTGAGTGGAATCCTTCTAAGTCTAATTCCTTTTCTTTGGTGGAATTCGTATTGCTTCGTCTTCTTTTCGATAAGTAGTAAGCTAATATTATTGCGAATAAAATAATTGTTGTCGAAATTGTCGATATGGTTAGTATTATGTAATTAATAATCTTTCCCTCAATGGGTTTCAACTATTTGACAATTCTGTTAATTTCGTATAGATCTTTGAGTTTTATTTCTGTAAGGTTTAATTGCATTGTCATAACGCTCACCATTATCAGAGTATCGATGGTTGTAGATAACAGTTTCTTCTCCGAGTTTCTGTTTCTCCAAAGAATCGGTGGCTGGAAGTTCACAAAAGGTAACGTAAAGTCCTCACAAGGGTAAAATCTTTAGATTCCCGATAAAACATTGAAACGTTGAGGTCCCGAAATTTAACTGTAATAGTATTTTTACGACCTCGCGAATCTTACTGACTGCGCCAGATGAATATTTAAAAAATTGAAATTCGTTTTTAAAGAGAAAACTTATATTTTAATTACAAAAAAGGTGTTTTTAGTACAAGAGAACTAATGAACCAATTTGAGTAATCATAAATATAAATTATTAATAAAAAAAATGAAAATTCACAAGTTATAAAATTCTCTTTTACAAGAATGTCAAAGAAGCAACTACTTTGATATATCTCAATTATTTCTGGAGAATCTCATAACTCGCACTTCTATTATTATATACATGATGCAGTCCATGAGTTCACATCTTAATATAGGAAGAAAGGACATAAATAAAACAAACTCTGATTCTTTTTCAATATATTCTCCCTTTGCATCTTTAGAGTTAAAATGTTCTTACACTGCCTGTTGAATTTCATCGTCGCTGATGAATCTTTTACCTCTTAACTCGGTCTTCAGTTTTGCGAACAAAAAATAGGCTGACAGAGCCAGTTCAGGGCTATATGGTGGGCGTTCAATCTCTGTGAAGTAGTAATATGCTGCGTTCACGTTCCTTGAAGTAATGATGTAGGATCCTTAGAACACTTGTTTTAGAAATACTACAATTTCCTTTAGAAACAAATGGGTGTGTAGGCAGACAAAACGTGGATAATGCTCCGCACGATACGACGGTCATCGATTATGCACAATATGCACCAGATTTGGCTGTGACATATTATCTCTTTTCGAAATTCGAAACATCTCTTCAAGGAACTTGTTTTGAATACATTGAAGCCATAAAAAGTAATGCGTTTAAGGTATTGGAGGTAATCCCAGTCGGCTTACAACAAATATTTAGATTTAAAACTCAATTCTATTCTTTTCCTTTCTAGATATGGCCACCGCGACTGCGAGTCACATTCCTGAAATTATAAAACTTCAGCTCCGAAAACCTAAACATTGGAATTGGGAGCTATCCACTTCAAAATCTTCACCTAATATCACAATGCCCATTATAAAGCTTTATGATTACAAAGGGAATTTGCTCGTGGAAGCTAAAGACAACGGTACAACAACAACCAGTATATATGGTTCAGATTTGAAATTGAATGAGGATAATGGTAGCACTAAATCTGCAAAGAGAAGAAGGAATTTGATAAGATCCAGGTAAAAAATAATATTGATAAATTATTTGTCTAAATAGATCTTTTCAATTAATAGCGTAAATTTTCCACCCTGACATGTGATAGTTAATTCTCCGTAAACATAACAAAAACTGTCCGGGTTATTAGAACATTTTCGCGGCATATTTACGATGTATCAAACGTAATTTAGTTAAAATGCAATCGTTATCCCAATTATTGGGATATTACAGGGGCCGAGGCAAGCAAACACTTTTCTGGAAAACAATAACCAGAATAGATCTGCTGAATGTATTAATCTGAGTAAGAACAATCTAGTAATACTAACAGGAGTTCTATTAGCGCGCTCAACAAACACCTGAAGACGCTAGACTTAGCAGATAATGCGGCGTGCAGATTTTGTGGCACAGAGGACGAAACTTCTGTCCACATTTTCTCGAAGTGTGAAACACTAAGGAATTCCAGAGCACTACACCTGGATGCGTATGAAATGAAAGACGAAGATCACTAGTAATTAAAGCCATCCCACATTCTAGACTTTTTAAAAGGAGTGGGATTGATGGATAAGCTGTATACTCAGGGCTCTGCAGTATCGTAGCAAGAAAGGGGGACGCAATGGATGCTTTGGTTTGCAGTGTATACGAGACCCCAAATCCATACATACCTAATTTAAGTTATTTAAACAAAAACACATATATAAATGAGATCAGAAAAGCTGTCACAAAAAACTGGATGTTACAAAATAATAATTTTTTTTTGAAAGCGTGTACATCAAAACAAATAAAAACCATCACAAAGGTAATGTGAAAAAACAGTGTTTACCAGTGATGATTGTTCAAATTTTACTAAATATTACTTTGAGTAACTAAAATCAGTTTATATGTTAGATAATTAGATTATTTTGTGAAATTTTGTCACAAATATATGTTTATAATTCTGTTTTAAACAAATGATTTTCTACTCTTTCGGTTCAACTATGGAATTTACTTAATGTCTTTTTCAGAATCAGTTTTATATCCTTTTTAGCTTCTTCTGTAAAATTTTCTATTTGTGGGTTGCGAGGTGTTAGACTTAAGCCGACGATATGTAATATATAATTAAGGAAAAATAAAGTATTGTATGACACACGTGTGTAAAAGTATCACTTCACGTACTTGTATCATAAATAATATCCTATTGAATTAAATAATATATCCTACAGTTTTATTCTTAATGTCCCGGACATACTCTTTTCCAATATTAAACGTTGACTCACTAAAATCATGGTCAATACTACCGAAAAATCGCAGAGATGAAATTCTTCTAAGGCGTCTCCGTCTAGGCTGACCCATAGCTACTTATTTGATGCAAAACCTGAAACAAAATGTAGCAATTGCAATTGCAAATTGACTATAAAACACCTAATCGCAGAATCAAATCGATCACTCGGAACAATACGTGAAATTATAGGACCCTATTACAATATTACATACCTTAAAAATTACCTTAAACGGATCTCGATCATAAACTTAATTTAACAAATATTTATAGATAAAATACTTAATTTTTATAATAAAAAAAATATTAAATGTTATTAGTGACTCTAAAACATAAAATTTTTTAAGTTTTGGTAACAACTATTCTTGAGATTCTTTTAAACAATAATCCATGAAACTTTTAATCATATATTGCCTGCAAATAATGAAATATTCAGCTTCATTTATCAACTCAGATGATGTCTTTATATTACGGCATATTTTCACCATTGTTCTTTCAATAACAAATATAAATATACAAAGTTAATTATTTATAATTCAATTTAATTAACCCGTTTGAAAATGCTCGATTTTATCTCATCCTAGTTGACGCGTGCAATAGTGAATTATCGACTTTTGTCTTAAAAATAAAAAAAAAACATTATTAATGTTCCCTAATCCATTACCCAACTTCTAATTTGAATCATTGCATAAAATATTTCCAATCTAAAACAGTGTTTTCTTTTTCCCTTTTTTTTTATATAACGTAGAAGCGACTCGTTTGGTCCACCGACTTCCCTTATGAAAAAAGCATCTTCGAAGGTTTCCATAAATTCCCAAGACAGGAAACAGCTCACGCAAAGAAGCAATAATTCGGTTAACAGTGAGGGTTTTAAAGAAAATAGCGATATAAACGACCAGAAAACTTTCAATGCGGTAGAGAATTCTATTTTCCAAGAAAACGAACACGAACAAAAAAGAAAAAAAGCCGAGGTTACTGCAAGGAATCGATTGGAAAAGTCGAAAAGCGACTTATTATACGAAAAACGAGGTAAGAAAGACTTGTTTTGTGCATTGAAACTCGTGAAAAATAAAATTGCGTGCAAAAAATTGACACAATGTGTAAAAAACAAAATTTGATATAATTTGAAGGTATGTCTCATAACCTTAATTTTTACGTACCATACCTTACGAGGATGGTCCCAGAAGTACCTGACCCAATAAAATAAAAAAAAATTAGAAACAAATATATTTATTTTTCAACATAATCTCCACTTTTCTCGGCATGTTCAATAAGTTCGAAATCTCCTTTTTATAATATTTCCATTATTGGAAAATCTTTGGCCACCGAGCCATTTTTTCAAGTCTGGGAGTAGAAAATAATCCGGGGTGGCTAAATCTGTCGAATAGGGTGCATGAGGTAGCAATTCAAACTTTAATTCATTAATTTTGGCCATTGCGATAACCGATGTGTGGGCTGGTGCATTGTCTAGATGAAACAACTCTTTCTTTTTAGCCAAATGCTTGTTTTCTTCGCTCAAACGTTGAAATACGTTCGCAAAATACTCGCCATCGATAGTTTTTCCTTTTTCAAGAGAGTCAATGAAAATTATCCCACTAACATCCCAAAAAACCAACGCCAATACCTTGCCTTTTTGGGTTCTCCCAGTTCAGTCCATTGCTTTGATTGTTCTTTTGTTTTGCCTGCGAAGTGATGGATCCACGTAGGTTGGGGAGTTGGACAAGTTGTTGAAATAGACGAAACAAAACTCTCAGCAACCCCAATCCCCTCCGAAGTGGGGGGTGAAATAAAACTTTAACCTAACATAACCTAACCTACCCCTCCATAACTTTTTTTCTAACGATGAACGACGGCTAATTTTTTGATATTTGACACTTACCCCTACCAATATTTACCTTTCATTGAAGTCGATCAATTAAAAGGAGACTTTTCTCTTTGAGTTTGGGAGCTTCAATGGACGATCTGATTTGAGCGACTGCTTTTTATATCCATAATTTTGTAAAATCGACGCTTGACTAGAGATAAAGTCCAACAGCTACCCGCTTATAGTCGACAATGAACCCCCACACATCGTCAAACGTAACTTGGTCATGCTTATCGTGATCGGGCACTTGAACTTGAATAAAGATTGTTTTCGGATGAATGTAAAACGATAGCTGTAGAAAAATATACTGGAGACAGAGAGAATGATTAGCGAAGGCAGGATTATTGAATGATGGTGATTTTAGGTTAAACTTTAGTGCGGAATTTCTTCAAAAGGAAAAACCAATCTCAGGTCAGGTCCGGGACGTGTATAAAAAAACCAACTTCACTACAATTCTACACTCTATTTTGTATCTAAATGGCTGAAGCTAGAAAGTCAAAGTGACAAAGAAAAAGCTTCATAATATAGCTTCTAATTTGAATAATAATGAATCCTGTGTCAAGAAATATTCAAAATAATTGAAGAGTTAAATGAAATCTATTCCACAACGTACATCCAGAAAATAATATGAAATGTGATTAAGAGAAATATCACGGCAAGAAGTTAACTCCCAGAAACTTACAGGACTTGATTTGACATTTGACAGATTTGAAGGTATATATAAAGGGATGCCTCAACAAGGACTTGTACTATTAAGTAATGTTTTGTCAATTGAATTTTAAGTGGAAACATAACTTTCTGAATAACCCTCGTTGTTACCATGTATCCATAGACCTTATCGTCTTTATTATTTTCCAATAATGTGCAAAATAGAAACTGTACATATATTTTTGAGCTTTTCGGGTGATTTGACCATTTTGTTTCTGAGCATTCTGTCTTAGTCATCGTTCCAATATTCGTTAGGATCTTTCAAAATATGTTATTTTTGTACGTTATTTCACTTACCAATTTCCTCTTTTTGATCTTTCTATAGCCCGCTGGACTACGCTGATCTCTTTTGTCAGTGAACCTCAGACTTATATTATTAATAATCTTTCTGGATTTCGATCTTCCACGGCCTTCCTAACCAATTGGGTATCTCTTTGTTCATGTTACCATCCGGTGTAGCTTATCTATTCATATCTTCATATACAAGAAATATTGCAAAATTTAAATCCTCATTATAGATATAGATAGGGCCTAGAGTTTATTCTTTGTAGCTGTAATCTTCCAAAGGTCTTCGACAGAATTGATTGTTGTTCTGAAGGAAACTTCTTTGGGATCAAAATTTGAGAAAGAGCTGGTACCAAATAACAGCTTATGCAGATGATATGAACTATGAAATACTGACCAAAATGAACGATGAAGATATAGTGGAAAGAATAAAAAGACAAAGAATATAATGGCTCGGCTGTATATGAAGAAGAGCGTGAAATGATTCCTTCAGGGCTGCAGTGGATACCAGGAGATAAGTGAAAGCAAAGAAGCCTCACATCTGCAAGAAGTAGAAGAGGATTTAAAACTGATAATGATTAGGAACAGGACTCTATGTGGTAGAATAAGCAAAGAAATATCTATCCTTCAAAAAAAGTAGTTTTGTGAAGCGGTTTACAATATGAAATTTGATTTTTACTAATCTTATATACCCTCAGAATTCCTATATTATAGAGAAGTAGAAATTAAAAAAATTCCATATTAACTTTAAACTACAAACTCGTATATCTATTGCAGGTAATATATCCTTGACAAAAAATGTAGAAAAGAGTCAAACGACAGTTGAAGTTGGGGAACAAACTAGGCACAGGAGATCAAGAAGCGACGATCTATTCAGAAGGAAACTAAGGTGAGTTTTTATTTTGTTCGTTTATACTAACTTGCATAATCAAAAAATTATTAATTGAATGTACTCGTATGATTTGATCATTTTGCCCTAGTCTACAGTATTTTGTAGGCATTTTAAGTATTCTTTTTTACAAAGTTACACTAAAACCTTATTCTCTGTACCATTTCGTTCGTTATATGTCCCGCGGTTGCATAGAAAAAAACATCATCTAACAAAAGAATCAATGCTATTGGAATTCTTGAGATCTAGCTATGAAAATAGACCTTCTCACCAGATTCATTCATTAGGGTAGAAATTCTATGTATGAAAAAATATGGATTTCATTAACCACCATTCCAAAATCGTCATCGAAATTGCTTTAATTTTCCAGAAAGATCCAGAACTTCACAAAACTTTCTAGAAAATCAAGATTTTGGTTGATTTTTGATGATTATCCAAAATGTGATTGACCTTTTGAGAGTTTTTTCCTGAATTTTTAAGAAACTGCTTAAAAAAACTTAAAAAATTCTCCAGAAATAATTGAGTAGTTTTTATAATTTTCCAGGAAGGTACAGAATGCCTCCAGATTTTTGAGAAAATCCTACCTGCTGGAAAATTGCTTGGCAAACTTTTGAGAGTTTTTCATTAAATTTTTCCAGAATTGATTGAATTTATTGGGCAGATACAAAACGTATCTCAATTGTCACCAAAGTTATGAGAAACTACTAGCCTTTTCTGAAAAAATACAGAATAATACTAATACCGAACTACTAGTAGGTAATTTCCAAAAAATATCGAAAAATTTTCGAAAAATATCGCAAAACAATCTAGAATGTCAGCAAATTTTACAAACACTACTAAAACACTCCAGAAATTGTTGAAAAGTTGTTTGAATGCTTGGAAAATATTCAAAGAGTCATCAATCTTTTGAGATTATTTTCCAATTTTTCAAGAAATAGTTTCCGGAAAGATCCAGAACGTCACTAAGTTGTTGAAAAACTAGTAGAATTTTCCGTGACTATCAAGAAATTGCTTAAATTGTTGAGATAGTGATGCAATTTTTAAGACATTGTTTGAATTTTTTAAAAAAGACTCAAAACAACACCATTACCTTTAGTCCTGAGGTTAAGAGCAAAGATTGTACTTCACCTTGTATTTTTGGAATCGAATGTTCCACACTTGCAAGGCACATCAGAATGCCGATATCGCAGATGAAGACCCTTCCTCAAACCCCCGTTTTCTCAATTGTTTGACCTAATTACATGACTAAGTCAGGTTTATTTCGGATTACCGCTTCAGGATTATTTCGGATTACCGCTTTAGGATTATTTCGGATTACCGCTTCAGGTATATTTTGGATTGCCACTTCAGGATTATTTCGGAGTGCCGCTTCAGGATTATTTCGGAGTGCCGCTTCAGGATTATTTCGGAGTGCCGCTTCAGGATTATTTCGGAGTGCCGCTTCAGGATTATTTCGGATTGCCGCTTCAGGATTATTTCGGATTACCGCTTTAGGATTATTTCGGATTACCGCTTCAGGTATATTTTGGATTACCGCTTCAGGTATATTTTGAATTGCCACTTCAGGATTATTTTGAATTGCCACTTCAGGATTATTTCGGAGTGCCACTTCAGGATTATTTCGGAGTGCCGCTTCAGGATTATTTCGGATTACCGCTTCAGGTTTATTTCGGAGTGCCGCTTCAGGTTTATTTCGGATTGTAGCTGAGACGTTGTGTTACACGTTACACGGATCAGGAAGTGTCTACCTACCGACCTACCTACTGTAGACATAATTTTACAATTTCTCATATTTATTCCTTTAAAAGAAATGTCATTTTCTCCATAAATTCTGCCGTTTTCATTGGCGCAACTCTTTAAGCAATAGCTCTACAATTGTGAGTAATTTGATTGCAATATTGTGGGCCAGAGGTGCAGATATGATTGAAGGAATACGATTATAATCACTATTCACTTATGACCTATAATTTTCACTATAGTGTTAAATTTAGACACAACACGTTCATTTAGAACATTATGTAATAATTATCCATCCGGGTCATTAATAAATATTTAATTCATTTTATGTTAAATATTCTTTCTTTCATCAATTTTTTCCCTTCATATAACTTTGATCGATTTTCTTAAGTATTTATCCACCAGAATGATCTTATTGTTTGAATCTCAATTTCTAAATCTTCATTCTAATCTATATTCGCTCTGATTACAGATACAATAGTGAAGAGAGTATAAAGAGAGCTGAATTAGACGGGTACAGAAATTTTATCACTCCAAACATTCCAAACGAGCAGATTCAATCGAAAGAACAGAATAAATCAGAAAAAAATAAAAAATCTAATAGAAGTGGAATAATACACACTATAGAAGCAGTTTCTGTGGATGATAGTACAAAAAATATAGAGGTGAGCTCGAAGAGAAAGATAATAAATATGATTAATCGAATTGTTTTTTGATAGTTGTCGGAGCTCTTGCACAAACAAAAATATACGACAAGAACGAGTAGCGCAGGAACCTTAATAATTCCTAAAGAGAGTTTCCAAGATTGCAGAAGGCGCCGAAGAAGACGTAGAGATGGTAATATTGGATCATGGCCGTTGGAATCCGCAGTGGAAACTAAGGATTCTAATGAACCTGGTAAGTATTTGGTGGTAAAATCCGACAGCAATTGTAAAAACTAAAGATTATAATCAGTAGAAGTCTTTGCTTTCATTTTAAGTTCTTCAATAACTAATTCAAAGTGCTGCATTCCCTTAAGTCGTGTCCCTTGGTAGTTGTTGTCGAGGAGCTAGGTTACCTTTATGTTTGAAGTATCTATCTTCAGTTTTCGCTTCTCTATCAACAGTATTGATACAGCAAACAGTCAACAATTTTCTGTGTCAAATACTTTGAAATCCACCAAGTCATCTACTAACGGGTTTTAACTAATAAAATGTACTTCTTCTTCTTTCATCTTCGTCGTCTCCGTAATCAATTATTTTTTCTACGTTTCGATGGTATGTACTCTAACATTTCGTAGTCATCCTTTTATGTACATTCTCTTTATAATCCAACTAACTTATTGATATTCATTTCTCTTTGAACCATTTCTTCATCCAGCTTTGATGGCCAATTACTTTTTTTGAGAAAATTCAGTGGCACCCACATTAGAATTTCCAAGCCTTTTCGTCATCCTGAATTCTTTTCACGTCTTTAAGCTGAATCATTTATTTCTGGCTTATTAATATGCATTTATTTTTGGACCGTTTTGTTTCTTCATCTAGATTTGATCGCTAGTAACTATTCCTGAACTCTCTCCGCGTCCTTAAACTGAATCATTAACTTTCTTTGGACCGTTTGGTTCCTTCATCTAGGTTTGATCACCAGTAACTATTTCTGAAGGGACTCAGGAGCATCCACATTAGTATTTCTAAGCCACTGCGTCATCCTGAATTCTCTTCGCGTTCTTAAACTGAATCAATTACTTCTTTTTGGACCGTTTGGTTCCTTCATTTAGGTTTGATCACCAGTAACTATTTCTGAGGGACTCAGGAGCACCCACATTAGTATTTCTAAGCCTCTACGTCATCCTGAATTCTTTTCGCGTATTTAAACTGAATCATTTATTTTTTTTTGGACTGTTTCGTTCTTTCATTTAGGTTTGATCACCAGTAACTATTTCTGATGGACTCAGTGGCATCCGCTTTAGTATTTCTAAGCCTATTCGTCATCCTGAATTCTCTTCAAGTCTTTAAACTAAATCATTACTTCTTTTTGGACCGTTTAGTTCCTTCATTTAGGTTTGATCACCAGTAACTATTTCTGAGGGACTCAGGGGCATCCACATTAGTATTTCTAAGCCTCTTCGTCATCCTGAATTCTCTTCAAGTCCTTAAACTAAATCAATTACTTCTTTTTGAACCGTTTTGTTTCTTCATCTAGATTTGATCGCTAGTAACTATTCCTGAACTCTCTTCGCGTTCTTAAACTGAATCAATTACTTCTTTTTGGACCGTTTGGTTCTTTCATTTAGGTTTGATCACCAGTAACTATTTCTGTGGGACTCAGGAGCACCCACATTAGTATTTCTAAGCCTTTACGTCATCCTGAATTCTCTTCGCGTATTTAAACTGAATCATTTATTTTTTTTTGGACTGTTTCGTTCTTTCATTTAGGTTTGATCACCAGTAACTATTTCTGATGGACTCAGAGGCATCCGCTTTAGTATTTCTAAGCCTCTTCGTCATCCTGAATTCTCTTCAAGTCCTTAAACTAAATCATTACTTCTTTTTGGACCGTTTGGTCCTTCATCTATGTTTGATTACAAGTAATTGTTTCTGGGGGACTCAATGGCATCCACACATACTCACACAGCTTCTGAAGCCATTTGTCATCCTGAATTCTCTTCTCATCCTTAAACTTTATCCTCTGCCTCCTTGCAATGTCCTTATGTCGCTTATTGATATTCACTATTATTCGGATTATTTCGTTTTTTATTATAGCTTCATCCTGAGTCTCCTTCAGGTCCTTAAATGTAATCATTTGCCTTTTTCTAATTTCCTCAATTACTGATTGTTTTTCTATAAAGTATGACATTCTGCACTATAATTCAGTCTAAATGTTTTATGATATTTTGATTGTCCTATTTTTTCCGTTATGGTAAATGATTTCTTGAAAGAATCGTATCACTTCGATATTTTCAAATTTACACTTTTTTCCAGCGGCCCTTTTATCTTTAACCGAGCAATCTCCGTCGTTGGGGATCAAAAAGGATTCGGGTATTTTGAGAGAGCCAAGGATACGTTCATCCGATAAAAAATATATCAGACAAACCAGCCATTCTACGACCTCACTTCCAGGAAAACATAGAAAATATGCTGCTTCCGATCGACCACAAACGTTCAAAAGCATGGAGTCGTCGGAAAAAGAAAGGTACATTTTCTTTTTGTTGTGGTTTTCTTTCATACTAATATTTTTTATACAGACTTTTGATATCAAGGATAAATGGAAGGAAATTTCAAATGAAAACTCAAAGTTTCTATAATGATAAACTAAATATGTAATTAAAGTTGTGGTAAATTTTTAATATAATTAATTTTACTTAAGAGGCGAATTTCTTTTAAACATAGTTTTCTTAGTTGGGTCAACTTTTGGGAATGTTTCAAAACTTCATGCTCACAATTTTAATGGTGTTAAATACAAATATAATAATTACGCTGTATATAAAAATTTTTTGCAGAAAACCGATCCACGAGTCGTCAGGGTTATTCCATTCCTACAGCGACGTTTTTTTGTTTAAAAATTTGTTTGTGCGGAATCCCAATTATTTCGTTGATAAAAATAACAATTGTTGCGAAATTGACAGTAAAAGCGAAACTCGCGAAAATGTGATTGAAAGTCGTAGAAAAATCGCGCCGTCGTTATCGTCGAATGATAAACGACCTCGCGAGAGATGTAAAATACGAAGAAAAACCCAGAAAAGACAAGAGTCGAGCTCTTCAAGTGATGAAACACATAAATACAAAAAAGGTAAGAATGATACATTTTTAATTATGAAAAACTAAAAATGAAACTAGAAAGCCTCATTGTCGGTTCATAAAAAAAGTCAATCTACAGTGGCGGAGGGGTGTGAATTATTATAAATAATAATTTAATAGATATCATTATAATAAAGTATTTTAATGATGTAGTGACTCATTAAAATAATTCATTCCGCTTCTATAATATGAAATTGACATTATTGACAATGTTAACGGGTATATTAATTAATAATTTTCATTAAAAAATCTAATAACTACATTTTTCCTGTTTTAGAACGTGATTTACATGTTTCTTTCATATCAAATAACCTATTATAGCACATAGCAAACGCTCCACAACTAAATTTTGGAATGTTATATTGTCGTTAGCTATGAAACTTGATATTTATCCAGAATGTCATCAAAACTTTGAGACAATTGTTTAATAAAGTGTTGAATTCACCAGAAAGATCCATAACGTCACCAAATATTCGCAGAAATATTCGGAATATTCAGAAAATATTAGCGAAATAAGGAAATAATAGAAAATACATGCAAAACTATTAGAAATTCTCTAAAATCGTTGAATAACTGCTTGATTATTCCAGATAGATCCTGAACGTCACCAGATATTTGGAAAACTACTAGAAATTTCCAGAAACTGAATTGAGTTTAGTTAAAATTTGGAAAACTCTTTAAAAAATGAGAGATTGTCACCAAATATACGCAAAACTATTAGAAAGTTCCAAAAACTATTAAAGAACTGCTTGAATATTCCAGAAATATCCAGGACGTCACCAAATATTCGCAGAAATATTCGGAATATTCAGAAAATATTAGCGAAATATGGAAATAATAGAAAATACATGCAAAACTATTAAAAATTCTCAAAAATCGTTAAATAACTGCTTGATTATTCCAGATAGATCCTGAACGTCACCAGATATTTGGTAAACTACTAGAAATTTCCAGTAACTGAAATGAGTTCGGTTAAAATTTGGAAAACTCTTTAAAAAATGAGAGATTGTCACCAAATATACGCAAAACTATTAGAAAGTTCCAAAAACTATTAAAGAACTGCTTGAATATTCCAGAAATATCCAGGACGTCACCAAATATTCGCAGAAATATTCGGAATATTCAGAAAATATTAGCGAAATATGGAAATAATAGAAAATACATGCAAAACTATTAAAAATTCTCAAAAATCGTTAAATAACTGCTTGATTATTCCAGATAGATCCTGAACGTCACCAGATATTTGGTAAACTACTAGAAATTTCCAGTAACTGAAATGAGTTCGGTTAAAATTTGGAAAACTCTTTAAAAAATGAGAGATTGTCACCAAATATACGCAAAACTATTAGAAAGTTCCAAAAACTATTAAAGAACTGCTTGAATATTCCAGAAATATCCAGGACGTCACCAAATATTCGCAGAAATATTCGGAATATTCAGAAAATATTAGCGAAATATGGAAATAATAGAAAATACATGCAAAACTATTAAAAATTCTCAAAAATCGTTAAATAACTGCTTGATTATTCCAGATAGATCCTGAACGTCACCAGATATTTGGTAAACTACTAGAAATTTCCAGTAACTGAAATGAGTTCGGTTAAAATTTGGAAAACTCTTTAAAAAATGAGAGATTGTCACCAAATATACGCAAAACTATTAGAAAGTTCCAAAAACTATTAAAGAACTGCTTGAATATTCCAGAAATATCCAGGACGTCACCAAATATTCGCAGAAATATTCGGAATATTCAGAAAATATTAGCGAAATATGGAAATAATAGAAAATACATGCAAAACTATTAAAAATTCTCAAAAATCGTTAAATAACTGCTTGATTATTCCAGATAGATCCTGAACGTCACCAGATATTTGGTAAACTACTAGAAATTTCCAGTAACTGAAATGAGTTCGGTTAAAATTTGGAAAACTCTTTAAAAAATGAGAGATTGTCACCAAATATACGCAAAACTATTAGAAAGTTCCAAAAACTATTAAAGAACTGCTTGAATATTCCAGAAATATCCAGGACGTCACCAAATATTCGCAGAAATATTCGGAATATTCAGAAAATATTAGCGAAATATAGAAATAATAGAAAATACATGCAAAACTATTAAAAATTCTCAAAAATCGTTAAATAACTGCTTGATTATTCCAGATAGATCCTGAACGTCACCAGATATTTGGAAAACTACTAGAAATTTCCAGAAACTGAATTGAGTTTAGTTAAAATTTGGAAAACTCTTTAAAAAATGAGAGATTGTCACCAAATATACGCAAAACTATTAGAAAGTTCCAAAAACTATTAAAGAACTGCTTGAATATTCCAGAAATATCCAGGACGTCACCAAATATTCGCAGACATATTCGGAATATTCAGAAAATATTAGCGAAATATGGAAATAATAGAAAATACATGCAAAACTATTAAAAATTCTCAAAAATCGTTAAATAACTGCTTGATTATTCCAGATAGATCCTGAACGTCACCAGATATTTGGTAAACTACTAGAAATTTCCAGTAACTGAAATGAGTTCGGTTAAAATTTGGAAAACTCTTTAAAAAATGAGAGATTGTCACCAAATATACGCAAAACTATTAGAAAGTTCCAAAAACTATTAAAGATCTGCTTGAATATTCCAGAAATATCCAGGACGTCACCAAATATTCGCAGAAATATTCGGAATATTCAGAAAATATTAGCGAAATATAGAAATAATAGAAAATACATGCAAAACTATTAAAAATTCTCAAAAATCGTTAAATAACTGCTTGATTATTCCAGATAGATCCTGAACGTCACCAGATATTTGGAAAACTACTAGAAATTTCCAGAAACTGAATTGAATTTGGTTAAACTTTGGAAAACTCTTTAAAAAATGAGAGATTGTCACCAAATATATGCAAAACTATTAGAAAGTTCCAAAAACTATTAAAGAACTGCTTGAATATTCCAGAAATATCCAGGACGTCACCAAATATTCGCAGAAATATTCGGAATATTCAGAAAATATTAGCGAAATATAGAAATAATAGAAAATACATGCAAAACTATTAAAAATTCTCAAAAATCGTTAAATAACTGCTTGATTATTCCAGATAGATCCTGAACGTCACCAGATATTTGGAAAACTACTAGAAATTTCCAGAAACTGAATTGAATTTGGTTAAACTTTGGAAAACTCTTTAAAAAATGAGAGATTGTCACCAAATATACGCAAAACTATTAGAAAGTTCCAAAAACTATTAAAGAACTGCTTGAATATTCCAGAAATATCCAGGACGTCACCAAATATTCGCAGAAATATTCGGAATATTCAGAAAATATTAGCGAAATATAGAAATAATAGAAAATACATGCAAAACTATTAAAAATTCTCAAAAATCGTTAAATAACTGCTTGATTATTCCAGATAGATCCTGAACGTCACCAGATATTTGGAAAACTACTAGAAATTTCCAGAAACTGAATTGAATTTGGTTAAACTTTGGAAAACTCTTTAAAAAATGAGAGATTGTCACCAAATATATGCAAAACTATTAGAAAGTTCCAAAAACTATTAAAGAACTGCTTGAATATTCCAGAAATATCCAGGACGTCACCAAAGATTATGAACGCTTTCAAATATTTGTAAAACTATTAATAATTTCCAGATAGATCCAGAACGTCAGTAAATATATGCAACACTATAGAAATTTCCAAAAACTATTGAAGGAGTGTTCAAATATTCCAGAACGTCACCAAATATTCGTAGAAATTTTCAGAAAATATCAGGAAATGCTGGAATTTATTAAAATGATTAGGAACTCCATCAAATATTAGAAAATCTATTAATAATTTCCAGATAGATTCAGAACGTCACCAGATATTTGGAAAACTACTAGAAAGTTCCAGAAACTGAATTGAATTTGGTTAAACTTTGGAAAACTCTTTAAAAAATGAAAGATTGTCACCAAATATATGCAGAACTATTAGAAAGTTCCAAAAACTATTAAAGAACTGCTTGAATATTCCAGAAATATCCAGGACGTCACCAAATATTCGCAGAAATATTCGGAATATTCAGAAAATATTAGCGAAATATAGAAATAATAGAAAATACATGCAAAACTATTAAAAATTCTCAAAAATCGTTAAATAACTGCTTGATTATTCCAGATAGATCCTGAACGTCACCAGATATTTGGTAAACTACTAGAAATTTCCAGTAACTGAATTGAGTTTGGTTAAAATTTGGAAAACTCTTTAAAAAATGAGAGATTGTCACCAAATATATGCAAAACTATTAGAAAGTTCCAAAAACTATTAAAGAACTGCTTGAATATTCCAGAAATATCCAGGACGTCACCAAAGATTATGAACGCTTTCAAATATTTGTAAAACTATTAATAATTTCCAGATAGATCCAGAACGTCAGTAAATATATGCAACACTATAGAAATTTCCAAAAACTATTGAAGGAGTGTTCAAATATTCCAGAACGTCACCAAATATTCGTAGAAATTTTCAGAAAATATCAGGAAATGCTGGAATTTATTAAAATGATTAGGAACTCCATCAAATATTAGAAAATCTATTAATAATTTCCAGATAGATTCAGAACGTCACCAAATATTTGGAAAACTATTTTCCAGAAACTAAATTGTAATTGTACTTGGTTAAATTTAGGAAAACTCTTAAAATATATGCAAAACTATTAGAAATTTCCAAAAACCATTAAAAAACTGTTTGAATTTTCTAGAAATATCCACCAAATATTTGAAAAAATGCTCGAAATTTTCAAAACGTTAAATTGTGAAAAAAAATCCACCAAATTTCAAAATTATTTTAGAAACTATTAGAAATTTTCAGAAACTACCATGTACTTAGTTGAACTTTTGAAAATTATTCAAAAAATGATGGAAACTTCTTGATTTTTTGGATCAAATTTCCTTGGAACAATTAGAATTTCCAAAAACTATCGTATTTAACTTATAATAATTCACTTATTACTGTCACTTAACTAAGTTAAAAAATTCATTCAAACTCTTCGATTACTTTATAATTCCTTCTATTCACTACGACTATTTATTATAAACTTAACTAAACTGCCCTACATAAACGTATTGATATACCACAAATAGAATCCTCCAAACTTCGAACGTAAAGAATCGAAACAAATAAATAATTAGACTTTCCTAGAAATTATTCAAAAGAAACCTATAAAAACTTATATAAAAACAAAGATCAAACGAATTCCGGGTACTTCATCAAAGACCGAATTTCAGAATTCCACTATATCCAAGCAGGACCAGCTCCAGGGCGGAGATGAGTTCGTTATTAAGGAAATGCTTGAATCTTCCAAAAAGATCCAGAAGGCCACCAAATATTTGAGAAAAATCCAGTAACTCACACAAACTACTATAAAATTGATAAAATTCTTGAAAACTATTTTAAGCTCGATCATCTAGGTTTTTAATGTACACTGCATCTTCATAATTTCACAAGTCTTTCCACACGACGGGTTTTGGTAATTGACCTTTATCTATCCACTAACCATTTTTCATTGCAAGTAACAATTCCTCTAATAAAACGATTATCTTTTGGTAGGTCAAGAAACTGTTCACAAACCTCTGTTCGAAGTTTCGCTTGAATCTCAGTTAATTCGTGTGACACTAAGCAGGAAAAATCTTCAAGCGTCAAATCTCCATTATTAAAACATTAATCCAACGCTGTGCTGATAGCTCATTAACTGTGTCTTCTCTTTCAATTTAACATCTTTTCCTAGCTTCCACGGCCGCTTCAAAATTTTGTTTCCAATAATATCTTATCTCAGTTACGATATAAAAATCGACATTATTTTCAATTGTCGCCAAATATTTGAGAAACTTTGTACTATGATCAAATTCATGTGTGTGTTTGTGAAAAATCATTGAAATTGTGAGTAGATTTTTGAGTTTTCTTGAAAAATCAAGAAAGTCACCAATTATTAGGGATTGTTAAGAATCCTCTTTGTTCATTACCATGCCGACCTCAACAAAATAAATGTAAAACATTTCTGGTTAAACGCCAGAAATCAAATACACCCCAAAAGTCAATATTAGTCGAGCTCAAATAAACAGCTTTGCTCCTTTTATATTAGATCTCTCCCGACTCATCTCGGTGCAGAATGCGACCGGGATATAGAGACTGTGTAAATTATGTTCAATGACCAAATTTAAACTCGGAATTGATGTCAAAACAAGTTTATTTATCGTTCACTATTCGATCTTAATAAAGTTGCCGCTGAAGTTCAGTTCTATTTGAATTATTATTATATTATTTTTTTCTTGTAATTTTCAGCCTATCAGAACGTAGATTTTTGCAGTATCGAATTAACCATGAAACAAGGAAAAGACTTTGTATTAAAACAAGGTTTTAGTTAAGTATAAAATGGGAAAATATATTTTTAAAATATCATATAAGTGGCCGCATCCCATTTTGAACATTCCTTTGTTCACGTATTGTAACTCAGTAATTAATTTGTTATCGACCTCCAATTCCATTCGAAGAATTCGATAAAACTCGAGTCTTTGAAGATAACAAGCCAAAACAACAAGATTATGATGATTAGCAACAAGAAATTTGAGGTTATGTTAATGTTAATCTATTGATAACAAAATTATATAGATCTTATAAAAATATTTATAATAGGAACGTACTCCCATTACCATACATTAAATATTACCAATAGTAAGTTATAAAAAAATGATAATAATTAATAGAAGTGTTAAATACTTCCACATAATAAGATAAGATAAGAAAACCATTTACATAAGTAATGAAAATGAGACCGTTCACTGTACTAGACCAGCCTCGCGAGTGATGTCTTAATGTAAAATAATTCAATTTCTTACGTGACTAAAAAATATGTATGGTTACACAATACTATATAAAGAAAGATTAAAAAAAAACAATGAAAATATAACAAGGAATGGCCTTTTTTATAAATTAAAAACAATTAAGATTTCTATATATTGAAGATGACTGCGACTAATTTATGGAAACCCGTGATGGTTGCAGCCCTCAACTGAATTCCCAGTTGTTTGTTTGAGTGTGGTTGAAACTCCAACCTGGAAGCTATAGAACTGCAAAAAAAAATAAAATAACCGAAAACATTGTTGGAAAACTAAAGAAAAAAATGCGTAGGTAGAATAGATTTGAATAAAAAGGAACTTATGCTCTAATATATAAACAATTGCATTTATACTTTTCTAAAATATAACGAAACAGGAATCTGTTCTATTCTATTTGTTTCTTCTTTAGTAATTTCCATCTGTCCCAGTCGTTTTCATTGCTCTCCATTTTCCTATTGATCGTACTCGTTTTGGCTTTTTATCTTCGTGGATTGGAATTTCCACGAATTCTTCGAATGGAGTGGGAGATTGATAAAAAATTAATTTCTTCAAAAACTCGAATGTTAGAAGTGGCTACTGAGTCAAAATGATGTTAACTGTGGTTGTAAGAAATCTCCTAACATTCTAGAATATGCCATTTGAAGGTATTGCCGCTCAAACAGTCACTTATAATGTGATATAGAAATTAATATATTAATACATCTAAATGTTCTTGATTTTAAGTCTCTTATGTTTCAAAATTAGTTTTTTTTTGATAATTTTTAAAAGATAGATAAAAATTGACGTTTCGACTTTTCTTGAAGTCTTTATCAAAATACTGACAATTTGATAAAGACTCTTTTTATTTATCTTTTAAAAATGATGTAAAAAAAACTAATTTTGAAACAGAAGAGACCTAAAATCAAGAAAATTTAAAAACATAAACATATCATAAGGTCTAAGAAATAAGAAATTGAGGGAATTAATAGTAGTGAGATTTAGTAGATTTAAGTTTTAAATCAATAGTGCCATCATATTAAAATATAAATGGAAACCAAATATACCTTATATTAAAATTGAATCAATTTTATAAAATTTCATAAAATTCCACTCATCGACTTTTATATAGGTTTCGATAGGCACTTTATTAGATTGTGAAGAATTCTATGCCCTTGTGCATATTTTCACTTAAATATTTTTTATATTTAATGACATGAATTGTTATTTGAATCTATGAGAAGAATCATTTTATGCTTTTCATTTCTTTACTATAAAAGCGTTTTTGTAGTTTTTTTTAAACTATAATTTATTAACAAACAGTTTTACTCTTCTCTGTGAGGTTTTGATAAAAAAAAAGGTCACATTATACTCTACGAATTTGAGGATATCATTTCCAATTACTTTTTAAATAAATATTCAAGCATTATGCCTCTTCAGGAAAGTTCTATGAAAGTAATTAAGAAACATTGTATTTGTATTCCTTTCGGTGTATTTTTATCCCACGCTTTTGTCATTACTAAATGTCCTTGAATGCTGATGCGCTTCCTTTTCCAGGAATATTTGAAGTTGTTTTTAAATTTATTCCGAGAGAATGGATCAATTACGCTAAACTTCACATATTTTTCTTGTTTTTGCTCAGTTTTATCAACACAATTTTCTTTATTTAAGTTTCGCATTGATTCAGGGACGGCCGCCATTTTGAATGTCTAAATTTGAGAACAAAAAATTTTTTAGAAAAATTTATATATATATTTACTGCCAACTCAGCGCTTTCTTCTACCTGCTGTATCTTTAAAACGACTTCGAATTTTCAAAAATCACTTTACTACCGTATTCTAGACATGTTAAGAAAGCAATTTATGAAAAAAAAATCGATTTTTTAAGTCCATCACATGGAATAACCCCCATAAATCATCATCACCATCCAACAGTCAGTCGCGTTCACGTGCACGGTCTTCAGCAACTGTCATATAACCGGAAAACTATTCCCTTGGTATCATCAGACCAGCGTTTCTGTGGGTGTACTCTACTTCTAAGGACATCTTCTCTCGGTCTCCACACTATAAGTCTTTTGGTCCACCAATTGCCTGGCCACACGGACCGCCTAGTTTCATTTCAAACCATCACTGGATCCATTCTTCGCCGTATTACCCGGATTTTTTCATGATACCTTTTGTTAAGGTCAGAGTTTCATCACGGGGCTGTTAAAACAACATCCTCTTCTTCGTCTTCTTCAGGTGAAGTGCCTGTCTTCAAGCGTGTGTTGTCGTTTCGGTTTCTGTGGGTGTACTCTAGTTCTAAGGACATCTTCTCTCGGTCTCCACACTATAAGTCTTTTGGTCCACCAATTGCCTGGCCACACGGACCGCCTAGTTTCATTTCAAATCATCACTGGATCCATTCTTCGCCGTATTACCCGGATTTTTTCATGATACCTTTTGTTAAGGTCAGAGTTTCATCACGGGGCTGTTAAAACAACATCTTCTTCTTCGTCTTCTTCAGGTGAAGTGCCTGTCTTCAAGCGTGTGTTGTCGTTTCGGTTTCTGTGGGTGTACTCTAGTTCTAAGGACATCTTCTCTCGGTCTCCACACTATAAGTCTTTTGGTCCACCAATTGCCTGGCCACACGGACCGCCTAGTTTCATTTCAAACCATCACTGGATCCATTCTTCGCCGTATTACCCGGATTTTTTCATGATACCTTTTGTTAAGGTCAGAGTTTCATCACGGGGCTGTTAAAACAACATCCTCTTCTTCGTCTTCTTCAGGTGAAGTGCCTGTCTTCAAGCGTGTGTTGTCGTTTCGGTTTCTGTGGGTGTACTCTAGTTCTAAGGACATCTTCTCTCGGTCTCCACACTATAAGTCTTTTGGTCCACCAATTGCCTGGCCACACGGACCGCCTAGTTTCATTTCAAACCATCACTGGATCCATTCTTCGCCGTATTACCCGGATTTTTTCATGATACCTTTTGTTAAGGTCAGAGTTTCATCACGGGGCTGTTAAAACAACATCCTCTTCTTCGTCTTCTTCAGGTGAAGTGCCTGTCTTCAAGCGTGTGTTGTCGTTTCGGTTTCTGTGGGTGTACTCTAGTTCTAAGGACATCTTCTCTCGGTCTCCACACTATAAGTCTTTTGGTCCACCAATTGCCTGGCCACACGGACCGCCTAGTTTCATTTCAAACCATCACTGGATCCATTCTTCGCCGTATTACCCGGATTTTTTCATGATACCTTTTGTTAAGGTCAGAGTTTCATCACGGGGCTGTTAAAACAACATCCTCTTCTTCGTCTTCTTCAGGTGAAGTGCCTGTCTTCAAGCGTGTGTTGTCGTTTCGGTTTCTGTGGGTGTACTCTAGTTCTAAGGACATCTTCTCTCGGTCTCCACACTATAAGTCTTTTGGTCCACCAATTGCCTGGCCACACGACCCGCCTAGTTTCATTTCAAACCATCACTGGATCCATTCTTCGCCGTATTACCCGGATTTTTTCATGATACCTTTTGTTAAGGTCAGAGTTTCATCACGGGGCTGTTAAAACAACATCCTCTTCTTCGTCTTCTTCAGGTGAAGTGCCTGTCTTCAAGCGTGTGTTGTCGTTTTGGTTTCTGTGGGTGTACTCTAGTTCTAAGGACATCTTCTCTCGGTCTCCACACTATAAGTCTTTTGGTCCACCAATTGCCTGGCCACACGGACCGCCTAGTTTCATTTCAAACCATCACTCGACCCATTCTTCGCCGTATTACCTGGATTTTTCCATGATAGCTTTTGTTAAGGCCAGAGTTTCATCACGGGGTTGTTAGAACAACTTCCTCTTCTTCTTCTTCAGGTGCCGTGCCTACCTATATCCTTTTGCTTGAATTGGTATCTATCACTACTCGGAATAGTTGTTCTACTTTCAGTTCAATCCAATTTCTAATACTTCACACTTCACACACGATAGCTTTTTGCGACTATCCATCTTCCTTCCTCAACCTTTCCCCTTTCCCCAAATGATCAGGTGAGGGATGTGATATTTGGTACCTCGCATTATATGTCTGAAATAACTGACCTTTCTTTTTTCATTACTGGTATATGCAGTATCCTTAATCTTGAACTTCTATTTTATTCATTATGCCAGCTTCAATTTCCCACATCCGTACAAAAACTGCATTGTTCATCCAGCTATTTCAATGTTGTGTCCGTTGATTGTAATCGAAATTGGTTCTACGTTTAATCTACCTATTGTCATCCATTTCGTTTTCTTGATCTTCATATTAATACCCCATATTCGATCAGCCGTCTGTACTGTCCAGCAGCATTTGGAAGTCTTCCATGTTTTATAAAATGTTGGTAGTATCATCATAAAAATCATATATCATAAAAATGAAGTGATATGGAAAGGGTATAAATCTGAAGAATTTCATGTCAATAGAGGACTCCGACAAGGTGGACCCTCTCTCCAATTATCCAAAATTCTAAATTAAAAAGCGATGGGACAATCTTCAATAACGAATGCCAATGTCTAGCTTTCGCAGATGACGTAGCGTTGATAGCAAAATCCAAGAAGCACTTAAAGAAACCAGTAATAAAATTGGAAGAGGAAGCCAAAAATTTTGGACTAGAAATAAATCAATAGAAGACAAAATATATTATCATCGGAGATACACAGAGAGAAACAAAAGATTACTTGTCCTTTAGGACAACCAGACACATAGAGTACAATTTCGAAAGAGTTTCCAACGTTGTGTATCTAGGAGTAGTAATAGAAGACAAGGGAGTAGAAGAATTAGAAGTGAAAAACAGAATAACTGAAGGAATACAAAAATTCGTAAATATTAGATCACTTAGGAAATCAAAATACCTGTGAAGAAAAACAAAAATAAGAATATATAAAACGGTAGTAAGACCCACCGCAACATATACATGTGAGACATGGATATTAAAAAAAGCAGATGAAACCATGTTGGAAAGATGGGAGAGGCAGATACTAAGAGGAATCTACGGAGGAGTATACACAGAAGAGAGCTGGAGGAGAAGAACTAATAAAGAAGTGGAGGAACTTTTTGGAGAAGGTACAATAAGCTGGCTGAATGACGAGTGGAACCCGGATGAGGAAATTAAGACAAGAATAGAGATAGCCACGAGCACGTTTTTTAAATTAAAGTCGCTTCTCACAAGTAATGACCTTAACCTGAGAAAATAACACAATGCTATGTTTTGACTACCCTACTTTGTGTTGAGAGCTGGACTTTGAAGGTCTCCACCATGCGTAAGGTGGAACCTTTTGAAATGTAGCTCTTTAGACGGATCCTCAAAATACCATGGACGAATCGGGTGACCAACGACGAGGTGCTAAAACGAATGAACAGAGAACGAGAACTATTAACCGTTGTAAAGGGAAGGAAAGCTTCCTACTTTGGTCACATTTTTAGGAATCAAAAATATACCTTGTTACAGCTGATCATGGAAGGGTAGATAGATGGCAGACGCGGCCTGGGTAGAAAAAGATTTTCATGGTTGAAAAACCTTCGAGATTGGTTCCATGTACGTGATGCCGTAAATCTAATACGCATGACTGAAGATCGAGAGGAATTCCAAAGGATGATTGTCATCCTTCATTAGAATGAAGCAGGCACTGGAAAAAGAGAAGAATAATAAGCTCGTTTATTAAGGGACAAAGAGTGAGATGGTTGGGACATGTTGAGAGACTACATAGAGAACGGATGCCAAAATTGGTACTGCAAAGAAGACCAATAGGGAAAAATAGAAAGGGACGACCAAGGAAGAGGTGATATGACTGTATAATGGTAAGACCTGAAAAAAAGGCAAATAGAGGACTTTGATATACAATATATAAAACTTTATAATATTGCCCTAGGCCTACAGGTGCCTGTAGAGCATATTGATAATAGTATCAACTGCGTTTATAACTTCGCCACCTAAATTAAACCCCTGCATATAAAACAGAAATATATTCTCTGGATAAAGATTGTGCAACGGGGGTGAAAAAACACATCCCTGTTTCACTCCGTTTTTCATTGTTATTTCATATTATTTTAATCTATGTTATCTTCAGATTCATTAGTAGTATAATCGTCTCGATCCACAACTACGGGTACAATGGTAATTTCAGGATTCAACATCCTCTTCTGCTCTTCTTTCACTGCTCAACGACGATTTATATGTTAGGTTATATCTGCAAAATTTGTTAATTTTGATGTCAGCCTTCCAAGTATTAACACAATCTGTTGTATCGCTTGTTTTAATTATTTAGTACATACTAGCTTCGTGAACCTTTATTTATCCATTTGTTTTTGATATCCCATCTGCGCAAAAAATGGTGTGATTTTCCCAACTTTCCCTAACTGCCTCGGAAGAAAAATATTCTTTTGGAAGACAAAGAAATTTCTCATTGGTAATAATAAAAGCTAAAAGTATTAGATTCCCATTTTATGTCTCTAAATACCTCTAGCTGTTTATTTCATTACAGAAATGTATGACGTCAATACTTAGCGAGCTATTGAGACCTTTTGACAAGTATTCAAATACATCGACAGATATCTGTCTGTGGTAGCAATAGTTACCTTTCAAATTATTTGCAATCCTAGTCTCCCGCACCCATTCTTCGTCTTTGTTGCATCGTCATCAACTATGGTATAAATTTCGCGATGTTACGCTTGCGTTGAATTCGGCGCCGGTCTGTTTTGTCGCCGCCGCAGCTCGTTGCCGTTCCCACTATCGTCACCGCCGACCTCGCCTCTTGATCTTGTACCTCCGGCAAGTTAAGCGGCTGTTGCCAGATTACCATATATATCGGATGTTTTCCTGAAAAAATACTCATTTATATCTGTCGCAATAGCATCACGCTAAAAATGGCAGAAACTTAAGCTATAATAGACGTGGATTATGAATTCAAATAACAGTTGTTTCATGTTAGGTGTTTCCAGCCAGCACAAGCCTAGAGCACACCAGTTCGGCCATTATGGCACATATAGCAGCTCTGCTATCTAATCAGATTCAAATTCCTGTTTTTCTATGACGAATACGTCGGCTTGGAACGCAATTGCGTTTTCCTCGAGCTAAAAAATCTGCTGCATAATAGATAATGGATAATCCTCGTACAGAAATAACGTATTAATCTTATCTTTACAAAGTTGTGGAAAAAATGAACCTCAAATTTCACGTAAATTTTGGATTGGAAATATTTGGCAAAATCGGAAATATCAAGGAGCTTACCACAAAGGAAGATAATCAACCCCCACTCAAATGGTTACTTGAACGAATCGGCAATCTACTCCCGGGTACTGATGGAATAGCTACGGTGGTAACAGCGAAGATTTCCAATGACTTTCTATGATGTACGTGTATCAAATGTGTTCTTTACCGATTGACAATTTTATTTGTACTAATTTTGAATTAGATTTTTTTAGAATAAAAGTTAAATGTTTAACATTGCAAGGTAAATATTAGATGATTTTAAAACATAATTTGTTAATATTTTCTATTTTTTTTAATTCAAAAACAAAACAGGGGTCCGGTTTTGGGCACTCTCCTCTATATTATTTCTTGTAGATTTCACTTTATCGTTACTTGTAGATTTTACTTGATTTTCTTGGAAGTTGTTCTCTTTTGAAGACGGGTTTATCTTGTATTTTATATACGGAATATTGTATGCCGAACGGCGATTTGTTGTCCCTCCCCTCTCACTATTGATATATAAAAAGCTCGGTATTAGAGCTGATGCGACTGTTGCAGGTTTTCTGCGGTTTTCCTGTAACCTGATAAACCGGTTCGTCAGTCAAATGGCCGAAGATAGGGAATAATGCAGCCGCAGCTGTATCTGCCAGCCCCCCAATTAGAAATAAACAAAAAAAAAATAGAAAAACAAACAAAAAATCACAAAATATATCCTCAAACTGCAAAGAACTGTTTTATTGAGCTGGAGCTTCCTTTTCGTCTTCTTTGAGCCAAGTGGTCCGTTTTTAATTTTCTTTTTTTAGATTGGATTAGCGCAAACACAAATCTTTCACCACAATCCCAACCCTGCAAAGGAGCAGCTCCTATATCAGGGCCAATTCCAATGAACCTTCCTCTCTATAAAAAATTTCCGCATCCCAATCAAAATATACCCAACGAATCACTTTCTTTCTTTCTCTCTCAATTTCTCTAGTCGATGCGATCAGTGAGAATTCTTTGAACGTCTAGTTAACATCAATCAATGCTCTTTAATATCTAATAAAAACGAAACAAATATCCATAGTCAACGAAGCGTTTGAAATGATAAAACTCAGTTAAATACAGTCTACTTATCGAACTAATAATAAAAAACCATCATTACAGAGTACATTGTTACGCTGTTTATATGGGACAGACATCTCAGTATTTAGAAAATAGATTAATAGGTCATCAATACGATAAAATAAAACTGCATTAACACACTTTGAAATACCAAAAAAATTTATGTTCAGTTATAGAAATGCAAAAATTCTTCAAAGCTGTCAAAGATAAAAAAGACCTGAATAATTTGAGTAGAATTTATAGTTCCATTTTATAAATGTTAATGCAACAATGAATAATTTATTTGATGGATGCTACAAAAAGTATTTTTTGTATTTAAAACAGATTTTTATTGATAAATTTAAGTCATATATTGATAAAGACCAAAATAGGACGAAACGTCAATAACATCATTCTTATTTGTTAGATAAATAAAGTTATTCAAGTGTACAAAGACGGCATTGAAGTTTATGGCGAACGTTTAATCTATTCTTCACAATAAATATAAATAAAAACTCGTTTTTACAAATTTTTTTTCAATTTCAATTTAATCAATAAGAATTACCAATTCTGTATACTAAGATAATTATATAACAATTGACAACTTAAATAATATCCGCCTACCTTTATATCTATAAGATGTTTAACCGGGTAACCGTTTGTCCCTGTCATTCGTTCCATTCAACCTGATTGAAGGAATTGTTGGGGTGCAAGGCCACTTTTTTATATGATACTTTTTTGTCTTCACATCGGCAACCTTGCAAACGATCACCGGCAATGGCACGTTAATCGCGACATTTCTTCCACCAGCTAGCATTTCCAGCAAAGCAGACCAGTCGGCAGTCTCTCAGTTGCACTTGTCATGCAGGAGGAATCCGATTCATTCCGTTTACGTTCGTAAACCACCGACCTGAGAGCCCATTAAAGACTGAACAGACATGTTCTTTTCGTTGTGCCGTTTGTTTTTAACGTAATCAAATATTCGTTTTCGATAAGTGCGTGCAGGTGATCTGTTTTTATTGTTTGAATTTTTAGTTCTGTGTAAAAAGGTGGTGGATTTTTATCTGGGGCATTGTAAACGCGAAGAGCTGCGAAGCAGGTATTTATTTAGTATTCAATTTGTTCAACATTTTATAATTGAAAGAGATCTAATAATTTCGCATTTCACTTGAATACTTACAATTAAACAGAGTCTTGAAAATATCGTCACTGAAATGTTTCGCCAAATATTATATTACATTTAAATATCCAGTAAAATACGATTTGTGAAAACTGCATTGATACAACGTGTTATTGAGAGGATGTTGCCCTTGGAAAAGTTGTTTAAACTGCACTCTTTGACAATCTTGTTTGACTTTTTTTTTTAAAAAAATTACCAATAGTAGCACGTTTGGGAATATCAAAATAGCCTGTTTTTTGTTATTCAAGATTACAAAATAAAAATTATATTAAAAACTTGATCGAACTATCTTTGATTGCTTTATTTTTATAAGAAATAAGAATTATAATATGTATATGTATTTACAAATCAAACTAGTTATTTGGGAACAGATGAAGCAAAAAAGTCGATACTTCAATAGTCACTTATAGGTTTTTGATAATTTTATTATCAAACAATGTATATTATTCGCAGAGTAGTTTCAAAATATGCTGATATGACAGAAATTGGAGAAACTACTAGTTGGGGAAAGGAGTAAAACGGGGATATTTCGCAAATAATACTCCGTTTTTTATTTCAACAACATAGGCACTTTTATTTGATAAAATAATCAGTATATCTTTTAATTGTAATCGTTGAATACCATTATCAATTTCAAAAAAAAATATAAAGAGCAATATGAGGTTGCTTTGGGGAGTCGTTTTTGCTTTAAAGCCACTCGCACCTACGCCTAGAAGACATTTCTACATCTTATTGTTCTGCAAAAGAGGCTATTTGCTGGGGTTCTTGTCTCTCACTTCCCTAGATGTTAGTACTACTCCTCCAAGGTACTTAAACCTTTTAGCGAATTGAGCAGGACATTTGCAAAGTAGATGCTCTGCTGATTCCATGGATTGCTCGCAGAATCTGCAGTCGTTCTCTATCATGCCCATCGTCTTGAGGTGGTATTTGACGAAGCAGTGACCTGTCAGAAGACCGATCACCAGCTTCTGGTCAACACGAAGAGTTCTTCAGACTTTTTAGCTGATAAGGTTAAGAATAATTTGGATTGTCTTAAGCCTGGAGTGTTTCAACAGGCATTTGATTTTTTAGCCATTCGTTCAGTCATCATCCTTATTGATGTGGCATCTCGCGAGGCCATAGTAGGGATATGGAGTCGTTGCCCCTTTTTTGACAAGGCTGTCCACTTCCTGATCTTCTTGTATTTCCTGGTGGGCTGGAAGCCACATTAGGGTTACTTTGTTTATGTTAGATAGTGTTTTTAGAGTTTGCTTACACTCCCACACTAGTTTGGATGTGTACTCAATAGCTTATCTATCTATCTATCTGAGAAAATGTCTTAAGTGCTTATTAGAAGGGTTTCTATACAAACACTCATGAGTACATTTATTTATTACTAGCAACTCTACTTGAAAAATGGCGAGTGATGTTCCTAGAGTTATGGAGAACTTGCATTTTGGTGTCCAGCTCCTTGCACTAGCTTCGAACCGTTTGTGTACCAGATCTTGCGGAATATTTTTGTTGACCCATGATTGGCGGTCGTTAATTATCACTTCAAATGGCAAATCTTTGTTCAACATGCTATGCAATTGGTCCATTGGTTTGTCGAGGCTTTCTAGCTTTATTAGCTTTAGAATCATTTAATGACCTATCAGATTTTCTGACTTTAGATTAATTATTTGGTTTTTTTATATGAACACACGTATTCTTTAGCGACTTCGATTACTTACCAGAGTTGGTTAACTAGTAAAATTCTCCTATTAGGTTTAAGGTCGTGTTTGGGCAACAGAAACCTATGTCATATCAATATCAATAAATTAAATTATTTACTCCGATTTACTAATTACAAACCATATATCTACCGTATTTTTTCACGGGAAATAAGTATTATGAAGATAAACCCTATTTTTATTGCTTTCATTCAAGTTAATTTGCTTCGTATGCTAAAAATATGGACTAAAAATCATTTTAACTTAAATAAGGGCGTGATTTAAAATTGCAGTTTCAATAATTTTCATTTTAATATTCAAATAAAGTACAAAAACAACATTTCAGCGTTTTAAATTATTCAGAATAATTCCTAGAGTATTTCTAGTCCCTTTTTTCGACCGACAGTGCTATTCTGGTGTGTGTTAAATCATTCATGTTAATCTAAGCCATTGCCGCTGCTGTTATTGGAAAAGTTTTTGGGTCATGCAGACTCTATGTGTTGTAAATGCTATTTCTGCCAATTCAATACGAAACTATGAGCTTACAAAGGAGAAACAAAGAAAGAAATACACGTTATTCAGACCGCATACACGAGTGTACATTATAATTCGTGAGATAATTTGGAATGAAGGATAACATCCGTTGAAGTAATTAGGAAATTGTGAAAAAGTAATACATCCGAATACGTTCAGCAACACATACCAGGTGTTTATCTCATTAAAATGTATAGGATGCAATGCGGTGTAAAATCGATCAGATAAGAGGAAATTTTGAGGTTAGGTATCGAATTACTCATTAAATTTTCTCTTTAACGGATCGTTTTCGAATTATTATTTAGTATTACGTATATTAGTCCGGGAACCACTGACCTGAAAGGAAAAATATTACACTTAATGATTAAGATACCTTTCTTCGACCTGGATTCGATTTTCATGTAGTTCTTTTGAAAAAGAATTATGTATAAGAGTGTGCTTTTCAATAATTCTAAAACAAAAGTGTTTTCTCAAAAAAAATTTAATTCAACGTTATTGGAGTAGTTCTATTTTTACGTCGATGAGCAAAAAAAAAACAGTAAAACTATAAAATAACAAAGAATTCTGCCACATTCAGCATTCCACATAAATTATATCTAAGAAGTATTATTTTAGTTAAATTAAAATAACAAACTTAGTATAAGTTTGTAGGGATGTACTTATAATCGACAATGAAAGTATGACAAAATAAAAATAAAAGTCTTGCCACAATTTTTTAGTTTATGGGGAAAAGGGTGAAAATTTAGGGTTGTAGGTATATTAATGAAGCGTTCCAAAAATTATTTTTCCCATTAAAAAAATTGTCTTTTGCCCACAATTCTCTTTGGCCAGGAAGAGATGGAATAATTTAAGAGTTTTTGTAGGATGACTGGCTCAAATTTTCCTGTAAGCAAGCATGAAATATAAATTAATGGCGTTCACGTTTTATTGGACGCTTCAATCCTAATGAATAATCAAACTATAGATTATCACTTCAATGCTATAAATCCATTTCGCGGGCGTTCATTGAAAACAACTTATTACGCATTAATTACATTGTTATAAACAATATTCATAACATTCCGTTAACCAATAAACTTGAAATTTTACATTTTTTACCAATTACCTTTCCGCGGCATTGTGTTAACAATACAATCTAATCCCAAGATCAATCAGCAGTTTACATCTAACTTGAATTATAACTGTGTAACTAGCTAACGTCTTCAACAACATCCTTGGATTTCTGATACATTTTGTATACAAATTAACGTACACCTCAACATAAAAACACCTCACCGACCGAAAAAATAATCCTCTTGAGTCTTCTCTCTGTTTCTTCATGCCAAGGAATTGGATTACCTCAACCTTGGTATGGTGATGACTCGTGGCAATTTTCACTAGAGCTTAGTCAACAGTGTCTATATCAATTTCCTTTTGTCCTTCCTTTCCAAGGAAGGACAAACACCAACACAAATGTAAAACAAAATGGTGGCTGTTCAGGCTGCTTGTGCCCATCATTTTCAATAATTCAATTAAATATTGATCTAAATTGTCTCGTTGGGAATAAGAATCATTAGACCCACGTGCGGGAGGTCTCCAGAAAACGTGACCGGCGTCCAAAAAAAAAACAATGCATTTCCAAAACAAATGTTTAAAGGATCCATTTAGATATTACAAAAATTAGCGCTAGATGGGTGCCAGTTCAAAAGCAACGTCGAGAAGTTGTGAGCGATTTTTAGAGTCTTGCCGCCTCGCGAGAGTGTAATTCGATAAATTATGATGGGTGATGAAACTTTGTTTTTTTACTATGATCTGACATCCAAAAGAGATTCCATGGAGTGTAGATCACTTGCCAAAAAAGCAAATGCCACGAAATGCAACAAAAAAGTTAAGGAATCGAATACATCGCGGCAAATTAGGCGCGCCAAATCAGCCGAGGTGAGCGCTTGCTTGATATCAGTACTCCAGTCCACACAGATTCGCCTTCCAAGGCTACTGTACACATATATGGCTTCACAGAGATTGAACATCCACTTTACAGTCATGATCTGGCCCCTTCCGACTATTTTTTGTTCGGAAACCTGGAGGGGACGATGAAACTAAACAAGCTCTAAAGATGCATCACATTTTGGTGATTGTATCGCTCAACCCTTACAGCTCCGATGACCTTGAAAATGTTTGGCATGGAAATCATATCTTCACCTAGTTTTTTATGTTGAAAATTGAATCAATATACAGATTTCTTTCTAAGTCGTCTTTGTTTACATTTGTCGAATAAATGGTATTTGTATGACATATTTTCATATAAATTTGTAGCAATTCATTCACAAAAGTGAAGTCAGAATGATTCCACAGTATGAATTTTTCGAGTTTATTAGCAATCGCGATGCAATTATTGATATAACATAACCTAACCACACTCTATACAAATGATCTCATTTCTGATGACTTTATGTTCAATTGGAAAATCAATAATTGTTTGCAAGATATCAAAATTTTAATGTTCAAACCTAAAAAAATATGTGAAGATATCGTTTCCGCGCCCAATACATATTCTTGTTATATTTTTATAGTGAGACGTTCTGAAAAGTATGTGGAAATGAAGGGAGAATAAATTAAACAAAAATAATAATTTTTTTTATATATAACTTTTCTATATTAGGCTAAGAACATAGATTAATGTATCTTAGTATTTTTATTAACAACCGTAATTATTTTAGTCAAACAAGCACGTGTATAATCAAAGCTTAATAGACAGCTGCAAATAAATATAATTATCGTATAATTTCTCAACTCGCTTGAGAAAAATTGCCTTTCATTATAACATAATATTCGTGCTATTTAATTTATATATGTATAAGTAATTGAAACTGTAGCCGTAATTTCTTCTTATCTTTGCCGTTATGAAACCCTCAACGCCCCAACAGCAATGCGACTCTCGTACGTTAAATTATAAATTATTATTAACTTCCAACCGTAAACAATGTTTACCGGAAGAACATGATACATCATAAAGCACCGATCCTCTGAATTACGCAACTTCCTTTCGGAATACCTGGTAAGTTCAAGGCCAATCCCGACATATTCTAAGCTCAGACTACCGAACAATTACAGTTATGGTTTGGTTGGAAGGTACAAAGAATGATAAATTAACAAACGGCGCTAAAAAGTTTTTTCATTAACTAGTCAACTAACATTTATTATAATTTTTAATTTAATTTAATAGGTTGAAATTTTCATTGATTTAATGTGCCACTTTTTACAGTTTAACAATTACACGTGTCAACACAAAATTTGATTTTTATTTTAACATCTTTTAGGTAGTAATTAGATGATAAAAAAATATACGAAAAAGTTTGTTTTATATTTAGAGACCGATAGAACAATATTTTTCAAAAACTGTGGTTTTAATTTTGATGGAAACAAAAAGTTATTAAAATAATCCAAAATATATTTCAAATGAACATTATTTTTTATTCATGGTAACGTTATTAAAACACAATAAATTAATTTATGTTTATTTACTTAATTAATACAAAATAATTATTAATAGTTACGTTACAATTGTTAAAATTCATGCCAGGGATAACTTTGTCAGTCATCTGAGTCTGATTGAAAATCATGGGACTTGGACTGGCACTAGAGCTAGTACAAGGTTTTTCGTTGTAATTAGAGCTAGTATAATGTTTGTTAATTTCGTTTGAAATCTGATTTCGTCTTTTTATTTTATTGGTTATGTTGTCATCTATATAACCTTCGGCAACTGGTTGCAGATGATCTTCGGAACGAATGTCCTGTGTACAATTGGGGATTTTTAAATTTTATTATTCAATTCTATATGGTAATGCCTGGCATTACTTGATAATAATCGCATATTGTCCGATGTCCCGATGGAAACGTTCTCCTTGTTCTTCTGAATATGTTGTTTTCAAATTTATTTAAATGAATATGCACTTTTAATGCCATCCTGAAAACCATGGCCTCAGAGTGTTTTAGCATATCCTCAATTAACTTTTTGTAGTTTTCAGCTTCGCTATTTTCTAAAAATTATAGCAGTTGCACTGTTCCAACTTACTTTATTACGAAGCAGTAACGATGGAAATTTTCCATTGGCGAAAATCTAATTTATGAACCAGAGAGAACCATGTATATAACTTTTGCTTCTGATAATCCGGAAAAAAATTTTATATCAATCCTTACATAACGTGCAGAGCTGGAATTAATACTTTTATCGCTTCAACAATCTTACAGACCATAACCGTTGGGCTAAGCATCTCGCCTTTTATCTCAAAGGCATAAATAACGGTTATTGAAAAACTTTTGTCTCCCAGACAACTATCCTCCACTCTTCTCGATGTTGTACTTTTCTCCCTCAGATCCGGACTCCTAGTCCCAGTTTTAAATCCTGTCCTACGTCGTATTGCCATCTTACGCGTAGTCGTCCTGGTAGTCTTCGGGCTTCCTGCTTTTGCCGATAAGTTTGACCCGTCGACCCTTCGGCATTCGAGCGACATGACCAAGCTCTTAGTCTTGACCTCTTGATCCCTGCTACCAGGCTGAGCTCTCCATACAGGGCGTAAATCTTAGCATTAGTACGGATGCGCTATTCTCCTTGGCTGTGGATTAGGCCAGTTCGTCTCTAACAGTCATTGCGCAGGTTTCAGAAGGATACAGGACAACTGGCCTTGGTAGATCCTCCCTTTTGTGCGCCTGCTGAGTTGCATCTTCTAGGCACTGTAATAAACCTTGTTTCCAGCTTTCATTCTCTCCTGTATTTTCAGTGCAGTCTCGTTGTTTTCAGATATGAGAGAGCCAAGGTATTTGAAGTTGTCAGAATCTTCGAAGGTGTAGTTATCTACTGTAAACTTTCGTCTCTTGCATTCATGGAGAATATTCTCCTTGATTATTTGTTGACCCAGGACTTCAAAAAAAGAGGAATGGTTAAATAATGTGATCTGGTCATCCAGTGCAAATCACCAAAACGAGAATTTCCTTCAAAATATCGGTTGTTGTGGCTCGATGCGTAGCACATCATACGATGTCTGGCTATTAAATAACGAGACTAGTTACGAAAAAGGGTTTTATCTTCTGAGCAGACCCCTTGACGCAAGAGCTTTTAGTCAGGGGTCAGATTTTTTGGTACCAACTTCGCACAGGCTTTTGTCATGCGTAATTATAGTTTTTTTATTGGCGTTTATAGCGTCGGCAATCATCTGGATGCTTATTCGACGATCTGCACTCACAATTTAGTTGATTTTGGTCACTGTTTCCGGAGTTGTGACAGTTACAGGGCGACTTGGGCGCTGGTCATTTTCAGTGCTCTCTCGGCCCTCACTAAAGCGGTTACACCACTCATAAACCCGCGCTCGAGATAGAGAATTATCCCCATAGACCTCTTGCAACAATTTTTAGCACTCAGTCGGAGTTTTTTTCACGGCACAAGAAAAAAACAAATTCGTTTCAAACCGCTACTGCACAAATACTATAATAGTCTCGTTATTTAATAGCCACACCTCGTAACCACAGTCGTTGTTTGGCCGGAGGAGTTCTAAGAAATGGCCCGATAACTCCTCCAACGTAAACAACATATCAGGCGGGCGGGTGATATGGTTTTCTTGGGTGATACATGAATTTTCGGTGCTCCAGTAAATTCACGTAATCTCTAAGATAGAAATAATCCTCACCGCTCATAATAATTTCCGAAGAAAAATCGTCCACCTTTTCGTTGAGATCCAGGATGGCGGCCAACAGCTTACAGCTGATTTACTGTCTGCAATTCCTAAGGGTTCATTCTCAAATCTTCCACCAAAGTTATGCGTAAGGACCGCAGGCTAATACCTGATTAAGTGGCACGTCGTCTGGTCGATATTCCGAACTCCTCTTCGATATCTTTGGTAAAAGCAGCGATATTCTCAGTTGGACAGCTGCTCCGGAGCCGGCTAAGTGTTAGCGAGATTTTGTGTTGTCCCAGTGAGTGACCAAACGTCGCAGTGTTTCTCCAGTTGGTATCGGAAGGGGACGAAATTCATGGGTGTTGTGTGTTGGTGTTCTTGTGGAGTAAATCACGACATTCATGGGTGTTGACAAATTTTCGTGCCAAAAATTGAAAACAACTATTTCGCGTTCTTGTGGAGTAAATCGATTTATGGATTGTTATATGTGTTCTGCGTTTCTTTATATCACAAATGTCAAAATCAAATTGACATTTGGCGCTGTTTGCAAAAATTACAAGCAGTAGCGACACTGAGGACACTGTACACATCAATGAATAATGAAGTAAAAATAATATTATAACAATTGTATTATAATCATTTCGGTGCAGGCCAACTGTGTTTGCCTTCTAAGTATTTCATTTTAGATTCTTTTATACAGAATCACAGGCTTTCTTGTTCATGTATTACATATATATATATATACAAAGGCACAATGAATATTATTATTATTAACTTTTTATTTAACTTTATTATTCTTTTAAAACTGAAGGTAAATATGAAGATCTATTCATGGAAACGTTTCCCATATTCCAATTCTCAACTTCTTCAATTAGTATGAATGTATCAACAATTACAATGCCGTTTGCGTTCACGAAAGCTGGTCATTTAATTAATAATCTTATTGTTTTTTTAAACGACAATTAAATTGTTCTATTGTATTAAAAATTACGTATTTCAACATACATCAATTACGAGTTTGGTTTTGGATTGTACCAATAAGAGTATCCGGTAAATCACCTCCGGGGATGTGAATATCGGTCGTTGCTCAATTCGTGAAACTTTTGATGACATTTTGATGAAGATGTATCTCTAACTTAATGATAATGCATTGGATCAGAATCTCGAGCTTGCGGTTTATTTACATACGTATGAGATTTCAAAAAATATCATAGATAGGAATCGCTTGATAATGTAATATCCAGAAAACGTTGCTCCAATAATTAATCGATTCTTTCTTGTGTAGTCGTGATTCTATATAGGTATATATTATGTACCATCCAGTTTAGGCTCCTTCATATTCCAGGTGTCAAATTTTTAAATAAGCCCGAACCGAACCCGAACCCTCTTGTGGTATCAGCTACAGAACAATAGAAAAAGCACTGGAAAAGCAGATAGATAGAAGTAAAATTAATTATTGGGACAACCTACAAAGGCCGACACTCTTCTAGGAAACTATAACCAGAATAGATCTGCTGAACGTATCAACCATTTTCTTCGAAATGCGTCGTGCACAAACCACTTTTGTTGGATGTGGCTGGTCTTGAAAGACCAATTTTGTGCTGACCAAGGTTTCTTCTAACAGCCGCATAGAGCGTAATTGATAGCCATGTAGCAGCTGCATTAATCATTTATCAATCGATTTCAAACAAAAGTAGTTTATTGGTCTATAGACTGAAAAATGTATTATTGCAAATTTGGATATTATTTTCTCAATATCAGAGTGATGACTTGTCAGATAACGATAAATAATGCGTCTAGCTATTGCTCATATTTGTAACGAGAAATCCAATTGGAGGCATCCTCATTTAACATTCTCAATTCATACAGTTTCACTCAATGGAGGCATAACCAGTTCAACACAAGATTAATGCGGCGCCTACTTAAATGATAACAATTTATTTGCAGCTATTCGCTGTTGTTATTCGAGCTGTGCCTCATAGGACGTATAAGAAAAGATAAATTCGCATTAGATCCAGTCCAGGATACAGAAACAAGGAGACATTACGGCAAAACAAGCAAAAGGATATTTTTAGATATATATGTATATTCCCTCGTTTCTAATCCCTGCTGAAAATGCAACTTTTCATAATTTCATAGATGGCAATGTTTGAAGTTCAGACACAGTGAGAAGTTACAAGCCTGTTATGTACTATAGAAAAATTAAATTCCCCTGTAGTCAGAAATTGAGCACGTGACTTTCTTATAGTGAAATATTAAGAAGAAACTTTCATTAATTTTCACTATACATCTTCTTATGCTATGAAATATATTTGAACAACGTTGCCAGACTTTGACATAGTTTATTTTATACTGAAAGACGGCTTTAGTTTTATGACCCAGGAGGTAAACCCAAAATAAAGTTAGTACTCAGTGACGGAGAGTTACTAACATGAGAGGTTTAGCGTTATTTGTTTGAAAATACAATCTAAGGTTTTCTCTTTATAATTGGATATGATCTTTGGGTTGACTATAAGTCGAATTGCTTGGGAACCGAGCTTCAAATGTGCGAGAAATACTCCAAAGATGGACGAATCTGAGCCTTGTAGATGATTAGAAACTGTTGCGGACTACATAGCTTTTGGTCTCAAAAAAGGCCCAAGTTTTTTTAAAGCTGCTTTATTTAATTCGGCCAAGTGACTGTGCCAAAAAATATTACTCCCAACCTGAACACCCAACAAGCGAATTTGCGGTGATGGTGATATTCTATGTCCAAACAGGACCAAATCCTGAGCTGTAATGCCAGTTTTATTTGTAAAAACAGCCGCCTGGGTAGATCGTCGATGTACAGGAAAAAGAGAGTAGGTGACAATATGCATCCCTGGGGAAACCAAGCGTTGACCTCAAACCTTTCTGAGGCTTGTCCATAGAGAGACCTGGATGGATCGGTCTTTGTAAAAACTGCTCAGCCAGTTGAAGAGTAAGGGCGACAAACCGTACGATCTTAATTTATTTAGAAGTTTGGCATGCCAAACCCTGTCAAAAGTCTTCGATATATCCAGTGTGATTGCTCTGAATTCCCCATATCTCTCTATAGCTTCAGTCCATACGTTGATAACGTAAACCAGGATATCCCCGGTTGATCTATACTCACGAAAGCCATATTGATGGTCGCTGGTGATGTTAGCAGACTCAAGATTTGCCAATAGCTAGAAATAAACCAATCAGACGGTACTTGTTTGGAACCGTGGTTTTTCCTTTTTTTTTGGTATGGGTTTAAGAGACGGTTTTTCATACAAACTCAGCACTTTTTGGACCGTTCGAACTACAGTACGCCGGTAAGATATGATCAGCGTGCAAATGGTAGACATTTGTATTGCTACAAATGGGAATGGGATCGTTTCTATTGATTCACATACGTCGGTACAACATGATTTTTAATGTGTGTAATTTGCGAAGAATTTTTCATCAGATTTTGCTAGAAATCGAATCAAAATACTTTGTTTGTAATGGCCACGACTAAAACAGTTTCTTCGAATGAATACGCAAGAAATGTGCTATCAAATTTAGGATTCACTTGCTAGGCCGAAGTCGATGAAAGGCCGCAGATTAGGCAGCCCATGACTAAATTCTCGGATCTTATCCAAAGGATTTCTCTGAATAGATAATAAATAATCGGTGACAAGGCTCAAAATGTTTTCTCATTTGTTCTTTCCTTTCATCTCCTTTAATTTAAAGTATATCACAATATCGAAATGTTCCAGATATATTTTAACTGAAAAGCAAAGCAGCGACTTATTTATCGCCAAAATTTACTAGGCGTATCGTTGGCAGCTATAGTTGTAAAAGTTCTTCATGAAATCCGTCTAGCCGTTTGTGGTTTTTATTCCCCAGAGTTGGCGGAACGCAGATATGGACCTGATGCTGGGTCTTCCCGGGAGTCGCCGGGATAACCATGCACGTATCTACGTTAGGGAAGATTTTAATTTATCGGCTATTGAAAAATACGGATTATTTACTGGATCATAGCTTCGTTAAATTGAATGACTAAAGGGTTTTGATTAATTTTAGAATGATATGCAAAAATTGCGTAGAATATCATTTACGTGTTTACTGTGTCCTGGATAAGTGAAACGATTCAAATTATGTTTCCGTTGTAAATCGACTTAGAGGCCTCACGCCTTCAGAGGATCAATCTGCTTTATCCAACTATTGAGGCAATCATCAAAACAAACTTCAACGAAATGGAAGCATTTCTCGTGAAGGGTATTGAATCTACTGGAGCAATCGATAGATCGAGGACGGCAGGTCTTCCGTTTCAAAGCCTCACGTCTTCAGATGATCAATCTGCTTTATCAAACTATTGAGGCAATCAACAAAACAAACTTCAACGAAATGGAAGCATTTCTCGTGAAGGGTATTGAATCTACTGGAGCAATTGATAGATCGAGGTCGGCAGGTCTTCCGTTTCAAAGCCTCACGCTTTCAGATGATCAATCTGCTTTATCAAACTATTGAGGCAATCAACAAAACAAACTTCAACGAAATGGAAGCATTTCTCGTGAAGGGTATTGAATCTACTGGAGCAATCGATAGATCGAGGACGGCAGGTCTTCCGTTTCAAAGCCTCACGTCTTCAGATGATCAATCTGCTTTATCAAACTATTGAGGCAATCAACAAAACAAACTTCAACAAAGTAGAAGCATTTCTCGTGAAGGGTATTGAATCTGCTTGAGCAATCGATAGATCGAGGATGGCAGGTCTTCCGTTTCAAAGCCTCACGCTTTCAAATGATCAATCTGCTTTATCCAACTATTGAGGCAATCAACTAAACAAACTTCAACGACGTGGAAGCATTTCTCGTGAAGGGTATTGAATCTACTGGAGCAATTGATAGATCGAGGTCGGAAGGTCTTCCGTTTCAAAGCCTCACGCCTTCAGATGATCAATTATTGTCTATTATGATGAAATCGAGTTATTTCAACAATGGAACGTCACTGAAGGCAGATTTTTCGCTTCTTCAAGTGAGAATAGAACTACTATACAAGTCACTTTTTGTTGTAGATCAATTTGATGAATTACGAATACAATGCAAATAGATAATTTGGTTTATGTAAGAAAAAAAGGGTATTATTTGGTAGTTATCTACTATTTCTAATTAAAAAGTGTTTAATACATTTTCCTGGCTAGTTCCTCTTTAGCAATCGTGTTTCATGAGGCAAGAGACGTTCTAATCAGTTCTAATTGAGTGATATACTATAGTTGAAATAGATTTAGAATATTAAATTGTAGGTATGAAAATTCATATCTTTCAACCCTGAATATAGAATATAACTCAAAGTTGGATGAAAAATATAAGAATTTATTTGAAAGTCAAACTTTTCAGTGTTTTTTTATTGTGATGAAAAGCTTAATAAATTTAATGAATTCATTTTCCGGTGCCTCTTATTACTTTTTCCTAGTCTTATAATCTACTGGAAAACTTATTTTCATTTGAGAAAAAGTTATCTATTTTAATCTCGATCTTTACGAGATTCAAATTGAAAATTTTCCAGTTTTTAATCATTAAAATTTTCATATCGAGCTTTAAAAAACATCACGAGAAACATTATCGCTTGAAATTTAGTACGAACAGAAACAACCGAAGAATATTACGTCGGCATGAAAATTTGTTTGCCAGTCTTTGCGAGTTCATTAATAGCGTAGGAAAACTTATTTTTAATTTGATTCTTCCGAGTTAGAAGTGTAATTCGTTTCTTTGTCCGTTTCATTGTATTATAATTTTGTTTCGTGAAGTAAAAGTGACTCTCCGCAAACAAAACTCTCATGGAGTTTATTTTTGACAATTATAACGGGATCTTACTATAAATTAAACTTCACTCAACGTTGTTGAAAGTAATCACGAAGAAAATATTTTATGAAAAAGTTGCTTACAATTTAGAACGTTAGTTCAAAATAAACGCTGGAAATTATTTTATTGTTGTTGTCAATATTTGCGCTTGTTATGTTGTTGCCATTTTCTGAGGTACAGGATGGCAAAATATAAAAATTGATTTAGCTTCAAGACTATTGGATATTGTTCTATCATACTTAATAATGAATTTAAGCTGATGCAAATACATTATAATTTCTTAATATGTAATTTCTGTTTCCTTTCAAAGAAGTACGAGAAGGATAAAGTTTTGCTTCTCCTATACCAAAATTCTTCAAAATTTCGAAAAGGTAGTCCGAGTACATAATACCTACCTACATAAACCTGCGAAGACCAGCATCGCAGTGGCCGACCAAATTAGGTGACGACTACAGAAATGTCAAAGAAAATCTACAAAGCGGTACTGTATAATCGTCATTATTGCACTGGCCAATATTAATGAATTAAAGTTTGAATTGCTGCCTCATGCCTCCTATTCGCCAGATTTAGCCGCCTCGGATTATTTTCTGTTTCCAGAGACTTGGTTGTCAAGATTTTTCATCATTGAACATCGCTTGGAAAAGTGCATGAAGCACGTTGAAAAATAAATATATTTTTTTCCAAAATTATTGTCAATACTGTTTAAAATTATTACTGTCTATATTAGTTGAAACCTTGACCGTTAAAAATTGTGAGAATAAACTAAATTAAACTTCGAGGGAAATCTTGCCAAATAAAAAAATATTCAATGATTGAATAGAGCTAACGCTTTCACGTTCGGAATTCTTTGTTCGAATACAGTGAAAAAAACATCGAAAATCTTTTGTATCCGCGTAAACAATAGACTTTTCTCCGTCATCCATTTTCACCAGATGACAAAACGAAAATCCGCATTAAGGATTTACCAATATCGACCTAATCTCCGGATGTACTAACAATTGTGTACGTCCAAAAAGAAAAATTTATAATTAGAAATCTTTCCGAGATAATCAGCCCGTTTTGAATACGTGATTTTATGCAGATTATCTGCGGCGATAATGCGACAATTACAGCGAAAGAAGAGCAACGAACATGAACAAACATTTCAATAGATATTCGCATAAAGTGAGAAGAATAATCAGACAACTAACATGTTTATGTTTCGATTTTTTATGGAGAAAATTTTACAAATATTTCATTTATACTACCGATCAAAAATTTCTGCCAACGTTATAGTTAACATGCTACACAATAAAAACAAAACGTTTGATTTTGATATTTTAAAGAACATAAATAAAAATATGGTAATAGTGAAATTACGGTCGATGTAACCCCTTTTGCTTTTATTATTTCAGTGTACAATTATGTCTTTCTGCAACAATTTCGATAAATAATCCTCGTCAATTTGGTTCCATTCTTTTTTCAAAGATGTGAAGTGGAAGTAAGACACTGGTTTCTGACTCCCCTGTCCAATTTGTCTCACTCAATCGGATTGTGATGGCCAAATCATTACTTTCAGTATAAATTCACCCTAATACTGTGTACTGTTTCTAGAAAAGTTGGATGATAAATTTACCGCCGATCAGGAGCTGAAACGCTTACTAATTTTTTCTTATATCCTTCTGTCTTAAAAATCCCGTCAAATTTTACCAGGTTACCAGCCGCATTTCCTCCAAAACATCCTCAAACCATCCCCGAACTTCCGCCGTATTTTATAATCGTAATTACAAGTGGATATAAAATCTGTTTTTCCTTTAATCTGCACACAAACACTCTTCACTTAGACCCGAGAACTTCAAAATTCGACTCATCTCTCCATAAAATTGTCTCCCAGTCTTCATGCATCCAATTTTTATGTTCATTAGCCCACTTAAACCTCTTAATTTTATTTTAACATCTTGAAATAGCTTTTTCCAGTCGCGACCGCATTTGCAAAGTAACGCGATTTTAGCGGTTGTTCTGTATTGTTCCAAAGTATAGCGTTGAAAAAAATTCGGAAACCTGTAACAACCTCCAAAAATTTTGTATTTTTGCTTAATAATTTTCATAGAGACCGTCTTATGGCAATTCTACACATTATGTAAACTTGAATTACTAACCGATCACTGATGTAATTAGTGCCATATATAACTAATTGTATTCAATTTCTCTGAGATAACGGAGCAAATAAAAAATCAATTCATTAAATATGAAAACATTTTAACGAAAAACGGAGAAAAGTACAACTCTTGCTTAAATTGAGTACCATACTTCCTAACACCATGCTCAAATGATAGTTTAAAATCTCTTGAAATGTCAGTTACAACTGAATCAACCAACTGGTGGAGTACACAATATCATCCGTTAGAATACATCCCCCAAAGTCATTTCTGGGTGGCGAACTGGATCTTCCTTTCTTATTCAAGAAACTGCAACCACAGCAATTCATTAATTATGAAATCATTTCAACGAAAAACGGAGAAAAGTACAACTCTTGCTTAAATTGAGTACCATACTTTCTAACACCATGCTCGAAAGATAGTTTAACATCTATTGAAATGTCAGTTACAACTGAAGCAACCAACTGGTGGAGTACACAATATCATCCGTTAGAATACATCCCCCAAAGTCATTTCTGGGTGGCGAACTGGATCTTCCTTTCTTATTCAAGAAACTGCAACCACAGCAATTCATTAATTATGAAATCATTTCAACGAAAAACGGAGAAAAGTACAACTCTTGCTTAAATTGAGTACCATACTTTCTAACACCATGCTCGAAAGATAGTTTAACATCTATTGAAATGTCAGTTACAACTGAAGCAACCAACTGGTGGAGTACACAATATCATCCGTTAGAATACATCCCCCAAAGTCAGTTCTAGGTGGCGAACTGGATCTTCCTTTCTTATTCAAGGAACTGCAACCACGGCAATTCATTAAATATGAAAACATTTTAACGAAAAACGGAGAAAAGTACAACTCTTGCTTAAATTGAGTACCATACTTCCTAACACCATGCTCGAATGATAGTTTAAAATCTCTTGAAATGTCAGTTACAACTGAATCAACCAACTGGTGGAGTACACAATATCATCCGTTAGAATACATCCCCCAAAGTCAGTTCTAGGTGGCGAACTGGATCTTCCTTTCTTATTCAAGGAACTGCAACCACGGCAATTCATTAAATATAAAAACATTTTAACAAAAAACGGAGAAAAGTACAACTCTTGCTTAAATTGAGTACCATACTTTCTAACACCATGCTCGAATGATAGTTTAAAATCTCTTGTAATGTCAGTTACAACTGAAGCAACCAACTGGTGGAGTACACAATATCATCCGTTAGAATACATCCCCCAAAGTCAGTTCTAGGTGGCGAACTGGATCTTCCTTTCTTATTCAAGAAACTCTGAAGCAACCAACTGGTGGAGTACACAATATCATCCGTTAGAATACATCCCCCAAAGTCAGTTCTAGGTGGCGAACTGGATCTTTCTTTCTTATTAAAGAAACTGCAATCACAGCTTTGCTCTGAAAATATAGAAATATGCTCCTGGACTTGGTAAAAAAAGCCTATTCTGTGGTAGAAGTCAACATATGATGAGTATTGTATTTGAGCTTTCTAAGAATCCTAGAACTCTGGATTGTATTTTACATATATCTCTGACAATGTTTTTGGTGCTTGTATTCAGCACCAAGAACTCCAAAACTCGATTATAACTGTCATGGTCTTTTTTTGCTTCGTGTTAGCCAACATTAATGTACCACGCAATCTTGTCGACGCCGTTTCAAAACCTATCGTTTGCTGATGGTTTCGGTTAAGATAGTTTTGAGTATGTACCATGGACGTCAGAAGGATGTTTTCATATTATCCAAGTCAGATCTGGCTGGCCAACTGCACGGATCTTTCTTTATTATCCATCTATTTAGAAATGATATACGACATAATCAAATATTACTAATGAGGGCAATACATTATTCTCTGACTTAATGTGTCATTGTTGACGTGTAAAGTGACCCTCGTATTTCTATTAAGTGTTTATATCTTTCATAAATCACCCGCTACACCAACACTTTTTATCTGGGTCGCCAAATATGGAAGAAAACACCAGAGTTCAATATTTACTTCAAGTTTTATTTCTGAACGTATTCGAGAGCAGTGATGCGTATATACTAATTATACTCGTATAATTTCCATGGATAATTAACGTCACTAATTTGTTTTCTAATGGAATGATTTTAATTGAATTCGATTAATAATCAAATTTTCAAAATAGAATAAAGCAGTGAACGTATTTGGTTTATAAAAGGCATGGCATATTTTATCTCGAGTCGACTCGAAAATTTGATTAACAAATAGTAGTAGTTATAACTAATGACTTGAAATCAGCATCATCATCAGATACTGCACTGATATACATGTTGAATACAAGAAATAAAAATTTCATTTACAATAAATTATTTCGTTGATAAAATGCAGTTCCAAAGTTACTGCCGAAGACTAGAAGAAACGCATCAAACAAAATTCTGAAATAACAACAAAAAATGACTTTCGATTTTTGTAAATTAATATTTTTCAGTAGATCCTCGGTGTTGCAGGTTTTCCTGTAACCTGGTGAACCGGTTCGTCAGCTAAATGGCCGACGATAGGGAATAATACAGCCGCAGCTGTACCCGCCCACCCCAAATTAAATTAAAAATAAACAAAAAAAAAACACAAAATTCCAAAAAACCAAAAAAACAAAACAATAAGACCCCAAAAAATTATAAAAAAAACGTTTTTGCTTGCAAACTTCATTTCGTTTTCATTCGGCCAAAATCTCCCGTTAGAAATAGTTCGGCAACCACAACCCAACGAAACCACCACAACCCCAGCAGAGGAGCTATTCCTATATCAGGGCCTACTCAAACAAACCACATTCCTTACAAAAATCCTCCTTATCCTACCAAACTTAGACCAACGAATGTCTCTCTCTCTTTTTTTTATTTCTTAGTATATATAAACTCGTGGCCATAAATAACGCACTACCATTTATTTCAATATCAAAACCTAAAACGTTAATCTTTTGGGTTTCTTTTTTTTTCTTTCACAAAAAGTTAAATTATCTTAATTGAATGTTAGCGGAAAAATGTAGCAAAATTTCCTATCAGCAAATAACTGTTTTTATGGTTTTTTAAAACTTTCTTTTATTCTATTGTTGTACGAACTTAAGGCCAGCATTAATTTAAGTCAATCAAGATGTGTTAAAGACGAGATTAGTTAAACAAAAGATTAATTGAGTTAGGCAGTTAAGTGAACGCGAAGCTGAAAGAATAGCCGAGTTTGTCGGACAGGGACAAAGTTATCGTGAAGTGGCAAATCTGTTTAGCGTACACCACACAACCATTGGTAGATTGATACAAAGAGACCGGTTCACATTCTAGGAGGCATGGACAAGGACGTCCTTCAGTTTTAACTCCTCGAGATGACCGTTTTTTGCAATTAAATTCATTAAGAAATCGGTCAATGACAAGGGTCAAGCTCAGCAGTCCAAATTGTAAATATCTCTGATAGATCAATATGACGACACCTTCAGAATGCTGGTCTACACAGCAGAAGAGCTCTCCAGGCACCTTTGTTAACCAGGCACCATCGTGTTACTAGACTAAGATTTGCAAGGCAATATTTAGATTGGAATTTAGAAAATTGGTGCCAAGTTTTATTTACTGCTGAGACAAGAATCAATCTGAGAGGTCCAGATGGACGTAATCAAATTTGAAGACGGCGAGGAGAAAGATTTGCGCAGTCTTGTATCATTCCTAGGGAGCCGTTCCAAGGAGGATCTATCATGTTTTGGGGAGGAATTTGTTTTGATGCCCGCACAGAATTTGTGTCTATTCTTAGACCCGCCGTTAACGCAGCAAGATAAATAACTGACATTCTTGAAAATCACGTCGTTTCGTTTAGACCATTTATTGGTGATGATTTTCGTTTAATGCATGATAATGCTAGACCAGACACGTTGCGGCAGATGTTCTGAATTACCTAAACGAAGTATGGATTCATACCCTGGACTATCCACCAAGAAGTCCAGATATGAATCTTATCGAGCATGTTTGGGACATTTTAAAACGCCGCATTCGTCATCGAATCCATCTTCTCAAAATTTAAATGAGCTTGAGTAAGCGGCATTAGAGCAACAATTACATCCAGAGGTGGAAATACGGAATGAAATTTTTATTATTTGGTTTTATTGCAATGTTTTTACTTTTATTTTTTTACTCATTAAAAATCACTCAAAATTACTACACATTTCTTATTATTGCGTCAAAATGATTGAAAAAAAGTTAAACAATATAGCGATATTCATTTAAATTTATTAAACAAAAAAATATTTTCAGAAATCGGGGTGGTGCGTTATTTTTAACCACGAGTGTATAAAGTTAAAGATACAGGAACGAGATTCAGGTATTTACATATTACCCCTAATCTCTCATAACTTCTAATTTCGAAGTTAAACTTATAAAGTATCACGTTACCGACATAATTCCGACTGATATTAAGCGATTTTCATCTTTCCACATTATGGATTCAGCTAATAAAACTGATACAGTAGATATAAGCATTTACGGTACGATATTATGTAAACCAATATTGTTTTAATAATGGCTGTAGACGTTTCCATCCAGATTATTATCTGTGTGGATTTCAGTTATGCCTCTGTTGAAATTTAATAATATATTTGTTATCAAACGGAAGCTTTTCGAACGGGTATCAACGTTGGCAAATCTCTACATCATACAAAACAAAGTTTTTATTTTTATTGAGGATACTGACGTTTTTTATGATGTAATGATAAGTTTAGGCACTTTCATGTAACATTCTCGGCTGTAACTTTTGTTGTACGTTGTCTGTTTTTATTTCTTTGATAGAATACTGAACTTTTAACTTTCACTATCTTTTCAACAGGGCCTTACCCTCGTTAGCATCGCATTTTCGCGCATAAACAGGAGATTATGGGAAGTCTGTTGGTTATATACTCTTGTATATACACGTCTTAACGTGTGTGGTGTTTTCACTGCCTCGGGTAAACCCTTTCCAACCTTCTTCAGCAAGGAAATATCTACTCCAAGTGATCTTTCGCCTTTTTCACAGATGCTCCCAATGTATAACTCGGCACTTGCTTAAGAACTGCGGAGTGTCGGGCGGTGTCCTCTTGTTGGTTGTTTTTATAAACCTACAATATTTTTTTAACTTAACCTGTTTTACTTTACCTGTTGATATTAGTGTCTGCACATTCTGCAGCATGCGGGCGTTCCTTGCCATGCTGGAGCTTGCGTTTTCTTAGCAGCTAGTGCGTGGCTGCCTCCTGGTTGGGTTGTTATCGTAACTGGTTTATTTATTTCTATTTATTTAACTTATAAGCCATGTATATAACACAATTCCTAGATTTCACTTTAATCCTTATGGTATTTGATAGCTGGATAATCCTTTCTGTTGTTATAGTTTATTTTCCGAATTTCCTTTTACAAATAGTTTGAAATTCCACTATTGCCTCCAATTGTACCTTGGAGGCAATTACCTTGGACCTGAGAAAGCTGTGCACAGATGGGTGTCGAGTTTGCTCACAATGGAACAAAAACATCGAGTGTTTGGCAATGTTCCACAGAAATAAAGCGCCGTTTTATAACCATGGATTAAACTTGGGTCCATCACTTCACAACTGAAACAAAATAACAATCAAAACAATCGACCAAAAAGGAGAACCGATTCCAAAGAAGGCAAAGACAGTTCCAACTGCTGGCAAGGTCGTGGCGTCGGTTTTATGGGATCCGCGAGGGATATTTTTGAAAATAATCTTGAAAAAGGAAAAACTATCAATAGCAAGTATTATGTGAACTTATTGCAACGCATTTGGCTAAGAAGAAAGTGTTGTTTCATCAAGAGCTCGCTTATCCGTTATTGCAATGGCCAAAATTAATGAATCAAGTATGAATTTTTACCTTATGCACCATAATCGCCGGATTTAGCACCCTCGGATTATTTTCTATTCCCAGACTTGAGAAAAAGCTTGACGATTCTTATTATAAAAAAGGATTTAAAACAAGATTACATTGAAAAATAATTATCTATGTTTTAGGTAGTAAGCTAAAAATAAGTGTGTCGTGGCGTTGCATATTATTAAATTCATAAAAGGGGTCGATATATGAGGGTGGTGCGTTTTCTAATTAACACCCTGTATATTAGGTATATGTATAATATGAAACAACCATGGCCTACCAAATTCTTACGTTTTATAATGAAGTAGAAAGTTAATTGTACAATAGTCGAAGGATTATTTGCATTTCATTAAAACGTAAAGTGAAATTTTTTCATGGTATTGTATTGACCTCGGTTATAAATTTTGCACAAAGGGATTTTTTATAATAGAAACAACTAAAATGAATATCCGTTATTATTGTAACAATTTCAATTGAAATGAATTTGAACATATGAACACAAATAAAAAAGATCTTTCCAACTGTTTTTGTTTTGAGCGGCCATTATTGGTTGAAATATATAATTTTATTAAAAAAATTCTTTATGAATAATTTTTTTAGTTATTAAGAATCGTTGATCAAATTAAAAGATATGAGTGAAGCTCGTATACTACGAAAAATTTTGTGTGTAATAAATTATAATAGGTACTGTAATTTCCAAATGAAAATAAATATTTTGTGCACAAATACATACTTTTGAGGCTTGATATCAAGCTTTTTATCTTTGCGTTTCCACAACCAACATGAAGTTACTGATACGTTCGAGTTGGTTTGGCTGAATGCTATTGCAGACGTCAATAACGAAACAGACTGATCACACTGATAAATTTTAAATAGAATGCATTATTGAGTATGTAATTATGTACTCATTATTTAATATTTCAATTTGGTTAGAAGTTAAATCGTTGAACAGTAAGTTTATTTAAGTTATAACCAGAATTATTTTTATACTTTAGTGATCCCCTCGTTTTTTGGCTCTAAAAAATTAATTTTAAGAGAAATTGTTATTATTTTTAATTGTAAAAACATGATAAATCAACATTTTTGTATAATTTCTTCATTTGCTTATTTGGAAAAAAGATATACGTGAATGAGTGCATTTTCATGAACATTTAAAGCACTGAAATTGTTCGTAAATCGTTTTCGTAAATCCGCCGTAAAAACGTAGATTTAAAAAAAAATTCATCGAAATCGGATGATTTTTCGATTTTCTAGAGCCAAAAAATGAGGGGACCAGGAAAGTATAAAATTACCTTATTCTGTTCAAATAATACAGAATCATCAATGAATATTCTAAAAATGTACAAAGCGAAGTTAAGTTATTTGAGTGACGCATTGAACGAAAATTATGTTGAAAAATTCATTTTCATATGATACTATTATCAAAATATTCGTTAACGTGGACTGCTCTTATTGGTGGTACTGTAGTCAAAGTTCAAAACGTCGAACACCTGCAGTCATCGTAACGTTTTAGAGATTTGAAATCAGCTGGTTTGTGTTTTGATGTCGTTGTTTTTCTAGGTAGTGTCGTTAATTGTTGTTTATTGTGGTTTGTGATCTCTTCCCATTTTCTTACATTACTGCTTGTGTATGGACTATAGTAGTAATATAGTACAGACCCAACTGATGAAATTGAAAACTATGTTGATTCTAGTCCATGTAAAAAACGTTTTAAGAAAAAGTATTCAAGTGTTGAGATAAGAGACCTGGTTTTAAATGTTTACTGGAAGAGCATCCTGTTTTTATTTGACGACAAACTTATTTTTCAGCTTTCACTCTCAATATTTAGTTGAGCCACATTTAGCAGCTATGAAAGATTTAATTCTGCGTGGCATGCTATCAATGCAAGACTGTAGTGTCTCCTGTATTTGAGGATGATGATTCCACACATGAAAAATCTTTTCTAAAAGCTGGGTTTGTTGGTAATCACATCCCTAGCTACTCCTCTTTTCATTAGCTCCCACACATTTTCAATTGGATTCATATCGGGACTATTACCCGGCCAATCCCACAGAGGGATATTTTCTTCTGCCAAGAAAGCTTTGACAGACCGAGCAGTGTGGCGGGGAGCTCCATCATGCATGAAGGGAAACTATTCTCTGAGTTGTGGAATCAACCGATTTTATAATACTTCTTTGTACTGATCTTGCCTCATCATTCCTCTTACGACGTGCAGACGTCCAGTGCACTTCATCACTTTGGTGGCATGGTTAACCGTTGGAACGATACTTTTCTCCATAACGACGACGCACATATAGAGCTTTATTCTGCAAAATTTCTAATGTGCTTTAGTCACTGAAGCAGACCTGTCAAAAATGATATGAATGTGTAAATTTTTGATTGAATTACAATATCTTATCTATCTCCAAAAGTCCACATCTTTGTACTAATACAACTATAGACGATGTTATTGTTTTGAACTCGTTAATTGTTGCCAATGCAAGTACCAATAGTAACGTAACTTCTTCTTCATTTCAAATTAATAATGCTCACAGTTGTATTTTTAATATTACTATTACAAAATAAAAATTGATAAAAGTCTTGTCGAATTTTTTTAAGTCAACGGACGTAGAAACATTTTTGTATGAAACTCTTGAGTAAAGTAACTTTTTTTTCACTCGGAATTGCCGGTCAAAACGTCCTACTCGTGAAAAAAAGTATTATTCTACTCACTTGTTGCATAAATAACTATTTGATTATCAAGTGTCACCTTCTTTAACAGTATTCTTATAGACATTTATTTGTTTCAGGTAATGCCCTGTGCCGTTTGTGTTGGCTATTATCGTAAGTATTATTTTCTTTAAAATGTTTATTGAGTCAATTGTAATAGAGATTTATGTTTGCTAAATTTTATCATGTACTTCCGACTTAGTGAAGAATCTTGACAGATTAAAAAAATATTAACTTAATATGTAATTATTTCATTCATCATCCCCTTTTTTTGCTCTTAGTTATGATTAGCCAGCGATAATACGATAAAGGCGTTATAAAAGTTTCGAATAATCCCTCCTTATACTGTAGAATATTCCTAAAGTTAATGTGAAGACCTCATAAACGTTGTTGGATATTCAGGGTATAAGGGCGTGAAAACTCACACAGAGCAAAAGCGTAAAGGGGAGTCCAAAATATGACCTTAAAAGAAACAGTGAAGGAGAGGAACAAATTCATGCATAACTTTGAGTAAACTGCTTCTAAAACGTATAATCTATTGAGAGAAGTATTTGGTAGTGCAGCGTTTCTCAAACTTTTTTGTTTGATAGCGGAGCCCCTATATAGTCTGATCAAACATGACGGAGCCCCCTATGGTATTTTGTTGAAGAAATGTAAAAATAAATTATTTACAAATTTCTTTAATATTTGGCTTTATTGAGAATAGCTGTAACTTAGTATTTGGTTCGGCATCCAAGCGGTTGCGGTACTTGCTGCTCCAAAACTCTGCTACTGGTTGATTCTCCAACTTTAGTTTTAGTGAAGAATCAGAAGTCAATTCTATAAGTTTCTCGTATTCTTGAAAGCATAAAGTTGGAGGCTTTTCATTTATAATAAAAGGATTTTTAACCCATAAATACTTTTCCAGATTGCTACCCAATTAATTAGGAAAGTACTGTGTTACCGAGCTTCCCATGTTTCTAAGATGATTAACAATATCAGTAACTATTTCTTGAGGTAATTCTTCTGTATTCGTCTCTTCACAACGCTATCAGGCGAACTGTTGTGGGGCGGCGACAGTTGGCATAACCACTTTTGTCACCTTAAATAAAATTTCCCCCCTTTTTAAGGAATTTTTGATGGCAGCGAGGAACAGGGATTTTTTACACTGGTAGGAGCCACTCGCGGAGCCCTTCCGCATCATTCGCGGAGCCCTGGGGCTCCGCGGAGCTCACTTTGAGAAACGCTGTGGTAGTGAATGTTTATCGCGTTTACGTAGTGTGACTGCAGCGCCACAGTAAATATGAATTACGGGAGGCTGTTAGAGCAAAGTATAATTAATAGTAATAAATTAGTCGTTAAAAAAATGTGACAATTTATTACTTACTACAATTTTCTAATTATCTCGAACAAGCCAAAAACACAAGTAAGTACAATGATAAAATATACAACAAAATGCAGTAAACTTATATAAGGTTAAATTGCTTCAAATTTATGTCAAAGTCTCGTAATAATAATTAGGAAAATATTTAAATGGAAAAAGAAATGTCCTCACCTGATTTTTTGCCTCCAATAAAATGATCACAACAAATACACACACTTTCAAAAGTCTTGACTCCCCTTGTTTATTTTGTCACGTGCTTATTTTAATTTCAGCATTTTTTCTTTACAAATACATTCTTATCTAATCATACAAATAAAAGCAATTAAGAAGCAAAAACTTGTTTTCGTATGAAAATATTCAGAATTTTGTAAAAGAAGTCAGTTTTGAATTGTAGTGTGTATAGAAAGTATTCGTTGAATTGTGGCCCTACACCAAGAGGGTTTCTCAAATCATGAGATTGCTAGGCGTTTAAATATGCCGCTAACTTCGATAAGGCGGGTAGTGGCCCTTTTTCAAGAAACTGGTGGCGTTGCACGAAGGTCGGTTCTGGTCGATCTAGGGTGACTTCAGAGAGGGAAGATCAGTATATGGCTAATTTCACTCGAAGAAACCAAAGAATAACGGTAACAGCCCTTCGAAGTCATTTTTTGCGTACCTACCGAAGAGTAATTTCGAGAAGTACCATAAGAAGGAGGTTACATTCTTTGCCAACAACTCTAGTGACACATTTTTATTTAACATAATTAAAACAAACAAATGCCTTCCCTCAGAGCGAATTGAGTGGATAAAGAGTTTTGAAAGAGGCGTTCTAATTGCCCTTCTATCTTCAAAAACGAGCGAAAAAATTGGTAATCTTTTCCAATCTGGCCGTGAGAATCCTGAAACTGTAGGAATTGATAAAGAATCCTCATGGAACGACACTACAGACTACTAAGACAAGACACCAGTTTATTCCGCTTTGTCTGTTGAAAGAAGACATAACTGAGGAAATTTAGAAGAAAAATATTGTAGTGCAGTAGATGACAAAAAAATCCGTACATTTTATATAACTTAGCAAGTAAAGTAGTTCCCACAAACCCGCCTCCAAGAATAGCTTTTATATATCGGCAAACTTAACAACTAAGATAGGGCTTGGATATACAATAACCTGAGGACAGCTTTTGTTTCTTGGATGGTCGTTAATTACAAAATGAGGATGTAAAAGAATAATGCAAGTTACTTTATGTTTATGGCAAAATTACTCTTATAATTCATTAATAACCATTTCATGTCCGGGTAAATTTATATAATTGAATTTACTATCAAAATTCAGAATCTGTATCACTCGTCTATACCGCGAATGATTTTGGTTTGCCGATTTCCTGTTCTGTTTTCCATTTATCGATCTTCCTAGACATGCAATATTCTGAATATACGGTAAATAAAGTGCAAGTAGATTATTGGCATCAAAGCAAACTTCCGAAATATATGAATAAATAGACAATTCGTTTGTTTGTAGTATATATCACTTTTGAATATCGTAGTCTAAAAATAGATGTGATCAAATTTGACGCGAACGAAGCAAAAAAAAATGTATACGCATTAATATTAATACAAATCTTTTTCATCGCCTTCGAAGAAGGTTCCCTTCGAGTCACTACAAGCATGAAAACGTTTCATCCAACTGGCTATAAGGTGTGATAACCTTCAGTATTTTAAGCGAATTACTTCTTTGGATCCAAAGGACTCGTGGCGCGTTCGCTAGAGCGAATTTTTGAATTTTGAAGAGAGAAACTCACAGGAAGCCAATCTGGCAAATACGGTGGCTGAGTGATGTTTGTTTGTGAATGAATGATACTTTGTGCAATATCAATAATACATGCCGGTGACGGAAATGAATAAGGTTTAGATTGTATCCAAATATAAAAGTATTCATTGCGGAAAAGAAAAAGGGCAGAGTTACTAAAAAGTTATTCTACACCTGTAATTGGAAGAAAAATTGTATTGAAACGAAAAAAATCGCACAAATAACGTATAATTCAACAAGAAATTGTTTGAAATTACTCAGAGAGTTTGAAACGACACTTAGAACGAGCCTCATAATCATCATCAAGCCTTTCAATCCCATGTGGATTATTGCTATCGCCTTTTGCGCTTTAAATCCTTTTTTGTGAGGTGGAACACTCCTCGTTATCTAATTTATATTTTCTTTATAGTTTTTCGTTTGTTTTGGCTGCTTTTGATATTTTTTTCCATTCTCGGCCTGCTCCTTCTCCTTGGCCACAATGGGATCCATTGCGTTATTCTTTTGATCATTTCAATTGGTTTTCTTCTCATTGTGTGCTTAACCTAACAAAATCTAACCTAAAAAATTGTATTTTTTTATTTACCATCTCACAATGTACACACGTCCACAATTCTATCTAGACAGTCTTAAAACTTATATATTCCAATACCAAAAGTCGCCATAGATACATAACTACTTGGTCGTCGTATGATTCCCTTCTTAAATTACGCCTACGAAAGTATGCACGCATTAGTCGACGTGAAGCTTCAATTTACACCTTCCAGAGACACGAACTCTCAATCATGACACGTTTGTATATCTAAATCTTTATTATTAAATTCATAGCCATCTTTATTCTCACTACACTGTGCAATTTCATTGTCTCCATTCTCCCATGGTCTAAAAAAAGTCATATTTCTATTTATTTAAAGAAATTTTTGAATTAAATGAATCTCACCAAGCCACGCCACTGCTTATCGCAGACTTTCTACAAGTTTCGGCCAATAGAAACGCATTTATGTCCACGATTCGATGTTTGTATTGGTAAATAGTGGTGATGATGAGTCCACGTGGACTGAAGGTTTGTTAGATGTTTACCGAATTTTATACGGGGAGTAAACATTATTTTTCATCTCTTAATTTGGTATTAGTGCCGTGCGTATTTATGAAATATTGATTGTTCCTGTATGTGGTTTACCTTTTCCTAGGTGTACCTTGACACAAAAAGGTTTGCGGAACACTGGGATAAACTTTAATTTTTACGATATTTACTATTGAAATTTCAAGCAAATCGATGCGTTATGATGGAAATCTGACGTGAAAACCTTCATTGGATTAGAATACGGAGGTCTAGTCTAGAACAGAATCATCAATAAATTTTGTAACAATCTATAAAAGGCGAAATTAATTTATTTAATTGATGTAATGAAACAAAATAATTTAAAATTCAGTTTCATGTAGTGTTGATTTATATTACAAGATGAATAAATACGATATATTATTGAATTTATTATTGTTTTATAGTATCAGTATAGGGCAACTTTGCATTATGGTTTTTGTCTTACCACCCTGTACATTCTTTCACCTTGCATGTGTAACGTTTCAAGAACTAATAGTACTATCGCCCACACCCACGAAAACACACAATGCACTTTCATCTCAGTTCGAGTCTCGCGTCTCGGTCGATTTTTAAGTGTTTTATCGTGAACATTCTTGGTATTCATTATAATAAACATTCCTCCTAATATTATTCACAGACCTCGTAAATATACGCATTCATCGAGTTTACCGGTCTGCGGTCTACTTTAGATAGGTTCGGGTTTAGTTGTTTCAGTCATAAAAACAAAAAGTTTAATGTTTTAGTTTTAGTTTTGTGATGTTAAACTACCAAAGTAAGATTTTATAACAATTTAATTAAATTTTTCACATTTACAATAGCTGTTTACATTTTATATGCGTGAGAGATGAATGCTTAATTAAATAAAGATACACGAGTAACAAAATTATAGGTAATAATTAGTATATAAGTCGTATATAAGTGTAAGCAACAATTAAACCACTATACAGCATGTCCGGAATTAAATAGTATTATTATAAGTAGTTTACAGAGTAGAAGGCACTTTCCAGTGAATATCCCGTCAAATTATTGCGGAATGCGGGAAAAGATGATATAGATTTGATTTCAATTGGCAAGTGATTGTGCATTTTTTTGCATTGTAAAATATTGAGCCCTCAACTAATTCTGAACGTGGAGTTGGTAGGTAAAGGTCGTTCCTAAGTGGAGACGATCTTTCTGAAATTGGTGAAGCGTGCACGAATTAGGCAAACGGATTCAAATATGAATAAGGAAGGAAGAGTCAGAAATTTTAATCTTTTGATTTTGTAGTTTGAAGATTCGCTCAAATTGTGCAAAGTGCATAATAGACTGTTTAGCTCATGGTTTTTAAACTATTCTTCAATGTGATTAATGTAGGTTTATGCGTCTTCAGAACAACAACAAACAACAAATAGATGTGATTAATGAATATTAAATTTTTGTTTGTTTAAAAATCCTCATTTATAAATTCTTTCTGAAGTAAATATTACGTAAAATTGATTGCAAAAAGTAATGCTGGCACCCAACATAAAATTACTAATCAGATCGAGTTGGACTAGACTTAGATACCTGAATACATGTCGCACAAGTCGAATACAATATTTTTACTACGGTTTTGTTATCGCCAAATTAGAGCACTTGGATACAATTTTATTAAACTCTAGTTTACAGTAAGAATAAACAAAATATTCTAATTTACAGATTACATTTGTACCTGAAATTTTTGTTATTTGGAGTGTGGTAAGGAGAACTGTCTCAATGTATCAAAAAGGGTCCGTTGAAAGGGTGGGCATAGGTATATTTAGAAAAAACATTTTGTGCATCTAGCGCACACTACCTGCGTCGAATCCGAAAGATTGTTCGAAGGGCGCACAAGAAAATTTGAGTCCTAGAGATGGGCAAACATGCGAACTTTTGAATAATTATTATCATTAAGACAAAACGAAAAACCATCAGTAACAACTAAGATTTTCCAAAATGTTGAATATTATATAAAATATTGAACAAAAATTGATAGAAAAAAGTATTTTTTCTAAGAATGAGTGCATTTTTGGTATTAGGTACAAAATAATTTAAAAATTGCGTATTTTGAAGAAGAATTCTTCAGTGTATACGTGTTGTTTCAATACTCCTGTCAATATTGTACAATAAATTTTATTGTACAATAAGATTAAAAGGCCCTAAGTATCCAAACGATCAATTAAATTGTACAATAGACGAACTGCTGCGCAATTATAATACCACAAAGTAGATTGGTATATGTTGTCTGTTTTAGGTCCGGATTTCATCGACTGGAGATGTTTCTTAAGCTCTTTCCGTTAGTTAGATCTCAAAGAATTGAATTTTTCTTCACATCATCTTTGCCTACCCGTGGAAACATCAAAACAATTTAGACACGGTCCTGATATTCCTAACTATTAACATTCCACAAAGATGACAATTCTCTGTACAATTCTTAACTTTTTCATTCTCTTTTTCCGCCATTGTGCACGCGCGTGTGCACTCCTCGACATGACAAAATTGCGCAATACTGACCCTACACAATGCAATGGAAAAATATGGTGCAATAAAAATTAAACTCAATCAAACTTTTGCTCAATCATTGTGCAATCTTCAATATTAACCTTAAACGGTCAATAATATTGCACAATTCGTAATATTGCGCAATAAATTTGATTGTCTAACATTTCGGTCAATGGACCACTGCCAACCCAATGTAACAATGTTGTTTTAGAGTCCATGTCAAAATGTTTCGTTAAACAAGGCAAAAGTACTGACTGGCATTTCTTGCGACGTGGCCACAACATTAAAAATTGGATATTACCAAAATCAGTGGATGAAATTAAATTTCATGGATAAAAATCTATGTAAAACGATTTTAGTATTATTGTTACTAATTTTTTTGTATTATTCCATATACGTAAAACAGATATTAGATCATTTTTTTCATTTTTTAATTAAAACTTTTTTTTACTGCGAGCTTGCAGATACTTTTCGTTTTCGGTTGTGTGCGCAGATATTTTATAATTTTATACAAGACTGAGCTGCGATTTTTACGAGTACACAAATTAGGTTCTCTAAGTAATGAAGTTTATTTAATGGTCAAAGTTGTTGTTGTATTTGGGATTGCAGGAGCTTGTCGAATTTGTGAAATCGCCACGTAAAATTAGATGATATTGAAGTTTCGGGAACGTTGTAAATTGTGAAACTTTAGGAAACAAAGAACGATCTAAACAGGAGATTTGAACTCGTAGTTACTAAAAAATATGTTAAATTTTACCGAAAAGCATCACTGCTGTTTTTTGCATATCACAATGGAAAATGTATCAATCAGGTTGTGGGTAAAAACCAGTTTTATAAGGTTCCCGAAACAGTAGCTAATTTTCTTGCAACTGGAAGATGCTAACTCATATACAGGTAATTAATTTTGAATTAAGTCTGTTATAATTTCATTTGAACCTGGGGAAGACTTAATCACACTAAAGAAACATAGTGGTTGGAAGTCATCAAAAGACGCTGAAGGGTAAGAACACAGGACAGAAATAGCTAATAAAGTGTTTAAAACGTGTGGAAGTGCTCCGGATTTGCCACAAAGTGCATCAACGGGAGTTATGATGGCAGGAAGGAATATTTCAACACAACAAAATTAGATTGTTGAACCGAATAGTTTAAGGAACGTGTCATTCATTAATCATTATAGTTTTAATATAAAGGAGATATAACTTTTTCCGTTCATAAAACTTCTTGGAACCAAATAACCTAAAAATGCGAGTTTAATTAACCATCATCGGTTTAAGAAACTTTTCCTGAAACTATCATGTTCCAAAACAAAAGGAAAAACAAGAAATATTTGCTATATTACGTTTCAATTCAGAATAAATTTGAATTCTTTTCGCGGGAGGAGGTTCATTGGTGGAAGAAATTTAGTATAAATAGGTAAAACAAGTTAATAAGTTTTAGTTTACCATCAGTCTCTGAAAACGATAACTTGGTTATCGAAACGCGCGTCAGACAGTATAATTGTGAGTGCTGAGTGAAACAGTGTGTTCAGTAGAAATTTAATTATATTCAGTTACGTTATATGTGAAATTGACTTGAATGTATTATTTATTCTCTGTAGTTCGAATCGATTGTATGAATAACGCAAAGCATAATGGATAAGAAATCCCATAATATAACCTTAATGCCTTAATCCCATTTAAATTAGCAAATAATGCAGCTTTTTCAAATTATATCATCATTCCTACCTTAATGTTTATTAGCGACATTTTAGAATATTGTTGTCTATTGATGTAATTTCTTGTCTCATTGTTTGGGTGTCTAAAACTTTTTTCTCCCTCATACATTGTTAAATGATCTTATTTTGGAGGAAATAGGAAATGGAAGAAATATACATTAATCAGAAACTTTATTATCATACAAATTCGAGAGACATCTTATTTGCGAGGTACTATTAAAAAAATTTCCATTAAAAGGATAAAGATCGATGAAATTTGAGAGTGGGATTGTGACAAAATTAAACACCAAAGTGTACTAACATTAATATATGAAATTCCTTGTTTAAATTATGACAAGAAGTACATTGGTCAGTCGAAGAGGTCACTTACCAAGCGGATAACCTCTCACACAAGCGATAACAAATTATATCCTGACAGGTGTCCATTAGCGACAAATGTCTACCATGAAGGACATAATATGGATTATGAATTTAAAGAGGTATTGAAACACAATCAAACATTTTTAACTGAACTGCATACTGTGGAACATTTTTCCTGATAAGTAGAAGAGTTCCATTGGAATGTCCACCAGAAATGGCCTATAACTCAGAAATAAGCGTCGTATGAGAAATATCTTTATGTTAAAGCATTATTTTCACTCACTCACCAATTTTTTGTATCAAGATCCGAACACCCTGAATAGTGGGCAACAGATGCGAATGTATGAGGATCTTTTGGAGAAATAACCAGGTATAATTAACCGAAAGCGGATTATCTTATTCACAAAAAGACAATACTAAACCTCATACTGCGAAAGTTACGAGGAGTCAGATCGGAGTACTTGACGGTATTGAACTGCTATCACATCTAGCAATCTCTAAAGAAGATGTTCAGAATGGAGTGCGAACATTTTCAGCATCTAAGCCCAAAGAATGATTTTACCAATGTCTTATTGAGCTTGCTAAACGTTGGGTTAAATCCAGTGAATACGATGGGCAATACTTCGAATATTAAGGCTTTGTTTTGTATGGTTATTTAATAAACAAAGGGAATATTGGAAATGGACATTATTTATGAAACTTAATTAATTTGTTAGCAACAAAATACTAATTATTCCATTTTAAAAATCATAGATCCAGGTTGCTCAACCCCAAGCCCGCGGACCACACTGTGCCTCGCGCAAGTGTGGTTTAAAAATACGCGCCAAATTCAAAAATCCCGCAGTGCACATTATAGATCCAGTAGTACGCTGCATAAATTACATACGTGCAAAAGCTCTTAACAAACGTCAATTCAGGTTATTATTTGAAGAAGAAATCAGATAATATGGAGAGTTACAACTGTATTGTGCTGTGCAATGGCTTTGAAGGGGCAGCATGTTGAAACATTTCTTTAGCTTGTGAGAACAGGTGTCGCAATTTTTAGAGCAGAAAGGGGCTTTACCATTCGAAGTTGATTTACTGAAGAATACATCCTGGTTGAGTGATCTTGCATTTCTTGTTGACATTACGAATTAGCTCAATATTGTGAATCTCAAATTACCGAGTTTCATTTGAAAGAGGATCTCAAGATTGTTTCTGTTAATTACTCTAAATACCAATCTAAAATTAAATGCTTATCAAGATTTCGAGAGTAAAAAACAAAACGTACAAATTTTTAAAAATCCTTTCGTAATAAGTTACTTATCCTGTCAATAATTAATTAGAACTTGTTAAACTGCAAAATCATACGTTGAAAAACCTTTTTGCTAACAAATCGTCTTCAAAAGCACAAAATTCTTCAGAAGATTTTGCAGATTTCTGGAAATTGGTACCAAAAGGAGAATTTCCAGCAAAAACTGACCTGGCGTTACAGTTTTTAAGTAGTTTTGGATCAAAATATGTATGCAAAAAGGTTTTTTCAGATCTTAATTATGTAAAAAATAAATACGACTGAATCCACCGTTTGGCCCGACTCTTCAAAAGGTTGAGCAGCCTTGTCATAGATAAAACAAAAAAACTTGGATTTACCTTGATTGATCAAAGAAATAATTGTTCTACTTCTTCATATACATCTTCTGGTGTTTCTGTGTCATCACTTTCCTCACAGCTATCGGAGTTGTCGATGATAAGATTCTGTTGTTATTCTAATTCTTCTGCATCTCCATCTTCGATACTGTCTAAAGTTTCAACAACGTTTTCTGTAAAGACAAAGCATATCCAATGATCTCAAAAAACTAATGTTTGTATAGCAATTGTCAGGGTGCTTGCCTCACTCGCAGAAATTCAACAGCTGGGACCATCTTCGTATAGCAGTGCTTCCGGACTTGATGGTAACATTTTCGAATCTAAATAATAGGAAAAACCTAGACTCCAATATTCGGTTCCAAAACAAACTTAATGATCGGATTTTCTGGATAAATAGTTTAAAGGAAGGTGAAGAGGCCACATAGATCACTTGATCTTACCCCCTAGATTTTTTATTTGTCAATAAATGAATTGTATAACTGCGCAGGTCTACGGGACTCAGTTTGAACCATTCATATAAGGAATAGTTTCGGTTCAATAGACTGTTTAATTAATTTACAAGTTATTGGGCGCCATAACTTTCACAAATTTATCGTTTTATTTTTATGACTTACGTCAAAAGATGTGTTTTTACATTTTTTTCAAATTAACCTTGTACGTTTTATGTATTACTTTATCTTATAACCCAACATATCATAAATAGCTATTATAATGAGTTTTTATTTTACGTTTCATTTTGAAATGTTAACCAATTATCGTTATGAAAATAAATGATGTATTTATAATTCGTTTCAGGGCATTTGATACGAGAACATTCTGCACAGCGGGAAAAAGCTACCGGCGGAGCATCTGCAGTCTGCGAATCTGGCGGAGACGCCAACGATCTTCTAAAACTCGTCCGACGTCTCTCCTATTCTTATACGCCGCCCAGAAAGCAGCCGACAGACGCCGAAGATGCCCACCAGGTAAATAAACACAATTACTTTGAAAAGAAAAACCTTGAGATATTTACACACAGAAACAACGTTTTCGTATTTTATTTATTTATTGTCAAATAAATGTTACAATTTGTAGACACAAGATTGTAAAAACTAGAAAAACAAACATAAAAATAACTAAATGAAGATAAAACAAATAAAATAAAATTTCAATTTACCACAATCAGTAAAAAAAATTATAGTTAATAGTAAACGTGGAGTAGATAGGTAAAGGTCCGCGTTCCTCCGCGGATAGCCTTGCAACGATCTTTCTGAAATTGGAGAAGCGGATTCAAAGATGAATAAAGAGGGAAGATAATCTTTTAAAGAAGTCCCTGCAGTGAGCCTTGTTGTTTAGTCCGAGTAAATATCTTAACAGTTCTCTTTTGTAGTTTAAAGATTCGCTCAAATTGAGTCTCAACACATGTACCTCAGAAGGGAAGGGCATATCGGAGGTGCGACTCAATAAGTGCATAATAGAAACTGATCCCAGCTCAAAAGGAACTTAATGTTTTAGATAATATGTAACTCTCAGTTCAAGGAATTCTCCACAACAAGCCCCAATACAGTTTCGACGACGTCAATGGTGGTGTTATTTAATAAAAAAGGCTGCAATGTATTTTTATATGATTTTAGAAACGTTGAGACAGAGAAAATAAGAATCGCACCATGATTTAAGGGTGATTAGGTCACTAGATATGGTCCTATGAAGTGTTGTGAGATCAGGGTTGTTCCAAGAAAAATAACTGTCATCTGCAAATAGACATATTTTACCACTGATGTCTAGATTGGCGATGTCGTTTATAAGCAAAAGAAACAAAATAGGGTCTAGTACTGAGCCTTGGGGCACTCCACATTCTCTTTGGGCTTGCAAGAAGACATCGTTGTATCAACCCTTACAAGGTGACTTCTGTTGGTAATGTATGATTTGAACCGTGCGAGAGGTGTTCCCCTGAAGTCGTAATACTGCAATTTTGTGTTTAAAATATTATGATTCACACGATCGAAATGGTAATGGAGTGATGGCTGTTTAGGCTGGAGTAGACATAAAATATTTGATAGCAGAGTGTAAACGAGGCCGTACGACCTGCGAAGACCGGCATCGCAGTCAACCAAATGATAAATTACGTCTATATTTAATATTCGCATCATTAGTGTCCGTGAAATGTTCATTTCTTAAGCATGACAGCCATACTATAACGAATAGCAATAATGTCTTCTGCATAGCATACACAGGAGTTTTCACATCTTATACAGACAAGTTTTGGTGAAATATGTTTATAATCCTCCCGATTGTAAACACATTTACATATTTGGTGGACTATACTGGTTCGAACGCTGACTTTTTTTTAAAGGCTTCAACGCGCTACCCAACTAGGTGTTTCTCCATGGTTGTTTCCTTTATTACCGAAACAAAGAAATGTTGAATAAAGTGTTGAAGTGTGTCAATTAACACCGTGTTTTATGGAAAGAGAGATAGAGTTATGGTTTATTTCTTAATGGGATAGGGATAGAGATTTACCTCTGCAGATGTGGTTGTAGTGGTTTTGAGGATATGTTAATCCTGTTAAATTCGTTTTGTGTTGGCCCGCCTACCACTGCATGACAAATTAAGAAGAGAAAATAATGAAAGCAAAAAAGTCCCTCAAGGAACCAAACAGCTTTTGGAGAGTACAATAGATTCCTTCTTGTAAATAAGTACAGCTACAGCTGCAGCTGTATTATTCCCTATCAATCATTATTGTTGGATTACCTTTTAATATTTATTCTTATAGCTTTTAGAAGTATTAAGTCACAATTATTTTTTTTACCAACAATTTCGTCATAAAAACTTTACTATGTAATAGTTTTTTTTACTGAAATGAATGTGCTGATAAGGAATTTCTGTCTCGACAAATAGATTTAATTTTGCATACACACGGTAAATATACATGTATATTATAATCCAACATCAAGATGAAACTCATTTTCCTACTAGCAAGTCTGGTATTTGATTTATAACATTTCTCCTTCCTTTGTAATTCACATGCATGTTCAAAAACAGCAATTTATGCATAATATCACTGTCGGTTTCCATTTATGAAATTTAATTTGATCTAGTATTATTACATAAGACGAATCTAACGAGATAGCTGTTGATCTCATAATATTTATTCATATGCAATTGTAGACTTTGGACAATTACAATTATTAAAACTGTTGCGAGGGCCGGTTTTTTTCAATCTCCGATAGGCTATAAATAAAAGACAAGTTCATATAAAATAATCATTTTAATACCAAAAGATTAGTTACTTTTTGACATAATCACCGAAGAGATTGAGACAATTGTCATATCTTTGGACAAACTTTTCAAAACCCTCTTCATAGAAAGTTGCCATCAATGAACAGACCTTGAATCTGCGGTTTTCTTCAACCAATCTGTCAACTCGTTGAATCAGGTCCTTTGAAACGACTGATTTGCATCCTTGGCCCCCTTCATAATGCACATCATTACGGCCATCTTTAAAATGTCGACACCATTTACCCACAACACCATCACTCATGAAGTTTTCCCTATACACACGATTCTCCGATGGATTTCTGCAGTACCATGGCCTTCAGCCTGTAGAAAACGAATCACAATTCACCCTATGCGGTAGCATCAATAATGGCGGACATGTTTACGTGGCTGTAGCACAACGCCGACTGACGCATTAATGTCAACACTAGCGGAATGTGTAGTGTGAGAGCTTCGTAGTCGCCTACAGCACATCGGAGATTGAAAAAAAGGCCCCCGTATATACAAATCTGAAAACTGATCAATTCATTTAGTTTGTTGACAAAGCATAATAAGATCTAATGAAATAATACTTTTTAATCGGATTCTTTTTCTCCTCTATGAATTCTGTACGGAGTGTTTATGAACTTTTTTGATTAAATGAACTTAATAAATTCCAAAATAATTAATTTATTTACTTCTAAGCAACGGTGACGGGCGCAGGCAAAGAATAGGGATTGTCGCAATTTTCTAAATATTTTTTTTATTTGCCAAAAATCCAAATCAGAAGATGAACTTTTACAACCATAATGTATTTTGAATCAGATAATGGCAAATATAATCAAAGAATTATTAATAAATCGATAAAGAAAAGAAAGAAGAATGGTAGAATCGAAATTGTCATGAAAAGTCTTTCTTAGTCATGCTTCAAACTTTAAGTAATATTCAATATTTCAATCCATTGGATATTGTGAACAGAACTATTATTTGTTGAGGCTCATAAATATTTATAGCGTTCAACGAAGAAGAAGCAGAAAGTTGAAAGATGAGACTAATTTTCATATATCTGCATACAGCTATAAAAAGAGGGTAAAATGTAAAGAAAACAATAATAATGTCTAACATGCCTAACGCATTAAATTCATTACATGTTATTACCAAAGGAAAGGTTGAATATATGTAAAAAAAACGACAGGAAAAGATCTTGCAGATCAAAAAAGAAAACATGAATTTCATAAAAAAAGGCACCAGAGACGAAAGATTAAAGGTTTTAATCATATTAATTCCTTCAAAAGAAATTTTAGTCATTATAGTTTAATAGTAAAAAAATTCACTTACCAGAAGATTTTACTATAAAAAATGTACCACTTGTTTAGAAAAGAAAAAAATAATGATAAACTATTGTGTATGAGTCTGACAGGGATATAAATACAGTAAAACCTTTTACCTATTGGTGAATGTACACTTATAATACTTGGAATGCTTATTTTAGCTAAAGCTCAGGTACCAAATTTGGTTGGATAGCTAATGATTTCAAAAAAATTTCATATTATGAAAGCTTTATAGTAGAAAACGGAAAGTAAAACAACCAAGCAAAATCAGGAACACACGGTCTATCTTCTTACGTACTTAATTTCTTCATACACTATGTTTCTTACTTATACATACTCTAAATTCACTAAACTATGTCCTAAGACTTATTACTAACCCTCATCTCAACTCTTAACATACTAGTTTATATAAACACACCGTTTACTTGTCTATCCCTGACTTCCTTGCAAATAAACAGGCACAAACAAGCAAATAGACCTTCCTAGAAATTGATTCTATAAAAATCCGTATCCGACAATCTTTGGATTCTATCAATATGATAGAACAGAACCGGCCTCACGCTCTACGTCACTACACGAGTTTCTAACAATAACAACCAATAATGTATATTACAAAAAACAATTATCTATGTACCAATTAAATATTCATGATCAACGAACTCCAATTCTATCCCGGAAAAGGGTCAGATGAGGTTGTTTTTTTTTATTTAGCTTCATCATTAATCAGAGAGACAAGTCAATAAGACATCTTGTTATATTTTGTCATTCCTGAGGAGGAAAAAATAAAAATTATACTATGCTAAGGGTTAAAATACACTATCATTTATGAATTAAGTTTATTGGACTACTTAAAAATAGATTCAATTTTGTGTGATGAAAATATGAGGTTCAACAAAATGTTTTCTTATCTATATGTATAAAAAAGAATGAAATTTCTCTAATTTCTTATTCCTTAGACCTTCTGATAAGTTGATGTTCCCATATAGTCTTGATTTTAAGTCTCTTCTGAATTAAAATTAGTTGAATTCTAAGACAGTTCAAAATTTTGTCGTTTCGACTACTTTCAGTCTTTGTCTTAAACTTCAACTAATTTCAATTCAGAAGAGACCTAAAATCAAGACGATCAAGAATCGTAAACTATGCATTTGATCATGTGATTATATTTAGCAAAGTTGTTGAGTCTGTCTGGCTGGTTGTTTCGAAAAAGAATAGTGGGTACGCTAATTTTCAATGTAAATTCGTTCGCTGTTTTCGTGTCAATACAAATCGTCATGAACTGCCACGGCAATGTATGAAATTAATTACACTACAATGTTTATAAATACATTTGGGTGATTCCGTTCTAACTGTGATTTTTTGTATTCAAAATTTCAAGATTTTAAAATTTAACTTTTCTAACTTTTTTATGCATATTATTCATCTATTTTACTGTAAAAATAAAACTCTAAGAGGAATTTACTACAACTTCAAAGTATCACGAGCAAGACACAAATGTCGGATTTTGAGTTCCACGGTACTGACTCATTTATCCACGGTACTGACATGGTAACTTAAGATATTAAACAACAAGTGCATCAATTTTCCTCAGTTTGATCATAAACATTAGAATTTATAAGGTAATTAGTTTAAATCATTTGTTACGACAAAAAAAATTAATAATTTATCGGTAAATTCTAGGAATGGACATGACACGGTACTGACATTCAAGTGATGTAGTATAAGTTTTCTTTAAGTGGCAAGTTATATTGTATAAAAATAATGTTTAAATATCTTAAGAATTATTCAATTAACACAAAATTTTTATTAATTGATTATTAATTAATGACTAGTACAAAAAAACAATACAGGACATTGAATATCACAGTTAGAACGGAATCACCCATTTATTCACCTACAGTATAATATTCGTCATCACGTCACGTGGTGTTGTCTGATCCTTTCACTGTCCTGGCTACATTTCGACTCCCCTCGAATCAGAATCACCACTTTGACTGTCTGCGTGCACAACAAGGATGGAAAATATCATTTCCCCACAATTAGACTGACAGTTGAGCCATTTGTCAAAAATTTGCGTACCCATCATTCTTCTTAGAAACATAAATCCAACACCGATGCATCGGAATCAGACTCTCAGACAAGAAATTGATGAACAATGCTATCCACTTAGTGAAGACATTCTCAACAATATATGAAATTCAATGGAATGATAGTGGCACCATTTTATAATAAATTTCTCTCGTTTTAAACGAATTTCAATTATTTTCAATCCAATTTTAATTCAATTATCTCGACAACGTATCCATTTCTTTAAATAGCGTTTCACAACCATCAAACCATACAAACAAAACAAAAATATATCACAGATATAGATCTATATACAAAAAACCATAGAAATAATCGAGAATTGATAACTTTCAAAAAGTCAAATATCATAAGATTGACAGAAAAAGAAGAAGTATGCCAGTAAGTTATATGTCCTTCACAGAATCGTAAACTTTGCATGTGATCATGTGATGATCTTTAGCTAAGCTGTACATGAGCCCAGGAAGGTTTCTGAGTGTTCTATGCTTCGAAAAATACGCCGATTTTCTATAGATGGTGCCACTGTCGATAGCCGATTCAAATGAATAGAATATATTGTGAGATTCGGATTGCCGATTGACATTCCAATAAATTCAAACGCATTTTTCACGTCGTTATCGTATAATTATGTACACAAACATACATGTTCTTTAATTGAACTTTTCGTGTTATGTAAACTGTTATGAATAATCTAATAATATTAAATTGAACTGGCAATATCGCGGGAGAAGACGCGCCGGGAAACGCTAGTGTTCAGTATAGAAACCTTCAGCAAATTAGCATAATATTACCCAGTTATTACACCTCTGGAATCCCACACAGTAGCCTTGACCCTATTGGCGAGAAAAATGGCTTTTGCTTTCATGGAAGCGCGTTCCTTGGATGGAGTCTTATCTTTCTTGTTTCTAATGTATAGTGGTATCATCACCTGGTATAATCGTAGAAGATGAAGTTAAATATTCAATTGTTCTCCTTATATAAATATCTTTTAGTACTTATAAAATAAAAATGGTAATACTTCTCACCAACATGTATATTATCGGCGACTCCGCTAGATTTCTACCTGATCAGTAGTTCGCAGTTGAAAGTGAGGATGGCGCCATTTAGTGTTCGCTGGAAAATGTTTAACTACATGTACCAAATAGCGACGCTCTTTGACGTTGTCTTCAGTTTGGGTCTCAAACCCGAACGAGGGTTGTTATACCACTCTGACGAGACGTAATGACGTCGAAACTATTCAGGGGTTACAACCTCTTTTTGTAATTGCGAGCCATTGGGGATGTTGATATCGACAAACGGGTCGATTGATATCTCGCTTTTCAGAGGAGCTGTAATTCAATATTCGTCGAGGCATTAGCCAGGAAAGTAATTGTTTTCTCCTTTGAACAACAGCAGAATTCATTTTCGACATATTTAATTTCGAATTTATTTAAAAGGTGAATAGTAGAAATTCTGTATTTTGATACATTTTACGCACTTCATTTACCATCGGAATCTATATTTTACATTCCAATATGAATAGTAAACTACCATCGTAGAGGTTGAATTTTTTATTTTTCCATATTTGGTAAATTAAAGAATGCAAAATTTTGTAAATTTCTTCACAAAGACTCACCTTTTTTAGGCCCTGAGTATGGCATTCCTCATTCATCATAAATTTTCGTTTGTTCAATATTAACCATTTTGTCGACTTACCTCACCCATTTACATAACCATGAATTTATATAACAAGAGAATTTGGTTCATGTCTAGTTAATTTAAAAACTTAAGGATCAGATTTCAGTAATTGGATCGTAGGTTTATAAGTATATAAATCAATCATTTACACTGCGACATTCTGTATATTCAAAATAAATTTTAATATACATTTCATGCTTTAAACATTCATTAAGACGATAACACATATACTTCGCTCCTAATAACATGTTCTAATCTGTTTTTTTTTTGTTCCAGGTGGTGGATGACGACGTGAATATGGGGGCGAACGTCAGCCGTCATTCAGCTAAAGGGTTGGGACGGCGTTCCCAGTCAAGCGGCAGTATTTGCAATGGCGGTGGCGGTTCGGGAAGTATAGGGAAAGGTAATAGACACCCCGAAGGAAAGATATGCAGCAGCTTACCCAGTTATTTGGATGATAGAGATAAGAATGGTACATGCAACAACAACCATGATGGGAAGCATCACTTAGATGCGGTAATGATATACGGTTATAATATTTTATCAATCTGTACATATTGTTTCACTTCTACTCCAAAATGGATGTTACCGCAAAATGTCGGAAAGCTTGAAAAAATTTTCTTTTGATCCATTCTTGGTCTTCTCTTTCTACCCCTTGTTTCCCATCCTACACAACTCTTCCTCTTCCATTGTCTATTTATTCCTCTCTTATTGTCAATGTTGCAGATAATCAGCATTACTCCCTAAAGGAAGTCTTCAGTTTTATTTGTTGGTTTATTTATTTGCTTTTGATTCTTTCATAGTCATTGCTATAAGTTTTCTAAATTTTTTGCTCTCTTAGATTATCTACCATATTTGAAACGCTTATTGGAAATCTAGAAAAAGTGGTATCCTTCTACAATATGTCTTGTTCAACTTGCTAGACGTCTCTATATTGTAATTGACAAGAATTTCTTATTTTAAAGTAAACAATTTTTGCTACAGGTTGATAGGATTCCACCTTTAGGTGACGGCGCCCCTTTGCACTGGAAATTTTCAGATACTCAAACAATTTGCGATCAAGGTTATGGTTCAGAACGATCACCAGAAGAAGAATACCCTCCGAATCTCACCAGTTTAGATCAAGATTCACTTCAATGTCATCATCATCTGGAACCTCACGCGTGCTACCCTTTCATTACACCGGGTAAGTTTCTATCCTAAGTAGTATAACTTACTAGTATCTTGCGTATCTTCATCATCCAAAATCTCATCCAATTCTCCATCAGTAAAATAATTGCCTGATAAATCATATGTTATTCAATTTTTTTGAACTTGTAAGAGAGAAGGAAACGTCGGTGCAATATTAATAAAAAAATAATCTGCATTGATGGGTCACAGAAAAGATGTGGATACAAAAAATATTACAAAGCTGAGACAAGGACTAACTACACCTTTCAATCTGACACTGACACCTAGAATACATGGAAACACAGTCACCCTACAATTATTATTCCTGGAATTGTAAAATCTGTACCTGGCTAGGTCTCGGAGACCCTGTTGGTAGCAGTTGAAGGTTAAAAATGCAGTCTGCCACCTCTAACATTTTGGCAGAAGGTGACGTAAAGGATTGGGTAACAATTTTCCGAATCGATGGATTGGTAGAGGTGCAGAAGTTCCGATTCATGAGGGTTACACAGTTTGGTCGTAGGACATCTTGAACAACTACCCTAATTGATTTCTATTTTATGTTATTAACCTTTTTTTAAATTTTCATCTTGTTATTTTTTGTTTAATCAATATATTTATCATTACTTCATCGGTTATTACTTCATAATTTTCAAATAAAAATCAAGTTTTAACAAGAGTACATTTTTGGTATAAAATGAAATGATGTTTAAGTTTATGTTGAATACTACTTGGTACGAACCGTGTAACTAGCCCCCTCTACGAGAGTCGGAGATAAAAACAAATTCATTTGATGTATCTTCTTCCAAAATATATAATTTTTTTTCTTCAACGCCCTTTATCTCGAATACGGATGGCGTTGAGAAAATTTTTACTGTGCATACTTTAAATATTTTTCTGTTTTCTATTAATCCCAGAGACGGATCACCTTTTTTTGAAACACCCTGTATAAAATTTGATCCAAACTTATATTTTTATAGCTGTTCTAATTCCAGAGAGAAATTTTGCATCTTCCGTATTTATATTCAAAAATCTATTTGTGTAAATTATAAATGGGATTTTTTTTACATGCAAAACATTTTGTATTGGCAAATGAATGTAAGATGATCAATCAATATACTAAAGGCAACAAAAAATTGGTGGTTTATACGCTCTCCCCTTTCCTTCTTTTTTTCCCATTCCGTTTAGTTAATCAATATCAGTCACCGACAGAGAAGGTAATTTATTATGGATAAAGATCAGTTGTGATATAATTTAGGAAGGCGTTTTCATAATATACTAGTCGTAAAAGTGGATAAAAGTTGTTTAAACATCCTTCCCTAATCCTCGCAAACTCACTTTTAGGAAAAAACGGCTCAACAATATTAGATTTAAAAAGAAAACGTCGATGTTTATCTATTATATACATGGAATTAGGTATTTTTTGCTGTAAACTAAAGAGATTAACGGATTCTCCCAGTAATACCGCATTAACCTACATTTTCTTAGAGATAAGGAGAAGTGCTTGATAAATTGCGCATAGGGTAAGATATATTTAACATAACTAAAAGATATTTATCATCCCAAATTTTTGCAAATTAATTTTTTTCTGTAGATAACTAACAGGATAATCTCCACTACCGATACAAAATTTCAATACAGTCAAAATTCAAATAATTTTTTGGCATCTGCAAATTGACCAGGACAATTTAGTATGTTAAGTAATTCAGATTTAAAAAAAAAATCAATTATACTATACAGCTTGTCCCCCCTCAAGTTAAAACTATCTGTATATGGCAAAATACTTATAGTAAAATCATGAAAATTTCTACGTTTGGATTAGGTTCGTTAATTAGACTGTAACTTTGTTATTTTGAATGGAACACCTTGTATATTTATACATTTTTGAAATCTACGTAAAATTTAAATATACTTTTGACTAAAAACTTTTTTCGAAAAATGCAAACTTTTTGAGTTATTAATTTTTTTATAAAAAATTTTACCGTTTATAAATTATTTTTTTAATTGGAATCCCTTGAAGATATGAAAATGGTTTCTGTTCGGTTGCTTTTAGCAAGGTCAGACGTATTTGAATCTATATTGAGAAATTTCACATTCTATACAGGGTTTGTATAAAAAGTGTTCAAAGTTTAACTTCATAAATATCAAATTTCTTTATTTTTTTAAATAGAACCTCCCGGTTTTTTCTATTTTTATACATTCAGGGGTAAAAAATAAGGCAAATTTATGTACACTTTCCTATACCAGGTCAATAACTGGTTTAATTCGATTAACTTTGGCTTCAAATAAACCGTATAGCTTCAAATTGTTGAGGATTCTTTTAACAGTATGCCAATTTGGTCGTGGTCTATCTGGATCACATGCCACATTCAACATGTATTAAAAGCAAATTTACATAATCTTCGTTATTAAATTGAGAACGAGTAACGTACTATACTTTTTCTACGCCCATTCATTTTTTCCATTAAATAAAAAACATCGCAATTATTTAAACTTTATTATAATAGTTGATAATAACAATTGAACAATTATTGTAAATCGATTGTGCCTTATTATTTAATGGTGATGAACGGTTATTTATAATTGTAGTACTGCTCGGTACATCAGAAGACGAAGATTGATCATTGGAAATTGCCTCCGATATTCGTAATGCGTTGACATTTTTCGGTAGAACCGGAAGTCGAAACGTAGAAATTTTCATGATTTTACTATAAGTATTTTGCCATATACAGATAGTTTTAACTCGTCGTGGAACACCTCCAATTGCTACTATAACGAAGTATAAGGTTTAAATGATCAACTGCTCTCAGAAACCCTTGTGAAGAAACAAAATCAGTTGTTCAAACTATGCTGTTTCGTCAGTGCACAATACCCTCAACCATTGATATCTAGTTAACCACTAGTTGCGCACTTGCACGAGTAAAACTTTTAGAAGCACGTAGATTGGGTTCTTCTTATGTCCTCTCCACAGCAGTAGCGAGTGTGGAGGGAAGTGACTTTGAATGGAATTATGCCAAATGGAAGGCGTCATTTTGAATCTAAAAAACCTTTATCATAAGGATAAAAATAAGGTGAAGAACACACGACAAAAATTGTAGAGTGTTTCCAGCACTTTTTCTGTTTTGACTTCCTTTTTTTAGTAAGATATACGTAGTGGCTTGAATCACGTCCATTTTATAGTATTCGTAACCGACAACTGATTAAATCGAGAGTGTGGATGTCTAGTACTTCTATCTCCCCCTCTCACCAAGACTAATACTACGAGCTCTGAGGAGGCGTCTCGCGAAAGTCTAGAACGAGCATTATAGTTTGGGAAGTTATTAAAACATTCTGGGAATTGAAAACTGATTCGAGAAGCTACTTTTTCCGTTAATTGTTAAAAAACGGACTTGATTAATGAACATGCACAGAGGACGAAATCTCTCTCCACAGTGTGAAACACTAAGGAACTCCAGAGCACTACACCTGGGTGCGTATGAAATAGAAGACGGAGTTCTATTTCAGCTACAGCCATCCCATACTCTGGATTGGGGTGGGATTGATGGATTAGCTGTAAACAATGGGTTCTCCAGTATCGCAGCAAGAAAAGGGGACGCATTAGATCCTTTGAGTCGCAGTGCTCACAAGACCCCAAATACCCAAACAGCAGCTTGAGTAGCACCACTTTCTCCTACAGTTCTCAACGTTTCCTTTTATGTCTATATTCTAAGTAGTGTTTGTAGTTTATTGAAATAAAACTATTAAGTATTATAAAAATAAACTATTCACTTAGTTTGCAAAGATATACCACAAACCAAATATGACAATTGATTCAGTCTTTGCTAGAATCAATTTATAACCTGAAAATTATAATAAATAAATACATAAATAAGTAATTTCTCTCATTGACGTCAATCGGCGAGGCGGAACGCTCTGGCACTTTGTTTGTCTTTGGGTATTTAGGTTTACGCTGAAGATTCCTTGCTCCCTGGAGCATTATCCTTAATTATTATGGCTTTAAAACAACCCTAGCATCTGGATTTAATAGTTATGGTTCCCACTTTAGGTTTTGCATTAACTGGGAATATTATACACAATTTTCCTAAAATCTGTAATCAAATTATAGAAATAATATTCAACAGTACTGTCCAGGATCGCATTCGCTTTGTATCAGTATATGAAATACGTCAATTAACTTTTTGTAAAATACATAAAATTGTGTATACGCGGGCAACTAACATCTTTTCTCATCGCATAATGTCCTCGTAAATTGCAAGTTAGCGACGAGGATGTGATCAGCCTTAGTGGAACCGGGAGAGATTGCATATCGATTTGCAGGTCCTTTTGTTGGTAACTTTTCTTTCTTGTTTCCATAGACGCCATGTATAAGTGATTGAAATTCGTATTTATTGTGATGTTTCCTCTTTCGCAAATCAACCATCTCTCTCCCATGAAATATATTCACGACTATCCTTCAGTTTCGGACAAAGCCACTTGAGAGTAAATGATGTTTGACCTATTGTAAGAAAACGAGGGAGATTCCATAAAACTCGCACATAATATTAGCATGGAAATTACCGATGTAGACAAAATAGAAGATATGACGAGTCGACGAGACTACCACCCACAATAGTGTCACCTACACTGTTTAACATCTATTGGAGAAGCTGTAATGAGGAACTCGCCAATTGAATGGTAGTAAGTAACTTACGCAATACTGATGACATGTTTGCTACAATGGTGGAGGAACAGAATAGAGCGGGAGTGCGGAACCAAAACAAAACTAATAATTGGGGATGAACAAGACCCATCAGCTTGACGATCTCGAAAAGGTGCAACTTGGTTGGACGCGTAGACGAAGTTCAAACAAGAATAGCCTTAGCCAGAGTGCGATTCTGAAACTTGATAAAATATGGAAAAGCTCGTACATAACCAAAAACACCAACTTGAATCTGATCTTTATCTTTTCATACGGTTCAGAATCGTGGGCACTTGAGCTAAGGAGCTCGAATATATTCATTTAAAATGTGGTGCTACAGGAGTCGATCACCTATGAGATAGTGTGCTCAAATCAAACAAGTCACAGACTATCCCGTTCACGTATCATTACACGTGACTAAAGATCTAGAAATATGGACGAGACTTGCCAAAGAGGTCACGATACTCATGACTGAGGAATCGAGCAAAGAGAGAGAATCCTGCCATAAATAAGTTCGCTGAAAGGAGTTTACAATCTCTTAAAAGGCGTCTTCAGATTATCCAACACTTGTGACAACTGTGCTCAAGCTTATAATGCGCTATACCGCTAACCTGTAGCTATTCTTCTGCACAATTGTACTTGAAGAGAAGAACTCTGATTCGTTTGGTTGTACTACTACCGAATAGCTCTATATCAAGCGCCAGTAATTCACGTGTTGGTTCTCTCCAAGTGGCTGAGAGTGTCCAGATAAGAATGAATCTGTTAAACCTGATGGACACCGTTTTGAAATTCCTGCGACATATGTATCTCCTTACCAGTTATGCGGTGGTTTTCAAGAATCTTTTCATCAATTTTTGCGCACGGTATGACAATTACAATGTTCGGGCATCGGCTCTTCTCTACATTATCAACGCTGGTACTGGTTTAGATAGTTTGAAACTGAATCCTCTCGTAATCTTATTATTTTTAATCCGACCATACTATGCAACTTCACAAATTTGAATAATCTGACGTAAACTTTCAACGTCATTTTCAAAGTTTCGTCAAATCGGTTGTGCGTTATATAATAACTAGAAGACGATTTATGCTCCAACTGTATTATATAAGACTGTAATAGCTTTGAGTAATGTATGTCGTTAAAATCGTAAAAGTAAAGGGTATGAGATTCATTTCCTCGTCGACGACAAAGCATCGCGTCGCAATAATAGGCAATGCCGACGGCTACGGCCGTATTATACACGGAGAATGTAGTGTGAATAATGGATTTCAAAAAGGAAAAAAGCGTTTACATTACGAATTAAAAATATCATCTCTGGATGACAAAAAAGGGAGTTTTACAAGGAACTCTAAATACATAATGAAAGAGAAGAGACAACATTTCTGTTTTTTGAAAGGGTGTAGTAGGTACGGGGTTGAATGCGAAAATGTTTAGGTTTCTAGATTCCTCTGAGATATCTGATTTCGAAGCTTCGATTCTGTTTCGCGTAAACTATAACTATTACTCAAAATATATAAGTTCAACTCAATAAGTTTTATTTATTCGTGGAATCCTTTTAAAAAAAATTTTGAAATTGAATAGAAGGCCCATCTATATGTGCATGAGCTTGTCTTATCATCCAACTACGTAGGAACTGTTTAGCGAGTAGTTTCCCAGTCTAATGAGTGATTCAATCTTGTCGTTGTCCCAGTGAACGGGCATCCTAACGAGTCATATAGCCAGTTATTTGGCAATTTTCAAATTACTGTATTTCTATGGCGTCGGCTAGGTATCGCTCGACCACACTTCATTGCTAGAAACGCACAATACGTCATTAAAAAATCATGATAAATTGAAATGGAATGGGGCTCCTAGAAGTCCTTTTATTTTCGTAACTGTTTCCCCGAAAAGGAATACTTACATTAAAGCTTCCAAGGATATTCATACTCGAAATGTTCTCGTCTATTTTACTAAAAATATCGTTCTTCAAAGTCGAAATATGGACCTCATGGTCGAAGGTGTAAATCTTGTCTTTGAATAGAAATGTTTCTGAATCAAAGCCGCCACCTTCAGTCTTTCTACTGATTAATTCTGCTTTCCGGACGTTCCAACTTGTGGCTTTCTAATTCTGCTTTTAGCTCCATCATTTACAGGTCACCTAAATTCTTAGCCATTTTTACATAACTATTTTTATTATCCAAATTCTGAACTAATGTAAAGTTCTTTTTATTTGTTTAAACAGGAATTTATTTACACGATGTAACTTATTTACTCTTAACTATTCCCTAACGCTGAGACATTCACTAATATTGATTTATACATTTACTGTTTTATTTATTTAAAATGCACTCCACAGTTTATTTTTGTGTTTGCTTGTCATTGTATCGATGTATTCGCGATGCCATTAAATTGTTTACTGACTCCTGCGGCCGCTAGAGCCTCGTTTTATATACTATCATCACATTCTGGAATCTTCGTTTCCTATAAATCTCTAGTTTGCCGGGAAAAAACAAAAAGTCCCTCTTAGAAATCGTCTCTATAATATAGTCACAAAAAATCGTAATGTAAATACAAAGCATCCACCAAATTTAGCTTCTACAACATATTGGAACAAGACCGACTTCACGGTCTATATAAGTGGACGAGTCAGCGGACGAGATCGTAACGGTATTATATGTATTTTATGCTTCGTTCTATGTTTTAAAAATCTCCATTTTATCCCGGTATTCCTCTGGTAGACTTTTGTAGTCTCCGAAACTCAAATTATTACTTCTATGCACCCATTTTCACTTAATAGAGAATATAAAAGAGTACTAGGGGCTAGTATATAAAATATTTTGATGGATGTCTTTTTACTAGGCATAAGTATTCAATTCCATTAAGAACTTATACAATTATTTGCTCAAATTGAGTCCTTACACTTCCAAGGTACTTAAGTCATGAGTCTTCTCAATTGCACTTACTCAATTAGTAAAACTAACCGCCATAAACTAGTATTCGCATGTCAATAGAGACATTTCAATTTTATGTGCATATAATCAATTGTTTTTACTATAAATCTGTGTCAGGATAAACAATGGCACTTAATCTCAAACCCAATAGTTTGAGTATTGCAGCTGATTAATGCTAGAGATCAGTACTATGAAAATGTCCATTTTCCGGCTACATTTTTAACTTTTTCTACGCAAATTTTAGACCAAAATAAAGAGCTCGTTAAACGTGATGGAGTTACGAGGTTCTTCCTTTGATTTTCCTTCACATTTGTTGAGGCCGGAAAGATATCAAAAGGTAGTGTGTTTACAATTATGCATGAACGTTTGACCATGAGAAAGCGTTTTCAAAGTGGTTGCCGCGTTCACACCCGCAGTCGATCAAAAACAACAACGTGTTAATGATTCAGGTCTGAGTTTGGATACATCACTTATCTCCTGAATCAAAAAGATCATCATCTGAATAGACTGTAGCCGATGAACCACGTCCGAAGCTTCCAAAGGCACAACGGTCAGCTGGGAATGTTATGGCTTCAGTATTTTGGGATGCGCATGGAATATTGTTCATCGACTATCTCTAAAAGGGAGATATTCAATAGTGAATATTACATAGAGTTGTTGGATCGTTTGAATGCAAAAATGGAGCAAAAACGGCAAAGACCAAGACCAAGACAGTGAACCGATTCACCAGTCGATGGCAACAATGGTTAAATTGAACGAATAACACGTATAGTCCCGATCTGGTACCCATTCACTACTGGCTATTCGCAGGTCTCAAAAACATGCTCACCGACAAAAAATTCAGCTCAAATTAAGATACAATGGCTCAAACCGAAGCCTATTTTGAGGCAAAATACAAATCCTCCTACAAACACGGCATCGAGAAGTTAGAGAAGCGTTGAAATTATTGTATTGCTCTTGAAGGAGATAATATTGATGAATAATGATTTTTGACAAAAAAAATGTTAGTCACAAGACTTATAAAGTGATGGTTAAATGTGAATTGTATTTGGATATTCTAAAATCTAAAAGTACTGTCTAATTTTTATGATATCCCCCGCTGTGAGCTTTATACCTGTAAATTCGCTTATATATATACAGTGACAGGTCTTGCAACATTGCTGAACTATTCCCGAAGATATATATTGTGAGTACTGAACTCTAGCCTTAAAGGAAAGTCTATTTAAAACGCGTATTCCAACCACCAGAATCATCAGAAAATATCTATAGTCGTAATTTTTATTACCCATAATAACCTTTTTCACTTTACGATCTTGGATTTTAGTTGCTAAGTTCATGAAATAAATTCTCTATGAAAACTAGATCGTAATCTCCTGTATTTCTATCGTGCTTGTGCGTGTGTGTGGGTGTGTCGAAACTCACAGCAGGTAAGCGAGTACATTACACTACCTCAAGACAATATCGATCAAACCCTTGGGTTACCTCAAGCACATTCCCATCTAACAAATCCCATTAGAAAACGTTCCACGGTCTGGAATTAATATAGAAATGCAGTGAAGGACTCCCTAAAGGATAAACATTTTCAGTATTCTAGTTAATATTCATGATTTTCCATTTACTTTTGTGAAAAGTTTACGAGTAGATTTTTTCCGATTAATTTACTTGAAACAATTATGCATGAGAAAAGGAAATTGAATTAAAATTAAATTTGGATTTAATTTATTTCGGAAAATATTTTAATTATATTAATTCGTTCATAAAATTGGTGAGGTAATAAATTGTCGTAACCGTTGGAAAACCAATACCAAGTGGTACCTAACCTAACATAACCTAACCTTACCATTACCGAGGGGTATTAAAATTATCGTGGCTATTGTTTCAATTACCACCTTTTACTTAACTTATTACGTGTTAGTTGGTCTGTCTGTTCAGATAGAATTTTCTACTCATCATCTTTTGATCACACTTTTGAGAATACAAAGGATTTTTGGCATTTCCCAAGGGAACCCACCCAATAATTATATGAAACAGAATGTTATAGAACTTTTAAAACAAACATTTAAATTTTCCTAATAGATGGCGTTAAAAGAATATTTATAATTTCATCAGAAGATGGCGTTACTAACATGAAAGTGATTTATATTAAGAGAATGATACGATGAAAGAATCGATTATGTTAATAGCATTTGAAGGATTTGAATTTTCATTGACTGTCAAATATTAACAATTCATTCATTTATTTGCAATTTTGTTATTATATAATCGCATTTTTAATAAAATGACTCGATTTTTTGAATTTTTTAACGATTTATAACAAAAATGCGTTTACACTTGTATGATTAGATCGTCGCATTGTAGTCAAATGGTCGCGGGTTCTAATCTGATTGGAACATGTGCAATTTTTTCCGATTTTCTTAATGTTTTAATGATTTTCAATAAAAATGACTCGATTTTTTCAATTTTTTAACGATTTATAACAAAAATGCGTTTACACTTGTATGATTAGATCGTCGCATTGTAGTCAAATGGTCGCGGGTTCTAATCTGATTGGAACATGTGCAATTTTTTCCGATTTTCTTAATGTTTTAATGATTTTCAAGAAAAATGACTCGATTTTTTCAATTTTTTAACGATTTATAACAAAACTGCGTTTACACTTGTATGATTAGATCGTCGCATTGTAGTCAAATGGTCGCGGGTTCTAATCTGATTGGAACATGTGCAATTTTTTCCGATTTTCTTAATGTTTTAATGATTTTCAAGAAAAATGACTCGATTTTTTCAATTTTTTAACGATTTATAACAAAAATGCGTTTACACTTGTATGATTAGATCGTCGCATTGTAGTCAAATGGTCGCGGGTTCTAATCTGATTGGGACATGTGCAATTTTTTCCGATTTTCTTAATGTTTTAATGATTTTCACTAAAAATGACTCGATTTTCTCATTTTTTTAACGATTTATAACAAAAATGCGTTTACACTTGTATGATTAGATCGTCGCATTGTAGTCAAATGGTCGCGGGTTCTAATCTGATTGGAACATGTGCAATTTTTTCCGATTTTCTTAATGTTTTAATGATTTTCAATAAAAATGACTCGATTTTTTCAATTTTTTAACGATTTATAACAAAAATGCGTTTACACTTGTATGATTAGATCGTCGCATTGTAGTCAAATGGTCGCGGGTTCTAATCTGATTGGGACATGTGCAATTTTTTCCGATTTTCTTAATGTTTTAATGATTTTCACTAAAAATGACTCGATTTTCTCATTTTTTTAACGATTTATAACAAAAATGCGTTTACACTTGTATGATTAGATCGTCGCATTGTAGTCAAATGGTCGCGGGTTCTAATCTGATTGGAACATGTGCAATTTTTTCCGATTTTCTTAATGTTTTAATGATTTTCAATAAAAATGACTCGATTTTTTCAATTTTTTAACGATTTATAACAAAAATGCGTTTACACTTGTATGATTAGATCGTCGCATTGTAGTCAAATGGTCGCGGGTTCTAATCTGATTGGAACATGTGCAATTTTTTCCGATTTTCTTAATGTTTTAATGATTTTCAATAAAAATGACTCGATTTTTTCAATTTTTTAACGATTTATAACAAAAATGCGTTTACACTTGTATGATTAGATCGTCGCATTGTAGTCAAATGGTCGCTGGTTCTAATCTGATTGGGACATGTGCAATTTTTTCAGATTTTCTTAATGTTTTAATGATTTTTAACAAAAATGACTCGATTTTTTCAATTTTTTAACGATTTATAACAAAAATGCGTTTACACTTGTATGATTAGATCGTCGCATTGTAGTCAAATGGTCGCGGGTTCTAATCTGATTGGAACATGTGCAATTTTTTCCGATTTTCTTAATGTTTTAATGATTTTCAATAAAAATGACTCGATTTTTTCAATTTTTTAACGATTTATAACAAAAATGCGTTTACACTTGTATGATTAGATCGTCGCATTGTAGTCAAATGGTCGCGGGTTCTAATCTGATTGGAACATGTGAAATTTTTTCCGATTTTCTTAATGTTTTAATGATTTTCAATAAAAATGACTCGATTTTTTCAATTTTTTAACGATTTATAACAAAAATGCGTTCACACTTGTATGATTAGATCGTCGCATTGTAGTCAAATGGTCGCGGGTTCTAATCTGATTGGAACATGTGCAATTTTTTCCGATTTTCTTAATGTTTTAATGATTTTCACTAAAAATGACTCGATTTTCTCATTTTTTTAACGATTTATAACAAAAATGCGTTTACACTTGTATGATTAGATCGTCGCATTGTAGTCAAATGGTCGCGGGTTCTAATCTGATTGGAACATGTGCAATTTTTTCCGATTTTCTTAATGTTTTAATGATTTTCAATAAAAATGACTCGATTTTTTCAATTTTTTAACGATTTATAACAAAAATGCGTTTACACTTGTATGATTAGATCGTCGCATTGTAGTCAAATGGTCGCGGGTTCTAATCTGATTGGAACATGTGCAATTTTTTCCGATTTTCTTAATGTTTTAATGATTTTCAAGAAAAATGACTCGATTTTTTCAATTTTTTAACGATTTATAACAAAACTGCGTTTACACTTGTATGATTAGATCGTCGCATTGTAGTCAAATGGTCGCGGGTTCTAATCTGATTGGAACATGTGCAATTTTTTCCGATTTTCTTAATGTTTTAATGATTTTCAAGAAAAATGACTCGATTTTTTCAATTTTTTAACGATTTATAACAAAAATGCGTTTACACTTGTATGATTAGATCGTCGCATTGTAGTCAAATGGTCGCGGGTTCTAATCTGATTGGGACATGTGCAATTTTTTCCGATTTTCTTAATGTTTTAATGATTTTCACTAAAAATGACTCGATTTTCTCATTTTTTTAACGATTTATAACAAAAATGCGTTTACACTTGTATGATTAGATCGTCGCATTGTAGTCAAATGGTCGCGGGTTCTAATCTGATTGGGACATGTGCAATTTTTTCCGATTTTCTTAATGTTTTAATGATTTTCAATAAAAATGACTCGATTTTTTCAATTTTTTAACGATTTATAACAAAAATGCGTTTACACTTGTATGATTAGATCGTCGCATTGTAGTCAAATGGTCGCTGGTTCTAATCTGATTGGGACATGTGCAATTTTTTCAGATTTTCTTAATGTTTTAATGATTTTTAACAAAAATGACTCGATTTTTTCAATTTTTTAACGATTTATAACAAAAATGCGTTTACACTTGTATGATTAGATCGTCGCATTGTAGTCAAATGGTCGCGGGTTCTAATCTGATTGGAACATGTGCAATTTTTTCAGATTTTCTTAATGTTTTAATGATTTTTAACAAAAATGACTCGATTTTTTCAATTTTTTAACGATTTATAACAAAAATGCGTTTACACTTGTATGATTAGATCGTCGCATTGTAGTCAAATGGTCGCGGGTTCTAATCTGATTGGAACATGTGCAATTTTTTCCGATTTTCTTAATGTTTTAATGATTTTCAATAAAAATGACTCGATTTTTTCAATTTTTTAACGATTTATAACAAAAATGCGTTTACACTTGTATGATTAGATCGTCGCATTGTAGTCAAATGGTCGCGGGTTCTAATCTGATTGGAACATGTGAAATTTTTTCCGATTTTCTTAATGTTTTAATGATTTTCAATAAAAATGACTCGATTTTTTCAATTTTTTAACGATTTATAACAAAAATGCGTTCACACTTGTATGATTAGATCGTCGCATTGTAGTCAAATGGTCGCGGGTTCTAATCTGATTGGAACATGTGCAATTTTTTCCGATTTTCTTAATGTTTTAATGATTTTCACTAAAAATGACTCGATTTTCTCATTTTTTTAACGATTTATAACAAAAATGCGTTTACACTTGTATGATTAGATCGTCGCATTGTAGTCAAATGGTCGCGGGTTCTAATCTGATTGGAACATGTGCAATTTTTTCCGATTTTCTTAATGTTTTAATGATTTTCAATAAAAATGACTCGATTTTTTCAATTTTTTAACGATTTATAACAAAAATGCGTTTACACTTGTATGATTAGATCGTCGCATTGTAGTCAAATGGTCGCGGGTTCTAATCTGATTGGGACATGTGCAATTTTGTCATTCTATAATCGCGTTTTCAATTAAATTGACCGGATTTTCTCAATGTTTTAACGATTTTTAACAAAAATGCGTTAACAGTTGTATGATTAGATCGTCGCATTGTAGTCAAATGGTCGCTGGTTCTAATCTGACTGGGGCATGTGCAATTTTGTTATTCTGTATTTTTAATTAAATTAACTTGATGTAATTCATTTTCTAACGATTTTTTGTCAAATAAATAATATGTATGAGATTTTATTCGAATTAGGTTTCAAATGTAAAATGGTTGGTACATTGAATCTAATTAAGGGATTACAAAGAAATTCAATTGAAAAAAAAACTTTAAAACTTCCTTTCTAAAACTATTTTTATTATTATAAATTTAAAACCTTGCGTGTTTGGAGACATTTCCATTGGAACCACCAATTATCTGTATCCTTATCACAAATAATTATCAAAAGCGCTGTAATACCGATAAGTTTTGAGTTCAAACCAACTCCTAAATAGACGAGTGTAATTGGCGGCAAAGGTTCTATTGAATGGTCTGTTAAATCACCAGATATTACGCTATTGGATTTTTATATGGAATATATAGAACTAAATTTAGGATGTGTCTCAAATATGAAGTGAATGATGAATAATTTCCATAGTTCGCTCATTGATATCAATTTATTTAACTTCCAAAATATACCAAACTGAAAAACCTGCATTTTTATGTCAGTATAAATGGATTTTAGCATACCTTTGACATATTTCGAATATAGAAGAACCTCAAAAGTGACATTTTTCGAATTATCTCGAATATCAACGAATCAAAATTTTCTGTGAAAACGTCTTAAATTGTATTTGCAATAGAAACGAAAAGATTGATTTAGAAGCTTCCCAAAAAATAAACCATACGCCACTGTCCTCATCTTTTGATACCTATTTTAAACCAAGATTCAACTTTCCTTTTCATTAGTAGTCTTCCCTTGATTTTAATACAAATTTTACGGAAACCACCGGTGAATTAGAAATTCTTAAGGGAACTTAAATGTGACATTAGTCGAAAATTATTTTCTGGAATTGAGACGAAATTGAAAGGTCCCAGCTACGTACCATGCGATGTGTTAAAATTTATGTTCAAAATTAATGATACGGAAATAAGTCTTCATCCTCCCGAGACTTTATTTGTACAAGGATCCTATTAAATTACATCATATAGACCATTAGTGAGCACCTAAACTTGGACCGTAAGTTACTCTCTGTTATATCTGAACATAAGATTCAAATTCTAGTTCCGTTACGTAAATTACCAATTTTATTCCAAAATTGAAAGCACGCTTAACAAACCAAATTTAAATTGAAAACTTTCGATGAAAAGGTACAAAATGCATTTATCCTCCTATTTTGCTAAATCTCTTTGGAGCCCCTTTCTGGAAGCTTAAAATCGATTGTAGTTTACGCTACAACCGAAGTACGCCTATGTGGACAAATACATTCTCGAATGAATTTTTTCTCGACCTCTATCATTAATTTTTATTTTCAGAAAGTACCTTTGTCGTGAAATTAACAAAAGGTTCGAGAGGTCTTGGTCTCAGTGTAACTGGTGGCATAGACAGTACAGGTTCCTGGCCAGGTTTAATTAGAATTAAAAGACTGTTTCCTCATCAACCCGCATCGGCTTGTGGCCTATTAAACGTTGGGGATTTATTACTAGAAGCCAATGGAATTACGCTTACCGGACTCACTAATTACGTAAGTTAAAAGTAAATAAATGTATTTCTGTAAAATATCAAAATTAAGGTGCTTCTCATCTTTTCTTTTTTATTTTACCAAGAAATTCTATACTAGTATTACATGAGAACTACAGGTAGTCACTTCCTTATATTATTAATGTTAATTGTTTTGCATATTCAACTTTTTTGTCATAATATATTATTAAATCATATATACAGTGTCGTAAATAAGGCGGTGCCCAGGCTCAGGGCGTAGACTCTGGGCGGCAGGACTCTTATTTTTTCGGTTTACTCCTGATAAGTTCTTGCTGCGCCCCTAGAGCTCGATTCAAACACATACATATCTACATGACAGTATCATCTTCATCAAAAACATCGAATTAGACAAAACATCGCGCTCAAACGTGCAGGGTGTTATTTTATAATAGACGTATGGAAACCAAAGTGGTCCAAAAATTAAATCTCAAGCATCAGGGTGGACGAAGCATTTGCACTAGTGAACTTGCGTTTGAGTTTTAGTGAGTGGGACACAGTGGATGGTATAAGAGGCGAAGGGTCCATTTAAACAGTTCGTCTGCTTGTTTGCTCGCATCACTTCTAGTTCTTAAAAAAAATTTTTTCCCTAATATTAGATAACTGGTCCACCAACACCAAGGTCCTTGTGCTTTATTTTATCACCCTGAATGAAATAAAGTAGGCCTGTACATAGCATTGCTCTAGTTAGGGTACCTATAATATCTAAAAAACAATGGCGCAGCTAGGCCCGCCGCAAATTGAACTCAGCCCACGCACAGCACACGCGAGGGCCAGATCCAGCCCATGTCCACGTTTTTTAATAGTAACGCCCGCCGCAAATTGAACCCAGCCCACGCACAGCACACCCGGGGGCCAGATCCAGCCCATGTCCACGTTTTTTAATAGTAACGCCCGCCGCAAATTGAACTCGGCCCACGCACAACACACGCCTGGATTATTTTGTAGAACGTTGTTTCAAATGGAGCTACTTTTAAATAAACCGTCCATTACCAAACAGTTTTTCTCTGACTGACTGAAAATGGAAAAATTAATCGAAATTGTGAGATCCTTTAACCGAAATGCCTCCCTGAACATATTTTCTGGAATTTCACTAGATAACTTAAACTCTCCGAAACTCACTCTTTTTCGTAAATACTCATTTGTTTTACTTCTTTTTTTTTTGATGGTAGTTGCAACATAATAAACCTTTTGTCATCCTCAGATTCAGACTCCAGATCGAGAAGAAGCTGCTGCTTTGTTACTTTTTGAGAAGAATGTTATTCAGTCTTTGCTTTAAACAATAATAATATTAACGTTTATTTTAGATTTGAAATTGTACACTTAAATTATTCTAGGAAGCCCTGGAAGTCCTCCGAACTGCTCCAAATCAAGTAGATTTAAAAATATGTAGACCTCCTCCAGATGTATTAAACTGTGTCAGTCCTATATCAGAAGTTCCTCCACCTCCTCCTAGACGAGAACCTCCTAACACTCTTAACTTGCCTTCCAATTCTTATACTACTCCAGAAGATGAATATTATCATGGGGTAAGTATATTATATGAAAGCTCTTCTCGTCATATTGAATGACTCGGTAAAGGCAACCTATTTTTAAACAACACAACCAAAAAAAAACACTTTATTAAAGAAAACATCCAAAGGTACCCATAAAAACCATTTGAAAATGGTCAGAATTGAGAATAAATATAAAAAGTTAATAAGAAAATTTCAATTTCGAAACCTTTACAAATTATAATTGAATATTTTTGAAATTGAAACAATTTTATGGAAATAAACATTGCTTAAATGCTTTGAACATAACCCACCATTATCTGTTGTATAGTTATCGTTTTTCCATTACGATCTCATGTTTTCAGATTTGGGAAATCTGAAAAATAATATAGACTATCTGAATCATTGATGTTATCATCATCATCAGCGTAAAAAATTTCTTATCACCGAGTTACCTATGCCTATAGTATTTACATTATATGTATAATAGTGTAAGGACAGAGAATATTTAGAAAAATATGAATTATAATCTTAAAATATAGGAAATTAAATGTGTACTATATAATTTAAGTCTTTTTTACCTGTGAAACAATAATTCTGGTACTTTTTCATCACTTCTGTTTTCACAATCCTAAGCAACACTCTGTACCATTGTTAACAAATTCAATAAGTCTACTCTACAAGAAAAAAAAAGGTGCCTGTCTAATTTTGGTAACAAATACTTATCAAGCGCAAAGTCCAATATTACGAGGCCCGGTTTTTTTTCAATCTCCGATAGGCTATAAATAAAGGACAAGTTCATATAAATCAATTTGCGTCTTTGGAAGTTTTTCTCATACACACGACTCATTCTCCATACTGTAGAAAACGAATCACACTTCGGAGCATCAATAATGGCAGACATGTTTACGTGGCTACAGCACAACGCCAACTGACGCCTGAATTTCAACAATGGTGCAGTGCGAGAGCTTTGCAGTCACCTACAGCGCATGCCCGCGTAGCGTCTGAACGGAGCGATCGGAGGTTGAAAAAAAACGGCCCTCCATTAGTCTTTCTTTGTTTCAAATTTTAACTTAATAGCCTGCTTGGCCTTTCAGCATCTCTAACCTGAAATTTTCTACTCAAACTATTTAATGAAAATGATCGTTACTATATTTACTAAAGAAATTTAATTCACCGCTTATCCGGGCATATAGACCGAGAAACGTTATCCCTTTTTCAAAAGGGTGTAATAATATTCATATTCAAATTTAATGATATTATCATCGATCATTACAATAATTATCCTCAATTTCTGGTGATTCTTTCTTAATAAGAATACGATCAAAAAAATTAGACATTTGTGTATGTTTTTAATGAAATGTTTACCTTTTACCAGGAATTTGAAATTACGCTTAAAAAAATTCAAGGATCTCTAGGATTTACACTTCGCAAAGAAGATGATAGTGCTTTGGGGCATTATGTTAGAGCGTTGGTTAGAGAACCAGCACTTACTGATGGACGAATTAGAGCTGGTGATAAAATAATAGCAGTAAGTTCTCTTTTATATTTTATCTTTTCATTGAATTACTCAAATCATTTGCGTTACATACTTTTTTAATATCTTCTTCTTAAATTCTCTAGTTTCAGCTATTCATTATCTTTTTTTATATATTAAATTTGCTCTATTTCTTTTATTTTGATTCCTATACATCTGTTTAGAAATCATCATCGGTATTAATTAATCCACCACAGGATTAAGATTGTTATCTCCCAGTATCTGGAAACGATTTAGGTCATTAATCATTCATCACTTCTTTTGTTAGATGCCCAATTCCATTTCAAATTATTTATCCTATAAATTCTAGATACATTTGATTCTTCTTCTATATACGTCTTTGTTTTCTTTCTCTAGCTTTAGCACTAGTTGAAGTTTTTGAAAAAATTTTCTTATCATTGTTTAAGTTTCCAGCATTTTTTTTAAACCTGTCTCAATACAATCACACTTCTATTCTTGAAGCCTTGAAATTTTCAAATGAAGAAATAAGCAATACAGTGTTTAATCTCAATTCCATTTAATGGAGAACATCCCGCTTTTTAAATCTGTAAATAATATGAGAAATGGAAACAAACAAAAAGTAGTTGTCGAGGGGGGAATTTAAAATAAGTTTAGGACTAGTAAAAACATACCCGAGATAAAAAGAAACGACCAGAAATTCTCTTCCTTCGCTACAATTATTCTTCTGGACTCTATACATTTTTTTGTATGAAAATAATTAATTACACAAGATATATTCAACCCTCGTGATTTAATCCTACTGAATCTTAAATTAGAAGCGGAATCAAGACGCATATTATGTTGACGAGTGTTCATTTTCTTTCTAATGTTACCCCAATTTATTATTTTTGATGAGCAGTTCTAAACTTTAAGATACATAATTTTATTGACTATTCTTTCAAACGAAATGGTTGTGAAGAGTAGGTGCCACCGTTCTAACCCTTGAATAACACTAATAAATCTAATCTACACGTGCGATTTTTCATTTGTTGGAATTTTCTCGTTTAGAAATGAAAATGTTTGTGATTAACCGTACTGGATTCCACTACGAATTGATACCACTTATATTTTATATGTAATTAATATAACTTCTTTTAGGTAAATGATGTGGAAATATGTCCAATGTCGCACGAGCATGCAGTTCAGTTTTTAAGACAGTGTCCTGAAATCGTCAAGTTGCGCCTTTATAGAGATTCTGCTCAAACTCCTGTTGCTACACTTTCACCAACGGAAACAACACCCAGAACATCTTTTTCTCGTAAAGCCCATTTAAGGTAACATACAGTTGACTTTGTTATTTTTGTACCAACAATAGAAATGGATCATTCTTTTACTTATATTAAATGTATTGTCTTTAATAATTTTATAGCTAGTTTATGTTTTATTCTACATTTAAATAGATATATGAGCGTAACTGTATACTGCGATCTCTATGAGCTTTTATGTCCTCAACAGACCTGCTCTGGACCATCTATAGTTCACCCTCCAATTCCAGAGCTCAAATGATTATAGTATCAGGGAGGAATTTAAGGAGAGACACAACAAAAGTTCTATAGGAACTTTTTGTAATGCTGGAAAAATCCACCAGAGTAATTCTCTTTTAGAACATCCTTTCTCCTAAAACCCCTCGATGTAGATGCAGTAATCTCGAGCCAGAAAGGGCTTGTATGCTGGTTTTTCTATAAGTATATTGGCCTCCTAGTTGAATGAATTAAATGTCGCGTTTTTGATAATTCCTATTCAAGCTCATTTCCATACATCTGGGGAAGTGGTTGTTGGTATTTGGTGCCAGCACTATTAATTAATGTATTTTTAAAAGTTAGGGTAGCAGATCCATTTCACTAAGAATATTTACCAATAATATCTACTTGATAGTTTATGGGTCAACACACGCAAAACTTTTTAATTTATTGAGGGTTTTGTTCATGCTAATTCTACTTGGTATTTTGTATATCAATAAAAACTGTGTCTTTTATTTGATTTAGCAATACATCTCAAAAATTAAAAATGATTGTATAGTTGAGTTTAGTATTGAATCGAAAATGTACAATAATATTTTTTTTATATTTTTTAGACAAGAGGCTATGGATATGCTTAACGATCTAGCCGGCCGTAAATTGTGTATGAACACCGATATATACAATCGGTCACTTTCGCCGAATTCTTCACCACGACGTCTGCGTCGACATCAATTCGCGTCAGACGCTTCCCAAGGCGATTACGTCTCAAATAATGATCATACCCAACACGGTGACTACTCTACCTCTCATCCACAAGGTATTCTAATAGTTTGACAATATTATTTCACCAACATCTACTGTGACACGTTTAAAATCGCGTTAAACCTCCCCTCTTATATCTGATTCAAAACCTGCTCATTTTAGTGGTAATATTGGCATCAATCTATGGTAATAAATAGGTTACATTATAAAAATAGAGAAGACTCAACCAGTGCTCTTTGACAAGAAAAGGTACATGCAAAAATAAAATGTGGAAAACTTGACAATTTAAACGAAAACTAGTTGAGAGTAAAAACATATCGTCAGTCTGTGTAGAGAACTGAGAATTGGACCAGAAGAAGATACAAAAGATGAAGTTACTACAAAGAAAAGAAGATCGATTCCTGTGTAGAAGTGAATGAAATGAGTGTCTATTCTGAAGAAAACTACAACAGTCATAAAGGAGGCCATGGATAATGTTTCAACCGTCAATAAGAATAAGAAGATAGGAAAATTGAAGACTAAATTCATACAAATTAAGAAAACTTTGTTGATTATTATTTTATTCACTTATTTTTTGAACAATCTACCCTTATTCGAAAGAAATCTCAAAGAAATTAGATGGAATCCATTGTAGTGGTTTCCGCCAGATGGTGTTAGTTATACATTATAAACGTAAGCTGTAAAAGAAAAGAAATTGAATTAGGCTTGAAGGAATAAATAAGAAAATAGTTATGAAAACATGAAGAAAAATAACAAGAAATTTTTATTATTAAATGTTTCTCTAAGTAGAAATAGAACATGTTTTGAAGTTGTATTTTTTTACATACGAATAAAATAAATATTTAATTTTTTGTTACTGCCCACCCATCCCATTTGAATACACGGTTGTTTTGGAGGGTAAGTGACAGTTATTACATAACATTGGACTTAATAACTTTTATTTACCATCAAAAACTACCTTTTGGATACTCAGCCCCCGTATTAAAACGTCTTGTATTGTTACTTGTGAATGCTTTCAATTTACATAAAGATTTTCTCTATAACGAAACCAATTTACCTTGAAAATTCCTCCTAAGAGGGCTATCGCTTTTTACAGATGACACTGTTGAATCTGAATTTTAACCACGGCTCTAAAATTAAACACTACCTACAAACTTGATAAATTGTATAAGCATGCAACAATAAATTGTTTACTATAAACCTGCGCTAGCTCTCTAAGGAAAAACTTTTCAATAAAGGTCAGATGGGCATAAAATTACATGTCGTATCTGTAGTTTACGATTTCAAAGATTTACGAATCTGCACACCTTATTATTGATTATCGATTGAATTTATGGCAATTTTATTTATTCTAATTTAGACTACGAAATTTATCACGAGCAGTTTCATGAAGGCATCATCCAGAAATGTCCTAGGCCTTTCGACGAGGACGCTTTTAATTCACTCTTCTCGATGGAATCGGACGAAGGAGATCGACCAAATAGACCGAGTTCGTTGGAACTATATAATCCAAATCAAACCCCGGTGGCTTGTCGCAAACCCCGATTTAATTTTTCATTGGCTCACAACGCTTACGAATTGAATAATTTAGATGCCGAAGTTCTGGATGCACCCAATTTAAAATATAATTTATGTAAGTATTACTTCCTTTCAACTTTTTTCTTTAGCATTTGTGCGACAATATTCTCCAAGCTCTATTTGAATTAACTGAAGAGAGGGAAGGTTTAACTGCGCTATTCTTCACAAAAACAACTGATTAATTCAATACTTTTTTTAAATACATTTATCCAAACCTAGTTGAGACATACTAACTCTTTTTCATATAATTATCAGGTAATGAAGATGTAAAAACATCAGATTCGGAAGGCCAAGAACCTGTTAGTATGCCACATATTCCGACTACTACTACTTCGAATTTTAGTTACAAACATCCGGCCTATCAATCAGCGCATCCTCAAATTAATCCCGAACCAACAGTAGAACAACCTCCTACCAAGCCTGTCACTAAAGTTGATGATGGTACTATAAGGAGAAGAAAAAAGGAAGAAAGGGATGCTAAATCTAATCTTACTGCTCAGCAACTACCAATGAAGGAAGAATATGAAGTAAGTTGAAGTTTATGAGATTTAGAAACTTGTATAAATGAGATTGGTAGATGTGCTTGAAATCATTCTTTTTTAAAACACTCTATATTTAACTACCGATTAACTTGTTGACTTAAAATTTCACCTGCTTATTTTATTATCAAACTACTGTAGTAACAAAGTTTCTACATTTCTCTTACAGACGGCGTGAAAGTATTTTATTAAAACGTTTAGTCATATTATAAAAGATCGTGATGACCTCGCGGTTAGGTCGCATTTTAAAATTTTCTTCAGTTATTTCCTTTCTTTCATTATTCATTAATCGTGCTTATTAATATTAATAAAAATAACTAATAATTTGTGTGTGTATCGGGTGCTTAGAGCTACTTATGGTCCATATAATCGACCTAATGAACGTACAATTCGCTCTACCATCAGTAAGTTTGAAATCCATTTTTCGTGATTGGATACCATTCGACGAAAGACAGTACGAATCCATCGTATAGTCCATATCTAGTCCCTAGTGGCTACTGGCTATTCCCTGATCTCAAAAAAATGCGAAATTAAGCTCAAACTGAAGTCTATTTTGAGGCAAAAGACAAATCCACAAATGCACGGCATCGAGAAGTTAGAGAAGCGTTGGAATGATTGTATTGTTCATAAAGGAGATTACATTGTTTTCCTTAGTTAGTCATACGAGTTATTGAGTGATGTGTTGCCTGTTTGTACCAATTTTTTAATGTTTCACTTTACATACATCTCTGTAACTCCTTATGTATTGGGTTTGTTTTAAAGGTCCTTGCGATTGAACTGAATCGAGGTTGGAATAGCAGATTAGGATTTAGCTTACAAGGAGCCGCTGGTGTAACATACGTAAGCGCAGTTCATGCCGATAGTGTAGCTGCTAGAGACGGAAGACTAAAACCGGGTGATCGTCTAATTAAGGTATTCTATTATCTATTATATTTAAAAAAGTTATTGATGTCTACTTTAGTGAAGAAACTTATCCACTACCAAAAAATGATGATTTCTTTATTTTACTTTATAGCAATAATTTTTACATTACATTTTATCTTATTTTCATAGTAAATTAAAACTTAGCAAGGAACGAAGGTATGGTAATTGTCTTGTTTGTCTATTAACCATGCTTTTATTACATCTATTTGCTTTTAACTGAAAATTTCCACTATTTAAAAACATTATGTTAGGTACTGGTTTATTTCCAACTGAATAATTCTTATTATTATACTAGATATTTGAATTATCGCTAGACTTTCTTGAAAAAAAAAATGACATCGAAAGTTTGAATCCATTGTACCTATTTTTAAAGTACATCGGCTTTCAATTGGGGTACTACGGACCTATCAGAAGGTCTATGTGGGCAACAATCCTATTGATCGAAATTCAACTATGAACTATTCTCAATATACATGCGACTCACCTCGTCGTGGTATACCCGATATATAATAGCTTTAAATAATTTTCTTCAGGTGTATAGCAATCGAATTACAGATAATTCTCATAATACTGAAATTTGTCTAATTTTTGTGATATATTTTCTTTTGTAGGTAAATGATGAGAGCATAGAGCATATGACTACTAGTGAAGTAATAGATTTACTGCGAATAGTAAGGGGTCCCGTGTGTATTGTAGTTTCAAGGGTCAAATCTAATGAAGACTGTCCAAAAAGCAATGCGGAGAATTGAAAAACCCTAGTAGTACAATTTTATTAATTATAAGAAAGCATTTTAAAATATAAGATCAATATCTGTTTTATCAAGCTTCGTTATATCATTGTTTATTATTAAAACAAATATTATATTATCGTTTTTTTATTGTCAGTGCTTTTAATTGAAAGTTTTGATATTGTTAATTATTGAATTGATTGTCATTACACGCCATATTGGTGTCTTCCTATATTACTTATTTATTTCAATTAAAAGTATTGGTATTTTTGTAACATTTTAATATTTGTGATATACTGTTTTTACGATATACTTGCAAAAAACGTCACTAAATTATACCAACAAAAAATGGAAATCATTACTGTACCATATAGATTTCAACCAATTTTTCCAATTCAGAATATGATTTAGTGGTAGTAAAAATTGATTTATGAATTCTGGGTTAGAATTTTCAAAACAATAATTAAACCACTGAAATTCTATAAAATTTTTGAAAATATCAAGTTTCAAACGGTTTCAGTTTATACATGTAATAATTTAATATCAACAAATATTTGGAGATATGATAAAAGTCTTGTATATGTTTATTAATTTCTCCTTTTATTCTATAGACACACCCTTTATAACACAAAAATTAATTTTTCTAATAGAGCATGTGGAATCTCATTTGCAAAGAAACTGGTTTTTAAAATCCTTCCTAAACTTCTTCGTTATTCTTCTTTAATCGGTGCTACGGTCCTTTGAGAACCAGAGCCTTCTCAACAATCAACTCACAATCCTTTCTGTCCTGAGCATGGTGCTTCCAGCGTCGAATCGTTAGCAGCTTCAGATCTGCCTCAACGTCCTCCAACCAGCGAATGCGTGGCCTTCCTCTCAGTCGCCGTCCTCCAGGAACTCCATACATATTTCGATCAGAAGGCATATTCTCCACGTGTCCTAGCTATCTCAGACGCGTTCTCCGGATGCACGCCACCAAATCTGGTTCGTCATCGTCCCTCTCAGCTCAAATTTCCTCCGGATCTTCAACGCACTGTTCTCGCAAACAGGACCAAAAATATTTCGTAGGATCTTACGCTCCGAGCAGTTCAAAATTTCCCTAAAATACTCCTAATTATCATGTCAGGTCCGCTTCAAAGTCATCCAACCAGCAAATGCGTGGTCGTCCTCCAGGAACTCTATACATGGCTCTACGTGGATATTGATCAGAAGGCATCTTCTCCACGTGTCGTAGCCACCTCATCGCGTCACCAAATCTAGCTTGCATCGTCTATCTTTGCTAAGCATTCCTTCGGATCTTCAAAGCACCGTTCTCGCAAACAGGGCCAAAATATTTTGTAGGATCTTACGTTTCCAGCAGTTCAAATTTCCCCTACAATGCTCTACAATACTACAATGTCCCTCTACAGTTTCGGGATATTATATAACTCTGTGATCATAAAAGCAAAGGTCAAGTTACAAATAAAAGAAGAATAAACCATATACCTATATATCAAAAGTATGGAAGGTAGAGAGAAGAAGAATAATCTGTGTTCATGAAAAAGTCCGTCGAAATATGTTAAATATAGGTGGCCCCATATTAGCATCAGAGTAAATTTCATTTAGATTATATTCACTACATTATTTTGTACTACGCAAATCCTTGATATTTTCAATAATGAACTTCTCGAGTCAAAATTGATATTAAATTTTTTAACTCGGCATACTTCAATTCATCTGCAATTGTTACATTCATACAATAATCTTTGTCTACACCAGCGCCATTCTGGAAGTAGTTTGAACTGAACGCATCTGGACACTTTCTTCTCAACTTTTCTCCCATAAGAGATACTCCTCCTTCTCTCTACTCTCCATAAATAATAGTGACGTTTAGTAAGTTTATCCTAAAAAAAGTTTAGTGTCTGTTATTGTGGATATGTAAAACACATTTTTTTAAAGACTGCTTCATATTTAGTGTGATCAATCGTGCTGCTATTAATTACGTAACTATATAGAGACTGCATTTCAATTTTTAAGTCATGGAATTGAATTTTTCATTATTTACATTTCCGACGCTTTTAATAAGACGGAAGAGGAGAGGAGAAAAAGATTATTTACATATCTACGATATATTATACATTGTTATATTCGAAAAGTTTTGAAATAAAAATCGTGGGACTTTTTTTATGCTAAATTATATCAACTTCGCAGGTAGCCATCAATTATTATCAATAAGAACTGACTCTACTGCTGGAGTAAGATGTTTTGACATTAATCAGCTCAAGATGTCTTTCGATTGATGTATAAAAATTTAGACAATACTCAATTATAGATATTTATGATGTGAAAATTGAAAATAACATTTTCGGTGGACGGCAGTCTATTTCAGTCCATAAACCTTTTCAGAGCAGTATCATATTTGTAAATAAGTCTTGTCTTTAGTGTAAATTAACTTGAAGAAATTATATATTCTAATTCAGTGAACAAGGTATAATTTTTGGAAGTCTCAGAATCTCTGTCCATAATCTTCAGTTTCTTCACTTGATTTTGGTCTTTCAACATTCTCTATTTGATTCAACTCAACATCAGAATCAGACTTTGAATCTGAAGTCAATTCTCATGTTTACAATTTTTCATGCGTTGTATTTAAAAAAATTGTACACAAGAAACAATTTTCTATTAACTTTTTCATTATTTCAAAGACCAATAGCACATCCTTACAGATAGTTCAATATTTGGGAGAAACAAAAATTGATCTGTTGAAGATAACATTTGTCTTTACGAAACATAGTATTTTGAATGACTGGTTTTCAAATTTATATACTATGGTGGTCGTTAAAAATTAAATTTTTTACGACGCCCCCAATAACCTCCTTTCTAATGATAAAACAGTGGAACAAAATAACACGTGCCTCCATACGATCTTAGTTAATTTTTCGGTATAATTATCTTTTTTAGGAATTAGAGGGCGTCGCAAAAAAATTAATTTTTATGACCACCCTATTATATACTTAATTCCTGTTCTTGCCTTGTAAAAAATTTTAATTCTTGAAATACTTTAGCACTGTTAGACTACATCACTTGTATGGTTGATAATGTTGATTGTTTTTTGAAATGAGGCCCCCTTCATTCGCTTCACGAACATGAAACATATGAACCAATAAATCTGTCTTTCTTTTTTGGTTGATATCCGTCATCAAAAACGCATTTAGGTGTTGTAATTAATTTTTTTATTGTTAGATTTCAATTAAAAGACATGAAATCACGATTTTATGATTTAAAAAGTATTTTATTATTCAATATATTCTTTCCCTGAACATTAATACAATTGTTCATTGAAATTTCATCCACAAGATGTGAGAACAATCAACATCCAAATCTGGTAAACAGTTTGAATTGATTTTTAATAAGATTATTCACATTATTTTGATAAAACATGATTTTTGTATTGTGTAAACTTTTTTTCACGAATTTTTCCATACAGTTGATGCTGAAGATTATAATAATACTCTGTTTTAACATTGTGGAAGTAATCCACAAGCAACATTCCTCTTGCAACCTAAAAAAGTTGATGTAACACATTCGTGTCTGTTACCTGAACCCAGGACATTTTAACTTACTTAAGGACACTTCAAAATATTTATTAATCATATAGGAAAGGGCAAATTACACGGGAAAGAAGAGAACCTATCAATACACAAATATGTCACCCCTTTTAAAGTTTTTATTTCAAAGAAAAGTGTATATAAAGCAGTATCCTTAGTATCCTTAGATTTGAATTAGAAATTTATGTACATAATTCTGAACTACTTTGTACATTATTTACGAAGTTGAAATTATTTTTTATCAATTTCTACTGAAATACCCTGGAAATGTCATATATTATATGAAAGTTACAAAGAAATGTTTCTTCTATTATCCCATAGAAGTTATTTTCAAAACTTTTCAAATTTCTTGATATTTTATAGTTTCCCTGCGTCGAATGTGATTAAATAAAATTTATGGTTAAGAATCTATTTTGTTAATGTTGAATTCTTAAATATATGATTTTGTTTATTAGGAATAATTATACTAGTCTTATTGTAGAGTGAATTCCAGACATGAGGAAGTTGAACTTAATCAAAATAAAAAAAAAACAAAAAAATGCAAAACGTTTAACTATTCCAAGATTACTCTGTTGATTTATTAGTAAAATGTTGGAAACAATGTAAAGAACAGCACTAGAAATAAAAACATACACTATAAAAACTTGATACGGTTTTTTAGAACTATTATTAAATAGAAGTACGAGAACTTGAGCTCCTATTAAGTGAACTTGTTCTTATAGAGATAGATAGGTGCATAATATTCATACCGAATGTTTCAAAAATAAGGAAACGACAGTCTGACTTATATCCCCATTTCTTCCATTTGAATCACGTTTTCCATTCATCTATAAACTATCACTAAAAGGATAGTGAGACTAAATTCGATGTCGGATATCAATGCTGTTCCTTAGTGGGGCTGAAAAAACGTAAAGTAAAAAAAGAGAGATCTAAAATCTAGATTCCTATTTTATTATTTTCCTGTTGGATCTTATTTAGTTGTGTTGACACCGGAAAAACAGTAACGATTATACTTATTAGTCATTGTAGCAAATGACAGGAAAAAGTTTCTTATCTAATGTCGTAAGCGATTTAACAAGAAATAACAGAACTTCTACATAATTTGAATTCGGAGGTCATTACTTATAATTAAGTTAATGTACTTAGTGGAATCAAAATAATTTGAAACACATTTTTGGTAATGTATACATGGAAAAATGTTGGGTGTTATTTAAGCATTCCCAACATTTATTAGCTATTGCTGCCCAGTGTGCTATCGATTCATCAACATACCTTTCATTGACTGTTAATGGCTTCCAATCGCCAAGTGATTCCTTGCTGATGTATGTCGTAGGTTTATGTACATTATGTAAAATTTCACATATTTTTCAATAACCACAAATCGGCTGTTTACATCATTCTTTTTTTGCTTAATTTTCACTGTTTATAACATTTCCTAACCTTCAGTATCATCTGTTACTGTTACTTGATTAATTTCATAAATTTGACAAGCTTCTGCAAATATAACAACCTTGCAGTTGCAGTTTCGTAATTTACCGAGATTTATCTGGCAATAATAGTAGTACAACAGTGTACTAGTTGAAAAATTTACATTTATGAAATTATCACCTCAATTGGACGACCAGAACGTTCACCATCATCGGTGTATGTACGACCACGTTTAAATTCAGCAAACCAATAACAAATGGTTCTTTCCGATCGAGCAGAGTCCGTATAACTCTTTTAAAGCTTATACAGTATTTTATTTTTTTATCAAGAAGCAATGATAAATTAACACGCGAAATTGTTTTGAAAATAACAAAAGTAGCTTTATTTAAATGGCTGTCACTTTTTCTGACAAATCGAAATGTCATGAAATTGTATACTTAGTCTTTTGAAAGCTGGTACTTCGTAAACGTTATATGGATTTGATCAATGTCAGCGCCATCTGTGTGTCAGTCACACGACTTATTGAGTGATGCAGTAAGTTAGAGCTTTCTGAAAATAAAATGGATTCAATGCCAGTAGCAATATCTTTATGCAGCCTACGAGCTTTTCAATCCACCAATATCTATAATAGATTTTTTGTTTTTTGCAATGTTTTATTTCTGCTTTTTAATAAAATTAGATAAGAATTTCTTTACCAGTTCAAATATATTCAATCAAAAATCAATACGGAAAAGATGGACATCGATTTTTCAAGATATGAAGAGGAGTGTTCAACGTTTTCACATTTTGATATGATAATTAAGATTGTCGACCGTTTAAGAACGATGGAAATGTTGAAATTATATAGAGCAGCGAAAAATCAGTTGAAATTTTGTGTATTTAAATTTAATTTTATGAATGTTTTGATACCGAACATCTTCATTCATATTTCAATTAACTACCATTGTTGGATAACATATATTATTTTTGAAAAATGAGATTATTAGATTTATACTTCCGATTTGTTCAAATATCGGTTTGATCAAAATATGATTGCAGCATACAGGATAACATCAATTTTTTAGTAGCTCCTTCATAATTACTTCGATAACATACAGAATAGCTCAAATTATTCTAAAGATTACATAATTATATACACATTTCAATTGTGTGTTACTTTTTAACTTGGACTCTCCAGTAGAGTCTATAACGACTATCATTCCCATAATTTGCAGAATTTGTAGAAGGAATTTGGTATCCTTTATAAATAAACTTGAGCAAATTTGTTTTCATTTAAATTGGCAACCATATTTTAGTCCAAGTATTAATGTGATCTGTAGATTTTTCGATTATTCACTAGCTTCTTCATGGCTTTCTCAAATGACTAGAGTTGCAATAGTTGCAATAATATCGTGCTCAAGTCTAGGTAAGTATAACATTGACCTTAATAGAGTTATCCAAAGTACTTCTGCTTCAATATCTAATAATTCAGACTGAAATATCGGTCGGTCTATAATCTTTTGAGTTCTATAAATGTTGGTTAGGTAATATAACATATTCAACTTGTAACTTAGACCGTTATGACAAACTTCTTTAGTCATATGTATTGAATTGAAGATATCCCAACAAAAAAGGTATCTAGCTCAAACTTACTTATTCTGGCTTTCTAATTATTGTATCCTTAAGTATTTATAATATTTCCTTTTTTATTAACACGCCCTATATTAGTTTCACCTGTAAGTGGATTTGTTTGTTTGTAGCAAGTGACATTTAATAAAAATTTCGTTCGACAGGGGATTCGAACTTCTGATCTCCGGTTGGAAATCAAGCACTTCGACAACCTTTGGCTCGATATAAGTTTCGAGAAGATCTAGGTATATAAGTAGCGAAGGTGTGAAACTAAAAAGTGAAAAATAAAGTTTAAAATAACTATAAAACATGGTTTTAAAGCACATCAAACTAAAAAGTTAACAATAATTGTTAAAATTACCTTGAAACAATAATGAATAAGTATTATTGTGAAAAAAGCGTTGGGCGCTCGATGTACGAAAAATAACTTTTTAGTTTGATCTACTTTCAAAGCATTTAGTTTTTCTTAACTATATTTATAAAATTCGCAAACATGCCAAATAAGTTAATTATATATAAATAGTTAACAAAGTAGTAAAATATCTTTGCATGGTGTGAAGGGTCAAGTATGAATAATATGCGCTTACCTAAAGTCATAAGTACAGTTAAGCAGAATGTCTTAGTACTGTCAAAACTTGTTAGCACTGTTATTGGAATTAAAGAAAAAATATATATATTGAAAATAAACATCCTGATATAATAGCACACATTTAACGTTTAGCAAGAAATATTTTAATAAAATGGTGCAAAAAGGGTTAAATACAATGAATGAAATTGAATGGTATTCATACTGAACACACTACCACGACACCAACTTTCACAATTACACTGTCTGACGCGCGTTTTAATAACCAAGTTATCGTCCTCAGAGACTAAAGGTAAAATGTTTACCTTCAGTTTACTTCCAGTCTCTGACGACGATAACTGGGTTATCGAAACGCGCATTAGACAGTGTAATTGTGAGTGTTGGTGTAGTGGTAGTGTAAACAGTGTGGTCAGTATAAATCTCAGGTAGTAAGTGATAATATGTTCAAACCAAAAATTTATTCAAACAAAGAGTTTTGAGTTTTCCCTCTAAGTCATTAACTTTTCTTTCGTGAATTTATGGTGAGATTAGTTAGAAAGAATTTGTGAGTATTTTAGAATTATTATATAGTAAGAGAGCAATGAGTCAGCACAGTGTGAATGGCAGAGTCATCGTTGTCCTTGCTAATGAAGACTTATTAGTATAGAAAAGAATTTCATAATATAAGTAGGGCTTATAAATTACCAAATATTGGTATTTAAGAGATTTGCACAGTTTACTTTCGTAAGAGTGCACAGTATTTTTTTGAGATGAGGAACTTATTGTATTTCTGTTTTCAGTTATGAAATATTTTCCCCATTTAACTAGAATTCTTCCATATATTCCATAATCGGTTATTTCATTATTTCTAATAACTTCCAGTTCATTTTATTTGTTTAGCGATTGAAGCAAATTACCTGTCTAAAAGCAATAAAAACATGTCTCAGTATATATTGTTTTAAGTTATGTTAGTTTGACCACCCTGTACATAAATCTATGATTTTTTAATACATTAAGAGGTGGAACATTAAATAATTGCTTAAGCTGTTGCACGACTATAAAGTAAAACTTTTTGTACTTGTATTCATTATTTTTATATTGTTTTTAATATTGTTTGCTCCTAGTATGCTTACCTATTGACTTTAGCACTTTTTGCACCACATGTCATTCCATTTAGATGTAAGAGTGGGTGCACAATATTTTCTTCTAGGCTTTATTAACTGTAGCTGACAGAATATTCTCTGCAATACCCTTCTAATTAAGATTAAACTTGATGAAATAATATGAATAATCAAATTCCACTTACTTAAACAAAGAGAAATACATAATAATACATTATGAAAATTACTAACATTCTAAATTTTTGCCTCAGATAGGAACTAATGTTATTTTTTGTAAGGTACGTGTAAATCAAACATTCAAAGTAAAAATTACAAAAACTAGCAATATATTCAAACGTTAGCTTAATGTAATTAGATTTCCAGTTTGTATATACTTCGTAGGAGGACTATTAGCAATTTAATTAAAAAGACAAGGAAAAATTAGTATCCTGTATATTAGGATGACCATTCCTTGGTACTATATCTACGATTGCTTCTCTTCTTTATCCGAACTCGTTTTTTATATCAATTATTTGAGGTTATATATGTATTTCTATTTATTCTTTCTATTTGACCCATTGTACGAGGAGGAATTTGGCGGGGTGACAAAAAAAAGACTCGTCAACTCGATCACTCTACTTTCCTGGTCCTTCCTGGTTTGAAAACTTTCAAAGTTCCGAATTTCACTAACGGAAAATTCATATCCTACTGATTGATACAACTGAAAATTAAAACTTATAGATGAAAAAGAAAATGAATTATTTTAAAACAATGTAAATCCTTTTACCATTTTTCTGGTTTCCATCTTCATTAAATCTGTAAGGTGTCAGTTGTTTCGTTATAAGATTTTATATGTACCATGTGGGAGTAACGACTCTATTGGAAACATTTGGAGAAGAACAAATAAGTTTCAGGATAGAATAAATGAGAAGGTATATATGTGTGCACCTTAACGATGAAGAATTGTGAAAAAATTAAATATATGGTTCTTTAGCAATTTTACAAGAAATTAGAAATATTTCATCCGTCAAAAGTATAAAAAAATAGTTATTAAAATGTCCATTGTCAATAATTTAATTGCTAGTTCTTCATCTCTATTGTGAGTCAAATCTTTAATACTAACAGTGAACCTGATTAGCTAGAAAAATTATTATACACATTTATTTATTATTTATAACTCTATAGTTGTATATCAATACGAACCAGCACCTTTTAATAGATTTTTCTTGAATAATTCTATGATTTGGCAGGTCTCTCTATGTATTTAGTTATAAAAAATATTGTTTCAGTTGGTAGGTAAGTTTTGTAGCAAAATATGATGACTAGTTGTATATACTAAGGAATTGAAAATATTGTATTGCCCAGTTTGAATTTGACTCACTGTATCAATTCTATAAACTAAAAATTTATTGTATATTATATAGTTTTTAGGGTTTTCGATGTTTTGTTTTAATCTGAAACCAAAGACAGAAATAAATATCATTGAATTCAAATTGTGTTTTATTTGCCTAACACATTTCTTTATATTTTTGCTGTTGTGAGAAATTATGAATAATAAAGCGGTGAGAAGTTAGAAGAAACCAATAACTATTAATAGTTAAAAAAATATGAGAAACGGAAAAGTTAAAAAGGAGATAACAAAACCAAAAATTTCCTTTTTCTTTATATGTAGATTTTAGATTGGTTTGTCGTGAACTTATAAGATATAAATCTTATGTAGAGGAACAGAAGGCAAAACGAAACGGTTAAATTACTATGAGACTACTAGGGCCATCTATTTGTTGAGAAGTGTGTCTGATAAATACGCATTCCCCGTTCTGGGTCAGCGTCAGTGAACGTGCCACGTATGACATAAGATAAATAAAAAATCGGATCTATAATGTACCAAAGAATACACTAAAACGACGATTCGATACATATAAGGAAACTAATGATCTAGAACAAACAACTGGAAAAAACTAGGACGTTTTGAGCAGATCTTTAGCAAGAAACAAGAAAAAGTACTAGGTTCGTATTTTAAAGACTCGGAGAGCCGTTTCTACTTCCTAACTTTAAAAACTTTTGGAGATTTGCCTATAATCTAGCAGAAAAAAATAACTTACTTCACAATTTCGATCATGATACAAAGATGGCTGGTAGATATTGGGTTGAAAATTTATTAAGGCGAAATCCGGGTATAAGTTTCCGCAAATCAGAGGCCACTTCAGCAGCTGTGGCATCAGTGGCATGCAGTGACAGTCCACACATTTTGTCTACATTGTTAACGAGACTGGCATGACTACCAAAAGTTTGCTTGTCAAACGTGGTTTGCTACATGACGTGTGTGGATATAACTAGAGTAAGGGCTCTTGCTACATGTCACAAGTCATGCCTCTATCAGTCTTTCGTGTATAGTTATTAATCATCGTGTAACAATAAAAAGAAATTCAGACCATCAAAAACCATTAACAAACCACATGCCCAAATAAGTTGCTGACAAAAATTAAATTTTTGAGATTGATTTGATTTGACTGACTTGAATAGGAGAGTTGTGGTAGCGTGTCACAATTCGCCTAGGTGCCAAAAATCGCAACTTGGTCAGAATAATAATTCGTAATTTCAAAACAAGATTGAAACGTAGGAAGACAATGCCACGCTTTAAAAACTCAAAAACCACTTAATATAAGAGAGAATAAAAAACTTACTCTTCGGCTTTTCGGTAATAGGCTCCGACAAATCGTCTTTGTCACACCTCTCCTCGGTCTCCCCTATGTCCACTTTATTCAGTAGATTTAGCACCATTCGACGTTATGCTAAAAGAGGAACGTTGCTGATATTGTCAACGCTACGACAAAGTAAATGTAATACATTCCGAGAGAAGCCTATTACTTAGGAGGAGGAGTCATCGAGGCGGCAATCAGATTTTCTAAATTGTTGGTTAGTTCACTTTTCAGATCTTTGATTAGATCTTTTCCGAACCAAGTTTTGAATTGCATAGCGATCTGAACTCTTTGTTCATTAGTTCACTACTGATAGCCAGTAATAAGGGTAATTGGGGTAATGGGGGCCCACTAAGCTTATTTGCTATTATTACAGCCCTCAACTCTTCTCAATAAAATTTTTAAGAAATACAGTAGGCACAAGCAAATATACTCTTTAATATACTATATCAATATTTCAAATAACACAACAAGCTGATGCTATTTTAGATAAATCATAAATATTTTGTATTTCATCGACTTATTTCTTCGAAAACTTATGGATTGGCAATTTATATCAGCTCGAAATACTCGGCTTTTGTAGTATTCTTTTATTGACACAATGAGTTAATAAGGGCATTGGATACCATTCGTGGTAGCGTGAAAACGTCACGCTTGACGGCCTCCCCTTGATTATCAATTCCAGGTGTCCGTGTAAGCATGGAAACAGTCTAGTGGTAAAGTTACGATAGCTGAAAACGAAATGCACACAGACAGGTATCATGCCCGGCTGTTTTTCACTATGAATTACTCTTCATTTAAATAAAATGACTAATACTACTTATTAAAACGCTGAAGATAGTAAGTCATTATTATGTAATGTCAATATCCTCAATTGCTTCCGTGTCGCGATAACTGATTTCGTACGAGGGATGAATTATTAGTTATTATTTGTTTAGATTCATAAACTATTTCCTCTAATTTATCATTAGATGCGTCAGATTAATAATAAATTTTCGTCAACCGCGCAAAACTAATACAGGAAGAATCACCAAAGTAAAATTAAAATATCATGTAGTACATTTTTTTTTATTTCTTTGCTTTGAACCCGTAACAGGATTTGTTTAGGGTCTATTCTATCGTCAACAGATTAAAAATTGGGGTCTTAAGGTGGTCAATGACATGGGATGAGAATGTAATAACTGCTTATGTATAAGTAAATTAACCTAACAAAATATTAATTTTATTAAGAATGAGTTTTCTCGGTAAAGGTGTATTAAAGAGGATTACAATTGTTTCAACAATCAAACTGGGAGAAAATGATTAAAGTCTCAAATTAAGGAAAGCTTCTGGTCCCAAGGGTATCGCTGGTGCCAAATCAGAAGCATTTTTCGACAGGAAACTATTTAAATGCATAATGATGACTTTTGACGTTAAAATAGTTATTTATCAAGTGTGTAAAGTAGCCTTTTTTCGACGAATGTGAATATTGTCGCCCCAGGCAAATGCAAAAATCACATCGAGTCGAAAAAAAGCTTACTTTACCCACGAATTTCATACAATATTTTTTCTACTTGCGAAAATTTTATAAAAATACAGTTTAATGGTAATTTTCTTCACAAACTAGTCCGTGAAATATGTTTCTGTACACACTAGTTCGTAAGTAAGTAAAAAATAAAATTGGAATGAGCGCGACTTGAGCCTGGGACCTTCCACATGTGAACCTTGTACTCTAGTCACTTGGAAATAATTGCCTTCACCCACTACTGCTCAAAGTAGTGACAGTGCTCAGGGGATGGGAATTTCTGATTATTTGATTTACATTATAAGCGACTGTTTATGTGATCGTCTTTTGATATGTGCGACTAGGAAAAATTTGGAAAGAGCTTGGAGCTATTTACTTCTCAATTTATCAACCGAGGTACTGCTGATGATGTTGCGGGAAATCTAACGTGGATCTATGGCGAAGCACTAGTATTAGCAAGACTAGTTTCGACTTAGTGGAAACCAAATTCTAGCTCGTGGTTCTTACAGCACTAAGGTGTTTCCTGTAATCATCAGCGAGCTCTCATGAGCGTCTCAAACTGGCTCATATTCTAAGGAGTGGAGGTAAAGAGGAAATAACACAAAGAGGAACGAAACTGAAATACACCGGTGCAACGCAGTGGGTTTATCCTACAGTATCCGAGGCAACTACGTTGGTTACTGCTAAAATATTCAGCAAACCACTAACGGAAGTTTGGAAACTTTGGAACGCTGAGACCCGAGGAAAACAGGACGTTACGTTAAACTAATCCAATATTTTTGAATTTTTAAAAAAAGAACCTTGAACCTTAAAATCAAGTTTTGATTCCATAAACTGTTGTTTATAATTTTAAGATGAAGTAAATTGTTATTTAACAAAATTCTCTTCAGCTGTTTTCATCATTTTAAACTAAAAGAATGTTAAAAGTCCTTCTTATATACAGGATATTTTTAAATTCATGCGAAAAAATCCAGGAGGTGATTGCTCGTGTGAAATTATAATGGGTCTTTCTTTTAACAAAAATTTTTTAATCCGCCCCTTTCCGAGATATCTTCCTTAAAAGGTGGTGACTTGAGTTTCTATTCTATTCTATCTTTTCTCTAATATATCAATAAAGCTAAGAGCATGAAATTTTGTTATTTTTGTGTACTGGCATGGGACCAACTAAGGGTATTTTTTCAATATTCCTATTACATTATACAGGGGTACAATTAGCAACCCAAATAGAATTACTTAAAGCCCTTGTTCACTAACTCACACAATTCCTTATTGGACACTGAAAATTCAACTTCTCTCAACATCATATGGGAATCCGATAAGCTTCCGCCCAGGGATTGAGGGCACTATCACCCAATAACAGGGTTTGTGACTGAAATATTGAAAACATTGATATACAAGGAGGTTTAGCTGCACAAAAGAGAAGTCCCAAAACTGATACTCAAGTGATAGGTGATTTTTAGCGAACAATGACTAGTCGTAGATAAACGAAAGGACTATAAGTAACAGATAACGTTCAACTTGCGTTGATGTAGAGAAGAGGTCCGCCTAGTAATATAAGATCAAAAATAATCAAGTTTTCCACCACGACTTTTGCGTGTTCAATTAACACAATTTCAAATTTGTACTTAATTGGGTCGACGTGGTTTAATTACATTAAAAAATATTTGGATTGTGATCCTAAGTTGCGAGTTATAAAATGAACTGAGAAGTGTTTTTTTTTTTGGAAATGTATTTTACTGATTTCAGCACGTGCTAAGAATTTATTTTATATCCTGATTAGGCGGAACTGTTCGTGCATATGTACATATTATAAAAACCGTTAACTTTCCCTCTCTGCCGTTTTTTAGCTTTAACTTTTCTCTCATTACTTCGCTTACTATTTGTTCAATTTACGTCGAGCGGCTTACGAGGGTTTAACAGTTAAAACATCGGTACCATAACGAAGTATTGCGCGTCTAATTTACTCTATAAAGTTTTGGATGAGTTTTCAAAAACCGTGCGTAACAAAAACTGATTGTTCGGTTTTGAATTGGTGAACGATTATTTTGAAAATATAACTGATATTCCACGTGAGTAAACTAAATATATAAATGATTAATTAGTAACAGTTAATGATAAACAAAATAATTGAAACTTGGACAAATTCATTATAATTTCACTGACGTATAATGTGACATTATTTGCTATCAGTTTTCAAAATAATTTTAACTATAACTTTTGGTTCGCATTTTATAAAGTTTTGTAAAAATTATATGTATTTCTTTTGATGGTACTCCTACTAAGGAGCGAAATGCCAAAAAGATAAAATTAAATTAAAAAATATGGATATTAATCTACGAGCTCAAGAAATTAATATCTAAACATCAGGAATAAGACTACAAAAATGTATATAATGGTCCCAACCCAAAAGTACCTAGCCCAACAAAGAAAATACAAAAATTTTTCAACTTAATCTCCGTTTGGCTCCATACACTTTTCGCAGCGATGTTCAAAAGTTCGATATCATTTTTATAATCGTCAAGCTTCTCAAAATAGCCATTAACTTCCGACATCACCTCTTCTTTTTTAGAAAATCTTCAACCATCGAGTCTGGGAACGGAAAATATTCCAAGGTTGCTAAATCTGGCGAATAGGGTATATGAGGTAGCAATTTAAATTTCAATTCATTCATTTTAGCAATTTCAATAACGGATATGTGAGTTTTTGATCTGATGCTCCTTAAGCCGAACATCAACATATCTTCTAATTTGCCCAATATATTTTCCGTTTCAATAATTTTGTATAGACTAATATTTTTGCATAAACAATATTAAATGAATTTACACAAATGTCATACCACGTTTTGTATATTATCGCCCTATTGTGATAAAAAATAATTGTCAATTATCATGTCTATATACTCGATCTAAATATCATTTTAATTGAATACGACTCCTGATATATTTTTTATTTAAAATAAGGTATAATTACAAGGGATGAGATTGACATGATAAATGTCTGAATTGTAAAAAAATTCCTTAAAATCTAACATATATTGTCAAATATCGGGTTTGGCTGTTTTCCGTAGCACACTCTGTATAGTTTGCTCCAATTACGGTTTACTCTACAAACGTCTAAACTCTTTCTTTCTATGAAATGTTGTTTGTTGATTTTCTTACAATAATAAATAGTTATTATCTATTATAAAGATTACAGTGGTGACATAGATAAGTAAATATGATCCAGTATTTGAGATCGATTTCTTCTGAGAAAGTAAAATCAACTCATCAAGCGTGAAAACAAAATATTGATTTCCAATCTGCGGAAACAGATGTGACAGATTTAAATGGTATAATTTATTCAATAAATGGATATAATAATTATATGTGTACCTATCTAGTTTCTAGACTAAGAATTATTTATTGTTGCTCTTATTTATTATTAAATTAAGCTAGAAAGTGATAAGAAAAGAGGATTGAAGTTCGAAACCATGCCGTTTCATTTTAATTTCCGAAATAAGGGATGCAATTCGAAATATTCCTACTTTTTAAAATGGGCACTTTTGGTGCGTTTCACGCATTGAATTTACAGAATATGAAATACTTTTTTGTGCAGTCCAGGACGACTTCGATCTTAGGTGTCGTGGCGAGAACGTCTTCATCAACACTCACGACCTATATCAAGAGGTGGGTCGATGTGAACGTTGGAAGAATTAGCTTAATGTTCAGAATTCGAAGCAGTAAAGATAGTAACTATGAGCAGGGTTGGATTTAGCATTTTAGCGCCCCTAGGCGCTTTATTTTCTTCCGCCCCTTGGTTTGGTTAAAGTAACTTTGCTGCAAACCTCTATGAAAAAATTGTAATAGCCTGAACACTACTCCAAGATGCATTTTTATCGAAATTTGTGGAATTTACTAGGTTTTTGGGCTCCCAGAAGTACTTGACGCTCTTTAACATCAATATAGACAATTTTTGCACCGTAGAAGAAACGTGGATCCACATATCATAGACCAAATAGGTTCGTGTTTTACTCCACAATGTAAAAATGAAAAATTATTCATCTTATTAATGCATATTCTGACATCTTCATATCTACAGTATTCTTATTTAAAGCTAAAAACAATTTTCGAAATTATTTAGTAATTTTCAAAAGCTTTATAAGCATATGAAGCATCATTCGATAAAGTCTATAATCTGTCTTTTAAAAAATTAACGTCTTGTGACTGTCTTTACTTTTTTGTCTCTAAAATTTTTCATTTCAAAAATTTAGTTGCCCTTCAAATCATGCCGCCGTAAGCCCGGGCCTCGCGTGCCTAGGCTTAAATCCATCACTGACCATGAGAATCTATCTCATTATTTGATACGCTAAGGGATATTATAAATACTTTGAAGCAATCTATCGCTGCAAAAAAACTGCTGCATTTTGCCATTTGTTATTATTTACCCCAACGCTCAAAATAATTCCCAATCAATTCCATCAGGTTTAGTATAAAGCTCTGGATTAAATGTAAAGGGAAAGACCGAGGTCGTGAACATGCTGATGGTTAACGCACTATTTTTAATAGTGACTCTAGAGACTCTTCTTAGAAATGGTATTCGAAAATGTTTGAGAATAACCTGACAACATTTTTCATATTCAAAATTGAGAAAGCTTCATTGTATGCTATTATTGTTTATTGTAAAATATTTTTTAGACGACGCCATCTGTAAGTTGTTCGTTCTGTATTCATTTACATACGGAAAGTTTCGTTTTGAGTGTTCCATGTAGTGAACAGTGACAGTTCCGTACTGCAAAACACTTTCGGGACGTTCTGAAGTAGAAACTTTAACTTCCTTAAATGTCACTCTAGCCACTTCAATGTTGACTGTTGACAGTTGACAGTTTCAATTCGATGATTTTGCATAACCTTAAATTTTTAATTTTCTTAAATTATTTGTTTTATCCGAAATTTTGTCTAAATTAATGAATAACAATGAATGATGATGAAGAAGAAAACAAAAATCATTAAGTTTATTAAATTGTTCAATAAATAAAATATTCATAATTCTCTATTATTTATTTTCTTTCCTCAGTGTAATTGAAAAAGATTTGGATCTGATGCGTCGTCTAAAAAATGTTGTGTACGCCGCGGCTGAAATACTAAGCACTTTCAGTCCTTGGCATACAAATAACTATCTTTTGTAGTCACAAGGAGATTAATTAAATTTAGTTGAAAAGAGAGGTATCTACATAAAATTAATTATAAACATATGATATAAGTAAAGTGTCAAACGTAAAAAGTCTAATATCAAGTCTGCAAAACGTCTTTTTAGTTTTACGTGAAAATTATATTCATTATTTTAATTAATTAACTGGACTGAAAAGTCCGTAGACTAATACAGAAAAAAAATTTTTACATAGAAGTTGATTCTATTATTGAGGGCGATTCATCGATTTTAGGGGACATATAAAAAGTTGATAATAGCTTTGTAGTACGATTTTTTTTTATTTCGGGGATAACTTCTTCGTTGGTGCAAAATTTCTCTCCAGGGAGCATCCTTCTGAGGTCTGAGAAAAAGAAAAGTCAACGGGGGCCAGATCTGGAGAGTACGGTAGATGCGGAAGCAATTCGAAGCCTAACACTTCTTTAGTTTATAGTTTTCCCTTTTTAATATAGTTGATGAATATTATACCTTGTGTATCTCAAAATTCTGATACAATCACCTTTCCAGCCGACTTATCTATTGACAAAATTTGGGTTTATTATGATATAAAACTTTAAATAGAGTTTTCGCATACCCAAATATTTATTCACGATCAGACCAACACGTTTTTTTGATATCTTTAGAGTCACAGCTTTGCCAATCAGTTTCACTTTAAGGTTATCCGAAATTATTTTGTGGATTTTTTTATGCAACTTCTTTGTAGAGTCTTTATCGGGCATCGTCCACGTTCAAAATTAGCAAGCCATTTCTTAGCAGTTAATTTGCATCGGATAAAGTCCAAATAGTATTTATCAAGTCAAGCCTTGATTTTATGGTATTTTTTTGTCAGAAAAGTATTATTTTATTAACACATTAAACGCCTTTCTAACCATTTTTTCAAACTAACAAAGACTGCTTTAAACTCACAAACTACAGCTGTTAAATTTATACACATGGGTGATTCCGTTCTAACTGTGATATTCAATGTCCTGTATTGTTTTTTTGTACTAGTCATTAATTAATAATCAATTAATAAAAATTTTGTGTTAATTGAATAATTCTTAAGATATTTAAACATTATTTTTATACAATATAACTTGCCACTTAAAGAAAACTTATACTACATCACTTGAATGTCAGTACCGTGTCATGTCCATTCCTAGAATTTACCGATAAATTATTAATTTTTTTTGTCGTAACAAATGATTTAAACTAATTACCTTATAAATTCTAATGTTTATGATCAAACTGAGGAAAATTGATGCACTTGTTGTTTAATATCTTAAGTTACCATGTCAGTACCGTGGATAAATGAGTCAGTACCGTGGAACTCAAAATCCGACATTTGTGTCTTGCTCGTGATACTTTGAAGTTGTAGTAGATTCCTCTTAGAGTTTTATTTTTACAGTAAAATAGATGAATAATATGCATAAAAAAGTTAGAAAAGTTAAATTTTAAAATCTTGAAATTTTGAATACAAAAAATCACAGTTAGAACGGAATCACCCACATATCTTTTGAAGGTTAAGGCTAACTGAGAAGCTTATGGATTTAATATTAGTATTGCCATCTACGTGCTAGCCTAAGAAGTTTGCAACTCTCAATTACATTAATTGATAGTTATGTAGCCTTGGTATGTTAAATGATATACATATTATATCCTTTTGAAGGTATGATGGTTATTTTAAGAATTAAATAAGTTGGAGCTTTGATTTTCTTTCCATTATTTTTTGATAAACGGGCTCCAAAAAATTGTGTGTTATACTTATAAAAGTGGATAGAAATCGGCTGTTTTGTGATGTATTATTGTATTAACAAAAAATGTTTAAAAAAAGAAGGAAACACCATTTTGGTTTTTCAATTCAAACAAGTAACACTTTGAAAATGTTGTATATTTCGATTTCTCATATTATTTACTTGGAATTTATTTTGTTTTAAATTAAATGATAAATTTTGTTTCATGTTAAGAAATTATGAGAAATATAATAATTTTGATTGTTGTTTCCGTTTCCCTGCCCGCCTTAAGCCTGACAATCTTAATGAGAACCATATGACAACATTATTAAATTAAATTTTAAGCTTTTTATAGAGCTCCAAAATCTAGTTCAGATTCCGTTACATATATACAACGGTGTCATCTAAACTGGTTTCCTAAATGTCGGAAAACCGAAACGAAGAAAGTCCCACGCTTGTATGAAACCCTAGTAAACAACTTGAAATTAATAAAAACGAAAATAAATTAAGGAACAAAAACTTGAGACAATATTCGAATTCTTCGTCCGGATCGAAGTCTTCAGCTTCCTCTATTCGGATATTTCCTGTCGTAATTTCTTTAAAAATTATTTGAATAGTTGTCGACTTCCTCGGGAGAAAAATATACACGGACATAGTTATTCCAAATACAGTATGGCTATTTTATTTTATTAGATTGTAATATATAAATTTTATTCATTCGTAGTCTCTGACTGAAATATACCTAACGGAAATCGCTTTGTCAGTCCATTCAATAGAAATAATAATCGAAATGTATCAGGACTAACTTTTAAATAATAGTAGAAACTAAATCATAAGACGTCAAATCTGAAGAAAGACAAATTGGTTAGAGGCAGAACCGAGAAGAAACCTCGGAGGATGGAGAAATCGTTATCATTCTGTCTTCCTTAGTCCTTACCACTTATAGAAAATGTCCATATAAAAGTATTAAAATATGATTTATACAAAGATAATTGTATTTTCGATTCGTGGGAAATTCTACATGTGTTAGTTACACTAAATGAAAACTATTTGAAAAATATTTTCTTCATATAATTTCAATGCTTTGGTTAAAATTCCCAAAATTTTCTTACACACTTCCATGGCCATTTTATTACTTCAACAATCTGGAAGTTATGGATGTCTTCCTCGCATTATTCGATAGAAGAAGAATGTATTTAACCAAACATTTAAACTATAGGGTTTTTTAAAACTATACTTTAACAAAAAATACAACTTTTGATGACACACCATTTAATTTTCCATCAGAAACTAGACCAATGTCAATGGCTTTCATGCCGATTGTCGGTGTCATTATTCGAGGAAGTACTTTCCACGGGCTATGAACTCCTACAATAACTGTACGAAATGTATTCATAAAGAGGCGGTCCCTCAGACCTTACAGATTTTATAGAGGGTCGAAAAAATTCGAAACAAAACAATTGAATATTCAATATCAATTTTGAAACAAAAGTTAGTTTAGTTTCATCAATATTTGATTATTATCATATAATGTACGAGGAGTGATACAAAATACAGTCTATAAAACAATTTAAATTAACCTCTTTCGAAGAACTGCCTTTGGTTAGTAGTGTACTTATCCAAGCATTGAATCCAGGACTGAAATCATCTTATTTCAACTCTCATCTACATTGTCGTAACAATTTCAATGATGATTAATAACGATTTTGGTAATAAAATCCGGATCTTCACATTGAAACACGTACGAGATATAGAAATACATTCTAAATATTATGCGACATTTTTATTCTACGTAAAAAGAGACATTATCAAAATGTTACATCTCAAAAATTAATGTTCTCAGTTATGATAGAACCAACTTTAAAAAACTGCTGAACAGAGGACTAAAATCCTTTTCCAACAAGGTGCCACACGACCCCCTTTCTTATTTAAAATTTTAGAGGGGGTGCTTATAATATTTCCATACTGTAAATAGTCAATTTAAGAATCGACCTGTTTCAGGTTTTTTTACATAGTACATAACACTAAAATTGAATTTATTCCGTACATATGGACCGCATTGGATAATCGGATAATATGTGGTTGAAGATTGAAAAAAATTTAAATCAGAGTATTTTGGGATGCTTTTGGATAAAAATGAGGAAGCTTGGACACCAAATTGTGTATGGAACATTTAAGATTATGGAAAAGTTTTAAAACAGTCCTTCTGAATTTGAATTTGACTGTTTTTTTGCGGGGTTAAAAAAATTAAAATCGCACTTAATGGCAGTACCTAGATGTATGTATGTATTGGTTTGGGGTCCCGTATACACTGCGACCCAAAGGATCTATTGTATCCCCCTTTCTTGCTGCGATACTAGAGAGCCCTGTGTTTACAGCTGATCCATCAATTCCACTTTAAAAGTCGAGAATGTGGGATGGCTTTAATTACCAGAGTTCTTCGTTTTCTATTTCATACGCACCCAGGTGTAGTGCACTGGAGTTTCTTAGTGTTTCACACTTCGAGAAAATGTGGATAGAGGTTCCGTCCTCTGTGCAACAAAATCTGCACGCCGTATTATCTGCTTGGTCTAGCATCTACAGGTGTTTGTTGAGGCGACAGTGCCTTGATAGGACTTTATAGATTACTTAGGTTGATACTTTCAGCAGAGTCTTTACCTGTTACAGTCCCTGCTGGTTGTCCCAATAATTAGTTTTGCTCCTATCTATCTTCTTTTCCAGTGATTTTTCCATTGTTTTATAGCTAATACCATAGAAGGTTTCGGGTTCGCTCCGCTGTGTCCCGGAATCCATTATAGGGTCAGTTTATTCTTCTTGCCCACGGTATCTAAATACTAGATGTGTTCAACGTCCAGTGCAACGCTCACCTGACTTTTCAGTGTCTTATATATATCTTAAGACATCGACCCAATGAACCAGAATGTTTTCTCCACGATGAAGAGATTTAAATCAATCTAAGCAAGCTTAATAATTGTTAGAATCAAGATGAAAGGAAAAATGCTTTCTTCGCACTCAAAATAGAGTTTTAATAGAGAAAAAAAGAGCTACGGCGTTATTTTTCCGAAGAAAACGGTATTACCTTAACAGCTCAAAACTTTGTTTAAAATGGATTCTATAACATCATGGAAATAAAAACGCTGAAGTGGGATGAAGAATTTCGCTAGGAAAAATAAAATGCTATGATCATAAGTGACAAATTTGTGTCAATTTGAAAATGGGGAACATTCTTCTTGGTAAAAAAAAATGGTTTTATATGTATTTGGGACAGTATAACTAAACAAGAGCATTGGGTAAGAAGAAATTGACCCCAAGAAGCAAATATAGAACCCGAAAAGAAAAATATAGTCCAGTATTCATAAGTAGCTCGTGACAAAATTATCCGTCCAACAATACTAAACAGTTTCTTAAATCTCTATATAAAGACAAGAACTGCTTTCAGCTTACTATGGAAAAAATTTAGAAATTCTATGACTGGTTTAGATCTAACAGATGGAACAGCTCTCGTATCTGTGAAGCAGAATATTTTCGGAAATAAAAAATCTCAATATTATATTTTTCACGTTAGTTTAGCGTTTTCGAGGTTTTAGAATCCACTTATCGAGATCCTAGATGTAGTACTTCTTTTTTTATTAATAGATGAATTCACGGTGAGGCTACAATGAGTAGCCTCACCATGATTTATGAATTAAAATTTAATTTTCGAGGGCTAATTTTTAGGCTTGGTTGAAGAGGGGAAAAACAGACATGCAATAAGTAAAAAGTCAAAAATATTTGTTCTCCACGTTTTTTTCATTCAACATTTATTTACTTTCGTATTGGGAACTATCTATTGATGTTGTTAAGTAGTTTGAGGAACGGATCCATTATCTTGTTAGGTTAGGTTATATTAGGTTATGTTCGATTAGGTTAGCTTTACTTTAGCTTAGTTTAGGTTATCGAAATATGTTCTCATAATTAAGAGAAAGTGTCTAATTACATCTATTGCAAAAAGCGTACAGAAGATCACCCAATCCAATAATTACTAAAGCCAGAAGTACTTAATTTCGACATCTTTGATCTGTGGATTCTGTGAACTAGAAAATGCCACAGAATGTGTTTATTATAATTCTAAGTCGACCAGATACGGAAGTATTCTGACCAATATAAAAAACATTTTTCTCAACTTTCCTCAGCAAAATCATCGTATTCCTTTGACATGGGTACGAATTTTCTCTCCTCGAAACTTTCATTATTTGATGTCCTTTGCTAATATACAAGAATAGTGATATTTCTATATTTTTGTTAAAAATTTGGTGATCGAATAAGATAAATTATAATAATTTTTTATATAATTCCATAAAAGTTACGTATCTAAGCAAATATTATTTAATATAAACAATTGTTAATAAACGTAATCATTAAGAAAATAACGAAATAGTTATACGGATATCCCTACTTTCTCTAATTGTTATGGTTGGTATTTTTTCAGTTTTCTAATTTTTTCTTCCTATTCAGTTACGAGTTCACATAGATAGAAATTATTATTATTATCCGGTTTACATAATTTCACGTTTCGTTACCTCCGAAAAATCAATCATTCCTCATAAAACCAAGGTTTTGAAATTAGTATAATAATCGATTAAACAGGATTATTCGAAATTTAGCCATAAAATATCCATTTATCGTCTATTCATCGAAGAAAAATAGTAAACCAAAACATATTCACGCATAGAGCACGTGACCACAGTTGAAAACGTCAAAGTTCAGCATGTAACAGGGCCGTACTTCGTACTTGAGAAATAATTTGCGGCTGTATACAGCAGATAAATAATATAAATTATAAATAATACATTACACAAATATCATTACAAAAAAATACAATATAAACGTGAAATTTGGAATAGATATTAAGTGACAAGCCAAAATATGAAGCACATTACTTTAAAAATAGAATATTGATAATATTTGAATTTTTATTTTTGATTATACAGGATATTCCGGGACTTGATGCAAAAAATTGAGTTGATGACGTAAAAATAATGTTATGACATAGAAAAATTTCTCATGCGACCCTTAGTTTCTGAGTTATAGGCCTTTAAAATTGGGAAATCAGAAGTATTATTTCTAAATTATACATTCGAAGATTATAAATCTTTAATGGATGATTCTGTATGTCCATGTAATGTGTTCATATCCATGGATGAACCGTGGGTTCATCACTTCAAACCTAAAACAAAAGAACAGTCAGAACAATGAACTGAAAAGGAAAAATCGACTCCAAAGAAGGCAATGACTGTTCCATTTGCAGGCAAGGTCATGGCGTCGGTTTTTTGGGATGCAAGTGATAATTTTCATTGAATATCTTGAAAAAGGAAAAAATATCAACGGTGGATATCATGCGAACTTATTGAAACGTTTGAGTGAAGAAAATAAGCAAAATGGCTACATTTGGCTACTAAAAAGTGTTGTTTCATCCAGACTACGTATCAGCTCACAGCTATGAGGACCTTATCGTATACATATATGACTATTTCAAGGAAAAAGGGGGCAGCTCCTATTTGCAAGGGCTAAAAATGTTAGAGCAGCGCTAGACTTAAAATGAGGCTATGTATATTGAAGAATAAAAATTATTATGGTGATTATGGGGTTATGAGGACCTTATCATTTACATCTACGACTTTTTTAAGGAGAAAGACGGCAGCTCCTCTTTGCAAGGGCTAAAAAGGTTAGAGCAGCGCTAGACTTAAAATGAGACTATGTATATTGAAGAATAAAAATTATTATGGTGATTATGGGGTTATGAGGACCTTATCATTTACATCTACGACTTTTTTAAGGAGAAAGACGGCAGCTCCTCTTTGCAAGGGCTAAAAAGGTTAGAGCAGCGCTAGACTTAAAATGAGACTATGTATATTGAAGAATAAAAATTATTATGGTGATTATGGGGTTATGAGGACCTTATCATTTACATCTACGACTTTTTTAAGGAGAAAGACGGCAGCTCCTCTTTGCAAGGGCTAAAAAGGTTAGAGCAGCGCTAGACTTAAAATGAGACTATGTATATTGAAGAATAAAAATGATTATGATGAAAAAAATGTGTCGTTTCTTTGTTAGTTCGTAATACTCGTATATTGAAATATAGAATTAATTGGTTCGTTTGCACGACTTTTTGTATCATTCGATTTCCATAATAATTTGAGCGCAAATTAAATTTTTACATACTTAATACTTTACCGTTTGTTGCCTTATTTTTATTTAAACGGTCGGTATACTCCGTTCGTCTAATTTACATAGACAACTCTTTCTCTATCTTCCAATGGCACAATTTGATTAATCAGTCATTAGTAAATCACAGTTATCAAGTAATTATATTGTAATTCACTCAAGAAATTAAAATACTTAACAAGAAATTATGATTTCTAGAACTGTGAAATAATATAGATCGGTTTTGATTCATTTAAAGTAAAAAGCAAAAAACATTTCGATATATTTTTGAGAAAATTAAATAATAAATGGTATAAATACTATCAGTAACAATGGAAAAGGGAATGAACATCTTTATTTCCAAAGTAGGGAAACGCGAGTGTCTCGATGAAGTGTGCAGGAAACTCACGAGGCCATCCATAACCCGTCCTTCTCATAGATTGTACGTCCCAGCTATTTTCATTTTTTACTTACATTTTCATTAAATAATCCAATGAAATCAACTTAAAATCTAATATTTCAGCTAACTAAAAAAACATAATAACAAAAGAGCATGGTCATCATTCATTAAAATTTTGATGCTCCCCTTTCACATTGCCTTGTACCGTTTGGAAGTTTATTCTATCGATCATTTCGTTCCTTGTGTTTACTGGTGTTGCATACACCAAGCTTCTAAGATATCGCCGAGAAATGAATCCTTTGTAATTAATTCAGGACAACGTGGTGGCCATATAAACGGACCTCCTCAACCAATCCAACTATTAGGTAAAATGTTATTTAGATGATTTTTACATTATTTAGGAAGTGCGGGGAGGCTCCATCGTGCATGAACCACTTGTATCTGCCAATGATTAGAGGAATATCACATAGAAATTTCAAGTATTACTGACCATTCAGGTTATTATCAAAGAAATATGGACCTACCAAATTATTACCCACTATTCCCGCTCACACATCGATATTGATTCTTTATTTTAATTGTACCGTGATGATTTGCATCCTCCCACAAATGTAAATCTTCAAAACCGTCTCGTGTGAAAGCAGCTTTATCAGTAAACATTATTTTTCCAACAAATGTATTATCAACTAGTCGCTTATCTAGACCCCAACGAAAGAAGACCAGTCTTGCCAGATAATCCTCTATTTCAATGGCATGCACTTTCTGGATGTGAAAGGGGTAAAGAAGTTACTCCTAGAGAATCCTATGGATAGTTGTGGTTGCTACGTTAAATTGTAGTGACATTTTACGTACGCTAGTTGTGGGATCAGCATCTAATGCATCATTCGACACCTTTTTTTCGCAAGACAATTCCAAAAATATCATTTTATAAAAAATAACAGAAACTAGTTTACTTAATTTATGTAGACAAACTTGTTTCCCGTAAGCTGTGATCATTACTAACAAAAGAAAGCGTTATGCAACCTTCTAGCTACTGACGAGATACCAGAAGCCAAACCATACGTCAAATGCATATTGGCATATTCGCTAAAGGTAAATTCTACCATATTGAAACTTTAAATACGATGTGATAATTATTGATGGCATTGAAAAGATTGACAGCAATCTCTTTCAACTTTTTCCTTATGTCGGTAATATGATCCTCGATAGTATGTAGTACAAATTATTATTTATTTATTCATTATATATCTAAGAAATGGTTGATTGTGTTTTAATACCTCCTGTAACTATTTGCAATAAATAATTACAATTTATGATAATTTTCTTCAGAATGTCTTTTTATGACGAACGGTTTCCTTGGCATGCACAACGATCTAAAAATCTAAATTTCATGGATTTAAACGAATAATACTTTTTTGTTAAAGAATCGATCAAAAAATTCATTCTGGCTATATTAAAATTGTACAGGTTGTCCTCGTAAAAGGATTTGTTAACCATTGGACATGGGCTGCACCTGACCTTCAGATAGTAGTGTAGAAGTGTAGAAGACACTACCTGGACACCATCCATTAAAAATTCATAATGTATAATTAAGAAAATATATTTAAATATAAGCAGCTTTGAAAGCCTATAACTCAGAAACGAGGAGTCGTATGGAAAAACTTTTTCTATGTCACAGCATTATTTTCACGTCATCTATTCGCTCCCGAATGTTTTGCATCATGTCTTGGAACACCCTATATAATATCCCATACATATTTAATAGAATTTAAATCTGGTTAGCGAGTTAGCCACAGCAAAACATTAACCAGAGCATCTTGCTAAAATAATCTACCATCTGGAATAACTTTTCAAACTGTTATCCAACAGTGCTGTGCACATGTCTTTAATCAGCAATATGACGTAGTTTTCCACGGCAGTCATGCGTTCCGAAGTCTCAAATTTTTTAGTTTATCTTTACAGCCTCTTAAAATTAAATATGTAATGCATTTTTTACTTTGTGGCTACACTAACGAGAAATGCCATTAATTATCGCGATAATGGACGTTAACCGTAGGTGTAGCCACGACTTGACGCGATAATCTAACAATGACATTAACATTGGGGTTTGATGGCGGTACATCAAAGAGATTAACACGAAAATTAATGCCATGAAGAGGCCATACTACGTATTGTCCATCTTGCCGTTTTTATCGCCACTAATGGGCATTCACGATGACCGTTAGGCCTCTTTAATGTACGCGTTTTTTGTCGCTGGTCGCGGGGCGACAAAAAACGCGGCGTTATTTTATGAAACAATATCCAAGCGTTTCTTGTCGCGTGCCGCTTTCAAATTTGATCAGTTTTAATTGTTGCAAGTGGACCACACAACGGCAGTGACTAAAAATGGATCCGTGTGTTTTTACGTATTCGATATATAAAAATTTCATTGAAAAAGACGCCAGAGACGTTGGGGTGTGTATCCAATTAATAGTGCAAGACTTCTTGAAGGCGCATATTATACTTACCGTACTACAAGCTTCATATAAAGTGCGAACTTTTGGGATGACACTGTATTTTCCGATTCGTGTACTAGTATAAAACCAATACCGATCAATCAGAGTGAAAATTACTCTAATTTGTGTGCCACATAATCGTACCATAAATTTTTATTCACTTTCCCAGTCAAATTAAAATGAGATGGTTTATGTATGTCACAAAATAATTTATATACGTAGATATAAATCCACAAATAAAAGTGCACATAATTTTTGTTTTATTAACAATGCGCTTGTTATTACTTTCTCAAAAAAAAGTTTTAAGTGCAATATATGGTGCATGAAACAAGTTTTTTCTTATGAATATGAAGACAAGATTTAAACGATAATGATTCTAATTGTTAATGAATTTAAAATATGAAAAGTAGAGTTATTATAAAGTTGAACATTAACCTACTATTATCTCAATATATCTAAGATATATAGTACAGGATGTCTTAATAGATTTGGTTTATAATACGTACTAAAAAATACATAATAACAAAAATTATACAAAGAACACTCTGTATAATTATATATCCGAAATTACTCTTATTATAAATAGCATTTACTTGAAAGAATTCCAGGTAAAAACAGGATCTACCGTTTTGATTTTTATTTTTAAAAATATTTTTGAAAATGTTCGCAATTAATCATCAAAGTTCGATTCACAAGTTTTATGAGAAAAACTTAGTATATAAATTGGATGAAAGCTCAAGTAAGTGGTAAACAAAATGAGCACGTACATATTGAAATTCAAAAAAAGTATACGGGGTGTCTCGTATATGAACCGACACTTACCAGATGTGTATAGGGCTCAAAATATGACGATTGGGGGCAATTTACCTCTATACCAAGTTCCATCCCTGATGAGTTATAGGGTCTTTCAACCCTTCAGCTTAGAAATACCAAATTTGATTTGTTGGGGGCATTAAGTAATAGTAAGTAGAAAGCAATCCAATCATTCCGGGGAATTAATTATGGATGATCTTGAAGAAAGTTTAATTACCAAATTAAAAATGAAAGGGGAAAACAAGAAGAGACAGAGTAAGAAATACAGATGTCAAAGAGCAATGCGGGATACAAGACATTGTGAGATGGGGAAGACAGCGTAAGAGGCAGTGGTACAACCATGTAAGACGGATGGACGAGAACAGACTTCCGAGAATAGTCCTAGAAAACAACCCGCCCGGCTCAAGGCCTCCCGGGAGACCACCTAAAAGGTGAAAAGATAGTTGGCAATCCACCTCTCAGGAAAAGATGCAGAGGCAGCTTCAGAATCGACAGATCTCCAAGAAGTAGAAGAAGAATTACCAAATATTATATAACTGCTGTGTGAGAAACATTATGGGTTTTTAAGGGTAATTTGAAGTACGTATTAGCTTATTGTACCTTCCGGTGATCGATGTATGTTTATTCTACCTAATTCCCAAGCTTTCATTGCTGTTTTTAAGGAGCTTAAAGAAAAACGTTGAAGTCATTTAATAGGTCCACAAGTACAGTTGTTTGCATCGTTTATACACAGAGGAAGTTTGTTAAAGAGATCCATGAAGTTTTATATCGCCTAAACAGCTATTCTTATAACCTTCCAAAAGATTCGTGGAAATTGACGAATTAATGCATTTATTGAAGTTTGTTCTTTATTATATTTGCAGTGTGACGTAAAAATGGCAAATATCTTGACGAATGAATTTGCTCGCTTTCCACTTTTCCCGAAAAGGACTGTTTTCTTACTGGTGGAGTCCCTTTTCTATTATCCTGAAAAATGCCGTGAATGCGCAGACTTTTTAACGTGTGTAGATCACAGAGTTACTTACGGAGGATCTACGATACCTCATTGCCTTACAGGAATTCTTTTTTAGGTTAGTTTCGATAGTAGGATGTGGCTTTTAATCTTTGTGCTTCTTAAGACTTAACAGCTTTCTTTGAATTATCATTGTCTTATAAAAAACTAGATGTAACCAATTCTCCTCCTTACAGAGTACCTTCGAACAAACCAAGAGTATTTTTTAGGGGGTTTCGTGCCCTAGAAAACTTTTTAAACAATAAGCATAAGAAATTAACGATTTGCTGAACCTTTCATATAGTTTCTCAGCAGAAACATTACTATACTTACGTTCGTTAAACCATAGCAAGAACAAAAAATGTGCTCTGCAATTTCATCCTCTGATCAGCGGAATCTATAGTATTCCTTTGGCAATCATAAATTTTAAATGGTTATTTATCTGGTAATACCCTGGTTATTTTTCTGGTAACAGATTCACAATATTTTGTTCTATCTCTACTTATATCAGGTTTGTCGCGAATATTGATGAATAATAAAATAACATTAACTGTTTCACATGTCTTTGATCTCTACGACAACCTAGAGTTGTATGTACAAAGTCCATTCCTCGTGGTTGCTTCAGTTGGTGGCTGTAACTTCGCAGAAGGGTTCCGATCTAACGAATGACATCAATGCAATTTATTTGGTTACTTTTCCTGTATTTTCGTTGCTCTTATGGCCCTTGTGGTGTGGTACCAAGATCATCGTGACTTTTCTATGGCATTACAGCTTCTCTTAGAATCTCTAAAGATAATAATTATGCTTCTTTGTAGTAAATTACTGTAATTTCCATCTGGAAAATTGTGGCGTTCTTAGTTAGACTGGGAAAACTCCCTTATTTTAGTTCCACTACTTCTTTTTCTACACTTTCCGCCGTCTTAGAAATTTATTCGTCAATTTTTTCGTCAATGCAATTCTGCTAGGAAATATCGTTCAAATGCAAAATCGGTTTTTATTGTCTTTTTTCCGTTCCAGAAGATTGATTAATTCCGTATAAATAAGAATTTAAAAATCCAAATTTGAAAATTTTATTTGAATTAAACGTTCATCCTCTACATTTGACAGCTCACAGTATTATTTTGTATTTCTTCTTTCACTACATTGAAAAGAAATGCACCAAATTCGATCTAATGTTCACGGAATAGAACCCAAGCTCCAGCTCCACAATAATTCAGGTGTGGAGGCAATTATCACCAACAAAAGTCGTGCTACCCTATGAATTTGGAAGATTTAATATTTTGGTAATTGAGGAAAGACACTAGCAGCTGAAAGAGAGAAGTTACAAGCAAATCACGGAAAAAGAAAGACACAAACCGCTAGAAATTACCCAAATTGTTTCGCATAATACATCTCGTGACTTAGAAGTATAATTGAATATTGTCTATGTTCTTGCAATACTGGATATAGTAAATCGACTGCAGAACATATTAAATTGCATGTCAGACGATTGAACAAGTGAAACAATTCCGAGAATATTTTTGGCAGGTTGAATCGAACTTAAAAGTTTCGTTTACTGGAAAAACTCATTAACTTTCCCGGAAATACGGATTACATGGAAATTTGGTTCAAGCGAATTTGTGTCACGTATCAGATGCGTCAAATATTTTTACAAAAAATTCCTCTTGTTAGATTACTAAGATAGTGGCTGGTGTTATTATAAGCTATCAGTTTTGGTTTGTCGTATCATTGCAAATGATGAAATTTTGAAAATTTATCAAACTTATTAGAAGAGGTAATAACGTGGGACGATTCAAATCTCGATTTAATCTCATTAAAAGGAACAAAATTTGAGTAAGTCGAAGCCGTGAAAGAAAAAGCAGCTAGCGTCTTGAAGGAACTGACAGAAACAAACAATGGAATTTATAGGGATAAAGGAGGGGTATATATTGAAGGTGATAATGCATTTCTATTGGCCGAAGCTGTCGGAAGGTGTATGTACACAATTTCTTCGAAATATGCTTGCTAGATAATCTGCGATAAGCAGTGGCCTGGCATAGTGAGATTCATTTAATTCACAAATTTCTGTAAATAAATAGAAATATGGGTGTTCTTTAGACCATGGGCGAATGAGACAATGAAATTGCACAGTGTATTGCTGAATTAACTCGAGTAAACAAATTTTCCATTTATCGAGTACTCACGAAAGGGTTTGCTGCGGATCATTCGCAGAACCGAAAAACATGTGAAGAAAAACTGAAATCAGTTGACAAAGCTACTCAAGATTTTATACAAAGGACAATTTATATAAGAACAGGGCTGTGACATCAGAAGTGATGGCGACAAAATTATTTGCGTCAGATGTAAGACAACCGAAGTTCTAATAGACGAATGGGTTACAAAAAGGGCTCAGTTCACGTCTGGTACCCTGTTTAAACCAAACTTCCTTACAGGCAGTTACATTTTACTCGTCTATTTACATTTTATAATTTAATATTATTATTATTATTAAGGTTTTTATTAGGGATATAATTTAGGGTTTTATTTCATTATTATATGAAAAGCAAAGTAAAGGATATAATGATATCAGAGTTAATGAAGTTATCTTAGTAGTCAGTAATGAAAAAATATTGTATAGTTATAATTCCCTGCAGATCGTCATGGAGGATGTGAAAATTTGTGAAGTGTATCGAATCGTTGCGACGGTCATTGACCATAACTTTACACTTTTATGTGATTGCAGTTTTGATATTATAGTTATTCAACCCAAATTATCAATCATTAATGTTAAATTCATTTAGTTTACGTTAATGAATGAATAGTGAAATACATTGGGACGAATTGTACTATCATGAACAAATATAAGTTGGAATTTCTGGAACCGTTGGCGATATTCATAGTGAACACACTGTTTACACCACCACTATATTAACACTCATAATTACCCTGTTTGACGCGTGTTTCCTATAACCAAGACTGAAGGTTACTGTTTAGTTTACCTTTAGTCTCTGAAGACGATAACTTGGTTATCGAAACTCGCGTCAGACAGTTTAATTGTTAGCGTTGGTGTAGTGGTGGTGTAGTTACATTATATTTTTTGCTTAATTATTTATTTCCAATTAAGTATAAATTCATTTAATAGCACTTACCGTGTAGTTTAAAACTCGTAGAGAGATAAATTTTAATTATATTATAATTTAAATCTTATTTATAGTAATTATTCTTAAATAAATAAAAAATAATTATAAGGACAATGAGATCTATTTTCAATTTTCTTCTTCTTCATCGTTGTCGTCTTCCCGCTGAACTGGATAGTTTTCTTCTTCAAATGCTGCTGCAAATTCATCCAAATTATTATTATTTTGATCGGGACTACCAGTTCATGTCAACCGGGATTTTAACCGCGCGCGCTCTGCCCTATATCTCAGAAACGATTCACCGTATGAAAAAAATTTTTAAATAAAAGTTATAGAGAATTTAATGCTCTACAATATTCATAATAAATACAAATAGTTTAAAACCCATAGGAAACGAGTTATTTGCAAAAAATCTATTTTTTTGACTTTTGACCCCCGATTTTTAAAGATGCTCATATCGAATTATATGTGAGTTTTGAGAGGAGTTTTAGAATGTCAAATGAACAAGTTTAAACGACTTTATAGCTGGGTATCTCGATTTTCCGAAATTCTTGCCTAAATCTACCTAAAATGACTGGACTATCTGGTTGTTTGAATAATTTGATTTCTTATTGTTTCAGAGATCGAAGGAACGGTGAAAAAATGTGTTCAAGATTACATTAATCAGAGTAATCATCGATAATAAAACGAAGATGCACCTCAAATTATTCAAAAACTTCTTAAGGACTTTCAACGGACATTTTGTGAAAATAAAATTCAAATTGGTGAATACGTCGCGTTTGTGTAAATTATCTAATTTAGTATTTGTTTTGTTGTTATTTACTAGTGTAAGTTTTGTACAATGCAATAAACCACCTAAGTTTTTAACAGACGGCCAAACTGAAATTGTTATAAGACTGAGGGAAGGAGCCGAAACACCTGTAGGTAAGAGCTGGTTGATTATTTAACCAACCTTGAAATTTATTAAATACCTACTAATAGAAAATAATTGTTAGGCAACACAATAAACAACAACGTTGATGAGGTTGTCTAGCTGAAGGTTAAAATATTTTCTTTTATTTTAACTAATTTTTTTGTATTCGAATTACAGGTTCATTAATTTATAAAATACAAGGTTTTGATGAAGACAATGATTATATAAAATTTGGAGTTAGCCGATTTCCAGGAAGCGATGTAATTCGTATAGAAAATATAACACCCACTGAAGCTAACATATACTTAAATAAAGAACTTGATAGAGAAGTGAGTGTAAATATCATTTTATAATTTTACCTTTAGATATAATAATACGGGGTTTGTCGAAATAGGCGGCCTTAAATAAATTAAAACGTAAACAATCTGATATTATAACTATGGTAGTAAAACCCTCGGCTTCGGCCAATACAAAAACATTTATGTTCACGATTCGATGTTTTCATTGGTAAACAATGGAGATGATGAGTCCACGTGGACTGACGTGTTAGATGTTTACCGAATTTTATACGGGGAGTAAACATTATTTTCTTAATTTGGCATGAGTGCCGTGCGTATTTATGAAATATTGATTGTACCTCATATTCTGCAATTGATATTGGAACAACTATACTAGCAACATGAATGTAAGCATCTGGGAGAAAAACCCATATAAAATGAATTATATATAACAGATATAAACTAAGTTAAATCAAAATAATGAAAAGATATTGAATAGCATTGGTATTCATTTCAATATAAGTGTTTAGCACTGCATCAACTAAGCATAAATTGAATAAATTCAAGGGATAAAGAAATGTGAGTACAAACATGGATCTTACTCAATGAATGAATGAACAGTGCTAACTGCTCAGTCATTGCTTTCCCACAATTTTTTAAAAGTTCGTTTGTTATTCCATCACTGCCCGTAGCCTTTCGGTTTTTTAGTTTTCTCTGAGCTTCCTCCACTTCCTTTGTACTCATTCTGGGCTCTTAATCAGTTGTGATTTCTGGTGTTTCCGGTTCTTCTGTTGTGAGTATAACCTTTTTAGGTAGTCTATCCAGGTTTTTATTCCTATATATTTTACTTCTATTATTTCTAGCCTCTATCCTCTTATAAATCTCCCCATTTCCTTTTGTTATCCGTAGAAGTCATGCTCTATGCGTCTCCTTGCGAATCCTCTTATACTTCTCATATGAGGGTGGTTTTTTGTTTGTCATATATTCCAGATACGCTTTTTTCTTTTCTTCACATTTTTCTTTTATTTCCCTACAGAACCATGACGTTTTCCTTTCTCTATTCCATCATATAAGCTACTTGTGATCCCTAAATCAGCATCTTGAATAGGTTCGTAATCAAGCATGTGCATTACAGCGATCCTAATTTGGTTACCAATTGATTTGGAATCGATTCTAAGTTGATCTGCGAAAAAGTTGCCTGTAGCTGCAGCTAACGAGTCTCTGTCATCAACTGTGATGACGTCATGACAATAGAAACTAGAGTGGCAACGGAGTGAGAGAGTAATAGATAGAGAAAGAATGAGAGAGGAATAGAAACGCGTTGAGGCGAATATATGCATCACGCAGCTGCCCGTGGCCCTCCACCTTTCTTTACGTCACTCTCAAATTGTCAAATTAGTGGGATATACACTTTTTCGTGTCTATTCCTTGCGCTCAAATAATTCTGATGACCAATTTTCTTTTACTAATCTGATCTTTTATCCTTGATCCTTACATCTGGGGCTCTTATTTGGTGGAAGTACTTAAACGAGAACAAGGGATCCCCCTGTATATTAATCTGTCGCGCTTAAGTAAATCCCGAAATCCCCCCTTGGGCTCTCCTACTTTATATAAGTATTTAACCAAATATTTTTAGATTCGATTAGAGAATTGTATGTTCAGTTGTATATTTTTAGATTCAAGATGAATATTCTCTAGTACTAACTGTTACGGATGGACATCTTGGTTACGGTAATTATGTAACCCAAGGGTTACTATTATTGGTAGAAGATGTTAACGACAATACACCAGTTTTTAAGAGTTACCAACCAACGATCACAGTACCTGAAGACCTCAAACCCAGTACAATCACAACTCTAGAAGCTAGTGACGCCGATGAAGGTGCTTACGGACAAGTTATCTATTTTTTGGAAACCGTAGATGAAGATCAAGACTTATTCGCCATCAACACTGTAGGTGAAAGAGCTGTTCTACGTTTGATAGGTAAGTTGGGTCAAGTTGATAATTTTCATTCACCATTCGCGTATCTGTCTTATAAATTCGTCTTTCTAGCTTCTGGAAATAGAGATAAGAAATTGAGCTCCTTTATCATACATTTAGCGTTATCCTGATATTTATTTTCTGATGTCACGTTTTCCATCGACAACCCATTCTTTTATGTGGCATTTCACACATCAATTTCTTCATAATCTTTATTTGAGAAAAAGAGCACAAAAGATTTTTTGATTAAGCATAATGTTGCGTTGCAATCATTTCATTGTGAAAAGCGGAGTCTCGGGGATTGTGCTGATTTTGAATATTCATTTAATTTTTATTGATAAATTTGTTCTAGGTTCACTGGATTATGAGAGACAAACCGTACATCAACTCAAAGTATTGGCAGTTGATAGAGCAAAAGAAGGAAGAGTGAACACTGGCACTGCGGCTATTTTGATTAAAGTTGAGGATGTTGAAGATCAACCACCTGAATTTGTTAGAATAACGCCTTTCGTTAAAGTAGAAGAGAACAGCCCAATTGGAACCTCAGTTTCTAGAGGTAAGATTTGATATATTTGATATAAGTAAATGCTTCTTTGAAACTTGACAATTTAGGTAAATTCGTATAGATTTGGAGTCTCGTATACACTGCGGCCCAAAGGATCTATTTTATCCCCCTTTCTTGCTGCGATACTGGAGAACCCAGTGTTTATGGTTGATCCATAATTCCCACTCCTTTTAAAAAATCTAGAATGTGGGATGGGTTCTATTGCATACGCACCAAGGTGTAGTGCTCTGGATTTCCTTAGTGTTTCACACTTCGAGAAAATGTAGATAGAGGTCTCGTCCTCGGTGCAACAAAACCTGCACGCCGCATTATCTGCTAGGTCTAGCGTCATCAGGTGTTTCTTGGGGCGACAGAACTCCTGTTAGTACTCGTAGATTGTTCTTACTTAGATTGATACGTTCAGCAGATCTATTCTGGTTATAGTTTCCCAGAAGAGTCTTTGCCTGCCTGATCCCCATAATTGGTTTTGCTTCTATCTACCTTCTTTTCCAGTGCTTTTTCTATTGTTCTGAGACTCAACAATATTAGAAGAAGAATTAAAGAAATATCTGTATCTCTATGTTCTGCTCATTTACTAACTTCTGGGTGTTTTGAAGATATCTATGAAACTTTCAAATTAGTACTAACTACAAAATTAATTACTGAAAATCCTTTTGAATATCATAATATATCTTTTTCAGTGGTAGCTGTCGATGGAGACCGTGGTGTTAACAACTCAATCGAATACTATTTACATTCAAACGGTTTGAATAAAATGAGCGATTTTTTTTCTATTGAAAGAAGTACAGGCGTAATTTTTACAACAGGTATTTTGGATCGCGAAGCTCTACCTGGGGAATCTGGGACATACATTTTACAAATCACAGTAAGATATAATCTATTAATCGATTAGCATCAATAAATAATTCATCAATCATTTATATTGTTGAAGTATAACTTTTAAGCAATTAACACATGCTTAAAATTACTACTGTATATAATTTTTAAAAACCTAAAAACTTGTATATATAAAATTAATATATATATAAATGAAAGTGAGTATAAAACAAAATGCTTTAAATTACTGTATAGATGAAAAATTTAAAATTATTGTATAAATAAAAACATAACCTAACCTAACCTACCCAACCAACTTAACCTAACCTAACCTAACCTAACCATTCTTAAAGTAAAAGGCGTTTTTGTGGGAAATTTTTTAATTATTTTGAACCTAATACTAAAAATGCCATTCTTAGGAAAAATAATTTATAATTGTATACTTTCCCGGTCCCGGATTTTGATGATTTTCGTTTTTACGGCGGATTTATGAAAAAAATATGAGAATAGAAAAAATTAAAACTTATATTGGTTAGATTAGGTTAGGTTAGGGGGTGCTAAAAATTCATAACAAATGTTTACATTTGGTCTGCTTTTCAAACGCCCCACCTCGCCCCTGGCCAAACTCCCAATTCTTTTTAACAATCAACCTTAGTAAGATACCATTTTTTTAATTGTGAAAATTTCCAATTTTTCAAAGCTTACTTTTAATAATGTACACACATAAGTGATTTTTGTTTTGTTTATATAACTTTAATGGTTACTTAATAAAAAATGTACAAACGATTATATGTGAGAAAAGGTCAATTTTAAGAGGATTTTTTATTATTTTTAATATTAAAAACATGATAAATCAACGTTTTTGTATTAATTTTTTTTCAAATTGTTCGTTTTTTATGTAGAAAAAAATATAACAACTTTGATTATTTGATTATTTGCATTTTACGTCCATTTTCACGAACATTTAAAGCCCTGAAACCACTATAAGTTTTCATTTTCTTTATTCATCCATTTTTTTCGTAAATTCGCCATAAAAACGAAGATTTTTAAAAAAAATTCATCGAAATCGGACTATTTTTCGATTTTCTAGAGCCAAAAAACTAGTGGACCGCGAATGTATAAAATTACCAATAATTTTTTTCTAACAATTTTTGTTCAATATTTTATATAATATTAAACATTTGATGATTATGGAAAATCTTAGATGTTGCTGATACTTTTCTTGTGGACTCTTCGCACCCCAACGATATCGGCCATGGAAATTCTGGCTGAATCATCCGACGTTGTCATACTGCTCTAGTATTCGTGGGAACTCATGCTAGCATTATTTTTTTCATAATGCCATATTTTGTTAATAACACAAACCCATTTTTTTGTACACCATACCAATTAAACGCATTTCATCCGTTAGAAAAAATTAACGTTTCGTTTTAAAAAAAAAACTGGTAATTATACACTTTCACGGTCACCTGGTTTTTTGGCTCTAGAAAATCGAAAAATGGATGGATTTTAATGATCTTGGTTTCAAAATGTTCCATTTTACGGCGGATTTATAAAAAAAATTAGTAGAAATAGCTGGAATGAAAATTTCTCATAGTTTTACTGTTTTAAATCGTAAAAAAACGGTTTTGCAAAATAATCCTTTACAAAAAATTATCTCATTATCAGATAAAGTTCTTATATTTTTTTTGTATTCTACATAAATTAATAAACAATTTAAAAAAAAATCCAAAAAGAATGAAATGAAATCGATGAAAAACAATCAATTTTCGTGAATAATTTCGTACTATATTCTTCAATGTTAATAGTTTTTGGACCATTAAAAATCTAAAAATAGATAAATTTTATAATTTTGGTCTCAAAATGTTCCATTTTACGACGAATTTATGAAAAACACGGGGGTAGTGGCTGAATTTGCGGTTTTTAATAGTTTTAAACCTTAAATAGTAGAAAAAGTTTTTTTTTTTCAAAATATTCATTTTTTTATGTAAATTGCGAAAAAAAAATATACGAACTTGATTCCACGACGTCAGAAACAGTTACGAAGGATTATATGTAGAAAGTCATTTTTTTGCATTTAAAGTCATGAAACTGTAAAAAATATTTATTTTTATTAATTTTCGTATTTTTTTTATAAATCCGCCGTAAAATGGAACATTTTTAGACCAAGATCATTAAAATGCATCCATTTTTCGATTTTCTAGAGCCAACCTAACCTAACCTAACCTAACCTAACCTAACCAAAAAACCAGGTGACCGCGAAAGTGTATAATTACCATAATTTTTTGTAAAGGATTATTTTGCAAAACCGTTTTTTTTATGATTTAAAACAGTAAAACTATGAGAAATTTTCATTCCAGCTATTTCTACTAATTTTTTTATAAATCCGCCGTAAAATGGACCAAGATCCTTAAAATCCATCCATTTTTCGATTTTCTAGAGCCAAAAAACCAGGTGACCGTGAAAGTGTATAATTACCAAAAAACTAATAAAATGTCATATACTCACAAATTAAGTTTTGTCTATTAAATATTTTGGAAAACATAGCTTAATTTGAAGAATTATTTTGCAGGCAAAAGAAATTGGTAGCAGCATAATTCCTGTTCCAATTACCATTACTGAAATGACTGTAATGATAACAGATGTGAACGATGAAAAACCAACATTTAAAAATAGTTATTACAAATGCGAAATAGCCGAAAATTCGCCAATAAATACGCCGTTAACTTTTTTGGGAAACGCTTCACCCGAAGTGTATGATTACGATCAGGTAGGAAAAATATTAAATCAGTTTTTTTATTCAACCTGGGCTTGTAGAAAGGTTATTTACGTTAACCTTATAAAATATTATTATTATAATAATAATAAATACACTTTGGCAAATACAGAAATGAATGTGGAATAGCCACGCCTGTAAATGCGCGTTACTAGATGATAGTAGTAGGGATTAGTACGGTGTTTCAAGCAGATATACTTGACTGCTATTGTTAGTTGTATTGTGCATGCGTGGGTAACTACTTTCAATGTTTCTATTGGATACCGAGATAGAAAATATATTTTATTCTGGGGTACAGAATTTAGTACTTTGATTATTTACCATACTAATTCACCAAGCGCATCCGAATATTTTGACTTCATTTGAAAACTTTTATTTTAGGGAGTTAATGGAACATTTTATTTATACGTGAAAGGTGATGTCGATGCGTTTGATGTAACTCCTAGTAAAGTCGTGAATGAAGCTACTTTTATGATTAGAGTAAAGAATAGCAGTTTGCTCGATTATGAAAATTCCAAGAGGTTCAACTTAACATTAGGCGCCAAAGAAATAATCAAACGCAACCCGAAATACAGCGAGGTTGCCGTTATAGTCAATTTGTTGGATAGGAATGATAATTTCCCGGAATTTTCGAAAAGTGTTTATGAAGTTTCGGTACCAGAAAATTGCGAAATCGGTACTACTGTAGCTTGGATACAAGCTTTCGACAAGGATTCCGGCAAATTCGGAACCAAAGGAATCAGATACACTAACCTAGCTGGAAGTATAGATCATATGTAAGTTTCAAGTTTCATATATTTAATTTTGTAACGTGAAAAAACCAAATATAATATACACTTATCCTTACCCCACAAAAGTTGAATAAAATCTCGTACTCTCATAGTTATTGGGTAACCCCTGGATAGGGATTCGTGAAAATCAGATAACACGCAAGGAATAGAAGTTGGACACATAGACTATTTGTAATTACTGATAACCATCCACATTTCTTTAACTCATAAATACTTCTTCTTCTTCTTGAGTGTATTAGGCGTAGTCGCCTGTTTTATCTTCGACATCCTTGCCTCCAATTCTGTTTCATGGTTGACCGGTACTCCTTCGATCCAATGGGGATTCATGGCGTGCTATCTTGACCAGTCTGTTCTCATCTTCTTGTCCAGTAGGGTTTTTCCGGCTATCCTGCGTAGCACTTTCATCTCTGCTGTCATATCAAATTATAAATATTTGTTTTTGTTTGTCTATCTCAAAATTTAAGTAGCATTATTGGAATGGGCACACTGGATGGATGAAATACTCCTAGTTCGTGATGTTAGCGGCATGGTATTTTACAACCAAGAATTTTTTATCCCAGCCTTCTCCAAGGCATCGAATTCAACCAATCAAGTTGCTCTGCCGCACTTAGTATACCAGAAAATTAAAATTTTCTACTCATATATTGATTTTGGGTTTCAGGTTGAATCTGCATCTAACCACAGGCGTAATAACTGTAAAAATAGAAGGAGGTCCGAATTGGGATAGAGAGAAGATCTCCAGACATTATCTAACAGTAGAAGCTAGAGATGATATGGGTTTTGGAAATCGAAATTCCGTACAATTGATAATAAATATCGAAGACGTCAATGATAATGCCCCTCTTTTTACTCAAAGTAAATATGAGGCTCGATTGATGGAGAATAAACTAGAATTTGAACAATATTTAAAAGTTGAAGCCCTAGATGCAGATTTAAATGGTAGATTTTCATTCATTTCATTTCATTATATATAAAACACGATATCAATAATATTACTATTAATATATTTTTATTGATATCTCCAGGTCTCTCATAGCTTCTTATACTTTTAGTCTATGTTTTGTTTTTTACTTCCAACAAAAAAATGCAGCGCAGTCTCGTCGAAAATTGTGTAGTGAGTAAACTAATATCCATATCAGAATTCATTTGCTCGATTTCGTTCAAAGCATACAGGACGAACCTTATAAACATTTTATAAAAGTTGTCGAACTGCTTATGAAGTTCTATTGGTGTGCAAAATTTTACCTAACTTAACCTAACCTAACCTAACTTAACGTAACCTAACCTAACTTAACCTAACCTAACACCTCTAAATGCAACAACAAAGGCAACCAAAAGACTCTAAAGAATGTAGTTGCATTCATTCAAGATGTTAAAGAAAGATGTTAAAAATGTTAAATGTTAAAAATTTAGTTCATGCTAACAGTGTGACAGTGGAAAACTTAAAGGGACACTGTATCCCTCGGAATTTTGCGAAAATACCGGCTCTGAAAACTGAATATCAGGATAAGACATCAAGCCAAGCTCCTATGAAATCATTTTGTATGGACTAAAATAGTGCAACCTCTTTTGTGACACTTATTTATTGAATATTCTCTATCTTAATGACTATTATTGCTTACGTCGAAGTAAGCACGTTGTTATAAGAACATATTCTACCACTTAAACTCTAATCGTTGAATCCATTTACCAAAGCTGCAGTCTTTCTTCTTCACAACCTAACTTGTGGGAAACTTTATTGCATTCAGCAATTTATAATTTTTTACGCTCGCACCCACGTTGGCGCCTTCGTTCGCTTTCAATATAAACCAAAAATAAACATATTACAAACGTCCGCGTTCGCGTTCCAACGCCTAACCAATATGAAATCGAACATAAACGCCAACGAGAGCGTCAGCGCGGGCGCAAACTTAAGAGTTTATAAATCTAACTTACGTTTTTAATCCCTTATCTATCTCAAGGTACCAAAAACAGTGAGATCGAGTACGAACTTCTGGGTGAATTGGCTAGCAATTTCACAATAGACCGAACCACAGGTGTAATCGAAGTAAAGTATCCAATAGATTTCGAAAGTATACAGGATTCATCTTCAAAAAGCGTTTGTATAATATTCCTCAGTGTACGAGCTAGAGATTTGGGTACGCCGAGTCTATTTAGTCAGGTACCGCTTTCGATTTATGTCGAAGATGTCAACGATCACGTACCCATATTTGAAAACGACTATTATAATAAATCGATTGTTGAAACTTCACCAAGCGGGACTTCGATCATTCAGGTATGACTGTAAGTTTAAACACTCTATTTAGCTAATAAACTAGATAATTTTTTACCCTCTTATCATCACAATATTTCTAGTTTTATTACTAAATCTACTTCTGCTTGTTCCTTCTTAAGAATAGGTCTAATGCATGTTTTGTAAATTCACCCCTTACTTTGTGAACTCATCTTATTGTTTTTCGTTGTTATTTCTTTCAAATATCAGCTGACCCTTGTAGTCTGGTCAATATAGACTTGAAATAACAGAAATTCTCGGAAAGTTTACCATTTTTTAAGCAAAAACAAAACAATACCTGTCAAGTTCTGATTATTCGGTTAACTACTGTTTTGACTTCTTTAGATATTTTAATTGGATTCATACTCTTGAAAGTCTTCTTCAACAGCCATGTTTTCTTCTTCTTCCTCCTGCTGGATGTTCATTAATTGTTCAAATGTGACTGAGTCTATGGTCTCTCTCTTAAAAATTGAGTTACAAAAATCCACACCTATTACAATGGTGACAGTTTTCAGCCGATATTACAACTTCTTTGGACATTCCCGTTCTGGTCCAGTTTCTTAATATTTTTTTATATGATCTAACTAAGATTGAAATATTTTTAGGTTAAAGCGCAAGATTTTGACGGTTCTTCTCCAAACAATCAAGTCGTTTATCGAATTCAAACAGGAGCGTCTGATAAATTTACAATAGATGCTGAAACTGGTGTAATCAGAGTTGCAAGAGGCGCTTCTTTGGATCCTGATTCAACTCAACCACGTAAAACGTTTTATTCTTTGAAAGTACTCGCGATAGATGGCGCACCTGGTGATAAACAGTTACAAAATACCGCTGATGTTAACATCAATATTATCGACGTCAATAATAAAGCACCTGTTATATCGAATCTTGAACCAATTTCGATTCATGAAAATTTACAAGTAAGTTTTGATTGGGAAGCTGGAATTTCTTGAATCGTTTGTAATATTCATACTGAACACACTATTTAGACTACCATTACACCAACACTCATAATTACACTGTGTGACGCGCGTTTCGATAACCAAGTTGTCGTCTCCAGAGACTGAATAAACTGTTTTAACTTCAGTCTCTGAAGAAGATAACTTGGTTATCGAAACGCGTGTCAGACAGTGTAATTTTGAGTGGTAGTGTGAAATATGTCTCTACAAAAATTGTTATTGACGGAAAAAATGTTAATCGATTTTAGGTGGGAAAAGTAATTGCGAATATAACAGCCTCTGATCCGGATACTAATGCTAGACTCGTTTACAAAATTGACGAGAAATCTTGTTTGGCTAAAAACGAAAAAGGAAGTTTGTTGAAATACGACGATTATGATTGCGCCGGATCTTTCAATTTAGATTTGTATACCGGTATACTATCCATAGCAAAATTATTGGATAGAGAAATTGTTGAACAATTCCAGCTAGGAGTTACAGTCGAAGATATTAACACGGAAACTGGACAACAAATAAGTTTTGGTAACTATAGCCAATTTTCATACGAAGGGAATATTAAAAAGCAGAATGTTTACAATTTTTAAGCGATTGTAGTTCGCCGGACAGTGCAAAACCAGTAACTTTCCTTAGTTCATCTTTGCTTAACTAAAGGGCCTTTCAAGACCAGTTGGTTGAAATTGAAATGAATCTCTTCGATTGTTCAAGACATGTGCTCCATGTTTCTGATGTATTTGCCCACTTTTTTATGACTTGATGGCTTTTGGTCCTGCCTTTTTTCGTCAAGTTATCAGTTTGGTCATTGCCATACATTCTGGTGTGGCCAAGTACCCACATTTTGGTAACTTTATTGTTTAAATAGGAAATTTCGTTTGGTTCCTTGCAAAAACGACAAAACGATGTTCTTCAGAAGGTAGTTCATCGGACAGTGTCTAGGGAGCAATATCAGTAACTTTTAAGATCAGTTCGTAGTATAAGAAAGAAATCTCTTCGATTGCTTAAGACCTGTGGTTTTATTCCATTCTTATGATGTCTTCTCGTTTGCCCACTTTTTTATGATCTGATGACTTTTTGTCCTGCGTTTCTTCGTCAAGTGGTGTGTTCAGGTTTACTCTCAATGAGTTCAAATATTGGATGCAGTCCTATATTAGCTTTGACTGACTTTTTTAAAAGTTAAGAACATGAAAAGCTTCTAAGGTATAGAGCTGTGCATGTAAGAATAAAGTATATTTCTGCTTGGAAGGCTTTGAGTCCATGGGGATAGTGAACTCGGTTACTGGGCCTTATATTCCTGCCCCTACTTGTCCATTTCCCATTTCGAGCCATCAGTGTAGAGTAATGAGCCTTGTGGGAACGCAATTTCTGCATTTGTCTATTGCTGTCGACTTATGAATTTATAGTTTTCGGTAACTAATTCGGAAGATACGGCATCCGTCACCATATCTATAGGTAAGGCTGAGTTGCCAGGTCATCGGGCTTCATATTCCGTTCTTTGTATGCCTTTATAGCCCATTTTTTTGCTTCACTGTAAAGGTTTTCAAAAAGGGCGATTCTAGAATGAATTGTAATGCTGTCGTGAGACATAATCTTGTAGCGCCTGTTTCGCCAGGCACTTTGCAACTTATCTAGTGCTGTTTCTCCAACTTTGGTGTTTGTTCTTGGTCTTCATATGAAAGCTACCTAGCTAATGATAGATCACACAACGGATTTATACATCCACTCCATCGTTTTAGGGGAACTTTAAGCTTCACGTTCCTCCGATAATTCTGCAGCAGTTGTATAAAGCAATTCGTGCTTTATAACTCACTCCTTGAAGGTGTTGTCCCCATGTCAACCCAAGATATCTAATATCCGACTTAAGGGCTAATTCAATCTCATTCTATAAGTAATAATAATTAATATCATTCACCAATTGAATCTCCACACAAGTATCAACAGTAGTGGTTTCATCAAATAATTCGGGTACTCCAAATTTCATCAGAAAATCATCATTAAAGTCATTTTTTTCAAGCAATTCATCTTTAGCAACAATTGCGTGTGAGAGAATAGTTTCTTTGTAATAGAATGTTCGAAAGACAAGTTTGGTTTCAGTGTTGAAATCCTAAGATCAGAATTGACCAGAAAGTTATTTAGTGTATCCCAATTTGTTTATTTTTAATCAATTTTCTGTCTCTAAACTCTTTAAAATAAAGGAATGCTTGATTAAGAGCTTCTTCAGCACCTTCTGAATATCTGTGATGCCTATAGCATGGAGATGGCGGCTTAGAATTATGTCATACTAATAATTACTGTTTATTTAGGCTCGATACAAATTAATATTGAAGACGTCAATGACAATGCGCCCAAATTCAGAAAATCTTTTTATAAATTCATTGTTACGGAAAATAGTAAACATGGTACACCGATTGGAGCAATCGCTGCCGACGATGTTGATAAAAATCGTACGATCACTTATCTATTAGAAGGACCTCGGAATTTGGTTAATTTATTTCATCTAAATACAGCCGACGGAGATATTGTCGTAGCAAATAAAATCGATCACGAGGTTTATGAATGGATCAATTTAACGGTAATAGATTATATATAATGTTTAGAAATTAAGTTTTTTACCTTCGAAACCTCAATGCATGATTATTTTTTAAGCAATTAGCTAAATTTCAATTAAAATGTGTAAATACATGTATTTACTTATTCTTCGTGAATTTTTTTTTGAGTGTGACCCTCCTTCTTAAAAGTACTTCAGGGGAGACCGATGAGAGTCCGAGAAAGAACAGTTTCTCAACTCTAAAACATGGACCAAATTTTTGTTCAAGAGAAGTTACAACAAACGCAAACACAATCTAAGGACTCTGCAAAATCGAGTGCTTCCAAATTATTATGAGAATTGTCAAGAAATAATGAGGTCAAAATTATTAAATAAACGAAATTATAGATTTTTTCCTACTTTTATTTTTTATGGAAACTTTCTATTTACTGATTGCTAACGGTAAAAAATGCGCAAGTACGCCGACGTTTTTACTTGTTTTTATCTATTTGGAAATACACATGGTTGCTTCATATTTCTCACGCTTGGTAGTGTCTTTGAAAATTTAGAAATGAGAACTGTGTTGAAGGATATCCAGCATCGTGGAAAGTATGAATATGCCAAACAGGCGCTAAATAGGCTTCAGAGATGGGGGAAGGCTGTCCCAGGCAGGTTTTCCAATGCCTGTCTAGAGATTCCGTCCCGCCAGGGAGCGTATAGTTCCTCCCAACTCGACAAGCAAAGTTCTTTAAGAAAAGTGGGGTGTCAGGTGGAGTAGAGACAGTTTGTAGGCTGTTCTAGAAGATTTGTCTTCGGCTCAGAAATATTTTTGTCTCTGCACTTCTAGGTGCGACTTTGAGTGCTTTTTTGGCCGGTGAACCTGTAGAATTGTTGCTAAAACGCCTATAGTCCAAGTCGGCGGTGTTGGCCTTCCATTTTCTACGCTTTTCAGCGTTGATTTCAAGTCTGACTTAGGCGTTACAACGATTCCATTCCATCTCAACTTCTCTATATGAGAATCAACTTACAGTGTTGCCAGAAGTTTCGGCAAAATCATAAAAAATGTGTATAATTCTCAACGCCTTTTATCTTAAACGGCGTTAAGAACACCATTTATTACAGCAATTAAAATATTTGATTGTTTTTGTAGGTTAAAGCTACCGATAGTGGATTTCCTCCTCGTTCGAGTAGAGTCGAACTGTTTATACAAATTTTAGACGAAAACGACAACAGTCCTTCTTTTTCACCGGAACCTTCAACTCTTATTATTCCCGAAGATATCCACGTTGGTACGGAAATAACGAAAGTCGAGGCCACTGATGCGGATTCCGGTGAATACGCTAAGATAACTTATCTGTTGGACAGATTATCTTCACAGGGAAAATTCAGTTTAGATAGTGAAACGGGTGTTTTAAGAGTGTCGGAAAAATTGGATAGAGAGGAAAAACCCACTTATCTATTGATAATAGAAGGTTGGGATAATTATCAATATGGTTTTAATAGTGGAGAAAGTAGAAATGCTTTTAAACAAATCAAGTGAGTTTAAGAAAATTCCAAATTAATTTTCGTTGTTATTTCAAATTTTAGTAGAATTGTAGTTAGTAGTAGCAATTAGTACTGCCAGTTTATTTAGTATTTTATTTAGCTTTTCAAAAAATGATTAAAAAACGTGTTTTTTATTGTATCATTCACAGTTTGGCGTAAAAAGCCAGGAGTATGCTTAAGTTTTTCTAAAGAATTTTTAACATAACCTCTCTTTTATAAGGATAGCAGAGATTTCCTATCTTCGTGGGCTAAAATAAAAAAAATAACGAAAAATATCGAAAAAAACGTCCAAAATAGTACAGTTTGGTGTTAAAATTAACAACAGATAAGCCTCAATGGGTCAAAGTATGTCAAAAAAATTTCGAAAAAAATTAGTTTCCTTAGTAAAACCCTTCAACTTAAGCATACCAAATTTGGTACATAACATGAGGCTGTTGAAGGCATAAAGTAATGGTGAATAGGAGGCGCTCGAACCAATCTGCAAGATTAATTCGGGATAACCTAACCTTAAAATTGCATGAAAGATTTTTATCTGTCAATCGATTTAAAAGAGTTTTCTAATAATAGCATGGATGATTAAATCCTAGAACTTTTTTAAATCTTATAATTTTTCATAAAACTTTGTCATTTTCAATGAAATATTCCCTAAAATGTTATTTGGAAAGTTACAAAAAAGTTGGCTATAAATCAAATTTGACAATTTGCAATTCAATTAATCTAGTAAGTAGTAAAAAGTTATAGAATCAAATTATATATTAAGTATGAAAATATTTTTTTTTTAAAATCACCTTACAGGTAAAAAAAACTGTGATATTTAAAAGTTAGATCACCCCTAATAGAATGGTAAGACCACCTTCTACTCACAATTACTTAATGCCCTTAACAGTCTAATGGAATGTGCCAATTTTGGTATTCTTAAGTTGAAGAGTTCAGCTCTGAGTCTCTATACATCTCTGTTCTGTGCCGGTCCTTTTACGGGACATCCTATATATCATATATCAATGGAAATTATATTTCAGTATTACTATAAAAGATGTCAACGATAACATCCCTGTATTACACGTACCGGAATATTGCATCAATATAACTGAATTCCATGAGCCCGGACAACCGATCACAAGACTTCATGCCTCGGATGCAGATGATCCTGATACAGGAAATGGACAGGTATTTACAACTTTTTGGTATATTCGCAATAGTATATAGAAACTACAAGGGTCGATAAAACGGTAGGAGACCGCGAAGCTCTCGCTCCGCCATTGTTGACATTCAGGCGTCAGTCGGCGTTGTGCTACAGCCACGTAAACATGTCCGCCATTATTGATGCTACCGCATAGGGTGAATTGTGATTCTTTCTCTACAGGCTGAAGGCCATAGTGCTGCAGAGATCCATCGGAGAATGAATCGCGTGTAAGGGAAAAACTTCGTGAATGATGGTGTTGTGAGTGAATGGTGTCGAAAGTTGAAAGATGGCTGTAATGATGTACATGATGAAGGAGGCCAAAGAACGCAAATCAGTCGTTTCAGATGACCCGGTTCAATGAGTTGATAGATCGGAAAACCTCAGATTCACCATTACTGCTTTGTCTACGGAATTTCCAGAAGATTCAAGGTTTGTTAATTGGCGGGAACTTTCTTTGAAGAGGGTGTTGAAAAGCTTGTCCTCCACAGATATGACAAGTGTCTCAATCTCTTCGGTGATTAAGTCGGAAAGTAAACAAACTGATTTGTTTTAGGTGATTATTGACATCGTCGATGGAAATCTACATAATCTCTTCGAATTGCAAACAATCAGCGAATGGTCGGTGGATATAAGAACGACTACTTCTTTGCGAGGAAGACACGGAAATTATACCGTTGTCTTAAAAGCGCAAGATATGGGAATACCTAGTCTTTCAGTTGAAGAAGCAGTGCGTATATGTGTTACCGATTATAATGATCATCCGCCGGTGTTTATCAGTCCTCCGCCAAATTCCACTTTAAAAGTGCCAGAGGTAAGTAATTCCTCATCTTTCAATACATTTTATAAACAAAAATTCGATCCCACGTATAGTTTAATATCCCAGTCAAAATTGCTAATCGATTTTTTGAATATCCATATACAATATTTAGTGAAATTACTTACATTATTATGATACAAATTGGGCTGTAGCTCATCACATTCTTCAGAGGAGATGTAATTCAATATTCTTCGTGGTATTAGCCAGGAAAGTAGTTGTTTTCTCCTTTGAGAAACTGCAAGCCGAATCATGAAATTCGAAATAATAGGTGTAAAAGATGTTATGTTTTTTAATTACTGAGCATGCCTCATATATCACCTTTACGGCTAGAGATCTACGTGACTCACGGTTCGCAGTCGGAAGTGAAGATGTCGTCAGGAAACGTCTACTGAGGAATGTTCAACTACATGATTCATTGAGCAACACCGGCGCTCGGATAAGAGACTCCGAAAGAGAGGTCGTTACGCCACTCTGAAGAGACGCCATAACGTCGAAACTAGTCAGTCAAACACTCCTTGTAATTGCGAGCCATTAGTGATGCAAATATAAGCGGATTGTCGATGACATCAAGTTCTTCGGAGGAGATGTAATTCAATGTAGCTGTTTTCTCCTTTGAAGAAAGACAAGCCAACATTTCGAATCATATATAGATAAGTCAATTTAGTCTTAGTATCTGTTCACTTTAATTGGATTTGAGGTCTACTTTCTCATCGTGTGATTCAACATTTATCGCTCGGAATTTTGAATAACGTACATCAGTTCATTAGTACGACAAGCAGCCACTCTTATAAACATAACTTTCGTATCAGTGATACGTGATGTAACTATTTGATGACTTGACAGAAGCATGATAAAGACCACACATGTTGCATGCTCGACTTAATAGCTTCAATGTCATCGTCAATCAAAAATAATTGTAGGAAATTATCAAGAAGTGGAGAATTTAAGCATAGAGCTAACTTGATTGGCAAATTGAGGAATTGCCTTTCATGCAAACCAAGACATCAACTGTTTGTAACTAGTAATCTAAATAGGCCTTTTCTTGGACGACAAAATGCTGTTTCTATACGTTAGAATTTGAAGTAAGTATTGGTTTTCACAGACATGTTCTGAATACCATTCAATACCAGTTGATGTAACCAATAATTCCATCGACCATTTTAACAGTGAAAAATGTTTTTGTTCCGTTAATTGGTTCAAATCTCTTCCGAGTCGTAGTTTGGTATTTTAGACCAAACAGTGTTGTCAGGTGAAGTAAATCGGTTGTTATTTTTCACCACCAGCAAGCGTTAGTCAACGCTTCTAGTCAACCTCGCAATCCCTAATGAGTAAAGTTATAACGTGTAAGTCTGGTATTGACGTAACGGTTTAGCATGTTTTGAAAAACCGATGAAAGTCATAATAACTTAAAAGTCAAAAACATGTATAATATCACGTATTTTACAGAATGCAACTGTTGGTAGTGCATTGATACAAATATTAGCAACCGATGAAGACATCGGATCGAATGGTGCCGTTAGATATAAATTAAAAACCGACCCGGCTGGTCACTGGAAATTTTTCGAATTACAACCGATTTCTGGTATATTGGAACTTAGATTACCGTTCGATAGGAAAAAACAAAAAATTTATGACGTAAGTATTATTATATTGTTTCATCAGCTACGAAATAATTAGAAAATAAGTGATCACATGTCTAGAAATTTATCTCTTCCAAAACATATTTTGAATCGGCATAATTAGATAGAAATTCCTTGGCTATTGTCATAAAAAGCAGTGGTATTTATGTGGTGCTTAGTCGTTCTTTCCCACTTTGTGGAGCCCTTTTACCTAACGTCTTTAGCTTGTTTACCAAACCTTTCCAATTCTGCCTATCCATAGCCATTTGTTTCCAGTGTCTCGCTCCTTTTCTTTCCAAGCCAATCTTCACTTCATTCCTAACCTAACCATCTCGACCTCGGTCTTCCTCTTCCACTCCCATCCTGTGTACACTTCTTATCTTATCCCAGCTTCCAGTCCAGTTCTCCATATATGTCCTTGCCATCTTACTGTTACTTATATCATTATTTTCATCATTTCTATTCCCCCACCAGTTGATCTAATTCTTTTATCTAGGATTTTTTTTCTACCAACGTCATTTTCTTTTTTTGGTTACATAAAAGTACCCCATAATTTTTTCTTTCTATTTCGGCCTTTTTCTTTGTCACACTTATCTCTATAGTATAAGCCATGAGACTTTATTGTTTTGGTTTTATTTCTATTAATTTTCTCTTCAGCAACTGCTACATTCGCTGCTTGTTTCGTATCTATTACTTCTTCTGTTGTATCTCCGTCTCCGTCTGGAATTTGAAAGGCATTTCCGGATTTTGTTTTTTAACATAACACTTGTTCTGTCTACCATTCCGTTTTGTGAATCAACATTATTACAAAATGTTCATTTTAGATCAGGATAGAAGCTTATGATTTGGGAGTTCCGACGCCGTTAAGCTCCGAGTTAGATTTAACAGTGTACGTCAGCGATATAAATAATTATCAACCTCAATTTATGATAGATGAATACCATGTTAACTTCACAGGTAAGATAACACATTGTCTGATCAATTAAAGTTATAATGAGGCGCTCAGGAAGTAATTCAAAACATTTTTGGTGATACATATACCGTTTTCACATCATTTGTTTATCTGGTAATATAATAAAGTTTGTAGTTTCGAATGAATCACCCATTTCTCCTTTTTTCATTACTAAATATTTTATGAACAATGTTTTTTGAGGCACTTCATTAGAAATAGTGTAAAGAATTCATGCTTGGTTATCAGGGATGTCATTTAACTAAATCACACATTCCAATGAATTTTTCATGAAACAATTTAGGAATTATAAGATTGTATCTTTATATTCAAATCATGCAAGCTATTTCTGAGATAATTGAGGCGTACCGAATGCACTGTTTACTGCTGCAACTACAGCTTTCAATAAACAGTTTACTTTCGGTATCTGAGGATGATACCTTGGTCATCGAAACGCGCGTCACACAGTGTAATTATGAGTGTTGGTTTAGCGGTAGCAATAAACAGCGGATTCAGTATGAATGTACGGATACTAATGGTACCAAAAGACTACACAAAGTCTTGACCAACTAGTTTATTCTTCGAGATATACGAATCTGGATTTTGAAGCTTCAAAGGTCTTTTCTTGACTCTTGACTCTAATGGTAAAACTATAACTTTGTGTTTTCTCATTATTCTCACTAATTATAATTTATTCGTTGTTTTTTGTTTAGAAAATGTATCGCCAGAAGTAGAAATCAGGAAATTACCAGATACTGTGGACAGAGATGAATTTGAATACGACGGACCATCAAGACCGGTTTGTTATTACATAATTGGTGGGAACGAAGACAAAATGTTTCATATTAATCCAATAGATCACACCCTGATGGTATGTATAGTTTAGACTGTCATTTGAACTGCGACTTGCTGTTGCCCTAGGAAAGCTCAACGTTTACTCTTTTCTAAAAGTTCAAACAAAAGATTTTCATGTTCTATTTCATACGTCCCGTGATGTAGTACCCTGGAGTATTGGAATTTCTCACTCTTCAAGAGTTTGTAAAGGATAAGTCCTCGACGTTGCACAATCCTCTACTGAACCCTTGTCTTCAGGAGTCTATGTTATGAATGCAATAAATCTTCTGTGGTTATGCTCCTAAGTGTATCGTAACCTATCTGTAGGTTCTTCCAGTAACAATTTTTTTCCTATCTACCTATTTTTTAGAATTTTCTCTATTGTCCTATGAACAATTCCAGAGAAGAATTCAGATCCTACTCTCCCCTACTTTAACAATTTTGTCTGCAAATTCATTTCTCTCCACTCCACGAGGATAGTCCTAGAAGTACCTGGGCTGACCTAGAGATGGCGCTAGGTGCTTTATATAAATACTACTCTATTAGAAAGTATTTAATCTATACAGCATATTTTCAAGTTTGAACACGCCACGTTGTTTAGTATTTGTTTGGCAGTCATCAATAGTGAACGTTTTCAGTGAACTAGATTCTACTCTGGGTGAAACTGCTTCTTCGTTATCAATAGTAAAATATTTTGTAGCAGAGTTTAAACGAGGCCGTACGACTTGCATCGCAGTGGTCGACCAAATGAGGTAACGACTTCAGAAATGTTGAAAAAAATCATCAAGACGGTACTGGCTCGACTTTTTGCACCGATTCATAACTATAGATGAAACGTGGGTTCATCACTTCACAGCCGAAACAGAAGAACAATCAAAGCAATTGATTGAAAAGGGAGAACCGGCTCCAAAGAAGGCAAAGACCGTTCCATCTGCAGGCAAGATTATGGTTTCAGTTTTCTGGTATGCGCATGGGATAATTTCAATTGACTATCTTGAAAAAGGAAAAAACTATTAACGGCGAGTATTATGCGAAATTATCACAACGTTTTAGTATAGAAATCAAGCAATAACGGCGGCATTTGGCTAAAAAGAATGTGTTGTTTCATCAAGATCATTCACCAACTCACACATCCGTTATTGCAATGGGCAAAATTAATGAATTGAAGTTTGAATTGCTACCTCATGCACCCTATTCGCTAGATTTAAGTCGCTCGGATTATTTTCTGTTCCCAGACTTGAAAATATGGCTCAGTTGTCAAATATTTCCAACAATGAAGAAGTGATTTAGGTAGTTAATGACTATTTTGAGAAGCTTGACGATTCTTATTATAAGAAGGATATCGGATTTTTTGAACATCGCTTTGAAAAGTGTTTGGAGATAAAAAGAGATCACTTCTGGTACTGGAAGCTGGTACTTCTGAGACCATCCTCGTAGTGTGTACCCTAACCATTAGAGGGCAACTTTATTCTTATTGCCTACTTCATTTAACTTGTTCAGGCATTCCGAAGCCATTTTGAATCTCTATAATATCCTTATTTTACTTACTGTTACGAGGTGTGGCGATTATTGCGATATTATGTATATTCATTTATTATCACCTTCAATATCTATCTCTTCATCGCTCCAGGCAAATATTCCATTATTTGAAACAGTGCAAGAAGTCATTTTCTGTTAGTTTCTTCAAGACTCGCGTCCTTAACAGCTTCAGAGAGTTTGAGACATTTTCGATAGCAATCAATACAAATATTTTTGATTCTATTCAGCAATCTTACAAATAATTAGCCGACGGTCAGATCGACTAGTATTACCGATTTTTTGGATATTTTCATCCGTTTTTGACGTGGAAGAGCGTGAAGAACGTGAATCATCTTCAACATCTTCTCGATCATCTTCAAAACGCTTAAACTACTAAAAAACACAGAGACATTCATTGCCATACACTTGTTTTAATAAATTATAAGTTTCATTTGCAGTTTTACCAATTTTTATGTGAAATCCTTGCTCTATTTTTACTTCGATCATTTTTGTGGCAAAACAAAAAAACATCCCCTATACAAAAGAAAGTCACGGATGCACTGGTTTGCTTGCAAACACGGAAGACATCTGGCAGTCGCTAACCTTCTGCACGTGTACATTTTTTGTAGTAGTGCTAATCTCGGTACTTAATAACCACACCTCGTATACTTGTATCCAAGTAATCGTATTTTTGTAATTCTTACATATTCTCGGCCCTTATAAATATTATAATTAAATCAATAATCATAGTGTATTTATATTTTTTATCGCCTTATTTGGGCTTCATATTTCCCCGTATTTTGCAAGTCATTATCAAAAAATTATGAAAAATATTTATTGTTTAATATAATTCCAAGCTGACAAGGAAATTGGATAGAGAAGAAAAAGATACGTATATTTTATTAATAAAAGCAACAGAAGAATGCAACAAAAGTCCGAAGAATCAAAGTTTTTTCGACTCCGATGATGATACGCAGCTTAAAGTTGTTGTCAAAGTTTTGGACGTAAACGATAATGCACCTAAATTTATACACCGAGTTTTCACTGGTGGAGTCAGTACTGCTACAAGTTTCGGAACGAAATTTATGTGAGTATTTCATCTAAGGCCCAACAAGTGTAGTTTAAACCATAAACGTCGGTTTAACCTGCAGGTACCGTTTTTTTTTAGTTAGGTTAGGTTAGATTAGGTTCCTGCGTCGTAGTCTAAGGTTGGATTGCTGGCTACTGTTGGATTAGGGTTTTGTGGACGACCTTCACGAATAACAATTGGAGGTGGGCGACTGTCGTTTCTTTTATCAGTCTGTGTTTTCAGTTGAACTAGGAATTAGTACTTTGAAGGAACAAAGTGTCGGTTCAACACACGTCCAGCATCTAGCTTCACCATGTAATGACGCGAACCAAAGCCAAATTGCCCAAGGCCCAAAAACGCTGTTGAAATTGGTAGATCCGACAGCGACATTAATTAACTGGGCTTGTTCAGTTGGATTAGTGACATTTTCAACTATTAGATAGTTCTCAAAACGCTGAATGTAACACAAAAACGGTTCCTTGGACGCATCAAAGTTTTCAAACGGAAATATTGAATCTTGGATATGTGAGGCAAACATAAGACATTCGAGAGACTTCATGGTGACTTGAACATTACGGTACAGACATATATACGTCTACCTCACGTATTATATGAGTCTAGTGCGCATGATCGTGAATGCGCAAACAAAATTCCTTATAATAATCACATTTTAAGCTGCCAAAAGGGGTGACTTACCCTTCTCCAGTTGACATTACAGACGCGACGCTTGCGTACGACGCTTCAAATGAAAAGAACCAGTTAGAAGCAGTTATTGGTTGTGTCACTTCATGGGCTACGCTTTCACTTACGGAGTATTAAATATATTTGATCGCAACTGAAATTTAATAAAAGTTTTGTTGAAATATGTTACTCGGTTAATTGCGGCTCTGTGCCAGTAAAATGTAGTGGCGCCCTCGTCCGTGATTATATATCAACACAATTGTCAAAAATCATCAAAACCAGTGACCTTTGGAAAACATTATTAGACAAAAATTCAATCAAAGTAATAACTAAAACTACCCAACATAAATGGAACTATTACAAACTTATTATATGATAGGTACAAGATATGTAACCAGCATAACAAGTTAATTATACGATAGGTACGAGATATGTAACCAGCATAACAATAAAGAGTATTGTTAGTTGTATAATGAGTAGTGTAAGAACCTATTTAATAACAAAATGGTTGATAAAATATGGAAAACAGAAAATTACGATGTGCACTATATCAATTAATATATTTGATATTTGTAAAAGATGAAAACATAGATAACACCCCACACTTCGATGGCAAAATTTATTTGTGTTGTCTCTCTAGTTTATTTATTTCAACCATCATATTTTATTAAAATACCATATCATTTTTGTAAAGAATTTGTATATATGGTATTTTCTTAAGGATGGGTATCTATGATTCGATGTTATCGATGGTTTTAAATAAACATCGATGTTTTGGTAATTTCAATAATTCTTAGTTGTTGAAAAGCTACTTCAGTTAATAAATATCAAATTAGACAAGAATAATTATTTCATTATTTGAATCTTCTCCCATGAATAAAGAAGGAAGAGGGTTGTACGTTTTGAGTGAATTCAGAGCGTATGGCAAGAAAAGAAACAATCGATAGATAAATCAATTCCCGAAAAACTTTCGTTATACTTAAATTCCCCAAGCATGTCTGATTTTGAACTCTCTCAGAGGATATGGCTGCGAAACTTATTTTTCCGCGTGAACTAGATGACAGATTTTGGGAAATTTAATACCCAATATTTTTATTTCAAAATTTTTATCTTTTTAATATTAATTATCAATTGTTTTATATTTTAAAAATTAGTTTCACGATTTTATTTACCAATGAATTTTAGAGAAACAAAAACTTGTATTTACCTATCAGCTATTACGCAAAATCAGTTAATTTACGAACAGAAAAATCAGTTAATTCACAACGTTTAATTGTTTTTTTATTCCTTTTTTGTTCTTTTAGGAAAACATCGATGTTTCGAAACATCGATGATTTTCTTCCAATGATTATCAACTATCGATGTTCGCTAAATGAAAAAAACATCGATGGCAAACCTATCCCTATATTTTCTACTAAGACGAAACTTTCTTTTTAGGTTCGTTAAGGCAGAAGATGCAGACGAAGGTAGTAATAGTAAAATTTCTTATTATTTGGTGGGAAATACGCAAATGACATTAACTGAGGGATTGGATAATTTGGAGAGAGCTCCGTTTTTGGTCGAGAAGGAAACGGGAGCGATACAATTAAACTTCGATCCTCAAAGAGGAATGAAAGGATATTTCGATTTTATGGTAGATTTTCCAGTATTTCACAAACCAAAATATTATTCCATATTAAAAATTTTGTAGGTACTGGCGAATGATACTGGAGGTTTACTGGACACTGCGCGCGTTTTTATTTATTTATTAAGAGAAGATCAAAGAGTACGTTTCGTACTTCGCCAAAATCCTCCAGAAATAAGAAACCGCATCGAAACATTCAGAGAGTAAGTATTTCATTACAAATATCATTAATCATTTCAGCTAGAAAAGATAATATTGATTTAATTATCCTACTCTCATTGTATGTGGATTAACTGAAATTTTTATGATTTCTTATTAGGTTAGGCACTTTCATGTACACATTCTCAGCTAGTCGCGTTGTTGCCACATGTTTATAGTACTAGGAATCATAATATCTGATTTTTGATGCCGTTTGCTGAGTCTCAAGCATCTAATGATTAGACTACTCCATTATTTTGTTCATACTTTCACTTTCTGAAATTTTTCTAAAACAACTTATCTGGTTTTCATCATTAAATTATAAAAAACATGAAAAATTTTGAAAAAATTGATGAAATCTTTATTGGAATCGATAGAACGATCAGTAAAATTCAATGTTTTAAGATGATTTCATGCAAATGTTGGCCACGGCTCCGCTTTAGATAGCTCATGTGCAAGGACCAATTTTGGCACACTCTCTCCAACATATCGACCGGTATTTCACGAATAAATGCTTCAATATTGGCTTCCAGTGCGTCAATCATTGCTGGTTTATCCCTGTAGACATGGCTGTACACTGGACATGGCCGTCTGCTGAGTCGGGAGTATCTACTGCCCATTTTTTTGAAAGTATAGTGTCTTAAAATCGTTTTGAGGTTAGCTAGAAGTTTCACCATTATTTCAGTCAAAGTCTATGTATCTGTATGATCTTAGACTACTCAGTCTTCAAAATATCTGCGCCGAATTGGTTTGACCTTAAAAGGCCGACTCTCTCACACCCCTATATAGATCAATATCCCAATAAAAGTTGGTTATAGACTTTCTGGTCTTGTGAGATTACAGAGAATACGTTCATTATCAATTAATAGATATTTGTTAACTACACAATATACTTCATTATAGTTTCACTTTGAAATAAAGATGTTTGTAGATTTTACGATAAACATAATCGTTCTCGGCACCACTATGACTATTATAAAATACTAATACTAACTATACAAATGTATTTCAGGATTTTGGGCAACGTTACCGGAGCAATAGTAAACATAGACGAATTTCGAATACACGCGAACCACGACGGTAGCATAGATAAAACCAGAACCGATCTGTATCTGCATCTGGTAGATAGAAAAGATAATTCTATATTAGAAGTAGACGAAGTTTTGAAATTGGTAGATCAAAATACGGAAAAATTGGATAGTCTCTTCAAAGATTTCAACGTATTAGATACCCAACCGGGTGGTACACTGGCACTAAAATCTCAACTACAAAACGCTAATACTACGTTCTGGTTATCGGTTTCTTGTCTATTTTTGACACTTCTACTGATGCTTTGCTTGGCCTTGTGCATCAATCAAAGACAAATATACCATAGGAAATTGAAGGCTGCTACAGCTACTGCTTTTGGTAAGTAAATTTGACATTACTTTTTCATCAAAATCTTCGTGGATTGCAGCCTTAAATCGCCGCATTAATTAATTGTTTTTTCTATTAATGTTTATAACCAAACTTTTTCTACTAGTTAAAATGATACAAAACCAATCAGATATTTTTCAGCGATATTTTCAATGCAGGATACTGTGTGCCAATGTTACGCCACAACCAGACCTTCTGATAACCTTCTCAATGTCTGGTTTGGTATCAATCTAAAGAGAAAAGAGGGTGTAAACACCCAGGAAGACTTTTAGCGAGTTTTCCTGATCATGGAAACAGCTGTTGACATATTTTCGGGTTTTATTTTCCGCGTATCATTTCCGAAACTTTCTGGTGTTCCTATCGCCTGTTATGGTAAACAAGTTTATCCATATTTTGCACATTTTCATTTGTTTTTAAAGTCGAAGGACATCCTGACCATCCCTCGTCCTTAACTGACTTAAACCACTCGTAAAGTATCTTCAATCTTACTACAGTAGCATAAAAGACAGATACTATTTTTAGTGAGTGCAGATTCCGAACTCGAAGGACGTGTACTGGGCGGCATCCTTAGCGGAAGAGTTCCCAACACCAATAAACATAGTTTAGAAGGAAGCAATCCAATTTGGTTGAAAGCTTACGAAAATGAATGGTTTAAAAATATTGACGACATAAGGTGAGAAAAAACTATGATTATGTACAATCTAGAATCGACACTTCGAACGCTACCCAGAATGTTCAATTTATATGAAATACATCCAATTACAAGATGCTTTTACCAAAGATAAAATTTTATTTGTTGTATCTAATTTGCAAGAAATATTTATTTGGAAAAATGCTTTTTAGTTCATTATCTGCTGGAATAACCACAATTATAGTACAGGCAAATTAGGCGATTTTGAGCTAAAGCCTTAAATTAAATTGGGAGACTTTTATTTTCTAGATTGGCATAGGTTTTGGGCTATTGAATAAGCCTAGCAACTCTTAACAAAATTACGAGCACAGTTTTCGAAAATTTTGGGACGTGAAACTCAAATAAATTTGGAAACGTGAATAAGTGGAAAACTAAGAGGAATTCGAAAAAAGTTGCCATAACAAAAAAATGTAGAGTACAAAATTCTCTACAAAAAAGTATCCCAGGTATTTGTTCCTAACCTCAAAATTTTCACCGTAAAATGGGTTCATGTACTCAAAATTGCGGATAACTCGAAAATTATGAGGATTTCGACGCAAACTGCCGGGACAAAAATGTAGAGCACAACATTCTGTACAAAAAAGGCTACAATTTGTTGCTAACATCAAAATTTCCATTATAAAATGGGTTTGAACGCTCAAAAATATTTTGAATCGCTAATAAGTCGAAAAAAGTGCCGGAGCCAGTACCGACATTTTTATGAAACAGGAACTATTGAGAAGTCTGTGAATATTGAAATAATCATCAATAGAAAACTAAAATAGAGTTCATAAACACGTTTTTTATAAGTTAGTTCATTTGAAACCAAGAAGTACGAAAATTAAGCTAACTTACTCGAATAGAAAATAAAGATCTTAACCATCATGACGCATTTGGATTTTTTAAAAACGAAGTTGTTTTCCAAGAGTTGGAGCAGTTTCCATCTGCGCCTGGAACGTAAATTGGCGAGTGGATGTTCCAGCTTTCGGCGTTGAGGGAGATTTACTCAGAAATAGTGGCTCCAACGAAAAAATGACTTGAGACCTTTTTTATAGAAAATTTTGTACTCTACATTTTTTGTTTAGGCATTTTTTCCGAATTCCTCTTAGTTTTCGAGTTATTTGCGTTTAATTTTTTTTTAATTACAAGTTTCAATCAAAATTTCGAAAACCCGTGCCCGTAATTTTGTCAAGAAAACCGAAAACCTCTGAGAATCTAGAAAATCGGATATGCCCATTTTAATTTCGGGTTTAATCCTATTTTACCTGTACTATTTTCAATATCGTCACTTAGCCTGTTATGTAAAATGGATTATTTACAATTGATTTTTATTTTTTGTTCATTTTTGTAGTCAATCGGAACATGATTCACTAGATGAAAATGTCATCTGTTATGAAGACTCACTACCAACAACCGATCAAATACAAGATACCCAAGACAGACATCAAAACCTTTATCAAACATTACCGGTGCCTGCTTCTAGAAAATTAGAAACAACTGAGTTATGATTCAATTTGAAAATTAATAATTATTTCAAAGGAAATCGAGTTTCGCCGTTATCAGAAATATCAGACGAATCTGCTTAAAGAAAAGTTTATTTTGCCATAATGTAATACAAATTATAAATGCAAATATAATAATTATTATGTATGTAAGGATAATTATTAACTAGGTTCTGATCAGCTTTAAGTGCAAATACCTTCAAATTCAGAAATGAAAAACTAATGTTAGTAGTAAAAAGATTTGAAGATTGAGTCGCTGAATCCAAATACGCCCGGATTTTTTGCGAAAAACTGTTTTGTTTAGATTGCAATTGGTTGAACGAATTATTAACAAATAATTTGTTCGGTCCGACAATTTCTTTTATGCAAATATGGCCCAATTTAAGAAGATAAGGTCTCTTGTAATTTTTCCGTAAAATGCATATTTGAAAATTTATAGATTTTTTAAAAATTGAAAAATCGATGATTTTTACTAACTTTCGATGTTAATAACTTTTGACCAGCTGAACATTTTTTAAAATTAAAAAATCGTACTTGTTCTTTGAATTTTACTCTACAAATTGGTATATTTTGATATTAGTGCAGGTCCGGCTCTTGGCACTTATCGCGATTAAGCTCTTTCTAAATGTTGCAGCGCGTGGCGACAAGCCTCGATTTCCGCGCGCCGAACGCAGGCGGCTCTGGCGCACGTTTTATGTCGTTAACTGGTGTAGTTTATGGATTGGTGGAATAATTGGCAATTTAATGCTTTGAACCAGTAAATTGAACAGCTACACCATACAACCCCACAATTCTTGACTTTATCCTTTGGGGCTGTGTAAAGTCCAAAGAAAAACACATTTTTTTGCCAAAAATCGATTTTATTCATTAACGTTATCTCCTTAAAGAGCAATACAATCATTCCAACGCTTCTCTAACTTCTCGATGCCGTGCTTTTAGAAAGATTTGTCTTTTGCCTCAGTTTTATCAATTGCTTCTTCATTTGAGCTGAATTTCTCACCGGCGAGCATTTTTTGAGATCAGCGAATAGCCAGTTAGTCACTGTAGTCCAGATCTGGACTATACGCTGGATGAGGAATCAATTCGAAGTTTAATTCATTCAATGATTCATTCAAGTCCACTCAGATGATGATCCTTTTGATTCCGGAGGGAAGTGATGGATCCATGTTTTATCCCTGGTCGCATATCAAAGCAAAAAATATGATTTATTACATGTAAACATGGCCAAACACTGCACTCAATCATCGACACGTTGTGGTTTTTGATCGACTGTGAGTTAACGCGACACCCACTTTGAAAAAAGCCTTCTCAGGGTCATATGTTCATACAAAATTGTAAACACACTGCCTTCTGATAACTTCACGACCTCAGTTACTTGACGCGATTCCAATTTACGATTAATTATAAGCAATTTTTCTGGAGTAACTACATCAATTAGACGACCAGAACATTCACCATCATCGACGTCTGTACGACCACGTTCAAATTCAGCAAACTAATAACCAATGGTTCTTTTCGATGGAGCAGAGTCCGTATAACCCTTTTGAATTTCATACAATATTTTTTTCACCAAAAAGCAATGATAAATTAACCCGCGAAATTGTTTGGAAAATAACAAAAGTAGCTTCATTTAAATGGCTGTCACTTTTTTCTAACTGCTCGAAATGTCATGAAACTTCACACAAAGTTTTTCGAAAGTTGGTACTTCACATGCGTCATATGAATTTGATAAATGCAGCGCCATCTGTGTGTAAGTCACTCGACTTATTGAGTGATGTAGTCACAAGGTTTATGCAAAAGGGATAATTCAATTTAGAGGGTCTATACATTATTTTTAAACCATTTTATTCCCTGAATTGACTAGAATTTGTACTATTCTTATTTAGAAATAATATTAAAGTAACAACGATTTTCTTTAAGTACTTATTTTGTATGTTTTTTTTATATATTTTCACTCTCCACGTGCAATAAATATAGATTTATGAATGTAGTTCGTTTCTTTGATTTTGTTGCCAAACCAAAGCGACCAGTTCGCTTTTACTCCATCGAGCTGGTGTCAAGACATAACACAGTGAATAATATCAATATACAAAAGTTTAAGCATTGAGTTCAAAGTGAATGAAAGAGTAATCAACAAAAGGTTGGTGAACCAAGATTTCTTATAAAATATGTTAAATATTTATTAATATTTTAAGCATTTTATTAAAGATTAAAGACAAATTAACGAAAAAACAGAGGAATTCAATTAGTAACAATACTAGTATTAAAGGTGCACTTTGTGCAGTTGTAACACATGAAAATAGGGCGACTTGAACCTGGGATCTCTCGCATGTGAGCCTTGTACTATAGCATCTACACTACGGAGTCCTTAATAATGTTTTTCTTCACACTCTACTGCTGAAAACATGTTTCTTTATGCCCTAGTGCGTTTTACGTACTCGAATGTGTGTCTAAAGTACGTACTTAACGCAATGTGCTAGAAAAAAATTATTTTATAACGAATAAAAAATTAAGATTAGAACGACAGAGTGATAAAACGACTATGTAAAAAATAAACACAATTCAAAAAGAAAAATTTCATTTATTATTTATTTATACTATTTCTTTTGGGAGGGGGTGAATTAATAAGCACTGTCTCTCACTTATTTAATTTTTTAACACCAACACTAGATTCAATTAATTTATACAATAATTAATTATTCACTCATTCTTAACTTATATAATTTATTTGAATTCACTGGTTGGTTTTCTATTTTGTTCCATTCACTATGACTACTCATTATAAACTAACTAACTCCGCTATACAAACTCCTTTATATAACCAAAACGAATTTCTTAAAAATTCTAGAAAATAAACAAACAAATAAATCAATAAAAAGACCTTCTTAGAAATTAGTTCTGAAGAAAAGTGGTGACTTGACTACAACCCAAAAATGGTAAGTCGTCAAGAACACTCAATATCTTTTTGCTATGAAGGGTAGAGGTAAGGAGAACCGTCTTGTTGGGGATTATTGAAAAAGCGTCCAGCTGTCAACAGCGAATTATAATACGAAGACTCGCCAAAATAGCGCTAGTGTAGCAAGTGGAAATGATAGGAATTTAGCAGCAGTTATATATTTCATGTACAATTTTTGAATGAATTTGAATATTGATAGTTTCTTTGAAAAAGTTCCTCTACTATTCCTCCTTACCTCTACTCTCCATACTTTTTGCTTATCGTTACTTACGGTCCTCAAAACAGTGTCAGAAAGCGTTGTTTACAATATTGGATGGAAAAAAAATATTTTCAATACACATACACGGACGCTTCACGTTAATGTAACATTGTCCCTGACAAGTTGAAACTAATATTACTTTCTAGATATATCTATCAAAAGATACTTAACACTACATTAATGAAATCCAACTCAAATATCTCAAAGATAAATATTACATTTACACATTTATTTATTACCCACAGTGTAAAATTACAAATTATATGCAACCAATTATACATGTTTAAAAGAAATTAACGTAATACAACTAAATCCTCCTTAAAATAGATATCGTCATGATATTACGTTATAATATTAAATAAAATGTGAATTATAAGACATCTGTCACGTTGAGAACTAAAGTCGAGTGTTTAGGAGACAATAGAAAATTTACAGATTAGTACGTTGTATTTAATTTTTTCCTTTCGGGAGGCGATTCCTTGAGATTGTTTCTCAAAATAATTTCAAAGGAATACTAAATAGAGTAGGTATTTTGAATAAGCAGCAATATTTATACATAATAGTCTTTAATAAGTACTTTGATAAATTTTCATTACATTTACAAATGGTATGCAACCAATAATACATTTTGTAAATATACTACACCCAAGATTTTATTTAGTTTATTATGTAAATTGAATTAACTATTACACAATTTATGAAAATCTACTAGGTGAGACTTCTGTGTAAATAGAAAGTTAATAAAATAGAGAAAATGAACTTATGAATATCCCGCGAATATTCAAAGTTCCCTCGTTTTCTATCATGTTTCCGCTACCCGTGTGCCACAAACCGGAAATACTTTGGGTTCTAGATTCCGATACGGCCTTGGATGGCGCTGAATTCTATGCGGATAAAATAGAAACCAACCATACCCGACTACCAACTCCACTCTCTACTTGCCAATTTTATGAAGTTTACACCCGTGTACTTTGCTTCTGTGGCGTAGTCTGAAAACAGTACATTTTTTATAAAAATAAGCCCAAATTTCTTTATATCAAAGTAATTTTGCTGTAGTATTTTTTCTGTCTACTTGTGCAATCTGCAAAGGTAAGCAAATGAATTTTTTACTAACGGCTTGTAGACTATTCCACGCCGGTTTTTATTTCGACATGGACAGGAATGTCCAATCGTGATCGAGATAAATATCAAAAATACTTTTCGGAATTAATAATATTCCGCTTGGAGCATTAAGTACGGTAGATATTTGTTTTGTATCAAAGATTTCGATACTACACACTTTTTGTTTAATGTGCATGCCATTTATATACCTCATGTTGATTTACGAAAATTTCTTTGTTATTTGCTAACTTCAAATTCATTTTTCTTGTTAAACAATCGATTTGATTAATATTTAAAATTAATATGTATCTACAAACATGAAACGTTAACATCTGCGATATTTTTGTAATAGTTTGCAGATTATTGTTTATTCGACAGCATTTTTAGTCCCAGTAAATCGTTAGGAATGGTAATGGAGGCTCCCCCATCACCCCAAAGTGTAGGAAGAGAATTCGTGAGGCAGTACTACACATTGCTGAACAAGGCACCCACCCATCTTCACAGGTAAGTTATAGCTTATAAGTGTAGTGCCTTTTTAAAATAATTGAAAAGATTTTATACATTTAGTAGAGTCAGAAGAAAGAATTTTTCAATTTCTACATTTTATTACATGTATATTAGTTTGCTTTAATTATGATAATATACAGAGTCAATATACTTACATTGTAAATGATATTTTTTTGGTATGTTCTACCAGACATGTCACATTTTTTAATATAAATATTGACAAATAATTTGATTTATTGATAGAATTAGTAATCTCAATTGAGGGTTGTATACGAATAGTTCTAACTCACTTGAATAGTTAAAATGAACTATATGTGATAATTTTCAAAACACATGTACTAAGAGCATATTTCAAATCATATTAGAGATTTAAAATGTCTTTATTTGTTTTCTTTTGCAAAAATTGATATATTTAAAATGGATTAAGTAAGACTAAATGCATGTTTTGATGCTCCTCAAATGCATGTATAGGGGTTAGGGTGGGTCGAAAACATTTTTAGCTACTACGAAAATATCTTCCAAGATGATGAAAAAAAATTCTGGTAAAGTTCGAGCTCCTAATACCAATATTTAGAGGTGCCGCATTGTGATTTTTGAATTCCCATTTTCCCATCCATTTTTTTGAAAGTATTTTAACAAATTATTTTGTAGTAAAAAGAAATAGAAAATTTTGTAGGAAATTGAACAGCCTACAAAAAAAGGACTGAAATAATTTTTCCCTTTCAACTTGGTCAAAAGTTATTCACAGTTAAAGATAAACCTAAAATAATACATTGATGATTTTCACAATATTTTATAGTTTTCTACAAAAAAATGTCTCAAAACATAAAACAACATATTATTTATGATTTTCTCATTTTCACTTGCCAAATTTATTGAGAAAAACTTAGGTTATAGTATGATTTGAATGAAAGCGTTGACAACTGATTTCAATGTAGTCAGAAGCACTGTTAATATTTTTGATGTAATTATGTCTATTATTTAATTATTTGTTATTTGAAATCAGACCTTTTTTGTAGGCCGTTTAATTCCCTAATTTTCCCAATAATTCGTTGAGATAGGGATTGTTTACTAATAGTTATTCTCGGTAATCAATTGTCTCCTTAGGTGGAGTTTCACAGATTAAAATAAGAATGAACTAAGATTGGAAGATTAAAATCAATTTGTATTTTCTTAATAATAAATTTATGTAAGAAAACTTAATAATTTCATATATCAGTACATTTATTGGAGAAATAATTTTTTTCGCATTTAATTAAGTTCTTAACTTGATATAATTTTTTAATCTTTTATGAATAATGGACAGTTATATTTGAAATTCTAAGCAACTGTCCAAGTTCTTGATTCAACTTTCTGAATGTTAGTTCAGTTGTATTTTTATAAGTTTTACAAACAAATAAGAATTAATCCTAAATATTTTTCATTAAATACAACAATAATAATGGTGAAACTAATAGGAAAATTCTCATGTGCAAAATGTTTCATCTGCAAAATAGTAACTTTTCAATAGAAAATGAAATCCATCCTACTAACATAACACTTTCCTGGAATTGAGTGTAACTTTTGCAGATAGTACACAGAGATGTACTAATGTACCCAGATGCGGGTAAAGTTGCATCAGCATCCATTTGGTTCCTATGATTGTAGTCTTTGAATCCCCTCATTGTAACTATAACAGTTTAACTTACAACCCCATTATTTTTAGTGCATTTAATGAATGATTAAATGAGCTTATATCATTGGTCGTAATTTTCACTTCGCTCATTCCTAGCTTTGTCACTGCTTGTACAAAACTAGTGTCTTCATATAGCACTGAAATTCCCTATACCAAAATATCTTCTTAACATTTGCTTAGTGCAGATCTAAATATAGCACTGAAATTCACTTTACTAAAATATCTTCTTAACATTTGGTTAGTGCAGATAAATTTTGACGAAACTGAATGCCAAAGTGTGGAAAGAGTCGAGTTGACGGTTCTCATTAACTCCGGGAACATTAGTTTATATTATGTAAAGGTGTGAACATGTACTAGCAATTTTTGTACCTTTTTATTATTCTTGTTATGTTATAATTAAAATTTAAGTATGAGAAATCAGTGTCATTTACAGTCCATTTACATGAACACAATATTATTAACATAAACAAACCCAACCATAAACTTACCAGTATACTCGAAACCTCTTGTTGGTTAAAAAAATTAGGCATTCCATCCATGCTGTAGTTTGTATACTTATTAAACAGTGGATTTCTATTTCCATTGAGTGGTATATATATTGTAAGGTATTTATTGCAACTTGAATTATCTTAGATTGTGTGGATTTGGAATATAATGTGGACTAGTAATTCAAATTTGGGGTCTTGGCTCTTCTAGTTTGAGTCCCGTTATTTTTAGATCATAAGATTGATTATTTAAAGGTTTTGTTAAGGGAGATGTAGATTTTTTTCTATACATTAGATCACTACCTTCGTTCAGTATACAATATCTTGTTAGCACACTTTTCGTAATAATAAATTTATGTAGATTATATTATTTTCGAAACATTTTGAAAATTAATTGATTGTTCGTATGAAATTAAGATGGGTCTTTCCTACAAGAAAATTTCCCGAGCCTACTCCTTTCCGAGATATCACCCTTAAAAGGTGGTTGTTTTAGGTGCAATGCAGAAAACTAACTACAGGTATTTTTTCAATATTCCTGTTACGGGGGTCGAATTAACAACCCTTACTTTGGAGCATTCATTATGAATTTTATTATATTTTATGTCTTTACTGTTTTCTACTGAATTTATGGAAAAAATCATGAATTATGGTGTTTATTTTTCTTTGCAGCTATTGGTTTTGTGAAAAAAAATTTAAAATGAGAAAAATTTTCAAATAGAACGAGGATTTTAAGTTATAACTTTATTCTATAAAACTTCATCAGTTGCTAATTTCACCCCCGTAAAATGTAAAAGGAATATTGAAAAAATACCCGTGGTTAGTTCTTTGGCTTTATTGAAATTAAAAAAAAATTAAAACTCAGTTTTAGTAAGCGCCTTTTAAGGGTGATATCTCGGAAAAGGGTGGATTAAAAAAAATTTGTTATAGGAAAGACCCATCTTAATTTCATAAGAGCAATTACCTCCTGAAATTTGTAACATGAATTTAAACATACAAACTCCTCGAGTTGTTAAAATGTTTTCTTAAAATTACCACTTTTTATTGTAGGAATTTTTTTTTTTTATCATTTAAATGCCATTAATCTGGTATTTTGCTCAGAAAACTCAATTACCATATTTGTTTGAAAAACAAACTCATTTTAAAAGGATTTATCTCATTACTTTATTTGGAAATCTATTACGATAAGTGTGTCATGACTAGTATGTATAATTTGAGTGCTAAAATTTGAAATACTTTCTATTCTATCTAATCATAAATAACGAATATTAATCATCATGTTCATCATATACGAGGTCTGGCTATTAAATAACGAGACTTCGCACCTAGAGGGCGCCCTAGACGGGCGGGGTAAAATATCTTGTCTATGCACGTCCCAAAACTCGTTTCCGTCACTATTATAGTATTTGTGCAGTACCGGTTTAAAACGAACGTGTTTCTTTCTCGTGACGCAAAACAGAAGCGACATATCAATCTCAAATTTCTCGTTAAATTGAAAAAAACTCCAACAGAGTGCTGTAAATTGTTGCATGAGTCCTATGGGGACAATTCTCTATCTCGTGCGCGTGTTTTTGATTAGTGTAACCGCTTTAGTGAGGCCCGAAAGAGCACTGAGGATGACCAGAGCCTAGGTCGCCTTTGAATGTTTCAATTCCGGAATGAATGACCAAAATCAACAAAATTGTGCGTGCAGATCATCGAATGAGGCTGGATGATTGCCGAGGCTGTACACACCGATAAAGAAACAGTTAGAAAAATTTTACACGAGGAACTACACATGTCAAAAGTTGGTGCCAAAAAATCTGGCTCCTGACCAAAAGCTCTTGCGTCAACGGGTCTGCTTAGATTTCCTAGAAAGGTTGGAAAAATATCTGCTTTCACATTGAGTCGATGGAAACTGTAAAGCAAAAAACGGCAGAGCTCCTAAAAGCACTCGCCAAAGAAGACTTCCAGCACATCTTCGATCAATGGAAAAAACAAATGGAAAGATGTGTGACAAGGAAAGGGGAGCAGTCGAATAATTTTTATAATAAAACCCTTTTTCGTAATCTGATTCGTTATTTAATAGCCAAATCTCGTATTGTATAAATTTTATAAACTATTCTTTCCAAACTTATTATTTCAAAGTGGATATTCCAAAATTTTGTGTATACTTTTCTTTTTGTGATGTTAGAAATGAAAATTTATAAATTTCAACTCAAAATTTTGTGGTTCTCATAAATTCTAATTTCTCCTATTCACTTTAGTCATTCGCTCCTTCAATAGCTAATCCAAGACCCTCTCTTTTAGAACGATTTCAGAGTATTCCAGTAGTTCCAGATAACAATAAATGTATATAACTTTTATTTTGGTCTTAAAGGGGACTCAAAGTATTTTCAAGCCTGTCGTAGCTACTTTGGCCACATGAATACTGCTCCTAACCCCAATAAATAACAAGCGATAGTTTTAGTTATCTTTATATCCAAATCCTGAGCTGCAGTGTCAGCCTTCTTTGTAAAAATAGCGGCCTGAGCTTTTGCTGTATTAAACTCAATCAGATTGTATTCTATTTTATAACAAAGTAAAATACTAAATTCTTGAAGTTCCAACACCTTATATTAGAAAATGAAGCATATAAATCAAATACTGGGTTTGATATTTCTCTTAGTAAGTCTAACTTTAATTTAGAATTTTCTCTTTATGATGATGGGAATTGTTTCTTTCGTTTCTTTCCATATCCCATTCTATTGAAATTTTTTTATATGGAAAATGTACAATCTGATTGGCATATAAAATCTAATACCACAATATCAATCACTCTACAATACAAGGTGTCTGCTGTACTTTGTTTTGCCGCAATTTTGGTAAACATTAGTGTTGTTCATATTTGGCCATCTTAAAGTAGAGACGTGGAAACTTCATTATGGAAAAATATTCGGTAAACCAACGTGTTTTAATCGTTAAAACATTTTATCAAAATCACTAATCGATTACTGTGACGATGAGAAAGTTATGTGAAATTTTTGGGAGAAACAACGTGCCAACAAGACGCACTCTTTATCGTGTAGTGAATTATTTCGAAGAAAGAGGGACTGATGCTCAAGAAAGTGTTTAAAACAATCCATCAACCTCAATTCGACGCCGTGGTCAGGAGCTTGGTCTTCAAAGAACAACTTTGGCCACAATTTTGCACAAGGATTTGGTTTTGTTTCAATTTAAGATTCAGTTGATACAAGACCTTTTTCCAGAAGACCATTTACGCCGCCTTATATATGCAATTGGATGTTAAAGCTCGCCCATGACAACCCCGATTTTCATGAAAAAATCATAATGAATGACGAGGCACATTTCCATTTGAATGGATATGTGAATAAAGAGAATAGTCGATTCTGGGCAGTGGAAAACCCTCAAATTATTCATCAGTCACCTTTGCATCCATTAAAAGTGACAGTGTGCCACATCGCATACAGCCGGGATTACAATGAAATTACTGAGAGACCTCTTTCCATAACAAGTTATTTCAAGAAATGGTGATGTTGATTGGCCTCCACGGTCGCCTGATTTGACTGCTCCGGACTACTTTTTGTAGGGATATATGAAAAGCAAGGTTTATGCAAACAAACCAGAAACGCTGGAGCAATTCAAACAAAATATTCGTGATTAAGTTTATGAAATACGGCGTGTAATGTAATGAAAAATGTGCTCGAAATAAGATCCATTAACTTTCATTTAATCAAAAATTATAAACAAACAAATTAATATACCTTTCCGGTGGACACCTGTTAGTTGAATTTTTTGACAGAATCGTAAATATTTCACATTAACGTCTACATGTTATCATAACCATTTTAACAATAAAAAGTTTGAATGCAGTATTAATACACGATTAGTCATTTTTTTTACATTGTGCTATGACTATTATATAACCTTTAACTTATTTTTTATTATTTAGTAAAACTTCTACTCAATTTCATATTAAAAAATATTTTATTATTATAATATAAAAATTTCATGTGAAAAAATTTCAGTGTATGAACGATACAAAAAGGAATGCAGCATTTAATTAAATAATATATTACACAAAAAATTGAAACACATCTGATCAAATGAAAAATGAAGCTCATAAAAAGCTCTAAAAAAAGTTACATATAGTTTTTGGCTACTGTGACTCAATGACTCAGAAGGACTCATTTAAAGTAGAAGGGTTGCGGGGCAAACAAAGATTTGACTATTTAAAATCTTATTAGAAATCATCTTCTATAATCAAGCACAAGCTTTGGCAAAAAATGAAGAGAAATCTGAGGATTCGACTTTTAGGAATTTTATTTCTCAAAAACAAAACAAAAACGTATGAGGGCTTTCGAGTTTTACATTCGTCTCTTTATTAATAATACTCCATGTATATTTCTTTAATTTGTTAGACCTTTTGATATGTTTATGTTTCTAAATCTTCTTGATTTTAGGTCTCTTCTGTTTCAAAATTAGTTTTTTTAATAATTTTTAAAAGATAGAAATAAATTGACGTTTCGATTTGACTTTTAAAAATTGTTAAAAAAAAACTAATTTTGAAACAGAGGAGACCTAAAATCAAGAACATTTAGAAGCATAAACATATCAAAGGGTCTAAGAAATTAAAGAAATATACACGGAATATTATTAATAAAGAGGCGAATGTAAAACTCGGAATATTTTATTATTGTTATTATAATGTAAAAATTTTATGTGAAAAAATTTCAGTGTATAAACGATAAAAAAGGAATGCAGCATTTAATTAAATAATATAATATATAAAAAAATCGACAGAAATGTCATTAAACCACGTCTAATTAAAAAAAAAAATGTTCAAACAAAAAATGGAGCGCTTAAAAAGTTACATATATTTTTTGACTATTGCGACACAAAATATCTCATTCTTTTTTATAGAACTTTTCATGAGTTTAATTTTTTTTAAGCTATTTTTTTCTAAAATCAATAGTTTTTGACGTATTTAGTAAAATTGTAATGACTTTGAAAGGGCTTGGGAGGCAAACGAAGCTTTGTCGATTAACATCCTTTCAGGGATTATCTTCTGCAAGCAGCACGAACTTAAACAAAAATTTCAGAGATATCTGGGGATTCGACTTTTAGGAATTTTATTCTCAAAAACAAAATGGTGTGATGGCTTTTGTGTTTCACATTCGCCTCCTTATGAATAATAATACTCCATGTACGCTTCAAAATAAATTTCTTATTTCTTAGACCTTTTGATATGTTTATGCTTCTAAATGTTTTTGATTTTAGCTCTCTTCTGATTTAAATTTAGTTTCTTTTATAATTTTTCATAAACAGGTGAAAATTTGACGCTTCGACTTTTTTTATCCTTCATAAAAATATTTTGACAGAAGAGACCTAAAATATATTAGAATGGTCAAGTTTTTGTTACACACTGTAGTAATGCGCTGAAATCGAAAATTTAATCTATTTAATTTCCTATAGTTCTTAATTCCATCCAGCATATCGCCTATTTCTCTATCTATTGCTCATTTACTTATCCGCAGTCAATAAAGATAAGATAATATCATTCTATTAGATATTTTGAATAACTAACTCATACCCTTTGTTCGATAAACAAGTTGATAATTTTTTTTTTTAGTTTACCAGTTGGTTTCTCTACATACATTATATTTTATGAATATAATTATTGAGTATAATAACTTTAGAGACTGTTTAGAAATAGTATGAACCAATTAAAAGTGGAAGTGAGTATCACTACTTGGAAAACAAATAATAATTAGCGAAACTGTACGAAGAAAAAATCTTAAAAACGTCTGTCTTCTTCCTCATAACAACGCGTCACTAATCGCTATTAATTTGATAGTTGAATATATTTCTGCTTGTCCACGTCCGTCCTATTCACCAGATTTAGCACCACACAACTTTCCGAAAAAAGAAAATTTCTTAAACTTAAACATTCTTATATTGAGAAGATTAGATAAAAGTATAGATACGATACAGTTGTACTGTGTGATAACTTGAATGGACTGCAATGCCTTTTAAACGCCATTAACTGTTCTAAAACAAAATATATGGTATTTGTTTTTCGAAAAATCATTAAAGGACGTCATTTTTAACATTCCCTACCGTTTTAGCTAAAAAAGCATTTGTTGAGGTTGTTGTATTTGAGGTTATTTGATGTGATTCAGGCCTTGTAGTATTAACAATAATGGAAAACGATTTAGTTCTGTCTTGCACTGCACTGGCTAAACTGACTCTAGACCCAGAACTGGGTGAACTAGTTCTCTTGCACTGCTGCTAAGAACAGCGACACTAGCACTGGCTCTGCTACAAAGGAAGCTTTAGTGTACACTTCCTGAACTATTTCTGCAATGCAGCTTCCAAGAACAAAACTATTAGACGGCCGGCTTAGACGCTACGTCACAAAATTTACTGTATCTCTGGAAATAATGCGAGTTTTTAAAAATACGTTCAAGGGCATATTCTTAAAGGTCTAAGCTTTGAAAATTTGCAAAAAAATCGATTTTTTCTCAAATTTCTAGACCGGAATACCCCCTTAATGTTAAACATACTCATCTTTCTTTAAATTATTTAATGTAAATAATTGTGAAATGAGGTATAGAATTTCAAAGATCAGTAGAAACTGCAAATCTGTAAATCAGCAATTGCTCTCATCACTTCTAGTTAGATAAAAAGGTTTTTTGCGAAAATATTTAGCAATTATAAAAATTTCGACATATCTTTAAATTTCATGAATATTTTTAGTAACATTAATAGAATTATTTAAGAAATTCAACTAAATTAAAAATTGTTTTTTCGTTTTGTCATTAGAAATACATTTTTATATACCCACTTATTTTTTTCCAGATTCTACAATCATCAATCTTCATTCATTCATGGAGGATTAGATCCTCCAAATCGCGAGAGCAGCCCTGTCATCGGCCAAAAACAAATTCACCAGAAAATTCAACAACTTAACTTTCGAGATTGTCATGCTAAGATTACTCAGGTTGATTCTCAGGTGAGCAAAAATTTTTTTCTATCAAGTTAAAGTTTACACTACCACTACACCAACCCTCACATTTCCACCGTCTGACGGACGTTTCGATAACCAAATTATCGTCTTCAGCAACTTGACTTGACCACCAACGGTTTCCAAAATTTCAATTTAGTATGTATCGGAAAGTCATATTTTCGCCACTCTACTTGCAGCAAGACAACGTGCAGAGCAGTACAAGAGGCAATATATAAAAAAATAAAGCTCAGTTGATAAGTTCTTTGCTGATTTAGTACCATATTTGTTTTGGCTCTAGTCACTTTTGGTTTAACCACCAATTGGTGGTCAAATCAGCCGATTTATTGGGTACTTTTGTCGAACCATTTCGATTCCTTTGGTCAATATAATCCAGTTGTAGATCTTCAATATGAAGGTTTGACAGTTTGTTAGCTGCACAAATGAAGGAATGGTTGGTTTTGGTCGATAGCAGGAATGATCTAATGACAAAATACATTTAGTAGAAACAGAACCGTGAATAATTCCTGTTTAAACACAATTTTTCCTTGGCACGTCTAAAGGCGATTTCTTCGATGTTCAACAGTAAAAAGTAACAACAACTGGGGTGGGGTAAAAAGGGCGAAACCTTTTTATTCGACTATGAACACATTCCAAGAAATGTTCTGCCAGTTACTGTTTTCTTTGTCGATGAGTAACGATCTTTTACAAGTTGAAAAGAACTTTGCCCTCTATTGTAGACATCAAGTGTAATGAAAATTATCTTTTAAACATCCCCTCAATTCAATAAGTTGGTAGGGCTTCCAGGTAATATTTACCCAAACAAAACCAGTGAATTAGAATTAATTTTGTGAAAACTTGTTATTTTTCTTCTGTAAGTATTATTTTTTCGTTAACACAGATTATAAATAACAGAACAGATCTTAAAACTGATTACTAAAAGGGAGCATTCGCATCTTCCTTAGAAACGCCCCGTTTTCAGAGTCCTCGTTTAAAAAGCAGGTAAAAATCCATTCTTGAATATATGTTCTCTTTCAAGGTGAAAGTTCCATGGATGCATACGGGAAGTTGAACAAAAATTTGTTTTTAAAACTAGGGATATAAATGGGCAGAACTAATCTTCATTATTTTGACCGTTATCGTGGATTTGATGATTGAATAACATATGATTTCACAGTAGTGTATGAATTTCATGTTTACATTTTTATTATCAACAGATATGTAAAGATGGTATCAAACTTATTTATTACAAGGTTATAATATTAGATAACTGTACATACGCTATTCCAAAATATTTTGCGATAAGGTTTGTCCCGACCGATCATTTTAAGAATGTCGCGAAATTATTCAGAAATTATTTTCATCGGTTTGGTGCGCGATTCCAAAAAAATTTGATGTTTAAAATTGTTATTCAGTTGTTGGTAGAAGAAGATAAAATTAATCATTAGAATATCGGCAATTGTCAAATATATTTCTAAATCTATGCATGATTTCTCTAGACACTCTCAAATGTGTGAAAAATACCGTTGAATACACCTTTTGCTTTTATTATTATGGTTCACAAATTTTGGCATTCTCTGTAACAATTTCGATAAATAATCGTCACTTATTTGGTTCTAATCGTTTTTCAGGATATTCCAAGGATTTGAAGTAGAAGTTGAACGCTGCTTTATGACTCCCCTGTCCAATTTATCCCACAACTCAATCAGTTTGAGATCGGGCGACTGTGATAACCAAATCACTACATTCAGTAAACATTTCATTCCCAATTCCTTCAAATATTCTTTGCAGAGCTAGCTTGGTGTCGTTGTCAAACTGGAGAGAAATTTTCGTCCGATCAGGCGCAGTCTTAAACGTACTACATTTTTCTTTAATATTTCTTTGTAGCCTTCTTCAAAATCCCTTCAATTTAATTCAAGTCTCCAGTCACCCTTGCTCCATAACATCCTCAAACCATCACCGAACCTCCGCCGTGTTTTAGAGTTGAGATTACACATTGATCTAATATCCGTTCTTCCTTTGACCTGCACACAAGCACTCAAAGGCAGGCAGGCAACACGTTCTTGCGTCTTGTCAAAGCTTCTGATGGATCCTTATTTTTCCATATTGTAATCCACAGTGTGTCGGGATATTTTTAATTCGGCCGTTATGGTACAGTTACTTTATCCTAGTCTACAAAGACTTACTATAAATGTTCGATTTTCAACCCATAGTTTCTTGCCTTTACCCATTTTGAAACTTTCATGTCTCAATTTGCGAGAACGAAAATATTTCGTATACGAACTTCACAAAAATATATTTTGATTAGGTTAGGTTTTTGCGGGACCAAACTACATTCAAAGTTGCAGATGGTAAACAAATCATCCGGTAATTGCAAGTTTTAACTTGTCCTCATCGAAAAAACTTTGAACCAGTGTACTCATTTTAATATTTGACCCGGACAAAAAATTAATACGTTACGCATCTATGGAGAAAATATGCCCTACTTTTCTTTCGCCGGGATGAAAAGTTCGTCCTTGACGTATTCCAACTCACTAGGTCTCACTCGAATCTTCTTATTAAATAAATAGAAAAAAAAAAAACATTTCGTTGTAAGAAGGGTTCAAATAATCAGTTAAACATTATCCAATATTATCAGGTGTGGCAATCAATACAAAAATACAGGCCAATAAAGATACACACAAAATTTTATCTTAATTCACTTCACATAATGATACTAACGTTGCTCCAATAAGTCACAGCATCCTTGATAATAAATAAAGTCGCAGAGGACAATATCTGGACTAAAGGCGGCATTGTTGTAATGCAAAAGCTGTGACACAATCGATGAAGAATTTTAATACTAGTGATTGGGTCGTACAAAGGAAAACCGCTTCAACAGATTTTTCAAAAAACTAATATAGAACTGACGAATCACTGTTTGCACGCAGGACCACATTTATGATCAACGATCCCGCTTGTTTTTGGTATACACTTGTCTTCATACACCAACTGCAATTTGTGAAAGATTTTCGAAGTTTTTTTTTTTCGATAGATTTCACCAGAAATTGAATCAAGCTAATTTACTTTCAATGTGAGTCGTTTTACAAATGCAGTGTTGCCAGTTCCCGAGTTAACATTATAGGTTCGTTGCAACCTTAGCTCGGTGATGATCCTCGCAATAGAGATTATGTGTTCCGGGACAATAAATATTTTTTTAGTAACACTAAATCAAAATTTAATTGTTGTTAAATCTGGTGATCAGGGATGCCAACAGTCTTGCTGAAACCATAAATTAATCTGTAAACAATAAGTTTTTATAAAAAAATAATTTTGATTTTGAATCGAAAGACAAATTATCACAAACCCAATACCACCATATTCTGGTTAAGTGAGAAGAGAATCCCAGAGGGACAGTATTGAAATTTACTCGGTTAGTTCAAGGTTTTACATCGAGATTCCTATGTTCTGAAAAATTATTTTTAATGCTGTATACATTTAATTTCGTGATTAGTTGCAAAATTTTACTGCTTTTTTTTCTTTTCTGATAACCGTTATCAATGTAGAAGATAATTGTTATCTATTTGAAAAATTCAATAGGTTTTGAATATGTGCAATAAAATATTAATAGATTTTTAATTTTTCTGGGTTTCACAGACCTTGTGTGTTTGAAGTGGAATCACTTTGGCATCATTAATAACATGTATTTTTTTCTTTTTCAAAATATATTTTAGTTCTATCGCTCAAAGTCATGTAAAGAAAAATAGATTCATTTATATATATCATAAGAAAACTTACATTTTAAACCAAACAAAATGATATTTATAATAAATGAATATGACACACTGATTCTTAGTTCGATAGAAAATATAAATAGGTTAAGAAAAACCTGGAAAAACTTTATATATTGATTTCTTAACACAGAATTTCTATATCTTAACAACTCATTGAAATTACAATGTTTTGCAGATTCATGGTTATAAATGTAAATCTATTTAAAATGAATATTTTGAGGTTAGGTTGGTGTCGGCTTATTCATACGGAATAATTTTGATATTCTATAATAATTATTCGTTTATTTTATAACTCTTATTTATAATTATCCATATAATCAAAATCTAACTCAGTCCAATAAAATTGGTGCGCAAAATTTTTTCCCATACTTTATATATTCTGGTAAATGAAACTTATTTTTTGTTGTTTCTATTTGCAGTAGTTATATAGTAATTTGGATTAGATAGATTCACAGCAGGTTTCATAGAAATTAATTATAAATCATCGTTCATAATTTTTTCATTATATAACGCAAAATGTTTAGGCTACACTTGGTAATGGCGTAGTAGTTCAAGTGACTGGAGAACTGTCCAATGCTGGCCAACCGATGCGTCGTTTCACTCAGACGTTTGTCTTGGCAGCACAATCCCCTAAGAAGTTTTATGTCCATAATGACATATTCCGCTACCAGGACGAAATTATCTCTGACGAAGAATGCGATGATGGTGTCCATTCTGAACCCGATGAGGAAGTTTCGACTGGGTAAGTCTTTCCAAAAATTTACGTTAACCGTAGTAAATGGATGGCAAAAAACTTGAAATAGATCCTAATTTTTGTAGTTCAAAGAAGAATCTTTTGAAAAACAAATTATTTTTTAGGGTTTTTTAACTAGTAACATTTTGAGCAGTTCTACTAAAGTATGTCCTTATTCACTGACACCTAAACACCCTCATTCGTTGGAATAATCAATTTGGTATATCATTTGAATTTTTAAAGGAAAATAAAAACCTATTTAGTGCTAATTTAATGCTTTAAAGGTCATTAGACTCAGATTCCAATATTTCATGAGCTTATTGACTGTTGAGAGCTTAATGACCAATTTCTTTTTTAATGTATGGGAAAACTATATTTGGCTTTTCTCACATAAATTATTGACCGTAATTTGATAGTCTTCACTTGTGGTAAGTTGTCTTCCCGGATTAACTGAAGGACTTTTTGTTTGTATCTATTTATAAAAAAAATATTGATAGTGACTTCCTTCCTGAATTTTCTAATCATTTATACTGTTTCCACTTTTGCTCTATATGAAACTTGATTGTTATTTCATGAACTAATCAATCAATCCCAGCATTTGTATCAGCTATCTGATATCTACTAATCCTTTACATCAGGCAATCATCCCTTTGAATTTGAAATAGTATTTTTATCTAATTTTTTTCACATCAACCTGACTATTTACTATAGTAACTGTTCTATAAAGTTTACACCAGATGCCTCATAATTTAAATTGTCAATAGGAATAGTTTATTATTATTATTATTATTATTATTATTATTATTATACATTTAATCCCCTAGTGATAAAAGGACATACTATAGATAGGCAGTCATATAATATCAATTTTTTTGTGTTTGGGATTCTATATTTATATTTATTTGGTATTAGACAACCAATTGTGGAACATCAAGCTGCTATCAATCAACCAGCAATTGCTCCTTACTACAATCCTAATGCCGCGCAATTACCAGCTGCTATTCCTGCTGTACCAATCCATCATAATCAACAGCCACCACCGCCTCATGTAATCAATCCTCCAGTACCACCGACTGTCAATGGATCTATTCATCCTGAAGAAATGAACGTCATGCAAGGTAAAATATTTTTTCTTTTGGTTCATACTTAATTGAACTTTCTTAATAAATTCGTAAAACTTTTTGTGTAACCAAAAATGTAAAACTTATACCTTATTATTTTGTATATTTCAGGACCCGTTCCTTCCATGGTTACTGTTCCTCAAACTCAACCAATTGCTACTCAACTTCCAGCAATGCAACAGGGTATTGTGCAAGCTCCAATTATCCAACAACCTCCCATTGAGGAGCCTCAGCCACCCATGGAGGAATTGGTCGAAGAACCATTGGATAATAGTTACTCTGAACCACAGGAAAATGAACAGGAACAGGACGTTAATGTTACTGAATCTGGTAATAATTTCACTGTATTTAGGTATTGAGATAATTGCCGGAGTCCTTATTTTTTATAGCTTCCAACGAACCAAAAACTTACGCGAACCTTCTGAAATCTGGTTCTAATTCGCCGTACGTTTCACCGCCATCTCAAACTGCAACTGCTCAAGGATCGCAATCCATGGTTCGTCCTGCTTCGCCGCAAGCTAACATAGGGTACCAGGGTACTGGTTCCCGCACTACTAATGCAAACAGCGTCAATAATCGCAACAATGCAACTAGCGGCAACCAGAGACCGAATCAGCCGCCTCAAAGGATGTCTAATAGACAAGATTCAGGAAGAGGAAATACTGTTGGAGGTAGGAGTGGAAACGATGACGCCAATTTTGGTAAGAGCAGAAAGTGTTTATACACAATAGACTCATAAATATTAGGTTACAATCAATCGTATTGTGATTAAATCAATTTGTGTCGCTGATCTTTCCAGCAATGTAACTGATATAAGAATGTGGTTTACTTTATCCATTTTTCCTGGTGGTTTTTCCTTAACAATGTTATATAATTATTATTACTGTTTTTTTATTGGTATGCAGGGCAAAAATTGAAAGAATCAGACACTAGCTTAAGAAGCCGATGTTAAAATTTCCACTCTTCTATTTTGTAAATAGTACAAGACGAGTTGTCTTCTCGCATCTTTGGTTTTTGATGTACTGTATTGGAAAATATTGTCAGAAATATCGCAAAGTCGATGTAAAATCGTGTTCCAGCTTAATTCCAATCTACCAATGTAAATTTCAATATACTGTCCTTCATCGTGTTTCCTGCTACTCAGTTGATTCAACTCTGCCACTATTATTCTACTATGTGCCTTTCTGTTCGTAGGTTTCATTTTCATATATTAATGTAGATACTGTTTGCTCTTTTTGTATATCTTCCATCCTCTGTGAAAATGACTCCCAGGTATTCGAAAGTGGTCACATATTCTTTGTCATTTCATTATTAAGTCTTCCCCATGTTTTCTTTTCCGATTTACTACCATCCTTATGAATTTGTTTCAACGCATAGTATATTTGATCGACTATTCTTATTCTGTTCACTGTTTCAGTGTCTATCTCTCTATGTTCATATTTTTTTTCATATTTACCTCCATTCTCGGGTCTTCTGCTTTCTTTTTCAAGTATCTACTTTTTCTCCCGTTTTCTTCAATGCTCTGCAACTAATCCGTCTATTTCAGCTGACTCTAAGTTTGTGTTATATATTGTAAAAAAGAAATTCCAATAAAAAATTTGAAATGATTAAAATAATTTTTAATTTAAAATTTTAGATGATAGAAGACGATCTCAAAGTCAAAATTTCAATGATGTCAACCAACTGTTTTTGGGCAATTTACCACATACTGCAACAGAAGAAGAACTTCGTGAGATATTTAGTGAATTTGGTGCGATTTTGGATTTGAGAGTTCACAGTAAACCATCTAAAGTAGGTGGTGCGCCTGGTGCTAGAGCGCCACCAAATTATGGTTTCATTACTTACGAAACTCAACAAGGCGTTGAAAATTGCTTAAAGGCAAAGGTAAGAACCAAATTTTGGCTTAGTAAAAATTTTCATTTAAATAAACGAATATTTTTAGCCCATCTATTATTCAAAGGAGGACAAAAACTCCATAATTTTGAACGTTGAGGAGAAGAAAACTAAGGATCGTACTTCTTATGGAGGCGGCCGCCCGATGGATAACAGGGACCAGAGGAGCGGTCGTGGGGACAACAGTGGTCAGAGACGCGGCATGGGAGGTCCGGGAGGACCGAACAGAAACAGCAACAGCGGGGTAGGTGGCCCACAAGGTCCTAATAACAGGACCAATACCTACAACAACAGAAATTCAGGGGGCGGACCTCCAAATCGAGGACAAAACACCTACAACCGTCGCTAACCGCATTTGTTTCAGTGTCTGTGACGGAGTGACAGATATTGCGCATGCGCCTACGTTGTCGCCGCGAGTTGCTCTAGTTTGTGTGTAAGAAAAAAAGTTTACGGGCGTGTACAGTGAGAATTATATTAAAAAAAAAATCGGAGCCGTTACTTGAAACGTTAGTGCCAATTGTGAACAATTTGCTGAAAAATATATTTACTTCAATCAGTTTTATCTGCGCCTTGTTAACCATTCTAAAAGCCATTCTTCCTTTTTCTCTCTCTCTCTCTCTCGGTAGTTATTTATAATTATTTTTCTTTTCTCAGATTGTACTTATTGGCTGTGTTTGTATTATAATTTAATGAGGATTGGTATCAAGATACCATTTTAGAATGGTATAATATGCCAGTTGTTAGTTCTGTCATTTACAATAATTGGAAATATTGTGTACCTTCACAGATTAGACTGAAAACTCTCGTTATTTGAGTTATGTCTTTGTAGAGCTGTTTAATTTTTGGTATTAATCCTGTATTACATAATACAAGTGTGATAGAGAAATTATGAACTATACCATTTTGGAGAGACCTGGGCTTTAATCAGTACAAACTGACAAGTGGACGTGTTTTTATTTAATTATTTTCAAAAATTATGTACAAATAGATTTTCATTCAATACTATTTAGTTGAAATATGTAGATTTTTTAAACATCTGCAATGAAGTATCTTCTCACGGAAAATTATTTTCAACATAAAATACATATTTCAATAAATCCCTTGATCATTGGAAAACACTCTGGATTTATAATTTCATCAGTTTACAATAATAATTTTCATTTACACCCAGTCAATACAATTCTTGACAGGGTTCGGCTATTTTGCCAAGTCTTCCTATTTTTTTAATCGCTGACTTCCATCTTGTTTTATTGTTCCCAACATTCCAATATTATGTTTTAATAATCACCAAAACATGCAAAGGGAACAAACATACTAGGTCCACCAATAGGCTTAACACTTTATTAAATTGCCATAGCTTTGGGAAATTTCCCTAACTAACCATAGATTTAATGTAAAAATACAATATAGGAAAGTTTTTTTTATCAAACATTCTCAATAAGTTGTAGCATTTGACTAGTATTTCTCGACTAATTTAAATTTAAGGATTGAATTAAATTCTAATACTGGCAAAATGTCAACACATTACTCTGTACCTGTACATTAACTCAGTATTTATCAACTGCCTAAAGTTCAAAGACCTCTCATGTTGATACATTATTGCTGACTGGAACTCACCAGTACATTAGCTTAACATTTCTAAATTTTTTTTTAATCAGTACATTAACTCATCGTTTTTCAACTGCATTTAGTGATCCCCAATAATGATGCACCATTTCTGACTGAAACTCACCAATACATTAGCTTTGTGCTTTTCAATCTGATTTAGTTGAAAGGCTGATAAAAACACATTGTTTTGAACCGGTACTTGCTGATACATTAGCTCAGACTGGAATAACTTGATTTAGTTGAAGGAATGATAAAAACACATTGTTTTGAACCAGTATATTAGCTCATCGTTTTCCAACTGCATTTAGTTCAAGGACCCCTAATGTTGATACATATTTCTGACTGAAACTGACCAGTACATTAGCTTAATGTTTTTCAACCTGATTTAGTTGAAGGGGTGAAAAAAACATTGTTTTGAACCAGTACATTAAACTCATCGCTTTTCAACTGCATTTAACTCAAATACCTCTTATGTGAACATTATTGTCGACCAAGACCTAATGGTAGGTCATCTTAAAGTTTCTTAACGCGATTGAGTTGAAAAACCCATAAAAAGTGTTGAACACATTATTTTGAACCAATACTTGCCAGTACATTAGCTCATTGTTGTCAACAGAATCAAATTCGAGGACTGGATAAATTTTCCAATGGATTATTGTGGATTGCTACTACTAGAAGAAACATTTTTAACAGGGGTTTACTTCCCAGAATCGACATTCTAAATGTAAGACTACTAGAATGAAAATAAAATAACTAAAACTTACTGAATTTTTTTCTAAAAATCAATGAGACCACATCTTGTCTGTCTTGCTAACTAAAGTATTAATTTTAGGCATTATCCTAGTATCAACATGCAAAGTAGATCAAAATAAGATGATATGTATGTTTAATCTTGATGGTATCATAACCAAAAATATAGTTTTACATAAATAGGTTGGGGATAAAAAAATGAAATATTTCAATGACTTTGTTTTAAGATTCAGATTTTTTTTTTCTTCATCCAGAACTACGGAATTTTTTTACTTCAGATCCTTTATACAATATTGGTCGAGTTTTCATTTTGTCGGCAGCTGATAGTCATAAAGCTACACAGCATTCCTCTATCAAACAAAATTAGTAATTCATCATTCATTCATTAATAATAAAATTTTTGGAATCAGTTGACTGTTGCTGTAGTGAAACTAGTTGCAGGTGAATTTATAGATTATGGACAAATAGATGGATTTTTCATGAATGGACAAATATTTCTTATTTGTTAATTACATTATTTCTAACACCTGGTTTGACACAGTGAGGCACAGATATTTTTTTACTAGTGATTATTTGGAAGTAAACATATTTTGACAGCTCATTGGCCCACAGGTCATTACTTTGTATTTACATACCTGTTATTTTATATACAGCAAGTAGTATTTATGTACAACTATTGATAAAATGACTAATGGAAACTAATTATGTGCTTTTTTTACATGTTGAAATTTGTTTTCGAGTACGAGTATTTCATTTTACCTGGATTTTGGAATAGTCTTTCTACTTTTTCTGAAATATTATTCAAGGCGCAAGTTAGTTTCTTTTTTTCTTTAAATCTGTACAGAAAAAGCAACTGCAATTTTACATATGAGGCAGTATTTTGATAAGATTCTCCAAATATTCTAGTTGTTCTATGGTGAACCAAAAAACATGTTAATTTAGAAAGATTTAGGTACCTCTTAAAATGTAATATTTTTCTAATCAATGGCTTAAAATTTTTTTACGAATTTTTTCAAGATAAATTTTTCTGTGCATGGAGCAATCTGTTAATAACAGCAATTGTCTTTCAAGCTTAATTTAGAACAAGACAAGTATGCAAAATCAAGTTTGTGTTAGTTTCTTGAACTATTTTAATTTAGTCACTGAGTATACTAGCCACTGTTTTTTTTTCCAAAAATTATTTTTTATGAAATGTTACTTTGTGGAATTTAATGTAATGATACACTTTGATCCATTCTCTAATAAATTTAGAGAATAATTCGCTACTTTCGATTTGTGTTGTTTAGTATTAGTATTTATGACATTTGTTAACAGTTGCTTTGTCTGAAAATTGTTTTTTTTAAGAGGATTTTCAACAGAAATGTAATTCATCATACTGATCAAGTTAACCTGGACACAATATAGTAATTAAAGCGTGTGTAATGCGAAAAGGTTATTGTTGCAATCAAATGGGTTTTGTACAGATACTACAAATAGTTAAATAAAAATTGGCGTCGCTTCTGAAAATTCCATGTATTTGCAGCATTTACTGTGTTTTTAGATTATCGTGCCTTATTTCGAGAAGGTACATTTGATAACATTTTTCTTTAAAAATAATTCCATATAACTTGAAAATATGCATAAATATAGTGGGAATCATTTAAATTGGAGGCAACTTTTTTTATTGGATTAGACTAATTTCATAGTAGGCAAAATACTTTTTGACATAAAATGATTTTATAACCTCCAAAAAGTTGATGTTAGAGAATATTGCAGAAAATCCAGTCATACACCACCCCTGAAATCGTCTATACTTTTAATTTTGATAAAAATTTAGTAATAACAAAAAACATGCATTTTATCTACTTTCAGACAGATCTTGCATTACGTTAACGTACAGGTTGTAGTAATGCTGACCTAACACTATATCCGGTCATGGTGATTTAGAAAAACGGGACTAAATAAATAATATCCACTATGACATAAGTAACTTCAAATACCTAGCTGATAGCAAGTGTCAAAGTTGGATTGAGAATTTGTTTCAGCAATATTCATAGTGTGGGAGACCACCTGTATAGTAATTCTTCCTTTTACATAAAGTCAACAATTTACTCATAATTTGAATCTAGCGTCAATTTCAATTTTCGTGTAAAGTTGCTTCCATTTTATTTAAACCACACTGTATTGTAGATAATAATTCAATTATATACCCTTTAATTCGCATTATCAAAAACTAGTTTCATTTTCTATCATTTCAAGGGTTTAATTAAAAACTGTAAAATTAAATATTGAAAAATAAAAAATGTAGTAAAATAGTGAGAAATACAATTTTTTACGAGATGAATTGTGTTTGCTTGTCTGAATCCTCTCCTTTTATAACATTTTAAGACTTATGTTAATTTTATTTTCAACTTTTATTAAATCGATTTTCACAAATTAAATATTTTTTTTTCTTCATTGCAATCAGTCTTTTGAGTAGTTCGTCATTTTACGACAAAGACCCTCAAACATTAAAAAAGTTAAAAGCATCCATGTCACAGAATTTCCCGAATTACATAATCATCAAGGATTTATTAATAATGAATGAATACATCTTTGATATCCTACAAATATGAGACATTCTTCAAGTCTATAGTTTAGACCTTTGAAAATGTCCAAATACATGTGTGTATTTTTGATACAATCGCCGCTTTCACCTTGCAGATAGCTTTTTTCCTATGTAACTTTTCATGAGAAATAATTGCATGCGTGTTTGGTTTAAATATTTATGTAATTATCTATCTCGCGTCCTTTCATTCGATAATAGTTAGGTACTATGGCGCGGATTCTATAAACTATTTCTAGAATTAATAATAGTGCTGGACATCACTTATAAAAACAAAGAATCACTTGCAATCATTTTAAGAGGCGAAGCTCTTTTAAGATCGAAACTTACGTAGCTTGTTCCTGTTTTTTTTTTCGAGTTTTTCCACAACGAAAATTTTTCTTTCTAGTATTATTAAAACTAAATTTTTCATATTTGTCAAATTTTGACAGATGATGTGATAACTACAACATAATCACTGTAACAAGTGTTGCCAGCCTTTGAAGTCACTATTCCAACCGTCCTCTTATATAAACACGGTAAAAAAAATTACTTTCGGAATGATGATAGTAAAACAATTTCTAAGTTAGTGTAACCATTGCTTTATTTGATTCAAGTAAACAAATGAATGTTGTCAATCATATTCAAAATATATTTAAATATATAAAATAAAAAAACAGGTACACAGCATTAGAAAAAAAAAGTGAAAAAATATTTACACAAAATTTACCATTTATTAAATTTTGTCATACAATGGAAGTACACAACGCCTCCGCCACTCATACAAATTACATAAACCTAAGCCTATGTTTACATCATACTAGATTTAAATAATAAAATCAAAATACAATACAAAAAGAAAATCGGACTGACTCCGTAATTATTATTCAATATCGAAGACAATTTTTTTTCTAATTTGAACATTTCCTAATCAAATATCAAAAGAGATGAGAAACAAAAGTGAATAAAATCTCGACATTTTATGTTGAACTCAAACATATTTTTTTGTACGTTGTCGGTATTTTCCAAGCGCCGCGATGAAATGGAATGATTGGAAAATTGGGCTGTAAATGAGATGATTTATTAAAACCTGAAACAATTTATAGTTATAAGTTATATTTTAGTTCCAGTTTCATATAGTTGTTACAACTTATGGAAAATTTGTGTTATAGTTTTTTTCAATCTGTATATAAAATGTAGAAACAATGGCTCACTTAGTTACCTCTCTACATGATCCATCCTCATTTTATCAATGTATTGTTATCGGAATTAATGTTAAGTATACAGATTAACAGATGTTATGTGAAGTGTTTTGGAAATATTATGTATCCACAACTTTCGGCACAGGCAAATGTACTAAGAACTTTTCACCTGTTTCCTAGAGGGACTTACTTATAATGATTTACCCTATTTTTATATTATTCTGGCACTCTGAATAGGTATAATTACCTAAACGAGCGTGGCGTTAGGGATAAATAAGTAAAAAATTAGTAATTTCTATAATTCACAAATTTTCCCACGTCAATTTAAATTTTTTAAACTTACCGGAAAATGTTAAATCACAAAACTATCCTAGTATTTATTATCCTATCACTTCTGATAGGGTTGGAACCTTTGGTTGCGTTGTCCACCTCCCCTTTGCGGTTTACCAGCGCCGCCACTACCACCACCACTTCCTTGGTATCCACCACCAGCTCCACCTGAAAAGGAAGAGCAGTATAAAAATTTTAATATTATAGCAACCTACTCACTAATTTTTTTTCAACTCTAAAACATTTCGTTTTCGCCACCTGCGTTGTTTCACCATTCTTCCAACAGCATTATTGCATTTTTTTTGTTTTTTTTGTAATTATATTATTCACTTTTTTGATGCGAGAGCTGCAATCGAAAATGTTGCGGCGGTTTTTTTAAACACTTTTTAGAGGGAGACGCAACTATTCTTAATGTGTATTGTGGAAATGTTCCAAATTTTTCAAAAACGCAGGTTACGAGTGAACTGCAAGACTATTAGATACTATATATAGTATAACTTGGAATGACTGAAATCTCGACAAGGACCGGTTGCCATTGATAACATCCTTGAAAATTCAAACAGTTTTGCCAGAAAATGAAAATTGATTGTACCTTGTTCGAGAAATCTACAGTACAAGTTAATTTTTAGAGAAAATAAATAAAAATCTAAAGCTCGTTACATTTCCAAAAGAATAACATAAAATTAAGTCTAGAACATCACCACAAGTACCTTTTCCGCGTGTATTAACGTTACGTCCACCACCACCGCTACCATATCCTCCATCATAACCATATCCCTGGTCTGCATACAGGTATAGAACAAATTTTATCAATGTTAATCAATAAAAAATAACCTTTGGAAAGGTTGTTCAGAACGTGGCTAAGATATAGCTTTACTTAAAACGGACAGGTTTTCCTGTAAACTGAATCATTCATGATGTCCCATAATCAATTGCATACCTGTTCAAATTATATTCTTATCAAAAGGTCAATTAGAACACTCAATATCCAACATTTTTTATATAAACAAAACAATGGAAAGTGTTTTACCAACATGAAATGCGATTACAAAACGATGTTATAAAGTACGTATCCTTGTAATGTTTCAATTTGAACAAGGTATATTCACGAAATAATTTCAGTTTTGATGGTTCTTCATGGCAGAGCAGCATTAATTCCGCGTATACGCAGGAGCCACTAATATCAACCAAAACGACATGATTTTCGAACTTTGGTTGTGCGCTTGTTTTAAATGACCCGAATTAATTTAAAATCTCGCAACTTGTCAAGAAATTCGATCATTAATTCGTCATTTAAATGTGAGAAAGTATAAATCGAATAAATTTGATGTATGGAAGAATTAGATGGCAGGAAGATCAATTGAAAGAAAAGCACATTAGTCAATAATGAAGTTATGTCTTACATGCACAACAGTTTTCACGAGCTGAACAAATTTGTTACCTTCTGCTTCAATTACGTCCTACAAAGAGCTGTATCGAAAAATACCTAATGTACAAATAAAGAAAAAAAGGAACGTAAAATGAATGAGAATTGTAAACAAAATAATGCATCTGGATATTGATTTTGTACCAATTCCTTAGAATACAATTAATTATGGAACCTCTGTAGATAATTTAACCTTTTGTTTTGTTTAGTCTTCTATTTAGAATAGAAATCTATATAATTTATAAATAAAATGAGAATTTCAACCTAAAATTAATAAATTTACATACAACGACCAAGTAACTTTTTCCAGAATATCAAGATTCGTTGTCAATCAAAATTTAGACAATCAGCAAATTGAGCTCAAACGAAATAACAATTTCGTGAAACAATTCGAGATTATGTCAATTTTGATGGAGCAACAAATGTAAAAATAATTTTTTTCTAAGTCAACCTGTTAGAATAATAAAATATGTGCTTATTGAAATTAGATGAACCATTAAAATCAATAAAAGTTCATCAGATATAATTGGCACCAAAAGACAATTTTCAAACTAATATTTCGTAGGTAGGTGGAGGAAGAAAAACAGAAAAAAAATTAATTTGAGGGAATGTAGAATTTCAACAAATGCTTTATTTCAAGCTCTAGATATTTCACAATGTATTTCTTCCGTACTATTATATATTTATGTATATAAGGTCAACATATAATCATGTATAGGAACAGAACAACTGTTGACTTAGTGTAAATATGTCCTTAAATATATTTAAAAAATAAAGATGAACTTCGTGGACACAAAACAACCCGTGTGAATATCACACTTGTTACCTGTGACCATTTGTTGTATAAAACTAGGAAACAGAGGGCTGGCTGTAGAAAATTAATAAATAATAAAATATAAACCATTCCAAGTTCTACTGAAAATAAAAAATTAAAAAGATTACACAATTAAATTTGACTGCACGATTTTTTCGGTTAGCAGAACCTAGACAGTATATATAAATAATGTAAAAGAAAATCGATAGAAGATGGTTGGAAATTAATTTTCTACAGCCAACCCTCGAATACAGATATTCATTGACATATACACAGAGCTTACAAGGCACCGCTCGAGATTAGAATACATCTCGGCTGAAAAAATGTTACTGTGTCCTGTACGAGTATTTACCGTAGTTACCGTAGTTGTAGTCGTAATTTCCGTAACCACCGTAGCCACCTCCGTAATAGTCATAGCCTTGACCGTATCCGTCGTAACCATAACCTTGGCCGTAACCGTATCCACTGTAAGCTTGATTCCAATTTTGGTTACCATATCCACCGCCTCTACCTCCGCGTCCGCCTCTCATTGGGCCACCACGACCGCCTCGCATACCACGGCTCATCATCATGGGTCCTCCCATCTGGTCAGGTTTAGGTGTTGCTTTTTTAACATCAACCTAAAACAAAATATTTGTAATTTTCAGCTAAATTTTCTCAGAATTTTTCAATCACTTATAAAATTGTTTATTTTACCCTTGTACTACAAAATGTCCACGCTCGCGTTCAGTTGGCGTTGGAAGATGCTTAATTTTAATGTTCCAACCCTCGCGTTCCAGCGCCTAGCCAATGAAAAACAAGTATCCTAGGCATATGAGCACGTAGAAGCAATTACCAAATTCAATAACTTTTTGTTTATTTTCTTGGTGTTTATGTTCAATTAATCGGAACAGAAAAGCATGGAGGAGAGCTCAGAAGACATTGTTTGATTGCTTTTTGAAATTCAAAACTCTTTCAAAAAATAACAAATTTTTATTCAACTTGAAGAACAAGAGAAAAAGGATTTGTCGTAGACAAATAGCTTCTATATTAAAGTCAATAAATGATACATAACGAGAATCCTAATATAAAGTATACCTATTTATTTGTAAACATATAATTTGAATATCAATTTAAGGTTATTTTAAAAGCTAATCAAAGCTCACAAGTTGGAGTATCAAAATTTGGAATAAATTTATAATTACAAACAATTCGCTTTAAAATTTTGTATCCACAACTTTCGGCACAGGCAAATGTACTGAGAACTGTTTACCTGTTTCCTAGAGGGACTTTAAAAATGATTTACCCTATTTTTATATTATTCTGGCACTCTGAAGAGGTATAATTACCTAAACGAGCGTGGCGTTAGGGATAAAATTGTAATTATGAATTATGCCTCACCTCTTTGTCTTTAATGGTCTGTTTTGGAGATTTCAAGAGTTCATTCACAACCTGTTCAGATTCAAACGTAATAAAACAGAATCCTTTCCTTTGGTTCTTCTGTTTGTCAAATGGCATTTCTACTTCAATTATCTGAAAATAAATCTCAAGTAACTCACCGAATAAATCGAAATTTATCATTAAACTTACCGATCCAAACTGTGCAAAATAGTTTTTAATGTCATCATCAGTGAGTTCGTTCGTTAAACCTCCTACAAATATTTTACCGTGTCTCGCTTTGGCTTTCTTAGGATCTACTTTTTTTCCATTAATTATATGATCGCCTGCAGCTACTACTTTGTCAATGGCTTCTGTTGTGGTAAATACAATAAATGCAAAACCTCTTGATCTGCCTGTATTCGGGTCTGTTTTAACATTTATACTGTCTATTTCACCATATTGACCAAAATGTTCACGTAGTTCCTCTAAAAATGACACCACCAATTAAACATTTTGAAAAACATGGAAAGAACTATTGAGATTTTACAAAAACATCAGTAATGGGATTATCTTCAAAGCTACTCAGTAGCAGAACTGACATATTGATCATCATGATATAGTACAATCAAATTTAAATGCATTTTACATATCGTGGATACAGAAAACCAGTATGACAAGTTTTACGACAGCTGAAAATATTTAATAGAAACACTTCTGGAAAAATAAACAGACCCCAAAAAATATTACAAATTGTAGACATACATATAGGATCAATTTATAACAATTAGTATACAATAGAGTTTTAACCAACGACAAGGTTTGAACTAAGAATCAAAGTATAAATTTGCATCACTAATAAATGGACATATAAAAAAAGTCTCTGAAAACTAAACTTCACAGGGTGAAAACATTGGAAAAATGAAATTTCTGATTATATAGAGATCTTGTGGAAAAAAGAATAAAACACAAAAACTCGATTTTGGCAAATATGGAAGAAAAGCATAATAACATAAATCAATATATTACTATAGGTCTTTTCAATACAATGACCCAAATTGTTTAATTGGCGTTTCAACTCCCAACTAGGCAGAAGGATACCTTCCAAAAAATTGTGAAACTTATAGGGAACAATCTCTAAATTTGGTATTGATATTGCTAGTTGTGTTTATAATAAATCATGTTTTTGACCTGTAGGGAAATAATTTTTTACATTTCAATTGACTTCTAAAGAAAGCATCAAATATATTAAATTCACAGTATCTTGAAAACAATATTTTACCAGATATATCTATATTTAAAGTGAGATCGACACAATTAAACCAAATTATTTGAGTAAGATATTAAAAGAATATTAAGTAATATATTAAAAGAAAGTAATTCGGGGCAGACTACAAATTGCGAATATTGCATTGAAATTTGATACAAAACACAATATTGAGGTCAAATTTCTGTTGACAAAAATAGGAAGCAAGCTGGAATATTTAAATTGATAAATGAAAAGTGCTTCCAAATATCGTATACAAAATATTAAATATGAAAAATCAAAAATTTTTATCTATATGTGATGACAGATGTAAGATTAATAAATTTACATGAACGGGAGGAAGGCAATATGACGAAAATAGGTTACAAATCTCCCAAAAGAAAAAAGAACTATCACTATCCAATTCATACAATCTTACGCTACAATTAACACATATATGATGTATTTTAGAGTGAAATCAGCTAAGCAATAGATGATAACAACAGCAATTTCAAGAATCTAATTAATGACATTAAGGTGAGAAAGAGACATAATCAAAAACTGGTTATAGGGAACTTTGAATTTGGTGACGAAAATGCTCGTTCCTTACAATAAAATATTCATCGCAAATATATTCTTCAAGAAAAGCCACAACAAAAAATGTATATGGCACCTTCAAATGGAACTATAAAAAATGAAATTTACTTCATTATAACTAATAAAAGTTATGGGCTGAAGGAACATGGGGATAGCATAAAATAGATAAAAACTTTCCAGAACTGTGCAAAGTAGGAGTTCATAAACAGCACAAGAAACTGTCCAAAGAATTACTCAATAATCTCATAGATTTCAAGTAATATGTAACATATAGAATAACACTGGACTCTGTAAGAACATAAAGAAGAAGATTAGGGAAGATATCAAGAGTTACAAGGAACAACTAATTGAAACAGTAATCAAAAACAGAAATAGCTGCAAGAACTCAAAGAAAACGATGATCATTGGCACAAAATGACAATGAAAATGAAATATATACAAATCATTTTGAAGCAGTTATGAATACAATTTATTTTCAATAAAGTTATCACAGGTACTGGAATATAATTTTATAGAAACTGGAAGCCAATAACAAAAAAAAACAATACAGTAAGCTCGTATGCCTAAAAATTGCTTCAAAAAAAAATTTGGAATAAAAATATGTAATATATGAATAAAAAAAAATCAAGGGCTTATGTGCCACTAAGGATAGAAAATAAGAAAAAAAGCAGGGACTATTTCAAGTACATAATACAATTGTGGTTGAAGTGATCATAAGGACTCAAAATAAATTTTATAAACCATAAGCAAATAACAAAAAAAAAGTTTATAAATTTTAAAGAGAATAGTACTGTGGTTAAGAATATGAAATAGGGAAGAATACTGACAAATATAACTCACATATCTGAAAACTGTCAGTGAAAACCTGGAATAAAAACATATGAGATCCATATAAATAAAAAAATTCAATAATATGTCAGAAAGGATGGGAAATAAGAATTAAAAAAAAAATTCTATATGACATAGTTGCAGTGGAAGAAGACTAAAATGACTAGGCCATAAAAGAATTAGCTTCAACAAAATATTGGGAAAAAAATTGAGGAAGACAAAAAGAAAGAAAAAATTTCTTTCAAATGCTAAAAGTAAAAATCTTATTCCTCAACTTAAAAAATAGTTTTTGTACAACTGCCATTAGAAGGGCTACTTTTAATGACAGTAAACAGTGTTAAAAGTGATTGTTCACATAGAAATGTGTTAAAAATATTTGTCAACAGTTTTGTGATTATATGAATATTAAAATGCATTTTGAAATTAAATGCCATCCCAAATTCGCCTATTTTGTTATCAAAATAGGGTAGTTACACAAAAAACACTGTATAACGTTTATGTTGAAATTTTGTTCACGAAATTATTGAATTTGCTCCATTCACTTCACAAGCTTTTTATCTCTCCCAATAATATCACTTTTTACACTCATAAATGACTATTAAAAAATCACTTATTTTGAAGGTTGTGTGGCCTCTGAATCAGATTTATGGACATTGTTTATTTGTAAAAGTATAGGAAAAATTATAAAAAAATTTAAGCCACCCATATTTGATTTTAAAATAATTTATTTTTTTTTACATATGAGGAACACAACACAAAATAAAAAAAAAACCGGTTTTTAAATAATTTAATATCAATTATGTATTATTGAATTAAATGTATAAAAAAAAAATGAAGAATTTTTAAATGAACAAAAACTTATTTTTGTTTACTTTGGAGGGAATCGATATTTCAAAGTCGGAGCACCCGAATTTTTTGTTTCCCAAACTCCCAGCGATAAAATCATGGTCGAATTTAGGGGCCTTAGAAATCATAATATCTTCGATTTAAAAATAATGTAAAGTAGTTTATTTAATGAAATTAGAAAGATGCGGGAAGTGAAGTCAAATAAACAAAATGTCTCCCACCATTAAAAAGAATAGTTGATTGCTATTTTTAACTAATTTATGACATTTGTTAAATTAAAATGAATATTAACTTACTATCTGTAGTTTCCCAACTCATGCCACCAACAAACAATTTTCTGAAAATAAAAAAGGGACTTTAATAGGGTGAATTCCAAAATGAATTCCTAATTTGTTGCAAGATTTTAATTTTGCTTTAATAATTACGTTTAAATTTAATGCAAAATTGAATATTTGGTAACTGCAATGAACCTAGTTCAATCAAATGGAACAGCAATCTCAAAGTAATCTGAAAGTTATGTTAAAAGAAACAAAGAAAATAGATCATTGAAAAAATCTAAGTCAAACTTTTTAAGTTATTTAATCATTTCAAATCGAATTTGACTTTGTCCAAACTAAAAAATTAACGTTGAGTTTACTAAGTGTTGGCAGAAGAATGTGCCCAAGGATAAATACCATGGGTCCAAAGTGCTCCAACGTCCTCCAAGATATTCCATCTTCCACTTAGCTGACTCAGCCACCTGGAGAAAAGGAACCATGTTTAAATTGGATATGAATAATATCCTAAAACCTGGCATCCTACCACCGCTCCCGATTTATGAATCTTTTAAATTACTTTAGTTACAAGTTTTTTTAAGATTTTGATCGCCGAAATTCAAGTTTTAAGTTGATTTAAAGCTGAAAATTGAATAATCTTATGCTCGTTCAAACGGAAAGTTCTTCAAAGTGACAAAAAAATACAACTGGAATTGAATAACGCGCCAAAAACAAAGAGCGTCATCCGCCATTTTCTTCTAAACTCTGGCCTGAGCTTCACAAATTTATTTTCCAATTAATCATAAAAATAGATTACATCAAAATAAAATACAGCGAAATTCTTTATTCTTATGATCTAAATATACAAATTAAATTATTTAATAGTACAAACAAATTTATATATCCAAGATGTTTACAGATTAAATATGGATTCCAAAAATTATGCTTAGATACATAGAAAGGAAAATACATCGTACATCGGAAAAGCTTCTATTGTAACAAGTTTACGATAAAACGCTACGAAAACTTAAAAATGATGTTTATATTTACATGAATTTTTTTCTTACCTATCGTCATCTCGACCGGGCGTATCTGCACTTCCACTGTCAGTTGGTTGTGCATCTCCTGAACCGTTTTGCTGAGCTTCAGCAGACACATCTTTAGAAAAATCTTCACCGTTCTCCATCGGAACTGCCTGTTTTTCAACAGATATTTAGAAATCTAATATAAATAACTTAACTCTATTTAAACTACAAGTAATGAACACACCACGTCCTACCTTCACTATGACAAGAAGAGAAGAGAACGGAAGGCCGACGCCGGCAAGCAAATACGCGTAGAAAATCGTTATGCTACTCCCCTCCACGTCATAACCGGTAAATGTAGCCAATCGAAGCACGCTGTTTCCAAGCCGATCCACTTTTTAATGCGCATAATACCATAAATGGCTTCTCCCAAAGAGTAAATACAAAACGGCGTGACGTTGGCAACTTATTAATATATGTTATAAAATGAGATAGAAATATGGCTTTTAGTCTTAGCGTTGTTCGTAGATTTTGATAATGTGAATATCTTTTTTACCGACGAAGAAGATCATTGATCTGTTATCTAAACAGTGGCGCATCGAAATAAAGATTTTTGGATTTAGTACATAATATATTTATAATCTTGATTCTTGATAATTTTACTTTACTTATTAATACTAAGATGAAAGAAATCAACCATTTTTGGAAGAAAACAGTCAATCTGTGGAAAACAAATTATTTATGAAAAACTTATGATGGATCTGTTTAAAATATTAAAATTTTAGTAAAACTATGATATTATTGAAGATACTTTTAATAGACTCTGCTTTATAAAGAAATTGCGCTTTGTAACATTAATTAAAAATAATTAGCTGATTATTTTTAAATTAAGGAGAATATCTTTAATAAATTCATATAATCTGAAATTATAAGATTCCCTTAAACAATTAAGGAAATTTCAAGTTTCGTTGACCCGACTATGCTAAAGTCCAAGGTCAAGTAAGTTTATTGTATTTCACTTGATATGTTAATTGGAATATACTTTATTTGTTTTTAATTACTTATATACACAGGCTAAATTATTTACCGTTGTCAAATTCTACTATTTCTCTAGAATTTTTTATATTCAATTAAGGATCAGACAAGTAATACGTACACGTACCGAATTTTATACTATAAATTTAAAACGAACAGTGATCTGGAAAAGCTATTATTATCATCCAATAGATGTCGTGGAGTGTTCAAAAAGTATTAATCCTTTGAAAATGAAAATTTTTTTAGATGAAATAAACATTTATTGAAGGATTAGTTTATATTGTAGATTGGATTAGATTTTCCCTATAGCTTCCCCTTTTTTTTGACACATTTCATTGCGGAGGTACATAAATTGTCAGATTATGAATTTTTAGTTGGAGGAGGGTAATTTATTTTGTTAAATTTTTTTCAATATTGTATCAAAATGCCTCATACCAGGGTAAGGAGTATTAACTTCTTTTCTGTGAAATTTAATATGATATTTTTAGGAAATTAAATTAGGGGACGTATGGCGTACTTGCAACAAAATAAGAGCTGCAGTTTTTCGTATGGGCATAAATTTATTCGAATATTTTCAACCACTAGACCCTCACAAAAACAATTTGATTTCAGGTACAAAAAAACTGATTAAATTTTTATTTATTGTGTATTCCACTAAGCACTCTCGACAAATATATTCAAGACCACGATATTTCCCGCTCCACTTAGTCCAGAGAGTTATAATCGTAAATCGAAGTGGAATGGCTTACGAAGCGTTTTGAGCGTTAAGATAAATAACAACAAATGGCAAAATAGAAAAAATAAAGCGAAAGCTTTTAGAGGATATGTTATAATTTGTTATTAAATTTTTTAGTGGAGTGCCTAACTGATTTACATTAAAGTAAATGTGGCGATAGTAAAATATTTGGTGGTGCGTCACAAGAATGCTTCAAACGTACTTATAATATCCCAAACTACATTAAATAATGATATGGTTACAATTGGCTTTGCTGGAGTTTTGAAAATACCGCTAATTATTTCAAAGCTCACTTTCAGCAACCTCTTGACAAGGTTGGGAACGTTAGTAATGACGTTTTCGCGTACGTCCAAAAGTGTATTTCAGACTCCGTTAACGCTTAGTGGAATGTACCCTTAATGTCATATAAAAACGATTAGTTTCAGCTAAAGAGTTCTTTTATATGATTTGTAATGTAGGCAATCAACATTACACCACTCTCTCTTATAAACTTTACATTAATTTACTATTTCAATAATTTGAAATAAATGGGCTGGATGATAATGAAAATTTTTGATAAAAAATCTTTTTATGAGAACATTAGAAAATTGACTGTATTCATTATTTAAAATTCAGAATTCATAAACTTATGTTATGTATTATTAGTTGCCTATATATTAGGAGTAATAGGAAAGTAAATATTTCGTTCAGTAATTGAAACAACTTTTAAATAAAGTAACATTATAGACATAAATTTAGATAATAAAAATATTTTTTAGAATCACAATTTATTTCTGTCATAAATGGACAATTAAGAGCCACAATTGGTTTATCGGAACAAGAAGTTGCTGAACTAGCTGATTATTTTCGGGTTCCAGATGGAAGGATATATTATACCCAGTTATGCGAAGTTATACACAATAGTGGTTGAGTATAAATTTAACCCAATTAAGCTTTTTAAAATAATTATTTGTTACTTCACGTATGTATCATGGCTCATCGAACTGTTAGTTACGCCACTGTATTCTACAGAGTGTCCCAAAAATATGAGTGTTGAAATTAATTTAATATTGGGAGAGTAGTACCAGTTGTAAGGGTGAAAAATTCCATATAAAACTTTTTGTTTCTTATTTTTTGATAATAAAGTTGAGAGGTAGCTTATATGGTAATTTACTACCTTTGAATAAAAAAAAAATTTAAAAAAGCCAAAATGGCAGCTGTTGAAAAATTATGTAAAATTTACGTATTTTTTCACTTTTTTCTCGCGTAAAATTTTTGTTTCCATTTTTTTTTACAATTTTATGGTAAATTATGGTAAAATACAACAAATCAAATAAAACGCACAAAGTAAACTGCTTTTGAGCTCCAAAAACGCGGACTATTATAACTTTCTCATTATTTCGAATTTCGTTATGAAATTTTAGATATTTTTTGAAAGTAGAAGGATTCGAAAAATGTAAAAAAATCATCAATTTTTTGAAAATAATAACCGGTACGAATTTTTTAAGAAAGAGAGAGTTTCGTTGAGAAAATTTGGGTGGGAGACTGGGCAGTTTAATATCATTTCTGACCCTTAGAAGACGTTCTTCAGACTTAGCTGATATGATTATGAATCTTTTGGATGTTTTAAGGCCTGCAGTGTAAGACTCCATCTTTAGCCATTTGATCAGTTCATTGTGGTGCAAAATGTGAAGACGTTCCTTTTTGGCAAGGTTGTCTGCTTCCTCATTGCCTGGTATACCCTGGTGATCTGGTAGCAGCATTAGGGTTAGTTTCTTTTTGTTAGCTAGCGGTTGTTTATTGTAGTTTGCTAACAACTCTGCATGAAAAATAGTGACTATTCCAGAGGCATGAAGAGCGCATTTTGGTCCAGAAATACCTAGTCCAGCTCCCTACGCTAGCTTCGAACCGTGTGCAGTGCTGGAGTTGTGGTGATAGGTTTGTAATCATGCTGCTCCAGGCCAAAAAAAGAGGAAACCAAACAGACGACCAAACGTGGCTAGAAGAAAAAGAAAGGAAAGCTCAAACCTAAAAAAAACAGTTCTTTCCAGTTTAGGGATATATTTTGAATTTTTTTGTTTTTTTTTTTAAATTGATTTCTGTTTCTTTTTGTTTATTTTTAATAGGAAAGCGGGTAATTGAAGGCCGGGGTGGTACAGCTGCAGCCGCATTATTGCCTATCGTCGGCCATTTGGCGGAGCTTGTTTGTGTGTGTGAAAGAAAATGGCTTGAAAGCAAGTTCAACTTAGATTGGCTGAGCTTAATATTTATGAATCAGTTTATTTATGTGTTAATATATTAAGTCGGAATGTTAATTTTCATCCGTCTTTAAAAAATTATAAAAAAAACTAATTTTAAATCAGAAGAGACCTAAAATCAAGAACATTTAGAAACATAGACATGTCAAAAGGTCTAAGAAATGAGAAATTAAAGAAATTTATGTGTTTTTAGTACCGCAATTTAGTAGCAACGCCCCTCTAGTAACAGGATTAGAATGGGAAAATCCATTGCATACAAATCGATTGAGTATAAGCGAAGAAAGACGTCTAAGCGTTTTGTTAACCAAAATTGCTTCACTGGTTAACTTGAAAAAGATAATTTTCAGACCATATTTTCAAGATTACGAATTAGTAAGTATTATTTTCGACGAAAAATCAGTGTCAAGCTTTCCGAAACTCTATTTTAAGTCTTGAAATTTGAAAAATGAAAACTCAATATTCCAAGTGTTTCTAGCACTTACTTCTCACGGTTCATCCAGTGCTGTATTAAGTCAGCGCGGAGCCTGTAGCAAATTCGGCCAATAGGCACTTGGTTCGCTTCAGGTTCTTAAATTTGACTTTAAACTCGGATGAGAGAATAAAACAGAACATTTCAAATATTCATTACATATATTCAAATTCAAATATATATTGAAGTTAGTAAATGGCACCCATGATACTTGAGAAAGAGTTAGATTGGGGTTGAGCCATGATATTCGCTGCGAACATATTGAACATCATCTACATTGACAGTTTTTTTGTTATTTTGTACATTATTAGACATTTGGGGTAATGTAACAAATTCGTAGTATAAAAAATTTTCCTTTTTTCGAAATCGAAATCGAAAAAATAAATAACACACAGGTGGTTGCATTTAAAATAAGAAAGTTGGTATCGACCACTACCACATGACAAACCATGTATAATTTTTAAATACAAACCAACGTGTCCAAGGTTTGGTTTGTATTCAAAACACTAATTATCTCGCTATTCCTTATGGGAACCATTTAAGATCTGTTAATCATATATTAAGTTATACAGTATGTCTCTTATTTTAAGCTCCATGTACGTATCGTCTCGGATTATCTAATTTTTGTCTTATATTAATGTAACTGTGAAGAATCATAATTCTATCTTTTAAACTTCTATTTACTCTTGTATTCGTTAATATTTATCGTGAACCGACCGTCCCATGACGGGAACCGACGTCGTAGCTAAGCGATTCCATAAGTCCCTTAAACACTTGTTTAGTTCGATTAACTTTGCGCAAAGTTGCTACTTTTTTTTAATGCTGATCAAATAATAAAACGAACTAACCTTTTATGACCAATTTAGAAAATATAATTGATTGATTGAAATTTCATAAATGACGTGCTAAAATCGCCGAGATTCACGTTAGTTCAATCATGTGATTCGCTGTTTTAATGAGTGGAAACGATAGATTTTGTGTACACGACAATCAAGTCGAGGGTATCAAATCAACTTACAAAATTATTTACCCTTATTTTTGATGTGAATCTAACGACCATAAATATCATTTATTATAGCTTTTGTATATAATAGGATTAGTATTTAAGACAGCATATACACGCATAGTGTGTTCGTAATAGTCTTGACATCCAACAAGTACAGTAGGCAGATTAATGAAACCACTTTATTTATTCATATTTTTGTTAATAAATAGTTTTTACAAAGTTGCGAATAAGTTATTTAGTGACGAATTTATTTCGTTTAACTGTTTCGTACCTTTATAAAGAACGAGCGAGATTGATGATGGCAAATTTTCAAAAAAAATATAGGATTCAGCAGATGGAAAGTTTGGTCAACGTAACAAGTGAATTTGTTAATTAAAATCGTATTGAATGTGACAAATTTATCGGAAAAGAAAATGGCTATGTGGGTAAAACAATTTCATCAACTTTTGTTTGGTTCATAGTGAAGATCTGTGAGTAAAGGTGCAAAGATGCTACTTTGTATTGTATTGTATTGAATAGATATAGAATTATTACCTAATTTTTCAGGTATCTAAAAATAATGGTACCGTGACCATGGCTCATTTCGCCAGGATTTTAGCTTACTTAGAAATACTCCTTTCCGCCGACGATTTCAATCTTTTAGTCAAGAAATATATGAAAGATTGTTACACCGTCAATTACTATGCTTTTATATCGTCAATTAATGAAATTGTTAATTATTTAAACGCGCACGGTATTTTAGATATATGCGGGGTAAGTCAAAAACATACCACGGGGAAAAGTAAAATACGTATCTCTATGAATTCCTGTTATTCTAGGATGTGATGAGTCTCTTTCCCGGAAGGGTGATTAACGCCGAATTACCAAAATTACCACGGCCGGAAATAGGTAAATCTTTTTTCAAATTTTGAGATTATATATAAGATTAACAACTTGGTACTTTCGCTTTTTACTGATCGAGAGCCTTGCCCTGCAACTCCCAAAATAAAGGCGCGATGGGTTCCAAAACTGTTGAATTTCGAGAAAAATTCATACGGATGGAAGTTTGTCGCTGTTTATTGACGCAAAACGATTTTTTCAACGCGAATGGCTACACTATTACCCTCCCGAAAGCAAGGAGTCATCTAAAGAGTGGAGGAAGCGGCGCCCGTGAAAGGGAACACAACCAGGTCCACGGTAAAGATAATGTGTACTGAAAATGAAACAAAGAGTAGGTAGAAGGTTTTGGTTTTTAACAAAATCAGGTATATTGAGGAGGATTAATTTAATTGTATGCTATTTGGACATTAAGAAGGTTACTTGGAATTTCTTGGGGTCAGGTATCAGTCAGGTGTGGATGGATTATCGTTTTATCAAGGGAATTTGTTCGGAGAAATGTCTACCAGTATTAAGGATTTTCAAATGCAAGGAGTCATCTAAAAAGTGGAGGAAGCGGCGCCCGTGAAAGGAAAGACAACCAGGTCCGCGGGAAAGATAATGTGTATTGAAAATTTTCTGAAAATAGCCCGCTATCGCTCGGAACGGAGGAGCATTCCAGTGGGAAGTGTGATTCTTTTCCAGGATAACTCACGGCATCATACCATGCGTCTCACGCCCAAACTAGTGAGAGGAATGGCCTAGAAATTTTTATAAAGAATTTTCGATAATAAAGTAATATGGCAGAACGTTAGACTCGATTATATTTGAACCGTCGTCGTTTTTACTCTTGATTCCTAAATATTATTGTTCAAAGGTAAAATTATGGCTGCAAGAATTTTTGGTAAACAGAATATATTTCATCCAGTCTTGAACGATCCCAAAAAAATTGAACACATCTTAACCACGATGTCCAATTTACAAGATCACGTTCTGAAAAACCGGTTGAGAGTCTGCGAATTTTTTAAGGTATAATTTTCATATTAACTCATCATATTAACTCATGATATTCTTTGGTTTCTACTTTTTCCTTTGGATATTATAATAATATCGCTAAGCAAAAATTGTTTACTACTTAGTCAATTGATGATCAAATAGTTCATGAACTCTTTATTGTAAAATTTTTCAATGAAATTAGACCCAATAATAGTGATCAAATGACCAACATTCCGACGAAGCTAAATTTTGGGTACACCGGTAGAAATAAAGTCCCAAAATTTCCCATTGATGTGTGCTAAACAATTTTTCAAAGTCTTTATTTCCACATAAAAATAAAGTAATGCACAAAATTCATAAAACGTACAACGTTCTTCTTTTCTTTTTTCTTCTTCTTTTTCTTCTTCTTCTCTAGAACTCTTTTTGTCATTTCGAGCGTCAGAATATTGCGATTTTGGTTTTCAATTATTCCACTCTTTCCTATCTAGTTTGCTAGTTCATTCACCTGTTATATTGTTTTGTCTTGAATTCCTCTTTGCTGGGCAAGTTCTTGTAACCAAAATTTCTGGATCAATATATTGTGAGTTAATTTTTTAGGATTTTGATCCATTAAACTGCGGCAGAATAACAAATTCCCAATTCCATCGAGGTTTGGACGCTTTGGTATTAGCTGGTAAACAGAGATTTTTTTTGTCACTTCCCGATGTAGAAGCAATAACTAATCAATATCGAGATCCATGCGATCCGAGTAGAGTGTGCTGGAAAACTTTTGAAGACGACATCGACCACGTCTTCACGGTTAAAGTAAGTAATAGTTTTCTTACGACAACATACGTAAATGATGCTTTTCACACTGTTTTTATCTTCATAAAACACAAAATGTCACCAGGGTGCAGGAATGTGTGATAATATTGAAAAATATGTGCTTTTTCCATACATTTTTCATCAGATTTCAATAAAAAAGAAAATAGTAGACATAACCTCACTTAGCTATAACTGCCGGTGGTTTAAACATTAATGCTAAATCTAGAGGTTGACGAATGGAAACATTACACTTTATCTAATTTAATTTCCCCCCTGAAGCGCTAGTCTTAGTGTCGAAGGTATTGGAGAGATAGCATAATAAACAAATTTCGATGACTTAAAACTTAAACTTACTATAATATATCAAAAAAACTATATATTAAACTAGGACGCGCGAGCTAACTCTCTAGAAACAACACAGCTTTGCTTAGATCTCGGTGTTCGAGATTTTATCGCTTCGTAGGTAGAAGGTTTTGGTATTTCACCAAGTCAGATATAATGGGGAGGATTAATTCAAGTGTATGGTATTTGGACATTAAGAAGGTTACTTGGAATTTCTTGGGGTCAGGTATCGGTCAGTCAGGTGTGGAAGGATTATCTTTTTTCCAGTGATCAAGTCAAGAAATTGTGTTTGTATACGTGTGCGTGCGTCTGTATATATGTGTACGTGTGAATAAGGAAAACCAGACTTAATAACGTTGTACGAAACGAATTTGTCGCTTTAAACGCCAAAGTTCTAGATGCTGCTGGTGTGGTCGAGCTGGTGCGTTGTCCTCCGCAGGGTAATCCATCGGCTGTGGTTAGTTATCGTCAGTTTGCTGTTCCGGATTTTGAGCTGCTGGTATATGTCGACTTCGTGGTGGTTAGTCACGACGTCGTATAGTGATGACTTGACCACTTGACCACGATTTCGGACTTGAGAATTTCGGTAGTTATAACGAAACGAGGCTATTCGCTGATTGTCGGACTACTGCACCCCCCAATTAATACCGTTAGTCATTTTCCCTGTTCTCGAGTTTTGCTTATTACGTTATGGGGTTAGCAGTTATGGGCGCTAGTCCTAGTGTCGAGGGTAGTGAAGTGGTAGCGCTTTAAGCAAAGTTCGATAACTTAAACTTACTATAATATACACGCCTCGCCTGGGTTCGTGTAAGTATGAAACAAAGAGCAGGTAGAAGGTTTTGGTTTTTAACAAAGTCAGGTATATCGAGGAGGATTAATTTAATTGTATGCTATTTGGACATTAAGAGGGTTACTTTCTGAGACAGGTATCAGTCAGTCAGGTGTGGACAGATTATCGTTTTATCAAAGAAGTTGGTTCGGAGAAATGTCTACCTGTATTAAGTATTTTCAAAAGCAAGGTCACAAGGCGTTGTTTGATTTGTGTATAGAGAATTAATATTATTTTAATTATTTTATTTACATGTTTGTTGAATCAACACTACATAACACATAGTCCATAGAAGTTTATATATACCCTGAAATTATTTGTACGACCAATAAGAAGCGTTGACAGTACGATGCGGGTTTCCGTTATATGCTGTGGTTACCAACAGAATTGGGTAGCATTCGTCGACTACCAGCAGGGATGAACGCCAAAAATTTACGAAAATACTGCTTCCGTTCTTTGACCTGAACACGAGCTACAACGCCCATGTCTAAGAGGGAGACCTCTGTGTCCCGTTCTTCTTAGAAGAATTAATGGCGCCCGCGCTTGCGCTTGGCGTCCGTCACTCCTGTCATGTGGTCTCGCGAATGTAAACAAAACAGACCAAACTTGTTTCTTTTTGTAATTTCATTATTTTTATCTAAAAATGTGATTTCCTTCATAAAACTTCAATAATTTGATTATAGGTCTTAACATATAATGTCCCAATTGTTCCTAGTCATTTGAACAAACCACTGTTTCGCGGGCTTGTCTTTTTGGAGCCAACCAATCACGTGACTGACCGCTCGTGTTGCGACTTTCCTATACAGGGACTTTTCGATGTAAAAGCAGCGACTCAACTGCAGCTAGAGCTTATGCTGACTTATAGACTTTTCCGTTCGCGTCCGCGATTTGAAGGTCGCGCTGGGAGATAGTCAATTTTTATGTTCGACGTTCCAGCGCCTAGTCAATGAAATCGAGTATCCAGATGATGTAACCAGGCATGTGCATCAGCGATAATAAAAATAACAGCTTCATTATTGGCACGAACGTAAGAGTTTATAAATTCAACTTAAAAATGGTAATCGTACAAAATTTAATGTAGCTCTTGTATAACTTGTTCAACGGGTTACTATATATTTTCGATTGTTTGTTCTATTCTTTTGTGGCAATTTTTGAATGATGAAAAAGCTTAGATTTATTGCTGTGGAAGTCATAGGACGTCTGCCGGTTTCAATAATTTTATTGAAGTAATAAATGTAGAGTTACTCTGCATATTTTTAACATCTTGACAATACACTCAATATTTATGTGTCAGAAAAGCAGAATTATTTTCTTTTCTATACTGTTTCTCAGAAACAGTTTGATAGGATATTCTTCCTTCAATAAGTTGTCCCTTTATTTGACAATGGCAGGTACAAAAAGGTATATTGGTTAAGGTAATACTCTGTTATATTGTCAGATACAACGAGGTCCATTATTATGTTTATATACCAGGAATTTCATGAAATTCTTTTAAACCTATTTCTTGATAAACAGCAAATACTTAATCTTCGTATTGATTGAAAATGAAAGATTGTTACAAGACAAGAAATTCATCAATAATCTGTTTGATATTTTTATGGGTTTTTCAATTTTGTTGTGTTCAAATGATTACATTACCACCACGCACTGAGCTCTACTTTTTCACTGCTATACTAGCTCAAGAGGTTTGACTCTTTCGAACCTTCTCATTATTTCACGTATGCCCAGCAGCTGAAAAGCCTTGTGAAGCCTTACTTCCTTATACATTTTTATTATTTTTGTTTGACAATAGTAGGCGGTTAAAAAAACCGATGAAACTAACGTTTTATAAATTTGAAAATGAAAGTTTATCAGAACACTGTTCACACTTTTGAGTCTACTAAAAGTAGTGCACAATTTGGTTGTTTGTAGCTGAGTGTCCAGCATCAAGTCTGGTTTTGAAAATGTTTGTATTTGCAGCAGTCACTGTCTCTCCCTAAAGCGACGTTCTCTGAGAGTAGGGCAAATATTCTTAGGCGTTCTTCATAGCATAAATGTCTCAGCAGAGGAGGTATTTTAGTAACCCTTCGCTAAACTCGTTCTGAAACCTCAATATCCTTCCCAAAATATGGATTCCACACGGAATGCGCAAATTCAAGCTTTGGTCTTATATACGTTTTGTAAAGAAGTCTTATCATCTCAATTGAGTGATCCTTAAAAGCTTTTTGTATTATATAAGTGAATGAATCGGCTTTCTTGACTATTTGGTTAATATGCACATCCCATTTCAGGTTATCGATCACTATAACTCCAAGATCACATTGCTGATTAACTGTAATAATCTCCACACCGTTTAGAGTATAAGCTGTACCTAGTTTCTTATGTTACTGGTATATCAGAGGTTTATAGGAGATAAAGTAGACCCTGAACACTACCTTGTGGTGCACCAGCTCCAGACTTTATCGGTTTTCATTCTGAATATTGATGTTCGCATCCAATACGACCTGTTACCCATTAAATGACTCCATGACGGCTGTGAGACAGATGTTTCCTGCTAGACTAATTTCCAAAAGAGGTGATATCCCTTGGCTCCCACGTAGCCCTGACTTGGCGCCTCTTGATTATTTTTGTGGGGACACCTCAAATATAAAGTCTACATGAATAATCCGAGGGAAATAAGTCAGCTAAAGGAAAATATCTGCCGGGAAATGGCAGCAATCTCACCAGATGTTTCCTGCAAGACTAATTTCCAAAAGAGGTGATATCCCTTGGCCCCCACGTAGCCCTGACTTGACGCCTCTTGATTATTTTTGTGGGGACACCTCAAATATAAAGTCTACATGGATAATCCGAGGGACATAACTCAGCTAAAGGAAAATATCCGCCAGGAAATGGCAGCAATCTCACCAGATGTTTCCTGCAAGACTAATTTCCAAAAGAGATGATATCCCTTGGCCCCCATGTAGCCCTGACTTGGCGCCTCTTGATTATTTTTGTGGGGACACCTAAAATATAAAGTCTACATGAATAATCCGAGGGATATAAGTCAGCTAAAGGAAAATATCCGCCTGGAAATGGCACCAATCACACCAGAGTTTTCACAAATCTGCGTTCGCGTTTAGAGGAGTGCCGTCTTCAAGAGGGTCGTCATTTAGATAATGTTATTTTTAAAAAATAGACTCAATTTAATTACCTAATCTTTTGTTTCAACAATACCTTATGTATTTATTTTTTTAGCCTATACTAAAAACTATATAGTATGAATTTTAATTATTTGTTTTTAGGTTGATAACCAAGGTCAAAATTGTTGATTATATTTTCCAGTTAATTGTTTTAGGGTTTGGAAAAAATGCCTTCGTTAGTAGTTGATCCGCCTCCGCAAGCTGTTCGTGATTTACCAAGATTAGGTGGCAAGAATTGGCAATCAGTTAATACAAGAAGTAGAGACTTATGTGAAGACGCAGTTGATAAAGTTAAACAAAAAATCGTACACAGACGAATATTGTTAAAACCAGTTTTCAGAGATTTCGATAAGTATGCAATTCAAACATATTCTTTCTAACATGCCTAGATCCGCGAAAAAATTATTCCTTCGTTCACGTATTGTGGCACAGTAGTCACACGCACAGAACGAATAAAATATAACCGATTTCTGTTTGTTTATATTTAGAAGAAATATGAATTCATTTTTTTATGTTAGTTCCGTTTTATTCAATTCTGTTCTACCTACTCATTCCTCCTTAGGTAATTTCTGTTATTTTTTCCGCAACTCTACAGCTACAAAGTTGAGTTCAAAATGTTTGAATAAAAACGTAATAAGCCGAATAACATTTTACATCATGTATAATTGATTGTTTGGGAGATAAAATTAGAAAATACTGAGAAAAACATTTGGCGAAAGGGGATTTTAAATATATGAAATTGATCTAAAATATTTAGATCCTTCTACTATTTGTAATAACACAGGAAAAAATCTTATTCTAAATAGAATATTATTACGAACTCGTCTACGACATGGACCAAGAAGACTGTCCTCTTCGACTATGTTACTAGAATCTAAAATTCGGTAGATGCGCCGGGGACTCTCCAGGAACAGATGCGCGAGTTCTAAAAAGAACATCTATTTACATGTTTTTATATGCGGTGGCGATTTGTTTATATTGTTTTTATAGAATCAATTTCTAGGAAGGCCGTCTACATTCTAGAGCCGACTTATCGAGAAATCTTTTTATATAAATACCCGTTTGTTTATCAGTGAGGATGTCAACTCCACAAGATGATATTTTCTTACGCAAGAAGCGTTTCCGGCGGCAGCGATAACACACACCTCAAGACGTCCCGACAACCAAGAAGATGAGAGAGTATAGTCAACAAACTAACTCTTAACAAAAAGATAAGACCTCCAGAATCTCCCATAGAATTCAGGGAAGAGGAATGAGTCTACGCGCGAAACTGCGACGTGAACAAGGATGAGGACCTGTCGAAATCACAGGGGGTGGTGGAATGTTCTTCTTCGTATCCATCTGGGGATTTATCCGGAGGTGGAGGATTAGGGAAACGGGATTCCTCACGCGCGCGCGCACGTGTGGGGATGTGTGTGTGTGTGTGTGTTGACGAACACCCGGGGAAAGTGGAAAAATTATATAAGTTAGTGAAATTTTAGCGGATAATTTAGTGAATAGTAAATAGTTTAGTGTACTTAGTGTTAGCGTATAAATAAATTAATTTAGTATAAATTCACCCGTATGAAAAAATCGTTTGAATGAAGAAAAACATTTCAATATTTTATAGAGCGACTAATTTGAGGTAACATCCATTTTCTCTTTACTCATGACAACTAGCGCTGAGGGGTGTCCAGAAACAAGTCAGAGGTCAACATACTTTTCTGGGATAAGTAGCCAGAGGGGAGGTACATAAATTTTTATAAACAATCGACTAGAAACCACGAGGAGGATTTGGAGATTTGTCGCTGCTGGACTATCCACAATATGCCTTCCCACGACTTAACTTGGTACCGGCAGGTCGACGATGGCCACACCAAGCTTGTAAAAATAAAACTTGTAGGGCTAAATAACTTTTCCCCTTTTTCAGGCATAACAACGGTCACGTGAGTAGATCTCAAATGAGACAAGCACTCCATTCGAATGGTATCCTTTTGTCCGACGACGAATTATTCGCTTTGGAAGAGCGATATCGTAACGACATGGGATTCAATTATTTCTGGTTTTTGAAAGATGTAGAATCTCGACCTGTTGAACCTCTGGTAATTTATGGAACAATAATCAATTCAAACAGTTGTAAAACTATTCGTTTAGCACGCGAAGCAATGAAAATAAGGTTAATCATGAATGTATGTGTGTAAGGTGTCATATACCTAGAAGATGTATCGTGTTTTATTTTCTTGCTGGTCCTGAGGATACTCAGTGTTTATAACTGATCTATTACCCTCACTTGTATTAGATGTGGAATGGCTCTAGGTGACAGATCTTCGTCTTCTATTTCATACGCTCTCGGGTGTAATGCTCTGGAGATTCATAGTTCTCCACATTTCGCGAGAATGTGAATAGAGGTAACAGAATCTGCAAGCTCCACTCTCAGCTAAACCTAGACTCTAAGGTGTCCATTGAGGCGACAATTCCTCGACAAGGCTCATGTTAGCAATCATAAATTGTTCTTTCGTTAAAGTTTTCCAGGAGAAGCTTTGCATGTCTCAATGTAGATTGTTCCAGAAACTGGTTTTTCCTCTATGTACCTTCTTTACTAAAGGTTTATCATCATAAACAGTTATTTTTGCTCCTAATAATAGTGCTTGTTAGTACGTCTCGTAGGTTCCTCTCCAAACATCGTTTTGCATTCATCCATACATCATTAATTACAATTACAATTACAATTACATCATTAAAAAATACTCTCCCTTAGTATTGAAATCAATACTTTAAACGCTTATATCTCATTTAATTTTGATGCTAGATGATTTTGTAAAAAATCATACGGAAAGTCTGAAAAATTACTTTAAAAATGTTTATTACAATTTTTTATGAAAAATTGATCGTTTTTCCGTTATTTGAGCTCAAACCTTTGCATAAATTTACGAAAAAGAAAAAATTGGCTTTCAGAGATCGACAACAAAATGATATAAGAGGATTCGGCCTTGTCAAACGTCAAAAACGATACATAAAACGTCAAAATAGTCACTTGACTATATTCTTCTTCTAGAAACATTATATATTGATTTATTGTTAATTGTTTTATGTCAGGTAATTAGTTTCGTCGGCTAAACGAATGGACTATAATAAGTTTCGTTGGATATTGTAATTAAGGTCCTAACGATCAACCACTTTCTAATAACTAATAAATAAATCAGTTATATTGATATATCTTGTGTTGTAGTATATTAAATTCCTAGAAGACCGAAATAAAGTAAATGCCGAGCATCCGAAGAAGAAACCAACGAGACAAGAAAAGGATATTGTCTTAATCATGGCGAAGATTAAAGGAAAAGTGGTGAGAGAACGAATAAGAGTTATGGAGTTTCTTCGAGACTTCGATCGTTCGAATTCTTTAGTTATCAGTAGAGAAGATTTCCGAAGAGGTTTGTCGGTGTGTCGTTTCGAATTGACGGAAAACGAAGTTGAAACATTAATGGACGTGTGAGTATTTTCATTCATCATCTTAATAAATCGTTGTGAGTCTTTGCGTTATTGACATTAGTTCATGGATTACTGCTTCCAGTTGAGAACCGCGTTGAGAACCGAACTAATACCGAGAGAACTATTGCATAAGACCTCCTTCGAAAAAAACGTAAAACCGGTCGGTCTTTTTGTCTATATCCACATTTCAAGTGTCTTCGCAATGCAGTTCCCAAATCAGAAGATGTTAGATCGGCACTTTAGGTGATCCTAATCCCATAGGAAACTAGGACACAAGCGACTTGGGTCAGTTCGGCGAGGAGGCTGGAGATTACGAGTGAAAGTTTGAATTTACACATCTTTACGTATAAACATATAATAATTTCAATCCCCAATCTCACGTGAGATTTTTGAAAATGTATGTTTCTAGTGTAAATGCTTGAAATTTATTCTAAAAGAAAAAAACTTGAGCCTCCAGTTCCGGAAGGTTGTTATGATCTTTTAATATATCGATAAATAAATGTTACAGATTTGCTTCTCCGACGAGGAAGGGCTGCGTCGATTATAAACGTTTTTCTGATACCGTCGAAGAATCTTTTACGCAACAATGCTTAGAAAGGGCTCCTCTAATCGTACCCATCCAACACGTACCCACCAGAGATTGCGAAAAGAATTTCCTCAACTTCGACGAAAGGATCAAAGTATCCGTGGCTCTACAGAAATTGGCCAAAAAGCCCGATCTACAAATGAATTTGTCTTCTGTGTTGTCGGTAAATATGTTTGTAATTTATTTAAACGATTTTCGACAAATAATCGTCCTCTGAATACACTGTTTACATCACCACTACACTGATTAACGCGCGTTTCGATAACCAAGTTATCGTCTTCAGAGACTAAAGAGTTTACCTTCAGTCCCTGAAGACGATAACTTGGTTATAAAAAAGCGCGTTACTCAGTGTAGTGGTGGTGTAACAGTGTATTCAGTATGAATCACCAACGGTTCTAAAAATTCCAACTTAATCGTCCTCTATTTGGTTCCCTTCGTTTCACAAGATATTCCAAAAATATAAAGTGAGTTATTCAACTCAAAACTTTGTTAAAAAAACAATTTATTAGGCAAATTGAGGATAAAGTTCCTTTTTGTTTCAATAATCTGACAAGTATACTCGACGAATATCAAACTATTAAGAACCCAGTATCAGTTTACAAACTACCTTAAATACTAAATCTTATCGTATACAATAATAACTATAAATCATCATAAATTCAGTAGATGAGGTTTATGGTCGTTCATAGTGACATTAATATAAGATTAAAATAAATGATTGAAGATAATACGTTAATGGGGTTGAAGTTTACAATCTATAAAACTGACATAAACACGAAATATAAACTATTAAGTAGTGATGACAAAATTAATGAGGTTAGAGATCGTAGTCATAAATAAGCAATTGATAATGGCACGCTACTGTGATAAGGGAATCTTTGAATCACTTAAAGTTTATTTCAGAAAGGTATAGAGTAATAAAACCTCATTAGGTATGCAAAGGGACCACAGAGTGACTACCTAAGTAATCTCTATACAATATTTCAAGACCTACACCGAAATTGAGCCGAACTGGACGGAATTCCCAATTTTATTACTCTATACCTTTCTGAAATAGACTAAATATATGATTAAGTGATCTTAAGAAATGAGGTTGGTTCCCATAAGGAGTGGTGAGATAATTAGTTAAAGTAGAGCACTGCTTTCTGACTTCATTACTTTTTTTGCACAGTCTCAAGGATGCTTCAGATAATAAATTTTCTGCTGCTCAGTCCTTCAATATTTTTTATGGCTTTATTTATTCAAAATTTCTTCAATTTTTACCAGGTTTCCAGTCACCCTTCCTCCAAAACATTCCCAAACCATCGCCGAGCCTTCGCGGTGTTTAACATCCGTTCTGCGCACAAGCACAGATTCGTTGAGCTCTGGGTCCGTGAGTCGTCGATCACGTTTACAGATCCAACGTGTCACAACATTTTCTTGTGTCTTGTCAATATGGAAGTTGTTAAAGTGTATAATTTAATGAATGAATTATGGGGTGGGCAAAAACTTTTGATCGGTAGTGTATATGTGGTGCAAATAACCGATCCTCAGCCTATGTCCCATTAGTTATGAGTGGTGTTATATATATTTATTAGTCTATGACACATGGGACGATAATTTTAACATTATGGGTTTTTTTATGGACCAATTAGTGACGCATTGTTTATTCCAATTTTTATAAATGAACCTCGTCGATACACAAACGCGTACTTGAAAACCTTTATTTTGTTTTCTTTGGGGTCGTAACTTTTAATAAGAGAGTGGAAGCAATCCGAGCAATAAGAGGACGTTCAATTATATCTTTGGGTTTTATGAACGCCGCCTACTGCTTTTCGGAAACTTTCAACAATAAGGTTATTGTGGACGTCTTTATCGGGTTCAAATGTAGTTATTATTGGAGGAAAATCTTCGTTTTATAAACGAAAGTTCGCTCAAGTCAATGAGAAATTAAATATCTACAGCGAGGCTCTGAATTAATGGTCAGAAACCATTCTGTTGCTAATTAGAACTGGGTTCACGGGCCCCTTGCATATTTGGACGTTTTTCTATTTCGAGAGCTTCTCGAATAATCCTGAACTTGAAGGAGCGGAGTGGGGCGATAGTTTCGGTTCTATTGTTTGTCCGGTATGGACACGATGTTGGGCAGGGGTTGAGGAAATATCGGAATTGTTGACAGACAACAAGTGTTCCTTGGCTCTGATGGAAGTACGTCGATTTGTCTGGCCAATATAGCCAATCTGAGCAGGGGATTTCATACACTCGATGGTGGTCATTGGATATTTTGTCATTGACAGATCTGATTAGGTGGGAGAGTTTCTGAATGGGTTTAAAGATTGTGCGAATGTTGTCTGTTACACGTTTGATGTAAGGAAGGGACACCCTCATTTGATCTTTCAAACCAGTAGATGCTCCTAGAAATTTCGGTTCTGTTGTAACCATTCCGAATCAATGTTTGCTTCAAAAAATTGATTACAGATGGTAGACTGGATTCGTAAATCGTGATACGAGTGTATCAATGGCAGAGTTAAGTTGAACCGGATGATGGTGGGATCGAGCGTTAAGGAAACGATTAGTGTGAGTTGGTTTGATTATGGTTGGTTTTTCTGATTATGACGTCAAGGAACGGCAGAGATAACTTCTCCTCCTCCTCCATCGTAAACTGTATACAAGGATGTACGCCATTCAGATGGAGCAGGAAGGAATTCAAAGTATCTCTTCCATGGGACCAAATGACAAAAGCGTCATCAACATATCGTAGCCAACAACTTGGTCGGGAGGGCAATAACTGAAGACACGAGGTGATTCCATGAGAGCACCTTTGAATTGCTGGTAGTAATTTCCTTCGAATATAAAGTAGTTGCTGGACAAACAATGTTTGATGAGCGAAAGGTAATCTGGGGCGATGTGGTGACTATTGTCTAATATATATTATATTCTTGTGCAGCGTAATTTTCTCTATAACGTACTAAAATTGTAACGAAATCAGAGGGTTGTAACATAATCTAGATAATAACCAAACAATTGCATTTTGATTTGATATAAATCACGCCCTCTTAAGAAAGCCCGTCCCTCTAAGCATCCACTCCCGGATAAATCCATGTGTGGATGCAAAGGACATTCCACCACCCCCTCTCATTTCGACAGGTATTCATCTTCGTTCGCGTCGTACTTTCGCGCTTAGAATCCTTCCTCTTCCCTGAATTGTGTGAGAGATTTGGGAGGTCTTATCTTTGTGTTAACAGTTAGCCTGTTGGCTATACACCCTTGTTTTTTTGGTTGTCTGGACGTCTTAATATGTGTATGTTTTCGCTAACTTGGGTAAACCCCTTCTTCAAGAAGAGATATAATCCGAATGGTCCTTCGCCTTGTTTAAAACTGTCTCCAATGTATAACTCGGCATTTGCTTACGAAAAGCGGAGTTACCGTGTTGGGGGGTGTCCTCTTGTGGGTAGTAATTTTTTAATAACCTAACTTACCCTTTGTTTTTTTTGTGAGGTGATTGAAATGCATTTATGCACGTTTAGAGGTTCCAAATGTCATTTGCCTCCTCTACACTAAACATTGAGTATCCTGCATATTCTGCAGGATACTCAATAGCTCAGACTTCCTTGTCCTACTGGAGCTGGCGTTTTCTTAGCAGCTACCACGTAGCTTCCTCTTAATTGTTTGCTTTTCGAGACTGACTGACTATTTGTTTCTATCTTCTCCAGGTTTTTCGGGCATCCCCTTCAGTAGCACGTGCTTTGTCCGTGGTGAAATCCTTGACACCTGTAGCAATGTACAGGTCCGACGTGTTTTTTCTATTCAACCAAACTTGTCTTCGTGTGGCATAGGTATCTCAGTTTTATGTAGGACTGCTCTATTACCACCATTGATATTGGTGGTAATTTTCAGGTGTTGTCGACGTTTTTTTACAAAATTGTGAATGAAAAATAATATTCCGCATGACAAAGAGTTGATGTTAGGTTAAGTTTTTGACCTTACTTCACTGGACTAACAACATTTTTCAAATCTGTAAACGTAGTATGACAAATATTTATATAATCAATTTCTGACTTTTCAGGACTTTGATAAATCCAATTGCGGAACTGTATCACAAACGGCGTTCTTAAAAGCACTAACTCTTAGGGGAATGGATAGATTGATATCCAGAAACGAGTTCGACACTATTTGCAAATGCTTCACTTTCGAGAGAGGTATGAGAGATGAAGTCGATTACAGAGCGTTTATGAAAGCTTTAGATATCATATATGCCACCGAAAAGTATAATCCGTTCTAATTGTTTACACATTTACATCAATAAAATAATGTAAGCACGATTGGGATTTTATTATTCAATAATTGGCAGTGTGCGCAACGAAAAAATGATTGCGAACAATCATGCTAGACAATGGTATGTAAGATTCGTATAAAAAATGGTCTTAAATAAAATATTTGAAAAGTTATTATAATGGAAAAAGTAAGTATGTCCCGTTGTCTGTAATCAAATCTTCTTCTTCTTCATTGTACGTTAGGAATTAGTCCTGTGTTTGAATCGATGGTTGCCTAGCTGCAGCTGGGATGATGAGGACCAGCTTTCATACCATCTTTTAGGTAATCGTCCTGGTGGTCGGGATATATTCGGTTTTACTTCCTTTGCAATCTTTGCCAACCAGTCATCTGACATTCTGTTCACGTGGTCTCTCCATTCCATTCGCCGATTTTTCGTCCATCCCACTACATCCTGGATGTCACATATCTCCTTTATTTCATCATTTCTCTTGTGGTCAAATAATGTATGTCCTACTATTGATCTCAGAGTTCGCATTTCAGTAGTTCTTAAGAGCCGCTTAGTTCTCTGCTCTAATCAAATCTTGCAAGTTAAATTTGATTTACCAGTTCCCGATTGAGCTGAAATTTTGCATTGCATGTACATAGTGCTGATCTGATGATAGAGCTAGAAGGTGGTTATAAAAACTTAGTAATTAAACGACGCAGCCCTATCGAGTTTTATTTCATTTGATCCGTCTTGACCAGTATTTTGATACTAGATGGTAACCAGGGTCAAATGATGGAGCTGGAAAGTGGCCATAGGAACTTCGTAATTAAACGACGCAACCCCATCGAGTTTTATTTCATTTGATTCGTCTTGACCAGTACTTTGATAATAGATGGTAACCAGGTTCAAATTATGTAGCTGGAAAGTGGCCATAGGAGCTTCGTAATTAAACGACGCAACCCCATCGAGTTTTATTTCATTTGATTCGTCTTGACCAGTATTTTGATACTAGATGGTAACCAGGGTCTGATGATGGAGCTGGAAGGTGGCCATAGGAACTTCGTAATTAAACAACGCAACTTCAGCGAATTTATTAAAAGCTGGGATGGCTTTCCAAAGGCATGGTGTTGAAACGTTTTGCTTTGCGCTTGAAAGAAAAATATTCATTACTAAATGAAAAAGGCATTGAAGAGCAACACATAGATGCAAAAATTTTAGTTTATGGTGGATGTCACCAAAAAGGAAAACGCAGTCTGTGGTAAAAGAACCGTTTTGTAATGAAGAAAAATCAATTCTTATTGCAGAAGATATTCAGAGTGGCAAATTACTTCAAATTTTATATCGCGATGAAACCAGTGTGACTTATGTGAGGAATTGGTTCAGCACACTTATAAAAAAAATTTGAAGATGAATTTGCTGACAGATTTGAGTCACTCAAAACCAAAAAAACCACTCTAGCATTCATAGTAAATCTTCTCAACACAAATAGTAACGGAATCTACATTGTGCCATTTAGAATTGAAGCTGGATCTCTCAATTTAAAAAGTGAAGCTTTTTGGAGTGGAAAATTTACAATGTTGAGAAGCAAGTTAGAAGACTTGGAGGTCCAGAAATGTATGTACGTAACGCAATAAGAGTGGACAGCTCTGAAAGAAATGCCTCGAATTGAGGCTCTTACATTCGACGCATGGAATAGTCTTTCAGATTGATAGTGAGGTGAAGAAGCTGGTATTTGGAGTGCTGACTACCTCCTGATCGACATATTCGTGCGTGAATATAATTAAAAGTAAAGAAGAAGAAGCCAACTAACAAATGAAAATGCAATGCAAGGTGACTGAGTAGCTTTTACGTGTACATTTGATAGTTTTAAATAGAGCATAATTGGTTCCTGAGGTTTCAAAGAAGAGCTTCTAGAATTGCTACCGCTCTCGGAACAGACTAGAGGGAAGATGTAGCGAATTCCGCGCATAAATGCCTTGAAGAAAATGGGATTAAAGGGTCTATTAGGAGGTCCATGTCCGCCCACTGTCATAATTAAAGAACTACGAACGGTTCTGACTTAAAAAGTGACGCTCGTAATTCATTTTCTATAAACCAATAGTTTGTTTCTGCTAAAATTTATTCATTTATGCGATTTAGAATCACGTCACGTGTCCTACATATTTCAAACTATTCCAATAATAACGTTCTGGTATCGTCCTTCTTATAGGCGACTTGTTGAATGTGGGATGTTATCGGAGATAGCAACACTCTTAGGAGAAAAGATAAATTTGTGGTCTGGCAATAAACTACCTAATTAAATATGTCTAGTGTTGTCGTAAAAGGGACCTCTTGGAAAAATTTATGGAGTCAATTGTATCACTGTTTACCATTCAATTTATTAGGAGTAATACTGGAAGAAAGACGAAGAACATGCGCAATTTTCTTTTCGGTTTTTCCGTTCAAGAAAAACAGTTAGTTTATATCTAACACTCTATAAGTAATAATTGGAAATCTTTTCGGTGGAAAATAGTGAAAGTTCTTGAAGAGAAACACTAGCTTTCGAGTGGATTTACAAATATTCATATCGAATAGGTAATAATAAAGTTTTTTATATTTTAGTTGAACTTTTCTACTGCTTGGACCAATAATTTGATTATTAGAAACTAATTTTCATAATAAATATGTTTATAGCTTTTCCGCCAAATAGTGTAATATTTCGAAATTTTTATTTTTGAAATCTAAAATTAGAGTACTCTAAGTATTGTAGATCATAGGAAAGTAGTTTTAAAAGTAACTGTGTGGGATACACAGTAATTTTATCTTTACTCGAAAAAGCAAAAATGTGTTAAAAGAGGAAAAAAAACAAAGGATTCTGCCGTCTTCAGAGGCATTAACTTGTATTACTTTTGGAATATTGGAATTGGAATATTGGAATTGGAATATTGGAATTGGAATATTGGAATTGGAATATTGGAATTGGAATATTGGAATTGGAATATTGGAATTGGAATATTGGAATTGGAATATTGGAATTGGAATATTGGAATTGGAATATTGGAATTGGAATATTGGAATTGGAATATTGGAATTGGAATATTGGAATTGGAATATTGGAATTGGAATATTGGAATTGGAATATTGGAATTGGAATATTGGAATTGGAATATTGGAATTGGAATATTGGAATTGGAATATTGGAATTGGAATATTGGAATTGGAATATTGGAATTGGAATATTGGAATTGGAATATTGGAATTGGAATATTGGAATTGGAATATTGGAATTGGAATATTGGAATTGGAATATTGGAATTGGAATATTGGAATTGGAATATTGGAATTGGAATATTGGAATTGGAATATTGGAATTGGAATATTGGAATTGGAATATTGGAATTGGAATATTGGAATTGGAATATTGGAATTGGAATATTGGAATTGGAATATTGGAATTGGAATATTGGAATTGGAATATTGGAATTGGAATATTGGAATTGGAATATTGGAATTGGAATATTGGAATTGGAATATTGGAATTGGAATATTGGAATTGGAATATTGGAATTGGAATATTGGAATTGGAATATTGGAATTGGAATATTGGAATTGGAATATTGGAATTGGAATATTGGAATTGGAATATTGGAATTGGAATATTGGAATTGGAATATTGGAATTGGAATATTGGAATTGGAATATTGGAATTGGAATATTGGAATTGGAATATTGGAATTGGAATATTGGAATTGGAATATTGGAATTGGAATATTGGAATTGGAATATTGGAATTGGAATATTGGAATTGGAATATTGGAATTGGAATATTGGAATTGGAATATTGGAATTGGAATATTGGAATTGGAATATTGGAATTGGAATATTGGAATTGAAACTGTAAAGTAAAACTGATTGATATAGCTGACCTTAAAGGTATCAAACGAACGTGTTAGGCATATCGTGAATGAATATTTGGATATGCGATACTCTGTTCTAAGTGAGCTCACAATAAATCAAAAGCAACAACGAATTCATCAATCGTAATAAACCCAAATGTTCGCGTCAATATATGACGATGAATGCAACGTGGCTCTATCATTCCATACTGGAGTCTAATCGACAGTAAGCCGAGTGGACTGCACCTAATGAAACGACTCTAAAGCGTGGAAAGACGCAAAAGTCGGCTGGCAAGGTTATGGCGTCAATATTTTGGGATACTCATAGTATAATATTCATCGACTATTTTAAAAAAGGAATAACCATAAACAACGATTATTACGTAGCGTTTTTGGAGCGTCTTTAAACGGGATAAACGGCCCCATTTGAAAAACAAAGTGCTGTTTCATTAAGACAATGCATCGTGTCACAAATCAATGAAAACTATGTCAAAATTGCTTCAATTCGGCTTCGAATTGCTTCCACATCTACCGTATCCTCCAGATCTACCATCCGGTGACTTTTTCTTGTTCTCAAACCTATCTGTACAGAAACTCTGCGCAGATGAATAGAGAAGAGAAACTAGAACCTATTTGAAGATATATAAATCGTACTATGAAGATGGTATCGAAATAGTATATTACACGACAAGGGCCGAAAGTTAGATTTTCGGCGCTGCTCGTCATGATGAGCAGGATCGAGATTTTAACTTTCGGCCCGTGTTGTGTATACGATTTTTCTTCATAGCCGGTCGAAAGTACGTTCTTAATTTCACTTTTTATGACATTAATAATTATTTGTTAAGGTTAGAGGTAGCAATACTAATGACAGCGATTAACAATTTGTCGTAGCAACAGAATAAATACGCATGAGACATTTTTTTCTCTCGTTGTTATGGAGGACTTTTTACAGGAAGTAAATGTTGAACTTTCGTCCCTGCTACCGGGAACGAAAGAACGTACTTTCGACCGAGGCATGAAGAAAAATTGTTGTAATTCCCTCCAATGATAAATATATTGAATAATAAGATCAAAATCTTCATGATGAAACTGCCTCAGAACTGTAGACGAATGATACACAATAAAAAACATGTCGAAGCTTGTTACCGAACGAAATCTTCTTGGTTATGAGCACGATAGTGGGTCTTATTTGGAATGATTTGAAAACTAACAAGCCTCCAAGTGAGGTCCACGAGTTCTTGGCCTCATATACTGATTAGAGTGCGTTCGCAAAAATCTTTATGCATGTTTCGACAAGTTTTACACAAAGTTTCAACTTGCTGTTTCGATACATTTCATTATAGTAGAGATCGAGCGATTACTCAGTCAAGTTGTTATGAAAAATCTTTCAAATAGTGTATTATACTTATAAAATTTTTAACCAAAGAAGGATTAACACAAAGAAGAGTCGAAAACAGAATAGATGCCTTGTGTCCATCATTTTCAACTGGGGACGAAAATCATTGAAATATGACCCACGTGCCTGTGACTACTCCAGAAAAAGGAAAGAAGAAAAAAAAATTCAAACACGGACCGGCATTTTCAAAACAAGTGTTTAAATGCATTTAAATATGATAAAAAGTAGCGTCGAATAGAATGTTGTGAGCGATTTTTAGAGTTTTATCATGAGGACCAAGAAAGTGTGATCAATTGTACGGGGTGATGAAACTATGGTCCAGTCCATTAAGTGAGTTAAGGCAAATGAATAGAGAGCTCGTACCAAAAAAAAAACAAAGTTCACGAAAAGTAACAAGACAGTTGTAGCTACATTATTTTGGGACAGCCAGGGTATCCTTAGGAATCAGGAATCAAATACAACCGTGAACGCAGCATCTTACTCTGACTTACCAAGACGTTTACGTCAAAAAATTATCGTAAAAAAGCGCGGCAAAATCGGTAGAAGTAAAAGACGTATCAGCGATGATGGGATTAAAAATGCGGTGTACGAATATTATGACTTTAAAGATGCATCATACTTTTATAGTGGCATAGAAGCATCACCGACGACGTAGTACTAAGACGCATTGGTCGCAAAAGAAAACTGTCGACAATTATTAAGATAAGAAAAACATCTTACGCAACGACAAATACCTACTGCTACAGAACATAAAGCAGAGCAAAGTAGAGGAAAAGAAAAGCATCGGCAGGAAGAAGAAATCCTGGCTCCGTAACATAAGAGAATGGACAAATCTCATCGTCGGAAAGTTGTTTCATGTTGCGAGATTTAAAAACGTTGTCGCCAACCTTCAATGAGAAGACGGCATGATAAAAAGAAGAAAAAGCTTTGGTCAGACGTTCTGAACAGTGTTTGGAATTAAAGGAAGAATATATTGGAAAAAAATATTAATTATGATTTTTCTTTATATGTTAGGCTAAGGTCTCATTTGTACAATATTTGACTTAGAGAATTTCATTTTTAAGTTAGTGAATCTCACCTATTATTCCACAATTCCTTTATATTCCGGGAGGTAGCGCTATAGTTGGACAAGTCAATTTTCATACTTTTAAAATAATAAAGAAAATCGTCAGCCGTATTTTTGACGGGGGTAATACCGCCAGTCAGCGTGATAAGAGATAAAGAATCAGAAAAAGATAGGGTTGCCGATAGATCGATAGTATCTTATCATCGATAGATAAAATGAGTTATCGATAAAAATCCACCCCGTTTGTTTTCGGCTTTTCTTTCTTTTTCATCTCTACTCATATCCCCTCTTCAAATATGTTTCTAAGACTTTGGCTAGCAGACTACAACTTTATAATTTCATAGAATTTCAAGAAAACCTTAAAAAAACACGTCAGAATTTAAATAACATCCAAGATAAAAGCAGCGCGCGGCTTGGAGTTACGATACGCTTCTTAGAATTTTGAACGATGGGAACGATTTGAAAGAAATTTACCCAAATATTAACATTGTCTTTACAATTTATACATATACATACATGAAATACAAAAATTAGTTAATACATACATTTTTTTGATAATGAATAAAAAAACTGTTTAATTTCAAGTAATTTTTTATTTTATATTCCATTCTTTTTGGAACATCAGAGGGCCTCGCGAAATGTACCTTGCCCACATTAAGTTTGGGTCTTGCGCCGCCACTGAACTCGTCAAATATCAAATGATTTCTACATAAAAGTAATACATACTATATACAGGGCCGAGTCTAGGGTATCCGCCGCCCGGACAAAATATGCCGCCTTATTAGCGTACCTAGTCGGAATTTTATTAGTGAGGCGAGTTATGAGGTTAATTTCTAATCTAGTCGGATAGAAAAGTACCTACCTACGCCCGGAAAATATTCAAATGTGTCTAGATCTTATTGGAGTTAGGAGTAATTGGATAATTCAACGCCCATTTTGAGGTGTATGTATGTGTTTACATTTTAGATTGGGAAAATTAATGAAAGCATAATGGGGTTCTGTTATTTTACATTTTGCCGCCCGGTGTTAGTGCCGCCGCCCGAGTGCCGTGCACCCCTTGCACGGCTCAGCCCTGCCTATATATTCTCATTTTTTCGAAAAATCTGTAAAATGAATATCGGGAAAGTTAAACCAAAAGTTCTTTGACACTAACTATGACATTTTATTTTTTTGAAATACGACGTGTAATGTTCGTTTTTTATATTTTATTAGGTGTTCTGTATTATATATTTTTTTTATTAACGGGCCTGGCAAAGCCAAATAAATAATTTAATTAACATTGGGGTTTAAATAACTAATATTGGAATTTTTGTATTTTCAGCTAGACCTTATGTGAAAACAATTTCGCTTCAAGGTGAATCACGTAGTTCTGATGTGGCTACGCGTCTCAACAATCGCCGCCATATGTGTTTTCATAGACATCACAGATGGTGCAGCTTTAGAAAATGATCTTGAAGCCGTTTTTAGGCAAAGGTTAAAATTTATATTTCTTCATTTTAATATTTTTACATGTTCAGACTAGCATAAAAAATTATACACTCAATTACCAAATTAACGAAAAAAGTAGTATGTCACCATCCATTTTTTTTACTTTATTGAGAAATCTGACGAATTATTGTGAACACACTGTTTACACCATCACTCACGATTACACTCTCTGACGGGCGTTTCGATAACCAAGTTATCGCCTTCAGGTACTAAAGGTAAACTGTTTAGAGACTGAAGAGTTTACCTTTAGTCTCTGAAGACGATAACTTGGTTATCGAAACGCCCGTCAGAGAGTGTAATCGTGAGTGTTGGTGTAAAAAGTGTGTTCAGTTCGAATATCGCCAACGGTTCCAAAAATGCCAACTTAGTTAAATCTAACGAATTGTCAAAATCATATAATGCCCATTTAAAAATGGTTTTTGCCGCAAGTTTCTGTGTGGTTAGTGAATTTGTTTGATGGATTAAAGACCTTATTATTTTTAGTTTTAAATTGCTTCATAAAGAGTTGGTAATTGAACAAGTACATAATTTTCTCCCGGAAATGTAGCTTTGTTGTTTTCTTTTTACTATGCAGAGTTATGCTCAGTGTACGTGGATGGTCCCAGAAGTACCTGGCTTGAGCTAGAGATGACGGTAGTTGCTTGAAAAATACCACAGTATTAGAAAGTACACAGTCTATACAGCAAACATTCCAAGTTTGAAAACGACACGTGGTTTAATATTTGTTTGGCAGCCATCAAAAGTGATCGTTTTCAGTGAACTAGATTCGACTCTAGGTGAGATTGCTCCTTCGTTTTTAAAAGTAAAATATTGGGTAGCAGAGTTTAAACGAGGCCTTGCGACCTGCAAGGAACTGCATCGCAGTGATCGACCAAATGAGGTAAAAATGGAAAAAATTGTTCATCGTTACGTCCAGCCCAACCAGCTGAACTAGATTCTACTCTGGGTGAGATTGCTCCTTCGTTTTTAAGAGTAAAATATTGGGTAGCAGAGTTTAAACGAGGCCGTGCGACCTGCAAGGAACTGCATCGCAGTGATCGACCAAATGAGGTAAAAATGGAAAAAATTGTTCATCGTTACGTCCAGCCCAACCAGCTGAACTAGATTCTACTCTGGGTGAGATTGCTCCTTCGTTTTTAAGAGTAAAATATTGGGTAGCAGAGTTTAAACGAGGCCATGCGACCTGCAAGGAACTGCATCGCAGTGATCGACCAAATGAGGTAAAAATGGAAAAAATTGTTCATCGTTACGTCCAGCCCAACCAGCTGAACTAGATTCGACTCTAGGTGAGATTGCTCCTTCGTTTTTAAAAGTAAAATATTGGGTAGCAGAGTTTAAACGAGGCCATGCGACCTGCAAGGAACTGCATCGCAGTGATCGACCAAATGAGGTAAAAATGGAAAAAATTGTTCATCGTTACGTCCAGCCCAACCAGCTGAACTAGATTCTACTCTGGGTGAGATTGCTCCTTCGTTTTTAAGAGTAAAATATTGGGTAGCAGAGTTTAAACGAGGCCGTCCGACCTGCAAGGAACTGCATCGCAGTGGTCGACCAAATGAGGTGAAGACTCCAGAAATGTTGAAGAAAATTCACCAAGCGGTACTGGATAATCGTCGACTGTGAAAGTGCGCGAGCTAGCAGACATAGTAGGCATTTCAAAAAGTGTCGTACATCACATATTAACTGAAAGTTTGGACATGAAAAAGCTGTGCGGAAGTTGGGTGCCGCGTTCGCTCACAATGGAACAAAACATTTTTCGGCCATTAAATTTACCGATACTAACCGTCCCTTTATAAAATTACCTACCTGCTAATGTAAACAGGGATAATTAAGCTATTGAAAAGTGGTACGTGTTAGGGCTTAATAAATAAAAATCTTATCGGCCAGTGATAATTTGTCATAATAAAAATGTAGATATCAAAAAAATAGTTTTAATTTCAACACATCTTTTCAGAACTCATTCTGACTGGACAAATGCTTGGCATCAAGAGAAATTTTCTAGATGTAGAGACACTCTTGTAAAGCATCTGTATTGGGCTTGTGAAAAAGATATCTACAGGATAACAAGAAGGAGAGATCCTAGTTTGAACATTATAGAACGTAATGAATATGAAAGTAAGTGGACCAATCATTAGGACTGTTTTTAAGTGAATTTCGTTCAAACATTTAGTGAAATAACTGCTGAATATTTTCCTTTCAAGTCTATACTCTTAGTTGAAAAACGCTCTAACCCAGTGTTTCTCAGAACGTAGATCGCGCAGAAAAATTCAGTTTTGCACTAAATTTAATATTTTATGGAAACTCTTTCAAGTACTTCAATCTCGTACACTAAATAACAGAGTTTTTGGAAACTGTGATCGGGTTAACCCGATCATCATTTGATTGTTCACAAACTAAACACGATCACGTTCATTGTTGTTTCATTTGTCTATGGTTTTTTGAACTTTAAAAATTATTTATTCCCCCTAAAATAGCTGTCTAGTATTAATTCTCATGAGCAACGTCTTTGATAGGTTTTGCGGCTTTTATACTTTCGGCATTTCAGCAAAAAAATGGCTTATCAGTTTCAAACTTTGGTGCAAAATAAAAAAAGTAATAAAAATCAAAATTTCTTGTATGTAATGTTTTAAATTTGAAATTTTCGCCGAAAATTGACCGTGACGTTCGTAAACTGTGATGTAAATCTCGTTCTGGGTTGAGATCCTTAATCAGTGATCTATCTGAACTCGGGTTACAGTTACAGTTACAGACAATGTGTCATAGTCGCAATTTTTCTTTCAGTGAAATTCCCATGGCATACGAGGACCGAAGCCTACAAAATCCTACGTTTCCGAAGAAATGTACGCCGAAGATCTGGTTCATCTATAACGCACGAATGTTGTAAATCAACTGGTTGCACTTGGGAAGAATATGCTGAATATTGTCCCACCAATAAACGATACACAACATACGTAAGAAAGTAATAAAGAGTTTCATCGAAAAATTATTGAAATGCTTGTGTTTTATTTATCACATATACTAAATATTAAACAGTTAAACCGTTATTTTAAGAACCCAAGTGGAAACTTCTCCCTATGAAGAAATATTCGGCCACAATTAAAGTATATATACAACTAAAGGTTGCCGTAGGGTGTGTATCACTTAATCACAATCACTATTTGATGGATCACGCTGTGACATTACACATACAGTCGTGATTTCTTTAGTCCATGTGTTATAATCGCCGCGAACACGTGTTAACACGGATCAACATAATACATTACTGAATAAGTCGTGTGACTCACTCACAGATGGCGCTGCCATTGTCAAACCCATATGACGTTTATGAATTACCCCAACTTTCAAAATATTACATGTAAAATTTCTTGTCATTTCAATTAGTCAGGAAAAAGTGACAGCCATTTAAGTGAAACTACTTTTGTTATTTTCAAAAACAATGGTTTCAAAAAAGGCACTCTTTAATGGACTAAAAAAAGATACACCGAATGGCTGTAGTCGATAGGAGGAGGGATTGAAATCATATAAATATGATTTTCTCCACAAAAATTATATGAGTCCAAGTTCCATGATTATCAAGCACTAGCCGCACTAGTTCGTCTTCACTGGGCTTAACAAATGTGCTGAAATGATTCAACCATTCAAGAAAAAGATCCTCATTAGACCATCCATTTGTGAGCATCGGTATATGGCCCCAGCACACCCTTACCTCTCAAAGAGAACCTGTTTTTAGTCTTTAGGCCCTAAAATGGAACCAATTTTCTGGACCGATGATTTTCCAGTCTCGTCCATATTGAAAATTCTGCAGGTAGAGAAATTATGTTGTTTCATAACAGTGACTAGGTTTTTGAAGAAGAGATCGACGTCATTTTTATTAAATTCAGTTACCCTGCTGAAACTTGTTGCTGATGGCTTCCGCAACGATATTTCAGGGTTCCTTCGCCAAAACCCCGCTACCCAGTCTTTAGTCTTTCGATTAAAGTTGTGCTTTATTTTTAAATCTTCAGCTACATCGTATGCAATTTTTCTCAAGTCTGTAATAGTAATTCCATAAAATGTTTTCGCTAGTTCAATAATGTGTTTTGTAAATACTGTTTCCTCTTCCTCGCTGAATGCCGATGGTCTGCCCATCCGAGGATTTGATGTATTTTGACTTTTTAGTCTGTCACGAAGTGCTGTTCGTGGTATTTTATACAATATGGAGACGCTTTTGACTGATTTCCCTTCGACTATTTGTTGTAGAGCTGCCTCGAGTGCTTCCTGGGTCCAGCTCCTATTCTCCGTGGTTCTTTTTCTCACCCCTCAAGTGTCTACGGGTAATAAATCAGTTTATTTTCATTTATTTTATTTTTCGGCAAATCATTTCTCCTATCAAGTCGTTAAAATCTTCTGCAGTTATAATATGGTGTTTTGGTGGTTCCGGTATAGGTAAAAATAAGAATTAGGACTATGAGATGAGTTACTTTTTCGGTGGCTGAATTACTGGTCGTGTCAGGTCATGTGTAATTGGAGCAGAAAAAGATTCAAGATTTTTTATATGGATTTACAATACAAAAGTAGCAGTTTTGGATGTGGTCTTTCAGTTTTGCAAATTTCACATACCTTTTCTCACCTCGATACCTACCTAAAATAAAGAAATAAAAATTAATTTGTTTATAAGATTCGATTTAACGATAAATTAAAAATTGCTCACCTTCCAAACACCTTTTACAATAGCTACAAGCAACATGTGGAGCCTTTAGCTTGTCTTGATTCCGAACAGGACAGTGAAAATAATTGAATTGAAATTTATAAAAAAATTTGTCGTATTTTCATTTTTCATATTTTTTAAGTTAAATAATCGTCCCACATTCAGAACTAGTCTTTAAATTCCTGAGTTAAAATATCAGTTTCAGTCTCAAAAAATTAAAATAACAAATGCAACATGAAAATTTAATTAATCTTGTTTCTTAAATCTATTCACAGCATTTTGTTCTTCATCACATTTTAAAAAGTGAATGTAGTAATAAATCCAACAATACATAACTCCTATAGCACAATAAACAGAAGTAATCATCAAAGGTAGAAACGGATATTTGCTATTCAAACCTAATAAAAAGTGTATTACATTTTCGTATAGAAATACAAGAACTAATCCTAATAGATAACAAATTTCCCATAAGTTAAGAAAAGCTAATTTGCATTTTATCGAAGGTATTGTGACGTACAATTTCGGTATACTATGGAAGGAGTACAAGGTGAAAAGAAGGAGTAGAAGTACTTTGATAAGCAACAAGGAAGGAGGAAATAGCAGGGGAAATAGAGAATAGTGACCTACTGTTGATAATATTAGAAATATCTTGGCATCTGTAGGATTCAAGATGGAAAGAATGCTGAAAAAAAAATTATAACATTAGTTTCAAAACAATTAAGAGAAATGTCTGATCAATTTTGTCTTAATAGACATCGAATTAAACACCGTATAAGAAAAAAGTTGGTTTTTCTTCGTCTCGAAGTTTCAAGTTGCCTCTTCACATTTTTGAATATTTTCACTATTGCAAAATGTTGTTTTGGTTTGTTTATAATATTGTTACGAACTCGCTTACCGACATAGACCATGATGTCGGGCCTGTTTCATTATTTTAATCGAATCTAGAGTTCAACGAACGCGCCTTTATATTTCCCATTTAAATTATGTATTTTTATAAGCTGTTTATATTATGATTTGATTGTTATTGAGACAATTTCTTTTTATTTGTTGGCTGAAAACTAGATATTTTCTAGACTAGATATATATATATGGTGAAACACTTAAAACTATTTTGAAAAAAATGAAAAAAATAAAAATCAAAAGTAAATACATGCATTTTGAATATTGTTTACTTATGTACTTAAAACTTCAATTAAATAAAAATTGATAATATTGTTCCCGATAACTTTAGAAAAGTTTTTAGTCAACTACAGTGGTGGTCAATGTTTGTTCTATTTAAAAATATAATATAGGAAAATAATAGGGTATTTGAAAAAAATTTGCAGTTCCAAAGGGCTACCTGTGTAGTCCATACAACTTTTTTTAATAAGTGATTCAATTACTTTTAGTAAATAAAAACAATTTTGGAATAAAGACAAACCAAAATATGGTTTCAAGTGTACTAAATGAAAAAATAGATGACAAAAAAAAACAACTAACAGAAGAAGATATATAGGAATGGCAAAAATAGAAGAAGCAATACAAAAACTAAAAAATGGTGAATGGTAAAAGCTATTTTGAATAAGTCCTGGTATAACATGGTTAATCTTCCTAGCATAAATATGAATAAAAATCAAATGTGAAAGCTTGAATTTTCCTCCAATCACCAGGACAAGATTATAAAAAATAAAGAAGGGGAAGGAGAAAATTGATGTTACATATTTTTAAAAGAATAAAAAATAAGAGGAAACATCTCAAAATGGAAACATTCATAAATTGTATCTATATAAAAGACTAGAGGAAATAAAATATGTATAGACATAACATTGAATTGGTATTTCAAGAATACATTCCATGAGGCATAAAGTATATTTAGAAACGGAACTAGTGCACAAAATCAATATTTCCTATAAAACAAATAACAAAAGAAAAGATCTTTTTTGCCTAAATAGACTTAAAAAAAGTCCCAAGATATGTCAAAAACAAAACAATATACGAAGACATTGTAATATTTAACAACTGGGAATCAGAAAAATTTGAAACAACAGAAATGCTACAACAAGAAGAGACTGACTTCATTTATTATTTCCATAGATGTAATTATTGAAAAAAATGTACTACGGGAAAAAGAAAATTGCAAATAATACCAGTCAGCTTAACCTGAATAGAAGGATCATTTAATTATGATGCAAAGAAGAAATCTGTAACCTAATTTTCCACAATTTCTCATAACTCACCTTAATGGTATTATCACCATCAATATAGCCTTTTCGTGTACATGCCATCCAAATACAAAAGATGTCATTGCACATATCACCATACATCTTAAAAAATGTGTCGGATGTTTATCTAGTAAAAACAATTTAATCATTGGCAGTAACATAAATAAAACGGTTAGTATCATTGTGATGGTGGGCGTGATGTTGGGCAATAATGAATGTGAAAATTCTTGCACAAGTCCTCCTGTCATCGAAGCTGTATCTGTTGTTAGTATCTCATTGGTAAATCTAGAAACTGCAAAAATAATGTATACAAAAGGTGAGTATATGTTGAAATATATTCGTTTATGTCATAGTTATATAAATGATTAAAAAACGGAATAGAATAGGATATGCAGTTTATTTATCTATCAAGAATTACTTGAAACAGTTTCAAATTTTTAGTCAAACTTTCTATTAAATTAACCATTGCTAGAAAATTCGATTGTGCTACAGCTATGTGTTGATTGGAGACAGTTTCTTTCAAGTACAAATGGCATAAAGATCCCATGTGACATAATTGGATAAAAGTAGTCTTCAGAACGGTGGAATGGCCAATTTTTACAACTTCAAGCGCCGAGGCAAAGATTTGTTATTTACTTTGCCTCTTCAACATCTTCAATATATAATAAGCATGCTCAGACCTCCTGGACTGGACCTCCTTCAACCCCAGCAAATTTAACAGCACGACTATATGCGTATTTAATGCTATACCCATTCAATTTAAATTTTGTTTCCAACTCCTTATTGTATATATATATATATATATATATATATATATATATATATATATATATATATATATATATATATATATATATATATATATATATATATATATATATATATATATATATATATATATATATATATATATATATATATATATATATATATATATATATATATATATATATATATATATATTTAAATCTCTCTCTATTTTCTAAAATAGTGGTATGAATTAAAACATACTTATTTGATCAAATGAAATGAATTATTGGAAATCCATTACGATAAGAACTATTTAAACTACTCAAACCCCTCTCTCAGTATCCATTACATTAAATCCTATCGATAAAAATTATTTTGAAAAAATTGGGATAAATACTTTTATGAAAACTATCATTACTCACCTAAGAAAAATCCAATTTTATCCACAGTGTTGTAAATTGCCCAGAAATTAGGTGCCCAATAAGCATGGCAAAGACCTCTTTTAAAAGGAAATAATCTAGACAAAATCTAAAAAATTATTTTTTTTTTGTAAATACCTCGAAATATTTGACATCAACAAATTGTAAAAACTAGATATTACCTGTGGAAGTTGGTCATAAAATGGAAAATATGTGATAAGAAATACGCCCATTACCACAGATCCTAACAACGTAAAATGTTTCATTGTAGTTTTTGTTAATATATTATGAAGGATAAAGGGTCCTTTCAAACAATAGTTCCTTAGTAAATAAATAAAATAAGCAGGAGCGACATATAAATAAATATGCTTCATATTTAACAATAAACTAAACCAAAAAGCTGATTGAAGATATTTTTCCTAAAAAAAACAAAGATTTCAATTGAAGATAAATTAATATTTTTAATTTATATTACCTGAAACATATAAGCAATAGATATAAGTAATATACCATACATGATTCCGTTGTATTGAAAATGTATGTGATCTACCATTAAAAGACCACAATTTGTAATAAGAAGTATTGGTAGTACTACTTCTTTACCCCAACCTTTTTTTAAAGAAGAACAGCACCTAAAATAATTATATTAATCTTAAAAATATTACGAGGAAGTGATATTGAAACTTCACAAATATGAAATTGGAGTAGCTTTTAATTTCAATCATTATTGTATGGAAGAAAGATGTGTTAAAAAGGGAGTTTGGAAAATAATCCAAAAAACAATGAAAAAGCCTATTTCAATAGCACATATTCTCTCCTCTGTCATCAATTAAATCTCAACAGCTTCTAGGCATACTTGGAATCTCATTTCTGGTATTGGTCCATATTTCAATGATTCTAAGAGATGGTCATGTAAATTCTAGAATTAATTTTATGTAGCTTATAGATGACTTTACGCCCACAGTCTTACCTGTTTTTTATATGATTTCTTTTTGTCCATTGGAACCTTCTTAATGCTCCAGAAATCAATGATTGTGCCACTTACACATTTTCACCAATCAAAGTTATAGATTTTAAAGTCTTAATTCTTAGAGTTAGAGTGCGCACTTAGATAAAATGATATTAAAATATAGCATTTCAGTAGATTTATACAAAAATAAAACATATTCACACATTAGAAATAAAAAAACAAATTAGGTGTTAATTTTATTGGGGCATGTGTTTCAGATTAATGAAGTTTTTACTACATAAAGCCAGTATTTGAATATGGATATGCAAAGAATTATACTGTTACGAACTCGTCCACGACATGAACTTTGAAGCCCTGTTCGCTTCTGATGGAAGTCTAAAATATGGCGAATGCGCTGTTCTTGAAAATGTTTGATCTTGTTTTTTTACAAGTTTTTATATACTGCGACGATTTGTTAATATTTTTTTGAACCAATATCTATGAAACACTTTTTTATTTATTTATTTATTTGTTCACTTTCTAGAATTATAGAAATTCTTTTTGGTATAAATACTTGCCTGTTAAGTAGCAAGTAATCAGTATATAGTTGAATGTTATAGTGAACAGATTGAAACAGTAAATAGTAAATGGTGAATTTAAATCAATTATATAAATAATGAACAGTTAATTATTATGAATAATGAGTAGTTATTTTAAATAGTGTCTAGAGTAAGTATGTAAATAAATTAAGTAAGAGAAAGTTTGTATCAATTCACCCATCCCTTAGGATTACTTAAAATAAATAAGAAAAACATTACAATACACATGATTCAAAAATTAATAAGTACAGATGCTAAAAATCTATATAGATACCACTTACTTGATTAATCTCTTTCCTGGTAATAATAAAACTGTATTTTATTCTAATTAAAAGTCTAAAAATGTAGTTTGTCCCGTATATTTTGTAGAACTCATTACTACTTGTAAGATGTAGATAAACAACTACAATTTTCTAACTAAATAAAAATTAATATTAATAATATTTACTTACATGTGAACACCTAAAGTATAAACCAAATCTGTGAAAATGACCGATAATCTTTGGAATAAGACAGTTTTCTCGGAAGAATAATTTATATGATTAACATTCAACATTTTAGGATCGAATAGGTATGCAACATATGATAACACGTATTCAAACCAAGCAAAAAGTGGTGGATAGTCTAATGTCCATTGCGAAGTATCTTCAAAGTACCATTTTTTAACTGGTAAACTAAAAGTTATGGCCAGCCAGTTCCTGTGAACCTCAAAATCTGTAGACCTACTAAATAATGAGGATATTGAATTTAAATAGGATAAGGAATAATAATAACTTACTAAGCTGGAATTAATAGTAGTTTTAAGCAAGATGTTAATAGCGTTGTCGTAAAAATCATAATGCTATATGATTTTCATTCGGTTTAAATTTTTTTTATTTATTCAAAATTGGGATTTGGAGGTTAAGAAGAATATATTTCAACCATAGAACTATGAATGCATTCCACTAAGCGTATTCAAAGCTCAAGCAACGCAGATTTCAACCAGAATTTATCTTATTATTTAATGCGGTATAGGATATTATAAGTACTTTTAAAGCATTCTGGTGACGTATCACCAAATATCTCAATGCTTTAAACGCTTCGCAAACCATCTACTTGGGTTTAAAATAATAACGCTCTCGACTAAATGGAACGGGAAAGATCGTGGTCATGAACGTGATTGTCGTGAGTGCTTAGTGAAATGCACCCTAAGTAAAAAAGCGCACCTGTTAAAGTTATTTTCATAACTATTAATAATATAACTTTCCGTTATATCATAAAAAATAATTGTTGATCTAAAACTTGGATAACTTATTCACTGGAGTAGAGTCCAAAAACCCAAAAAGAGCAGATGTCATCTATTCGACACATAACCTCATTTAATTCCTATAAACTAAAATAATTTTAATTTATACAATATTTAAATAAATAATGGCACTTTTAGTAGGATGGCGATATGTAGCTTTAATTAGTGGTCTTGTAGGAACTATAGGTCTAGCAATATATCCAATTATAATTGATCCCATGACCAATCCTGATAAATATAGTTGAGTTAGCTAAGTATATGAATAAAATAAATGTTTAATCTGCGACATTCTTCATTTCAGAAAAAATCCAAGAGAATGCAAGGCAGGGAATACGACAAGAAGACATTCAACCGGGTAGTAAGTAATTTTAAGTTATTCAAACTCAATTTGAATATAAATGTTGTATATTTCATAGTTGCAAAAATTATAAGTGGATTAAAATAATCTTCTCACCTATTCGTTATTGTAGTTCAACTTATTTCTTCACATATTGAAAAAGCAATTTTTTGTTACAGATATGAAAGTGTGGAGTGATCCATTTGACAGAAAAAAATCTAGTCAATAATAAATAGTGCTTTTTGATTGTATATAGTCTAGTTGTATTATTAAAAATAATATATATTTATTTTTAAGCAATTCTGGTTTTATATACTATATTTGGACATTTACAAAACAGTGATTACAATGGGTGTTCACTATAATGAATCTTGTCCATCATGGGTGAATCTGTATTTTTTGAATATTATGTAATGAGAACCAACTGAAAGAAAAAATATATAAGTATATTCAAGTTTTAAGGTATAACCACAAAGTATTTTTCATCCTGCGCCCAGTTAGAATCCTTTCAACTTAGTCAAACGTAAGAGTTATTATTGGACTAGAATCTTGACTTTATCATAGAAAACCTTCTTCATGACACTCTATACTTTTAATTTATTTTTAAAAGGACGAGTACACTGCAGTTTTCTTAACGTTTCTCATTCTAACTCACTTGATAAAATTAGAATAAGCAATATCATACTTTCTTTTGTTGAGAATTTGTATCAATTGGGTTTTTACGAGGTGGGTTGTTAGCCCTACGTTCAACCCCCGAACCTGGAGGACTGGTGGATTTGTTTAGAGCCCAAACCCCTAGGTGCTTGCCTTAACCAGGCTTAAAGAGTGCCACCTACTCCTTCACAGTAAACTTACTAAGTCTTGAGACGCCACCGTTGGTACTTAGTACCAACGCCTCCGAGAATGAGCCCTGCAGCCAACTCATCTCATCACCAGGTAGCTCAAGTAAAAATCACATTATTGTTGCTAAGAATATTAACAGGAAGTGTTTAAATGTAAATGTTTCATAAAAGGTGATATGGAATGAACTATATTTGCATCTGTTTGACTGTTGTAATTTTGGGTAATTAATAGGGATAAGTAGGAGTTTAGAATTTAAAGTGTTTAATTTAAGCAGAGTCGAACCTAAGCCAATGCATATCAACAAAAAAAATTGGAATATTACAAAGTCAAAATGTGATCTTACTCAAATTCCTTTATATGAAACGCGTGTTCACTGAAAAACTTATAACTTGTTGGAAAAGTGTCTGTGAACTTGTTCCATGAAATAGATCCTATACAAGGTACGTCAATAGAGTTATTTTACTTTTATCAATAGGTAAAACTAGCTCTACAGGATTGAATTTTAAGTCAACTTAGCTTATTATGGTACACCCTGTATATATATTTATCTATGTAGTTAACTATATAATCAATGTTTTTACTACTGAATTAGTTATTAGGGAGTAGTATTTTTGTTTATATTTTTAATAATTTCGATTGCGCATATTCCAGCAGATATAATTTTTTGCATGGCCGTTCTATTTGAATTTAAAAGAAACTTGCCATAGGCTTCATATTTAGTTTAGTAGTCAAATTATTTTATATTTTATTTAAAATTTATTACATTTATTATAAAAATAATTTGTATTACACAGCACCATCGACTGCTAATTATCCTGCAAACTAATATCACTGATATTATTCTTAACCACAATATTTTACACTATTTACAAAAAAAAATCGTTACATAAAATCTTCTTCGTCATCGTCGCCTACATCTAGAAAAATATCAAAAGCTTCCCGGCTACAATTGCCTTCATCGGTGAATTTATATTTGTGAAAAGTTCCATCTAGACAAATTGCTGAAACAAAAAAAAAATGGAAATATTTACATATAATATAAAAATGCCACTTAATTGGGTAAATTCTAAAAAATTTTGCTTTTTCAATTTTATATTTTCATATACTCTGTAGTGTTAGACCTAAAATTCTGAAAATAACTCCCACGTGTTTCTTAGGGCTGTAATATAATCCGTTGTGAGATATGGCTGACTACCGTTCTTAGTTGCCCACCCGGTACATTGTATTTGATTAAACTAAAATATCAAAACTTACCGTATATTGTATTACCAGGACCAAATGCACAGATACATGCAGATTCTGGTGGAACTGTAAAATTAGTCAAAGCCCATTGTGATTCTCCATATTTTCCTAATATACCACTAGCTAAACTGTAAAAATGACACAATTTCAACATCGCTGGCACTAGTTTTAGGAAACTTTAAATAACAGAATGGTACCAAATTCTGCCAAATCAAAAAAGCATACAAAAAAATAAATAACACAAATAGTGTGATAAATGAAAAAACCTCTTTTATTGCACTGTTAGTGCTAGAAAACTGATAAATCTTATCTTATATAATGTTATGTGAATAGTTACTATTGCGGGAGCTTTGTAACTTTGTAAGTTATCATCCTAATCTCAAAATTATAGAAGAAAAGGCGAAGAACTTGTTTTTATCATCTTCACCAAAAAAACATCAAATCATCATGAAAATCAACATAATTGTAGCTTTTTATATCCCAAAAACTCAAATTTTTTTCAAGAAATTTTTTTTTTTCTACCAAATACTTTTTATTCAAAACCCAGAAAGTTTTGTATTCCACTCTACATTTCATTATTTTTAGAAAAATACCAATTTTCAAATAAAATTATAATCAAGCAAAACAAATCGTTAAAATTGCAATTCTTTACAAAATGTAAGTTTTTTTCTGTTTTCTTATCTATTTCTTTAATTATTCATTTCAAATACTGAATTATTTCAACAAAACTTGAAAGAAGACAAAATTCTCTATATTTAAACCCTTACGTATAAAATCCAACAAAACTTTAAAAGGTGTATCGGTTTCCACCCCATCCCTCTGCAGTATAAACAGTAATAAACATTCAGCAGGTGACTTTTTGAATAAATTAGCTAATTTTTGCTACCTCAGAGTTATGGGGGGAAAACGATCATTTCTATGCAAAAAAATGAAAGGTAAGCTAATAGTTCCAAAAAAGTACATAACTTTTATTGGAGCATTTTTCACATACCCAACCTCAAAGTTATAGAAGAAACTTATTTTTTTTCTCAACTCAACACCAAATCATTATGAAAACTGAGATAATTGTCACTTTTTACATCAACTAGTTTTCCTTTTTAATAAAAATTTTTATTAATTTATTTTATTTATCATCCTGTTGAAGATTAATCCAACAAATGACCAGTTGCTCAAGTGGTACATCCTGATCTAAAAATCTGCTAGTAGAGAATGTAACAATAAGCAACAGATTTAGAAAATTCAATCTAATATTTGACAAGAAAATAGCAACCAATATGAAGACACATATTTGAAATGATGTAACTTACCTCATCCTTCTATTCAAAGTAGTTTTCTTGACAGCAAATATATGCACTGTACCTTTATCACTCGAGCAACACAGATACTCAGAGTCTCTACTAAAGTTTATACTGAAACAAATAATATTTTTTTAGAATTTAGAAACAAATTACTTTATAGCCACTTGCACTGTAAGGTTAACAGTGGTTTAAATTTTAACTCTGGCTTAATTCTGTTTTTTAAAACCCTTATTTGTTTATTTACTATGAACTTTAAAAATAAATGTATATAATTCTGGAGCACCTTGTATATAAACTTTTCCAATATTTATATGAGTACATTATAATAAATTAACCTCACCATTGAATTGTAGCAGGGTCAGATCCACGTCTAAGTTCAACCAATAAATGTTTAGATATAGTATCCCATACTCTTATGAGGGTGCCTTGTTGAGAAGCCGTTGCTAATAGAGTCCCTTGTTGATTTAGAGCTAAACAGCCAATTTCGCTTTTATGAGCTTGAATCCATACTGGAGCACTAGATACTCCAATTTCATTACAAGACAAATCCTGAAAGTACATAAAATATTATGAAAACAGGTGTAACAGGATTCTATTTTTACTCACAACTAACTGGACACTTCCTATTTTGTGTCCTGGAAATACTAGTATCTGTTGTTCACCCGATATTAATGGAGTAATTTCACACAAACCTCTCAAGTTTTCTCTTGTTTCTAATGTGAATAATCGTTCTGTTGGAGTAGGAAATGAAAACACGTGTATTTGTGTTAAACAAGCAACTACAATTCTAAAAAAAATACCAATCAAGTAAATTAGGTTTTATTTACAAAAAATATAATTTAATGATTATATTTTCAATTAAAAACGTGGATTTTATTAAGATATTTAAAAAAAGATTATTTTTGCAAATAATGAATATATATTATGGGATCTAAAAATCTACCTCAAAAATTAAAATGGTTTAAAATTACATTATTCATAAGTTTATAACAGTGATGGACTTACCTGTTATTCGTCATCCGTACAGCTTTTATTGCTGAAGGGAAGTAAATATCCAGCACAAATTTTTTCTTAACATCGTCATATATTCTAAGATCATTGTCAAAAAATTTTGGACGCAATCCTCCAGCGACCATAGCTAGAATATTTGTCCGAAACAACATTTCACACTGAGAAATACTTCCCACCGTCTCAATATCTAAAAAAATAGAATAGTAGAATATGAAGATTTTTGAAAAAGAAATAATTACCGAAATGTGCTTTTTCTACCAAAGGTTCTACATTATAAATTCTAACTCCACTTTCCATAGAACACGTGAAGCATTCTAAAAAGATTCAAAAAATACATAAAAATTTAATGAATTTGCTAAATTAACTTGTTACCATGATCTTGATTGAATTTTACACTCAATATCTTTCTGTCATCACTCATGTTTGAAATAAATAACTAAAACGCACTAAACAATAAATATACATAAATATCGATGGGTAATGGGTATTGTATGAAATGTAACCACTAGTAAATGTCAAAAAATTGTTTTGATTTTAACATTTTAGGACAAAGAAAATATTATGGTAAGAAGCAATTAGAGTGAGAGAATCAATGAGAGGATAGCGATAGACAATTCAAATGTCCGCCATAGGCGGGTAGTCAGATTTTTTTTTAAATATTAATTTGTAACAAAAAATATTTGGAAAAATGTGAGAAAAGCCTTCATTTCCCAAAGCAAACATATTTCTCTATTTGTTTAAGTGGAAAAATTGAAAACATATAGATTGTTATCCACATAAACTTTAACCGATTGCAAATATATTAAAGTTAACAAACTTACAAAGTTTTCGGATAAACGTAAAATATATTTTCCAATTTTTTTTTCAATTTCTGATTCTTAAATAAATTTAATTTGAAAATTGGTTGCCGCTTTGTCGTCATTAAATTTTTTTAAATACTTTTTTGAAATAGTCATTCAATATACTAAACGATAAAAGCATCTGCACAAATTTTTTTAATAAAAAAACTACACTATATAATAATTATTTGTATGTTTCTGAATGATCTATCTTTCACGATTGATGTAATATTAACTTTATTCGCGGGTCAAATTCGGAATCAGTTTAGGGACCGATCGTATGCGCACTTTCAAATTGTCGTTGGCGGGTCGATGACTCACACCCCCGCGAACGACAATTTTGGAAGTGTGCATGCGATCGGTCCCTAAACTGATTCGGAATTTGACCAGCGAATAAAGCTAATATATATTTTATAAGACGAAGAAGAATTTTAAGAATGTTGTACAATGTTGTATAAAAACTATTATTATGTTTAAATTAATTAGGCTTTGGTATCTAATTTGCAATTTTCGTTTAGGACTTTGTGATTAATGACAAATGACAAGAGCCACGTTCTATATTTTTGTACGGCGTGTTGATCAACTAAAATTTACAGTTAAAGGAAAAAAATAAAGATTATTACTAAAACTGTAATTTACAAATGTACTAATCCATTTCTTTACATATATCGTTTTGATTATTGGTTGAATAAATAGGATAATTATTTTTCTGAATAGGAATGAAAAGCTGACAACAGCGCCTGTCAGAAATTTGACATGTAGTGACAAACGAAGTGTCCAGTGTGTCCACAAAATATTAAAAGTTGAAACTCATTCTACATATCTGTTTTGTATTCAATTTCATTTCTTTTTGAATTCTAATTAAAAAATATGTCTAGAGGAAGTAGTGCTGGTTTTGATCGACATATAACAATTTTTTCACCGGAAGGACGCCTTTACCAGGTTGAATATGCCTTTAAAGCAATTAACCAAGCCGGTCCAACTTCAGTAGCAGTTCGAGGAGTTGACGCTGCAGCATGTGTGACCCAAAGAAAAATTCCTGATAAATTAATCGATCCTGGTACCATTACTCATTTATTTCAACTTACTGAGCACACAGGTTGCGTTATGACTGGTATGATTGCGGACAGCAAATCTCAAGTGCAAAGAGCTAGATATGAAGCTGCCCAGTTTAAATATAAATACGGATACGAGATGCCAATTGATGCACTTTGTAGAAGAGTCTCAGATATATCTCAGGTCTATACCCAAAATGCCGAAATGAGACCACTAGGTAAGAATTTGTCATTATTTTTAATTTTCATTATTCTATTTACAAAGTGCGATATATTTACCAACGAAGAGGATTTCAACTAGTTTCTAAGATTTGTTTTCTTGATAGTTTTCAGTTGATTATGGTTAGTTTTGTAATTTTTTTCTGTTTTCAGTTTCAACATTTTTTTTCCAGTTCCCTATATTTCCTTGGTCTATTTTCATTTAATTTGTCTAAGTGTTTTTAGTTTATCTCATTTATAATTATTCTAGTATTCTTTGGGCCTTTATATCTATTAACTATAATTCAGTTTCCCAATTTTTGTTCTTTGAATTAGCTATACTTCCTTCTTCATTTTTGTTAGTTACTGTTATTCCCATCGATTAGGAGGTTTTATACATATTTATTCTATATTTTTTTTGTATTCCAGTTTTTCTTCTAGAATTTTTTAATTAAATTTTGATTTGTTGTTTTTCTTTGTCAAGTCAATCTTGTCATCATTTGTCTGCTAATTTTCTCTATTGCGTTGTCTATGAAGCTTTTTTGGTATTTTTGACATTTTCAAATTATTCAATATTTCATTGGTTTTCTGCTGTATAAATAGATGAATTAATTTACATATTATCAGGTTGTTCCATGCTTCTCATTGGATATGATCAAGAAATGGGCCCTTGTGTTTACAAAGCAGACCCAGCTGGTTATTATTGTGGATATAGAGCTGTTAGTGTTGGATCCAAACAAACTGAGGCCAACAGCTATTTAGAAAAGAAACTAAAAAAGAAACAAGATTTACAAAAAGATGAAGTTATTCAACTCGCTATAAGTTGTTTGTCAAGTGTTCTTTCAGTTGATTTTAAGCCAACCGAAGTGGAAGTTGGTGTTGTAACTAAAGGCGAACCGAAGTTCAGAAAATTAACTGAACAAGAAATTGATTTTCATTTGACTGCTATTGCTGAAAGGGATTAGGTAATCTTGTAAATAGATGTCATGGAGTGGTTAATATTAATTAATAAATTTTTTTCAAATATAATGTTTATTAATAAGTAAATTTGAAAAAATACAATACAGAAGATGTCTATAAAACAATGTAATCTTTTTCAACAATTTAATAAAACCATTTTTTTGAATTAAACTTTACTTCCTAAAATTTTTAAATTGTGTTTTGAGACGTTTACAAAAAATCTAAATTTTCTACTTTCACCAACAGAAAAATATAGTTATGCACAATTGCTTAATACTTAATGATGTTCTCTATGTTTTTAATAAGTATTGAACGGCCGTTGTCCATATGTGTTATATAAGTAGCTCCACCAATGGAATCTGTAGCTATCTAAATCATTCCGAAGTGTTAAATTTTTCCCTATATCTAAATAAGTACCATTTTCAGTAAATATAGGCCAAGATACATCTTCTAAGTTTGGGTATCTAAAAATTTTAAATCATAGTAATATATAAGTGACCTACCGACTTCAGTTCATATTTTTGCTAGTAGGTAAACTTTTCTAATCCACGCCTCTGCCAGACATCCCAATACAACTGATTATATCTGAATCTGAAATTTTTCGATACTTACGAGGTTTTGGCAAAATTTGAGCAGAGTTTCACAAATTTTTGTCTTGTCAAAATATCTCCAGTAGATTGATTTGTATAACCGTAATAAAACAAATAATTCAAATCGTCCCCATGACCCACTCCTAAAAACAATAATACAGTATGTCTGCAAAAAACTTGAAAGTTTGCTGCGATGTGATACTAACTGATACCTGTACCGTCAGTTACATTTTCTTCATCCATATAAGAAAATCTGTATAAATAGAGTCGAGTAAAATTTGCCATTATTCGAGCTGATTCCATTATTGGTCTAGCAAATTGATCTTCGGTTATAAACTGAAAAAGTTTTGACATAGTATACAAACTTCGATAACTTCATTTCTAAAGTTGAAATTTTTGGAACCGTTGGTGATATTCATACTGAACACACTGCTTACACTCACAATTATACTGTCTGATGCGCGTTTCGATAACCAAATTATCGTCTTCAGAGACTGAAGGTAAACTAATAACCAGTACCACTGCTACATCTTTTAATTTACTTTCCAATTAACATCGAGAGGTACAATAAGGAAAGGACCTTTAATAAGGATGTAGCTGTACTCAACGCTTATGATGAAAGAATTGTAAATAGGTTAATTAACCGTCATAGAATTAAAAATCTCTATGTAAAACCACCCTTTTCAATAACAAGAAAAATTTGCTCTTGTACCTTTAAATCCTGTTCATACAAAAGGATTGGAAGGAATATTTAACAGAGTGGGTTTTAAATTGCTTTATAAATCCAACAATTGATAGGTCACGGATAAAATACCAAATTTGAGTGGTGATTGTAATGGAAAGTATATTGGACAGACTAAGAGATCCGTTATTGTCCGGTTTAAAGAGCACATAGATCATACAAAATATGGACGAACCGAAAAATCGAGTATTGCCGATCACGTTGCCAATCATAATCATGACATAAATATTAATAATGTTAAATTGTTGACAAATGTATCCAACAATAAATTGTTAGATTTGAAAGCATTGAAATTGCTAAATGTAAGAAATGCTTAAATAGGGACAAAGGACAAATTCCTTACTGGCTCACTCTATAGTTTAGTAGTCGAGGAAGATTCCCGCCAAGAATATTTTCCCGTTGGAATTCATTTTCGCGGGAGAAGGTTTATTGGTGGGCAAATTTAGTACATATCAGGTAAGTCAAGTCATTAGGTTTTAATTTACCTTCAGAGTGTTGGTGTAGTGGTAGTGTAAATAGTGTGTTCAGTATCATTTCGAGTTTGTCAGTACTTAACCTTAAACTTGTTTGTCTTGCTCACTTTGACGTCATCAATTCAATGTATTGGATGAAATAGAGAGTTGTAATAAAAATGATAGATATTAGACATAATATATCCAAACTGTACCCAAAGATTATCAACCTAACCAGGATTGTTTGATTTTTATTAATCTTTCGCTTCTTAGCTCGGTGCGCTTCATTTCATTTACTTTCAAATCATAAAGATTACTTCCCTTTTTCGCGTTTATTCACAAAATTGTAATTGCATTTGTAAATTAATAAAGGACCCCACTCAATCCTTGTGGAAATTGGGACTTTGCTATTTTTTCTGTTACTTTGGCACATGGATAGTTCGAAATAAACTAAGCTACCATAGAAACAATTGTTTTTGTCCAATTGTTCTGAAATTTGGCACAATGATGGTTGGAGAGAGCGGATTAAAAGTCTCCATGAACACAAAACCCCCTACCCCCGTAAAAAATACTCCCGAAGTGTCCAATTGTTCTGAAACTTGGCACAATGATAGTTCAAAGCTAGCTGAATAAAACTATCAATAATCACGAAACCCCAACTCCCCTTCACCCCCAAAATTATCCCTGAAAAGTCCAAGCGTACCATAAGAAAGGAAGCTTGGCCAGTTATCCTGAAACTTGACACATTAATAGTTTGAAGCAAGCTGATTAAAAGTCTCAAAGGACACGAAACCCCCAAAAATATCCCTGAAAAGTCCAAGGGTACCATAAGAGGAGGGGCTTTAGGTAGTTGATCTGAATCTTGGCACACTGATAGTTTGAATCATGCTGATTATCTCAATGGGCACGAAACCCCAAAGCTCCCAACAATACAATTTGCTGTAAGAAAGAGCGGATTAAGACTCCAAGAACACAAAACCTCGAAACCTCGTAAAAACTACCCCCGAAGTGTCTAAGTGTTATGGTTCAAAGGGTACAATAAGAGGAGAGGCTTCGGCCAGTTTTTCGGAAACATGGAACAATGATAGTTTAAAGCAAGCTGATTAAACATCTCAAGTAAATATCTACTCGTATATTTGTTTAATCTTAAGGGCCGCAAAACTTTCAGTCAGGCCGCGGTTGGGCATCTCCGCCTTAAAGAATCAGATCGAGAAACGTTTTTTTATGTATTACCTGAATCAAATCTGTGGTACTGGAAACAACGAGACTGTCACCAAAACATTTTTGCTCAATTTCATCTGCCACTTGTTTCTTTTTTAACGAATCCACGTTCATACTGCCAGGTATCAGTCTTTCTTTAAATAAGTCGTACTGGAGAAGATATGGGCGAAATACGTTGAATGCTACAAATTATGAAACATATATGTAATATTGGTTTAACTCTTAGTTTATAATCTTTCTATTTTGAGAGAGTCTTTATTGAAACATATATTTATTGTAGAAATACATCTACGAGGTGTGTATGAACCGCGTTATCTTGTATAAGTTAGACGTTTGAAAATTGGAAAGCTTGAATGAGATTACATGTCTTACCTAATTGGTTCGATCGTCTTAAAACATTTCTTGTCAATGCGATACCCTAAGATTTTACCACTTTTATGCTTGGAAAAGCACGTCACAATTTTGAAAGCGTATATTTCAAAAACTACATTCAAAGATCGCCATCTTAGAGACAAAAGGAAAGAGGTCTCGCCAAAGAGGCTGATCTTTAAGGTACTATACGTGTCTCGTAGTCGAGTTACCAAAGTGATGATGATAAAGGTATATTCGTCGTATAGAAACGAAGTTGCAAAGTATGAATTTTGTATTATAACCAAACTAAACGAAGTTTCTGATAAAAAATCCCCGCTGGTTGACGTAGTAATAGATGTTTTGTCACTTTCTTTTCTTGGTAAGAATAGAAGAAGTATTTCCCATGTAACTATACGTAGATTATAAATATTTTTTGATATTTGACAATATAAAGGGTATCCCGTTGTTTTGATTCAGATCCGTGATTCTCAAAGTGGTCCAGATGGACCACCAGGGGTCCACGGGAGACTTGGGACGGGTCTGCGTTGGGTGTGACAAAAAATGGTGGTGAAGAACTAAAATGTTGGCTTGAGTTCTATCAATATAGGCGACTGTTACTTGTAAAAACTTACATATTCTACATTCAGTACAACGCGTCGAGAATTGTCGTTTCTGCACTGGCCGCCGTCACGACCGCAAGCTTGTTCAGACGTGCAAATTAATACGATTTATGATGTATGTTCTTGCAATTCTGCATGAACTAATGTCAATGATAAATGTTACTTATTTGTTTTCAGAATTTCATGATATCGATATTAGTGATTGCCAGTGGCTAGATTATAATATAATCAAAGTGATGGTGTGAATTCTTTATATGAAACTTTATGTGTTACCTGGGTAAAAGTTAATGGCTTCTTGTGAAACAAATCCCATCAATATCGGTATTTTGTTGAAATCTCCATTTTCTAAATTTTCGTGATTGTAACCAAGTACTACAGCTCCGTCATGTGGAGGTTCCCTTGAGGGAGAAAAAAGAAAACCCTCTTTCCAATCATGAATAAATATCAGCTGAAATGAATATTATTTTTTTACTGTGACCCCCAGAAACATTATGTAAGTTATGGTGGCGTTTCTTCGTGTATTATAAGTAAAAATCTCGTCAACGACTATATAACACGATGCTTATGGCAGCTGTACATTCTCTGCGAAACACCACGAGATATGCCGAGTGCGAGGTGTCATGGGTAGATGTCGCCTTGCCTGCTCAAGCTCCCGTGTCGGTTTTTCGTGCCCGAGTCAAAGGGTCTCGGCATAAGCTCCATCAAGGTAGCAACCAAATATTCGGAAAAATTAAAAAAAATATATGAATCTAAAGGATTTCCAATGCTCGTTCTGAAAATCCAAACCCCGAATTTTCTCGTTGATTCGATAAAAAGATATTAATTAAAACCGGAGTTGGAAAAGCCGATTCTTTTCAATAAAATATTTTCTTACCAATATATTTAAAACCATTGACAGAATGCTCAAAGTGTGAGGTTCAATTTCTCTAAGTTGCTTTAAAAGCGCCGTGGAATTTTCTGTATCGACACTTACTAGGCTGCCTATAAGGAAAGCCGAACTTCTTGGAGATCTAGTAAACGACCAACTGTTCAGAGTGGTTCCACTCAGCATTATAGCCCTATGAAAAAGACCTACAACAAAAATATCTATCCAAGATCACATTTTTGAAACTTGATTTGTTATCGAGGTTGAAAGATCGAGATTCACATTTCCCAATTTTGAAAATGTTCATAAAAACATTTGAAAATTCATAACGCAGATTACTGTATAAGGAGTCGACGGGGTTGGTACTTAAGTTTTGAGATATGGCAGCAGTGATCTGAATATGTCAAATCTGACATTGACATTTGACATTTTTAATAGTGAACGTATTCCGAACGTGTTGTCGAGTGCTATTTGAGTTGTTTACAGATATTTGAAACATTTATCTTGGTCCAAAAAGTTGCAGTGAGATTGAGGCATTAGTTCCACATGAACATTTGGCTTTTAAAAATATTTGTTCGCGTTGGATATCGCATAATTTGGCAATCGCTAAAAAAAGCATGTGTCGATTGGTGCAAAGAAATCCTGATGTAAATGATCGCCTGTTTTTTCGAGTAGCAACTTTCGTAATAGCCAAGTAGCAACAAAGCAGCAAGATCAAAAACTCGTTTTCTCCATTACCTACAAGAAACTGAAGCATATCAGTTTAATATTGATACAAAGCTTCTCATTTCAGACCAAACAAATATTTACTATTCCAGCAGAACTAAGTATGTAATGTTTGCCAAGTCTTGTGAACATGAGCTTAAATAACTAGCTGGTGTACCACATGGAAGTGTTCTAGGTACACTACTGTATCTCCTATACATCTTTGATATATGAGTAACAGAAGAAACTACAATAGTCAGAAATGAAGACGATATTGAAAACTTAGCAAGAGACTAATGAAGTGCTAGATCAGGTCAATGTTTGGACGAAAAGCTTTATAAAAATAAATCATTGTATGTTAATTTTACCAATAAAAAGATGACTTTGATTATTACTAATCATATTATTCCATATGCAAACAAAACATGTTATACATGAACTTAGTTGCAAAGCTATGATGGAACAAACATGCTAGGAAGTAAAGGGAAGATCTAAATCTTAAATATAGAAAATTATATTATTAGGTAGACACTACGAATTAGAAATAAGTTAATAATAAACAATCAAGTCTTAGAGGCTGTAAGGATAATTATACGGCATAAAACTTTGAGGCTGTACAAGCTCAAGCAATACTGAACTCCTGCAAAGATTCCAAAACAAGCATGGCAGCATTTGGCAAGAAAGTATGAAGCTTCACAACCACGAAGCTGCTGCACCAACGTGGGATAGTGTGAAAACTAAAAAGATTTAAACTTTTTGTGCTAGTGCAGTCGTGGCAACAGAACAAAACTTTTTTTAAGTCAGTTGGTGTCTATAAATTTTTGTCCAAGGAAAGTTCAGTCGGTATCACGCGTTGTAAAAGTGGGGAGGGTGCGTTTGCCGATATTTTTCCAGCGGATGTTCTCTGATCGTAACCCAGCGCTCCTCTTGAAATCGCATTGTTAGTTTAGCCCCTTTTCAGGACCGAAATTCAATTATTGTAAGTGAGACAAAACAAAGAACTGTAGCCTTGGACTTCCCGACTGTTCTGTCTCCCATCAATACCCACATTTCCTTCCGTACAACATGGTGATTGCGAAAGAACTGTCAAAACGTGACTATAAATCTCGGAGGAACGCGTGTGAAGTTCTTCTGGATTTCGTTCTTAAAGACGCTAGTTTTTTTAGCGATGAAGCTCATTTCTATTTGTGTGTGTCCTCAACTGCAATTTTCGTATGAGGTAAACGAAGTGTCAGTGTATTTAAGTATGTGCTACGGTTATTTGAAAGGACATTTGGTTCCAACAAGATGGCACATACTACAAGGTCATCGATTATTTATTTGAGGGAATACTTCCAAGAATCTAAATCAGTGGCTGGCTCGATATCACGATTTGTCCCTTTGCGATATTTTTTCTATGTTGTAATTGTAAAAGCCAAACCAAAACTGATTCATACAATGCGTTTTATTAAGTTTAAAAAAAAGAAAGTTATGCTGCGGCAATCCCGTAATTTAAAGTAATCAAAATCAGTTACAGACTTTCCGTAATTTTTAAACGCGAAATCACTACAAGTTAATTAAAAAAACCTAGTGGACTATAAACTATGAAGCTGATAAATAGAAACGAGCAGATGATTAATGTATCAAAGTCTTTGGTAAATATTTAGAGAAATAAACAAATTTTGAGACCTTATTTTGAACAAAAATTAGGATTTTCATGATTCACACGTCAGATGAAATTGTACTTTTATTACTCACCTTTTGCTTTGGGAGTTTGTAGCAAGTAATGTACACTCGCACTACCAGCACTTTGTCCCATTAGAGTTATATTAAATTTGTTACCGCCGAAATTTTCAATATTTTCTTTTACCCATTCTAGAGCTAGAATTTGATCTTTTAGACCCCAATTACCGTAAGCTACCTCATCTTCAGTGGACAAAAAGCCTTAAACAGTTTAAAACACTCGTTGTTTTATAATAAATGAATTTAAAAATGACAATAACAATATTGAATGATTACTAGATGGATAACTTTCTAAGAAACAACGTAATTAATATTGATTTACTAAAAAGTCTGGTAATTATACCCTTTCAAGGTCCCCTGGTTTTTTGGCTATAGAAAATCGAAAAATGGATGGATTTTAATGATCTTGGTATCAAAATGTTGCATTTTACGGCGGATTTATAAAAAAAATTAGTAGAAATAGCTGGAATGAAAATTTCTCATAGTTTTACTGTTTTAAATCGTAAAAAAACGGTTTTGCAATAAATTATGGTAATTATACACTTTCGCGGTCACCTGGTTTTTTGGTTAGGTTAGGTTAGGTTAGGTTGGCTCTAGAAAATCGAAAAATGGATGGATTTTAATGATCTTGGTCTCAAAATGTTCCATTTTACGGCAGATTTATAAAAAAAATTAGTAGAAATAGCTGGAATGAAAATTTCTCATAGTTTTACTGTTTTAAATCGTAAAAAAACGGTTTTGCAATAAATTATGGTAATTATACACTTTCGCGGTCACCTGGTTTTTTGGTTAGGTTAGGTTGGCTCTAGAAAATCGAAAAATGGATGGATTTTAATGATCTTGGTCTCAAAATGTTCCATTTTACGGCAGATTTATAAAAAAAATTAGTAGAAATAGCTGGAATGAAAATTTCTCATAGTTTTACTGTTTTAAATCGTAAAAAAACGGTTTTGCAATAAATTATGGTAATTATACACTTTCGCGGTCACCTGGTTTTTTGGTTAGGTTAGGTTAGGTTAGGTTGGCTCTAGAAAATCGAAAAATGGATGGATTTTAATGATCTTGGTCTCAAAATGTTCCATTTTACGGCAGATTTATAAAAAAAATTAGTAGAAATAGCTGGAATGAAAATTTCTCATAGTTTTACTGTTTTAAATCGTAAAAAAACGGTTTTGCAATAAATTATGGTAATTATACACTTTCGCGGTCACCTGGTTTTTTGGTTAGGTTAGGTTAGGTTAGGTTGGCTCTAGAAAATCGAAAAATGGATGGATTTTAATGATCTTGGTCTCAAAATGTTCCATTTTACGGCAGATTTATAAAAAAAATTAGTAGAAATAGCTGGAATGAAAATTTCTCATAGTTTTACTGTTTTAAATCGTAAAGAAACGGTTTTGCAATAAATTATGGTAATTATACACTTTCGCGGTCACCTGGTTTTTTGGTTAGGTTAGGTTAGGTTAGGTTGGCTCTAGAAAATCGAAAAATGGATGGATTTTAATGATCTTGGTCTCAAAATGTTCCATTTTACGGCAGATTTATAAAAAAAATTAGTAGAAATAGCTGGAATGAAAATTTCTCATAGTTTTACTGTTTTAAATCGTAAAAAAACGGTTTTGCAATAAATTATGGTAATTATACACTTTCGCGGTCACCTGGTTTTTTGGTTAGGTTAGGTTGGCTCTAGAAAATCGAAAAATGGATGGATTTTAATGATCTTGGTCTCAAAATGTTCCATTTTACGGCAGATTTATAAAAAAAATTAGTAGAAATAGCTGGAATGAAAATTTCTCATAGTTTTACTGTTTTAAATCGTAAAAAAACGGTTTTGCAATAAATTATGGTAATTATACACTTTCGCGGTCACCTGGTTTTTTGGTTAGGTTAGGTTAGGTTAGGTTGGCTCTAGAAAATCGAAAAATGGATGGATTTTAATGATCTTGGTCTCAAAATGTTCCATTTTACGGCAGATTTATAAAAAAAATTAGTAGAAATAGCTGGAATGAAAATTTCTCATAGTTTTACTGTTTTAAATCGTAAAAAAACGGTTTTGCAATAAATTATGGTAATTATACACTTTCGCGGTCACCTGGTTTTTTGGTTAGGTTAGGTTAGGTTAGGTTGGCTCTAGAAAATCGAAAAATGGATGGATTTTAATGATCTTGGTCTCAAAATGTTCCATTTTACGGCAGATTTATAAAAAAAATTAGTAGAAATAGCTGGAATGAAAATTTCTCATAGTTTTACTGTTTTAAATCGTAAAGAAACGGTTTTGCAATAAATTATGGTAATTATACACTTTCGCGGTCACCTGGTTTTTTGGTTAGGTTAGGTTAGGTTAGGTTGGCTCTAGAAAATCGAAAAATGGATGGATTTTAATGATCTTGGTCTCAAAATGTTCCATTTTACGGCAGATTTATAAAAAAAATTAGTAGAAATAGCTGGAATGAAAATTTCTCATAGTTTTACTGTTTTAAATCGTAAAAAAACGGTTTTGCAATAAATTATGGTAATTATACACTTTCGCGGTCACCTGGTTTTTTGGTTAGGTTAGGTTAGGTTAGGTTGGCTCTAGAAAATCGAAAAATGGATGGATTTTAATGATCTTGGTCTCAAAATGTTCCATTTTACGGCAGATTTATAAAAAAAATTAGTAGAAATAGCTGGAATGAAAATTTCTCATAGTTTTACTGTTTTAAATCGTAAAAAAACGGTTTTGCAATAAATTATGGTAATTATACACTTTCGCGGTCACCTGGTTTTTTGGTTAGGTTAGGTTGGCTCTAGAAAATCGAAAAATGGATGGATTTTAATGATCTTGGTCTCAAAATGTTCCATTTTACGGCAGATTTATAAAAAAAATTAGTAGAAATAGCTGGAATGAAAATTTCTCATAGTTTTACTGTTTTAAATCGTAAAAAAACGGTTTTGCAATAAATTATGGTAATTATACACTTTCGCGGTCACCTGGTTTTTTGGTTAGGTTAGGTTAGGTTAGGTTGGCTCTAGAAAATCGAAAAATGGATGGATTTTAATGATCTTAGTCTCAAAATGTTCCATTTTACGGCAGATTTATAAAAAAAATTAGTAGAAATAGCTGGAATGAAAATTTCTCATAGTTTTACTGTTTTAAATCGTAAAAAAACGGTTTTGCAATAAATTATGGTAATTATACACTTTCGCGGTCACCTGGTTTTTTGGTTAGGTTAGGTTGGCTCTAGAAAATCGAAAATGGATGGATTTTAATGATCTCGGCCTCAAAATGTTCCATTTTACGGCGGATTTATAAAAAAAATACGAAAATTAAAAACAATAAATATTTTTTACAGTTTGATGACTTTAAATGCAAAAAAAATGACTTTCTACATATAATCCTTCGTAACTGTTTCTGACGTCGTGGAATCAAGTTCGTATATTTTTTTTCGCAATTTACATAAAAAAATGAATATTTTGAAAAAAAAAACTTTTTCTACTATTTAAGGTTTAAAACTATTAAAAACCGCAAATTCAGCCACTACCCCCGTGTTTTTCATAAATTCGTCGTAAAATGGAACACTTTGAGACCAAAATTATAAAATTTATCTATTTTTCGATTTTTAATAGTCCCAAAATTATTAACATTGAAGAATATAGTACGAAACTATTCACGAAAATTGATTGTTTTTCATCGATTTCATTTTAAGCTATAAAAACTGAAAAAATCATCCTTTTTGGATTTTTTTTTAAATTGTTTATTAATTTATGTAGAATACAAAAAAAAATATAACAACTTTATCTGATAATGAGATAATTTTTTGTAAAGGATTATTTTGCAAAACCGTTTTTTTTACGATTTAAAACAGTAAAACTATGAGAAATTTTCATTCCAGCTATTTCTACTAATTTTTTTTATAAATCCGCCGTAAAATGCAACATTTTGATACCAAGATCATTAAAATCCATCCATTTTTCGATTTTCTAGAGCCAAAAAACCAGGGGACCATGAAAGTGTATAATTACCAAAAGTCTAATTTAGAAAATAACAAATTCATTCTATAGTTTTTCTACAACTACTTGTCGTTTCTATACTTCTCAATTTAATAAGAAGCTGTAGTTATAAAAAAACTTAAAAGTAACTTTCCAAAAAACTTCTTTTTTCACTTGTACATTCGAAAACTGCCGAGCGAAATGATGCTTACACATAATAAAATTCCTGTAGATCCAAGTCCCTAGCGATTTTTCATTGACACCTCAAAATTTAGCTTTGAAGCAGTGTTGCTATACAACAAATGTCCTTCAGTGCTGGTTGCCAATGGTTCTGGTATGAAAGAGATTTACGAGAACATAAAGTTCCTTCTTGAAAAAATTAAATACAGTGAACATGTTTGGAAAATTTGTGGAGATTTCAATGTTGTTGTTTCATTTTCGAATGGGACCGCAGAGATAAGTATTGGCCCAAGCGTGGATCACTTACTCCAGTGCAGAAGAAAGATAAAAATGATCCTTTAGTGAACCCAAACGATATCCTTTCACCACCGTTGCATATAAAGTTCAACCTGATGAAAAAGTTTGTGAAAACTATGCCTAATGATGGCAGTGAATTCTTATACCTGAGAGAGGAATTTCCCAAACTCTGCGAGGCAATAATTAGAGAGAAATGTTTTGTGACTGTTGTCCAAAATTTCCTAAGAAACCATAAAGCGGAAAATGACAAAGACTCAATCAACGAGCTCAAAATTTCATACAAAGTTTTGGGATGTAATTTGTCTAAAAATACATATCCTGCACTCTCATCTGGAATTCTTTTCCGAGAATTTGGGTGTTGTGAGTGACGAACAAAGCGAATGATGTTATCAGGACATTATCAGGATATCAAGGGACAAAAAGTCCAGGAATGCTAGTATATTACTGCTAGAGACTTAAAGGTACCTACCAGAAGCCATAAAGTCACGAAAATCGTAGCTATTCATTGTACATTAATAAATATTTTTTCTTAGTGTTAGTGATTTTTGTATTTTTTATAAAAATATAATTGTTGGCAAAATATTGACTTTGTTACATAACTTATCAGCTGTTTATAACCTAGATTTCTAGATAACTATTACCAAAAATATCTACTCTGTAGTTAATCGAAACGAATATGACGTCTTCTTCGAGGAAATAATCAGGAGCTTGCAATTTGTATCCAGCGTCACCACACATGAAAAATCCACCATGGATGTATACTATTACAGGTAATCGTCCAATTTCGGTTTCATCTAACTAAAATATTTGTGAATAATATAGAAGAATAAGATTTTTTTCAAATTTTTATAAACTGATGGACAAAAATATCGAATCATCAGCAGCTATATTTATACAGGGTGTTATCTTTACAACTTCAAAAATTCATAACCTCGAACATAAACAAGATATTTATATTCTGTCTTTTGCATGTATTACTTCAACAAATGAAGTTTTTTTTTTCATTTGGGTGAACAGTTATAAGTGAAGATGTAGACACCACAACAGAAACGCTCAATGCGTGTCATGGTTCATAGAGACGAAATAGAGAAAAAATCCAAAGAGACCCACCATGCAGACCCTCCATCCGTGCATGGTACACAAGCTTCATGAGTACCGGATCAGTGTTGCATAAAAGTGGAGCTAGAAAACCCAGCACAAGTCCAGAAAATGTGGAGCGAATACGGCAAACATTCCAGCACAATTCGAAAACTTCAATTCGTCAGGCTTCAAGGCAAGGCACAGGGTTCTACATAAACAGTTGCGTCTGTATGCCTATAAGGCACAGTTGCTGCAAGCACTGTTACCAACAGATCGACCAAAACGTGTGGAATTTGCCGTAGACATGTTACAACGTATTGATCATGATGAGGATTTCTTGAAAAAGGTGTGTTTCAGTGATGAGGCCACGTTCCATGTGTCTGGTACAATAAACCGCAACAACGTACGAATTTGGGGTTCTGAAACCCCACATGCAGTAGTCGAGCTTCAACGAGACAGCCCAAAGGTTAAAGTGTGGTGTGGTGTCTTCTTCATAGAGACCACAGTTATTGGCTGCTTGTGCCTAGATATGCTTCAAAACTTTGTTCTTTCTTCAGTTGGAAGAATTACAGCCGATTGTTTACTTCCAACAGGATGGTGCACCACCACACTAGTTGACAGCAGTTCGGGAACACCTCAACGAAACTTTTCCCAACCGATGGAATGGACGGAATGGCCCAATTCCATGGCCACTAAGGACATAACGCCCATCGTCTTCTTCTTGTGGGGTTATTTAAAGGATATTGTTTACCGGACACCGGTTAATGACATGAAACGCCGCATTACACAAGCTTTTAGTACAATCACAGGCGATATGTTACAGCGTACCTGGTTTGAAATTGATTACAGACTGGAAGTGCTTGTGGCCACCAATGGTGCGCATGCTGGAGTGTACTAAAAAAACTTTATTAGTTGCAGTAATACATGCAAAAGACAGAATGTTATGAATTTTTCAAGTTGTAAAGATAATTTTGGAACAATCATTGTCAAAGATATGATAGACGGATTTATGGTTAGGTTAGGTTCTCATTACCTGCGGAACATATATATTTAGATTCAAACAGTCTTCGTCTCCGAATGTTAACTGTACACAAGAATTTCCTGTTTCTGTCACGTTTTTGATACCATTCCAAGATTTAACTGGAACTGGAGCCTTCAAAAAATAGTTTATTCATATTAGTACCTATAAACGAAAATACATCGTACGCCTATTGTAACTTAACACCAAATTAACTCTTTTCGTTGTAAAATTAAGTGATAATGTATTTAATTAATTTAATCAGCTTCCAACGAACTAAAACAAAAATTACGCAGCCTTACCTTATATGTGCAGATGTATTGGTAGATTTCTTATCTAAGACCTTTTTTCAGAGACAGGTAACGTTTTGACCTGTTGCGGTTTTTTTCAAAATATTACTCGACATTTATGGAGACTCATGATGCCCCTATCAGCTGTTTTTATGGAGCCGGTAACGGGTTGTCCCCCGCTGCAGATTCTATTTCGTGTAGTGTTCGACGGGCCCTACTGCGAGTTGCAGTTTTAAGGCTTTTTAAGCCAACTCGTTGTTCGTAGAACCAGGGGCTCTTTGTTTCTTATCTGGCTTTACCTGAACCTTTGGATTGGAAGCCCTAGATGGAAAAGCGTTGGTTGTCGAGATAACTTCAAGATTCGGAGCCGTTAAACCCTAAACCCTCTCGGTAGCCTTGGCTTTTTTCTCCGCATCACTGATGTTGTGGCATTTGAACCACGCCTTGTCCGAAGCTTCGCCATCGGTTAAAACCAATGCTTTGGGGGTAGTAGTACTGTTTGGTTAGATCCCTCGAGTGAAGAGGGTTCTGATCTTGAAGGTTCTTGGAAATTCGTCAGATTTACCGCAGGCATTTGATTAGGGCTCGGGCTTGTCAAGTAATATTTTGATAATGAGCGCAACAGGTAGAAACGTCAAATAATACTGGTATTATTGTGAAAAAAGCGTCGGGCGATGTGCGAGAAATATGGAACTAAGCGCCCCACGCTTTTTTTACAATAACACTATTTTTTTTTCATTTATTATTGTTTAAACTTATTTTAAAAATTATTCTCAAATATTTAATTTGATGTACTTTAAAATCGTATTTCTAGTTTTCCAAACTATATTTAATTTCCGCTTTTTTGTTTGATTTATTATCAAAAATGAAAGTTCTAGTCATTCGGATTGTAAATCTTGTAAATCTCCAACAGATGGCAGCCAGTTTTAAAATTTGTTTCGATGTAAAGAGAAAATTTGCCGAAAAAAAACAATTTTTTCTACAGCGGGAAAACCCACGACCGGCGAATCCCGTGGTAGACGTCTTAGCCCTCTCGGCTAACGAACGCAATTAATGTGGTGGGATATACTAACAGTAATAAGCCACAAAGAAAAGTTACAGACAAACAAGCTCGCAAATAAACTCAAATACAGATGAAATTTCTTTGAATTGGTTTAGACACAATATTGTACAATAGATTTGAATGAATATTGCATATAATGCGTTTTTTAGCCAGTTTCGCTAGGATATTTTTACTTCATACTGTATTCATTATTCCAAGATTTAACTTGAAAAATAATTTACTGACCCTAAATCTCAAATCTCCTACTGGTGGTTCTCCATAGGGAATTCCTGAAAATGAAATGTAAGGTTTTCCCAAATCCACAGTTCTTGTCTCTTTTCCAAGAATCCATCCACTTGTTGTTTTAACCAATGTTTTTGGAGTTCGTATCGACTGAAAACATAAAATTTATTATTATTTTGTTTTTAAATTCGATGCCTTGAATAAAATTATTGAGTTTGCATAAAATTAAATATATATATAGTACTAAATGGAATAAAATAATATAGTCCGATTATATTACTTGTCTCTCTCCATCCACTGTCCTTTTTTTAGTTTTTTCTTCACATAATTTCGCAAAAGTTCGAGTACCCCAATCACCAGTTTGAACTAACAAGTTTTGCCACTTTTTGGACATCTGTTTTTGAGGTTAAATCCATTAACTGACTCTTATCTGCTTGTAAATTCCTCATACCACTTGTACTAGGGTGGATCAAATGGATATTAGATTGGTCTGTTACAAAACCTAGAGAACAACCGGGACCGCGTAACCTCGCATTTTAGTACTTTTAGCCATGAGCGGGAAGGATGTATCAGTGTCTGTTATGTATCAGTTTTTTGGTCAAAGAAAATGTTAAATCCCCAAAAATTTATCGAAAATGACCGCGAAGTCGTGGCAAATTTGCCATATGCGCGTAACCCCAAAGTTTTACCGATGAGATCGTCAGCGCCGTGGAGAACTCATTTTGGGATATCGACTGTATTGTACGCGATATGGCTGAAGAATAGATACTTCGCATCAGCGTAGACAGGATAAAGAAATAACTCACGCCGCAAAATTCTAGCTAGATGGATACCGGTATATCCCTTTTTCCAATCCGCTGGGCCTGCGCGTATTCTGGTTGGGACTTCTACTCACAACTTTATGCCTTGGTTGGCTTCTCGCTACGATGAAGACGGCGGTACGATTCGATACCATCTCTTTTATTGCTGTAAGTGCTTTTCTTTATCTAGCGGTGCGAAAGGTGGAGTCGGTGGAGAATATTACCTCGTAAATAGTAATTTCGGGGGCGAACTATATATTTTACATTGAAACCGAGGTATTTTTCTCGTTATACTCATCGCATAGAGCTCGGCTTACGATGAAAACTTTGGACGATTTGGGTTGGGAACTGGAACACCCTCCTTATAGTCCCGATTTGTTGCCTTGCGACTATTATTTATTTGGACCATTTAGACCTTTTCAGAGGTGAAAAGCTGAAATATTTTTACGAAAAATGCATCGCAAAGCTTCAAGAGAGGTGGAAAAAGTATATAGAGTGTGACGGAGACTATATAAAATACTTCATAATAAAAATTTTTATAACAAAATTCCGGTTTATATTTGAACCACCCTCGTAAACTTCAAAGTTACTACCTTTTAACCATATTGTAACGTTTTCACTGCTCACAGTCACTGCTTGCGTTACTTTTGTTGTAAACATTATACGATATAAACCTACCAAATTCTTTTTGTAAATATTTTTGACATATAATCTTTGAGTAGAAATATTTCATACCTCTTTTGTAGTTTTGTATGTACTTGTTGGTGACATACTGGGTCCTGGAATTTAAGTTATTTAGCACAGTTTATTTAGTCCTTTTGTTGAACTAGTTTTATATAAACAAATTGAATGTTTGGTTTATTTTCTTTTGAGGTTAAGTCTTGGTCTAAAGGAGGCAAGCATAATTCGAAATTTGCCAGACGAGGTATAACTGGTTGCAGAATTATGTTACTTGTAAGAGCAAAGTTGCTTCCCGTTAGAAGGTTGGAGCAACATCTAATTAACTGTTCACGAATTGAGTTATTCGTGCAGGTCTGTTCAGTCCGTTGAAAAGTTGATTTGATGAGTGAATTTGTTGCTGGTGTTTTTGAAATTGAGTTATTGTTTCACTGGCTGGATTGTCGTCATGACGTGTGACCCGATTTTGCTCAAGCAGTCTGCTGCTAACTTCATTAATATTTTCCTTTTGACTGTCAACCGATGTGGAACTTCTCATTATGGATTTGATTATAAATTTTTAAATTTGGCTCCAAATTGTATATTTGCGGAAGTCGTGAGAATTTGACGATTGGAGAGGTAGTTAGTTCCTTTTGGTCAGCGACCGTGGTAGCGTTAAGATCAATTTCTTCACAGATTTTTGAAAAGCGGGATTTAGCCGGCCTAAACGAGCCTTTCGCCGATTTCAAAAATTCTGGAATATTAATTTGTTAATTGACATCCAAGAAGTAGATATAAGTTCCTTTCGTTAAAAAGGAAGGGACCTAGTTTTGGACATAGGACCTTTATTCTCTCTATTCTCCTGACGAGTAGGGAGTCTCATGTGTTGTTAAAGGTTAGATCAACTCTTATTAGTTTTTTTGTAAAATTTATTTCATTATTTCCTGTAAACCAAAACTCATGAGTTTTGCGGGTAACTTTTTTTAACCTGTTTTTATTTTTATAATTTCAAATATAAATCATTGTATTTTATTTTTAACAAGTAGCTTTATTCCTAAAGATAACTCAACTTATTTCTATACTTTTCTCAGTTTAGATTAAAAAACTGAGTGGCGCCCCATTTGAAACTTGAAAGCATACAAAATTTCTGTACATATTAAACACATCAAAATCTTGCAATGAACCCTGACAACACAAATTAACGTGATGAGCTTAGTCGGGGGCCAAAATGTGACCTTTTAGGTTACAATATACAGATTTTAACATTTTGTGAGCTTTTTTATGACGTTTCAACTTTAAACAAAAGAATGTTGAAATGTCGTTCAAGATTAATTTATAGTATTATTTGATCACACCTCGTATAGTAAGAAGTCATTTTGAAAAATGTAATAAATCAGTGGTTATTGGTGATAATCTGGAACAAACCCTCTGACACTTTTCATAATCTTAAGCAATAATAAAAATTGTCGGACTCCTGCACTCCCAACGAATATAAACAGCCAAAGTTGAAATAATTGTAACAAATATTTTTGTGGTTACGTAATTTAATATTTTGAATAAAACGTAAAAAGAAAAAAATGTTTTTATTGTATTTTTGTTAAAATATACAAATTATACATACCTTTAAAGTAACTTCTTGATGCAGACAATTAAAAACTACGATACTAACAATGATTATTACATATGAAACCATTATGTGTTCGATTAAATCGAAAATCCTTTTGTATACATTTGTATCATTTCAGGATAGTTATCTAGAGAGTATAATGATTAACTTACCTAAACATAATGAACTTATTTACAAATATTAAAAATAATACGTAGGTATACGTTGGATGATAATGATAATTCAAGGCAAGTAAAAGGAGCATCAAAACAACCAACAGTGGTTTCAATAGTTGTAAAAATTTACCCCCGACTTCTCATTTATTGTTCGTTTGTGGTATTTAGATATTATAAATTGAAATTTGTAAACAATGATAGTTTTTCTAAAATAAAAATACTCTTATTTTATATTACTTATTGAGTTTTATAAACTAAATGACGCAGTGGAATAGTTAGGCACACCGCGAGCGACCATGTATGTAAAGTTGACTAAATTATCATTTCTCTACGAGCTTTCAAAAAGTTCTCGTTCCATAGCTGACCTAGCCTTTTCCAATATCGCTAGAATCGAAGCTTTTCTTTCCATGTGAAGAATTTTGAAATGGTATATCCAATTTTAATCCGAAGTTTTATATATTTAGCAAATGTTTCAATAACTTCATCAACAAAATTTATTTTCAGTAGTAATAACCAGGGCAGGATTAAGCTAGGGGCTTGGGGTGGCTATAGCCCCGGTCCTCGGGTTCAAAAGAGCCCCTTCATTTGGATAACATTCTGTATTTTTTGATGTGTTGATACCACAAATAAAACGTATTGATATAATTTTTATACAAAAAAAAATGATTCCATCTAACTTTTGTAACTTGTACACTCTAACTGTTGATCGTATCTTATATAATTTGCCCCAAAGGAAACAAATAAGCAATCAAATACGAAAATTGAATTAATTTTTAAACGTGTAATTCATAATTAATTCATTGGAAACGCCTCTCACTTTATTACTCTTGTTTTTCCGGCTTTCCGAAGTCCTTAAAGGGGCCTCGTCATTATTTTATCACCGGGCCGTATAAATCTCAATCCGGCCCTGGTAAAAACCCAAGCACATTCATAATTGTTCGAAAAGATTTTATAACAGATTTCGAGAGCTTGTTGCTTGAAAACAGTGCCTTTTATCAATTTTGGAGGATTATTCAGATAGAAAAATTTTTGCTAATTATACAAAAAAATACAAAGCAACAATTTATTCAAAGGTATGTTTGATTATAAAATCTCATTAATGTAAACTGATCAGTATTTCATTGACATTTTGAAATATTTCAAACGTCAAAATCGAACAAAAATAATATTATGTATCCATTATAAAGTAAAGACAGTTCATGGGATCTGTTTTCAGTGTAATGTTGTACTGATTGGTTGTCTTCAATCAGATGACTTCAAATTAATTCATTTTATTGGATTTCTACTTCCATAAAACAAATGACGAAAAGACATTTTCTTTACGCTACTGCGGTAAAAGTAAGGTTAAAGGTACATTTTTAATCCAGTTCGCGAGGAAAGTGGAAACACAACAACATGCTCGGCATGCGAAAAACAATTTTTAATGCACTTCAAGGCTAAAAACCGTGCTGTTGACACGGTCCACAGTGGTCGCAAGCTTCAACCTTTTGTATTTCGTGCCGTGACATATTTCACATTTTGATTTCAAATAATCTAAAGTAGTATTCCTGGAGAAGGAATTCATCGTTTATTTTTGTATCCATATCAAATCAAAAAACGGCCCAATTAAACTTAACCTAAAAAAACAAAGAACTGGTGCGATGGCGCATGTGCACCAAATTCGTTGGTAAAATGAATCTGACATATAAAAATATGAAGTATGAAGTTAATTTGAAGTATCCTTTGGCTAAACTTTAGATTATGGACCGTCGAATTCGATATTTATATTTTTATGGCAAATAGTCCTTGAGATAAGGAGTTTGTATAGGAAATTTCAAATTGCCGAGATAAATAGTTTTTGAAAAATTAATTTTCGAAAAAGTGTGTTTAGTAGCTTTATGTAAAACGGAACGTACCTCTCTCGTTTTAGACGCCATTATGTATTGTGTCATGCACTGGTGCCATTAATCATTTAGGATTCGGATAATGTTTGAATTAATGAATACGATTACGATGCCGTACTTCTTCAAATCAGTTTCATATTTTCATTTTTATTTTCCAAATTTGACTAACTGGCCTTTTTTAAAACACTGCTTAGCCCGAAATTTTTATAGAGGGTTGGTAACACTGTAGCGTGGCATTTTCAGTCATTGTTTGTTCTCCAGAAAGTTAGGTTAGGTTATTTCTATTATTTTGTATTTTATTTAAAACCTGAACCAACTATAAAGTTAACAATCTATAAGTACGATATTTTAAATTATTTAAAGAAAGGTTTCCGTTACGGAGGGGACACGCAGCTCTTCAGGGAGGCAATCATCGCAGCTCCTACCGGGGGCGCGTAGAACTGCTTAATACATTTGCAATTTGTACTGGTAAGTACTGATTTACACTCTACATAACCTCAAAGTTTATCTTCTAATTAAAAAAAATTGGGTTGTAACATGAAATTATTAATTTCCCATGGAATTTATGTGATGTTATTATGTCTTGTTTCATCATAACGGGTACAAGATTATAGAGGAATTTTTGGTCAAATCTACGGTTGCCAAAGAACTGAAATTATCGTTACGAAGTACCAGTTTATTATCCGAGGTATAACAAATAATAAAAGACTAATGTATTTACAATAAATAGTTTAGTAAAAAAACTTTACATTTACATATTTATAATTAACATATGCGTAAACTTATGAAAAAAGCGGGAGTTCTATACCATTTGAAATAAATAAAAATGCCTCAACAGAACTTGCAAGATGGAGTATGATTTTATACCAAAGAGAATATATATGATTATATGGTTACTTCACTTATAATTGGTACATCGATGGTATTAGTGATTGTTGTGAACGCACCTCGTATATATGTATATTTCTTTCTTGTTATTAATCTGTTCGCCGCATATACTGAATTTTGTTACCGTGGCAACAAGCTGTATTGTGGTTTCTATTTTCAGACCTTTTTTTTGCTTGTCTAGACGGTTAACGCTGGGCGGCAAGATAAATAGAAAAAGAAATGTAACACTTGCTTTTTGGCCTTGGTAGTGTGCGTCTGATTATTATTGCGCTACTATGTTATAATATATTTATATATTATGTATTTTGGTTGATGTCAATTAGCAAGAGTGTATAAATGTTTTAGTTTCAATGTACAATTTAGTTAAACAGTAAATACAGTCCACTACTTAGTGGTTTATAGTTTAATGATGTAGTAAAGGTGAATAAGAAGAAAGTTTAGTGTTTTATTTGCCGTTACAAATGAACTAAAAAATAACGTAATCAGGAATCTCCTGTACAGTGATATTTCTTTAAACTTCATCAATTGGAGTGGAACATTGGGAACTACTTTCAATAACGGTTTCTTTTAACCAAAATTGATATGCAGCGTAAGTTGTAAACCATATGAAACATATGAATGCTGAAAATATATATAAATATTATTAATTTGTGTTTCTAAATGTTCTTGATTTTAGGTTTCTTCTTATTTTTTAATAATATTTAAAAGATAGATAAAAATGGACGTTTCGAGTTTCATGTCTTTATCAAAATATTTTGATAAAGACTTGAAGAAAATTTTCAAACAGAAGAGACCTAAAATGGAAAACATTTAGAAACATAAACATATCAAAAGGTCTAAGAAATATTATTATAGTTTATTTCTTAATGTGTGGCAACACACTAGCCTCATCAAATATTCAAATAGAAAATTATCTCTTACAGAGTGATCCTAAGAATTTTACAAGTAAATACTAAAATTCTAATGCAAAACAAGTAGATTCCTGTATTGGTTATCTGTACAACCCTGTTTCAGCTCAAAATACAATATGGTAATAAAACTGAACAATGCCAGCTAAACGATACGATTACGATATTAGTCCATTTTGCTTATTTAATTAGATTCGGTCAACATTACAATAATCTTTGACGATTAACCAGTTTCTAATATCAGCTTTTCTCCAAGAAGTAGATGGAAGGTTTTCTGTTAATCGCGAATGATAAGTGGCTTTGTCCATAACGAAAATACTCTTCAAAAACATCTACAATCATTTCTTCATGATAGTCTTTGGTTGATGTTGACTGAAACTCCTGTAAACCACCTTCAACGAACCCTTGATTGCATCCAATACGCGTTATTATTAGTCGGCGACCTTTACCGATAGGAGTTTTCGGTCCAGTAGATGAACCTTCTATGAAAGCTTGACGACTGGTTTGAATACTTTTGTCCTGCCATATTTTTTTTACTGAATGTCCTTCATTGAGCCAAGTCTCATCTAGATAATAAATTTGCCTTCCCTCCTGTCTGTATTCTTAGAATTATGTCAAGGGTTGGGATCTCTTTTTTAAAAGATAATTCATGTACTTTTCACCTTATTGCATATGTTCATCAAGGTCAAGTGTTTTTCTTCCAGTTGACTTTTTAGGTGGAGAAATATTTCCATTTTTTTCTCTTTTAGAAGCCTGTAAACACTAACTTCTGTCATATTGGAACATGTCGAAACTATATTTCTAACAGTAGCAGCCGGTATTTGATGTACAACGGCGGAACGTAAGCGACTCTAAGCAAAACAAATTTGGGCGAGACCAAGTTTCACCGTATATACCTGCAAAACTTCTAGGTAGTCATTAGAATAATTCCTAGTAGGACCCTATTGTAATGTTTTTTGGAAATGTTATTATCGACATTTCGAAAATCAGAAAGTAATTATCTGGAGAATGAATTGATAAATGGTTTGTTAATATGTCTACCAAGAATTGAGCAGCGCCAAATTCTCAAGGTAATTAATGAAATATCAGAATAGTTGAGTTACAAGATTATTTCAAAAATAATTTATTGTTTTAACTGCACGTACTCTACAAATGTATGAAGGGCAGTTACTTGTTTTAACTAACCGAATTTAGATTTATATTACTTTTATATATCAGATCGGGTATAAAATTAAATAGTAAATAAATTCTTTAGATGAACGGTGCTGTCAGACAATAAGAAACAGACTTTAATTAGTTTTCTATATTTCTGATACACAAAAAGCAATTGACTTTTAAATCGGTTTTATGCAGGCAAAAAATTCTCATTCAACCCCTCATTTCTGAGAAATTATGAAATTAGAACTTATATTTGAGTATATTTCCTAAATTATACATTCGAACAGGGGTGCGGCATATACCCATTGGTTAACAATCCATAACATTTACAGGGACAACCTGTACATTATCCTGACAATCTTTAAATCGATTTTTTAACAGAAAGATACTCTTTGTTTAACTCGATAAAATTTATGGTTTAGGAGATATGTAGATTTGCCATAAAGAGACATTCTGAAGAAAACTATCATAAATTATAAATTTACAGTTACAGGACATACGTTATCATCCATTAAAGATTCATCATCTTCGAATGTATAATTTAGAAAATATACTTAAATATAAGTTCTGATTTCGTAATTTTAAATGCCTACACTCCCGAATTTTTTGCTTCAAATTTTCTGTATCTGACGAATTGCGGTATCATTTGATGATGCAATATTTGCTCAATTTTTAAAAAAATTAGTAAAATAATATGAATGTACTTACCAAAAACGACAAATATAATCAAATATGTGTAATTATGGCTTGTGTGACTTTCTATATGCATTGTAGCCGCAAAAAGACTTATGAATATCAATAAAGCATAGAGGAATGCATATTTTTGGTCCTTCTACAAACAAATGTCTTGATTTACTTATTACAGATTTAAAAATGTACCAAGTAGCTAGTCAAGAAGAAACTTTACTTGTTAATATATTATTGCCACATCAATCTTAGATATAGATAAGACTGATGTGATCTATACTATCACAAATATATTACACCAGTTAATCATATATTAAATTAAATCTCTACTATGTATGTATGGATTTGGAATCCGACCAAAGGATCTATTTTATCCCCCTTCCTTGCTACGATACTGGAAAACCCTCTGATTACAGCTGATCCATCAATCCCACTCCTTTTAAAAAGTCAAGAATGTGGGATGGCTTTAATTACTAGAGATCTTCGTCTTCTATTTCATACGCACCCAGGTATAGTGCTCTGGGGTTCCTTAGTGCTTCACACTTCGAGAAAATGTGGATAGAGATTTCGTCCTCTGTGCAACAAAATCTTCAGGCCGCGTATATCTGTTAGGTCTAGCGTCTTCGGGTGTTTGTTGAGGCGACAGTGCCCAAATAGAACTCCTGTTAGTATTTGTAGATTACTCTTACTTAGGTTGACACATTCAGCAGATCTACTCTGGTTATAGTTTTCCAGAAGAGTCTTTGCCTGTCTCAGTCCCTGTAGGTTGTCCCAATAATTCCAATATTTTCCAATGCTTTTTCCATTGTTCTGTAGCTGATACCACAGTAGGGTTCGAATCCCATGAAGGGTTTGTATGCCTTCGTTAGAATCTAGACTAGAATATTCCTTAACCATATAAAACGAGTGCGACGGTACGACGTGAATCAGTTGAGTCGAGTAATCGAAGCGATACGGTTGGAGAAGGATTATAATTGTACAGGGAAGTAGTGATTGTGAAGATTGTGCATTTGTTTGTGTCATGCGCGTGCGATATCCATAATTGTTGTATCGAGTTCTATAATTGTTATAATTTTGGCATAATGCCACTAAAAAGTTGATAGAAGGTGCAGAGTTTTTCAGTCTAATTGGGAAATTGCATATTTTTTCATAGAATGGAAAGGTAAAATACTGAATACTGAATTCGACTGAAAAAAAGAATCGACACATAGTCAACGAATATACACAATTTTATAAATAAAACTAATAAAGAATTTGCGTATCGACTTAAAAATTGTTTATTTTACGTACCTTTAGAACTGCAATTAAAAGTAAAACACTAAGTATTAGATTGCATGCTGCAAATAGCATTGATAGTTTGAAGAATCCGATTTGAACTTCTTCGTCATCAGAGTGTTTAATTTTGAAACTACATATTATTACACCGGTTACTCCGAAAATCTAAAATTCAAATAAAGATTTCAACGATAATTTTTCCAATGAGGTGAAATTAACGATATATGAAACGTATTAAATGATATAAAATAAAGAAGAACCACTAGCAAAATTAACAATGAAAACAAGTTAACGAAACATAAGACACTTAAGTGTGTACAAACGAAACATATAATAGAATACCCAGGGGCTAATGAAACTGATCTAAAATCCAAATGATTAAAAAATTGGGTTATATAAGAGAAATATTATTACATAATAGTCAGAGTTTGAGCCAAACAGTACAAATAAAAAAAATAAAGTATAATAAGCTCACAAACGTAGATAAGGAACCCATAATTAAGAATTGAGCAGAGTTGTACTGTTAGAAATTTAAACTATCTTTTAACACCTTTCCCCAGCCCCCAAATCTCACAATCATTAAATATAATTAGTTACGACTAATGTAATGACACAAATCTAACAATAATCATCTATTTACACGTACAAATAATCATCAATTTCTATTGGATACATTCGTGATATTTCTTCAATACATGCTTCAATTCTATTTGAGAGTGAATAATGTCTTTTAAATGGAAATTCCCAAAAATACTGACGATAATAATATCTAGTTCTTCCATAACGAGGTATGTTATCACGAATATATCGCCAAAGTCGCTCAATATTTTGAGTATGAGCGTTGGTTGCAGGATCTACAAAATTATACAAGTGGTTCACAGTTAGGTGCATCCAGCGTTCTCTTGAAAGACCTCTACACCCTCGCCAACAGTAGGAAAAAATTGTGGTGCCAGATCTATTCGTAACAATCTGAATTAGGGATGAGTATTGGTGGACAAAACATCAATGTTTACCATCGATGTTTTTTCGTTTAGTGAACATCGATGGTTGATAATCATCGGAAGAAAATCATCGATGTTTTGAATCATATTTTCATGAAAATATGAAAGAAACGTTGTGAATTAACTGATTTTTCTGTTTGGACATTAACTGATTTTGCGTAATAACTGATAGGTAAAAATCAATTACAGCAGTTCTTATTGTTTTTCGGATCGGAACTACATACAGAGGTGCGACCATTTTGAACAATCTTCGAAATCTCTTAAGCTTGATATAGGGTCTGCATCCACACAGATCATGTAAACATGATCACAAGATCATGTTTGTGTGACATTATTTTATTAAAGGTTTCATCTATTTTACACTGTTGGATGTTTGATTTTGAGGAAGTCTGGACTAGCTGGGGATCATCAACATCATCACTACTATCAATATTACTGATACGCACTTTAACAGCAGACGTTGACGCTGAAAACGACCTTTTCAAATATTTGGTTTTTGCTATAGAGTCCACAGATTGTAGAGGCTTACCGGAACTAGAAGCTTTACCTGGTCTAATATTAGTATGTTTACGACACCTTGCCGACTTCTTATCGAAATGAAGCCATATTTCACTTTTACGACCCATTTTGTTTAATATTTGAAATTTAAAAGTGTAAACGACACAGATTTCACACAAACGACATCCGTAACTGTAACAGACTAACGGAAAAAACGATAGGAATGAATATGAATAATAACAATACCTGAACCTCACTCAAAACGTACACCCGTGTTTTACAACCTTCTTTATTCATGGTAGGGGATTCAAATAATGAAATAATTGGATAATTTGAAATTTATTAAGTGAAGTAGCTTTTCAACAACTAGGAATTATTGAAATTACCAAAACATCGATGTTTATTTAAAACCATCGATAACTGCAAAATATCGATTGAAAAACCATCGATGTTTTGATAACATCGAATCATCGATACCCATCCCTAGTCTGAATAAAGCACTCCTTAGTCACCGGATCTATTCCTCCAAACACCCACGTTCTTTTTTACCAAAATGCGCTTCATCCATCTGCTTCTTGACGTTTGGTTTACCCAAAACGAACACAAAAAATTGTATAAACAATATGAACTCCAATCAACTGCGGTAGCCGATGAAACATTGAAATCTTCCATCAATTCGGCCTGATTTGGTGGTCGGTGATACAAAACATACGGCGATTATTCTGCACGCGTGTTTAATGTCAATATGCATTCCATGGAACTAAGTTCCCGTTAAGTCGCGTCCCCACTGGACAAACATTGTTTGCCAAACATTTGTCGAAAATTTCAACAAACTTTTTTGTTTGACAAACAACGTTCGTCGGTGTTTTTGGTGTGGACGCTAATACCAACACACAGAATGTTCCCGTCCTAGATCGAACATTGTTTGTCAGTGACAGTATTTTGAAGTGGCTTTCCGGCGTAATTTTTGGATATAAACATTATTATTTGTATTTTTTTATTGAAAATATTCAGTGGAAAAGCGTGGTTTTTCCGCAAAATGAGTAAAGAGTTTTGGAGCCGGAAGAATTTGACAAGGTTAATTAACGTTTACGAAGGTAAACCTTTATCGTGGGACCCTAATGATTTCGGTGTAAATAATGTCGCCGAGATTAAAAGAAAGATTCTAGTGCAATATAAGCGAGAGAAAAAGTTGCTAGCAACAAATTGTAAGTCCGGGATGGGGGCCATAGAAAAAAAGAAGCTTTTGTTTGTGATTAACTTATTTTAATTTTTTGGCTGACAAATCAACACCCCGGGAAACGTTTTCCAGTGTAGTATCAGTCCGTGTCAGCTTCAGAAGAAGCTGACATGATAATGAAAGAGGGCTATGAGGGAATGGACAAAGAGAGAGGTGAACAATCTGTTTATGGCGAAAACGTAGCTATTAGATTAAGGAAAATAAAAAATCCAAAGAGACTTTGTGTTTTAAAAAACAAGATCGGTAATTTATTATTTTAATATGAAATGGAGAAATATGAGAAACGCTTGGCAATCAAATTGAAAATGAGGAAGAGGACGACATAAGCGAATATAATGACTAGTTCAGAGATTCGCCGTTGACACAGTTTAGTTCGCTATGTGGTTTCAAAATTGACTAACCTTTACGGTTCATATCAAATTTTGAATTGGGTGTGTAAATTATTATTCATCATTTCGGAAATCATCACCACTATATTCATAACGCCGTAAAAACAATTGTCTCTCACCATCGACGAGAACGAGGTTTCATCCATTAAAATATAAGCTGCTGCAATGCAGGCCAGACGGCGGCGGCGGTTCAAATCACCCATTCTTCGACAAAACCTAACTGACTAATGTTTCATTCCGAAGCGCAATTGTTTGGTGAAAATGTTTGTTAAAACTGCACTTCAATTAACGTGTTTGACAAACTTGTTTCCCCATTGTTTGTTCAATGGAGACGCACCTTTAGCGCAAACTCTGCGTCACCCGTTGCTTTCGATGTATTTTCTATAGATACAACGGAAAGATAAAGATTCGCGATTTATAGAAAGCAATGAACTACGCACTGAAGATATTTCACCTTTTAGCACTTTTTGTTCAATTAAAAAATCGATTAATTTTTCACGATCATCAGCGAGCTACAAAAATTGATATTGTGTGATCATAGTCGCTTCAATATTTCAACAGATGGAATATTTATCCTTTTTCTAAATTTTTGACTAAGCAAATCATACAAGCACACAATAACAAACAAATGTAAACAAAGAAATCGATGAAAAGACTTAAAGAAAAGTCGAAACGTCAAAATGAATCTTTCTTTTCAAAATTATGAAAAAAACTTATTTTAAAACAGAAGAGACTTTAAATCAAGAACATTTAGATGCATTTATATATCAAAAGGTCTAAGAAAATAAAGAATTTTTCTACACAACATACAGGGCCGGATTAAGCTAGGGGCTTGGGGGGCCTATAGCCCCGGGCCCCAGGTCCAAGAGGGCCCCATCATTTGGAAATCATTCAGTATTTTTTGATGTGTTGATACCACAAATCTAAAGTATTGATACTATTTTGTGAATTTTTCCGGGTATTCGAATTCCTCAAGGGGGCCCCGTCATTATTTTAGCCCAGGGCCTTATAAATCTTAATCCGGCCCTGACAACATACTAAAATTTCAAGGAAATCGGGCGAATGCAACCTAAAGTAAATAATTACCTTTTTATTTGTTGTTACGTTGAAATGATAAATAATAACGATTTTCTTTATTTTATATACAAAGTAGTCGTACTTACAAAATTAAAAAACATCACTACGAACCAAAATAATTTGATTCGTTTATTTTTCTCCATATTGCCAACAATTATTACTAAATTAATTGTTAAAAGTTATACAAATCACCGCATGTTTCACACAAAACGCGTACACTTTTCATCAATTTGTACGATGCGCAGCGAAGCCAATTCCAGACGAGACGAAAAGTCGCTGGACATCCTGGCGCCTCTCGATGACTTACTTGTATCACATCCCTGTTGTTCTGGATGCTGCGATTTTCAAATTTCTCTACATACGAGGGTTGTACAGTTGAAATAAAACAATTTCTGAGTACTTAAGCTGTTTTGATTGTGGAAAATGTGTATTGTGCAACAAGTGAGAAAAGTACTTTTCCCACATGTTGCACACTATACGTTTTCTACAACCGCACAAATTAAGAAAGATTAAAAGTAACGGAACTCTTTGTTTATTTTTATGATTAGTAAAACCAAAATAATACTAAAGTAGCCTCTTAACTGTTAAATAATATTATTTAAACTTGTAGTTGATTGTGATATTTTTAAAATTTTGTATAGTTGAACCCGGAACGTTATTTTCTTTTTATTAAATTTTCTGTTGTGTTAATTTTAGATGTTGAGGGTTAATCGTTCATATACGGTGTATTTTCTGTCTCCATTTCTGTAAAGGGTTCTAATAATGTTTTAATAGAGTTGAGGATTTTATTAGCAACTTTAATTTTATTTTTAATAGACTCTTCGACGTATCTTCCTGCCACGGTACTAGATTGCCATTCTCCATGGCACTTTAAGGTTAATATGTATTTACTAAAATCGTTGCCGAAGATTGTCTGAAGCAGTGACCGGTGTATAGATGTATATTTAAAGTTAAACAATAGCCAACAAAGTTTTCGTCGATTTTTGTTTCCGTATAAATGTATTTGATGTGGGCAAAGTGTAGTGAGAAATAATATTTCGAACATTGTGAGCAATATGGGGTTTTGAAATTAAGTTAGCTAAGAGAAATTCGTCACTTTTCATTGCAGTTACTTAGATCGAGACTGTTTAGACGTAGATATTCTTTGTTCTAAATTTAAATGAACCGCGAAAATAGATTAGTTCTACTTCCTACCATCGACAGCATTGGTATCGAAAATCCGCCATGTTGCTTCCACTGAATAACAACCAAACGTCTCTGTATTTTCGCGAAATTCCGGGACTTACGCGCATGCGTAGCAGACATATAATTTTTCTTAGACGGTTGACTGTGCATTTGACGCCGACGTAGTGCGGTACAAGGTTACTAGAATAATAGGGTTGTGACAATAACAAGATGCGCAGTAGACAAGTGACGTCACAGGTTCTTCACAGCTGTGAGAACGGCAACAACGCTAGCATCTGTCTAAATAAATTCGTTAGTTAGAAATATATTCGTTTGTATAGCCAGATCAGCAAGAGATAACACACATCCTCATAACTCGAACATAATGTTAGTGAGGTTCTGTTTGACATAAAAATATAAACATAATGACGTAGATGGTGTTCTAGCAGCTGATCGTTTGTTTACAAAAACATGCGCATGTCACAGACCTTCTATTATTCTAGAAACCTTGGTGCGGTACTGGTTTTCGGGGCCTTAGTAAAGACATAATTAGCTTTTCAATTTTTATGATTCAATAATATAAATTATAACTATATAACTTACTATTTTTTATAGATTTAGATAAAAACATCAAACAACATGAAATCCTTCTTAATGCTTTATTAATATAAATGCCATTTTGAAATAAAAAAATTTTGTAAACTAAATATATTTAAAAAAAGCAATTTAGCTCCAGAACAATTTTTAATGAATGCTACAAGGTGTCCAAAAAGAGTATCGGGTATTTGTTTTCGCGCCACAGAGCGGAGAGGGGTTCGTGGCGTCCGCCATTTTGTGGAGTTTTAGTCACGATGGAACAGTACTCGGGGACGCATCGCGCATTTTGCGTACGAGCGTATTATCGTAACGGTGATTCAATAGTGACTGCTCAACGTCTGTATCGTGGTGAATATCGTACACGCCACGCCACGCCAAGTGACGATAGCATTAGGAAATGGATCAGGATACGTGAAGGATACGGACTATGCTAATCGACTGAATTTTGCGAACGAAATGATGCAGCGATTTAACAATTTTCATCTGAATGGTCATGTTAATAAGCAGAATTGTCGGTACTGGTCAGTCGAGAATTCGAGACGAAATTCTCTTCACTCCTAGTCCTTCCAACATGCCAGAGTATAAAATTTCCCACACGGGGAATATGAACCTATAAACATAGGAAAATGATGGGGTGGGGGCAAATCATGGCGGCGACTTTGCCCGCCCACTTTTTAATTTTTGGTAACATGCTAATAGGAAAAATATTAATTCAGTAGTTTCAGATCACTGTCGCACAAATGGAGTGATTTTTTTCCTTCTGGAAAATCCATCTACAAATAACCGAAATTTGATTGTAAACTTGGGCAGATTGATGATAATTGCAACAATTGTCATCTGGGATTTCTGATAATAGTGGAAGAGTCGCGGGAAATTTCGAACAAACGACGCTTGACTACACGCATTGTTTGATTCCTGACTACAGTTTCTCGTCGAAACGTATCAAGAGCTAATATGTGCTTTTGTAGGTTTACACACGAAGCGAAATAAATGCGACATGTCTTAACAACATCTATTATCAATAGTTTTATCATTTTCTATGTTAATCTCAAACTGAATGATTTTAATAGCCATGAGATTTATTTTACCCGGTAAATTTTTCTTTAATATTTGTAATATTTTTTATTTTTTGAAGTTGATGTGCGATTTTCGATAATCCCCCCCTTGGTTTATAGGAGATTTGGCGAGATTCAACCCCTTCGACCCCATTCTGAGCTCACGTGATTAATATATGCCCCCTTAGAAATTAGATTAAAACATATACATGAGATATGTTGGATTTTCTTCATCGCGACACATAGTTTGGGAACCACTGCTATATTGGATTCTAGATTCTAGATTCTACAAGTGGTATTGTGGTAACTTTTGTCCATGATATTGGAGAGGTAATTAAATTTGAAAAGTTCCCCCTTAAAGTTTTCGTAACATTATCAATATGTTTGTCCAATTTTAAGTTTTCCCTTTTATTTTACTTATTATATCGTGTTTTTTGACTTTTATCATGGTACAAGATGACGGTATCGTCAGTAAAACTCAATATTTGGCCAGATTTGTCTGTTGTTATTTATATATACTATGAAAAACAAAGGTCCTAAAACAGTTCCTCCTGTTCCCAATAGATGGAGCTGCCGAGGCTTCTTGCAACCCTAAGGAGAGTTGACCTCGCCGTTAGAAATAGTTCCATTAAATTTAACTTTCTATATTTCCTCTCATTTGGGTCATCCTGTATGTCCCTTTAACCTCTTTTGATGAACATATTCCTCCCAAAGAAATTTCTCGTTTTACTATTACTCTTAGACCCATTGAACTTGAGCCACTATGTATAGGGATATCCCCCCAATAAGACGAATATATTTTCAAGTAATTTTATTGAAAAATTACAGGAAATGGGAATGATTCAAATATAGTTGTACAATTTATTTTTGTTTAAAAAATAATAAAAAAAATATCACAAATCGTACTACCATATTTGACAAAAATAAATAAAGACGTTTCGCCTTAGACGAATTAATTTACAAAATTCCTATTACACGCAGAAATACAAAAAACAGAAAAAAGAATTAAATATCACTCAAATAACACTTAACATTCGATCTCTTTCTCGCGTCTACAAGCACACAAGTTTTTTCAGTCTTTTTGGCCTACAAATCTGCTCACAATTCATCTTTATTCAAATCATCGTCATCGTCGCTGGTCGGCGGCGGTGCCCCGCCGGCGCCTTGGTATAACTTGGCGATGATCGGTTGCACTATGTCTTCCAATTCTTTCTTTTGTTTCTTGTAATCTTCGGCTTCAGTATCTTGGTTCTCTTCTAACCATTTAATTTTCTCGTCGATGGCTTCTTCCATTTTAGTTTTCTCGTCTTCGGATAATTTGGCTCCCAATTTTTCTTTGTCGTTAATTTGATTCTTCAACGAATAAGCGTAACTTTCCAAATCGTTCCTAGCCTCTACTCGTTCCTTCAATTTTTTGTCTTCATCGGCGAATTTCTCGGCGTCTCTTATCATACGGTCTATATCGTCGGGGGTTAGTCTGTTTTGGTCGTTGGTGATGACGATCTTTTCCCTATTTCCAGTTCCTATAACAAAATAATTTTTTTGTAAATATTTTCAATACCTATAAGAACAACCTCAATAGTATTCAACTATAAAAATGTCAATAAAAATAAAAAAAATATTAATAAAATTAAGAATTATCCATGCCTCCAAACGTTCTGGATTTTAGGTTTCTTCCATATCATAATTATTTTTTTTTAATAATTTTTGAAAGACATAAAAGTAACGTGAAGTCATATTAAGAATTATTTGATCTCAACCTATAAAAATGCCAAAAAATACAAAAAAAAATAAGAATAAAATTAACGAGGAGTCATATTAAGAATTATTTCATCTCAATTCAAGGCAATTGTGATCTTAAATATTCCACTAACGGAGTTAGCGTGATATGAGGTCTCCAAAATGTATCAAATTTTGCTTTTTATTTAGGGGGTTTCGTTACCAAATAATTACTATTGTGAATATTTTCCTATTATGACAAATTTCCAGTAATTCGTTCTCTATTGTTAATTTGTTTATAAATAAATAAGCACCTTATATTTTAGAGCTGTACAGTTGTCGCTGCGATTCACCACTAACCCCAGGATTTCAGGGAAATTATATCTTTCATTCCAAACAAAAATAATAATACAGCATCAACGAAGCTCTTATATTTTCTTGTATCAGTCTTTTACGTTACTGGAACATTATTTGGATTCAATTTTGACAGCTGTACACTTCAAGTCACCACTCACTGATGGTGATAACTTGTGAACAAGAAACAGTAACCCTCTAAGATTCAAACAGAACCATACAATGTAGATTAATTCCATGATGATCTTCTTCTTATATTTTCTATACACTGTGATGCGTTTCCTATATGTATCACTATATTTACAAGGTACTTGATATATAATAAACATCTTTTATTTTTGCGTGTTTTAGAATTTAGTTATATTTAGTAATATTTATTGAAATAATTCAATAGTTGTTGGGAACGTCCTTGTACATATGTTGATAAAATCTCCCATTTAATTCCGTTACTATTCTGTTCTATTCAAGTTTGTTAATTTTCGTTGTTCTTTTTCATTGTAATTGGTCTTTATATCGTATTTATATTTAATAACGATTGTTTCCTTCTTTTACAGCCTCCTGGTCTCTTCAAAGAATTCCTACTTTATAATTTTAATCTGAAATTCCTTCAATCCCTAGCCCACTTATTATTTTCTTATATTCTTCTCGTGTCTTCTATTCTTCCTTTTGTCTATTCTTTTTCAGAGTTGTTCCAGATATTGTTTTCTATATTAATTTTTGAAAGATACTCCTCATTAATCCATTTTATGTTTCATCCTAATTTATCACATTTTAATAAATTCTTTAGTGGTTTTCTGTTTATACTTGAAAGATCCCAATTGTATAAAAATTTTATTTTATTTGTGTACAATATTTTAATCAGTGGAGGTTCTTTATGATGCCACATCAGTTTAACAAAAACTATTCTCTTCACACCATGTCTTGTGAAATCAGTTGTTGTTTCACCAAATTTTCCACTGATGATAACATCCAACAAGCCCCTGTTTCTTGATAGAGCTTAAGAATCTTTACATCCTTGACATGATCAATCCAAGAAACTCTCAGTATGTGACAAGTTTCAAATGCTTCAAGTCGCTCCAAAGAATTATCTGTAATCTAGTACTCCCGGCTGAAGATATCATTAAGATGACGCCCAAAGGAAGAGTGATGTAGAATTCAAAAGTTGTTTTCGCTATTTTGATATTATTAAAGGAACTTACCTTTGTCTTCAGCAGATACTTGTAAAATACCATTAGCGTCAATTTCGAAAGTAACTTCAATTTGTGGTACACCTCTAGGAGCTGGTGGAATGCCTGTCAGATCGAATTTACCCAACAAGTGATTATCCTTGGTCATGGGACGTTCTCCTTCATATACTTGAATTGTAACGGTGTGTTGACTATCAGAAGCTGTTGAGAATATTTGTGATTTCTTAGTGGGAATGACGGTATTACGTGGGATAAGTTTGGTCATCACACCTCCAACAGTTTCAATCCCTGAAATTGAAAATTCAATAAGTATTTTTATATAAAAAAAAAAAATTTAATAACTTACCCATGGTTAAAGGATTGACGTCCAACAGTACAATTGCGTCAGTGTCTTGTTCACCTGATAATACACCAGCTTGTACTGCTGCCCCATAAGCTACGGCTTCATCAGGGTTGATACCTCTTGACGGTTCTTTGCCATTGAAGAATTCTTTAACGAGTTGTTGCACTTTGGGAATACGAGTTGAACCTCCAACAAGTACAATTTCATCGACATCTTTTTTGTTCATATCGGCATCTTCTAATACTTTTTGAACTGGTTTCATTGTAGAACGGAAAAGATCCTAAAATATATGGATAATAAATGTAAATAAAAAGTTTATAATAATTGAGTTGGTTAACTAACCATGTTCAATTCTTCGAATTTGGCTCTGGTGAGGGATTCAGAGAAATCGTCACCGTCGAAGAATGATTCAATTTCAATTCTAACTTGATGGTTTGAAGATAGAGCTCTCTTAGCCTTTTCAACTTCTCTTCTAAGTTTCTGCACTGCTCTGTTGTCTTTCCTGATATCCTTGCCCTTCTTTTTCTTGTACAATTTGATGAAGTAATCCATGACTCTCTGATCGAAATCTTCACCTCCCAAATGAGTGTCACCATTGGTGGCGACTACTTCAAAAACTCCATTATCAATGGTCAAAAGTGAGACATCAAAAGTACCACCGCCCAAATCAAAGACCAAGACATTCTTTTCTCCATCCTTCTTGTCCAAACCATAAGCAATAGCAGCAGCTGTAGGTTCATTTATGATTCTCATAACAACAAGACCAGCAATGGTTCCAGCATCTTTAGTGGCTTGACGTTGAGCATCGTTAAAGTAAGCTGGTACAGTGACTACAGCATGAGTGACTTTTTTACCTGGATCAAATATCAATTTAGTACATAAAAAAAATAAGTAAAATCTAATTAACTTACCTAAATATGCTTCAGCTGTTTCCTTCATTTTACCCAAGACCATAGCGGAAATTTCTTCTGGGGCAAATATTTTGTTCCCTTGGCTAGTTGCTACTTCAATGTGTGGTTTTTGATTTTTCTCAATTACTTTGAATGGGAAAAGTTTCAAATCGTGTTGGACGGTAGCATCTGAGAAATCACGACCGATAAGACGTTTGGCATCGAATACGGTATTTTCAGGGTTTGTTGTCAGCTGATTCTTGGCAGCATCACCAATAAGACGCTCACCATCAGCTGTGAATGCTACATATGAAGGTGTGATTCTGTTACCCTGATCATTGGCAATAATTTCTACCCTACCATTTTTATAAACACCAACACTATAAAAAAATATGGAGATAAATTTGAGGTTAGTACTATTTGTTGCTAAATATATTGTAAGATTACATATCAAAACCACGTTTAATGATTAAATAAGCTAATAAAAAAGCATTGAAATCAATTAGTCATAAAAAATTTCAGTCATTACATAAAATTTATCAATTGAAAAGAACTTTGAATGAATTTTTTTCTAATGAAAAATTTTTCAACAAATCCATCTTTTACTATAACTCTATTAATTTTTAATTCAACAATATTAACATAAAAAAATGTTTAAACTTACCAAGAATATGTAGTTCCTAAATCTATTCCAATAACAGTCCCAACATCCTCTTTTTCCTTTTTGTCCTCTTTAGCCAAAACGCTGGCTAAGAGCAGGAGCACACCAAAACTTAGGTATAACCTCATTTTGAGCGTTTATCCACACACTCCTGCAATTAATAGAGAATATTTGAACTTATTTTAGTAAACGGTAAATATGTATTTAGTTACGAACATTCCTTTGTGATGGGCGTGCTGTTTACCGCTATATAGTAACTGTACAACGACACGTCACTTTAAATAACAGAAAATTAATCGAAAATTGAGGGCAGATATTTCATAGGTAGATAAAATATTACTAAACTTTAATTCATTTTTAATAATTCAATACGAAAGCTTCGAAATTATACAAATATTGCCTGAAGAAATATTGTTCTAGAACACCGGCGAATTTTTGAGAAAAATGATTTAATTATATTCTATTTTGTGACAATTAACGTAAAACAATAATTAAAACTTACGTATAATCAATTCAAATATGAGTTGCTAATTTAATTCACTTTTTCACTTTTAATTATCTTTCCCTAGCTTCTTCTAGTAACTTCTTTGACAAACTGAGTTGACTTGTCGATTATGTCAGAAATATAGGGTATACTAACATTCGTGTTGCCATCTCATTGGTTACCCTCCTAACGAGGCAATCGTTTATTGGTTTAACTTCCTTTCGTTGGCGTATTGTCATTGGTCCAACATAGAATTTTAGAAATAGAAAGTGTTCTAGATCATACTTTTCTAGAGTTGTACGTGTCTTTTTTTAACAAAGGCTGATGCAACGTAGGCTGTTGATAACTCCAATGGATATTACGATTGGCGCGTATATTTGAATTTGAAATATATTCAATCGGGACAAACATAATGTTTTAGTGGAACTGAAATGAATCATTATATTTTGTAAACAGTATAATTGATTAAATATTAACAGCATTCACGTAAATTTACATTACGGATTAAAAATAATTTCTATTTTTCTGATAATTCTAGAGCTTTCCAGGTGTTCGATCATATTTGGTAGATTATCAACTTTTTTAGACTCTATGCGAGGTAGCAACAAGAGTCATTGGCGTACGCTAGAAGTAAGGGAAAAAATAATAGATTTCTGATGCAATTCTCAGTTTATTGGTAATCGGTATGCCCTGTATTTTATAGTAACTAAAACATTATATTGTTGTTGATGGACGAAGCGACATCATATTTATATTTTTATTTTATAAAATTACATGTTGAGCAAGATACTTTTGGGTGTCCCAAGGGGAGAGGTTCGTTGGGATGCTGTTCAAGTGGGGAGAGAGACATTTTGGGTTTGGTCCTGATATTGGAAAAATTTCAAAATAAAATATAAATTTGAATATCTTTCATTTTTTTATTCAATAAACTAAATCAACTGGGAAAATTTTCGAATTTAGATTTTTTTGCAGTGGCGGGTAATAAGAAGACTTTCAATTGCGTTTTGTGAGAAAACGAGTGACTGTACACAAAAAAGGCAAAAGATCATTTTTGCAGATAATTTAATGAACTTTCATTCTTTAAGAACAGTTATTCTATAAGTTTTTTAGAATCAAAGTATAATCAAAATACGTATTTTTCCTACGACCACTTATGAAAATGATAGATTGCACACTCATTTTTGAAAGTAGTTTATTTCACACATGTACTAAAAAATAACAAAAGACATGTACTGGAATGCTTCTTTTTCTTATGTTATATATGGTATAGAACGATTGAGGGAATACGCGAATACAATATGAATTTGGCTGGGTGCCGAAAGGCAAAAGGCCAAATTTAAGAAGACTGAATACGTAGACAATATGATTTTTTGAGGTTATATTAGTGTTTACAATAAAATTTGAAAGTTTGTTGTGATTTGTGTTCAAATACATACTAGTTTCTGCAAATTAATTTAAACGTTAAAATTGAGTGTTATTACTATTACCGAGTAATGTATAACGTAGTTAAATGAAAATTTAAAGGATATTTTGTAGGGTTTTTTAACTTTTCAGCACTCGTGTTTATATACTTTCCAACACATGTGTGTTATTGTTTAATCGACTTTCTTATTTGAAAAATACGTTTTTTTGAAGAATTTTTTACGTGGTCGTAGGAAAAATAGTGTACACAACTCGTGGGAAAGTGTATTTCACACTCGTTACGTTACGCGGTTCGTGCAAAACTAGTGCGAAATGTATGACTTTCCAAACTCGTTATGTAATATACTATTTCAATTTTAAATGCTAAATTTTTTTTCTTCCGCCACACTTTTTCTAGTAAACAATATTTTTTATCTTCATTATCATCGTTATTCTTATTATCATGAACATTTGACCCAATTTAGAGTGTCTTACAAATAGTTTTCACATCAAAATCTTATTTTAGTGCATCTCGGGTGTTTCTAAATCCATGAAACAAAATTCAGGAGGTGGTTGCTCGGTTTTAGTCTCGATTTTAGTCACCTCTTTTTAAGGGTGATATCTCGGAAAGGGGTAGACTTTTTGTCGCATGAATTTATAAACACCTTGTATTTTTTAATACTTTTTATCGCGATTTCATGAAATGTGTAGTAAAAATCAATAAACTTGTACATAAAAAATACCAGTGGCATAACGAAGATAAAATCCACAAATAAATTTTTAACAAAAAGTAATTAGAAATATTTATCGAATGTTGATCAATTATTTTGTTTCTTCATGCAGGTATTTGATTCAAATCGAGGTTACCAAAACGAGTGGCCAGCAGTCAAGGTCAAACTTTATAAATTTTGCTGACCCAAAATCATAACAAACGTTCATTGTAAGCACATGTTTATTTGATTTATTTATTTGTGATGAATTGATAGCGTTTATTCACACTAAAAAACAAACAGCAAGTACAGAATGTCTCGTAAGCAATAGAATACAGAAAAAATATACCGCGTGTTTGATCAAAAGATGTATAGTTCATTAATTTTCAATAGTTGAGAAACGAAATTGATTGAGCAACATAAAACAAGTGTTTCTCATGAGTTATGCCCGTTTTCATACGCGATGACTAGTCTCTATTTGTATGAAGAGTACAATTAGTTTACTTTCTGTCTTGACGAAGATGTACGTTTTATAATAATAGTACCGCAAGTTTGATTGCAAAATATCATTTTAATTAGCTCTTCTGGTGCAGGAGGATCCGTCATTTTGTTTGCTACCAAGGTGCAATTCATTTTTGTCCATCCTCAATCAGTGAAATTGAGAGTTTTGTTACTCAGCCAAATTTGGATTTGGAAATAAACTCTTTTGATACGTTCATCTAGAGCACTTTTTTAATAATAACTCGGCTTCCCTTTAAGCTTTTTGCATCCATTCATACATCATTTTGTAGGGAATTTCATAAGCTACGAAACCGTGATAGTTGCAACCCTTCCAGGCACTTTTTTTCAAAGAATTTTGATGTTAAAGGGTAAAAAAGACTATCCCTTAGCATTGAAATCTTTAAACGCTTATATCTCGTTTAATTTTCAAGTTACGTGAGTTTTAAAAAAAGCAAAATGTTCAGTAAAATAAATGCTAATTTTTATTTACAAACAAGTTCTTTCGTTGATCCAATAGTTTTTGAGATATTTTGAAAAAATAACGTTTTTTTATAAAATCGAAAAAAAAACAACTTTTTTCAAAATATCCGTGTTCCAAACCAATTAAACTTTTGGAACGTGTTGTTAGGGCTTAAATAAAGATAATTTTATATGGGCTACGATTAATTTTGATTTTGCCGCACACATGGTGTCAAATTTACCGACATTTTTTTTTTTCAAATTCAAGTTACTTATTTTCGTCATAACTCGCTTAATTTTCATGCTAGACAGTTTTATAAAAACTCATTTTAAAGGTCTAAAAAAGTACTTTAAAAATGTTTATTACAATGTTTTATGAAAAATTGATCGTTTTTCCGTTATTTGAGCTCAAACCTCTACATAAATTTACAAAAAAGAAAAAATTCAATATAAACTGACTAACTTCTTTGTTTCTTTATAATCTTCAATTTTGATAAGAATAATTTTTCCCAGAAAATGCGTAATTTTCAAGTTTTTCGTGAAAAAATGTTGAAAAACGTGTTTTTTTCAATTTTCAATCGTGAATATCTCAAAAATTATTGAGTTAAATAAAAAACTTCATCGCACATTTTCTTCATAAAATTTAATTCTCTATCGATTCCTGGTGTTATTTTGAAATTTCCACCCCCGAGTAAAAGTGGCATTCACTCCTCGGGTAGAAGCATACATTGGCACCAAATCAGGTTTGTTATTCGCATCATTTTTTAGCTTCTGTCAAAATTTCAAACTAATCCATGAAGGTCTTTAAAATTGCGAGTTGGTTTGCTTGATTGTACTATATAGAGTACGATAAATATGTAAATATGGGAATTGGTACGACAAACATTCAAAGCAGCCGTGCCAGCAAGGAAAATATGTGAAATTGGAGGACAAAAAAAACAGTTGATTAGCGAAAGGAACTTAAAAATTGTCGAATAGCTCCACACGAATTAACTGAGTTTCAAGCAAACTTTGAGTAGAGGTTTCTGGTCCTGCCGAAAGATTATCGTTTTATTAGACGCATTATTACTTGCCATCAAAAATGGATTTATCTAACCATCCCAAATAATGGAAAATCGACAGTTGGATAAAGAACAATTACCAGAACCTGCTGCAAACAGAGATTGATTCGAGCTGAAAGTTTTGTTATGTATCTGGTAAGCTGTATCGTTCCAGATGGTCGAGCTATCAATACCGAGGTATATAGTGGTATATACGAATTGATGAGGTTTCATCCAGGTTTAGTTCTATTACAACAAGACCGAATTGTTACGCGGAATGAGATAAGAGCACTTGGGGCTATTAAATTCCTACCACATCCAGCTTGTAGTCCAGACCTTGCACTGTTAGATTTCTATTTATAAAGATCCATTCCATGCGTGGAAAAAACTTTTTCTCGGTCTTTTCATTTGTATTCTCAAGTAAAAAATAATGTTTGATTAAAACTGAAATCCATATTTACAACGAAAACAGTATCAATCTATCTTTCCGATTTGTGTGAAATTTTGACAGATCACATCATAAAATTGCCAGAAATTAACAATATAATCAACGTAGCGTGTTATCTATTTAAAATAATTACTGTTTCGTCAAACCACATTCACCATTAAATAAAAAATTTTATATAATCTAATAGACATTCAGATGTCATAAATTATCGATAAATCAACTATAAAATTAAAGTGGAATGACTTTATACAACTGTGGCGATTACTAATACGTAATGTCTTATATAAAAGGCAATAATGTTAAGATACTGGTCGAATTGCAACAAGAAATATGCACAAAATTTGGCTATGACTATGAAATCGAATGTATGGATGTACTTGAACCGTAGAGAGAAGCCTAAAGTATGGTTAACTTATGGTAAGATATAACAGAGCGTATTAGTCCTTATCAAGTGTTCGTACAACTCGCATCTTGTGAAAAGACAGTTTTCAGAGTTCAGTGTTAGTTAATTTCTTTTCATCAATAGTGTAATTAAAAATAAAGGTGTTGGGTTGGAGGTTGAGGCAGGACTCAAAATTCGATTCATTGCCGAAATGGAAAAAGTAAATCTACAGCTGTTATTGTACAAAATAATCGCGTTATTTACAATTAAGTAAGCACGCTTGCAACAGTGACATTATAAAACGAACTATGAACACCTTTCAACCGTTCGAGTCGCCAGGAGTGGATGGGATCTTCCCAACACTTTTCCAAAATAGACAGAAAGAATTACTGTCACACTTGATCCACCTCAGTCGAAATGGTTTAGAGCTGGGATATATAACAGAGCTCTGGAGAAGTAACCTTCTAACCAAAAGAAGAAAAGAAAGGCACCATACATCCCAGAAGAAGAACACTACACATCCCAAGTCCTTCAGACCAATCAGCCTGACATAGTTTTTACTTAAAACGATGAAAAAAACTATCCATAACTGCATTATAGAGATTCTGATGGGGAAACTACTCCATCCGTGTCAATACGCAAACCTGCAGAGACTGCATGCACTGGTATGCTTAATAAACAAAATTTAGAATGCCCTGACAAATAAAGAAAACGTAGTTTGTGCATTTCTAGGCTCCTTTAACAGTACTCCATATGAGGCTGTCAAAAAAAAGAATTATATGCGAGAGGAGTAGATAGGACAACCTCCAGATGGATGCCACAACTAGTATCTACAAGAACAGCAGAAATTAAAGTAGGGCAAAACACCATTTCTATTTTTGCAAACAGAGGATGTCCACAAGGGAGAGTTTCATTGCCATTTATGTAGAGTTGAATAGTAGACGAATGCAAGGAGGAGCTTCCAAAATATACTCTGTGGCGTAGTTCAAAGAGAACTTAACTATACAAGAAGGTGGTGTCGATCAGTGGGACTGAATGTCAAACCAACCAAGATCTACCAAGTTATCTTCATTAAGAAGAATAAATTCAATCTCAAGCCCACAACGACAGATTGACAATACATTTAGTGAAAAGGGGAAATCTGGAATTTACACTAGGTAGTAAAGCCTGTGGAATAAACATGAATGAGAGACATCTACTAAAGCCATAAAAGCACTGATGGTATGCAGAAATTTCGCAGGAAAGAATTGGGACTATAGCCCAAAGATATTGCTATGAATTTACACGGCGATCTAAATCTTCCACCTCTCCAATATAGTAATGGAAAGCGTGGCAAAAAAAACTTCACTCAGAATGTTCTGAGAAGGAGTCAACAGGGATATACCGATCTGAAGCTTTTTATGGGACCTGAACTCTTTCGTAGATTTGGCTACAAAAAATGGAAAAGAAGGTAGATAGGGATGAAACCAGTTACTGGAACAATCTACAGGGGTTGAAACAGGAAAATTGTGCAGTCAAATAAACTTTCTGAGAGAAGTGGGAATAATAGATCAGCTTTAATCACTGAGGATCACCACGTCAAAGCAAGGAAAGGGGACACAATAGATCCCATGGTTCGCGATCTACGTGACAACCTGAACTATATACATATCATCTACCTAATTGAATATATGTAATATCAGTTGAAACATGGAAATATTTCACCTGCAGAACTTTTAAAACCTTTAGGTCCACGCCAATGAACCGAATGATCTTATGAATCGAGTAAAATTATAATATATACCACCCTGTAAGTGTTTTTTCAAACGCTCCGCCCTTAATTTGACTACAAATAGAATATAAATGGAATAGTTTCTGTTAACCTTTTGTTCCCTGCAGAGGAGTATTTCTTATATCAGGGCGGAACCCAATAAATCCCTTCCTCAACATGAATAATTTCCTTAACCCGTCCAAAAAAAACCTCTCTTAATCTTTTAGTTATGGTTGTTAATCGAAATGAAGTACTGATATTGAAATAATAATTGAAAAAATGTTAATAATACAAATAATATAATTTTTGACAAAATTCCATTTTCACAATATATATTAAATTTTATTTTACAATAAATAAGCTTTATGGTATTGCTACGCCATCTATTCGATACGTCTGTAAATACAAGCAGGTTGAATTATCCATTCGTCACATAGATGGCGGTGTAAGATTTTAATAACTGACAAATATAGAATTTTTCTTTAATTCTTTACAGCTTAGGTTTTCGGTTTGCGTCTTAAATATATAAGTTATCGTGAAACCATAAATTACTCCTTAGATTTATTGAAACATTCATATTTTATAGTATATTTAAAATATATGCTTGTTAAACATATACCGGAAAAATTCGATACAATTCAACAGTACTTTGGGAGTGAATTATTGCCAGCTATTTGTGAATATAACGATTAGGATATAGCTGGCTTTTTAAAAATATTAATATCGGAAGTATATTTTTTCAGCTAGGCCTAATATGTCGAAATAAATCTCTATTTCTATTTTCTCTTATTTGAATGAATTTTTCGTATAAATAGGCTTTCATATACGAGGTAATTCCGAAAGATTGAACCATTTAGATGGATTGGGGTTATCCGAAAATCACATAACTCAAATTAATTGTATTAAAACTTCAAAATTGAAACTTAGAGAATCCCCTCGTATATTTCTTTGGATTTGGAAGTTTTTCTAATGACACATGTAACGAACACGGAAGGTAATGGATCATTTTCATATCCAAAAAAAGTAACAAACTTGGCTTCATGCGTTTTGAATCATTTTCTACCTCTCTATTTTGTAAATTTCCATAGAAACATAAATATTGACTCATTTCGCATTTTTCGTATCACGAATCACATGCCAAAACAACATAAACGTAGGTAATATCGATTTCTAAGACTTTGTTGTGTTAGTCAATTCTAATTAAATTTATTTCCTCAACCGTCGACAGAAGGAAAATGTCAAAATACCAAAAATAGTTATACATATAACAACCCACAGATATCTACGTCGACGTTTAAATTACATTGTTGTCTAATTTCAGAAAAGACCCATGAATTATTCTTCTCATAGTCTTCTTGCCAATGTTCGTTCGCTTTTCCTCCTTTCCGCCAGGATAGCACTACCCCACGTAACCACCACAACCCCACGCAACCACCACAACCTCAGCCCTGCAGAGGAGCAACTCCTATATCAGGAACAAGTCCATCAAACCTTCCTCCAAAAAAAAACTCCCTCATCCTACCTAAAAATCATCTAACGAATCTCTTTGATATATGAATTCTGATAATAAATTGAATAGTGATAAACCGATTTCAGTATTGAAATGGCGTTTAATGCATTTATTTTTGATAAAATATAAGATTTTTTATTTAATAAAATATACATAATTGTTCGTATGAATAGGCGTTCGACTATTAAACATCTTGATGAAGAACTTATAATCTTGTACCAGTCTAAAGTAAGTTTAATATGAATGAGAACTATTGTTTTGTATCTTGAAAACTTGGAAATAAAGTAAGCTTTGGCAACGTCGCTAACATGCTTGTCGTCAACACGCTGTTCGGTATCCGCGGATCGCAGAGGCGGTGGGCAGAGGAGTAAAAGAGTTGCGCAAGACTTGTCTGTACCCCTCACAATTCTATTTAAAACCATCCATCCCCGGTTCCGAGCGCTAGTGTAATTTAGTGCTTTATCAGAAGTAACAACGCACCGTCAAACTAAAGAGTGATCATCGCTTTTCGTGTAGTGACCGTAAGTGCAGTTTTTTTTAAAAAAATCACAATGGCAAACCGCAACATTCCCATCAAAATGGGCGACTTCAGTGTTATCGATACGGAATTTAGCAGTATCAGGGAAAGATTCGACGCCGAGATGAGAAAAATGGAAGAAGAAATGAACAAATTCAGATCGGAATTGACAAGCCGGGAGGCCAATAATTTTTTCAGAAGTACCACCAGGTAAATATTTGAATGAATATTATATTTTTTTTTGTCAAAATAAATCGGTTATTTAACGAAGTGAACTGAATATTGATTTAAAGTTCTTTACAAACAAAGATTTAAATCTCTATAAGAACTAAATATTTTGTTGATTTTTCTTAGAAAAGTAAGTTTGCTACTTTAAAATTTATCGAAAACAGTACTAGAATATAGTTTATATTCCATATGTAATTAATAATATATTTCTAGTAAAGATATGTAGTCATTAACTTTCTAAATATAGTTTTTAAATGCCAGATGCAGATATAGTACAATTTTTATTTCTGTAAATCTGAAGTAACACGTAAAATCTTTCCAAGTGAACACATTACGTGAAAAAATTTTTACAAATTCATTTCAAACAAAAGTAACAGAAAATAATCTGCTTTATTTTTGGATTCATTCAAATTAGAATTTAAAAAGATTGAGGTTATGTTGTTAATTATCGTGATTAAAAACGAATTTTAATTATAAAGCGGTCAAGTGAGTTTCCTTAACCAGAATTTGATTTATTGATACATAATTGAAAAATAATTATCACCTACGCCTTATTAGGCGATGATTATAGGTTCCAAAATGAATTTTTGTCTGTACTTTTTTTTTACGTAATACCCAGTTCTGTAACAGTGCTTCTCAAACTTTTATTGAGTAACTCTCACCACAAAAGTTAATAGTCTCTAGAGAACATTAAAATTTGTGAAGAACTTTCATATTTTTCTTTCAAAACTTCACTTGATTACTTTGCTTTTACGTCCGGGAAAAATGACAACTTCATGGCGTTTTAGAAATTCATAACAAATTTAATTTGGACCGAAAGAAACTTTTTTAATATTGAGGTGTATAACGCCTCAAAAAATGTAAAAATGATTGCCCCAATTACCGATTTTTACTTAAATTTATTAAATACATAGATTTGGGAAATAGTACAAGTAGAATTTGTAAATGTAAAGAAATAATTCAGTTTCAAATTCGTCATTTTATCTATCTAATCACGTCATCAAATTATCATTTATAAAAAGGCTTGTTAAGGCCAAGCTGCAAGGCTTCAAAACTGCGTTATTAGGTTTGTTCTCACAGGAGTCAGAAACAATCAGTAACAGATTTTTGCGAACTGTTTAACTAGATATCAAAATCATTCTCAGATAGCTAGAAATTATCATATAGGTATTTCCTAAATTATTATTAATATATTTATAGTTTTCAGTTTAATAGTCAAAGGAATTCTTTGCCAAATAGGTTATAAATGTGATTGTTGTGGGGTTGTGGCAATAAAATACCAGACTTTATATGAATTATTAACATTTATTAACCAAAAATTGAGTTATCTTAATTTGTTAATAAAATATTAAATTCATATCCATCAAAAAACAACTTTCAAAAGAACAGTAGATTTCTTTTTTTTTTAAATTGAAATCCGTCCACTTTGAGGTTAGGTTTGATTCATTCGTTGAGTTTTCATAGCTTAGGTTAGGTTAGATCGTTCGATAATGCTTAGATAATTGTCATATCGTTCCTACATTAATATTTCATCTGCAGTTTTCAGTCTAGCTAGTTTTTAGTTTAATGGACAAAGGAAGCATATGCCAACTAGGTTATAAATGTTATTGTTGTGGGGTTGTGGCAATATATATTCCGAACTTTCAATGTATCCATCATCGGGGACTATAAATGTACTCGAAAGTATAATGTAGTATAAAAAAATTAAAAATTACTTACAATAATTAACTAGAATTGTTTTTTTGATAAAATATTAAATCTATATGAAACAAAAAACAACTTTCAAAATGTCAGTAGACATAAATATTAGTTTTGTTGAATTTTGTAGACCTCTTTTGTTTTTGAAATTGAAGTTTTTGCAATTCAAGGTTAGGTTAAGTCGTTATATAATTTATTCTTCAAAATCTGAGCTATGCAAATCCTGTAAAAATTTTTTTCCGAAGTTTAACCAACCAATTAACGGTAATGTAGATCAAAACTCATAGAAGATGAAGTTTAATTTATCATGAGGCTCTTTAAATTATCTTTAAACGGACGGAATTCAAAGATGGTGATTTTAAATATTAATCCTCAGAGGTTAACTTGTAGAAGACTTACAAAAACTTCCAAGACGCCTTTTTGAAGAATGCACCTGCATCTTCAACCATCGAATTTCGATGGAATGAGACAATTGTGATATAGTTTGATAACTACTGGACATCAGGCATCAAAATTTGTCCCCTTAAATTAATAATAGATTTCAGGTCGATGCGTTTATTCCACTGCGTCAACTATTCTCGAACTTCGACACTTGAACGTTTCGTAAACAGTTTTTTACATTAAATTTGGGTCAGTTTGGGTTTCACGATTGTCTAACTAATAGTTTAGTTGAGCCACCTCTTTGAATATCAACAACCGGTCTTCGCGATCAATAACCAAACCACTTAACACTAACTGTAAGTTGTGAAGTACTGCAGCGATAAGTCCGGGGTTTCCCACGGAGCCTGTTGTCTGCCACAGAGAAGTCTTGACGACGCCAAACACTCAGTTGATATTTTGGTCTCGTCAAGCCAGATTATACATATATAATAATTATATTTGGTACCGAAATCTAGTATTGCATTTTAATGACCCCGAGCCAAAGGATTAAACTATTGTCCTGTGGAGTGTGGGCCCCATGTTGGAAAACATTGGGTTAGATCTACTTGATCTGAACCTACAGTTTAATACCCTTGTTTTTTAAGATTTTAGATTTAGAAGAAACTACTATTTATGTAATTAGAACAGTTTCTAGTATTTTTTCGTTTATCAATTGTTCGTATAAGAAAGTTTATTTGCTGAAAAAATTTATGGGATACATAATATTTTTCCACAACGTCTCTATCGTATATTATGTTTCTTTTATGTGAATTACATTATTTGTACCAAATTTAGAAAATAATTAGTTGTTATAAACCGTATTAGGAACGGTAGAATCCCATCAATTCTTTGAATAGTTTCTTTGTTTGCGTACAATTTCCTATTTTATTACATAGATGGAATACTTTTGGAAAAATAGAGAATTTCTTTATAGCTGTCACGTCATAAATGTGAGTCTCACAATCTTGTAAGAAGTCATTGAAATTAACGATCTCTTAAAACTGCGCATTTCTTTTTGATGGCATATTTGTACTTAACTCATCCGATCGACCACTTACTTATAATCTATTGCACTACCTCAAAGATTATGTACTCGATGGATCTGCCACTCTGTATAAAAATTTCGATTCTAGCGACATCTCTCGGACTGGCGCCGTACTAACAAAAAGATTTCTATAATCGAAGATTTGATCTAAGGTTCATATCCATGCTAATTTCGCGGGAAATTTGAAAATAACTCGAGTAAATGCTGTTTAAATCAAGTATTTTGTAAAATATTTGGTTTCATTTACAATTTAGGTGACAACCAGGTCCGACCATCTAAATTTCACAATTAAATGGTTTATATAAGATATAGGTAGATGGAATTGATTTCAATTTAAATATTTTTATGTTGATAAATAGCAAATATTACTCTCACCTTTTCGCTTGCTTATTCGTGCATCCAGGTACACAGCAGGCCTTTACTCGTGTACTCATATTGAGTAAGTAAACACGACAGCACAATTCGCAACAAATAATAACTTTTAAATGCACAAAAATGCAAATAACTAATAAACAAACAATATCAAATACCTTTGCAAGATGGACGTTGTTTCTCGATGCATGATTGCAACTTAGTTTCAGAATCCAGATTGACAAACATTTAAAAATAAAACACCAAAAAGTAAGCTTTTAGATGTGAGCCAGTAACAGAGATGGCGTTGAAAATCGTCCTGAACTTCTCCTATTCCAGTGCACAGGCCCTGCACTACCTCATGAAGTTGAATTAAATAAAATAGTGTAGCCACAACTTCACCTCGCGTAACTTCCGATCATAGTCGTTTTTTGTGAATCAAGAGACTTGAGTGGGATTAAGTTTCAATTATTATCTTTGTATGACGAATAAGTGGTTATAATAAATCGAGAAGTGAACAATGCAGCAGTAGCTGCTTCTTGAACGTCCATGTCGCCAAGTGATCGGTCTCCACAATGTCACACGAGTGTGTGGACAAGTACTTCGAGTTGTTAACTTCATCGGGGATCTTGTCGACAGCTCTCACACGATCAATATATTGACGGTATCACATCAATACTTCAATCTATAATATATTATACCAAAAAAATGTTGAAAATGGTCTCTATTTTGTGCAATTTATATATAAGGGTGTTTCATTTCTGAAAAAATGAAAATTCTCATCTAGTTTGGGCTCTTAATATCAATTTTAAGTATTAACAATTCAAATATAAAGTTTTACTATTTAAAATGCAAATTTTTAGAACTCAACTATTTTTTAAAATACCGACACGGAAACATGAGTTGATTGACAACTTAAAAACAATCCCACCAAATTTGAGCTCTTCATTTTAATAGGAAGATCCTCCGCATCGCAGTTTTTTTATTTTTTTCTCAGTCCATTAAAAAAAAAAGAATTCGTACAGAAAAATGTATTTTGTAGATAATTTGATGCTGTACAAAAAACGTATCTGATATTTTTTCCGTAAACCTCACAATTTGAATGATATTGAAGTTCTAAGGTTAAATATTTCAAGTCAAATATCATTTTCTTTTATGAATTTTATAACTCTGCAAGAAATGGCTGTTATAAAGTTTGTAATAGAAATTTTTGTGCGAAATTGACTGGTCTATAAAAATGGTATCTTATTTTTTGGCGATTAAATTAATCGTTTAAAAGATATATATCATCAAAATTTCATGTATGCCGATTTTAAGAGTTTTTGATTTTATAATCGTAAAATTTCTGTTTAATTTATAATTTTTGAACAAATTTACAAGAATTTCATTTTTTACCAACTGACAAACTTCAAAATGTTTTTTTATGTGTATGTATCTTTGTCTATATTTAAAAAAATAAATTATGCATTATTTATCGCTTAGTTAATTATTTATTAACCAAAACGCGAAGTTTTCATTATAACTATATTATATTTTTCAGTTTTAGAGATAAAATGTGTCCAATTAGTTATAAAAAAGGTTTTTTATCTCAATTTTCAACTAATTTATTAATTTCCAAAAAATGTTTCGAAACTCTTTAACAACAGCAATAAAAAATTGTTTTAAAATTAATAAATCAGTTGAAAATTGGAATAAAAAACTTTTTTATAGCTAATTGGACACTTTTTATCTCTAAAACTGAAACATATAATATATTTATAATGAAAACTTCGGTTTTGATTTATAAATAATTAACTAAACGATAAATAATGTACAATTCATTTATTTAAATTAAAAAAAAAACATTTTGAAGTTTCTCAGTTGATAAAAAATAAAATTCGTGTGAGTTTTCTCAAAACTTATAAATTAAATTGAAATTTTTCGATTATATAAATAAACTCATTTTGATTCACCAATAGGAGTCGTTAAAGCACTGTTTTTGAAAAAAATTTCCCACAAGGTCCATCAAACTGATTTGCATTTTTGTAAAAAGTATTAAAAATTTGAAAAAAAAAATTTTTACATACAATTTAAATGGTAAAACTCTGTAACCATTTTTCTGTCTATACTTATATCAATATTTTGCTTGAGTCCAAAAAAAATTTTATTCGGAAATGAATTACCTTAATATACAGGGTGTTTCAAAAAAGGTGATGCCGTTTCTAGAATAGATAGGAAACTGGGAAATATTTGGGCTTTGCTCAGTAAATAATTTTCGTAACGCTATTCTATACTGATTAGACTGGGAACGTTACAAGAAACTAAAGCCCTCAGTCCCAATTTTTTTAAATGTATCCGTTTTATCGATGGGGTCTTATTTAGGCGACAAAAAATTTTAAATTCACGTAATGCTTACTAATTAGTGATAATAATAATAAATAACTTTATCATTACTTTATACCAGCATCGGTTATTACTTCATAATTTTCAAATCAAAATATTCCGAAAACGGTACACAGTATCGAGTTTTATCAAGAGTACCTTTTTGGTGTAAAATTTAATGATGTTTAAGTTCACTTGGTACGAACCTTGTAACTAGAGCCCTCTATGAGAATCGGGCATAAAAACAAATTCATTGGATGTTTCAGCTTCCAAAACATATTCGTATGAAACTTCAATTCAATGTTGCCAGTAGTTGCGGCAAAATAGTAAAAAATGTGTCAATGCCCTTTATCTTGAATACGGATGTCGTTACGAAAATTTTTTACCGAGCAAACTCAAATATTTTTCATCTCCAAAGCAGAATGTTCTTGGTCTTTCTGCGATAGACTCAAAATACCTCAAAAACTTTCTGCAGGAATTACATTATTTTCTGTGCATTATTTTTGGATCTGCGGCGTTTCCCCGAAGTTTAAAGGCATTTGAAAGACATATTGATCAGGAAAAAAATAAAAATACAGGTATAAAATTGCATGAGTAATATTTAATGATTGTGTTTATTATTCGGTTTTCTGCAGTATATTAAACATATTCTGCAAGTAAGCTTATATTGTAGTTTTCTTAGTAACACGCGTTTTTACGAGCTGCAACCTAATTTTACATAGGGCCAATCTTTCTGCAGGCCTCTTCCTCGTTCTGCGACAATGTCGCACTGTCGCTAGCTGTTCTGCTTTGGGGTTTTTCAGTTTTCTATCTATCTTATAGACTTTTTTTGAAACAACCTGTATATTTTCAGTCTGTATTAAAAAAATTATCATTATTAACCCAATCAGGATACAATGTCAAAAAACCTCTTACTTGAATTAGAGTATTGCATTCGGAGCCAGTCGTAGTCTCGGTCAAATAAACAAAAATTAATTTTTTTCGGATAATTTTAAATATAAGTTTATAAAATTGAACTGATTTGATACAAATATTTATCTAAGGTTATTTATAGAGGTCCGAGGAATTTAAAATGCAAGGTTTGAACAAACATTTTTACGGATGGGAAGAATGTTATCAAAAATGTTATCATTATTTGACTTGCTACTTATTGAATCACTATAGCTCTCTGTAAACATGTATATAATATACCGAGCCCTACGAAAAAAATATTTTGAATTAACTAAATACAACTCAAAAATATTGACTAGGTCGTTCGTTTTGTTTAAAAGTTCACTGATTATAGATTTTAATCTACAATATTTAGTTAGATGTACTTAGATAGAGATTGTAGATTGTTTTGTGGAGTCGTTTTGTCTTTACAGCCATTCTCCATCTATACCTAGAAGATATTTTCTACAAGACTACACATCTCATTATTCTGCTTCCAAAATATGTAGATTCCTCCCAAAGGAGGCTATTTCTAGGGGGGTTTTGTGTCCAACTTCCCTAGGTGTTAGTACTACTCCTTTAAGGTACTTGAGCCTTTTAGCGAATTGACCAGGACATTAGCAGAATAGATGCTCTGCTGTTTCCATGACTTACTTGCAGTTGTCATCCTCTGCCATGCCCATAGTCTCAAGGTGATATTTGAAGGGCCACAGACCTGTCAGAAGATCGACCACCAGTTTCATGTCGGTTCTGGTCACCACAAAAAGTTCTCCAGACTTCTTAGCTGATATGGTCATGAATCTTTTCGATTATTTAAGGCCTAAAGTGTTTTTCCAGTAAAACTCCACCTGTTTCTTTAGCCATTCGTTCAGTTCGTTATTGATGTAGCCAAGGTTGGTTTGTGGTCCAAGGTATGGAGTCGCTGCTCCTTTTTTGGCAAGGATGTCTGCTGAATATAGCAATAGATAGAGATTTGTAGATTGTTTTGGGGAGTCGTTTTGTCTTTACAGCCATTCTCCATCTATACCTAGAAGATATTTTCTACAAGACTCCACATCTCATTATTCTGCTTCCAAAATATGTAGATTCCTCCCAAAGGAGGCTATTTCTAGGGGGGTTTTGTGTCCAACTTCCCTAGGTGCTAGTACTACTCCTTTATGGTACTTGAGCCTTTTAACGAATTGACCAGGACATTCGCAGAGTAGATGTTCTGCTGTTTCCATGACTTACTTGCAGTTGTCATCCTCTGCCATGCCCATAGTCTCAAGGTGATATTTGAAGGGCCACAGACCTGTCAGAAGATCGACCACCAGTTTCATGTCGGTTCTGATCACCACAAAAAGTTCTCCAGACTTCTTAGCTGATATGGTCATGAATCTTTTCGATTATTTAAGGCCTAAAGTGTTTTTCCAGTAATACTCCATCTGTTTCTTTAGCCATTCGTTAAGTTCGTTATTTATGTAGCCAAAGTTGGTTTGTGGTCCAAGGTATGGAGTCGCTGCTCCTTTTTTGGCAAGGATGTCTGCTGAATATAGCAATAGATAGAGATTTGTAGATTGTTTTGGGGAGTCGTTTTGTCTTTACAGCCATTCTCCATCTATACCTAGAAGATATTTTGTACAAGACTCCACATCTCATTATTCTGCTTCTAAAATATGTAGATTCCTCTCAAAGGAGGCTATTTCTAGGGGGGTTTTGTGTCCAACTTCCCTAGGTGTTAGTACTACTCCTTTAAGGTACTTGAGCCTTTTAGCGAATTGACCAGGACATTAGCAGAATAGATGCTCTGCTGTTTCCATGACTTACTTGCAGTTGTCATCCTCTGCCATGCCCATAGTCTCAAGGTGATATTTGAAGGGCCACAGACCTGTCAGAAGATCGACCACCAGTTTCATGTCGGTTCTGGTCACCACAAAAAGTTCTCCAGACTTCTTAGCTGATATGGTCATGAATCTTTTCGATTATTTAAGGCCTAAAGTGTTTTTCCAGTAAAACTCCACCTGTTTCTTTAGCCATTCGTTCAGTTCGTTATTGATGTAGCTAAGGTTGGTTTGTGGTCCAAGGTATGGAGTCGCTGCTCCTTTTTTGGCAAGGATGTCTGCTGAATATAGCAATAGATAGAGATTTGTAGATTGTTTTGGGGAGTCGTTTTGTCTTTACAGCCATTCTCCATCTATACCTAGAAGATATTTTCTACAAGACTCCACATCTCATTATTCTGCTTCCAAAATATGTAGATTCCTCCCAAAGGAGGCTATTTCTAGGGGGGTTTTGTGTCCAACTTCCCTAGGTGTTAGTACTACTCCTTTAAGGTACTTGAGCCTTTTAGCGAATTGACCAGGACATTAGCAGAATAGATGCTCTGCTGTTTCCATGACTTACTTGCAGTTGTCATCCTCTGCCATGCCCATAGTCTCAAGGTGATATTTGAAGGGCCACAGACCTGTCAGAAGATCGACCACCAGTTTCATGTCGGTTCTGGTCATCACAAAAAGTTCTCCAGACTTCTTAGCTGATATGGTCATGAATCTTTTCGATTATTTAAGGCCTAAAGTGTTTTTCCAGTAAAACTCCACCTGTTTCTTTAGCCATTCGTTCAGTTCGTTATTGATGTAGCCAAGGTTGGTTTGTGGTCCAAGGTATGGAGTCGCTGCTCCTTTTTTGGCAAGGATGTCTGCTGAATATAGCAATAGATAGAGATTTGTAGATTGTTTTGGGGAGTCGTTTTGTCTTTACAGCCATTCTCCATCTATACCTAGAAGATATTTTCTACAAGACTCCACATCTCATTATTCTGCTTCCAAAATATGTAGATTCCTCCCAAAGGAGGCTATTTCTAGGGGGGTTTTGTGTCCAACTTCCCTAGGTGTTAGTACTACTCCTTTAAGGTACTTGAGCCTTTTAGCGAATTGACCAGGACATTAGCAGAATAGATGCTCTGCTGTTTCCATGACTTACTTGCAGTTGTCATCCTCTGCCATGCCCATAGTCTGAAGGTGATATTTGAAGGGGCACTGACCTGTCAGAAGATCGACCACCAGTTTCATGTCGTTTCTGGTCATCACAAAAAGTTCTCCAGACTTCTTAGCTGATATGGTCATGAATCTTTTCGATTATTTAAGGCCTAAAGTGTTTTTCCAGTAAAACTCCACCTGATTCTTTAGCCATTCGTTCAGTTCGTTATTGATGTAGCCAAGGTTGGTTTGTGGTCCAAGGTATGGAGTCGCTGCTCCTTTTTTGGCAAGGATGCCTGTTGAATATAGCAATAGATAGAGATTTGTAGATTGTTTTGGGGAGTCGTTTTGTCTTTACAGCCATTCTCCATCTATACCTAGAAGATATTTTCTACAAGACTCCACATCTCATTATTCTGCTTCCAAAATATGTAGATTCCTCCCAAAGGAGGCTATTTCTAGGGGGGTTTTGTGTCCAACTTCCCTAGGTGCTAGTACTACTCCTTTATGGTACTTGAGCCTTTTAACGAATTGACCAGGACATTCGCAGAGTAGATGTTCTGCTGTTTCCATGACTTACTTGCAGTTGTCATCCTCTGCCATGCCCATAGTCTCAAGGTGATATTTGAAGGGCCACAGACCTGTCAGAAGATCGACCACCAGTTTCATGTCGGTTCTGATCACCACAAAAAGTTCTCCAGACTTCTTAGCTGATATGGTCATGAATCTTTTCGATTATTTAAGGCCTAAAGTGTTTTTCCAGTAATACTCCATCTGTTTCTTTAGCCATTCGTTAAGTTCGTTATTTATGTAGCCAAAGTTGGTTTGTGGTCAAAGGTATGGAGTCGCTGACCCTTTTTTGGCAAGGATGTCTGCTTCCTCATTTCCTTGTATATCCTGGCGGCATGGAAGCCACATTAGGATTACTTAGGATGTTTTCAAAACTTTCGAGGCTATCTGAGAGAATCTACTTTTCAAATAAGTTTCTATCCAAACACTTTTTGTTTATTGCTAGCAACTCAACCTGAAAAATGGCGAGTGATGTTCCTAGAGGTACGAAGAGCTTGAATTTGTTCCAGAAATGCCCACTCCATTTTCTTGCGCTAGCTTCGAAACGTGTGTGTACCAGAGAGATACCTTTTAAGCTTGCGGAAGATTTTTATTGACCCATGATTGGCGGTTGTTAATTACCACTTCGAATGGGATATCGAAAATCTACAATCTAGTTATAGATATGTCTCATTGTAAATGAAATAATTCTGGTAGGCGGTTTAGAAAAATACTTCTATAACCATTTTTAGTCACAGCATAATGAAATGAATAAATTAATTTTATTCATTCATTAAACATTCCAATAACACATTTTTTTGTATTCCCAATAAGGTGGTACTTAACGACACTATAACGTAGTTTATCTTGCCCACGTATTTATTTTTAGAAGGCCAAGCTGTAGAAAATTATTGATACACAAAAATATTTGTAGCAAACCGATCTTGCGAATATAATAAAGGATGACAAGCATGTTTTTTGGGACTTGCGTCTCATTTATTTATTGATCAATAGAACGCTAGTCAAGTTTACTAAAAATCGCGGTTCAAAGTTGTCCAGTACGTTTTTCGCTTACACATATAACGTATATTTAATTTTTCATATCAGGTAATTAAAAGCATTCGTAAAATTGAAATTGCTTCAATGGAAATCGAATCTGAGACCTTGCCTTGCTTATCTTTATCGTAACTATCTTTTATTGTTCCAGTATTTTATTCAATCGACCCAATGTTAGGTTATGTTAGTGCAAGTAACATATATTTGTCGTGGTTCAGTAGGATCTTTGATTTTTCACAATTTGGGATCTGCCCAGCTACCTTCTACAATCCATAATGAAGTTTTTAATTGTTTTATGTCCTATGTCTATGTACTAACAATACAATGTCCAGGAATCACCCCAATAGTATTCTTGATACGTGGCCAAATCGTTGTACATAACGTGCAATCATATTTGCTGACCATATATCCCGATGTTTGGTTCTGATTACTGTGTCAATAGTAAATTTTGACAATTCCATCTGTAGTAGTATTGTAACTGACTCCTCGGCATCTTCTTCACTAGTCCCACTTCTTGCAAGCAAGTATCCAGTTTCCAGAAGTTTCAAGGTCTGTTCATTGGCGGCAACTTTCTTTGAAGAGGGTATTGAAAACCTTGTCCACAGATATGACAAATGTCTCAATATTTCGGTAATAAAATGATTGTTTTTCATGAACTTGTCTTTTTCGTAAATTTTTGTAAAATCACTGCTGCAAAACGTTTAATACTAGTTAATAAGAAATGATTTCATAGTTTGAAAAATTTCACAATAATCATTTATTAATATAAGTTGAAACTGATATTTTGAAACAGTTTATAAATAGTATTTACCAATTTTGCTTTTATCACAACGTTGAATTTGCATATTTTCACCTTGAATCTTTATCGAACGTCATCTATTAACTCATTTGACAAGCGAACAATAGAAACTACCAAATACGTATGACATCATCTATTTAATTATATAATTTCATTTTATTTACTTTGGCACCTCGGTTAATTTCATTGTGAATTATTATTCGAGTTGATTCTGCAGTTTTAAGTCTGCTTACCCGAATCGGTCAGCGCAAAGTTGTCAGAATTCAAAAATAGAAATTGACTCATCTCGAATATCAACCGAACTCGCAATTTTATTATTTTCATCTTTGAAACTCCAACGTGGACATTAAATTATTGGTAATCATTGGTTTTAGCGACTTAAGTTTGATGTTGAAGTACGTGGAAAACCACTAAAATACGAGGGTTATCTAAAAATGTTTCCACCTCAAACTTAAGACAGATTGCAGCCCTAATCTATATAAGTAGGGAAAATATTGAATCAACACTAGAGTGATGAATGAAGGAACAGTATGACAGTTGTTTTATGACAGTAGACTAGGACGAATATGAATACGTCAATTGAGACCACTGCATCAACGGAGTGTCCAAGAAATTCATCGCTCACAAAGAGACACATTCTGATTTGAGCAGAAAGTTGTTTTAATGGTTATATTGAGTTAATTGTATTGACTAGAAACATCCAGAAACAAAGCAACAGTCGATGGAATGGCGACACTCTGGTTGTTCAAGACCTAAGAAGTTTAGTGTCCAAAAATCTGCTGGAAAAGTTCTTGCTTCAGTTTTTTGGGATTGCCATGGATTAATCATGATTGATTTTTTGGATAAGGGTAGAACAATAACTGGAGATTACTTTTTGACATTACCGACCACTCTACGGGAAAAAATTAAAGAGAAAAGACGCGAAAATCTACCCAAAAGTGTTTTGTTTTTGCAGGACAACGTTCCTGCACACAAATCTCATGTTGCCATGCAAAAAATTCGTGATTTAGAGTTTGAATTACTAGAACACTCCCTTTATTCACCAGATTTGGCTTCATCCGACTATCATCTCTTTTCTCAACTGAAAAAAAGTTTAAAAGGGCCATACAGATTATTAGTTGATGTTTAAACATTCTTTTTGTGTTATGGTTTTCTATTAGTATTCTAAGATAAAAAAGATTTCATGATTAGTTTCTCAAATATTAATAAATAAATTAATTAATAAATTACCGGATACTCAGTTCACTATTTCAATAGTTTGCATGGGTGCACGTGTCACATGAGTCCCATAAAGTCATTTTTAACTAATTGCTACATCGATTAAGAATAATAGGTTTATAATTAGTGACATAATTACTAATTCAACTAAATATGAATGTCTATATACCGTACAAATTTTTAAATTTTTAATTTTAATAAATTATACAAACTAAAAACTTGCTTTTAACAATAATTAAACAAAAAACTAAGACACAATTCTTGGCATGAGAATAAAAGTACTGATGTGAAAATAAATAATACTATTATAGCGTGGGGTTGTTTTCTATGACATTTCCAATTTTTAGTAGTCGAAAAAATCATTCAGAAAGTACCCGGACTGGGAAACGGACTCAAATCTAAAAGTTGCACAACGCAAAAACCATATGTTACAAAATATAAGAAAAATTTCCAAAAAAACACCAAAAACAACAGAAAATCGTGACCCTGAAGCGTAAAGACATTCTTTAATTTGTTTTTTTTTAATTAAATTAAATATGCAATTGTTTTTTCTTGAATGGATAGTGGGTAGATGATTGCATCATCAACTAATATACATAATTGAGTAACGTTAAACTAAACGAAAGTTAACATTGAACTGAATGCCTTCATGTCTTTTATATTACGAAGGTTAGTTCCATTAATAAAACAAACTCGATTGAAAAATATCATTTACGAGGTGTGTTCCATCGTAATAAATTGGAAATGAGTTCTGATAATGTCCAAAGAGACTATAAACAACGCGCCTATCCTCTAGGAATCTCCGTTATTTCAGATAATGTTGAAAAATACAAAAAGATGTCATCTCTTTCAACCCCTGCCCTCCACAACTACCCTCTCAGGTTTTTTGATCTACTACAGGAGATGGTTGAAGTAAATTCTTTGTTTTGCTCTCTCCCTATGACATTTTTCCATTATTCTTTGACGGGGTTCAGAAACTTTTGATTTAAAACAACCTCATGGGTGAAAATCTAGACGATTCAGATCTGCTGATTTTGTTGGTTATTCAATGAATCCATGAATTCATCTTCTCACATACAAATTATTTAAAAAAATTCGAACTCAAACGGCTTATCGAGATGAGGTCCATTCTGCTGGAAAAATATATCCTGATTGAATTCACCATCATTAATTGCAGGTACTATTTGTGTCTGTAACAGGTTAAGGTAGGTTCCTTCCGTTAAATCTCCGTGGATAAAGAAATATGATCCCCTAGTACACCTGCTCAAACTGCTCAACCTGCACATAAAGAAGCAGCTCAGATATAACACGACAGGATGCAGCAACCATAATTAGAACAATACGGACGTGGCAAGAACGATGTATAGAAGATAAATCAGCTGAATTGATACGACGACTAATAAAAAACGTTTGACTGTAAATCGAAAGGAAGTTCGGAGATGGGAACTTCTACATTATGCAGCTTCTGACGAGACACGGCTACTGCCGACGGTATCTCCACAAAATGAAGTACAAACACCTGAGTGTACGTATTGTGAACACGACTCAGTGTATAACCACTGGAAAGGTTTGAGATAGGAGGTAGAGGAAACTGTCGGCAGCATAAACCCTGATAATATCGTCCAGGTGATGCTGCGCAAGGTAGAATAGTGACAACTGGTTGCTACCTACAAAGATTTCTTAGGCAAAAGAATGTGGATGTTTGCCTGGTATGACGATATCATAGAAACGTAACAAACGGAACAACATACACGGACAGACCCATCGACCACAATAGTTCCTGGTTAGACGAAGATGGCGGTGTAGCGGATAGGCTACGGAGGATGGATAAAAAACATCAAAAAACAATAAAACAACGAGCTACAAAACTCGTAAAGATAAATCTGTTTAGAGTTTGTTTTGGTAATAATACAAACGTAAGACAACCCCCATGCTCTGACCACATTGTACATTATATTATTCATATTATTCATATTGTTATTATTTTTTTTTAAATTCCACTACTCATGTGACTTTTAACTCCTCTTATAACATACTAGTCCTTTACAGTTCCCTTGACTTCTACAGAAAACGTTTTCATCGAAATTAACCCTGATATTAAATTTTTAGATCGTGTGTCCTTGAATGAACCCCAAGCGTTTCTACAAACCCACAGCTCAATGAATCGAATAACGTAGGGCGAACACCCTTAATCCAATAAATCTTGAATTTTGCTTTTAATTAAGTCGATACATCTGCTTCAAAATTTATTTTAGCTGTATTGTAAATATTTGAGAGAGAGAAGCTTTATTGTCAAAAAATTGTTACAATTTGTGACAAAAGCTTGTAAAAATTAAAAATAACTAAATAAAGATACAGATAAAATCAAATTTCGATCTACAGAAAAAAACCACAATTAGTAGATAAGTCGATAGCAAAAATTAAACCTGTATGTAGGATGCCCGGAATTAAATATTATTTGAATAGAAGTCGTTTACAGAGTAGAAGGCACTTTCCAGTAAATATGCCCTCAAATTATTGCGGAATGCAGAAAAAGATGATTTCAATTGGCAAGTGATTGCGCATTTTTTGCATTGTAAAATATTGAGCCCTCAACTAATTCAGAACGTGGAGTAGGTAGGTAAAGGTCGTTCCTAAGTGGCGACAATCTTTCTGAAATTGAAGACTTGTGCTTACGAATTAGGCAAATGGAATCAAAGATGAATAAGGAAGGAAGGGTCAGAATTTTTAATCTTTTAAAGAAGTCCCTGCAGTGAGACCTGCTGTTTAGTCTGAGTAAATATCTTAACAGTTCTCTTTTGTAGTTTGAAGATTCACTCAGATTGAGTCGCACCACACGTACCCTAAAAGGGAAGGGCTTAAAGGAAATGCGACTCAATAAGGGCATAATAAACTGTTGAGAAAGTGGATAAGTTCAGTTCTTTGGAAACCGATCTCAGTGCAATTTTTTAGATAAGGCGGTAATATGTGCCTCCCATTTCAAGGAATTGTCCACAACAAGCCCTAAAAATTTTACAGATTCAACGACGTCAATGATTTTCTTATGTTAAGAAACGGTTGGATGAACATGTGTTTTGATTTTACGTACGTGATGCCAATAAAATGACAATGAAACTACTCAATCATGACAGCCGGCCGCAAAGCAGATCAGCTGACCGTGTAGCATTAATTTTCTTGCTTATTAGTGCAAGTGAACTGTGGTATTTTTGTTTTGATCAGTATATTGATGAAAATGAAAGAATATCGCGACAATACATTGATATAGTTTACCTTCAGTTTCCGAGGACGATAACTTGGTTAACGAATGGTGAGCGTTGGCTTAGTTGTAGTGTAAGCAGTGCGTTATTTATGAGTCATTGAGCAACCCCACTTGTCAATAAGCTCATACCACTTAATATTGATTAAGTAAAAAGGCTTTAACTCGAGTTAATCAATGATGATTTAGTAATAAGTTCATCTCGTACCTTTTACTCATCCAAGGGGGAAATATATCGGCGTGACGCGTTATTATAACCCCCCTCACCCGCCTGTAACGCATCGTAACGTTTACCCTGATCTCCTCCCACCAAATCGTCCCCTAATAGCGTCAGATCAGGAAATTATGCGGACCATTCTATCGATATACGCCCTATCCACCAATTTGGGAATATTTGGTTCGGGTACTGCCGTACATTAATTTTGTGTGGCTAACATTGATCAATGGTAGTACTTTCAGACCAGAATCATTACTTTACATGACCAAGCGCGCGAAACTGCTTTTCTATTTTGCTAATTGTTCCTTGGGATATAGGCGAAAAATTTGAAATTTTTTCTTGAAATAAGCGGTCCCTTTATGGGAACCGAACCCTTCTGTGGTATCAGCTTTAGAGCAATGGAAAAAGGAGGTAGATATGAGCAAAACAAATTATTCTCTTCTGGGAAACTATAACCAGAATGTATCAACCTTAGTAAGAACAATTTATGAATACTAACAGAAGTTCTATCAGGGTACTGTCGCCTCAACAAGAACTGAAGACTTTTGATCTAGCAGATAATGCGGCAGGTGCAGGTTTTGATGCACCTCTATCCACATTTTCTCGAAGTGTGAAACACTTACGAACTCCAGAGCACTACACCTGGGTGCGTATGAAATAGAAGACGAAGATATCTGGAAATTAAAGCCATCCCACATGGATGGGATTGATGGATAAGCTGTAAAAACAGAGTCTCCAGTATCGCAGCAAGGGACACAATAGATCCTTTGGGTCGCAGTGTATACGAGCCCCAAATCCATACAGACACACTGAAGAAAAATTTCCAAATTTCCGCCCGTATCCCAAGGAACAATTAGCCAAATAAAAAAGCAGTTTCGCGAGCTTTGTCTGGTCTCGCCATTGCTCAACTTTAGCTGCACAAAATCACTATCTGACATTACCCGAACCATTGAGGATGTACGTTATTTTAATTTTTTTTATTTGGGTGATAAGATTATTTCGAAACTGCTGTTTAGGTTTCTTTTAGACATATTTCTAAAGAAAATGTAACTGAATGTATATTTGTTTTGAAAATATTATGAAATAAGTACTTATCGAATTAAATGGTCGAAAAAAGGTTTGCTTTTAGAGTAGTAAGGGATTATTATCGTCCATATAAAAACCAGTTCGCTATAATATTTGCATTCTATTTTCGAATTGATCGAGTCTGAATTTTTATATCGCATGCTCTGAAATAATTCGACTTTATATGGTTTTCTAGGAAATAAACATGAAAGCTATTCAAGTAGTTCGGTTGTTATGAGAATATCTCCGTAATGGAAATACTTGAATTGAAATTACGCTCACGCACTACTTCCGTTAATGGATCTTTCCTTTTCTACGTTCCGAATCCATTAAAATACCTACAATAACTAATATTACATTTTTGGATCGCGATAAAGAATCTTTAACATTTTTTTTAACTAATTATGTTATAATTATGTATAAATAAATTATTCTATTTCAAATAGAGAACTGAAAATAAAAGATTTTCTTTACTTGCGCAATAGTTGAGGATTTCAGCCATTTTGGACGCTTAGTTTCTTGACAATCGTAATAATGAATCGTTGTAAAGATTTTTCTAAAATTGTGAAAAAATTGAATATTTGTTTTTGAAAAGGTAATAAAATTCAAATGTGGCCATATCAGCTTGACGTTCGGCAACGTCAACAACTCAAAAACTCAATTTTTTACCATTTTATAATACGAGGTTAGTACGGGAAAATTATGGTTTTCAACGTTTATCAAAAACTACGAGGTCTGGTTATTGAATAACGAGACTGGTTACGAAAAAGGGTTTTAATGTAAAAATTATCCTACATTCGAATGTTCCCTCCAATATACTCCCTAATCGAAATAATGCTGGAAATCTTCTTTGGTGAGAGCCTTTAGGAGCTCTGCCGTTTCTTGCTTTACCGCTTCCAACAACTCAAATCGAGTCCTTTTCAAAACAGATTTTATCTTCGGAAACAAAAACAAGTCGCTTCTTCTTCTTCTTCTTTTAATGCATATCCATTAATGGATGTTCGCGACCACATTTTTCATGGCTTCTCTATCTCTAGCGGTATGGATCAATGTCTGAATATCTTGTATACCCGTCCACTGCCTCATGTTCCGCAACCATGACATCCTCTTCCGGTTAGTCCGGTCCAGTTAGACATTCTTCTGCACAACAAGTCGCACGGTACCAAATCTAGTGAGTACGGCGGAAGTTCGAGCACTGGAGTGCGCTTACTGGCCAAATACTACTACGAGATACAGATTTGTCCCCATTGGCACTCAGTCGGAGTTTTTTTTTTTCAAATTAATGAGAAATTTGAGATAAATAAGTTGCTCCTGTTTTACGTCACACATGGTTTTCGAAACGAGAAAAAAAAACACGTTCGTTTCAAACCGCTACTGTACATATACTTTAATATTGTCGGAAACGTGTTTTGGGATGTGCATAGACAAGATATGTAGATACCCAATGCACTACTCATTTTTTACCCCACCCGTCTAGGGCGCCCTCTAGGCGCGTAGTCTCGTTATTTAATAGCCAGACCTCGTAGTTTCTAAATTGTCATAGCAGCCGTGCAGTCGGTACAAAAGTTACAAAACAATATTGACAAAAAAGAAACACGACTTCCGGGTCCAAGCTAACCATCCAACTTTCAGTTCCAGTAACAACTTTTGGCAATAATTACATTATCGCGTTTGTAAACGAAAGTGTGACTGGAGATCCAGATTTATCGATCTGTTTTCTATCTCAAGTTTTCTGGATCTATCCGTATTTTACGGTTTCCATACATCTTGGTCTTCATCAGTATAAGATGTAATTGCAGCAGGATCGAGCAACAAAACCATATCGAAAACAATGACCATTACATTACCTTTAATTAATTAGCTTTTTTGTCTAACCATTGATTCATCTTTCAAATCTAGTAACAACTTTTGGAGATCAAATTCGCATCTGTTATAAGTCGATCTTTCATTTTGTTTTATTAATCAGTCAAAAATCTTGGAACAAATATACCTCATTTGTTAAAGGGATTGAAACGTATAATATCTTTAATGAGGGTTGCAAAGGGTGTAGAAAGGTCAACATCAACGGCTGTCCTATAAAGAAGGTACGTATATGTTATGTAGACCAAGTTTGTGGTCATATTCAACGCGGCCCAGTTCTCTGTATAAGATAATAATCATATTAGTGTCCTCCAGGATAGTGCAGCTACACTTACACCATAACGGAATACAAACTAATTCTGTAATGCTACAAGGTACTCGCAAAACAGGCATGACGCGAATATTTAATGGGAGAAGGGGACTGTAAACTAATTATCCAGACAACTAGAGCTAACGAGACCTCCACATTGTATTTGTTTGGCGTCCAGATCGTTCCTTGTACCTAACAGACTCATTTCTAATTTAAAATCGCTCCTATTGACCAGTAAACGTTTTCCAAAGTTGCTGCATTATCACTATAGGTAATTTTCAACATTTCTTCAATCCATTGCTTTTTATTTCATATTTTTTTTATTAGTATGGGTCAAACAGATAACACGCACTCATTTTCGTTTTAATTTTAAAGAAGAATAACCCACGAGTGTATTAAAGCGATAAATTACAATAATTTAATGTCAGAAAATGTATTCAAGCTTCCGGTGACGTAACATCTGTCTGTCACTTGCCATAATTGTACGATGTACTGGAAATTACAAGTTGTTATTTTGTGTATAAAATACATTCGATTAATTATCTTGATTAGAAACGTGGAAAAAATACATCTGTTTATGAAAGAACGTCGAAGTACTGAAAAAAATTCCAGACCGATGAACGTATAAAGACTAATTTTAGCATCGGTATCCTGTGAGGTCTGCAAACATATTGACAGGAAGAAAGTCGTTACAGTAATTCATTATTTTATTTTAGGTAAACAGTTTTGATTTGCATAAAGAAGGGGTAGGGTCTATGAATACTTTTTTTTATACCTTAACTACGTTTAGTATATCCTTCTTAATTACACACTATTTTTCAATTTTTTTTAACGGTATATTAGTTGCTAAAAAAAAATAAGTAAATTTAAATACCTGAATGACGCGCCAAATGTCACATGACTGAGTGTGACGTAGAAAGTAACATAAATAACGTAATTAAAACATAACCTTCAAAGCTATCATCTTCGCGACGAGATTTTAATGAGGTTCATGAAAACAAATGTGATAATGACTATAAGAGATTCTAATTAGTAGTGCTTACGTATCTTCTCTTATTCCACGTATTTCACCCGAAGTAAATAATTGATTATTAGTAAAGAACGTACCAACCATGAATGCATCTACTTTAGGTAGATTGTTGCTTCGATAAATCCTATTTCGGCCATCATTTCAATTAGAATAGTCTTTGAAAACCCAAATCGCACTAAAAAACCAATTACCTCCACTCACAACAACAGAATGACGTTTGACAGGCGACAGGCGGCGACGACGTTTTAGTATTTGCTTACTTTCTACGTCACAACCACAGTAACCAATAGATACATGTTTTCTGTCACGTGGTATTATTCAAATTATCATCATTTTATATTTGCGATTTATAACGATTAATACAGTGTGTCTACTTAAGCTGGAACCATATGGAAAACTTTTTTATTAGTAGTTTTATGAAAAAAAGTTATTCTTGATAAAAAGTTCAGCATGTTCCAAAAGTTGAAATGCAGCCATCAGATATCAATTTTTTAAAGCAGTATACGAGGTTTGTCACAAAATTTGATTCAGTAAAGTTTTTTTGAATCAAACTTATATCCAAATATGCAATTACAGCCATTTATTATGAAAATGCAGATTTTGTGATTATTTACTAATCATTCCGTATTAATTATTCTGGTTCGATACAATTTACCTCTATCACCTATTAAAAATATGATAACATTTCTATTTGTTACTGTTTTTGAATAACCTTACATTTTACATACGTATTGAATGGTCCTCGCAGATAAACCTGCTGTTTTAAGTAACCCCATAAAAAAAGTCAAGGGGAGTCAAATCAGCAGACCTACGAGGCCAAAAAATATCTGAATACCTGCGAATCAACTTCCCATTAAACATATTTTCAAGGAGTACTCTAACGTTTAATGTACTATGGATGGAAGCACCGTCTTGTTGGAACCAAACACCACATTTTTCTTAATTGTAAAAAATAAAAATACTTTACTCTTGCACAAAATTCAAATTTTTTGACAAACGTCGTATACTACTTTAAAAAATTGGGTAATTATACACTTTCGCGGTCACCTGGTTTTTTGGCTCTAGAAAATCGAAAAATGGATGCATTTTAATGATCTTGGTCTCAAAATGTTCCATTTTTCGGCGGATTTATAAAAAAATATACGAAAATTAAAAAAAATAAATATTTTTTACAGTTTCATGACTTTCTACATATAATCCTTCGTAACTGTTTCTGACATCGTGGAATCAAGTTCTTATATTTTTTGTCGCAATTTACATAAAAAAATGAATATTTTGAAAAAAAAAATTTCGAAAAAGTTAATTTTTTTGAATAATTGTGAGTTGTGGGATTTTGTTAATAATAAATTGAAATATATTGACAATGAGTTGCAACAATTGAGAATTTAATACATTTGAAGCACTTACAATATTCAGTGATACAAAACAACCTAACCTAACCTAACCTAACCAAAATTATAAAATTTATCTATTTTTCGATTTTTAATGGTCCAAAAACTATTAACATTGAAGAATATAGTACGAAACTATTCACGAAAATTGATTGTTTTTCATCGATTTCATTTCATTCTTTTTGGATTTTTTTTAAATTGTTTATTAATTTATGTAGAATACAAAAAAAAATAAGAACTTTATCTGATAATGAGATAATTTTTTGTAAAGGATTATTTTGCAAAACCGTTTTTTTTTACGATTTAAAACAGTAAAACTATGAGAAATTTTCATTCCAGCTATTTCTACTAATTTTTTTTATAAATCCGCCGTAAAATGGAACATTTTGAGACCAAGATCATTAAAATCCATCCATTTTTCGATTTTCTAGAGCCAAAAAAACCAGGTGACCGTGAAAGTGTATAATTACCAAAAATTGATATATTATGGTTGCGTTTTAACTTTTCGACCATGCAGAACTTTTTATCAAGAATAATTTGTTTCATAAAACCACTAATAAAAAAGTTTTCCACATGATTCCAACTTAAGTAGACACACTGTATAATACAATTCAATATAAATTCATAAATAAGAAGTGATATATAAATAATTGAACGTTAAATACCCAAATGATCGACCACTGCAAGGACGGTATTATTTCATAATAATTAGCTGAAAAATATGCTATTGAATAAAGTCGAGTGATAAATTGTGGTGAAAACGACTTTGGCTACAGCAGATTTTTTGATATAATCAATTTTCGGCAGCTTTGGTCAACAATTAGTTCAAAACGTATTTGTTGTTAGTTAACAGTATCATATTTATATTTACGTAGGCTTTAAGTAACTATAAATCCGAGTAATAAATTTTACGATTCCGATAGATTGTTTCATACATATGTAATCAGTAAAAATAACTTAAAAATTGGGAATGTGATGTATTTCGAATAAATTTAAAACACAGATAGGACTGTATTCTTTATACATTTTGACATACATGCTAATAGAAATATTTACTTTATATTTAATAGATAATTTCTACACTTTGATTGCGTAACACATCCATTATCTACGGAACAAAACAATTTTTTTTTGAAATATTACACCTATTGATCTATGAAATGCTTGGATACAATTTGATTTGTCGGAATTAGTTACTACTATTTTATGATTCTATTACAATATAACAAAAGTAATTTTTCATTTATAAACTATTTGCAAAGTGTGTCTTAATGTACGCTTGCTTAGTCAGTTCAAATATAACTTTACGAAACAGAATAAATACCAAGGACATTGTTGTTGAGGATAAGGTGGAAGAGAGATCCGTTGGATACAATTTGGTAGGATGAGAAGGAGGGTTTGCTAACTTTACTGGAGGAGGAAAAGCGGAGATTTAGAAGAAAACTAAAAGAGAGTTGGCAAGTAAAAAAGGCTCTTCTCGCTTCGTTTTTTTTTATCTTTTGGAACGGATGGGTACAACTACGGCGGCGTTATTCCTTATTTGGCTGGAGGACACGAGTACGATATCCGTGGTGCCTAGATTTGACTATGCCATTTTGTAAATCGACCCAAAATAAGCCGTAAATGAAGAATAAAATTTTTCCATATCTCGTTTCCAGCTTCGTTTTCGAGATATCGAGATATATCAACCTAACCTAACCTAACCTAACCTAACCTAACCTAACCTAACCTAACCTAACCTATCCTAACCTATCCTAACCTATCCTAACCTAACCTAACCTTCTCGTGGTGCACTTTGACTGCAAATAGTTGGATTGGCGTGTGGATTATTTTAGTTTTATTTTATAATTATTTTTTTTATCTTATGAAGGGCTCAACGTATCAGTGTAAATAATATAAAAATTAAATAAAAAATCTTTTGTTTATTAAATTACAAGATTCATATTGAATTTGAAGTGATGAAATATTCATTTGAATCGAAGTATTGAACGCCATCTGTTCAATAAAGGGAATTTCGAACTAACGTTTGATTATAACTCTAAATATCGATATCTCGAAAACGAAACGAGATATCAAACAATTTTATTCTTCATTTTCGATTTATTTCGGCCTAATTAAGCCAAATCGCGGCGCTACGGAAATCGTATTCTCCCCGGCTGGAGAACTGGTTCACCAGATTGCAGAGGCAGAAAACCTGCGACACCGACGAACGACGAAGAGTGTGTGGGGTGGGTGTTGGGGGCAGGGTTTTATCTGATGGATTTCGAAGAATTTCAAGGAAGTTAAGGTAGATTTCAGAGAGGTCATCGTACTGCTAGTAGCCGATGGGGCGGATATGAAGTTTCCTTTTGGGTTTTGAGCCGAGGGGCCGTATATTGTTGACCCAGGGAATGAGAAAGATTTCTTTGGCAGCTGAGTTATTTGATTCGATGGTACCAATCACATAGAGGGCTTGGAGGTTTGCTCTATATTCGATAATGTGGCGAATGTATGTATTCTCCGTTTAGAGTGTCCCCAAAGTCTCAGGTGGAAGTTTGGAGTTGATGTTTGCGCTCTTAATTCGGATGCGTAAAGACTATTTTGGGAATCGAAAGTTTCTCTTCATTTTCTGGACTAATCCGAAAATTGGTTCAGAAGATTTTGGGATTTAGTATTGAGGGAAGGCATGTTTTGGCCGGAATCGCCGAATTAGCGTGTTTTTGTTGATTCTAAATCGGGTAGACGCGTTAATATTTCCTCGCAATTTTCTACAGATTTGGTTCTTATCAATTATCGATTGTTTTTAAAATTGAAAGGACACTTATGTAGTGACAAATTTTCTTCGTAGTCCTACTTAGTTCACGATCTTTATCACGAGATTGACGAGATGCTAAAACATCGATTGGAAAAAATGTGGAAACCTCAATGGTACTAAAATAAAAATATTTTTGCCAGTTTTTCATTGGGGCCAGGAACGAATCAAAAGGGATCAGCAATAAAATGAAACATTTGAGTGCCACTCGAAAATTTTCTAGTATTTATTATTAAGATTTTGAATTAGATTGAATCTTAATTAACATATTTTGCTTTAATTCATACCAATTATACTGAATAGAAATTGTTATAAATAGACAAATTACATACCGTGTATTTAACCAAATGAAAGACTCATTTTATTAGTTGTTGATACCAAATACGGCTACCATTCTTACGTAATGACTCACACTTTTTAATCGTAAATTATCGTTAACGCCAATAGGCGTATAATACTACGAGGCGTGTTGCAAAACTTCCTCGAATCGATATATAACCTACAAATGAATATTAATTAATAAAATCTGTATAAATTTGAATTATTTTGATTTGTTTCGATAATAGGAATTATTTTTATAACGTGTACTAGTGAACAAGAGTTTGTTGAATGATTTGAAATTTTATGACGTCATTTTATCACCATTTTTAATTATTATTTCTGTTCATAATATTTTTATCTATTATTATAATTTCAACTGTTGCGATTGAAAATAACTATTATTTCAATAATTTTTAAAACCCAAGTGTACTAAGATTTACGCAAAAAATATTCAATTTTTCAGTACATTTTAAATACAGGGGTTTTAGACAAACTTGTTTCACAAAATTTTTTTATATGATTAAAAATAGGTTAATTATCTAAAAATCATCTTCCACCCCCTATCGACTTGGTGTTGTGGGGGGTAATAAAGAAAAGTGTACTGAAAACAGAAAAAATTATTCCAGCCGTCGGTCAAAGCTGTTAAAAAAAATAGAGAGGGCTAAAGAATCAAAATTTGACATTTTCGGAATTACGTGTATTAACAAATTTCATTTGAAAATATATAAACAGAAATTCAGGTAAAGAGTGAAAATAATTTGTGAAAAATATATGAAATATATTCAGTGGAATTATGAACAATTGTTAATTGACGTAACCATAAGTAATTATTATTTTATCATGGAAAAATACATATGGAAAAATTGAAAATTCAATAACTATTTTTTTATGGTAAAATCGGGTGAAAAAAGTATCAAGGGTTGTGGCGAGGGGGTGTTAAAAGAGCAGGGAAATATGTCGTATAAATAGTGTTCTTGAGTAGAACCTAACCTAACTTAACTTAAAAACAATGACCCCCTACAACCCCAAATAGGAGATGGGGGATGATTTTTATATAATTACCAAAAATAGTAGAAATTTTTATTCGAATCCTGATGGGATTTGATCTTCCAAACATGGAAGATATTTTAAATTTGAATAAAGTGTAGAAAAATATCATTTTTCTCAAACCGATATTATTTCGAGATGACGTAGGCGTGTATTTACTTTTAAGCAGAACAAAAGTCACGTTGCAGCTTCGTCTCGACAGATTACAAGCGACGAGACGTTGTAAACAAGATTGATGTTTAAACATCCATGGACAGTAAGCTATTTAAATGACGTCGATATGTTATTTTAAGTCACAACCACGACTGCTGTTCAAATTTTTCGATATACTTAACCTCGTTTAAAACGTTTAACTAACGTGTAAAAATTTATATTGAGATACTGTCAAATATTTACTGAACCGAATTCTCAGGACGAAAAACTAGTTAGTGTAATAATTGGAAGTTAAATTGAATTAACCCGTCGAAAGTAGACGTGATGCATTTAGATAGATCGTTACATTGCACAACATACAGAGTGGATTGTTAATGTGACAATTGTCGTTGTTGATTAAATGATTTAAAAAAATTATCGACAAAATTATTAGACAACTGCATGGTTCTTAACTAGAAAATATGCCGATATTTGTAGCAATATGCCACAGTATAACTGCGTCACGTTTTTTATATGCAACATCCTGTTTATTTCCTCATATTTTGATTTATCCTATAATTTGACTTTCTTTAATATGACAGGACTTTAAAACCATTATATTAGTTTCTATTATTATTATTATTATTGATATTCATAGTTGAACACACACCGGTTACCACTACCTCAACAATTACAATTACTATTGTTATTATTATGATTATATATAGGTAAGTACAATGGCTCGTGAGCTCGCTGCGTCGTGCGTTTTGACATAATATTGTCATCATCAACATAATTATTGTCATCTGAGTCGAATATAAACATTAACCTTGTATGATCAGTGAGAAAAATGTTTTTTCGATATCAAAAAGCAGCTGGTACTTCCTCAATATCATTTTTCATTGTATTCAATAACATTTTTTTATGTAAGAATCTAGTCAGGTCGGCAGCCTTTATTCCATGCTCTAAGCTCTTCAAGTTTTTGGTCAACTCTGGATCATCATCCTCAGAGTATCCTTTGGAGTCGAGCTCCAAACGTGCGAGCAGTATTCCAAAGATGAACGAATCCAGGTCTTGTAGAAAATTAGAAGCTGTTGCACACTTTTTGGTGTTTAAGAGGGCTCCAAGGTTTTGTGAAGTTGCCTTAACTAATTCGGCTTCCAATCTCGACACCCAACAAGCGAATTTGCGATGTTGGTCATATTTTATGTTCAGAAAAAGCATTTTTTTATGTAAGAATTTAGTTGGGTCGGCGATTTTTATTCCATGCTCTAAGTTCTTCAAGTTTTTGGTCAACTCTGGATCATCTATAAGTCCAATTGCTCTTTTCTGTATTGAATCGAGCATCCTCAGAGTATCCTTGGGAGCCGAGCTCCAAATGTGCGAGCAATACTCCAAAGATAAACGAATCCAGGTCTTGTAGAAAATTAGAAGCTGTTGCACACTTTTTGGTGTTTAAGAGGGCTCCAAGGTTTTGTGAAGTTGCCTTAACTAATTCGGCTTCCAATCTCGACACCCAACAAGCGAATTTGCGATGTTGGTCATATTTTATGTTCAGAAAAAGCATTTTTTTATGTAAGAATTTAGTTGGGTCGGCGATTTTTATTCCATGCTCTAAGTTCTTCAAGTTTTTGGTCAACTCTGGATCATCTATAAGTCCAATTGCTCTTTTCTGTATTGAATCGAGCATCCTCAGAGTATCCTTGGGAGCCGAGCTCCAAATGTGCGAGCAATACTCCAAAGATAAACGAATCCAGGTCTTGTAGAAAATTAGAAGCTGTTGCACACTTTTTGGTGTTTAAGAGGGCTCCAAGGTTTTGTGAAGTTGCCTTAACTAATTCGGCTTCCAATCTCGACACCCAACAAGCGAATTTGCGATGTTGGTCATATTTTATGTTCAGAAAAAGCATTTTTTTATGTAAGAATTTAGTTGGGTCGGCGATTTTTATTCCATGCTCTAAGTTCTTCAAGTTTTTGGTCAACTCTGGATCATCTATAAGTCCAATTGCTCTTTTCTGTATTGAATCGAGCATCCTCAGAGTATCCTTGGGAGCCGAGCTCCAAATGTGCGAGCAATACTCCAAAGATAAACGAATCCAGGTCTTGTAGAAAATTAGAAGCTGTTGCACACTTTTTGGTGTTTAAGAGGGCTCCAAGGTTTTGTGAAGTTGCCTTAACTAATTCGGCTTCCAATCTCAACACCCAACAAGCGAATTTGCGATGTTGGTCATATTTTATGTTCAGAAAAAGCATTTTTTTATGTAAGAATTTAGTTGGGTCGGCGATTTTTATTCCATGCTCTAAGTTCTTCAAGTTTTTGGTCAACTCTGGATCATCTATAAGTCCAATTGCTCTTTTCTGTATTGAATCGAGCATCCTCAGAGTATCCTTGGGAGCCGAGCTCCAAATGTGCGAGCAATACTCCAAAGATAAACGAATCTAGGTCTTGTAGAAAATTAGAAGCTGTTGCGGAATATGTAGCTTTTTGGTGTTTAAGAGGGCTCCAAGGTTTTGTGAAGTTGCCTTAATTAATTCGGCTTCCAATCTCAACACCCAACAAGCGAATTTGCGATGTTGGTCATATTTTATGCCCAGAAAAAGCATTTTTTTATGTAAGAATTTAGTCGGGTCGGCGACCTTTATTCCATGCTCTAAGTTCTTCAAGTTTTTGGTCAAATCTGGATCATCTATAAGTCCAATTGCTCTTTTCTGTATTGACTCGAGCATCCATCCATACATTTTGAGCAATAACCTTATTAGTTTCCAATCGTTTCCACGTTTTTTTTTTAGTTTTGTTTGTTTCGCAATCTCGCGACAAAATTTTTATTTAAATATTGAGCTCATTAAACACCCCAAAGCTTTTTCAAACGTAGTCCACTTCCTTATAATGAATTTATTTATAAATATACTGACTCTTCCTTCGTTATTCATCTTTGAATCCGTTTGCCTAATTCGTAAGATCACTTCTCCAATTTCAGAAAGATCGTTGCACTATCCACTCAGAATAGTTAACGGCTCAATATTTTACAATGCCAAAAAATGCACAATCACTTGCCAATTGAAATCAAATCTTTATCATCTTTTTCCACAATTCCGCAATAATTTGAGGGCATTTTTACTGGAAAGTACCTTCTACTCTGTAAACTACTTCTAATAATAATATTCAATTCCGGACATGCAGCATACAGGTTTAATTTTTGTTATGGACTTATATACTAAATATTATTTATTATAATTACTTATAATTTTGTTACTCATTGTGGTTTTCTTCTGTATATTTTTATTTTATTTGTATCTTTATTTAGTTAGTTGTTTTTTAGTTTTTACAAACTTTTGTCTTCAGATTGTAACAATTTTTTGACAAACAAGCATTTCTTTTTCTATTCTATCTATAACCCTATTTTAATTATTAAGCTTTTTAGCCACCTATTAATCAAAATAAGCACTATAATTCCAGATTTTTGTTATGCAAGCGCGAGGCTAGATGCTTCGACAGGCGTTAATAATGTAGCAGACTGATATTTCATTATAATTGATATTTTAGTTTGGATATGAACAGTATCCTGCTTGTACTATAACCAGAATAATGCAAATGTATTGAAAGTTGGAAAAATTCATTTATTTTTAAAATACGATATTTATTATAATAACCGATTTAGAATGACCATATGGTCATTTAGTATATCAAGGTGTAACCGTCGCGTTCAGTTGGCGGATAAAATTAGTTCATGGACATTCGCCGAACTGAATTAAAAAAAATTTCTTTCGGTCTCCTAATTTGGTAAACTTTGATTAGCCGTTCAACACCCTCAGCCTTACTAAACTTGTAATTTTCTCTTTAAGCTGCATTTCCAGTTTATACTTCAACATCTACAGGGTGATTCATATGTAGTGGCAAAGTTAAAGACAAAAAATTGTAGTTCTGTGTAATAATCAATAGGTTATTGAGTCTATTTGAATTTCAGTCGCCATCTCGCAGCTTCGATATTACTTTTTATGTACGGGATTACATAAAATTAATCGATTATACTAAAATATTCACATTCTATATTCGCAACGAATAGACAAAATTGAAAAAAAATAATAAATGTACGTATTGATTTACTAGGATAGAAAGGATCTTATCATATGGAATACTTAGCTCAGTTTCTCACAGAAATGATTTCGTTCAGAATACTCAGTTACTGATCGAGTTAATCTGATCATGATTGCCGAAAAGCCCTTGTATATATATGCTCGAAATAGAATTTACTCCACGTTATGTCGGCAGTAATTTATAATTACGCTTCAACCTTAAACCTATCCCAAATCGCTTTTTGTTGAACAGATTCAATGATATTCTAATTGAAAAAATGACATTGAAGTAACCCTAATCAATTGAGCAATCTAACGAATTGTCTAAATAATTTGATTTAAAAATGGTTGCCGTGGGGTAAACAAATGCTTTCGTCGTAAGTTTCCGAGTAGTTTGTGAGGTTATTTGTTGGAGTTGAACCTTATTATTTTCAGTTTTATTGGTAATGGTTTCTTAAAGAGTAGCTACTTGGAGAAGTACCAAATTGTCTTCGTAAAACTTGCTTTGATGGTGTTTTCTCGGCTTTGCAGAGTTGTGCTTAGTGTAGGTAAGCGGTAAGTTTAGTCTGAAAGCAAGTATATTGGAAACTGGTGAAAAATGAGCAGGATTCTGATTAAACCTCTTTTCATCTAATGAAAAGTGGTTAATTCCATGTAAAGCTTTCCGCTGTATTCATTTGATCACTGAAACAGATCTAAAAAGTCTATGAAGTAGCATAAAACTGAAAAATATTTCAAACAACCGAAAAACTAAAACGAGAAAGTTGATTGTTTACCCCACGGCCGACATTTTGACGTAGGTCAGCTGTTTTCTTAGATTGTCTAATAGAAACATTGAAACTGTGAACAAATGTAATTTAATCTTTAGATTTAGACTTATAATGATATAATTTTAAAATAGATTAGACCAATAGCTTTAACATAACCAATCTAACAATGCTTTTAATCTTTGCATGTCGTACGAATGCGAAACGCTGTCTGGAGGCAATAAGTCTACTTCAACAACCAGGTTGGTAATTATTAATTTGATTTTGGGCATGTATCCATATTATTGTAAAAAATTAAAATATATCTAGTAAATTTGATAATAAAAACGAATAGAATTAATTTGATCCAATAAAAATAAGATTTTTCTTCGGTAAAGGGAAGAAAAATATATAACCATCTTATGAATAGTGGACGGAAGCTGTAAGTTCTTATAAACGTACAATACATTGCAGAGAATCATTTAACTGATTCACCCTATATCACCTCCATTTATCAGCTTTATAGAGAGTCCCAGTTTCGTTAAGAAACCACCAAAAAAAACTAACGACAGAGGCATAGTTGAAAAATTGACCATCATGCTCGATGTCTGCGCTTAACTTTCCTCAAACTCAACCAATTCACTCATCTGAGTGTTCTTAGACCAAAACGGACAATTTACCTCAATTATAACTCGAGATATGAAAAAAAACATCTGGAATGAACGAAAAAAGTCTTGTATAACTGAAGGAGGGTATAAATTGAGTGACTGATGACAAATTTAGGCATAAAAATGGTGTTGTCAAAAAAAATGAAGAAAATCGGCTAAAGCGCTAGATTTTTATGAATTTTTTCAATATATAGATAATAAGAAGACAATTTTTCCAACCGAATAAGCCTTTAACCTAAATCAGAACATTTTTTCTTTCAATTGAACCATATAATTCAACAGTACAAAAATAACGGTGATCATTTTGGTTTTTCGTTTCTATCAAATTGCTGGTCATAATTTGCGCACCATATTTGGAGGTTACCGTCTTAATCTGCATCTTATAGAAATTAAAATATCTTTGACACAAAATGTGTTATAAGCCTTCTAAATTTTTTAACCCAAATATATCAAAACGTGTTTGCATTATGTAGGCAACATCTTCTAGTTGACATCGGAATTATTAAGTAAGAAACAGAATTAATTAGATACGATGTCATTAAGTATGATAAAATCCATGATAAATATTTATATCTTCAATATTTTCACATCTTGACGTGACTTCTTAAGTAATTAACCGAATATTATCATGTAATTTTGTAAATCTGCGTAAATTAATGTCCTACCAAATCAATTTCATGAAGATGTTAATTTTAATAACATAAATAATCTCTGTATCACCAGACTCTAAAAACTTTGGTTTATGGGGCTGTAATTGGAAAAAAATTAGTAGCAGAAATTCATTATTGTACAAATTCAAAGACTCATATTTTGATCTTTTAACTTAACATTTAAACGCACGTTGTAAATTCTACTACACTAATTTCTTTACCAAACTTCACTAAACGAACTAATTTATATTTTAAATGCACTATATACAACTAATTTATATTAAATACCCGCTATTCAAGCTGTCATTTATCGCACTAACTATTTTACCTACTCCAAACTTTATAGTCGTCGGATATTTATAGACTAAAGCTCCTGGAAGATTAGATTTTGAGGAAATCGATACGTTTGCCAAATTAACGGAGACGAATAATTCATATGTTGGGATACCGATTACTGAGACCTACTTTCTGTGCTTAGCGAAGACTTCTACATATATTTACATTTCGATGTAGTTTATCGCGCTGGGGCGTCATCTCGAATTGGATTAGATCTATTGGATTTAGGTCCGGACTATATGCTGGCCACTCCATAATTTGAAAACCGACTTCTGCAATGTAATCTTGCAGGATTCTGGCAGTGTGTGGCCTGGCAACGACGTGAAGTACAACATGAATTGCTAAAATCTTCTCGATGTATCTATCAGCCGTTAAACTTCTTTTTCCGTCAACACGATCGCCCCTACGAATGAGGGGTCGGTTCGTGCTCCTATAGAAATTGCAGATCATGCAGGAACCATCTCCATAAGTACTCCGCTCTTCAAAGCAGCATTTTGCAAATCGCTCTCTTGGTCTTCGGGCACTTTTTCGGTCGCTACCATGGAGGCATATTCTGGTTTCATCTGAGAACAGAACAGATCTTCATTGTTCCAACGTCCAATTCAGATGATCTTATACAAATGCAGGCGGTTTTGCCGTTGAGCTGGTGTCAGTTTTGAACCAATCAATAATTTGTAAAAAAAAATAGTTAAAGTCAAAAGCCGATTTCTATGCACACTTTCTGATCTTGTCCAGATACTAGTGATCTCAGATTGGATTATATATACATCGAAATATAATTTTATTTCTGTGTTATTAGTGAAATAAATAAAAACATCATTTCAAATGCGAAAAAGTATTTAGAAAGTTATTTATGGTGGTGGAATTAACATAGATATGTTTATGATATTTGATGATTTGTGAAACACTAAAATTTTTATTAAGACTATTAAAATATAGTGAATACAAATAAAAGTTTTACTCAATACTGAATTCCTCATAAACATGTTTGGTAAATAATATTATTTCGTTTATTCTATACGTAGAATTCCTTCCCTCGAAATTATTTCATTTCATACTAAAATAATATGGATACATTTTTTAACAATTTATTATGAAGTAATCTCAACATTACTGACACATTTAAAGCAAATTTTTTATTTAATATGAAATGTATCGAATATAAATTCCATCAAATTTACCTAAACAATAAAAGTAGCATTCTGTCCTTGTCTTTGTAAAGAAAGTACACGTGGTATTAGCGTTAACAGAAGGGTATCACGTGCACTTAAACTTTGGATAACGTTGAAAATCACAACTTTTTTTTCAAATGCTGGTCTCATTCTGCCTTTGTGTAAGCGCTTTAGTGAGAACCGAGAGATTACTGAAAATGACCAGCGCCCAGTCCGCCCTGTGACTGTTTCAACTCCGGAATCAGTAACCAAAATCAACCAAATTGATTGATGATTGCCGAGGCTGTGAAAGCCGATAAAGAAAAATTTATTCGAGGAATTACACATGACAAAAGTCTGTGCGAAGTAGGTGCCAAAAAATTTGAATCCAGACCAAAAGTTCTAGTGTCAATGGATCTGCTCAGATTTCCTTGAAAGGTTAGAAAAAAGATCTGGTTTGAAAGGAACCCGATTTGAGTCGATGGAAGCGGTGAAGCAAAAAACGACAGAGTTCCTAAAGGCACTCACCAAAGAAGACTTTCAGCATTATTTCGATCAATGGAAAAAACGCTTGGAAAGGTGTGTGGCGTAACCAGTCTGGTTATTCAATAACCAGACCTCGTAGTTTTTGATAAACATTGAAACCCATAATTTTCTTTTTAAATTTTAAAACGAATAACACTTTTTGGTGACAACGTTGCCAACAGTAAACAAAAATGGATGAACGTTGAATGATGATGAAACTGTTAATTTTTATTACTAAGAAAGAGGAAATCCTGTCGATTCTTATTACCTAAATAGTTAATTTGCGTTGCCCTCGTTTTAGCTATCGACGCTCTGCAGAATTTATTAATCTCCTGAATCTCTAACTTGAAACCAAGGTTATTCCTCTAGGTCAAATCCAAGTATTTTCCACTCATAAATGTTTGACAGTTACATAGTTATGTATCAGTTTCTTTCTCTATACCAAAGAACTACTAATCCGGATTGAGATAACTTCTGGTGTTGTAAAATCCACTACAGTGTGGGAACTAGTGACAGCGAAACAGTTACCCAGTGGTGTACCTAGCTTACCATCAAACAATAAGTAAGATTTCGGACGAAAAACAAAGCTAGATAACCGATAAGCTAGATATTAGGAAAGTTAGTCGTTTCTAATGAAGATATTGCTGAAAGGATCAGCATTAAACTAGCCTTTGGTTTGAACCATCATCAATGATAATGGAAAGTAGTATAGCACACACACCAGCCATGATGTATGACAGCATTTTGAAAAGAAGAAGTTTGAAGAGTATCCCATGATCTTAGGGTCACCATAAGGGATCTGTGAAGATAGCATTTTAGAGATAAAAGGTTTTTAAGTTCCAAAACATACTAGAACTCAGTGAAAAATGGTGTACATGCCATTCGATCGGTTACGTTTGTCGTTCAATAGTCACTACCTGTTCAACTTTTTACGTAAGAAGAAGATGAGAGTGGAAGGCACATGTCAACAAAATGGCGGGATGGTCGGCTGGCGAAACAAGCATTCAAGGAGAAGCCAACTACCAGAAAATCAGCAGGTAGACCTCCAAACAAATAAGGTGAATCATGGACATCGACATCCCAAGATAGAGACTCAATTGATCGACTGTATTATTGAAATTAATTACTGTCTTGTTAAAAATTCTAACGGGAAAATAGAATTCTTATTATTGTATCTATTTAAATTACTTTCAAAGATTCAGTTTTTTTTTGGAAACTCTTCAAATTATTCCTGCCCACAAGTTTTCAATATATACATTTAAAAAAATTATAAATTGCATCCGGTTCTTATGACAAATATGATGAATATGCACGATGACTAATTTTGAAAAACTGATTTACGACGTTGAAAAGTAGCTTATATTTAGAAAAATATATATCTGCAAAAATATAAAGACATTTCGATTTATATTATCTTATATTACAAGTTAAAACATGATTCTTTTACCAATATACAGATTGGAATATCCACACGGACCAATAAGGTGCTTCATTTAATATTTTCGAAAACTGCAATCTTTTAATTTATTTTCTGGAAAATAAATTGGAAATTAAACATAGTAATAGCACTATATTGAATTTCTTACATTTCACTATTTTTTCTCGAAGAATGATTATTTTCGTCTCTGTTATTTACAAGTCTGGATTTTAAGCCAAGTAAAATTATTTTCTTCGATTGTTTGCCAAAGTATTTTGTGACTTAAATCTAGCATAACAAAATTATTATAAAAATCGAATGATCAAATTCCATAGACGTGAAGTAATTAAATTTTTCAAAAAATGCCGTTGTAGCCATTTAAACTGAATTAATCCACCAATTTCCTACAAGTATCATCCATTTGAATTTAAGTAACTAACATATTAAGAATAAGTTGGAATTTCCGGAACCGTTAGTGATATTCAAACTGAATACACTGTTTAAACCACCACTACACCAACACTCACAATTACACTGTCTGACGCGAGTTTCGATAACCAAGTTATCGTCTTCAGATACTGAAGGTAAACTAAAACGTTTCATACTAAATTTTCTCACAAATAAACTTTCCTCCGCGAATATTAATTCCGGCAGGAAAACCTCCTTGGTGGAAACTGAAGGTTCCGATCTAAATACGAGTAAAGAACGATTTTAACTAGAATTAATTGATAGCAAAGAAAAAGCCAAAAATGTCCTGCTTTGAAGTAATCGTTGCCTTAAAATGGGGAATATTTTCTTGTAAATTTTATTCACGAGGGCCGTTTTCTTTTCAACCTCACATAAAAGACAAGTTCATATAGAACAGTAATTTTGTTACCAAAAGACTTTTCGACATAATCAACGAAGAGATTGAGACAGTTGTCATATCTGTGGACAAGCTTTTCAATACCCTCTGTAGCCTAACCGTTCAGTAACAATAGAGAACAAAACCGACCTTGAAACTTTTGGAAATTCCATAGACAGAGCAGTGATGGTGAATCAGCGGTTTTCTTTAACCATTCTTTCAACTCGTTGAAACAGGTCATCTGAAACGACAGATTTGCGTCTTTGGCCCCCTCCATCATGCACATCATTACGTTCATCTTTAAACTTTCGACACCATTCACTCACAACATCATCACTCATGAAGTTTTTCCCATATACACTTCTGCAGCACTACGGCCTTCAGCCCGTAGAAAACGAATCACACTTCGCAATTCACACTTGGCGGGAGTATCAATAATAGTTTATGTTTATGTTTACGTGGCTGTAGCACAACGCCGACTGACGCCTGATTGTCAACAATGGCGGAGTGTGTAGTGCGAGAGCTTCGCAGACGCCTACAGCACATGCCCGCGTAGCGTCTGCTCCGAGCGATTGGAGGTTGAAAAAAAAACGGTCCTCGTACTTTAGATTTAAATATGAAAACCCAGTTATGTTGAGATTATGTTAAAATTTAATTTCTATCAAATTTATTTCGAATCGGACGTTTATATTATTTGTTTATTTCTAGTTCGACGACACAGCAAACTAGCACGGGTTCCGATTTGGCTCACAGATCACCAGGTGGCGGCGACGTAAGGACATGGTATGACGATTTGAACTCTCCCCTTATTCAACAAGACGGTAACGAAAAGAGCCTTAAATTGAGATTTGACGTCAGTCAATACGCTCCAGAAGAAATCGTAGTCAAAACCGTTGATAACAAACTTTTGGTAAGTAACTATCTTCACATTGTCAAATCTCGCTCCGTTTCAATCATCATACATTTAAAAAAAAAATTGAAGAGTAATGTAATCCTTTTCGTAAATATGTTTTTTATTATTTTTATCGAGAAATCTGCCAACAATTAAAAATTTAAATTTAAAATAAAGTTATTTTTCTCAGAATGTCTGTAACGGAAGTCACCACTAATAATTATTTCTCAGAAACTGCTTCGTTATATATTTGTATCTGGTTTATAAATGTGTGTTTGTTCAATGAAATTAGACGTTGAATACGGATTGGTTTACTTGGAACTCTACACCTAATTTGTTCCTTACATTTGATTCTGTTAAACCCTTTCAGTGCATTTGACTAGTTGTGGATTGCTTACTTTTAGTTTGAAACCGTTCTTTGTGAGGTGTATACCGCATTTATGTTAACACATGTCAAAAATAAAACAAAACGAGTAGTTTTTCATTAAAAGTTAAAAAAAAAGGTGAATCCAGTCAGACATTAGCTATCGAGTTCCAATCCCAGGTACGCGCATAATCTTGACAGTGAGACGGGCAGTTCAAATCGTAAAAGTACGAAAAAAGCGAAAACTAAAGTGGTGTAAGGTGCTGTTTTCACTTGGTTTTTGCAAAAACGGTCTTCTGTCAGCCCATATCGGGGCCCATTTTGCGCATTGGTATTAAACAACATGAATCTTGGTTGTGACCCACCTTTATCGTAAGTTCTGATTGGTTTAAAAATGTTATATTACGACATGGGACTATGATTTCAAGGTCAACCAAGTCTTAAATGATTGCAACGCACATTTAGTGATGAAAGTCCTTCTCGAGCAATCATCTTTTCGCTGGTGTAGCGAATTTAAAAGCGCAAGGATATCGCTTGGTGATGAAGCACGTTCTGGCAGATCCTGTTCAGCAGGTACTAATGTTGCCTACGAGACGAGACTTTGACATGTCTTTTCTCAAACTTATTGTATATTAGGATATGGGAAAATTAATAAATTGACACCATATACAATTTTTTTCTCATTGGTACTATGCGACTTCCATTTGGTGAAGGATCAGTTATAGTATGGAGAAGCATATCTTTTAAAATTCGCACAGAGTTAGTCTTTATCAAAAATAGGACGTTTACGGCGCATAGGTACCTGACAAAGATTCGAAAAGATCATTCTTGGTTATAATTGGACACGACGCAACTTTTATGCATGATAACTCACGACCACACACTGCTTAGATAGTTACCGCGTTAGTCGACAAGGTTCAAATCTCGCAATTTGCTCAGCCTGCTCGTAGTCCAGACTTGAATCCCATTGAACACATTATGAATAAGATGGGGATACGCCTACGAAGGCACACAGTGCAGAAAGCAAATGTGATCCAAAGGTGCAAGGTGTTATCATTGCCTAAGAAGGGAATACTCGCAACGTAAATGATCCATACTGGGCCGACAACCAGTTGTAGAGAATGCAGACAAAAACGGAGATGTTTTTATCTTTACAGACTCGATACGATATTTACGAAAGTCTGTACATTTTGAAACTAATCAAAAATATGATAAGAAAGTTGCAGAAATGCTGGGAATTTATCACGAAATATGGATGTCTTTGTTTTGTTTGCTTGGTCAGAACCCGGCATTTAATCTAAAGAAACTTGTTGAACAAGTACTCCAATAAAAAGAAGTCCGAAAGTTTTAGATCTGGGGATGTCAGTGGCCTTTCAATAGGTTTCCTTTTATCTATCCATTCTCCTGAAAACACTCACTAATAGGTCTTACCTTAAGGGTCATTAGCTAATCGCTACACTTTATTTCTTTATTGATTATGGTACAATTTTGAGTATTTAAGTAAGTTTTCAGCATAAAGAGAAGTACATTCATGTGTAAGTGATAATATCATCCATTGTTATATAGATACAAGGCTTAAAAATAAACTTGGTATTTGGCAACCTAACCTACCTTATTCTTATTACCAAAATAAATGTTCCACTGCCAACAATATGTATTAAAAGATATTTATATTGTCGCGTGAAATACTTGTTAAAAATAATGCACATCATAGCTATCTGTCTTCAAAATTACACGAAATCAACATTAAGATATTTATAAATATCATTTTTTTTTTAGTAAATATGTTTTTAAATGCTCGCTTGAAGAATGCAGTCATTATCCAACTGTTAAATTCTACTACTACATTTTGAAATACTCCTCTAGCAGTCTAGAAAATTCTTGAAGCGAATATTATTAAAAATAACTTAGTCACGTTTTTTACATAGTATGTATTGACAATATTTGTAATTTACATCTAATAAACATGCCACACATCTATTAAAAACAAAAACTTAAAAAATAATCATTTTAAATATCAATTAGCTCTATTTTTTCCTTTTATGACGGGTTGCACTTTCTCTGATATTTGACTCTAGAACTTACGAGATCAAGAATAGCGAATACGAGAACTTGGTTCCAACAAGACAAAGCGACCTGTCACACATCAAATGGCGTTTATGAGACAGATGTTTCCTCCAAGACTAATTTCCAAAAGAAGTGATATCACTTGGCTCCAACGTAGCCCAGACTTGACGTGTCTTGATTTTCTTTATGGGGACACTTGAAATATAAAATCTACATGAACAATCCGAGCGACATCAGTCAGCTAAAGGAAAATATTCGCCAATAAATGGCTGCAATCACACCGGATTTATTGACAAGAGTTTTCACAAATCTGCGTTCGCGTTTGGAGAAGTGCCGTCTTCAAGAGGGCCGTCATTTAGATGAAGTTCTTTTTAAAAAATAAACTTTCTTCAATTACTTAATCATCACATCTTTTATTTCAATAATACTTCACGTATTTATTTTTTCAACCAATACTTAATAAGTGCATGCTCTATTGCGCCACCCTGTATAATTAGACCATTACAAATATTGATGTGGACATAAAAGATACTGCTGCTAAACAATGTTCTCATTAATATATTACGAATATTTTAAAGTTAACTTTTTAGTATACATATTTTTTTTTAATTAACTTAAACTGACTTTCCATTTACCAATCTTTTTGGCTATCGAAGTGTTTGGTGAAGAAAATATGGCCCTTGGGCTGTGATAAGTTGGATTATGAAAGACGTCGACGGAATTTAAATTCTGCTCCAAAATTGCCCGAATGTTTCCGAGGTATCTGTGACTTTATGTCTTCTCTTTTGTCACACATAACAATCTGACGATAGTTAATATGATAAGATGTGTTTCGCATTAGAATGTATAAGGAAGCGTTAAACTTTATCATAATGTCATCTAAAGTATATATATATTCAGTACAATGAACTTCGTAATGTCTTATATGTTAGTGAGAGTGTGCATACAAAATTGTGTCTTAGTTTAGCGTTGAATAGATAGCAGGTATTTAAACAATTTGGCACGTGATCAACCTGGCATATGCTAGGAATAAAAATATGAGTAAATTTCAACGTTAAAACAATGATTTATTTATTTTAGTAAAAGTAAAAACGAAAAGTATATCATGGAATATTTTATAACCAATAAAGAAAAGATAATGTACTGACCACTACCACCTACTATGCAACTGAGAAAAGTCCAGGAATGGAAGAAAATAATGATAAAAAATAAGGAGCCAAAATAATGGCAAGACTTCAGTACACCACCCACATCTGATCCTGATGAAATTTCACACAAATGAAATGAAGTGATTGACCAAATTTGGTACAGCGAAAACGTCTAAATTCAGTGATATAGAAGTTCGAATTTGGAGTCGTTTACTGAAGGAAATAGTTGATGGACACCTATTTCAGTTATTCGATGTAGAGCATTCACCGACCTGACTCTGTTTTACCGGTACTACCACGGCAAATGCTCTTCTGAACTGTCTTGTATGATATCGTCTAGAGCAGTTTTTATAAGACCTACTCGCAGGCACACGGGGCTCATGAACACCCATGCTTAAGATGTGAGGTAACCAGATAGGATTTCTGGAGGATGCAGGAACTAAAAATTTGCGACTATACAAGACACCTTCGTATTTTTGATTTGTGGTATTCTTAAGTCGCAATCAATAGACTAATAACGACATGGTTTTCCTTGTATCTCAAAAACTGAAGATGGACGAGACGGAGCCGATCTCTCAGTCCAACTACCCCTGTCAATGGGCTTCTATCCATTAGTATTTCAAGCGGAAACCATTGCCAGGATGAAAAACTCTTTATTAGTACTCTAAAAGCTAGTCTCAGAATAGAAATCACTAAATATTCAGGTCAACGAGCCATCCTGTCGAATGATAAAGGACAAAGGAATTCTAAGTCATTCCTTATTTAATTACTAAATGGGAAGTGTCTCAATGGTTTCTGCTAATGAGGACTTGCTTTGCGATTATAAAGCTGTCCTTGGCTTATGTTTCTTGAAACATGATGCAGCGCCGTAAACTTTAACTTTGTGGAAACCAAACTGAAGACACTGATTACACTACCACTAAACCAAGTCATAAGTACTCTAATGCACGTTTCGGTAATTAAGTTTTTGTCTTCGGATACTGCAGTTAAACTGACAACAACTTAGTAATTTTTTAATGATTGTAAATAATTTACTTACAATTTGGCTTTTCTATAGTTACCAGTAGATAGACAATGTAATAAGTTATCATAATCTCTAGTTGAACTTGATACCTAACTAATTAGAAATATCTTTGAAGAGTTCCAATGATGAAGCATCGTTCTTCTATGTTGAAATCACTAGAAATTTTATTAACTGTTTAAATTTTTCATAGCCTTCCAGCTCTGAGTATTACTTTAATGCGGCACCAAAAAATTTAATCTGTATCTTGTATTTACTACAATTCCAAATTACAATCTGATTATTTTTAATGATTTTCAGGTTCACGCTAAACATGAGGAGAAAACCGAATCCAAATCCGTCTATAGAGAGTACAATAGGGAATTTTTACTGCCCAAAGGTACAAATCCCGAACACATTAAGAGTTCGTTGAGTAAAGATGGCGTACTGACAGTAGAAGCACCCCTTCCCGCCATCACTGCTGGTGAAAAATTAATTCCAATTCAACACTAAATTAAAATGAAATTTCTAGAGCTGTGGAGATATATGTTTACTGACATCCCCAATGATTCGTCATGACAATTAGAATTGATATATTCACGGCATTGACAATTTTTGAAATAATTTATTCCTGTAATGTTGGTAGACATATACTTCAAAGCTAGCCATTTCTGTTCACAAAGCTTGGTTACGCAAAAAAGTGAAATTTCAATATTATCAAAAACAGTTTAACAACTAACAACTTTATTTATGCTAACTGAAACTATTTTCGTTGAATTATCATGAAGATTTATAATAGTTCGATGTCGAATAACTTACAAAAAATTCACCCCGTAGTTTAACAAATTTGTATTATTCGTAGGCTATAAATAAATTATTTTCAATCTCTTATATTCGACTCATTTATTTTAGTTTTTATTATAAATTCGACAAGTGTACAAAATTATTGTGGCCTGTGCAACTGTAAGTGCAACTGTAATGATTTTTTGGTTAATAAAATATTACATTTATTCGAACGTTTATTATTTTAACACGTACAACAACCATGGGCCTGAAATATGAAATGAATGTTGAACAGGCCCGCCGCTAGCTGTTATATCGCCCGCGGGCAACACCGATTATACCGAACTCCGACTACTTTTAGTTTTCCTAAAAAAACCCTAGTAGTTCTGAAAAAAAATTACATATATGTCAATCAAACAATATCATAGAATTAGATCAATTCACAAACTTTCTTTTAAAAAACAATTTAATTAACAAACTGTGAATTTAATAATAATTTAAAGTTACATTTGGTTTCAATAATCCAACTCTACGAATACTAAACTATTAAAAGATTGAAGACGCCACGTTGTTAAGTATTTGGCAGCTATCAATAATGAACGAACAATGGACTGAAAAGGGAGAACCGGCTCCAAAGAAGGTAATGACTGTTCCATTTGCAGGCAAGTTCATGGCTTCGGTGTTCTGGGATGCGAGTGGGATTGTTTGGCTATCTTTGAGGATCAAAATGTACTTTATTTCTTAAATTTTACTAAGTTTGGCGACGTTGTTCTAATAAGTCTAATCCATTTTTATAACAAAACTACTGAATCATGGTTAAAAAAATAATTATGTTCAATTAAAGCTAGAGAAGCATGAATAATATGGTCTTCTAAAGAATCAGATTTTGGCTATTTCATGTTTCACACAACTGACATGAAACAGAAATTTTTAAGAAGTATCCAATAAATGAAACAGCAAATATGTAAAAATCAGTTTATTTGATCATTTTATGTAAAAATTACAGCAATTTTATATAGTTAATGGTAAAAAAGTCCAATGAGTGGTACAAATACAAAAAGGAGTATTCAAATTCATTTAATTAATGAGTTAACAAACAAAAGTTGAAACAGAACCAAAAACATCCCGTAAGAGGAGGTCCTGCTCAAATAACATCATTATAAGTGTTATGATAAAATAATAGAGGAGTAATGGTACTAGAAACTTAAAATTCCATCTTATTTTCATTCATTCATGTTCCTAGAATAAGTAGGACTCTACTACCATTACACCAAAACTTTTACATTGTCTGGTCCTTCAAGCCGCACGGAAACCATACAGTTTAATTGTAAGTCTTGGTATAGTTGTGGTATAGTTGTAGTATGAGTAACTTATTCTAGAAATTGCAACATGTAAAAATCAATTATCCCAAGTTTTATGATGAAAAATCTTTAACAGAAAATGATGGTTTGGAACACAACCCAGACAAGACAACTTACACGGCAATACTACATATATCTAATAGATATTGCAGCTACCAGGAAAAAAATATATTAAATGTTTCTAAATGCTAAATAGTATAAATTTATGTTGTGAATTGAGCTGCCATAATTTAATATTTAATTATTAGGCACATGTCATTTAACAACTCAATTTGAAAATATATAAATTTTAGTAATTTACAAAAAGATTCACCAATACTTAATTTGAATATATTTCACTGGAATTATTTACATATAAAAATAATTAAAAAATGTTTCAGTATGTTCTGTCAGATTTTATTTTACGAGGCAATATAGAAAATAATACATTGTTACCAGTACTTTTTGAATAATGGAATGAAAAACAGTCTTTTTCAGAAAAAAACGTGAAATATAAAACAATTAAACTGCACAAAACATACTGAAAATAAATGCGGATTATCACAAATAGAAATAAAAAAAACTAAGGAGAAACAAAATCAATATTGGAATGAATGTAATTATTTTAGATTACTTCATTCATACTTAGAACAAAACACAATTTTTCCTATTTTAATCAGTTCTGTAGCGAAACTTTGATTTTGTTTATCATAATTATTTATTAGAACATTCATATCATACCGAAAGTGTATTTTAATTAACTATTTTTATACAAAGTGAGTCCTTATCCATATTATTTAAACGAAGAAATTTTTAACCACCAGTCTTAGATAAAATACAACTCTAGTATTTAGAAAGCAAAAATAAATGTAAATGTATGATTCAATCAAAGACATCACAACGAAAAGTCAAATTCTTTACTTACTTATATATGCGGAAAATTCTTCTCTAAACTTTACTATAGGTACATCAAAAATTTTTTTAAAAATCAATATTAATCTAAAGATTAAATATTAACTTTAAAAAATCTTAGACTTATCAGAAACTAACAACCAAATATATTCCGGTCAGTGCTATTTGTAGAATTATTTATAAGTATAGAGTGCCAAAAGTAGATTATTTTAATTTAAATTATCCTTAGGTTGTACTTGTAGGTTATGTTATGTTTTCTTTTCAATTAGTGCTTTAGGAGACACATAAGTAATAACTTATAATGGCCAATTTATTAAGAAAATAAAATAAAGAAAGATTTAAGAAATTTAATTGAAAAACTAGAACAATTTGGAAGTGAATTGAAAAAAATCTTTATTTAGATACTCTTACTAACTCATTGTACCATCAGAAGCGTCCGACAGAAACAAGTTTTGGGTTTTCGTATTTATCTTTAACAGAAGATTCCAAAAATGTTTAATGTAGTAATAAGTTTTGGGCTTACCGTTAGTTTCGAATTACCAATAAATTTTCGAGATTGAACACCTGCAGTATATATCACTAATTGATCGGTTTGTATTGACAAAAAAACACTGTAACTGAAACATTGTTGTTTGACGTTTTTTTTAAATAAAGTATACCTTAGTTTAGTAAGACTTACAAATACCTAGTACCTGGACAATGAAAACGTGAATACTTTGCATAAAATAAATCAAACAACCGTGGAATAATGAATCTACAACAGTCATACCTAAACTATGCTTCACACCTGGAAGAACTAACACATAAATTTTGTAGGAATAGCATTTGTTAACAATTAAAGACATCAACCATAAAAATATAGTAAACAACAAAGCCATGGAAATTGCTGTTTTAAGACACTTGTAATTACAACAATCAATATCGCAAAGTTTCAGGGTAAAAAGTGTTTCTCGTACCAGAGTTTTTAAAATTCTATTTAACATAACCATAGGTCTCAATATAAATTAATAAATGACGAGTTATGTCCGATAAAGTATTGCAAAGATACAACTTTCGACAAGTTTTTTTGGTATCACGCGGTTATCATAACATAACCAATCGAGTGGCTCGACTGGTGTAATTGGGAGTTTACTTTTACGTTTTGTTTGTCAAAGTTTGGCAATACTGTTGATTTTCAAACTACGTTTATAGCGATAATATGAACACTCTGTTTACAACGTTGCCAGCTGATCCAATAATAATTGCATAATAATAAAATTCCACAATTATATATTGAGATTTTGTCTCTACACTGTAATGTCTTTGAATTCGATACTTCGATAATTGAAGTGATATTTTTTTATAAAAGACTGGGTGAGTCTATATACACATAAAAATATCTAAAAAAACGTTTCAATTAAATTATTATTTTAAAATTGATACCAAAAAATAGTAGTTGGAAAATCTATCCCCCACCAGATTGAATCTTGCATCTTAGAAATTTTGTAAATGTGAAAATTTTCGTATTTTCGTATTAATTGATGCTATTCGATATTGTTTAAATATTTTTGAATCTATAATATTATTTTATAATAGCAGGGAAAAAAATAAATTTATATATAAATATGCATTTATGGTGAATATAATGATTTGAACAAGGGGAGGCAATATGTGCTACAAAACGAATATTAAATACCTAGTGTAATATGTTTTATTTAAATTTATAAATAATAATTTGGTTGAATTGCGATATACATTGTATTTTTGTTAATATGCTTAATAAGTTTAAATTGTCTTCAAAATATATTTCAAAACATTCAAATGATGACTTATTGGCGTATCACTTTGAAAAAAAATGAAAAGTGATTTTTTATATAATAGTTTCAAATGTTAAGTGAGTAATAAACAATTTTTAATAAATAATTTTGAGTAATTTAGTGTCAATAAATATACCTGCAACTTAAAAAAACAAATTTCACAAAGATACTACATTTTTGGAGCATTAATTCAATCTAGAAATATGGGTTTGAGATTTTCATGTCAATTTATAATAAAACCCGATGACTATTAATTAAAATTATGAATATATAAAAAGTTCTAAAAACTAAAACGCAAAAGGCGATGATACTATCAAGGAAACATAAAAAAACTTGTATACCATTCGAATTTCGATTTGTGACACTATTACACCGACATTTAAATTAAATTTTTTCCATCAATATCGAAATTCCAAATATGGTAATTAACATACGGTTTGGTATATTTAATCCCATAAACTACAAATAAAAGGCGTAATCAAATTAAATAGGATTAAATACACACGGACCCTGTATTTGTTTCAAATATTTTCCACTAACATTACAAAAATATTTAGGTCCTTTTATTTACATTTCTTTAAGTAGCTTTCACTCAACAGAGGAATTTTATGAAAAGGGAAACATTTAGAAAAGTCTATCACAATATAATCTTTAATAGAAATTCCATTTTGACACGAATTGATAGCTATTTACATACCAAAGGAGAAACATATTTTTATACAGTTTAATATTCGACGCGAAGAGAGGCACCGCATTTTCCTCTTGAGGTGTGTACATAGTTTTTTCAACTATACCTTAAAAAGAAATTTTTGCAGCTGCCAAGTAGATAATCAAGTTGATCATACCTAATGATGACACCTACAAGCACGTTTGGTATCATTAAAGTACCTATTTTTAGTTATTTTAATTTCACAAGAAAATATGAAGGAATGTTAGTCAAGGCCGTTTGACATAGTGCAATGCAATGCAAGACGCAATATCTCTTGATCAAAATCATGGACAGATGAAGTTAAGCTGATTGTTTTATACAAGATGTCGTACTTGCAACATTATCGGTTTAGTGCCATTTTTATTGAGTGCAATTTTGTAATGTAATCTAGTTACTTTTGGTGTTACAACCAACCTGTACATCAGACTTCAAAAGCAAGGTAGCAGCAGATATAATGATTACCACACTTTGGCAGAATATAGGGAATCGTTTTCCCATTTGAAAATTCTATTACAAGAACTGGTGATTAACTTCCTGATCTAATCGACAATCATTTTTTCTTATTGAATGTTTTGACAAGTCTCTGCTCTATAAGTTCAAAAATTGATCACATAAACCCCGATTCATTCGTCTATGTTCAAAAAATTCGTTCATTGTAACATATATTGCAGTGAAGTAACTGTAGATATTTCTATTCAAATTTAGGGTGTCACCCACCTCCCATTTCATACAGTAAAGTAACTATAATTATAATACATTATAAATAAGTTAGAATCTTTGATCACCGTTTAGATTTCTTTATATACATGTACTTTTAAGGTTATGTTTATTGCGAACCAGCGAATCTAAACGATTTTGATTTATTTATAATGTATTATATACTTACTTTACTGTATTAAATGGGTGGTGAGTGAGACCCCTCAATTTGAATAGAAATATCTACAGTTATTTACTTCAACATAATTTAAAATGAACGACGAATTTTTTAAATATAGAAGAATGAATCGGGACTCAACAAAACATTCAATAAGAAAACCTGATTTTGCAACTATCTGCATCTGTATTTGTATCTGTATCTGCAACTACAAACTACACTAGAAAAGTGAGGTTATGTTTTTAACGTTCACCAACGATCAGCGAGTGAAAAGTAGAAAGTTGGTTAACTTCGAAGTCAAGAGCGCGTACAAGCTCAATCATTGTGTACGTTACCACAGTTTGTGAACAAGTTGAGCTATGTTTGACATTTATGAACGTCTAGAGCGTGTCACGCTCGCGTTCATTCTGCTTACCGCTTAAGTTTCAGATTTGATTCAGTGGCAATTGAATTTCTATTATAGAATTAATAACCTAAATGCGATTGAAATAAATACATTCGAACTAAGATTAATCAAAAAAAAATTCCTCTGTTGAACTATGTGATATGCCAACTATACGATAAATTATTTTTAAGTATATTCTTCAATTCCCGATACGGTTTAGTTACCTAAATGTCCTTAAATCACGATATTTATATATATTTATTTACGTCGAATAATATTGAACGTCATCCTGTCGCATTGTGATACTCATCTTATACTATCCAATAAAACGGGTTTTTCGTAACGTACCCGTGTAGGGTTTTTGTCAGACTGAAGTTTGTTGAACGCCGCCGACGTAGCTATTCAAAGGTTTGTGTTCAGATTCGCATTCGGAGTCTTCTATTTCGCAAAGGTTGGTCGAGAGGTCGCTGTTACTTGCATAACCCAATAGGGAATGTCTCTCTTCTGAAATTGTAAATTTATTTATTGAAGATTGTATTATATAATATGAAAATATGTTACTTGAAAACAAATAAAAGTTTGATAAAGTATCACAACAATAGTAAAACAACGTAAATAAAAGCTTAAATAATGTTTTACAAATTTTACGGTTAGTTCGGTTTATCGTTATCCTTAGGGCTAAAAGTTAACCTAATCACCGTGAGGTTAACAACGCTATCATAGAAAACTGGGTTTTAGTATTTTAGTAGAATGTTTAAGTAATCATTTTGGCTTTCGAGTCGCTTTGCACCTATATCTTAAAATATATTTTGTACCCCATTGTTCTGCCTCCAAAATACATAAACTTCTTCCAGATAAGGCTACTTTCCTGAAGGTTTTTTTGTCCTACTTCCTTATCTAAACCTTTTACTGTATTGGGCAGGACATTCGCAGAGAAGAGACTCCACTAAGCTTATAGTCTTAAGGTAGTCTTTGACGGGGTAGCGACCTGTCAGAAGACTTACCACCAATCTAAGGTCGTTTCCGGACATCTCGAGAAGTTCCTCATGTTTCTTAGAAGATTTGGTTACAAATCTTCTGGATTGTCCTGGAATGTTTCTCCGGTAAGACTTCATCTAATCCTTCAGCTTTACCTTCATTTTGCTGATATGACATTCCACGAGAGTAGGGATCTGGTTCAAAATATGTAGTAATTGCCACATTTTTGTCTGCTTGGTATATCTCGGTAGCCAGGCAACCGCATTAGGGTTATTTTTTTTTAAGTAATGCTGACATGTTCAGGTTGGGGTAGGAAACATTTTAGACTATTCTCGTATTCCGAATACATCTTAGCAAAAAAAATTGAAAGTAAAAATGTAATTTTTTTCATAATGTGTTAAACTTTAGTTCCTATGCGCAAGCGAAGCGGATTTTTATATTTTTTTGTTCATATAATTCGCAGTTTTTTACGCTACCGCAACATTGAAATAAGAAAATGAGTTCTATCGGCTCAACTTGGCAATGAATGGCTGAATACAGTGTTTACATAACCACAACACCAACAGGTAAACAGTTAACCTTCAGTCTCTGAAGACGATAGCTTGGTTATCGAAACGCGCGTCAAATAGTGTAATTGAGTGTTGGTGTAGTGATTATGTAAACAGTGTATTCAGTATGAATAAAACCAACAGTTTCAGAAATTCCAACTTAGTAATGATAAATTCTCAATAATAATTATCCAGTCCGTTAAATTTCTTATACAACTAGAGATCAATAAACACAATAAAACTATTAATATACCAGCATGAAAAAAAATTATCGCACGAAATAAAGTGCAGGTTGAATTTCAAATTTGAAAACTATCGGAAACTATGATAAAAATCTCGTTTTGTGTTAGGTTCCAGAACCATTTGTTCCAAGAATAGTAGGAAGATATAGTTTTACGAAAAGCCCTAATATCCAGGTTAGTTAACTTCAAACTAAGTACAATATTTTCAGAATAGGCAACTCTACAGCTGATTAAAGATTAATTCTAAATCAATTAAGTTAATAACAAAAGGTCGACAAACATTAATATATTTCTCTGTACACGTTTTTCTTTTTAGCTTTTTATCTTCATTCCCACCAATCCGTGCTTGTTAAGCTGATAAATTGATAGTTCACAACTCGATTGAAGCCAAATAATCGCATTAGGGGCTTATTATCCAATAATTATTATAAGCTGGTATTAATTATTCATAATCGATCAACAAACGTGAAAAGTAGGTATTCAATTTGATCCTATTATGCAACTGATACGACATTAATTAACAAGCATTAGCTAGTAGGTAAATAATATTGAAAGGTAATTATAATGTAGTACGTTTATAATGAAATTTATACAAGGTCTTGTCGAAAATTAACGTACTACCAGGAGACTTGAAACCAACATAAGTCAACAAAAAAAATTCTTTGGGTTTGTTATTAAATGATTATTAAGTAATTGATAACAATTAAAACCAAAAGTTCCATTCATAGCAAAGCAAAGTTTGCTTAAGTACATTTATTTTACAATGAAAACTAAAATTTTCTAGATTTTTGTAAACAGCAATGGTTTTAACAGACGGAATTAAGGGGGGTAGCTCTGCAAAAAGTTAAAAAGTAGTCCTCCTTCATAATGGAAATATATTTCTATCTCTACCTCTTGCTGATTCAGAAAACTTCGAGGTTAAAATGGTACTTCAAACTTTAAATTTTGAAAAGTATATCTGGCCAGAGACAGGGAATTACAAGATGGTAGGTTTACTGACGGAAATGCAAGGTGGTGTGTTATCTTTGCTTAAGGGATAGTAGAGCCAACACACTTCACTATACAAGCAGCACTAATGAACCGAACAGATCGAGTTTCAGGTAAGAAAATATGTCAAGAATGTACCGATTGTGAAGTCCGATCATATTTTGCTACGTCAGGCCTCATGAAGCAATTTGTGTTGAATACTTTCCCTAAAGTGTCAGTGGCTAAAGATAAAACTAATATTTTGTTGGTCCACAAATAAAAAAAATTATGGTCAGTAAAAAATTCCCATAGCTACTGAACACACTAGAAAAATAAGCGTGGATCAGCCTTAAAGCAATAATCCATGGCTTTCTTGTCAATAAAAAAGCAACAAGTTGTAAAGAGCTCATGTCTAATATGTTTGATAATATCAAATATATGGATGACATAATGTTCGTAGAAATAAATATGCTAATGCTTAGATCCTTCTAAAGTTAACTAGGGGGCACATTTAGAACAGCCAGAACACCTTCATCATAATGAATAGCTTAACCTAACTAATAATATTCTCATTATACTGTCCTTGATAATGAGAATATTATTGGTGACTAAGTTCGGAGTCTAATACTTACTTTGTATTTCTTTTTATATATTCGGAGATTTATCTCTTTTGTTTTTTGTAATTAAAAGTGATTAGCAAGTACGAAGATGGTCCCTGATCTAGAGATGACGTTATGTGATCCAATACTTTTATTTGAAAGGCATTAGCCCAACCAATATAAAAGCTGAACTAGATTCTATTCTGGATGAGACAGCTTCTTCGTTATCGTTAGTAAAATATCGGGTAGCAGAGTTTAAACGAGTCCGTACGACCTGCGAAGACCAGCATCGCAGTGGTCGACAACTCCAGAAATGTTGAAGAAAACCCACAATGAGGTACTGGATGATGAACGTCGGCTGAAAGTGTTCGAGGTAGCAGACTTAGTAGGCATTTCAAAAAGTACGGAATATCACATACTAACTGATCATTTGGACATGAGAAAACTGTATGCAAGATGGATGCCGCGTTTGCTCATAATGGAAGAAAAACGGCGACGTGAAGATGTATCCATCGAGTGTTTGACAATATTTCACAGAAATAAAGCTAAATTTTCAGCCGTTTCGTAACCATGGATGAAAGGAAATAGAAGAACAATCAAAACAATGGATTTGAAAGGGAAACCAGTTCAAAAGAAGGCAAAAATTGTTCCATCTGCAGACAAGCTCATGGTGTCTGTTTTTTCATTATTATCAACGGCGAATATTATACGAACGCTTGAGCGAACAAATAAAGCGAAAACCGCCGCATTTGGCGGCGAAGAAACTGTTGTTTCATCAAGATTATGCACCAGCTTACACATCCGATATACCAATGGCCAAAATTAATGCATAAAAGTTTGAATTGCTGACTCATGCACCCTATTCGCCAGATTTAAGCCACTCGGATTATTTTCTGTTCCTAGACTTGTAAAGATGGCTCGGTGGTCAAAGATTTACCAACAATGAAGAGGTGATGTAGGCAGTTAATGATTATTTTGAGGAGATTGACGATTCTTATTATAAAAAGAGAATCAAACCTATTAAACATCGCTGGGAAAAGTATATGGAGCTCAAAATTACTAAGATTACGTTGAAAAATAAATATCAAAGCAAACTTTATATCGCAGTATTTTTTCTTTCTTTATTTAGATATAATCAATTAAAATTAGCACTCTGACTATCAAATCGGGTTTACTTGTGTAATTATTTACTGTTTAACAGGTTTTTTCAAAGTTTTCACATCAATATTTTTTCAAATTAGAATTTTCCCACTTACCTAAAGTGGTAATTACAGAAGCTATATCGTCATCACAGATTTTTCGTCTATTTCTATTACTAGGGAATCCGTATGGTTCGACATCATCAGAATCTGCACCGGGACTTCGAAGGCTTTCGTCGGCTTCTGTTGGTATGTTATATTCGTGGGCTGGAAGATATGAATTAGGATGACGTGTATAACTATCGCCTATAAAAAACAAAAATCTTGTTGAATCATCATCATATCGACTCGAATTAAAACTGATTGATTTTTAACATACAAAATCAGTTTGTTAATATCTAACATTCTAAAAAAATCACAGCAAAGAGTATATCGACAAGGATATTAAATTTCTTCATGAGCAATACAACCATTCCAATGCTTCTCTAGTTTCTCGATGCCGTGCTTGTAGAAGGATTTGTCTTTTGCCTCAAAATAGGCTTCAGTTCAGTTCAACAATTGCTTCTTCATTTGAGCTGAATTTCTTACCGGCGAACATTTTTTTGAGATCAGCGAATAGCCAGTGGTCACTGGGGGCAAGATCTGCACTTACGGTGGATGGGGAAACAATTCGAAGTGTATTTCATTCAATTTTCCATCGTTGCCATCGATATGTGAATCGGTGCATTGTCTTGATGAAACAGTGGTTTTTTCTTCGACATATGAGGCCGATTTTTTCTTGATTTTTGCATTCAAACTATCCAACAACTCTATATAGTATTTGCTATTTGCTGATGAACAATATTCCACGTGCATCCCAAAATACTGAAACCATAACATTCCCAGCTGACTGTTGTGCCTTTGGACGTTTCCTAGGTGGTTCAACGGCTGTATTCCACTCGGATTCATGATTCATCCATTGTTACATATCGACGCAAAAAATTTAATTTTTTAGGTGTAAACATGGCCAAATACTGCTCTGAATCACCAACGCGTTTTTGTATCTGATCGACAGTGAGAAAACGCGACACCCACTTTAAAGAAGCTTTCTCACGGTCAAATGTTGATGCATAATAGTGAACATACTGCCTTCTGATATCTTGACGGCCTCAGGTATATCGCGCAATTTCAATTTACAATTAGATATAACCAATTTGTGGACTTTTTTGATGTTTTCTGAAGTAACCACCACAATTATATTCAGCAAATTAATAGCAAATTGCTGAGCATTATTTTGAATCCATTGTTTTGAAAATAATAAAAGTAGCTTCACTTAAATCGCTGTCACTTTTTTCTGACTAATCGAAATGTCATGAAATTTTACACATAGTGTTTTGAACGTTGGTATTTCATAAACGTCATATGGTTTTGACAATGGCAGCGCCATCTGTGTGTCAGTCACACGACTTATTGGGTGATGTATTATGATCGGTTTTGTGCTAAATTTTTAATTTTTATATAAATCAAATAATCAAATTATAACTATATCACATTCATGCAAAAGCTATCACATGCATATAAACTGTGTGTACTCACTAGGTTTAATAATGATCAAAGGCACTGCGGTGGTTAGAAAGAAAGATAAACCAAAAATTAGATATGAATTTATAAAAAAAATGGGTTATTGCCTACGGACATGCCAATAATATTCAAGTACATCTTTTATTTAGTCTCTGACACCTTCAGAGTGTTAGCTAAATCGAAATCATTTTTAAAACTGACTTTTCTGTATTTTCACGCAACAAATTGTTTTATACTCGACTCTATCCCATTATGTTGTTTTATGTGACGAATTTATGTGTAGAAATTTAGCGAATTGTTAAAAAATGGTTGGAATGTCTAAAAAAATGAAGATTAACTGCACTTAAGTAATACTATGAAGTGTAGGCTTTTTATGTGTATGAGTTTGGGATCAGTGGGATAAAGTTTGAGGGAATATAGACTGATATTAATAGTTTTAGTTGGGTAGTTAATGGAATATTGAAAAAATTTAAAAAACTATTTTCAAAATCTACTCAAAAAGTTTTTCATCTGAATACAGTTGATATTTTTATTGGTAATAAGAAATTAAATTATTGTAATCAATGATTTGCGACATGTAATAAAGTGCAAAATTACTGGGCAAAGGTGAATGTATATTTTTTTTACAACAAGACATACACTAAAGCCACATGTGGCAAGTTATCTTAAAAACAAATGCAAACTGCTCAAAATCAATGACTATATACAAGAAAATAGCTTCGTTTAGTGAGGTTAGATGTGTTTTAACGAATTTTTTAAAGTTTTTAGAAACTATCTCTACTTTTTATTGGATTTTAATGATATAAGTGTAGTAATATACTCTGAATAATTTACACAAACACAGTTTTTTGTGTATTTATTCGTTTATCGTTTATTTACAGACTAAACTTTGACTGATATCCATACTGATATCCATCAATCAGTTTTAAAAGTTTTTGGTAGGCTTGCACAATACATTATGAACTATGAACTATATTCTAGATGTTTATAGAATAGAAGTTGGCTATTACTAGACACTTTTAAAGGTTCTAGCGTGTTCTGGAACATCGTAAATGTATATATAAAAGAGAGGGTCAAATTAAATAAATAGTTGAATATTGGAGATCGAAGGCAATCCGAATAGTTATAAAGTGGAGTGATTGTTAATAGAATTGTAATTAGTGTAATAATTGTGTTGAATATTAATTATTTAACTTGTACAATTTTATCGACGAACCTATCCGAGAACGTTACATCAATATCACCAAATTTCAACACCTTGTAAATGTTACGTGAACCTACAGTAAATTAAAAATCAATTTATTTTACATCGATTAAATGACGAGGTTTGCTCTAAAAGTATCAATTCTATATTTATATCTCTTCTAACTGGTGTCCTTTGAGGGGTAGTTTTAATCTGGGAGAGAACTAAAATCAGGAATTCCACACTCGAAATTTGAGTGTGGTTTTACCAAAATTTGGCAAAAAAATTGATTTGAGGTTAATTTTTACATCTAACTTTCCTAGAATAAATTTTAATACTTGATGATACGTGAATTTACTACGGATTTGACGTGCTTTTCTTGACGATTCAGAATGAGTCCACGCACACCCACGAGTTCCTGAAGACTTGATAGTGACACGGAGATATGAAGATAAGCTCGATACTTTTGAAACGAACCTCTTACATTACCATTTATTAATTTGTTTATGTTTTTATATTAATTTTTCGTATTTTGAAAAAATAAAATATAATCAATGATAATTATTCGATTCAAAACTGATTTATCGAAGCATACATGCTTGTTTATTAAATTATTTTTAATACATAAAAAAATTTTATAAATTAAATAATGCTGTTAGTCGATTCGTATATTTCAAAACAAATTGGTACACACATAAAATCACCCTTTCCACTTACTGAACTAAATGTTAAAATGACGTTTCTCTCCACGCTATAAATTAAAATAATAAAAATATATTTACAAAAAAATTTCGAGGAAAATTTTAAATGTTTTTAAAATCCTAATAAACTGCCCATGCACGATCAATTTCAAGGTTATGAGTGATAGAAACCCGTTTATATATCAGTACTTGATTATCTAACATTTGTAATTTTAAACAATAGGTAGAACTCGATGGTACATATTGTCGTAATCACCAAGACATCATCTTGTTGTCCATAAAAATGAAAAGTACCTAGGGAGATGGGTTGGCTGCAATGACCGATATGTATTTTGTGTATGGTCTGCCAAATTATCGCGAGCTAAACGTTTAAAACCAACGAAAGAACGATACTGGAAGCTTACACAAAAATTCAGTCAATATTAGTCGTTCCCGAGCAGTAACGAAGAAAAAGATATTCTAAACGAAACTGATTAACTACTTCCTGCCACTCATGAAGTTTTAAAAGAGCAGCAACTATACCCTTCCCATATCCAAACTCTTTTACATCAGCAAGTTATATGTTATGAATGGATTGCAGACAACAAGCCGCACAATATTATAGAGTAACGTTTTAAAAGTGCGTTTTCCATTATAGTGAAGCATGTATAAAATTCTATTTATAGCTATGAAGTAGTTGAATCTGCAGTTTGTTCCTCCTCCAGCATCATTCCGTATCGCCCGTGATGCCTTTAGCATGGAGATTTCGACTTAGACGACCTTGTCTGATAAAAAAACCAATCACTAGGCGAATTTCGCACCTGTTTAAGCTGAGCAGTTGATTGGTAAGACATTATGTGTACCTGAGCTTGTCTAATTCTATCAATCTCTGTGGATACTGTCTTAAGAGATATGGCACGGCTGGTTTTCGGTAATACCAGTCAAAGCGAATTAACCTCGTTATTGCCCAAGTGACCAAGCATCCAATCGAGCTGGACTTTGCAACCATCACTTATTTTGGAGTGTCCTGATCCGGTCAACCTTGATACCTTGAGCCATCAAGGCATCAAGTAGCTCAATTGTGCGGTATTGCACACTTGGAATCATTCGTTCAATGTTTCTTCGAGTAACGACGTATGATTAACAGTCACAGGCGCCTTTTGGTAACCGCTCATGAAAATAAACGAACTTAGAGCTTGTGTCAAGGTTATCGCATGGCTAGTTACTCCAGCTTGTAATTCTTTAAGGATACGTAACTGGTATACTGTTCTCACAGAATTTTATCGCAAGGTTCAACGGTGGAAAATCCTATAGGACTTCAAGAGCCCTTGTTGAGGCCATATTCATGGATAATAAGACAGTTGTGTTCTAGTACTTTCTCCGTAGAGCACCACCACGATGGCTTCGTACATGAGAAGAGGTTCAACAATCAAAATTATATCCAGAGAATAATCTTCAGTGAAAAGCCCCATGTAGACATGAAGGCTCTTCTGTATGCACAGGTAGCCTTTAATCTGATGTCCCCCAGGGACATATTCCGTATAATCTTGATATTTAATTTGGTTTCATTGTGGTAGATTTAGAAATAATAGAGATAGAGATAATAAAGTTGATTTTTATTAGGAATCTAAAAACAAATAATAAATTTCGATTTTATAATTGAAATTGAGTTAAACTAACAAAAATAAATAAAACAAAAAAAAAGAATACCTGTGGTGAATCTATACTCTTCATTACCGCTATCTAAACCGCTAAGATTAGGGCTGATGCGGTTCATTCTATATATGTTGTCAGCATTATATTCGGTTTCGTTATCTTCATTTAAAGTAGTAATGTCTCTACGTGGATCGACGTGGTATCCCGAAACCGAAGAAGAATGTTGATGATAATGGGATTCGTTACTTTCGTTACTGTGAAAACTGGATGAATCAGGAATTTCGCTGCCCGGCACCTCGGTTATGTTCGGTAACGTCTGGCTATGTCGCGCCCAATCAGAACAATCCCAATGATAACCTAATCAAAGCATACACTTAGTTCGTGGAAATTTTTGCAAACCAGTCCAAATTAAAGTTATTAAATTATCAAAAGAAACTTTATAATGAGGAATAAATTTAGAATAAATAATTTTGATTGTGGCCTCTATTCTATCGGTTGTTTTTCTATACTAGATGCCGTTATCACGCCATCTACATTTATAATTATCCACAGGTATCCTTGGTGACATGTGCCATTTCAAAAAAAGTTCTTTAAATAAAACCAAAATAGTATAACCGAAAAAATGTTTCTTTGTTGGTATATAATTACAATTTTAATGGTCCAAAAGGCATAATATTGGATGAAATTTACAAAATTTTTAAACACGAGCTAAGTATACTACCAATTTTGTTAAACCAACCTAACCTAACCTAACCAAAAGTCAACTGTGGATTTTTCGAGATTTTATAATAACATAATAGTTTTGTATCCTCTATTCATGTATGAAACTTTTTTGTTCAGAATCCACTTTTTTATCCTATTGTGATATTTGTTCTGTTCATTCGAGAATATAAGATCAAAAAATGAACCTCACATCAATTTTTTCTGAATATCATTTCCCTAATTTTGATCCCAAATCATTTTCTTAATTCTTCAAGATATTTGCAATTACAGCTAAGGTAATTCGAGATTTGAATCTTTCACGCTGATATCTGTTCAATTTTTGCTCTTACATAAAAATTTTAAGATCAAAATTGATACTACACACTATAAGATGCTAAAACTCTATTTCCAAAAAAGTAGTTTTGAACTTTTAATTTTTCCAGGATTGATACAAAATTTTGAAATTTGTTTATTTATTCGTCAAATAGCAAACAGCAAAATTAGATTACATCAAAAGAAAATATAGAGAAAATGTTTTTAAAAGAGTTGATGTATTTAAATTTTGAACATTCAAAATGGTGTACGTGGAAACTGAATTAATATATATATTTATCATTATCAATAATTCTATATTATACTTAAATGATGTTATTATTTTTACTATACTTATAAATAAATATCTTAACCTTTTAAAAGTCAGAATCTATATAGGGATATGAGATCTTGTGTAAAAATAGGTAGTAAAGTATCAGAGCCATTTAGAATTGACAAGGGTCTGCGACAAGGATGCTGCATTTCTCCAACACTTTTTAAAATATATGTGGCAAAAGCATTCTCCCAGTGGAAAAGAAGATGCAAAGGAATGGGCATACAGATTAACAACAATACTTGCTTTTACACCCTATAATTCGCCGATCAAACTTAAAGAAGAATATGACAAATGGGGTCACACAACATCTCTGCATTGGTGAAGAAACCACGGATCTTGTTCTGGAAAATTCTGGAGACGATATAAAAATTTGATAGCTGTAGCTATTTGAGCGTAAATTTTAATAAAGAAGGGACTGATGAAAATGAAAGCACTTGATGGAATTCTATGGAGTACAGAGATAGGCAAACAATATATGGATCAGAGACGTGGACAGAAATGGAAGCAATGAGAAGCGCATCTAGGATAACAAAATTAGAAAGAGTGACTAATGAGAAGATTATAGACAGGAAGCAACTGGGCATCTTCACAGAATGACAGAAGAGAGATTACCAAAGAAAGTTATAAGATGGATGAAAACCGAAAAATAGGAAGACCAAAGAAAACATAGATGTAAGGAATAGAACAATAAAAAAATTGCATAAATAGAATACAAAGACAAATAGGCGTCGAAATATGTCGCTGGAAGTTCTAACTCCTAATAAACAAGTTTTCAAATTTCTGCTCTATTTTCTAAATATTCAAAGTTTATAAATTTTTTATTCGAGCTAAAATGAAAGAGAAATCAGCATAAAAGACTCAAATTAAAAATGCTTGCAAGCTGTGTGCGAGCCTCAGCGTAATTTATTAAAGAATCTAGTAAAATGATTGCGGGTCGATATATTTTGCATTAGGGATACGAAGTCCTCCGATCTTCGAAAAAACCTCTCTGGATTATGTGAAGCCTTCATTCACAACCTATCAAATTCTTTGATCTTTCAAACGTCGTACAGTCATAAAGTAACGATTTCAATTGAAAAAAATTATTGAATAAAATATTTTTTGATATGACATAAATCCAAACTTTAAGTCGTTGAAATAATTGAAATGGAATTTTGTTAAACCGTAATGCAAAAAGTAGTCACAAGGTTTTCCATGATGCCACTCAGAGAGTTTCGTTCACAGATCAGCTATATTAAGATGGATCAGGATAATGTTATTTGTTCTAACCAAATTGACGTCGACTGGCGGTCTGAACCTGAACTATTAATATGACATCCTTCATAAAATACTGGCAAATTTTAATTTTATTAATGGCGCGTAATTTAAATCATTTGAAGGTTCTTAATTCTGCTACCTCAGAACTAATCAACTTTCAAATTTATGTTTTTGTTCATAATATTTCTCAAAATGGCATATCAAGGTCATCAACGCGAGGAACTTTATATTAAGAAATCTACAGCTAACTCTAAGCATATAGATAAAAAAATTGAGAGAATACGCCCGTTACCTCTTTATTGTTAAATCAAAAATTATATAGTAATGGTAAGTTTTAAGCGAACTAAAGCGTTTCAGTAAGACCCATTTTTATGATTAACCATATATTATTTAATCATAAAAATGAGTTCTTCTGATTTAACTGTGAATTGTTTACATGAGCTACTTGCCCAGCTACCTAAAGCGTGACTTCACTATCTTTTCTATTCTACAATTGAAGCACGGCAATCACCAAAATATTGAAAAAAAAAAATAGAATCTACAATATTCATTTATATTGTATATCCATGAGTATCCACAAACAGAATAGTTTAAAAAGAATCTTTCAACTTGTCTCCTTCTGTGTAGTATTACTTTATGAAATAAAAATCAGCAAACAGCTATTGAGAATTTATGTCTCTTTTGTTCACTGCGCACACACCAATAACGATTTGGTACAATAAAAAGAATAAATATTTATAAAGCACTTACTTCCTGTGTTTCTTTGATCTTCACCGGAAACGGATCCATTACTTTTTATGTTACTTCGACCGCCGTACAATCTATTTGTTATATCGCAGTTATTCGGAGCGATTCTAATATAATCAGGAATATTGGTGCCCTTTTTAATTTTCGATCTATCGTTTAACGAAGAAGCCAAATGCATCTGTTCGGCGAACGTCGACTTTTCGGAATCGTAGTGGTTACTGACACAACCGGGGGGAGTGTTTCGGTTCAAATTCTTAACGTAATCCGGCCTGACGTAGTCCGATGGAACGTTTTCTAATTCGTCGCCGGCTGATCCGTAGCTCCTTAGTGTGTCTAAGTTGTTTAACATAACAGTAGCCGAATTGCAATTGTAAATCGGATCGTTTTGGGAGCTTGATGTATAAGAAACCGGTCGAGGGGGACAAGCCGGTAATTCTCTTTGGTTAACTTCTAAATTACTAATTTTCGAGCCTCGTTTGAATTCAGATAATTCGTGAGCTCTGTTGGAATTTAGAACGATGTTGTCTTTGAGATTTTCGTTGTTCATGTTTCTCTTTTTCTTGTGTTTACAGTAACATCTGCAGGTTATTACGATTGTGACTAATAAGATTACGCATATAGCTCCTATGCCGATGTAGATAAGTTCTTCCCACGTGAAATTATGAAACGGAGTCGATAGAGAGGTAGAGTAGATTAAATTCGCGCAATAAGGTCCGGTAACGTTTGGCGGACAAACGCAATGAAACGAACCGATTTCGTTTATACAGTTGGCGCCGTTTTGACACGGCGAAGATTCGCATTCATTTAAATCGAATTCGCAGAATTCACCGGTGAAGGATCTACATTTACAAAGCGGACCTTCGTCTCCTTCCTCACAAACGCCGCCGTGTTTACACGGATTGGGCGAGCAATATTTACCGTATTCGCATCTTTTTCCGCTCAACATAAAGACGCATTCGCACGAGAAATCACCCGTTATTGTAGGGATGCATTTACCGCCGTACAAGCAAGGCGAAGAAGCGCAAGGATCCGTATCCCTTTCGCAAAGACTGCCTGTAAATCTAGAATGGCAAGAGCATTCGAAACTGGTTTTAGTTTCTCTGCAAGTACCTCCGTTCATACAAGGTTGTGATCCGCAAGGACCCGGCGGAAGTAATACGGTAGCGGCGTCACAACTAAATTCGACGTTTGCGAACCGTTTTAACACAACTACGGAATTTTCACCGGATTTGTGTAAAGGTACTGCCACTCTGGATATCCTTATGTCGTCCATACAACCCACGAAGCCTTTTTGGATATCTTCGAAACCTAATACTGTCGGATGTTGATGGACTTCGGCTCCTAGGTATAATTCGTCGCTTTGAAGATTTAGTATCTCGCTGATACCGGGAGCTGACCCTTGCGCGTTGTGATCTCCGTCTATGGATATTTTCGCGTTGTTTCTATCTCTTTCTAGTTTGATTTCGTGCCAACTTCCATCGGATATGAATATATTCGGAATTCGAACTATACCTTCGCCGCTACCTAATTCGTATCTGAATTGAATTCGACCGTTAACGATCTGAAACAAGAGAAAATCAACTTAGTTGGACTTTCTGGAATCGTTCGTGATATTCATACTGAACACACTGTTCACACCACCAACACCCGCAATCACACTCTCTGACGCGCGTTTCGATAACCAAGTTATCGTCTTCAGAGACTGAAGGTAAACTGTGTAATTGCTAGTGTTGGTGTAGTGGTGATGTAAACAGTGATTTAGTAAGAAAAAATCATCATAATTAAGGGATATTTGCAAAAGTGAGAAAGTTTCAGCCCAATAAGTTAGTTAAAAGTGAAAATTTGATTAGGAAATTCCATCTAAACAAACAGAATAAATTAAATAAAGTCTCGCTAAAAAAACAGATGAAAAAAGTACTTCAACCTCACAATGATATATTGAAACTCACCTCCAAAATATTATAGTCAATTTTCCCGGCAGCATATAAAAGATTTCCAGTAGGTTGTACAGTTCTTATCCTCAAGCTCAAACTGAATTTATCTTCTATGGACTTTTTATTGATGATCCTATATTGAGAGTAGCTTTTTCCGCTAAACGAAATCGGATTCCTGGCAATGTAACAATTATTTTCGTGGCATTTAGAAATGTCCACGTCGCACGACGCCCCAGCGTAACCTTCCGGACATTGACAAGTATATCCAATTTGAGAAGAATCCGGAACGCATAACTTGAAAGTATCGCAAGGTTCTCTCGCGCATTCGTTTACGATTGCGTCGCATTTTTCGCCGCCGTATCCTTCTTTGCATAAACATTCGAGTTTCTGGTGATGTTTGGGCGAAACGAAACTCGTAACGTCCGTTGAAATCGGTTCTATTGACTCGGTATCTAAGACGAAATGATCTTGACACGTGCCGTAGATACAATATTTGTTGCTGCACTTGAATCTGAGTATTTCTTCCACTACCAGCTTGGTGCTTTCTTCGAGTTCCTGAAGATTATCGCTGAGAGCTTTTTTTATCGTTTCAGCAGGGAAGAATCCTTCGTCGGGTTTGTATACGGTGAAAAGTACGTCGAGATCTTTGTTACTGTAACGTTTTGTTCTAAGTAGATCTTCGTTATTAGACGGTTGTACGCTGATGATAACAACGTCTTTAAGTCTACAATTCATGGCGTTTCTGATGGCTCGGATGAAACCTTTTCGATGACTTAATATGAAAGTTTCGGGTCTGACGTCGCGGAATCTTATACCGACCGCGTTTTCTAACATACTTTCAGATAAAATTTCTATGTTAATTTTTACTATGGCGTGCGTGGAGAATTTCCCATCGGTTACCGTCACGTTTAAACGATAATCCCCGACATCCAATCGAGGTAATGCCGTTAAAGTTCCATCCGTTTTATTTATTCGAAATAGTTCGTGAGTCGGATACGAAATTCCCGCCGTTGGAGATAGAGCAAATGTTAGGGTATCGTATTGATCTTGATCGTTCGCATAAACTTTACCGATCACTCCGCCCGAATATTCATCGAGATAACTGTTAATGTTGATTTCGAGTGGCGTGATTATCGGAGGGTACTGCGATTCTTCTATAACTTTTACAACTACCCACGTATCTGAAAACATCGGAGGACTTCCGTTATCGAAAACTCTAATTTGCAATAAGTATGTGTCTCTTATTTTATGATTGAATTTGGTAGCTGTTCTCAAAACACCATCTTGATCTAATCTGAAACTATTGCCTTCATTTCCGCTGCGAAAATCGAATGTGTACGGCACTGTATTGGGAATGGTATCGGCGTCCGTCACTTCGAATTTGATAATTGAATATCCTAGTGGTTTATCTTCCTAAAAATTTAAGAAAAAAAATTTTGTTAATTCCACAAACTGACGAAATTGTTAATTTACATGTCAAGTTATTTGAGAACGATATAAAATTTATGCAAAGTTTCATTAATGTGCGCAGAAAATACTTAATATCCCATACAAAGATTTTAAAAAACTTACTTGAACGATAACACTGTAATTGGATTGAGAAAATATTGGAGGGTTATCATTGGCATCAGATATTTCAATATTTAGTAAAGTTTGTCTTGATAGAACAGGTACGCCGTTGTCTTTGGCTAAAATTTCCAGCACATAACTAGAAACGGTTTCTCTATCTAAATCGGCAACTACAAAAACATATCCAGATCTTTCATCTATTTCGAACTGTCCTTGATTGTTCCCTTTAATTATAGAATATGATACTTCACCATTTGCATTACTGTCCAAGTCAGTGGCTGTAATCTAAAAGACAAATGATTGTCAGTAATCAACAACTTTACAGCAATAAATTCATATACAAAATTATAGCACCACTCTAGTAATTATTATTGTTGAAAATTTTGTTAATGACGGTGTCGTATGTTAACCAAAATGATGTATGAGAAGGAAAAAAAAGAGACACTATTTCCTACAACGATCGTTCACATTCTATCTAACCTCCATGAAGTAAACACTGCATCAAAAATTATAAACAAAAAAAAATTTGATAAATTAAAAATATATCTCAAATAAATAAATTACCTGTAATATTTTGTCGCCTATTTGAGCATCTTCCCTAATTCTAGCACTGTAAGACGCTTGACTAAAAACAGGCGCGTTGTCATTACAATCGATTATAGTTATGTTTACCGTGGCAACATTGCTCAAAGGTGGAATACCTCCGTCGATAGCTTGAATTGTCAAAAAATAATCCTTCGCTTTTTCGTAATCCAAAATGTCAGCTATAGTTATTACACCGGTTTTATTATGAATAGCGAATTTCTTATGTTCGTTTCCACCGATAATTGAGTAGTAAACTTCCGCGTTAGCACCGATATCTTTCGAGGTTGCCAATACTCTAGAAACTTCCGTTCCGATGCTATCTATTTCGGGTATAGTTGCGAAGTAATATTTCTTTTCGAATTCCGGAGGATTGTCGTTGATATCTTGTACGTTAACTACAAGATATACCGTACTAGATAATTGGGGAGAACCTTGATCGGTAGCTTGTACAGACAGATTGTACAATGCTTTAATTTCTCTATCTAACGGTTTAGCCAGTGTTACTATACCACTATCTGGTTCTATTCTGTAATGATCGTGGAAAGAATCTAAAAATGAATATTTCACTTTTCTATTCAGTCCTACATCGGCATCGGAAGCGTGGATTTTGGTTACTAACGTCCCGATTTCGACATCTTCCGGTAACGTTATGGAATAATATGGTAATGTGAATAACGGGGCGTTATCGTTTAGATCGGATATTGTTAGTTCTATTTGGGAGGAGCATTCCCACATAGCGTATTCTTTGTCGTGAATATGAGCACTCAACATATATTTCGATTGCTTTTCTCTATCCAAGTAAGCGACAGTTTTAAGTATACCGGTTTCCTTGTCTAATGAGAAGGTTTCGGAACCGTTACCGCTTAAAACGTATCGCAATTTCGAATGTTCGGGACCGTCGATATCTGTTGCTAGCACTGTCAAAACGTAAGAGCCTGGGAATATGCCTTCCGATAGTATTTCCCTGTAGCGATGTTTCAGGCAATAAGGTGGATTATCTGAAATGGAAATACAATATGTGTGATGACAGTTTAAGCTCTAGTACTATTTTTGTATAAAGGGGTGTCTACTGGGTCGGTTACACATTTCAGGAATTCATAGATTATTTTTTGTATTATGAACCACGCATTGTTCTAAAACAAAAATAAATTGTTAAATTAACCTTAAAATTAGATGCTAGAAATTAATCAAGCACTGATAACTTTGTCAGCTGAGTTGTACGTTTCCAAAACATGAAATATGTTGAGTAAATAATGGCCCACTGACCACCTTCCACTGTTTATTTGCCGGATCGGGGTTATAACCAAACCGGGTCTAAATCAGATTTTTAATCGGCCCTTAAGATATACTGCATACTGGGCCTGCACTGAAAAGTCGTTATTTTAACACTTAAGTCCTTAAGAGTTCCAAAAACATTTATATATTACATACATCACCCCAGAATATTTGATATCTGCCTATCCATATAGTATAAAGACCACCTTACAAGGAAAGAAGAATAATCTAACCAATTGAACAGCCTAGATTATGAGTGTTTCCGTAGAGGAATTGTGGCAAAATTAAACACCAAAGTTTACTAACTCTAATCCGAACTTTCGAATACTTATATATTCATTGTCAGGGAATCAATTAATTGAGAATTGTAAGTAATGAAATTTTGTAATATCTTTTAAAAAACATTAGATTCATCACATTCAATATTCAAATTGACGCTCGATAGAAATACTAAGCATATTGAGAATCAAGTTATTTCCAGACCATGAATACATAAGTATTCGAAAGCTCGGAATATATAAGAGTTAGTATACTTTCGTGTTTAATTTTGCCACAATCCCACTACGAAAACACTATATATACATTTACATAACTTACCATTAACGTCCCCAATTATAACCTTGATTTTAGTTTTGTCAGTAAACAAACCATCTGTCACCATGACTTCCAAATTATATGAACTGACTTTCTCTCTATCCAAAGCCTTTGCGACGTACAATTCTCCCGATTGTTTAATTTCAAAATTCGAACTACCATCTCCAGAAACGATGTAATATTCTACAGGAGTCGTGAGATCGATGTCGGCGTCCGTAGTTTCCAGAATCATTACAACAGTACCGGGTAAAGCGTCTTCGCTCACCGTAGTATTATAAAAGTTTTCTTTGAACTTCGTAGGACTGTCGTTATAATCTTTGAGTCGTATGAGAACAGTGGTCCGCGCAGAATTTTTAGGAGTACCGTTATCTATTGCGGTAACATAGAATTTGTATTCGGGTTTGAGTTCTTTATCGAGTTTCGCTATCACGCTTATCCAACCGGTATGACTGTCGATGGCGAATAAGTTAGCCGTGTCTCCTATGTCGGGGGAAAAATTATATCGAACTTCTCCGTTGTTCCCTTGGTCTTCATCATGGGCAATTACTGAAATTACGAGAAAAAATCACTTCAGTATTAAAGATTAATATGGAATATTAATGGAAATATTCAATTAGAATGATGTAGAGCAAAAAACGGTATTGTTCAGTACTCAATAATACTTTTCTCTCGATGTCTACTCTTCAAGGATAGAAATAAAATTTTATTCCCAAAAGGAACTTGTATATTCAATTTATCACATTTAATTCCGAGGACACACTGTATAGTAAAATTTTTGAATCTTTTGTCGGCGGCATATCGAAGTAAGTAATAATCGAATCCTATAAAAAACTTGAAACCAAGGATAAGAAAAAGAAAATACTTCATTTTGCTATTCATCCGAGATATTTTCGTTTTTCAAATGAAACAGGTATATTTCAACCTCAGTGGGGCTCATTAATAAGAAAATTTTAGTTCTTAACCAACCTATTTGAGAAAATAGTGAATGCAAAAATTCTTTATATAAAGAGATAAAAAAATCTATGTACTTTGAGAAACCAGTGATACCAATTTCATTAATCAAAGAAAATAGACTGCTTCCATTTGAGTTAATGTTTCTTAGATAATTTATTCATTTCACTCCATTCTTGCTTTCAGATCTTCTTAGTAGAAGTAGATGAATTAAAAATTGTCTATTGGATCAAGGTTTGGACTGACGTAAAATAACTATTACAAGTATGTGTCGGTAAAAAGTCGATAAAAGAGAAGTGACATTTAATTATAATTCCACAACAATATCTACCATCACTGACAATCATTATACAGTACCAGACTTCATAATGCTACAGATAAACCCAAAGTAAGACTGAATACATTATTTACTACCACTATGTCTATACTCACAATTGTATTCTTTGACCCTTCGAGACGGATATGAATCAACGATCTATGAAAGGCCCAAAAAATCACACTATTATGAGTGCAATGGTAGTAAACAGTATATATATCACTAGAATTCATCATCCAGAGAGCATAATTCTTACCTCGTAAAACGGATCTTCCTTCTTCGATGTTTTCGGCCAAATTTAAATGATATAAAGAACTTTCGAATTGTGGTGGATGATCGTTTTCATCTTGTACTTGTAATATAATTTCGGCAAGTGCTACTAGTGGTGGACTAGAATCTGTCAATGCTAGAACTCCTATAAAATGAGTACTTTGTGCTTCAAAATTCAGTGGTTTAGATAAATAGATTTGTCCCTGATTGTCTATGTCGAATTGAGGATCTTCCTCAGAATCAGATATAATTTGGAAGGAAACCGATATATTGGAAACCATCTTTAATCTTGTAATAACAGTACCTAGAAAAATTTTATTTAGATCAGCTTCATTTCTTCTATATTTTACCCTCCCTGTTTTTTTTTTCAATTAGGATCAAACCGACATATTGTCATCCAATTAATTTCTTTGTTCCTTTTTTTATATATTTGATCAGCAAGATTTTAGGCGAAAGCTGTAAATACATGGTGTCCAGAAACTCTTCTGCCAAATGCAAACTGTAGATACTATATTTTATAACTAAGTTGGAATTTCTGGAACCGTTTGTAATATTCATACTGAACACACTGTTTACACTAACACTACACCAACACTCATAATTACACTCTGTGACGCGCGTTTCTATAACCAACCAACCTTCAGAGACTGGAGGTAAACTGTTTACTTTCAAGCTGGTTATTGAAACGGGCGCCATACAGTGTAATGTGAGTATTGGTGTAATGGTAGTATGAACAGTGTGTTCCGTACTAGATTTTATGTCTATGTAACTAAATTTTCCTCAAATTTTTAATTCTTAGAACATTTTATATGTTATTCGTGTTGATTTATCTGATTTTAGGCTTCATTTGGCAGAAAATCAGTAAAAAATAAAAGGTAAAAATTTCCTTATATCCAAAATATCTTTTCTAAGGAACAAGCACCTTTTGAAGATGACACTGTTAATTCATTTTCCGAGTAGTTTAAAGGAACCAATGGAAAAAGACAACATTCAGTGGAAGAAATTTATTAAAGAGGGACCAAATTCACTATTCCAAAAAAAAAAAGTAAAAAGAGAAGAAGACAGATGCCAAATAATCTTCATAAGCAATTCGTTTAAATAAGTAGATTAAAGGAAGGATATTATTAGTTTTTTAGTATTATCCAAAAGTTACTATACATACAAGTGAAGGCATATAAAGGTCTTGAGGGTTTAAAGTTCTTTTAGGCAGTAACTGTGGCCAAACTCCGTATATGCCCCGTTCTCACAGATGAAATATCATTCAAGCTATTTTATAATTAAGAGCTGCAGGCAGAAGTTAGAAACTAAGTTTATCTCTGATATTATTGCTACCACATTTTGCCACAAAGACCATTTTCGCGATAATTCCAATAATACCGAAATAACTTCAAAAAATACTTCATTTACCATAATGCGGTCTAATAAAAAGTCCTTTATTTAGGGTACACGCATCAAAACCAGTTGATATTAAAATTAAATTGACATAGTCTTGAAATGGGCACTAAATATTAACATAATCTCATAACGATAATGAAAGATATAATTTTTACCACGATATGATCAGATGTAAATTTGTTATAGTTGTTTGATTATATTAAACATATCGTTTGTTGGTTTGTTGGTTTGATCTGAAAGAATATTTTATATTTAATCCTCAAAAATAAATACCTGTGGCAGAATTTTCAGATAGGAAAAATTTCCCGACATCTCTTTCGAATATTGGCGGATAATCTTTTGGTCCCATGATTAGAACGTTTACTGGAACTTCTGCGTGTTTTTCTGTTCGACCACGATCTGTCGCTCTAACGAAGAATTGAAATGTATTTCCAACTAAAAAAATGAGACTGTAATTAAGAAACGAATTTGATTTTGGTCCTATGATCACAAATAGATTGGATAACAGACTTTGAGCAACAAAGCAAGAAAGTGCTGTTTAAGCTTCTCATGTTGTAAATATTAACATCAATTGAATCTATCTTGATAGTTTAATCACTAATATAATTTTTTTTGTATTTAAATAAACTTATTTAGAAGTGTACAACCTCTTTTAACAATATCAACAATTCCATTTTTAATTACAATAAGAATGGAGGGTAGAAGTGAGTGTATGGAAAATAAAGGTGGCGCTACATTAGCATCAGGGTAAATCTTAGAGGAATTGACAAATATTATTGACGCCCTAGACAACTTTTGATACTTTTGTACACTTTTGTACAAAAAAACTCATTTTTATAACATCTCTTCGCATTGTCTTATGTGAACTTCAGCCCTCTTGTTATCTTTTAAGTTAATGCAATACTAACAACATGGAAGATCAATACTCACCATAGTTATGGACATTTTTTAATAAATATAATTCTCCAGTGATATGATTGATAGAGAAAATGTTTCCAACTTCTGATTGTTTCTTTTCATATATAGAATACAATAATTCGGCATTGACACCTTCGTCTTCGTCTATAGCTTTGATTTTTGCGAAACTACTACCTGTGGTTAAGTTGGAATGTATGCTAGCTTTGTATTCTTTTAATAAAAATTTTGGAGCGTTATCGTTTTCGTCGATAACTTTTACTCTGACTGTCATAAAGTCTGATAGCCCTCCACCGTCAGTTGCGGCGACTAATATCTCGTACATCTTATGTTTTTCTCGATCTAATTTAACTTTGGTTGTAATTTTACCAGAATTCTTTTCGATGATAAAAAATTCACTCATCAAAGGGGAGTGAATGCTATAGGTGACGATTCCAAATTCACCCATGTCGCCGTCAGTTGCGTTGACAGTTGTTACAGGATAGCCTGGTAGTCTATTTTCCGGAACCTATGAGAAAAAAAAGATTTTCGGTAAATGTTAAAGTTCTGCAATAAATAACTTAGACCTAAAGCAAGTAAAAAGGTTAGAAAAAATTGGAATTAATCATCTTCAGTGTACTGCTGTTAGCTAGCAACTGGGGTCTTATCTATTCTGTCGTAGCCTACAATTAATATTGAGGACCAAGTATGATTCAATCAACGCCAAATTTAGTATCTAGTATAAACATGAACTCATTTGGAGGAATTTTCGTAAACTTGTATATTTTGGGTCTTTGCATTATTAGGAGCAGGTTCGTCCTTTGCAACTGATCGTCCAGAACCTTTTGGTGAACTTTTTCGATGATATGGCCGGTTTTTGGTCGTCTTAGGTCAAACCTATACGTTTATGTTTGAATTCAGCTACCCAAAATTTTACGATCGTAAATGATTGTACCGAGTCTCTGTACAGCTGCTCTTCTATTTAATGAAAGCTCTATATTGCTTATTTCTCAACTTCTTCTCAACCTAACCAAACTTTTCAGACAACTCTCGTAAATATAATAATAGAGCTACTAGATGCTATTTTCATTAAATTCGATCGTGTAAATATATTAAAAACATACCTGCACATCTCTTATGATGTCGCTAAATTGAGGCGGATATAAATTGGCTGGTAACAATTCAACTTTTAATCTAGCGAAACTCGTGTAAACTCCATCCGACACCGATATGTTGAGGAGCATGATGTGTTGTGATCCAAAGTTTGCCAAGTTAGTAAGAGTTATTATTCCCGTTTCTGGTTCCATCGAGAAAGTTTGATGATCGTTACCGTTAACTATTGAGTAACGTAAATTATTACGATCCACATCGTCTAGGTCACTTGCTCTAACAACTGTGACGAATTGATCTCGTTTGGCGCTTACTGATAGTCCGCACGAATAAGTCGACTGTTCGAATTTCGGTGGATTGTCGTTCATGTCAAGAACTGAAATATTCAATTTACTATTAGCAGAAGTACGTTATTAATCCTAAATTATCAAAAACAATGAATAATCAACGTATAATTAAATATCGTGAGCCAGATTATGGAAACGGAAAAAATAATTTGATATCATACAAATTAAGCAAAAGAACGGATTGAAATGTTATAATATATCTTATATTTTAGAATAAACCTGCTATTTTGAATTTAGTTTTTGTTTCTTGAGCTTGAGGAAATATCTAAGGCTCCGTTCAAAATAAAAATGATATTTGATCAATCTCCGGTTGAAGACACTAATTTACATCGTTATTTTTCATAGTGGACAGTCATGACTCTTCAAGCATATAAGCCTGATATACCTATCGTAACTCACTTAAAACTACCAGAGGCCTATGCCCTTGAAAAAACCCGTCAGACTCCTAGGCTTCAACCCCTTGGGAGCAAACCCCTGACTGGGCAAACTGTGAGGCTTGCCCATGTGTTTGAACACATATGGGTACTAGGCAGTCCCTAATGACGTGGACATTTTGTCGTCTAATCAAGATGTTACAGGCAAAATTATTTTTGTATTTTTCAAAGTTCATAGTTGTGATCCTTTTTAAACATTTGCCTCCCAACACACCCATTCTGTCGTACCAAAAACTATCAAAGGTCAATGTGATTGAAAAAGCTAATCAGACACCTAGACAAGAACTTTTTAACGTCAATAGGAAAATTGTACAGCTTCCCCATGTGTTTGAATCTCTCTGAATACTCAGACGTGGTCCCTCTAAGGCTTACTTTGAAAGAAGGATATTTTGTTATTGAATAGTTAAGGTGTTGAGACACTAAAAATCTTTTCCATTTTTCATAGTTGTGATCCGTGTCTAAAGGCCCGTGTCAATGGAAAAGAGAATCAGCACCTTTTAACGTTACTAGGAAAGCTGTAAGGTTTTCCCATGTGTTTGAATCTCACATATTAGAGTACCCTTTAAGGCTTTCAGCTTCAATGAGAAAACTATAAGGCTTGTCTATGTGAGTACTCAACCAAGACTTGATCATTTTAAGGTTTTGTTTTAAAATAGGATGATTGAGATGTTGAAGGCATTAATTTATTTCACTTTTAAACACAGTGATGGCAGTACCTAATTTCTAGTAGAAGGACTCTATATATACGTAAGGTAACACAGACATGCTCAACTTGTTTTAGATACAAGATGATTAAAACTTACCTTTCAACCACACATGGGCTGTGCTGGAAAGGTTTGGAACGCCCTTATCGGTAGCAACAACTACAAAATGATGTAGACTTGATTCTTCGTGGTCCAAAGACTGTTTTAAATATATAGTTCCGTCGTTTTCGTCAATAAAGAAATATTCGTGATTTTTGTTGTCTTCTTTAAGTATGGAATAAATTATTTGCTTATTGATACCGGTATCGTTATCCAAAGCTGCCACTGTTAAAATAGGCGTTCCAAATTGAGCCGCTTCTGATATGGATATGTTATAGTTTTCTTCAGTAAATTCAGGTGGACAATCATTAACATCTAAAAATAAACAATGAATTAAAAGTTTATAACAAGGTTCGAGGTAAATTCAATTCATTTAAGTTATTTTGAAAAAATCGAATGAAAATGAAATAGGATCATTTTTTAATTGATTATTGATGATTATTATTAGTTTAACTGATCATTTTTTACGAGGGCTATTCATAAAGTATCTGATGTTTTTGAATTACAAAAGTGAAGTAGAAAAAATGTCGATAATTAGCGAATAAACTTTTTTTTTCTATTCAGTCCACAAACAAATTAAGGCGCTAATTATGGTTCTTGAACTCTCGTATTCAAAGTTGATGTAAGAAATTGACAGCTTATATGAATACATGTCTAGCATATTATCTATGACATGATGTACTACTACTAAAGTTTTTCTTGGAACACACACCCGACAATAAAAGTTATTATTTCACAATATATTCATGTGAATATATATATATGTGAAGATCGCCTACTAGAAAAGGCAGTGTTAACTGACAATATCAATGCTTGCGTTAGCTCAGCAGAAAGGGATGTTTGTAGATTTATTTTTTTACTTTGGAACTGCCGTAGGCGTTATTCTATAGACTAGAAAAGTTGGCAGTTTTTAGGGGAGTGTGCAACGTCTCATAATCTTCTCTCTAATAACTTCTCGTTCATTATAACTATTATAACTATTTGGGAAAGCCCTCCAATGGATTCCGGGACACAACAAACTACAGAAAAAGGAAATAGCTGAAAGACCCTTTTGTGGTGTCTGCTACAGAATAAGAGACAACAATGGGAAAGAAGATATAATGGGGTGACAAAATGTACAGAGGTTGAGACAGTCAAATATAACCAAGGAAGATCTGTTAAATGTATCAATGGACACCTGAAGACGCTAGATTCAGCAGAGAGTGCAACGTGCAGATTCTGTTAAGTGTGAGAGACTACGGAACTCCAGAGCATTACAACTGGGAGCCTCTTCGTTTCTAATGTCACAGCAAAAAAAAGGATACAGTAGATCCTTGGGGTCACAGTAAATGAAATCGTATACATACATATACTTCTTGGGTTGTGGGTTGTATCTTTTAAATGAATTTTGAAATTCATAGAGTTAATATTGAAGATAGAGAGTGATACGTTAGTTATAGAAAATTATAATAATCGACATAAAAATCTATGTATTAGCTTAACAAATGTTGGGCATCTTATGTTACAAAAGGATGGTATTTATTTCACTTTACTTCAGTACATCCATTTTTAATTGTTTTTTTAGCTAAAATTTAACATAAAATATTAAAACACTGAGAAATCTAATCACACAATATTGTTGATTCAAATTTATTTTGTTTCAAAACCTGTTTCAATTTAGAAATTGTTTCAAAAACCATGGTACGTTAAAAAACACATTCAATGACGGTGGTAGCTCAAAGTTAATGCTTCGTACCTTCAAACTGGAAGTCGCGGGTTGGAATATGGTCTGGGAAAATTTTTTATGTGTAAAGAACTAAATTGAAAATATTTAGTAGTGTTTCACATGATAAACTTTTAAAAACCAATTTTTTGTAGCAAAACAATATAATAGCTAAATGAAGAAAGTATCTGACAGCAGGGATTAATGGATCTATTAATCATTGCCGTGATTAATGGATATTATTAAGATAGAGCAAGTAGACGTATAATGGGTACGTTATACAACAGTAATACTTACCTAGTAGAATAATTGACACGGGAACTTCCGCATGAACACCAGATACAGAATCAGTAGCTCTTATAATAAGTTCAAAGAGGGCTTGCTGTTCATAATCTAGTTCATCTACCACGGATATCACACCTATTAACATAAATTATTTTTTTATCGAATACATATATTATTTTACAATTTTATAATGGTTACGAAAAATGAGGCGTTGAACAAAATGTTAGTTTGAAAACATCAAACTGATCAAAACACAATAGTAGTTAAAAAATCAAGAATGTAAATTAAGAGTTTTATTACTACGGTGGTTTGTCAGCTGAAGCACAAGCAGTGTGTTATACATTGTTTCTCATTCGAATGTGTGCACAAAACAAAAACTTTAACATATAATTACATCTCAACATCCGACACAAACGATTATTATGCTTCTACCTAGTTCAAATGAAAATGCTGCACAAAGTTAATCAAACCTGAATCGACCTTGTACAAATTTTTTCAAGAAAAGCGAAAATCATTTATTGTTGAGTATGGCCTTTTCTCATGTAAAATTAATTCTCCAGCACTCATAATAGCGCTGATATAAATTTTTAAAAGTGTAAAATTTTTAATCCTCCCTCATTTCTTCATGCAACGCATCAATAACTTGCTTACGTCACCAGCGCCGATCGAATTTCATCGGATAAGCTAAAGTAGCATCAACAATTATGGCATTTTTTCATTTAAAATTGATTCTCTTCTACCAAATCATTTCTTGTTACCATTTTGTCTTACGTAAAAAGTCCCGATTGGAAATAAAACCCGACAGCCCTCAGCATTTAAAAAAAATATTATTTTATGGGATTGAATCCAAATCAGTGACTCGTATTCATGTCGTAACATAAATTTTGCAATTTACTGCACGTCTCTAGCACTCATAATAGCGCTGATATAAGTTTTTAAAAGTGTAAAATTTTTACTCCGCCTTCATTTCTTCTTGCAACGCATCAATCGCTTGCTTACGTCACCAGCGCCGACCGACTTTCTTTGAGATAAGCTACAGCATCATCAGCACCACGATGTTTTGTTTTAATATGCTATCGCGTCGTATTGTTGATATTTATGACGAAATATGGTACTAAAACATCGAGAAGAATGGAGGACAGTTGTTCGGGAGGCCAAGGACCGAAGCGCCATTTGTTAAGAAAACATTTTAATTATTTTCGAAGTCGAATTTGCTCCAAATTGAATGTAATATATTTATTTGAACATTAACACTTGGTATCTCAACATTTAGAGGTTCCGTGCACATAAAATCTTGTTTTTTCCCCATAAATATGACATTCTACCGATCTGTCTGTTTATCTGGTTCATCCCGCGGATTTTAACAGTCACAAAATCGTTGTGGCAAAATAAGTTGCTATTACAAGGGAATCTATTTGGAGGAAGTTGTAGGAAGAATCACAAAAAAGCCCCTGTTCCATTTTTATCAACAAATCAACCCTTTGTCGTTAAAATAGCACTTTATCCCGTAGCAAATTGTCGAACAGGCCGCTCTCCTACACAATCGGCGCTGATGACGTAATACATATTTGGAACGTATCTCTGGCGGTATAAAGTATATCCAGACTTCTAAACTTTGTAAGTTTGTTAATACTGATCCCATCGATTTGAAATAAACATCATTATTTTGTTAAAGTTAAGTTGTATTTATTTTCGTTAAAAAAGAAATTTTTTTTTCGAAATTTGTCCCATTGCTTTTAAGTTAATATGGTTGTTGATTTTTGTATCGAATCAATTTATGAGATACATATTTTATTGAGTTCAAAAGCCAGTATGAAAATAAATTACGATAAATATACAAATTCAACAATAAAAACAAATACACAAAAGCAAGCAACAGAAAAAATGAAAATATGAACAGATTATCTAATCAAGCATAAAATACGAGATCAATAATTGAAGCTAATTTAAAAATCTTGCTTCAACTATAGACCATTTGCGGGAAAACTTTCAACTGTAATGTAATACTCACAAGGGCCAGTGTTAGTATCGGGGGCTGTGAAAACAAATTAATATGTCAGTAAGGTTATATTACTGCAAATAACTAAATAAACAGACTTGTATTACTTTGAAAATACTCATTGGAAAAGTCGGAGTACATTTCTATGTTTTCTGACAAGTATTCCTCGAATAAAATTAATTACAACTCTAGAGTAAGAATTTTTATACTTAATTATGCAAAAATTATTAGTTTTATTTTCTTTTAGTTATTCAATTCTACATTAAACTATAAGTACATGAGATTTTCAATTAGAAAGCTTCACTTTCTTCATTATCAATTTTTTATCATTAGATTTTTTGTTTTTGCTGTTTCACTAACGTCAAGTCTTTTGAACTAATTTAAAAAAAAACCTATCACCTATGCGCAGGCACACGCGATCTCTCTGGCACAATGTGACGTCACATTGGAATCAAAACGTAGATTATAATGTATGCTGTATACCTGTTATAAAGTTTTATATTGAATCCAAAATAGTATTTGATGCAAAGACATGTCGCGGTTTACAAGGAATATAATTTCCTGCCCGTTCCGTGAAATAACAGACTATTTAAGATATGATTAGCAAAATAATTGAATTATTCAATTTAATGATATTGTTTTGGGATATATTATGGTTATATTTTATTTATTTCTTAATAACAAATAAAGGGTATCATATCTAAATATTTCCAACCAGACCGAAACCGTTTTTGTTAATAATTCTACAAGTGAATCGACAACAACATAAATCAAGTATAATTATTGGAAAAAAATAGGAATTGTGTGTGTTATTTTGTGATTTACGACATTCATTTACCATACTTCAAATTAATTTTATCCTCTCGACCACAGGATCCTTTCCAGGCCTTCGCCAAGTCTATTTTTTTTTGGAAACCAAAGTTTTTATTTCTATATTTATAATAAAAAAATAATTGTAAATTAGGTTAACTCTATAATAGCCACGAAAAAACATCCAAGAAACCAGTGAATACGTAAACTCCAACCTAATATTAAGAACAAAAGAAAACATTATGATTCCAGCGTGACGTAATGCGCGAGACGTGTCAAATTTGAGTCGACAATTCAGCTTACGGGCGTATGGGTATCGTGATTAATATTACAGAGTTTTGTCAATATTATCGAAGAATTTTCATGTAGATAACTATAAAATCATAACGGTAGCCAGACGTTTCCAAAGTGTTTTCATCACCACTATATTAATTATATTTATAACCCATTTAAATTCTATGTATCTAATTCTTTTTAAAAGTTAGTTCCTTTATTAGTGCTTGAGTGTTATTTATTTACAGGGTGTTTCTAAAATGATGCGATGAAATTTTTGAGGTAACTGCAATCATAATATAATGATGGGTCTTTTCTATAACAAAATTTCCTCAGTCTCTTTTTATATTCGGTAGGGCAAGGAGTGCTAATTCTTCTCTTTTATTGTATAATAGAAGAAGATGACATTGTTTCAGACCAAAATATGCGAAAGATGCTAAAACAATGTTTAATCAATGCTGAACACAACTTTGTTTGCTACAAAATATGGTGTCCGGGAAGATAGCGACCAGGTAAAGGGGAAAAAGGCGTTTATTTATACACTGTAAATTGTTGCAACTTAATAAATGAAGAAAATATAATCAATATAATGGATTGAATTTAGTAAAACCAGTTTAAAATTTCAGTAACACCGTGGGTATCAAAATGAATATAATATTTATTACATGGTTGTGATTATCCATTTGATTTTATAATATCAGTAGATGGTATCTTCAGTTTGAATATATAGTTAGACTTTGTAAAAGAGAGATTGAGGGATGATTGAGAGTGAAGGACTAGAGTATGTTCACGCCTGGTTGAACAAAATCTGTTCGGAAAGCTAGTCGCGAACAAGTAATATCTGTAACGATTGCTTGGGAGGTTTTAACTGCTACGTCCTTATCAATTGTTCCAGATTCTAAAGCCTACATCGATTTTTCACGCTAAAGGATTTGTAAACACTTCTCTAAATAGAATGTTTTTTGTGCCTCTCTTCTTTGGTGAAGCCACACCGACTAGCATTTCTCAATTTAATAATTTATAGCTATGACGCTTTCCTCATTTGGAAGAAGATGGACTGGAGAATTTAATTTTTCACAAAGATGGTACGTAGCCTCACCGGGGAAGTATATCATTGTCGTGAATAAGTAATTTCTGTAGAGGTTTCAATAGCTACATCCTAATCAGTTATTCCAGGTTCTAAAGCCGATCTTTTACGCTAAAGGATTTGTAAACACTTATAATTTACGAATCTTAAGCACAGAAGGTGAAAGTACCATGAGACTTCTCTAAATAGAATGTTTGGTGAAGCCATACCGATTAGCATTTCTCAATTTAATAGTTTATGGCTATGACTCTTTCCTCAGTTGGAAGAAGTTAAAACAGAGAATATCATTTTTCACCAAGATGGCACGTAGCCTTACTGGCGTGAGTTTTTTACCTTTGGGGTTTAATGAAGTGTGTATGTGCCTCCACTATCAGCTGACCTTTCCGATATAATAAACAGGATTGAAACTTTTGTTACAACAATTGCACTTATCGATGTTTTGGGAAAAACTCTACATTGTTTTGATGTTTGTCCAATGACACTCTTAGGTTTTGTGTAAAAGAATTTTTCTTTCATTTGGTGTATCATATATAATGCAATAAATATTATAAAGCATTCAAATCTCGCTATTGATTTTGAAATATCCAGTAGTTAAAAAAAATTGGTCTTAAAAATAAATTCATGGTGTTTTACTACAAACATCACCATCACACTTTTCCACAAGAATACTCCTATCGTTTAATAATATATTACAAGTGAATAAAAATCTTATTTTCAATACATTGAGTCTTCCAGCTCTCGATTGCCTCTTCCGGAATATCTTTCAAACACGCGGTAAAAGATCTTTTAACGCGTATGACGCTTGGAAAATTGCCTTTTCGTTTCAGGGCCATTTACAAATTCCCAAAGCTCGTCGCTTGTAATAACGTTGTCCAAAAGTTATATTGATACCTACAAACGCAATGCGATTTTTGGTCCCATTTTATGATATCATAAGCTTACATTTTCGGAATACATTTGAGTTCAAAATCTATTTCTATGACGTCGATCTTTTATCGACCTTTAGTAAAAGGTCTTGTGTCATCGAAATACTTGCCGATTTAACGGGAAATGTTAAATTAATTAATCATAGAAATAGTATCCGTCGAGGTCTTCCCAAAGGAAAACTTTATCACAGCAACTTGTCTTCACTTTTTGGATGATCACAATATTAATTTCAAGGTATACTATGTATACAATACACTGAATAAACTGTTTACATCAACACTACACCAACATTCACAATTACACTGTCTGACGTAAGTTTCGATAAACAAGTTATTGTCTTCAGAGACTGTCAATTTACCTTCAGTCTCTGAAGATGATAACTTGGTTGTAGAAACGCGCGTCAGACGGTGTAATTGTGAGTGTTGGTGTAGTGTTGATGTAAGCAGTGTATTCAGTATAAATATTGAAATATTGTTGTTGCACATGAATTGTTATATATTAGACTTTTTGATTTTGTAAACCATTCACCACAATTTTCCAGGTTATTAATTGAAATGGTTTTATTCGTCATTTTGGGCTAACTATTACTTTAAAACGGGAAATTTTTGGCTTTTTCTTTGCTATCAATAAATACTAGTTAAAATCGTTCTTTATTTAGATCGGTATGTTTTATTTAATAAACGTTCGTTCCAAATATTGTCAGCATTTCAAAAATGTTCAAAGCCTTGTATAAAAGTCAAAATACCAATGAATTCCATTAAAATGTTTACGGATTGAAGTGAAACATTATTTTGACATCAAATTCCCATCGATTCGTCGTCGGATTTCCGGAAATTCTCCAAGGAAAACTATTTAAAGCGCTAAAACTAAAACTCACCTGTGTTGAAATCAAGGGCGAATTGCTCCATATCGTTTCCTTTAACAATGCTATAAATCAATTTGCGAGACAGTGGTGATTCGGCTTCGATTGAAATCGACAGTGGAGAATGCAATTCCACATTTTCTGGAATTGACTCGGAGTAAAATTGCTTTTTGAAGACCGGCATAGACCTGTCGATCACTTTGATGTGGACTGTAACATCCGTTCGACATGGCGTTATACCTAAAATAAAAGAATTTTTGGTTTGATTCAATAATAAACAAAAGACCGACAATCATTACAATCAAATATTCCCCATGCTATTCATATCGTTCCGAGATAAACCCTTTTATACAGAATAGAACGCAAAAACACATCGATATTTGTTGATATTAATTAGATTATTTAATTGTTGTTCAAATAGCAATTAGTTAGTTGTCGACCTTCTATTCACTTCAAACTGTTTTTGGAAGTTTGAAAAAAAATAAGAAACGCATATAAAAAACATCAATTTTGGACAAGCCTAATTTTGACAGAATAGACATAAGAAAAAAAATTTTTTCCTCCATATTAAAAGCCATTGTTTTATCAAATTAAAGCTAGAACAGCCTATTTTGGAGCAAATTAACTTTTGACGAAGTGAAAAGAAAGAACAAAATATAATTGTTGGTGAAAATGTTCTTAGGAAAACCAACTTAAACAAAAGAAAAGTCAAAAAAGCAAATTTTGAACAAACTAAACTTTCAAAAGCAAGTTTCTGAGTGAATTGAAATAACAGAAGCCAATATTTTATCCAAATTAAATTAGAAAAGCCCATTTGTTGTCACATTAACTTTAGAAAATCAATTTTGGACGAAATAAAAATAGGAAAAAACAGTTTTTCACCCAACTGAACTTGGAAAAACCTTAGAAAATTGAATTGTTCGCACAATTGAACTCAGGAAAACCAATTTTAACCAGAATAAGCAAAGCCAATTTCTTGTAAATTGAACAAGGAAAATCATGTTTTCAACAAATCAGCATCAGAAAAGCTATTTTTTGATCAAATTAAAGCTAGAAAGTCCTTTTGATGAAATTGAATCCTACAATGCCAATTTTGACCTAATTAAATTGAAATTTTAACCAAATCCAAATTATAAAAGTAAGTTTTTTAGTTCACTAAAATAAGGAGAGCCAATTTTTTAGCAAACTGAACTTCGAAAAGCCTTTTTTGGTTAGATTAGCATTGTAAAACCAAATTAAAGCTAGAAATTGAAACCTGAAATGCCATTTTGTCCTAATTGAAATGACAATTTTAACTTAGTTTTATTCATGAATCACGAAAGCCAATTTTTTAACAAATTAAACTTCGAAAAGTCTTCAAAAAACCAAACTATTTGCCAAACAAAAATTATGAAAGCCAATTATCGATCATATAGAAATTAGTAAAAAGAATTAAAATTAAACTTAACAAGCCATTTTTGGACCAAATTAAAGCTATAAATATCCGTTAGAAGCAAAATCAGTTGTGAAAACCTACTTTTGATTAATTAAAAATTAAAAAAGACAATTTTTCCCAAAATTGAACTTAAGAGATCCAATATTTACAAAATCGTGTAGAATAAGGAAAAACAAAAATAGAAATGAGAGCTTAGAATAAACATTTTTGTCCAAATCAATATTAGAAAGGTCATTTTTGACGAAATTAAAGTAGAGATGATTTTTAATCAAATTTAATTTAGATACGCCCATTTTTCATATCAACAAAAGCAAACTATTGATCTAAATAAAATTAGGAAAGAAAATTCTTGATAAGATACATGATAAAAACCATCTATGAATCGAATTATCTTTAAAAAATCACATTTTTAACTGCATATTTACTAAGAAAAGCTCATTATTTACCAAACCAAATACAGAAAACTTAATTTTGACCAAATCAAACTCTTAAAAGCAAATTATTGATCTAAATAAAATTAGAAGAGACATTTCTTGACAATATATATGAGAACAACCATTTTTAAACCGAATTATAATTAGAAATATCCACTTTTAATTATATACTTGGAAAAACAAATCGAACAGAGAAAGTCAATTTTCACGTAACCTAAAAAAAAAAACAATTTTTGCACCAGATAAATAATAAAAACGATTTTTTTAACAAAATAAATCCAAATAACATATTTCAACACAATTGGATTTAATTTTTAACTTGAAAAATAACATTTTTTAGCTAATTCGATTCAGAAAAATGAATTAACGTCACATTATCGTAATAATCAGCTCCTAAATTATCATTGTTGTATTTTTGATTACGACGGGCGTTTTTATTTCAACCTCCGATTGCTCCGTGCAGACGCACTGCACACTCCGCCATTGTTGACATTCAGGCGTCAGTCGGCGTTGTGCTACAGCCTCGTAAACATGTCCGCCATTATTGATGCTCCCGTCAAGGGCCAAGGATGCAAATCTGTCGTTTCAAATAACCTGGTTCAACGAGTTGACAGAATGATTAATGAAAACCGCAGATTCACCATTACTGCTTTGTCTACGGAATTTCCAAAAGTTTCAAGGTCGGTTTTGCTTTCTATTGTTACTGAACGGTAAGACTACAGAGGGTATTGAAAAGCTTGTCAACAGATATGACAAATGTCTCAATCTCTTCGGCGATTATGCCGTGTACCAATATTTTGGTAATAAAATTATCGTTTTGTACGAACTTGTATCTTATTTATAGCCTATCGGAGGTTGAAAGAAAAACCGTCCCTCGTATTTTGTTTCATATTTTACTTGCTTCAAATTTTGACACTTGTCAATCGATTAACATGTATTCTAATTAGAAAAAGATCGGTCAACATCAACATCAAAATAAGTGGTGACACGCTTTTTATAATTCAAATCAAAAGCTCAATGATCCCTAAATCCTTTTATATAAATATGGGGAGCATAATAGGAAAAATTCCAATAGCGCCAGATTTCTATACATACGGTTAAAATGCTTGGAAAAATATGGTCCCACCTGACACCTGAAGCTAACTACCCCTGTGGCTATTATTTATTTTGAATATCCCTAAAGATAATGAGTTATTTTTAAATATTTTTTTCAATGTATCAGATAAATGCTCCCTTTCCTTAACATAACTTTCTTTCGTCCACTTTTGTGTCCCAATCGGGGGTCCTCAGAAAGTTTCTATATAAAAGTGCCCTTCTACACACATAATAATGTGAATATGCTGCAAATGGAAGAAATCGCATAAATATACAGCTCGTACTAAAAGAGACTGAATACAACTGACCCTTTTCCCCTACATTCATAAAGGAGGGTTAGTTATATAATAAAACGCATCGGGGACGTTGACAACCATTGTAATAAACAAGTAAATAGGTACTGAACAGGATTACCCGAATGTGACAGATTTCAACAAAGTAATGAGTATAATTAACAATATTCCAAGCAAGCATGTCGCAGGTGTTAGAGTAATTTGAGATAAATGCTACGTAGGAAGGCTGCTGAAAGCTAATTATCATAAAACTGTCTTCTTCCGTATCAAAAGTAATATATATCAACAACTAACAAATGAACTGTTATCGATTTTTGATAAACCTAGTAATTTAGTCTCGTAAAATTTTACGAAATATAAATATCTTCGTAATTTAAACATAAAAGTACGTAAAGTAGACACATAGACGTATTTTTTTCTTAAAAAAAAGCAAATGAATATTTTCCATAAATATTTTTTTCATTGAAACGACCATACTTTATAAAATTCCCATTAATATTAATATCATATCGTGTATCCAGCTTTTGCATTTCATAGTCAAAGAACATTACCACCAGATTCACTAAGTCAGGGTGCCCCGCGAGGTTCAGAAATCAATAGTAGTCGCTCGGCACTAGATCGGGACTGTATGAGGGATGATTCAATTGTACCCAATCAAAAGAAGTGATAAGGCTTTCTAATCGTCATGCCATGTGTCTTATGGTAGACATTATCGACTAGCACTCAGCATGTCTTTGCTTTTACTTGCCCAGTGCAGCTTTTGGAAAATTTTATAGGATAGAGCTACATTAAGCGTGTTTTTGCGAGGCAATAAATCGATTCTTTCTGTCCAATAATAGAGCGCACATGATTTTCTGAGCAGAAATTTTAGAATTTCATTTTCCTAGATGTAAAATACCGTCATTTCATTTATTGCTGCGTAGGCTATACATTTTTCGTCGCTTGTGACAATATGACAAAAAAAATATTCTTTTTGTTATTCGAGAAAACTCATCGCACCCGATCGTTTATTTTGGCACACAACGTGAACGCAACTTCTGATAATTTAAACGTTTTATATAGAACACTTGAGTCAGTGGGATAATCTTCATATAAGGACGAAATCGTGAATAGTCTGTTCTCTTTCTACTTTTTGAATCAAATCATCGGTAATTCAGCCTCATCAAGAACCTATTTCCGCACCATTCCAACGCTCATAATGTTTCCACCATCGAAATCACTGATTTGGCAATGAATGTCAGTTAAATCGAAGCTTTGAGTACTGAGAAAATGTATCACGGTAATTACGTCGCAGTCGGTGGAATTCTCAATAATCGGTATTTTATAATTAGCTTTCCAATTTATATAACACTAAACGGCAGTTGCAGGGCGTAAAAGTATTAACGCTAGAAACTGAGATACCTGGAGGCTATACGACTAACCACTTCCGGTTTCAAGAATAGTGAGAGCTGAGCTTTTGTCGGTGGACAGCCTCGCACTCACAGAGGAGGTTCTCAGCTATTTCCTTGCAAAAACCACAAGAGATGTTGGGAGTTTTTTCGATTTTCTTCAGGTGGAAATTAATTGGACAGTGAGCATACTACTAACTCTTCTCAGCTCGTTTTTGTTTGATGAAATGACTTTTGAAACACGCCTCGTTGAAGGTATTTAGACTGAGACTCAGAAACCAAGAGTCACCCATCAATAGATCTTTGTGAGAAAAACACTTTTTGCTATAGTATGAGTCGAAAAGCAAGGAAATATTGAGACAGAGGTGTCTCCATCGTTGCTTCTTAAATTCGGCAATAATTAAAATAAAAAAGCCTGGCACTTAGATATTCCAAGACTCTTGGACACCGCGCCGGGTATGTCACCATTTTTTGAAGAATGTTCTTTACCTGGAGTTTTGTACTCCATTCTTATAGAAACAAATCAAATGGAAATAGGTCTGTGCTGCGAGGAGGCCATGGAATATCTCCTCTGTACGAGATCAACTAGTTTGGGAAGCTCAGCCAGAGACTCATTTCGTGGAGCCACGCTTCTCCAGCTTCGTGGCCGTCCTGTTTGTTTTTTAATAGTCTTGTTGGTAACTTCGAAGATTTTAACCTTAGATTTAATCAAACCTCAACTTGTACTAAATTTCTATGAAGCAAAAAATTATAGCTGGCCATATAGATACCTCACAAGCTTAACTCAACTTACCTTTATCATAAGCAGCTATCAATAGTTCATATTCCTTATTATGTCCTTCCAAGTTCTGTTTAATTTCAATATTCCCGGAATCTCTTTGCACTTTAAATAATTCTCCATGCCCTTTGATCAGTTCGTATCTAACTTCTCCGTTTTCCGCGCTATCCAAATCGATGGCATGAACCTTCGTTATCGTACTTCCTTTTTCGTCGTCGACAGATACTACCGCGTAATATGGTAAGTTAACGAACATGGGGCAATTATCATTTATATCTAAAACAGTGACGTTAACAATGACGTGCGCCACTCTAGGACGTTCTCTTGGCGGCATTTCGCTTTTCGCTTCTACTATAAGTTCGTAATTATCTTTTTTTTCTCTATCGAATTCCAAACCGGTAGTTCTAATAACTCCCGAAGTTTGACCGATGGTAAACAAATCCGTAGGATTTAATATACGAAATTCCACGTGTTCGTTTAGAGAAGTTCCTAGAACGTTGACGACGCTAACGTGATGTATTTTCGTAGAATTTTCTATAACGGTACCATCATAAACGGATTTTTGGAAAACTAAACCGGAATTATCGCTTGCGTCTACTCTAACATAAACTTTAGCCACGTTAGAGAATTTCCCGTCCGATACTCTTACGTGGAGTCTGTGGGAAGATTTTAAATTATCGGGATCAGCCAAAGTAATTAGACCAGTTTTCGGATCCACGTTGAATATTCCTAATTTATTCCCTTCGATAATGTCGTATCTCAAAGTGCCCGTTTCAGGACCGTCCGGATCAGTAGCGTTCACTTGTACGACTGCTACGTTTTTATATAACGGTAACAGTAAAGTAACGTTGTAAATAGGGCTCTGGAAAATAGGCGGAGAATCATTAACGTCTATTATTTTTATATCGACTCTTGCCGTTGTATCGGATGATAACTTTGGAGTTCCCATGTCGGATACTTGTACGTGGAACGTGAAACTACCGTAAGTTTCGTGATCTAGCAATTTGATGACTCTTATAGCGCCGGTGTTGCCGTCGATTTCGAAGTATCTTCTTGGTAAATTTTCTATGATGGTGTATTCCAATAAGGAATTACCTTCGGAATCGGCGTCGTAAGCTTTGATAACCAGGGGATCGCTTTTATTTGTTAAAATTAATGATTGAATCGGTGCGGATTCGCTTATTATTCCGTAATAATTGGATTGTAGAAATTCTGGTATGTTATCGTTTTTGTCCAGAATATGAATAATTATACTGCAAGTCGCTGAAATTGATGCCTGAAAATGAGAAAGAAATTCATCACTAAAAAATATAATTTTTACATGTAATTTAAATTCATTTGATTATTTTTACCCTAGAGAATCTTCATTTTCTACTTTTTCTACTCTAACTTTTTTTGCAATTCAACATATTATCCTCTTAATTGGATATATTTATTACAGCGAACCTGCAACGTCTCTAGACCTTTCAAAAAAAATGTTTCTTCTTTGTTCTGCAAACCAGACCTCCACAGCATTTATTACCTCTTCGTTGGAAGAAAATTTACGACCTTTTAAACGTTTTTTCAGTTGAGGAAAGAGATAATAGTCGGACGGAGCCAAATCTGGTAAATAAGGGGGGTGTCCTAGCAATTCAAACCCTAAATCACGAATTTTTTGCATGGCAACATGAGATTTGTGTGCAGAAGCGTTGTCCTCCAAAAACAAAACACCTTTGGATAGCTTTCCGCGTCTTTTCTCTTTAATTTTTTCCCGTAGAGTGATCAGTAATGTCGAATAGTTATCTACAGTTATTGTTCTAACCTTATTCAAAAAATCAATCATGATTACTCCAAGGCAATCCCAAAAAACTGAAGCAAGACCTTTTTCAGTAGATTTTTGGACACGAAACATCTTAAGAATCAGAGTGTCGCCATTCTATCGATTGTTGCTTTGTTTCTGGATCGTAGAAATGTACCCAAGTCTGTTCCATAGTAAAAATTCGGTTTTATTTGATAAAGATGAGAAGAAATCCATTATCTATTTTCATTATAAAATATTGGAAAAAATTTCTCAGTTTCGATTAAACTGAGTAATAATATACAAAACTGGACAAGACACTGTATGTTCGACAGAAGCGACAGCACGACTGAATCTGAAGACAATGAGAGAGAGAGAGAGAGAGAGAGAGAGAGAGAGAGAGAGAGAAAGATGAAAATATGGAAAGTCAAGAAAGTGCCAGTGCGAACCTCAGTGTGAACTCAAAAATAAAAACAAACATTGAAATTGGCTTCGGTACTGGCCCTTTCGCTAGAATTATAGGACAGCAGATAAACGCTTGGCCTTTTTCAATAGATATTCTATTATCCGAATTTTAGCTAAAGTACCAGGAGAATAGACAAACGCTTGATTATTTTTCGACGAATAATCTATTGTCCAGCATTTAGCTAATACTCCGGGAGAATAGGCATGCGTGGCGCGCCATCAGCCAACTGCCTATTATCCTGGGATATTAACTAAAATCCCAACTTGTCTATTGATCTACGATATATTTATACTTACCATATTAGTGGCTATCACAGATAAATTATAATACTTCACAGCCTCATAGTCCAAGTACTTGTTAGTGGTTATGACGCCGGTACTAGGACTAATCAAAAAGGCATTATCGGTGTTTCCAGATAACATTTCGAATTGTAAAGAAGACGTACTCCTGACATCGAGGTGTGCTACATAACTACCCAGCGGTTGATCCTCATATATTTCAGCTGCTAGTTCTTTTCCGACGAATTTAGGCGGCGCGTTGTCGGCCATCGTTACCATTATGTGCGCCGGTACCGTCGACGACAGAGGCGGTTGCCCGTGATCGGTGGCTTTGATATGCAGCGTGTATTCTTTAACCGTCGTAAGATCTAGTTCTCTAGCTATAGTAATGGTGCCCAAGTCAGCGTCAATACTAAATACGTTACCGACGTTACCGGAAATAATCGAGTAGGATATTCGTGCGTTTTCGCCTTTATCGTGATCGACAGCGTAAGCGCGCAATACCGCGCTACCCACTGCTGACGATTCAAACACTTTCCCGACCAAAATTTTATCAGCAAACGTAGGCGTATGATCGTTGTGATCGTGTACAATTATATGAACTCTAGCGTAGTTTTTCTTGGCCGGTATTCCGCTATCTTTCACCATAACTGTTAATATATGTTCGTTTAGAGATTCCCTGTCCAAACTGGCCGCTAAAGATATGATCCCGGTCATTTGGTTTAGCATAAAGGTTCGTAAAGATATCATATTTTCGGCGGAATGGAAACTGTATATCAAATTTTCGTTAGCGTCTTTATCAGTGGCTTGTAATTTAAGTACTTCCGTGTATAACGGAACTGCTTCCGATATTTCTACTTTGTAAACGCGTTCCGAAAATATTGGTCTGTTATCGTTTATGTCAAGTATGGTTATGTTCAATTGGACATAAACGGTGTGGACTGAATCTGTAACGCTGATGTTCAGGACGTAATCGTGTTGGGTTTCGTAATCTAACCGTTGAGCTATTAGAATATTTCCGATGTCCCTACCAATGAAGAAATCATTTCTTTCGTTTCCATCTGAAATACAAATAAAATTTCGTTAGAAAAATATAACTGATAATTTGCAAAAATGGAAAGAGCCCAAAGCTTTATAATTTACATAAAATACCTAGTTGTCTATCATAAAACTTAACTTCTTCACGAGGGCTGCGCCAAAAGGAAGGTTACCAATCAGCTACAGCTTCGAGGGACGGCTAAATTCGATAACAGTGTCGTGCGCAGTAGTTCCCCTACTCTAGGAACCATCCGTTAGCGATTCGTTACGCTTGGCAGCCGTCAGAGATGGTGGTGTTAATCGCCGCTTCCTCCAGGTGCAAGGTTCACTTTCCCCATGCAAGTCACCGTCCATGGAGATTCATCGACAACTGACTAAGGTTTATGGTGAAAAGTGCATGCCCATTTTGCACGTTCGCAACTGGTGCAGGGTTTTTGTTGACGATTGCACGGAAGTTCACGATGACGACAGTCTGTTTCGGATGTGATTGTCCACAAGATCGGAAAATAACGCTCCGTTAAAATTGTTGAACATCTTCATGAAGCTTCTCGCGAGGCAATTGAAAGAACTTTAACAGAAACGTTGGGTTATTGCGAGTTGAGGGCTCGTTGAGTACCCCAAATGTTGACTGATAGATACAAGGAGCAGCGTCTTGATTGTGGTCGTGAGTTTCTTCAACAATACGAGAGCTAGGAGACAAGGAGAAGTTGTTGGACTTTATCGTCACAGGAGATAAATCGCCCATAAAGCAAAAGCAAAAACAAGACGGCTTGTTAGTGGCGTCACTCTGGTTGACATCCACCAAAGAAATTCAAATAAAATCTATCGGCAGGAAAGATCGCAAGGGGTACTCCAATCGATTTCGTGCAACTTAGAACGACTTAAACTCAGATAGATATTGTGAATCACTGACCGAAGCAATCTAGACATGACAACTGATGGAAGGAGTAATGCTTCTTCACGATAACTCCTCGTCAAATATAGGAGCTTTTGAAGAAATTTGACTGTATTGTTAGACACTATCTCGCGCAACTGGGATTTAACTTCCAGCGATTATCATTTGTTTCCCACGCTAAAGGAACACTTAGTTTGAAAACGCTTCGAGAGCGATGGTGAAGTCTAGAGGTCGCACGCTTCCTTAACAGATTAGCGGGAAACTTTTGTGAATTAGGAATATAAAAAATGGAGCGCCATCTTCAAAAGTGTGTCGAAAAAAAAAAAATGGAAACCATGTAGTGTAAGTACAGTGTCAGCTTTTCAACGCTTTATAAATTAATAACAATAAACACTGTTTCCTTTTTGTATATAAGATGGAAAGTTTATTTTGGTAAAAATTCACTTCTCAGATGAAGTTTTTGAAATACTAACCTACGATGTCATACCACAATGTGTCATTATCTGGATCCATGGCCGATATTGAAGCAACTAACAATCCTATTTCATCACCTTCAGTTAATTTAACTGGAGCAGGTTGTTTGACGACTGGGGCATGTAGGGAGGTGGCTAAAATTGGTATAGTTCGAACCAATACTTTGCAGACGCTGTGCTTTGGTGGTTCCCCCATGTCGCTTACTTTCACCTGCAACCAAAAAATAATTAATAAACAATAAATTTTGAAAAAAAAAACATATTTGTATGATTTTAATTTCATTTTTCAAATAAAGTTTTAGTTATGATGTTTTTTTACTGAAATGATTCAGCAATCGTAGAGTGGAAAAACGCTCAGTTTATTTTAATTTGGTCATTTTTTGTCAAGTCATTGGTCTGAGCTAATAAGCCGACGACGTTGGAAGAGCTCAAAGTCAACATTGAACGCGAAATAGCAGCCGTTTCGGCCGAAATTTGTGGCCGAGTCATGGAAAATTGGGTCCAACGAATCAACCGCTGCAACCGTGCTCGCGGTGGCCATATGACCGAAGTCGAGTTCCATTCATAAATGTTTTGAATGTACTTCAACCCGATAATAAAGTTTTTGAAATATCTCAAATGGTTTTCATTTTATTTTGAAAAAAGTTGTCAAGACTTTATTGGACCTTATTAATTTGAATTTCAAAACTTACGTTAGTGGAAAAGCAAAGGTCTATTTATTGGGAAAAAAGAATTAAAATTGAAACAAAAAATATATTGTCCCACAAGATTTTCGTAACACAGGCGAGACCTTTATTTTTAAAATGGAAATACCCATCCAACGATGAAAACTATTTATTTAGCCCTAACACGTACCACTTTTCAATAGCTCAATTATCCCTGTTTACATTCCCGAAAATTTGGGAGCAGTCAGTGATGAGCTGGGTGAAAGGTTCCACCAAGATATTAGAACAATGGAAATTCGGTATCAAGGACGATGGGATTCGACCATGATGGGTGATTACTGTTGGTTTTTAAAAAGAGAAAGTGCAACCCCTCATAAAAGGAAAATGTAAAGCTAATTGATATTTAAAGTGATTATTTTTAAAGTTTTTGTTATTAATAGATGTGAAGGATGTTTATTAGATGTAAACTATAAATATTGTCAATATATACCATTTAAAACACGTGAAATTCTTTTTTTAATCAATATTAATTAATATTTTACCAATGAATATGGTTCTATAGTTAAATTTAACTTAAAAACCTTTAGTGTTACAATTATTTTTTTCATATTTGCGTATTTGTATAGGTCCATTTGAACACAATATGCTATTCACAGGGCCAGATTAAGATTTATAAGGCCCGGGGCTAAAATAATGACGGAGCCCCCTTAAGGAATTCGGAAACCCGGAAAAATTCACAAAATAGTATCAATACTTTAGATTTGTGGCATCAACACATTAAAAAATACAGAATGATTTCCAAATGATGGGGTCCTCTTGGACCTGGGGTCCGGGGCTATAGCCCCCCCAATCCCCTAGCTTAATCCGGCCCTGGCTATTCATTCTTGTGTTAATACAAAATTTTTTTTCTGTTGACTGGTGATATTTACGCATTAATACGAATTTGGAAATATTTTTGGGTTTGGGATTGGAAATCGACTAAAGATTTTCCTGATAAATTCCTAATGCAGCTACTGAATTTATTACATTGTACAATTCATAATTAAAAATTAGTTGATGAATTTTATAGGTTTGGCTCTTCAATATTGTTAATTATAAAATTAACAAAGCTAGAGGCACTAATTTAAAAACCATAACAATGAATGGGACATTGAAAATAATTCGCTTTGGCAATATAAAGTATCATTGTTCGATAATGACAACCATATTATTTTTATATTTATTGAATAAAACAACTGCAGTATTAGCGTTTTATTAAATTCAACATATATCTGATATAAATATATCTAGTTAAATAACAACAGTTTATAACTTCTGAATGGATATAAAATAATTATTTTTAAGTTCATAAAAACAATCAGTGCCATAAATACATGGCAAATGCCAATAAGTTTATCTTTATAGTCCAGTTTGAATTGTTTCATCTGATGTGTATAAATTGTTATGGTTCATCGGCGTGCTGGAAAAATATCTAGTTTAAACAATTTTCATGAAAAAATATTTAATTGCGCCAAAATAATTTTCAAGTCGAACTAAAAGGATACAAAGATATAAATTCAAAAGAACAGATCAACGTATATCTTGGACGTACCTGGACAATTTAGAAGAAGAATTAGAAGATCCAAAATAATAGAGTCGCTGGTTCACTTAGGAGAATTTAAGATTAAGAAAAAAAAATGGAAGAAATCATATTAGACTCGATATTTGTTCCCATTCAAACGAGTTCCCATTGTACTATGACATCACAATTGAAGAAAATAATGACCATGAACCTTTTCTCAAGTATTCTTATGTGAATGCTCTTTTGGACTCCCTGATTGTTGAGGATCATCGATGCTTCTACAGTCATGTTTAAATTCCGCGTAACAGTCAATAATCATGATAACAAGTCTCATAATATCCCTACTCATCTCACTTTTGTGAACCTTATTGTTTTAGCCAACAAATTTTCCTTTCTTCATGATTGTTCCACAATCCATGTTTTTATGTACATTCTTCAGAGTATTGGCTTTTCCATGTAACCAATTTCTTTTCTCTTATTTTGTTAATTATCCACGCTTCATTTGAAGTCAGTATTTGGCCGGTATTTCAAAAAATTTAATCAGGGAGAGAGTCGGATCTAGCTGTGGTTGCAGATGCGGTTGTACTAAAAAAAGCGGCAGGAAATTTTTGTAAAGGAAGTAATATTTGGATATTTGGAATCTTTCATTGTTATTGGATGAGATTTGTTGTGTTTAGAGACATAATGAGCACATTCCATTATTCCTTTAACCATCTTTATAATATTAATTGCATTATTTCAACAGAAAGTTTTTTTCTAAATTGAGTAGTGCGCTTTGACTGCAGTTGAACCGCTGCTATCACATAATAAAGAGTGGTACCTATGATTTTCAATCGAAATATGAATTCCAGATACTTTTCGTTTCTGCTATCCAGTAAAATAAAAATGACTTACATTCAATTCATATTCCTCGCCAGCCAGAAGAGTTTTTTGCGCATAAACTATTCCAGTGCTGTTATCAATTTTGAATTTCGTCCGTCCTTTTCCCGATTTAATGTGGTAATTCAATTGAGCATTTTGTCCTATATCCCGGTCAAAAGCCAAGACCTGTAAATAGAAAAAAAAAACAGGGTCAGTTCGTTTCATAAAACACATAAATACAGGGATGGCGTTCAAGCAGAATGTTATTTTCATTAAAATGCATGCATATACACTGTATTCCAATAAAAACGTGATCTGGGGGTCACGTTTCTCAGATTTCATAACCAAAATTGCAACTCACTGAAGGTCCACGTCAACACCGTCATTATGAAAGGTAAATTTTGTATGTATAAAAAACTACAATTATTTTACTGAAATAATTTTGACGACTTCGCTGACCTTAATAAATTTTACCTCCTCTTTTAAAATATTAAGTTTTGTTACCGATAAAAATGGTCTTTGCACGAAGTGACGATAAAATCTGTTATTTCGAATCATATCTTCTTATGTCTGATCCAGAATCTCGTGAGGCGCCTCCTATAGGCTCTCGAAACAAGTCTTGGCGAGTGGAGGTGACAGGACATCCACACTCTCGATTCATTCTATTTTCACGTCGTTTCGTCGTTTAACTCGATCCCGAATAACCAACACGGAACGAAGAGAGTGAAGGCGAGAGAACACGGACGCACCATCCACCTCCCTCGTGTATCAGGCATTGCAAAAAATCACTAATCTTCATGGCAGAACAAAACGTCAATTTATTTCTTGGACTCCTTAAGCTGCAGTTAAGAAACATCTCAATTCTAGTCCTATTCTTGTAAGTCCAGATTTAAACTGATGCTACTAGAACTGGTCTTGATGCAATTGCAATCTTATGGAGAACGAGGAGATTTTGAGCACCAACGCAATGAATATAACTGAAAGAAAGTATAGTATAACTGAATTATAACGTTTACCGAATGATTCTTCTCGTTGAAAAGTTCCGAGACTACTTTTAAAGCACCCATTTTACTGTTGAAGCAGATCATTCATATTTGCAAAATCCACCATGGCAGTCAGACATGTTATCCCCTTATCTTTCTGAAATCCCGTTCACTATCGTAAATACTTTGAAATTAGATGCTTGATATACTCGACAAGGTCTCACACCATTACCATTATACCTCACAATTAGTAATTAACGAAATAGGAAAATTACAAATGAGACAAAAAAATTTCATACTAGAAGTAATTAAAAGAGAAGGGAAAGTCTAAAATGGCAATAGATTGATCAAAAGGAAAAATAGGATGAAACAGAACGGGAGCCAGAAGTGGAAGAGGACACGGAGTCTCAATCTGATGCATAAATAATTATCAGGATAATACAAGTAAAGGAACAGGCAAACTTATTCAATTTATTTACAAAATTCGAGGCATTTGATAGTCAGCTAAAGTGAAATTACTCCTAATCAGATGATGTATATCAAGGATCAAACGTAATAAGCTCAATATCAAATCTCAAAAGTATGTATTTCTTTGAACATAAAACTTTCCACGTGGAAACAACTATAGTGCTTACTTTAATCGAATATTGTGGCTTAAGTGGGCTTTTTTGATAATATAGAATATTGAGAACCAAAAATAGATTCATGTTTTAAATTGGATGAAGTTTCGAGGTTTTTGAGAATCAAAAGAAGTAAATCGAGTTTCCTGATTCACCCATAACCATTAACAAAGACAAGGATTGACATGAAGACATACATTGAAATTAGAATCTTTTTGGAATTCGTGCTTTCTTACAATGTACAACTTACAACCAAAAAAGAAGAAAGTTGTAAAGATAAACTTTTTTTTTGCAACAATTAAACTTATTTTCGAACTGATTGGGATTGCATGTTATCACAATGAACGTTAAAAATAATTTAAAATTGGTGAAAGCTACCCTGTTTTTAATTAATTCAATAGAAGCTTTACGTCGAGTTAACAACAGAGGATGCCATGCATATGATGTACTAATTTTGAAGTATAATGCAGTTTTTGATCATTCAAATGAGTTCGGTTTTGAATTTTATACATTCGAATAAATTCATTCTTTTATCTTAGAAAGGTATATTCAAACGAGAAATTGAATAAAGATTCAAAGTTTGTAAGTAGATAAACTGAAATTTCTTTGTTATTAATATTGATCGAAAACAAGGCTACCAAGGATTTAAAAATAAATCCATAAATCGTTATAATTGCAATCTTCATTTTGTCCATTGAATGATCATACAAAAAGAAAGTCTTAACATTCGAAGTATAGTCCATGGTTTTCCCAACGTTTAGCAAGCTCTTTGAGACCTTGGTAAAGCCCTTAATTGGGCTACGACGGTTTCCAAAATATTGCTACTTTGCAGTTTCAACACCTCCTTTGGATTAAATTTTTTTCTCTCGCAAGAATTTCGCCATTAATAATAATCTGTGCAAGATCCGGACTAACACATAGTTCTTCGATCTTATAACCTCTTAAATTCTCATCAGGTGTCCACTATATACCTCGAATTGATACCTCGACTATCTAGAATGATTTCGAAGTACACTAAGCCCTCATAATTCTACCAGACACTGATAAAATGGAATCCTTAGGTCTTTGTGCCCGTTGTGTAACAATAAATTGCATCTCAATATAATTCTAGTCTAGCTTGCAAATGATTCTTAAGCGATATATAAAACAACATCCACTACATTCAACTTTCTAGATATAACCTAAACTTTTTAAACATACAAAAGAAAAATAATGCAACTACAAAGAATTTTTTAAGGGCACGTTGTTACAGAACGGAGAAAAAGTTGGGTTTTAAGACGTACTAGGTAAGCTTTTTTCTCATTATTCTATAGACTGAAAAGGAGAAGTGAAGAAGCCAGAAGCCAGAAGAAACAAGATGCGAAGACCATAGATTAATTAGTTTGATGAAACATACTCTGAATTCCTATAAAATGCGAAAGCGTTATTGGTTCGTCCCCATTCGGATTTAGAACGGGTCTCCGTAAAAGAGTGGCGCTAGTTGCAAACCCAACGACCAGAGAAAAGATGTAGTTATGTATTGCATAGATTGCGAAATGGCTTTTGACGGAATTCAACACCATAAACTAGTTTAAATACTGACGCAACTGGACATAAACTAGAACGATATGAGCTGCATTGAAAACGTGTAATGGAACCAATCAGTGGCAGAGTTGACAACGAACTACTCCTCTTTAACCTTTATTAGGAAAATTTCGAGGGACCCTCGAGGGTCAATAATTAGGTATCAAAGTAAATAGGCACATGAATCAACTATTTACGATATGCCGATGATACAGTTCTGATAGCAGATAACATGACCGATTGGACAGTTGAAGAAGTTTAACTATCTGGGAACTTGTTTATGTGAAAGCTGGTCATCATCATCAGAGATAGAGATCAATTGATAGGTAGCAAAAGTAATGAAATTTAAAAATGTGTTTACGAACTCTGACTTTGACCTCAACCTCCGAATAATATTAACAAAATGCTACGTATGGTCCTTGCAATTGTACGGTATGGAAGGCTGAACACTGGAAGTTATCACCATCAACAAGATTGGAAACATTTGACATGAAGAAATTATGAGGTGAATAGGAAATGGATGTGGAGAGGTACCATTTGCATCAACTCTTGAAAGAAGGAAAGATAGAGGAAAGAAGGGGATTGGCAGAAAGAGGATGTCGCGGGTCCATAATAATAAAAATTGGACAGTGATAAGAACTACTGGAAAATTAATTCGTACCACCAGAATCGGGATAAAATGGTCAGTAGTGATCACAAACAACCATTAATGGGTATTAGAAGAAGAAGAATTTGCTGATAGAAGGAGTCGTGTCATAAAAACTAAAGGAGTCTTCCATAATGACGGAAGAAAGTTACTTTCGGCTACTGTTATGATTTTATCAACTAGTGAAGTGAAGGTACTATTTCGTCTGTTATACCAGGGGGTAAGAAAGGTTTCTACGTTAAGGTTGTGAACCGATTCTATATTCAGAATCATGTATCTTGCTTTAATCTCTTTTACCAGATAATTGGGCAGGGTTGTTCTATATTCGATTATAGGGCGGATGTATGTTTTCTAAGTATGAAATCGAGCCAATTATCTTGATTAGACTGCATTTTATCCTCACCCTGTCCAGATTGACGAACATTTCGGCCGTTTCATTGAGAATCTTCGCAAAGTATGAGGCGGTAATCTTAAACTGTCTATTTCTGAATGGGATTTCAAGTACTCGTAGATTTGATTTTTTTATGGGATAAGATACTGAGTGCGATATCTTTCGCCTATAGTGAATAATTTCTAGGAGATGTCGCAGCTCTATGATGTATAGAAGACTAGTATGGAACTCTGTGGAACTCCAGCGATCTTACCATTCGATACGACTGATAATTTCATTGGTACGTTGAAATATTTATCATTTTTATTGTTAAATACGAAAACGGTTGGGTAATAATCTAATTGCGTTCTAACAAGTTTGTTCGTAAAGTGAAAGTATTCAGTTTCCCTTCGCAAAACATTGCTAGAATTATTGGATTTTCGACATTAAGCGGTAAGCACGAAAACAAATAAATTTATTAGAGGACATAAGTAAAAGGTGAGTTCATGTATTCATAAATCAATTAGATTAATAGATTCTGTAATATTGTCGTAACCTGTTGCTTTGAAACAGTGAAATAATCAGTGTGGTCCGACAAAATATAACTCTATTCCAATATTCCATAATCTTACTATTAGTTTAATGAAAGAGGAATCAAAAGTAATTACAACTGTACAAATTTATTATCGTTATAATACTAGAATACAAATGTTCATTGGATTTTGGTTCTTATCAGTTTTTGTCCGGCATAGATCGAAATATATTTTGAAAGTACACCACTACCTTTAAGAGGTAATATCAATAGATTTGATACTTGTTAACCTTCGACAACTGCAAGAGATGTTCTGATTGGAAAAACTTGGACCAAAATTACTTGCTTTTGTGATGCGATTAGAACTCCAGAAGGCAATGCACATTACTAGATTCAATCAGTTTCGTTTCATAAGAATTATTTTGTACTGTATCTTCCGATTTTTGAAAAACATTCATCCGCTATATTCATCTGATCCAGTAGTAAAAATTGTCGAAAAATTTGGAAGAAAATTACTTGTAGGACTTGATTAAAAGTGCAATGGATAAACTGTGCTAGATACGTTTGAATGATAATAAACAGTAAGTAAATAAAATTAAATGTTTGAAACAAAAAGCGACCGTAAAGGAGTGTGCCACCCTCTGATTCGGTCTCCCGATTTGCCGCTTTCTAGATCAGGCGCTGGTTTGCTCCCATTCGTTCTGAATATATTATTCTTCAACGGCATTATGTTTTCCTTTTCTCGTTTAGACATTCCATTAGTAGATTATGTTCGAGTAGTTGTTATCTACCAAATCTATAAAACACATATAAAGAGAAAAGTTTTTCTTTATTTCTCTACCCTTCTGGTTCTCAACACCGGCTTCCACTTTTCTTGTTTACGGAGTTCTGATGGAAATTACACAAAAACCGAGGCAACAATCTCGTTCCTCATTTACAAAAACTGCTCAGAGAATGAAATGAATTTTTTCTCCCAAATTAATCGTTTCTTTGTTTGTTGGTTCAAATTTTAACGAATTCTAAGTATTTTATGTACAATTATAAATGCAGGTCTGATAAAAATGTAAACATACGGAAGATAATAATCTTTTCCACCCATTAATACGCTTCACATTATAGTTGTCCATGTGCGAAACTGGGCAACTCCCAAGTTAATTCCACAAACATTGAATGCCCGTCCTTGTGATTTATTTATAGTCATCGCAAAGGACGAACGACAAAAAATTTTAGTTGTTTGAGATCGCATGGCTCGGAAGCATCGTTATACAAGGTGTATCAAAAAAAGGTGATTCTGTCTCTAGATAAGATAGAAAATTTAAAACTATTTTACACATTTTTTACGATTTTGCCGCAACTACTGGTAACATTGTATTGAAATTCAATACGAATATGTTTTAGAAGCAGATGCATCCAATGAATTTATTTTTATGTCTGACTCTCATAGAGGGCGATAGCTACACGGTTCGTACCAAGTACTATTCAACATAACCTAAACATCATTTGATTTTACACAAAAAATGTACTCTTGATAAAATTCGATACTGTATACCGTTTTCGGAATATTTTGATTTGAAAATTATGAAGTAATAACCGATGCCAGTATGAAGTAATGGTGAATATATTAATTGAACTAAAAATCACAAGATGAAAATTTAAATAAGAAGGTTAATAACATAAAACAGATTTCAATTTGAGTACGTTTCAAAATGTCTATCATTTTTCTAAAGAATCCATTAATTTAAACGGTTGGGAGTCAGCTATGAGTTCATTGAAGTGACGTTGGATTCTGTCTTTCATTTTTTGAAGCGAATTTACCTCGATAACATAAACTATGTAATCTTCTTCTTCTTCTTCCTGCTGTGTATAGGCATCATTGCCTGTTTTTCTTCACGTCATTGTCTCTGCTCAGTCACCTGGGAGGTTGTCACTCCATCTTTTCCTAGGTCTTCCAATGCTTCTTTGTCCTGCTGGTGATTTGTCCCTTGATATTTTCACAATTCGTTCTTCCGTCATGCGGGCAATGTGCTCATTCCATTTTATCTATCCCGTATGTTCGTCTTATGTTTTCACTCCTTTCTCTATCCATTAGTGTTCTTCCCGCTATTCTTCGAACTATTTTCATTTCTGTAGTCTCCAATATCCGTTTCGTTTTAGAGGTCTCAGGTCGGGTCTCTGCTGGATAGGATAATATAGGTCTGATTGCGGTCTTGTAAATGCGGGCTTTTGCTTCAGTTCGAATGTATTTATTTCGCCAGATTGTGTCATTTAGGTATGCTGCTGCTCTTGAGGCTCTTGTAGCTTGGTTTCTTACTTCCGTCTCCACGTCTCCGTGTCCAGATATTTCGATTCCCAGATATTTAAATTTCATTTCCTGGTGTATTATTTTGTTATCCACCACAAGCTTACACTATGTAATCCAAGGGATTAAAATCGCATGACCGAGTAGGCCAATGAATCACCTTTTTTTGGAATACCCTGTATGCAGAATCAAGGCTTTTTTTTGGTATTTTCACACGACGACCTAATTCATCAACTTTTTTTGATTTGTTGATATTCACCATGTTTCAATAGTAAATTGTCGAATTATTATTTCAGCTTATTCGTAAACTCTGTGGGATATAAATTCACTACGTAATTATAGTCGGTAACTATATATAGTTTATTTACAAATGAAAGAAAGTACAATTTTCATTATTTATAAGGTCAAATTTATAAAAATACCAATTTATTATTAGAAAGAATCAAAATTGATACTTCTGTTATAATAGGGGATATCGATCAATTGAATTTGTACAAAAATGGCAGATACGCCTAATTGCAATCGAACCGCGACATTTACCGTTAAATTTACATGACGAAACTCTGTACCATCAATTTCAATGGTAAAACATAAGATGCTAAACGTTCTTGAGGTTCAGTTGAGGTCAAACAATAAAAAAATTCACGTTATTGTATTGACTTATTTGAATTGGAAATGGGAGAGATTCTGGAAGCCTAAGACATCTTACAAGGCTTAATGGTTTCAATTTTGAATGATAACTTAAGAATGAAAAAGCTTTCCGTCTTGTTTGCTCACAATAGCCATCACGTCGCTAGTAACAATGGCTATTGCTCAACACGAAGAGCGTTGAATTTACTGAGGATTATTTGAATAAAAAGTAGTAACACATTAAATAAATGTATTTCTTTATGTGAAAAGTTAATAGAAACATACGAGGTCTGGTCTGGCTATTAAATAACGAGAATTGTTACAAAAAGTGTTTTATTATAAAAATTATTCTACATTCGAATGCTCCCCTTCAATATACTCCCCCTTCTCTCCCTACACACCTTTCCATACGTTCTTTCCATTGATCGAAGCAGTGCTGGAAGTCTTTTTCGGTGAGGGCCTTTACAAGCTCTTTTTTTTTACCACTTCCATCGACTTAAAAAAGGTCTTTTTCTAGCCTTTCTAGCTTTTGGTCAGGAATCAGATTTTTTGGCACCAACTTCGCATAGACTTTTGTCATGTGTGATTCCTCGTGTGAATTTTTCATCGGCAATCGTCCGGAAGCTCTGTCGACGATCTGCACGCACAATTTGGTTGTTTTTGGTTACTGTTTCCGGAGTTGAAACAGTCACAAGGCGACCTGTTCGCTGGTCATCTTCAGTGCTCTCTCGGCCCTCACTAAAGCGCTTACACCACTCAAAAACACGCGCACTGGATAGAGAATTGTTCCCATAGGACTCTTGCAACAATTTATAGTACTCAGTCGGAGTTTTTTTCAATTTAACGAGAAATTTGAGATTGATACGTTGCTCCTGTTTTTCGTCAAACATGGTGAGAAAAAAACACGTTTGTTTCAAACCGCTACTGCACAAATAGTGACGGAAACATGTTTTGGGACGTGCATAGACAAGATATCTAGATACCCAACGCACTTCTCGTTTTTTACACCCTCTAGAGCGCGCAGTCTCGTTATTTAATAGTCCGTAGTGAAAAATTGATAAATCTCAAATCGTGAAAGAGGGCTCCGACCAAATTAATTCATATTTCTTGATTAAAGAATTATTTAGAACTGGAGTATAAAGAAACGAAAGTTTGTTAGAATTTGGAAATCGGTTGCAGTTCCTTAGAAGGAGTATTGTTCAAAGGATCAGTTCAAAGTTGGAATTTCTGGAACCGTTAGTGATATTAATAGGGGAAAGTACCCGAATATCGGATAGCTTTTGCTTAATTATGCCTCTTAGAAAGTTTTATGTTTTATTACACTAAAAGAGTGTAATGATATACTTTCTTATGTTGTTTACAAGATCTGAAACTTACAGAACGATTAAAAAAGAGATTCCTAATGTCGAATGATAAGCGCCCCTACTTTTTCTATCAATTTCATGAATTTATAAACACTGTCTTTTCCTCACTTAATTTATTTAAATACTTCACACTACACTTAACTAACTTATAATAATTAACTAATTAATTATTTATTTAAATTCACCGGTTACTTTTCTATATGGGTCCTTTCATTATGAATTTTAAACTAACTGCGCTAAACAAACTCGTTTATATACCCAAAAAGATATTCTGAAAAATCTAGATAATAAACAAACAAAACAAATAAATAAAGATCTTCCGAGAAATTAGTTCTGAGAAAAATAACATAAACAACTCGTCACTATAAAAAAGCGTCAGAGGCGCCGCGAATTCGCCAAATTTGAGAATTCCATTATAATCGGACAGGACCTGTTTCACGGCCCATGTCGTGAATGAATTCCGTTCACACTACCACTATCCAAACACTCACAATTACGCTGTTCCAGGGTAAGGTTCTGGTATGTGGACGATATTTTCTCTATATTTGATACGAAAAAGGCAAATGTAGATGATTTCTTTTCAGAATTCAATTCAAAAAGTCAATCTATTAGGTTTACTTGATAAATAAGAAATAACGGACAGTTACCATTTTGAGAAAAGTTAGTAAATGAGAATTTGATGTATTCAGAAAAAAAAAGACAAATTGCAGGTACATCTCGGTTGAATACTTGTGGGATAAAATGTCAGATTAATAGAGTGGTATTTGTGAAATTAACTGTAATTGTGACAAGAAGTATGTTGGGCAAACTAGGAAGTCGGTTAATGTCCGGTTTAAGGAGCACATAACAACTATAAATTGTTGGATGCATTTGAAAGCCTTGAGATTGTTGAATGTGAGAATAGTTTAAATAGGGATTTTTCCTCCACAGCCCACTCTATAGTTTACTAACTGACCCGGCAAACTTCGAACCGCCCTATTTACTGAGTTGCCAAAAGACAAAATTGATAATAGCTTATGTTTTAGGACCATATATTTAAATAAAATCGAAATAAAATAATAAGATATATTGCATGTAATGTACAATATTTTTGGTTTTTTCTTATGGAGAAAAACTTGAGCTCGTCCATGCGAAAAACATGGCAAGGTTTATTCCACAAGTTTCTAGTGTTGGGCGTTGTGAATTATTAATTATCATTGCAAATGCGAAAAGAAAAGCCAGATGACTGTAGTGGTATTATTGGAAAAAACAAATCTTCGCCTTTGAATTTTTTTTGATCACAGTGGCTTCAATTACATTATTAATGTTTTTTTCAACAGCAAGTCTTGTTCTGTTGCACAGTGTTGGTTGAATTGGATTGCGTAACATCATCAGCGAGCCAACTTCAAATTGTGTGGTGGTAATACAGTCAAATCCATCCATTAATTATCCATCAATTTCACTCTGAATTTTTACATTTTATAATCAATCAATCAAATAACTTTTTTTTTTAAAAGTTTATGTGACCAAAATCTGAATAAATTTTAATTAATTGATCGATTTTTACATTTTTCCTTCCGTTTTGTATACAAACCTTGCCGCGGCAGTAACGAACACAAAAAAAAGAATTATCCAATTTGTAGCATTCTTTCTGAAGTTATGCACGTACATATATCACGCAGTTAAGGAATGAATATGAAATTTTTTACAAAGTAATTTTTCATTCTCAATCGTTATTCGTGAGGAATATTTAGTATAAATCGTTAGGTCAAGTCAATAGGTTATGGCCCACAAGAGAATACCTCCCCCAGACGGTAACTCTGTACTACATAAGCAAGTGTCGAATTATACATCGCGAAGAACCACTCGGATTAAATATTTTCCTGCCGATAAAGAGTTTACTCGAGGCAGAGAAAACACACATTACAATCAGAACAGAAGTTCTCATGGAATCCCCCATAGAACTTAGAAGGAAAGAAAGAGACTACGCGCGAAACCGCAAAGCAAAACACGATGAGTACCTGTCGGAATGACAGTGAAATGTCCAGTGTGGGAACGATTTTGGTTTACTTTCAATCTATAAAGACGACGTGTCGGTCAGTGCGAGTGTTGGTGCAGTTGTAGAGGAGAAAACGAATCTCCTGGTTCAGGAATATCCGGAAAAGCTCAGGCATATACAACATCGAACAATTGTTTAGAGTGACTGAAAACAGGAATCAGCTTACCATTGCCAACTTGAGGGGGACCCGACAAGACACAATAAGAACAAGTTAATGACATTGAAGTACTTCGTCAAATAATAAAATAAATTGAGGTTAGGTTGTTTGTTTATAACTTGATTGATAAAGGCGTAATGTAGAAATGCGCGTTTCACGAAGTAGATAAACGTTGGACTAATAGCGGAATATGTCTCTAACATTCATAAAACTATAAACTTTAACTGATTTTTCATTGAAATATCTGATTTTATAACTTTGAAAACTGTTTAAGTCATTCATTTATCGACTAATAAATTTATTTTTTACCTTTAAGTGCGTGCATTACATGAAATCAGCATTCTAAATTAGCGCGGAAATTTATTTGATGGATACTAATTAAGCTGATTTTGCTTATATTTGAAACAGATGGTAATAATTATACAATAAACAACAATGAAGACTCCTCTACTATTTGTTATCTCGTTTGCAGTTAAATATATGTCTAATTATAACCTAGCGCGAGATTTTCACTTAACTGCTTTGCAGAGATTCTGGAATAATTTATGAATGTTGTACAGTGGAATATGAGCTGAGAGAATGTTTTTAATGAAAAATTCGAATAATTTGTCGTTTCATATCAAGATACAACTACGCACTCACAATAAAAATACTTTTTTTCAATATAACATTGATTTTGTAGCAATAATTTACTTCGCATAAAACCCAACCACGTTAAGGGTACTTTTAGTTTTAGAAACAGTTGGTAATAGTCGAGTATTAAATCTGGAGAATATGATGATTGCTCAATTAATGTCTAGGATGCTCGAGCTAAAGCGGTTGTTACCTCAGAGCCCAGTTAATGGGCGCGTTATCCTGATGCAAGGAAAAACCTTTACAAAATTTTTCCTGTATCATTCTTTCATTCTCCTATCGTATAATAACTACTCGAATTAATAAATTTGAATTGAGGTTAAGTCTCCTGAACGTAAGCATATAAATATATCACAATACGTTGATCCACTCGATCCATTTTGATATTGAAATATAATTTGAAGTGATGATAAAATAATTTCGTTCATAAATACGTAAATAGAAGAGCAAAGGAATCAGTTTTGAATTCAATTAAATTAATAATCTTTGATATCCTCCTCTACGATCTTCCTTTCAAAATTCTGCGAAAATAAAATGATAACCTAAATCTTCTTCGGGTGTACATTAAGGATAAGAGTCCTGTCAATATTCGTAGATTTTTTTTATTTAGGTTATAAATGAAGAAATATCAGTATAGAAAAAGTTGGATGGAAGGTATTTCAAAAGAAATTTTTTATTGGAGACCTATCAATTAAGGACGATTATGATGTTGTACAACAGGTAGGAATATAAAAATACAGTCTGGAATTTGTTGTTTGTTGAAAGTATTTGTATACAATAATTCCATCTGAATAAATAATAATATTTTCAGTTCTTTTTTCTATATTCTCTAATTCTATAAAGCAATCTTCAAAAAAATAATGGAAGAAGAAGAAGAAGATGTGTGGAAGTTTAGAAGCACTATGTGTATGCATGCAGCATTCTTTATTAAGAAGTAGACTAAGTTGCATAAGGAAAAGAAGATAAAAAGCATATTATAAAAACGTTGGAAGAAGATGAAGATGAATAAAACTGAATATATAAATGTATTGGAGCACATGCTGTAAATTTGGTTTTGGAAGAGGAATCCATTAATAGCCGCCTAACTTTTAGCATAGACGAAAGACCGGGATGATACGTGTTTAAGAGACATAAAGACAAAAATAGCCACAAGCCACGAAACAAACTCTGATTAAATAAAACAAAAAAAGAATCTTCCAAAACAATGTAAACAACAATAAGAGCTGTAGAAATATGACAAAAATGTTCAATAAAAAGGAAACCAGAGAACAGAGCACTGGTGTGGTGAAAGTCTCCAAGAAGAAGACGTAGAGGACAACCAACTCTAAGATGGAAAACATACATTGCGTAGGCAGTTAGAAACCTGAGAATAGGAGACTGGAGTGCAAGGAAGATATAGAGGAAAGAGCAACGAATTAATGAGGGAAAATGCCGGAGAATTAGAAGGAGTATAGTAATTAAAACATCGTTTGTTATCTTATGAATGGTGCTCACTTTGAACGTTATTCATATTGAAACATCTGGTATAAAGAAGAGGTTATAATGTTCATAAATGAAGTATGTGAGAAACTGGAACCATAAGGTATTTGTGACTAGGCTAAAATAAGAAGAGGTTAGAGCAGGATACAATGTTCAAAAATTAAGGATGTGAGAAGAATTGCTTAAAACTTAGAGCGTTGAGGTGAAGAAGACGGTACAATGGAAAAGAAGTAATACAAAAAAATATCGAAGAATTGTTTCAAAAGTTTAGTTTAGAATGGGACAAAGTAGAATCATTTTATTTATTTTTAAATTTTTCATGCTTCAATATGACTTCGTTCAATCAACTATGTGCCAGAAATTATTCATCAATGGTTTTTTATCCAGCAAAACATGGCAGCAAATCAGTTTAATATTAGCTAGTTTTTCGATATAACTTTCAGTATACCAAAATATTGTGGTCGGAAAAACGGTTTTGCTCTCTGGACAGTTTATTCATCGGATTGTTTCGACTATATATTTATTCCTGGGGTATAATGGTGAACCAAAGTTCCATCTACATATTCACTTGGATTACGTTGGAAGATATCCAATTATTAATCTGAATTTTTAACGCGAGCGAGTTTTTGATCGGCATCTAACAATCGCTGCACGCATCTTGCAGGTAGCTTCCTGCAAGATGCAAAAATATGCAAACCACTTACAAATCAGTCCATTGGATGGAAGATAATATTCAACTGATTTTTTCCTGATTTTTTAACTAGAAGTCGATATTTTTTGTCGTCCATCTCAACAAACATAAAAGTTTGAACAGTTTTCTTGATTTTAACATTAAAATAGATCTATCAGATTGTAAAATTTTGGTAGTACACACTGTTTTCCAGATAGGATGAACAATTTTTTATTTTAAAAAATTCAAAAACAACCTACTTTACAATAAAGTATTTTTATGTGGCACAAAGTTATTGAGATAAGCTGTTTATAATCGATATTTAGATCTCTATACCAAACATTGCAATTATGGGTCAATTATGTTTTTTAATTTTCTTTATGTTTTTCTCACGAATGAAACAACTAATTTTGAATCAAAAGTCGAAATTTGCCACACTTTAGAAAAAGATAACGAAGCAAGGCGATTGCCGTTCTGTTTGTCTTTAGGTGAACTAATTCTAGAAACCAGAAATTTTTATAAATTGCTATTTATTTTGACGACAGTACTTTTACCACAAATAACGGTTCGACTCAAAACTATCAATAAACATGAAGGCAGTTTTTCAAAAAAGTGAATGTTTGGTTTGCCGTGCCATACCCGCTATTAATCCTCAGACTTTTCTTTATTGAAGATTCATTAGCATACTTGCATACTTACAAATTCTGTAAAGATTTATTGATGAACTTTCTTTAAATATTCGCCTTTTTTTTCAACATTATTTGATTACTTAATAACAGAATAATAGGCGCAGTTAGTTTGATCAATTGAAAGAGAACAAGCGTTTCGATAATTCCGAAAACGTAGGAAGCTAGGATATACGATGGAGATAAGTAAAGCCTAACATTCAATCTAAAGTTTTCAATTTTTTTTTAGTACCAGGATACTACTATTAAGTCAAAGGTGAATTTTTTATAATAATATAAACTGAAAATGGACAGGATGGACATGTAAATTGATCGCCAAGGTAATCCCTTTATCTGCTTTTCGAAAAGGGTAGCTACTAAGGACATGTAAAGTTGTACGGAACAATAGACTAATGGTTATTCGGTACATATACCTCAAATTTGGAGTAAACAGTTTCTTGTTAATTTGCTTTCATTAATTTCTATTTTTACCTTCGAGCATACTGAAAAAAGTCGATGAGAGTGATTGACAGTGAACGAGGAAGAGTTTAATTGTTTGGGAAATATTATGGAGGTGTTGCCAAAAAGCTGCTTTGAAAATCAAGGCTATTGAAACGGAGCACCTGATATCCAGGAGGAAAGATGCATCCAAGAAGAAGTCCTTCAAAAATTTTTTGTAGAACTATAGCAACAAATTTGCTGTAATCTCTTGAAACTACTGATGTATTAGAAGAAATTACTATAACAGTCGCCGCCAAAAAGTACAGAAAAAGTGCATGGAGTTCTCAGCAGTTGATAATAGTTAAATAATATGAAAATAATCTCGTTGTGTTTCCGTGTGATCGATATGGAAATACTGTAAATGGATGGATCGTTCACATTCTTCACAAGTTTTTTACTATTCACATACTCCAAAATAGTTTTTTGTTTGCTACCAAGTAAGACAACTGAGTCCTTTAAAACATTGCTGGTACCTATTAAGATGCGAGATTTATGAAAAGTATGGTCTTAGTTTGGAGAATTTTCGGTGATTTTGAAAAGGTGAACGAGGTGCATTTGACCAGATATAAATGTAAGCGGTTGCTAACTCCATTTACATCAAGCTTGGTATGGAAACATTAAGTCAATAGGAATAAGTTCTGATTATAAAAAACGAAAATAGGAATCTCGGGCTGGCTCATTTGAACCCAATTGAAATAGAGGACTGTCGATTTAAAGTCGTTTAAATCAGGTTAAGTTTGGTGACTATTTGTTAGAGATATATATCGTCGAAAAATTAAACTAAACGACTAATTCTTACGCAATACATCTTTTCTTGAAAAATTGAAAGAATGTCAAATTGCAACGTATATAAATAAATAGTTTGAGTTAGAAGCATTTGTTTCTTTTGGTTTCTATATAATAACCTGGTGACCAATTTACCTGCAGGGATAGATTTCTAAATTCGATATATGGGTCTGAATGTTAATTCTCAATAGCTTCTCCCAATAACTTTTTCTCATACTTCCCACATAGAAAATTTTCCGATGTATTCTTGATTTTTCGAAACTTAAATTATAGTCTGTTATGAAGCAGCGCTAAGAAACTTGAAATAGTAAATTTATATGTTGCCATCGTCTAAAAAATCACTCTTCCAAACTGCCCTAACAGAACTATTAGTAAGATAACAATCAATTTTGTAAATGAAATGAGTGAAATTAATATGTACTTTTTTTAAAGATATTTGAGCAATAAGTTTCGATTCAACAGACTATCATGCATCATCTTTAGCTCGAATGAATATCATGCCGTTAGAAAATGAGATATTAGTCGATGAAAACTTTTCTAGCACAAAGTTTCTAATGACGTGTCAAGATGCTTGTACGAATTATTATGTATCGTTCAGCTTACCCTTGATACCTGGTTTAGATCGATATAATCGGTAGGACCATGTGTCTCCCATATATCCTCATCCCCAGGAGCATCATCGAGCTCTTCAAATTCATTGAAGGGGGTGTCTTTCTGCATTAAAATCGTATTGTTAATAATTTGATTTGAGAATTGATTTATAACAGAATTACTTCATTTTAGATTATTTATGACATATCAGAATAAGAGATTTTGATGATATCGATTGCTGAAACTGCGGTGAAAATTCATCATGAACTCCCTACCATTCATTTCTGTTATAAAAAGAAAAAAAATAGCCCAATCTGAATCCTTTAGATTTTTCTATATGAAATTCTCGAAAGAAAAGATTTAAATCGAAGCTGTTGACCGAAAAATGTGGTATCTCGCATTTATATAGAGGGTGTCTCATGAAATGGATCTGTTTTCAATGTAAACTTTATTTATTCAATAATTATACACAAAGGAAGTCTTAATATTAGAAGTAGGACTAGATAGTATAACCATTTTCTATAGTCTAAACCTAAACGATTGGTTCCTAAATTTTTTGTTTCATAGACCACTTTCAAAATTTTCCTGGAACCGGTGAATCCTCTGCTGCAGCTACACTTACGATTGTGAACCCCATTTTTTCTTACGCCCAACGAAGACCTCCGTGGAGTCTCCTGTGGACGCCTGGTGGTCCACTTTGTATCACGGGTCTAAACCCAACGTTCAGTAATCTCTTTGAGACAATTATTTGACTTAGATGCAAAAAATTGTTGCGCACGCAAGAGTTAGAATAAATAGTAAGCTGACTGTACCTTTGTCTTCCCCTTGGATTCCACAAAGATTTCAAATCGTCAATAAACCAAGATAGAATGATTAAAAGAATATAAAGCAATTACACTTTTCATAGAATAAGAGACTAGTCTAAACAAGTTACGGCATGTTTAAATTGAGGCCTAATAAATTTCACATACGAAAACCGACAATACTTGTGAGACAATCTAATATTTTTTTTAATCCAACTACTCCTCCATCAAAATATAGTGCGAATTGGCCAAATATTGGTTAAAAATTGAGGAAGATTTAATAATTTGTTGATGTAAATATCACATTGTTGGTTCAATCTGTTATCGAAATGATTGACTATGAATATTACATCATTAGAAGGTGTCGTAATTGAATTCAGGAAATTTATCAATGAAAATCAAGCAGATGAAGTTTCAGACTCAATTTGATCATATAAATACACAATTAGTCAAATATTTTCTTGAGTGGGTTTTGTTTAAATGTTAATACCTTCATAATAGATTGTTTTAAGTACGAGGGTTGTTACTTATTTTCGAGATATCTCAAATCTAATATTTCCATAATAAAGTTAGATATTGTAGTGAACGTACTCCAAATGTGTTGTCATACTAGTACTTTTTGAGTTGTTCACAAATACTTGAAACATTTATCTTGGTCAAAAAAATGGAATTAAATCGTGTGATGATTGTCTATGACGTGGATTGAACCAACAGCAGGGCCGATCAACTCGCTTCGTCTTTTGGTTATGAAACACCATCTCGAGCCACCGCGTTTCGCTGGTTTTCCGAATTCAATCGTGGTCACACTTCGCCACAGGATGTTTTGGAGCAGTCAAAACATCGAATTGATCCGCCGTTCGATCCTTGTTTGGCACCCAATGATTTCAAAATGTCTATATCAAAACTAAAGTGCCAATCCTCGATACTCCCTACTTTTATATCAATAGTTTTGACCAAAGTTAACAGTTGTTCAAGAATTTGCTAATTTAACGTTCGACCTCTATTCTGATAAAACCTTTAGTATTTGCTGTGGATGGAAACTGTGGTTGATTTGACTATTTGACATTTGAATAGTGCACTGATCCATAATGATGTACCAGTTATTTCTGTGGCTAGAGCGATGATCGAGAGGGTCCCTTATCGTTCAGTTTAGAATCGGTAATCAATCACATCGTCTGACAAACTGATTAAAAGGTAGAAATTGAGTAGCTAGCGCCCTTGGATGACAGCCTTATGTTTTCGCACACTTTACGGAATCGTCGTCAAACAGCTATGCAGACCCGAAATCGTTCAGAACAAGACAATAACGTCAGTATAAGTAAAAAGACAGTTACTGTTGAATGGATATGTGCCTGCAAATGTCTCAAAGCTTAAGGTCATGGTGTAGCAGTATTAGTATTTGCTCGGTAGCGCTCAGATTAGACAAATTAGTCATGTTTCAGTAACGAGAGTCGTTTTTACGTAAATTAGGTGGCTGGAAGGTGAATAATGTGGTGACATCGACGGAAACGTTATCACCAAGCAAATTTCGCCATAGATGTATCTTATATTGATTGCATAGAGTTGCATATGGTTGAGAACTCGCCAGGAGCTAGTGGTTGTTACTAATGGATCGCTAACTGCACATAAATAAGTGATGGAAATTCTAGCAACCCATATTATGCCTTCTGCTCAAACCATAGGCGAAAATACACCGCGCGTATAATGAGACACTACCTTAATAAAGTAGACACCACTCAAATGTACTGGCCAGCACGAACGCCGGATATGAATCCGTTAAATTATGCCCTACCTGGAAATGAGGTTTCTACAAAGAAATCCAGTTCCGAATAATGCCGAAGTGCCTAAATTCGCTTTGGTGGAGGAGTGGGAGAATTTATCAAATGATCTTATCGACCACGTAACCCAAAGCTAGAGAAATCGTATGCAAACTTTAATTAGAGCTTTCGGTAGAAATGAAAGTTTGTTTTTTTTTCAATTTAACAGATTTAAGTTTTAAGATGAAACAGTACAATGTACGCGATTTCTTCAAAAGGAAAATATTGTTAGTTTAAAATCAAATAATTATTGTGTGTTAAAAAAATATATACTAGACTTTTTTCGAGTTCTCCTAATTTTGTTTATGTCCCCATACACAATAATGATTCCAATGTACATCCCATGAATCAAAGCGGTAACCCGTTAGGAACCACTATCACAACTTCTTCCACTTTTCCTATTCCACCAAGTTCATATTGATAATGAGAAAAGTCGAAGAAGGAAACATCAGGGCTATAAGGTGGCCGCGGCTTCATTGAAATGTCTTTTATTGTCAAAAATTCTTGCACAATTAATAAGAAAAGGTTTGAACCACTATTACAACTTCTAGTTTTCCTATGCCACCAAGTTCATATTGAGAATGAGAAAAGTCGAAGAAGGAAACATCAGGGCTATAAGGTGGCCGCGGCTTCATTGAAATGTCTTTTATTGTCAAAAATTCTTGCACAATTAATAAGAAAAGGTTTGAACCACTATTACAACTTCTAGTTTTCCTATGCCACCAAGTTCATATTGAGAATGAGAAAAGTCGAAGAAGGAAACATCAGGGCTATAAGGTGGCCGCGGCTTCATTGAAATGTCTTTTATTGTCAAAAATTCTTGCACAATTAATAATAAAAGGTTTGAACCACTATTACAACTTCTTCTAGTTTTCCTATGCCACCAAGTTCATATTGAGAATGAGAAAAGTCGAAGAAGGAAACATCAGGGCTATAAGGTGGCCGCGGCTTCATTGAAATGTCTTTTATTGTCAAAAATTCTTGCACAATTAATAATAAAAGGTTTGAACCACTATTACAACTTCTTCTAGTTTTCCTATGCCACCAAGTTCATATTGAGAATGAGAAAAGTCGAAGAAGGAAACATCAGGGCTATAAGGTGGCCGCGGCTTCATTGAACTGTCTTTTATTGTCAAAAATTCTTGCACAATTAATAATAAAAGGTTTGAACCACTATTACAACTTCTTCCACTTTTCCTAAGGCACCAAGTTCATATTGAGAATGAGAAAAGTCGAAGAAGGAAACATCAGGGCTATAAGGTGGCCGCGGCTTCATTGAACTGTCTTTTATTGTCAAAAATTCTTGCACAATTAATAATAAAAGGTTTGAACCACTATTACAACTTCTTCCACTTTTCCTAAGGCACCAAGTTCATATTGAGAATGAGAAAAGTCGAAGAAGGAAACATCAGGGCTATAAGGTGGCCACGGCTTCATTGAAATGTCTTTTATTGTCAAAAATTCTTGCACAATTAATAAGAAAAGGTTTGAACCACTATTACAACTTCTTCTAGTTTTCCTATACCACCAAGTTCATATTGAGAATGAGAAAAGTCGAAGAAGGAAACATCAGGGCTATAAGGTGGCCACGGCTTCATTGAAATGTCTTTTATTGTCAAAAATTCTTGCACAATTAATAAGAAAAGGTTTGAACCACTATTACAACTTCTTCTAGTTTTCCTATACCACCAAGTTCATATTGAGAATGAGAAAAGTCGAAGAAGGAAACATCAGGGCTATAAGGTGGCCGCGGCTTCATTGAAATGTCTTTTATTGTCAAAAATTCTTGCACAATTAATAAGAAAAGGTTTGAACCACTATTACAACTTCTTCCACTTTTCCTAAGGCACCAAGTTCATATTGAGAATGAGAAAAGTCGAAGAAGGAAACATCAGGGCTATAAGGTGGCCACGGCTTCATTGAAATGTCTTTTATTGTCAAAAATTCTTGTACAATTAATAAGAAAAGGTTTGAACCACTATTACAACTTCTTCCACTTTTCCTATACCACCAAGTTCATAGTGAGAATGAGAAAAGTCGAAGAAGGAAACATCAGAGCTATAAGGTGATATTCACATCTTCGCTTTCAATGGATGTTTCTCACTTATTTTTGTCTACTGCTGATTCATAATCAAATGTCCCAGTGTCGTCTCCAAAGAATACTCATCCGACACAAAAAATCTCTGCAAATGGTCGGGATAACAGGAGCTGTTTTTTGAAAATTGCGTACAAACTACAAGTTCTTGCTCTCAATTCCACATTTGATTCAGAACTGAAATAGAGAGCTCTTTTGCTAGAAAGTATTGAGTAAATAGAGCTGGTGGAGTGATGATCAAATTCTGGAAACTCAATTGTCACTTCGCTTACACTGGATAAATAGTTTTTTGGAGGAAATGGAGAATTTGAGCATAAGTATTCCGAGCTAGATTCGAGTGATTGAATTAAAACTAGAAAGTATGCACAGTAATTCCAACAGATTTTGAACTTTACTATGGTTTAACTCATTGAAAATGAAATTACTGTGCTACATTGTAGTTACATAGACCTTTCTAATCTTTGGTTTATATTCCTTAGATGGTTAACGCGACGTTAAACAGTAATAATACGAATACTGCCGTTATTTAAAATTTAATGGAATCCACAAGATACTAAGCTTAAAGCGACATAAAACAAAGTTATTGATATAAATTTTAATATGTTATAATTCAAAATGAAAGATAATTCTGAAACTCTGAGTAGTCCATTTCGGAAAAGTTGTACAAACGGTATTGGTGAAAATAATTTTTCTCTAAAAAAAGATTGTTACTATCAGAGTGACGAGAAGATTTTGATCCCGTCCAGTTAAGATATTTTCGTTCTTTTAATTAAACGAGTTTTTTGTACATGAAGGATGAGAGAGAAACTTTTTACCTTTCGTTGACGTTTGCGATTTAATTAAATTCCTTTACGAGACGGTGACATTGATAAGTATCGGTGAGTTAGGTAAATGTAAATAAGACTTTTTTCCATTAATTTCTCTCCAGCTTTAGTAAGGTCTAACGTTGAATAGTATTTCGACGGTATATGAATCTGATAATACAGAAATTTTCATATATACTGAAGGATCTAAGAAAAATTTCGATTTTAAACGATAAATAACGAAGCAGCCTTATATTTTGTTGGATTTTTTTTCAGACTAGTGCGGTACAAAAAAATCCAACACTCATCATTTCGGAGCTGATCGCTAGGATAAAATTTCAAATTTGACTTTCATTCAGTTCGAAATAAGGTTCAATTTTGATAGTAATTTCATTTTTTGAGCTTAAAGTTTTGAAAAATTAATTGTCATAGTTTAATTGTGTCAAATATTGGTTTCCTGAGCTTAATTTGTTAAATAATAAGCTTTTTTCAAGTATAATTGAATGAAGAATAGGAATTTCTAATTTGTCAAAAACGGGATTTTCTGTGTTTGATTTGGTGAATAATGATCTTTTTCAAGTATAACTACTAATTAGGTGAGGAATGTTATTTTTTAATTTCAATTTTGTCCCAAAATTACATTTTCTGAGCTTGATTTGGTAAATAAAGATTTTTTTTACGTAAAATTACTAATTAGATTTTTTTATATGAATTTGACCTTAACCTGAATTTGCTGATTTTAATTCAGTAACGAAATGGAATTTCTGATATTAATTTTGTGAAATAATTATCTTCACTTTTACTCGTTCGATCACAAATTGCTTTTGTGTGATTAATTTATTTAAGTTGGCTAAATATGAAACTAGCTTTCCTAAGTTTGATTTAGTCAAACATTATTATGTTTCAATTTAGAAATAAAACCTTAATTTTTAAAGTTATTGATTCTCTAATTTCTATATTGTTAAAAATTGATTTTCTAGATTCAATTTGATCCAAAATAGCATTTTCTAACTTTTTATTTGGATAAAAATTTTGTTTATTGAGTTGATTCAGTTTGATTAGGTCAAAATTAGGTTATTTTAGTTCAATGTTGCAAAGAGCTGGCCTTTTCAAGGGAAATTTTCTTCTAAAAGTTTAATTTTATGAAAAAGTGTTTTTCCTCATTCATATTCTATTAAAATCTGGCTTCAGAACTTAAATTTTCTTCAAAATTGACTTTTCTACTTTTATTTTTTTTAAAATGTTATTTTGTTATATAGTTTTGCCGTTCTAGGTTTAATTTGGTCTAAATTAATTTATTTAGTGTGATTGAGGCAAAATTAGCTTATATCAGTATAATTTTGCAAACAATTGGCCTTTCCAAAAAGAATTTTGTGAAAATTTTGAAAAAACAGTGTTTTTTTAATTTATATTTGTTTCTCAGGTTTCATATATAACTTTTAAGGATTAAACTTTATTAACGATTGGTTTTTCTAAGCACAATTCTGAGAGCACAAAATTTTGGAAAAAATGCTTTTTATAATTTCGATTTGATTAAAATTTAGCTTTGTGAATTCAATTTGGTCCTTTCCGAGTTTAATTCAGTCTAAATTGACTCTATTCAGTTGAACTAAGTCTAAATAGGCTTATCTGAGTTTAATTTTGTGAATAATTAGTTTTTCTTAGAAAAACTTTAAATTTTTCAGTTTAATTTGTAGAAGTAAATTGTATTTCGTTCAAATTTGGCGTTCTAAATTCATATTTCTACAAAATGGGCTTGCCTTATTTTGATATAGAAAAAAATTGATTTTAGGTTTATATTTATTTATAAAAATTGACGAAAAAGTGTTTTTTTTTATTTTATATTACGCCAAAAATTGTCTTTTAAAATTCATTTTGCTCCGAAAGTAGCTTTTCTATATTTAATCTGGTTAAAACATTCGTTTTAAATCAAAATTAGCTCTGCTGAGCAAAATTTCATGAAAATAGGCTTTTTAGTATAAGTTATTGAAAAATTTGGTTGACTAACTTTTATTTTGTCAATAATTGATTTTTCTAGTCTTAGTTGGCTTAAAAATATTCTCTATTTAATTTGGTGAAAATAGAATTTTAATTGGTCTCATGAGAATTCGTTTTAACCAAAAAATGTGTTATCTTATTTTGATATGATCAAAAATTTTAGGAAAATTTGCTTTTCCAAGTTTAATTAGTGAAAATTAGCTCAGTAGTGTTGAAATTTAATTGTCCGGGTTCAATTTGATTAAAAATTGGCTTCTGTGATTTTTATATTGACAAATCGGCTTTTCTGAGGTCAGTTTTGTTCAAAATTAGATTTTCCAACTCAAATTCGTCAAATTTTTTTAAATAGATTTAGTTTAGAGACGTTGGCCATCCTAAGTTTGAGTGAGGGCGATGTTCATCTATAAGTTTCCAGAATGAAATGAAGCAAACTAATTCTTCTTGGGACAACCGGTTAAAAACCATCACTGGACATCAATAATTAATCACAAAATTAAATATTCACCAGCAGACGCTGAACTTTTATGAATTAATTAAACGTCTTTCAATATAAATTTCAAATTGTTTCAAAAAAAAGGATTCCTTTGAAAATGAACTTTGAAATAGCAATTTTCTGGAATACGGTCGACACCTTGACGCCAATCTCAATATTGATCTCAATAAAAATGAAAGTGCACCGTTCTTTTACAACTTTATAGGAAATTACCTGGAAAAGAGGTTGATCGGTTTCACTTTTTACAGCCGGGATCTGAATTTCGTAGGAGATTTGTTCAAATTCAGGAACATTGTCGTTGATGTCTTCAACTCCTACTACGACTCGCGTTATAGACGTGAGAGGGGGACTTCCATTATCACTGATAAGAACCTGAAACAAAAATATAAAATAAATTAACAAAAAATAAAACCGACAATCATATTGTTATTGTGTAGTGTCGCGTAAAGATAAAAGTCAACAGCAATAAATCGTGGAGAGATAATAACAGATATAAATTTTATTAAATCACGTAATGCCGGGTGAGATAGAGCAGCTTTTTTCTTTTAAATTTAATAAAAAGCAGACGATATAAAAATTCACGACCCACTCAATTCGATTGTGCCTTTCTCCACGATTCTCCGAGAAACCGTCACTTCAAGATGTTTAATTCAAAAAAGTCAAACTTTTATTTCAATAGCATCTCATTATGAAATTCCATAATGTTTCCACTTTCTCAAATATTGAAGTTCGTACACCCAATCAATTTAAATGACGCCTAATTCATACACTATTTTTTTTAGTATAAAAACTGTTACGTTATTTGGTTTTTTCAAATTTTTCGATTTCAATTAACTAATCGAAGTATTTTATATCACAGTGACCACCGAACGAAGTTATTCTCTAGAACATAGTGTCCAGTTTTAGGCCCGCCGCATATTGAACCCACTTCCAATAGGAAGCGTTGCACTCTTGACCAGTAATATCCTTTTCAATTTATTTCTGAGCCTCACAAAACTGTGTTTAGTGTTTAACCGAAACGCCTCCTTGAACACATTTTCTGGAATTTCACCAGATAACTAACCCTAATACACTCAAGTAGTTTGGGTGGTGCCTGCCACGTGGTGATGCCTTTGATTTTGATCTTTAATTTCTGTAGTCACGCTCGTCTGTCGAGTAGGTTCTGCAGATACTGCTCTAGGTGGAATTATGTTGTACAGTTCGGAAGAGTATCTGGCGTGGTGGTATCGGTAAAACGGAGGCAGGTCAGCGACTTTTTCTACGCTCTAAGCTGTCCAAGTTTCTGGTCGTCTGTGGGTTGAGTCGAGCATCTTCAAGGTATGCTTGGGAGTCTAGATCCGAATGTTCTGGTAATACTCAAAAAATGGACGAATCTAGACTTTCTAGAGGGTTATATTGCTCCTATCCTCAACACCTAACAAGCTAATTTGCGGTGTTGGTGATATTTTAGGTCCAGAAAGCTTGGTATTTTGCTGCATTTAACTAAATCGGATTGCTTCTGCCCAGCTTTAAAATTGGTATTGATGGTGGTGATCTGTTGCTGCCTACGGATTTGGATGTCAGCTGTTTCGACCAATGACACAAGTCGGCAAAGCTATATATTGAGTTTGCAGTTTAGTCTAATAGATCGTAGATGTATAGGAGAAAGAGAGTAAGTGGCAGCGTTGACCTCAAACCTTTCTGAGGCGCGTACAACGATAGCGACCCAGATGCAATGGTTTCTGAGAAAGTAAGTAAGCCAGTCGATAAGTGAGGACGACAAACCATACGATATCAATTCATTTAGAAGGTTGGCATGTTGGCAGTTAGCAGACTCAATATATCTGAAAATTTGTTGGTTAACGACATTCTGAATGAAGTTGGCAATGGCTGCGAATAAATCTATCGGACGATAGTTGTTGGAAACCGTATTTTGGGGAAAAAAGTTTGTATAGCAGACTTATTAGTTGCGCATTTCTTCCTTACGATTGGTGGTATTTCATCGGATCCAGGCGTTTAAGTCCCCTTTAACCTGTGAGAAAGGAACATACCAAATCACACAATATGCAACGTATTGCTTCAAGGCTACCATGAAAAATCGTATTTCATTTGATTACTGGTATTGAAAGGCGCTTTCGTGTGTTTGCTGAAGTATACGCGGAATTGTTAATTTTAAAGTGCTGAAACCTTTTTTATAGTCAACAAATGGATTGAGTGAACCAATCCCATATCAAAGAGTATCCGTGGAATGTAAGACCGCACTTGGCATGACCACGATTGGAAAAAATTATTTAATTATCTGACCTACTATACTATATTGCATTCTCGGATTTCTAAGTATTTTGTAAGTTTATGAACGCAGGAAACCGAAACGCTTTTTGATATATCTCTAAATGTCTGTACAAAAAAATGTTCCTTTCAATACACGACTTTCTTTATCATTCGAGTTCCCGATGATACATCGAATTTTGGAAACAGTGAACTTGAACAAATCAGCTAAAATTTATATATATTTTTTTCCTTTGTGCGTGAATCCCGGGGCAATATCGACTACATAAATAAAGAATGCATTCACATTCGATTGAAGCTTTTCCAAATCCGAAAAAATTCACGTTAATACGAATTTCAAATTGATGTAGTTAGAAGAATTTGAAGCGGCGAAAAAAAACCCGCAGGAGGAAGGCGCATCGGGAATAAAAAACGTATAACATACTAGCTGGCGGGGAATATAGAAAGCATAATGAAGATAATGATAATGATTCGAATACGGCAAATAAAGAGGTATCATTCTATTTTTTGTTAGTCACAAAATTGTAGGCTGACTAAAACTCGAAAATTTTTCGAAAGGAAATGTATCGTATAATTTGTGCTAACAATTAGGTACAGAAAGTGTAATATTCAACCTAATATTAACTAAAATAATGCAATGGAAGAAGTAATTACATTTATTCGAGTATACAAAACGAGCGGACTTTTTTTTTGTTGATAAAACAATAAGATAATATTTGACTTTTTGTTGGTTAAGTTGACATTAGTTTTTGTGCAAGTACTAAATTCCAATTTAGCATTTTGTCTTCCTCAAATGGCGCCTTCTTTTTCGTTAATTCAGCGTCGAATCGCCTCAATGATTTAGGAAAGTATAGTATGAAGCCATTTTGTCCTTTTACAGGTAGTTACACCTTATAAATCCCAGAAAACTGTGGCAATCACCTTTCCGCCGATGGAACAGTCTTCACCTTCTTTGGAATACGTTCCCCAAGTCAAGTCCACTGTTTCGACTGTTTTTTTGGTGACTACTATGTACTAATGTATCAATGTATTGCACTTAAACAGTATCAAAGACTGCTCTGGAGTGGTGTCACTTATTGTTGAGAGTGAGTGAACGTGTCGACTGCTTTCTTATGCCCATCTTGCACCAGATCATCCGTGGTAGCCGTTTTCGAGTTACCAGGACGTATTACATCACTCAATAAATCGTGTGACTGACACACAGATGGCGCCGCCTTTGTCAAATCCTTATGACGTTTCTGAAGTACCAACTTTCGAAAGACTATGTGTAAAATTTCATGACATTTCGATTATTCAGAAAAAAGTGACAGCCATTTAAATGGAACTACTTTTGTTATTTTCAAAACAATGGGTTCAAAGCAACTTCGTGTCTTAATTTATCATTGCTTCATGATGAAAAAAAATACTGTACAAGCTCAGCAATGGCTCCATCGAAAAGAACTATTTGTTATTGGTTTACTGAATTTAAACGTGGTCGTATAGACACCGATGATTATGAACGTTCTGGTCGTCCAATTGAGGTGGTTACTCCAGACAACATCAAAAAAGTCCAATGGTTATATCTAATCGTAAATTGAAATTACGTGAGCTAGCTGAGGCTGAAAGATATCAGAAGGCAGTGTATTTATAATTATGCATGAATATTTGATCATCAGAAGGCTTTTTTGGAAGTGGACGCCACGTTTACTCACGGTCTATCAAAAATAACAACGTGTTGTTAATTCAGAGCAGTTTTTGGCCATGTTTACACGTAATAAATCCGATTTTTTGCGTCGATATGTGCGAATGGATCCATCACTTCGAATTGCTACCTCATCCACTGTATATTCCTCAGTGACTACAGTTTGGATAAAGATTAGATTTTTTTATAATAATTTTTGAATAACTAGATAATGGGATGAGAAGATTTTGAATTCTTAAAACTATTGGTCGAAAAAGAGATGAGGCAGTATGAATTTTCAATTTCTTTGCATCTGTTGTCGAAATAAAAAGTTCTTCCCATTTTTCCCAAGATCGCATGAGTTTATTAGAATTTTCTGATTTCATAAAAAACAATTTATTATATTTATATACTTCCAAAATTTTGAGATGTTTTGATATTTTAAAATTTTATTAAGTTTGAATTATTTAAACCACGAGCTTCCTACTACATACGTACCACCTATTCTTTGACAAAATGATTTAAGTTTATGCATCGTCCTGTAACCCTATGAATTTATGTTTCTCCCCTGTGCGGGGTCTAAATGGTCTCAAAAAGGGGGTTTAAATTATTTTCAACGAAGCACAATCCAACATACTACAAGGTAATGTACGAATGATTCACCCATTGTTACTAATGTTGCAAAAAGTTTACTTGTATGTACCCGTGGTACCCATCGTGCAGACAATTCTTTCATGTTAAGACAGTAAATATATTATGTACCATATGATATGAGAGACCTTCAACTTTTTGTCTTATAGTCACACGTCGATTTTGTATATTTTTAAGAGTTTCCGTGTGTGGTAGTAGTTCACCTTCATGTTAATCTGTACAAGATTTCTTACCATATATTCACTCACGACTATACTTTTTTACCAAGTCATATGATACTGTTGATTCCCCTAAGGCATCCACCCAATCTTAGTGAATTTACTTTGGAGTAAATTTTTTTAAACGCACGTCTTTAATCTCCGTGCGGTGCTCGACACGATTAACTTCATATTGAGATGTGATTCATTTGAATTCAGGTTTTTACTGTAGGTTTTAGGTAAGTTTCCTTCAAAAGGTTCAAATTTGTCGATTTAGCAGGCTCAGACCAAAAGGATCAGTCTAGTTAGTTCTATTTTAACATCCTGGTTTAATTCTACTAATTATCAAAGCAATAGTTAACAGGTGGACTGAAAAGTTTGTAGACTAGCATGGTGAACAGCCTTTTTTTATAGAATTTGATTTTTGGTCACCATTTTTAAAGTCCGATTTGTCTTATACCTCAAAATAGGCTTCATTTTCGATATTTTCGACTAGAACCTGTTCATGGGCGTAAAATTTCGGTGCAGCGAACATTTCCTTGAGTTCTAAGAACAGAAAAAAGTCGCTGGGGGTTAGATCTGGAGAATACGATAGAAATGGAAGCAATTCGTTGCCCAATTAATGCATTGTCGATAATTTCATTGATTTGTGACATTGTGTAATGTCTTGATGTAACAGCAGTTTCTTCTCCTTCAAATGGGACCGCTTTTACGCAATTTTATCATTCAAATGCTTCAATAACGCTGCGTAATAGTCGCTGTTTATGGTTTTATCCTTACTTATATATTCGATTAATATTTTACTATTGGCATTCCAAAATACTTATGCCATTACTATGCCAGCCGACTTTTGTGTCTATCCACGCTTCGGAGCCAGTTCATCACATCCACTCCACTTGGCTGATTGTCTACTGGACTCCGATGTGAAATGATATTTGAACAACTCCAAATACTACTCAGAGTCATCTATTAGTTGTTGTTTTTAGTTTTTTCAATAGTTCATTATCCTGGGTCAAAGTCTGCATAATTTTTATCAACCAAGCCTTGGCTTCAGTAGTATTTTTTCACCCAAAGAATTATCGTTTATCAACACGCGAAATTTCTTTTCAATAGTATGATAGCTGTCAAATATACACATGTTTCTTTGAGACTAACAGAAAATCATTTGGATTTAATACTAAAAGCGCTATTAACGAGTCGGTCTACGAATTTTCCAGCTAACCTAATATTTGTACGAGTTCCAACTTTGATTTGACCATCTATAATTTGGCTGCTGAGAGAAATAAATAGGATTTAAATACGTAATTTCGCCAAAACAAATGTTAGAATATCGATTAATATACAGTAATTCTGCAAAATATGGAAGCTTCACGCTTCATTTGTAGTCTAGACTATAGTATATTGACTGTTTGTTTACAGAAAACGCTATATTTAAATACTGATGAATGTTTTTAAGCTTATTGATTAACATTATAATCAATTTATTTATGTTTCTATTGTTTCCCACGAGATTTTTACTCGCTATGCCTTTTGGGAATTTTTAAACGATTATGGCAAACAATATAATTGATCATGTACAGCTGAATTTTTTGCTGCGGAACCATCATCAAGATTTGCCTCAACCTCTTAATTAGTGCATCTTGGATCGTCTTCGATCTCTCAATGTTTCCAACAATAACCAAAGAACAAAACCTACCAGCACGTGCCTCATCACAAAACGATAACTGTCTTTTTTTCAGTTCGGTATAAACAGTAAAACACAGTTGTTTGTGAAAAACATTATCTTAAACCGAAATTGAAATCATAGTAGATCAGAACTTGCACAAATTCATATTCCAATGGAAAATTGTATGTACCGCCATCTATTTTTTGATAGCAGCGACTCAACTGCAGTCAGGGCGTACTGCTCAAATACTCAAAATATATAGTTAGTACAGATAGGAAAGTCCTCTCGAAATTATTGTCATTTTGTGCAAAATTAATTTGATTATACAAATCAAGTTTTTTCGCCAATTTCATCTTAATATCAAATCAATTTTTTAATAAATAAATATAATAAAATAAATAATTGTCCCTACTACATTAGAAACGTGTAGATAAATTCTAACTACGTCATTGGTATAATTAATTCAAACCACGCAGCTGGAAAACTGGAAAAATTACCTATGCATTCACTTGTTTATGCATGTATCACGTGTAGGATTCAGCAATAATTTAGAATTTTTTGTATCCAACGGAGTTTCTAATTTAAAGGGGTTAACCAGGACAACTAAAAAATACAAGGTGTTCCGGGACTCGATACAAAAACTGCGTCAGTAGATAATGTTGTGATATTAAAAAAAAATTTCATACAGCCTTAAAAGTTGCGAAATCAGAGCTTATATTTAAGTATATTTTCTGTATTATACAGCCGGGAGCGGCTCAAGCCCTATGTTTAACAATCCGTAACTTTTACAGGGACTGAATTTTTCTATTGATTTTTTAACAAAAAAGTACTTTTTGTTTAACTCGATCAAATTTATGGTTTAGGGCATATGTAGATTTTTAGATCGTTGTACATGCCAAGAAAACCGTTCGCCATAAAGAGACAATCTGAAGAAAATTATCATAAATATCAACAATTTATTAAAAAGACTTATAGAAGGTATTAAAACACAATAAAGAACATTTCTAATTGAACTATATGCTGTCGAAAATCATATTACGTACATAAGGAAAAAATTGAAATGTAGAAAAAATTTTGTTGGCCAAACTATAATAAAAGTTCGAAGTAGGCACCTTGCATTTCTACATACTTCCGGAGTCTCCGGAGGATATTTCTTTGAACTTTGAACTTGAATCTTCGATAGTATGTAGTAAAAATGTTTATTTATTCATTAGTTCTCCAAAAAATGTTTGATTTTATTGATGATCTTGTATTGCGGTTCTGAGACTCAAACTGTTGCTTGTTTCATACTAAGGCTACTAATTACACTGGATTTTTGTGAAAAGTTAAAAGATACGGAAGCCCTAAGTCTCAATTTTTTAAATGTATCGATGGGGTCTCATTTACACGATAAAAAATTGTAAATTCCGGCATAAAAACAAATCCGATGGATGTATCAGCTTCCATAACGTATTCTTATAAAATTTCAATCCAATGTTGCCAGTAATTGCGGCAAAATCGTAAAAAATGTGTATAATCAAGCCCTTAACGTGAATACGGAAAATTTTTAACTAAGCAAACCCAAAACATTTTTCATTTTTCTATCTATCCTAGAGATAGGATCACCTTTTTTTGAAACACCCTGTATTTAGTAACGAATGCGATATATCGATATCGATTTGCCTTTTTTTTGTAATTGTCACATAAAAAGGCCTTTTTTCATTGTAAAGGGTTCAAAACTTTTGAGTGTAGATATTTTAATTGAAGAATTGCCCTAAAAAGTTCAATTATTATGAAGCAAACAACATATTGTCACTGTAAATCACTATAAAACAGAATATTTGGCTCAAGATAAATAAAATGCGTCAACAAGGTACTGCAACATGCATTCCTCAAAACATCAATCGCATCTGTTGTACGGAATTCGTGGCACGAAGCTGAAAACATTTCTCTTTAGCCAAAATTAAGTTCATCACATTCTATTCATCTGTGCATTTACCACATTAATCTTGTCAGATTTAAATTTGAAAGGAAGCCCCGAGCGTCTTGCGTTAATTCACCGGGGAATAATGGAAATCATTAATGCCTTTGGGCCCCTTATAATCTTCTATAATCTGTTTATTTTGCTATGTAATGGAGCACTCGCCATAGCTTCTAGCCGCTTAGTTTTAGGATGCGGTCGTTTTATTTACATCGGTATCAATTCTACAACTATCAGTATACAATGTGGTTAAAAAAGAACCGAGATTTCAGCACATAATGTATTTCTATCTAATCCTATTAATTTATTTGTTAACCATTAAAATACTTTTGAGATTTCAATAGTATAAATGAATAATGCATGTTTGAATTTTACATAAAGGATAATAAGTCGTGCGTGGAATCACTATGCGTTAACTCCAATGTATGGAAGAAGTTGTAGTTAGAAAGAAACTCATTAGACTAGAAGTTCAAACAAGGTTAACCTAATCTGTTTGTTTTTGAGGTAATGAACCGAGGAAAATTGCAACTGGACTTTCAATGAATGGTGAAATTCAAGTCTCAATAACTGCGACGGATGTATCTTGGTTTGGACGGAACGGGACCAGAAATATAATGAACAATTCAAAACTCCGATTACTTCTTTTAATAGAGGTAATATATCAGCGTTTAGTGTTGAATTTGTGTCAAGTATTAAACAATATCATGTTGAGCGCTCAGAGATATAGAGACATAATTATTGAACCAAACAAATGAATATCTTGGAATGGTAAAAAATTTTCTTTCCTAGACAAGTTAACAGTTTTATTTTTTCAAAAAAATTGAATTGATGTAAGAAACTGTTAGGTGTTCTTTTTTTACAATTTGTAGACAAAAGCTTGTGAAAAACTAAGAAACAAACATACAAATAACTAAATAAAGCCACAAATAAAATTAAAGTATACACAAGAAATCAACGAATGCAATGAATAACGAAATTTTTATATACATTACATAGTATAGTTAAAATTAAACACCAGATAATAAAACAAACTAGAATAGGTAATAATTTGTATTAAAAATCATTAGCAACATTAAACCAGTATTAACCGAATTAAATATTGGTATTTTAATAAAAGTCCTTTATAGAGTAGAAGACACTTTCCAGTAAATATGCCCTAAAATTATCGCGAAATGCGGGAAAAGATTATATCGATTTGATTTCAATTGGCAAATTATTACGCATTTTTCTGCATTGTAAAGTATTGAACCGTCAACACAAAAAATTAACCAATAGACCTAGTACGAGGTATTAGAGGTTACATGTCTGGATGTAAATCTCATCAAGATAGATGTTAGATTATCTAATACTCGCGAGTAAATTAACTTCTTTTTCTTCTGCTTCCTACTCCATTTTAGGCAGATTGTCTGTTTATTCTTCGCAGCATGACTATTGCCTCAATCGATGGTAAGATTATCACACCTCATTCTACTTATGTGTTCGTCCCATTCGCGCTTTCTGCTCAGTACCTATTCGTTACTATTTTCCACTCTGCATTTTTGCCTTATGTCGACGCTACGTTCCCTGTCTAGGAGCGTTTTTCCAGTAATTTTTCGTAGGACCTTCGTTTCGTTGTTTCCAGGAGCCTTTTTGTTTTTGCTGTATCAGGTCGAGCTTCTGCTGTGTACGTCATTATGGTACAGTTTTGTAGGTTCTTGACTTGGCCTCAATACTTATGTATTTGTTTTTCCATATAGTGTCGTTCAGACATCCGGCTGCTCTTGCTGCTTTTGTTTGCTGCCTTACCTCAGTCTCAGTCATATCCGGATAGTTCTATACCCAGATATTTGAATTTCATTTCTTGCTGGATTATTTTGTCGTCTACGACTAGCTTGCATCTAAGAGGTATTTTTGATGTTGTCAAGCTTTTTGTTTTGGAGGCAGAAACCGTCCTATTTAGAGATTTTACTGTGCAATTAAATGTAATTCTCTGGCATTTTTTTGTCTCCCTTTTTAAACATTAGAATGGTGATGCTTGTTCGCCATTCATCAGGTATTCTGTGGTATGTAAAGATATTTCTAATCAGTTTGGTTAGTTGTTGTAAGTAAGTCCTCATTTGTGATTATATCTGGAGTGTTGCGCTCGATAGCATCTTCCTCTTTACTGTATAGTTTTGTTCGACCCAGGTTTCCTTTGTTACTTGTTTAGGTACAATTAGTTCGTTGGTCTCTTTTCTCTGATTTCTGATAAATTGCCAGATTTGCTTGTGTAGGCCATAGAAGTTGCTCTCCGTTCTTTTTGAGAAAGCTTCCCAGTGATCTGTCTTAGTTTATCTTACGATTATTTTATTTTACGCTCTTATTTTGGATTTCTTGAGAGAACCATGGCGTTTTACTGGGTACCAAGCGCTTCTTCCGCGGTTTCCTTGATGTTATTCCTTAGTTTATCCCAACTGACATTTACATCGTCCAGATCGTTTATTTGGTTTATAATTATCTTTTCCTTTCATCCTCTCGTAAATTCATTCCATAGCGCTTCTATATTTACTTTTTGTTCTTTTAGTAAATTAACTTAAAGAAAGTAAATAAATATTTTGATTATTAGCAAAAGTTTGTTATGAAAAAAACGTATATAGATTTTGTGGCTAATCATATCTCCACTCACTTCCCTTCAAATATAAAAATATTTAACACTAAACGTGAAAATAATTTCACATAAAACAAAACTTTTTAATAATTGATAAATCTCAAAACGAGCATACTAAAACAAAGCGTAAAATAGATGACGCAAATAAAAAAACAAACTGGGAAACGACTCGTACTTCGCGAACTAAAAATTCGTAACAAACGAACAAATCTGGAAACTGTTATTTAATTTTCGAGGAACAGCAATACTTGGACTAAAAAGGAAAATCCTTAATGGTAGGAACCGACTTCTCTTTCATGCCGTCTTTTAAGAACGACTCATCCGGGGGCTTGAGAACATCTTTTGTAATAAATCGGTTTTTTCTACAATCACTTGATAAAGAAGACTTCTTTGCTTGTCACTTGCAACGAGAAGAGGACATTTGCTGAGCACACTTTATTGCTTTAGCATGTTGTATTTTTATTAACTATACAATATTAGAAGATTTAAATATGTAAACTGACAGATTTGAAAGTTTTAGCGATTTGCGCGTTCAAGTTAGATATGGATAACGAAAAATTATGGTAAATAGTAACAGTGATATCCCCAATATAACCGAAATTGAAAATTGCCTAAATATCATATTAAAAGCAACATAATTTCTTCGAAAGATAATGTTATCTGTGTATCTGTTATATCTTTTTATAAATCCTACGGTCGATAACTTTGAGAAATATCTTTAGCGGTTACTTCGTTAGGGCAATAATGTGGCAATATTTGCATTTTTTGGTATAATGTTTTGTTTGTCTAATTATCACAAACGTTGATTGAAGCCGTTCCCTTGTTATTACCCCTGTAGCATAGATTTATTGAAGAGGAAGGTTAGCTCTAGATAATGTTCCTCTATTAGGTTTAACACATCTGCGCAGATAGTTCATCAGGAACAGGAGATTTTCTATCTTTAACTGATTATATTGCTGCTTTTATTTCTACCTTCAAAATGGATGGTACCATTTCAGAGTTACTTTGGTATTTATTTCTGTTTTTTTTTTTGGTTTTTAAAAAAAGTTTTGATATAATTTTCCCATAGAATCAGTTGATCTAGAGTTTAAAACATTTGATTTCCTTCTTCATCTCTAAGAATGTATGAACTTTGTCTCCGACCAGATCCCGTACTACTTGTTTATGCACGTTGTGTGAATCGTGTAGTTTCTGCAGATTCTCAATTTCAGTGCCTTTCTCTTCTATCCATTCCTTTGGCTCGACTAAACTTGTATCTGATATCTTGGTGGAACCTTATACTGATAAATTGGTATCACCACACTTATGAAGGGGTTGCAAGCTCTAAATTCTGACGTGGTAACCTTTTCTATACCCTCCTTTAATTTGATGTCACTGTAAGTTACATGCCCTTCTAAACCTCATCTGTTTTCTAAGCACAAAATTGAAGGGAAAATAATTTGATCTTTGACGAGTCAGAAGTAATGACCCTATTGCGTTACCCTCTGAGAAGCGCCATGGTAAATATAAATTTGTCGGTATCAATAATTAAATAACTGACAAACACAGTCTTCAATCATTCGCTGTTTGATCCACTCAAAACGTATACGAATCTATCAATCATACGTGATCATATCGCTGCCATGCTATGTTTGAAATTCATTAAACTACCAGTAATAAGTGGGAATGTTTTCTTGAGGACTGTTTGTATATGAACATTTATCATTTACCGGAATACTGTATTACTCAAAATGAAATTACCATTTGGTATAGTCAAGGGTGAATATATAGGGGATTATTTTTTATCGAGAAACACATTATTTTCGTGTCAAATAATCGAGAGTCAAATAATTTTTTTAGGACATCAATCATAACCCACTTAAAGTAGGTAAACGATTTTATTTGCGTAGTTGTTGTTTTTAATGTACCACAAACCGTTTCTATGAGTTCATGGGAAATTTAAAGGTTGTAACTTCAGAGATACCGTTAAATCAATACTCTAATATGATATTCATCATTTTCGTTCTCATTATTTTGTGCAGTAAAAATCAAATCACGTAGAAGAAGATTCTTGTAAATGTTCCAAATAAGTATTACAATTTCCTGTGCTTATAAATATAACCAATAATTGTAAGACCGTTTTTTGCATGAATCTTGTACAATGTATCAAAATTTTAATCATATTTAATCTAAAGAATCTCACGTGACGCGACGTTTAAGTTGTCCCTAAAGTTGACCGTTGTTCTCTGGGAGTATGGGAAAAATAATTCCAGGGCCCCTACGTTTCGAGATGTCTAAACTCGATAAATGAATTACTACAATTGAAAAACGTGTAATTCGAATCGATTAATAAACACGTACCGCTAGAAAACGCGATAAAAATAAATAACAAACCTTGTAATTATGAGAATTGATTAAATAATGTCAAGGTACGACATATTTTGTATATATATATATATATATATATATATATATATAAATCCAAATCAGCATAAATTAGTCAAGGATAGGTGTTACCGACGTGTTGATGATGGTCAATACTATTAGTTGTTATTAAATGTGTAAGTTGAAAATATACCAGTGATTATTAAAGGGTGCTTCTATTACGTTACATGGAATGAAGGCCTAACCTAACCTAATTTTCAATCAACACGAACAGAATTATAAAAATTCCATCACCCTGTTGTTTGATTAGGTTAGGCGGACATTAAACTCGGAGGAAAGGATTAGACAGTTCAGGTGGACGAAACATGTTACGTTTGTTGAACCAGAAAGTCGTTAAAAAGTGATAAGGAAGACACAATTGATTAAAAAACATGTAATTCGAGTCGATTAACAAACACGTACCGTTAGAGACGCGACACACGGGGTAGTCCTAATAAGATATGTCCAACAGCAAATTGAAACAACCCTATGAGATTTTCAAAATAAAACAATAAAATAAAGTTAAAGAGACCATTCAATTTGGAAAGGAATTAAAAATTCAATAGACCCACAAAGTACTTATCTCCGTTAATAACCAAAAACGACACCTGAGCAAAATCTGATCAAGTAAAAGCAACAACATTTGCAGATATCTACAGAGAATCTGAACAAATTCCATACAACAACAAATAAATCAAACTAAACCCTCTCGACACGCCATGCTCAATAATTTTACCCGATCAAATCCTTTTCTCTAAAAGAAGTAAAGCACCAGGATTCGAGTTATAGTCTTGCTTATCATGATATATGTATAATAACATTTTAAGATTAACCTACTTTCGCATCACCCTTAAATTCGCTCAGATTAGACTCAAAACCAAGGAAAACCACCCCATTTATCTAGTACCTTTCGTCTCATAAGCCTCCTATGACTTGTATCCAAAATATTTGAGAAAATATTCTTGAAGAGACTTGAAATAAACCTAAATGACCTGATACCACAACATCACTTTGGATTTAGTCATGGATTTAGTCTTGAACACTCTGCCATCCAACAATGCCACTGATTTGTAAACTAAATAATAAAAAGCAGCTTTTCTGGACGTGAAGCAAGCATTCGACGTTGTCTGGCACCAAGGATTACTCTAAAATCCTACTTAAGTGATAGCTATTTCTAAACAACAATTAACCTTGAAACCTCTGTGAACCACCCCATCAAGTCAGACTTGTCTCAGGGAAGTGTCTTGGACTCATGCCTATACTTATTATATAGAGTACATCCTTCGCTAGACTCGCAGACGACACTGCTGTTCACGACCTAATTCCATTCAATCTAATCTGAATGTTTGTTCATACTGAATAGCATTTAAGAATCTACTGTGCTAATTGCTTCATTTAGAGTGAGATATCCTATTTTGAAATTCTTGTCGTGCTTCATCAGATATATCTACGGAAATATCTATTCATTCTGCACCAATACGTCAGGTTCAGTAGTGTGAATCTTCGAATAAAGATAACCCCAACTGAAACGAGTCCAAATGTATGAGATCCGATGAACGTCGTCGTTCAATTCATTTACCATCTTTCTACGGCATAAAAGTAAACAGGAACGTTATTTCCAGATTCCTGTATCTAAGTTATTTTCCAAAATGTTCAAGGTTAACGGTTATATTGCTACTTCCATGGTTATATTGCATTTTGTAGCATCTCCAGATCAAGAATCTCACCAACTTGAAGTTAAAGTTCATGCGGTACAAAAAATCTACGAGATTATAACATTTAAAATCAATTGGAATAGAAAAGAATGCGATATCATCGTACAATAGGTTAAAAAAAGGTCGGAGAAAACCTCGCAAAAAATGAGACCTAAGGGAATGATGAAGTAGAAACGACTAGCGGAAATGATTCTTAAAAGTAGATTGTATGTATAGAAAGTTATGAAGTGGAAAGCAGACTTTGACGACGTGGAAAATTTGAATTATATAGTCTCATATATATATTTGAATTCAGCTCTAAACGGGAATTAACAGTATCTATAATGAATTAATAGAATTATGAGTCATTTTCTTTTTTTTACAAATTTAGAAGCATGTTAAATGATATTAACATACAAGGTGTAGTTATTAATAGCATAAAAGTTCCCAGAATGTTACAGATATCATATTTTACGATGGATTTGGCAGCCTGAATTCAGCATGCATTCCTAGAGTTTCAAATATTCGGCCATTATCCTAAAATTTGAGGCAAATTCATGAAAACTATACATTTGATCCGGAAACTAACATAATTTTTGAATTTTTTGGACAATTATATATAATATTTCATCGTTTTTCCCATAATTTCGCTATAAAGGTGTATTTTCGACTATTTTACCAAAAATCCAGAAATTTTGAAAAAAATTGACATGGTTGTATACAAAATACTATATTTCCAAAGCCATTTGAGATATCGATTTATTTTTACACGAATCAATTAAGAAAACCTCTGTTTAAGTGACTGTCTAGATTAGATTTCTTCCGTTTTATATTTGTGAAAAATATACAAGGTTTAATTAGCAGTTAATTTTTTTTTTTTTGAAAAATAGCACTATCTATAGTTGAGGCGATGGCAACGTTGTAATACAAGAAAATCTAGTTGATGTCATCATAGAAAAAGTACAACAGCTTTTTCATGATCGTATCAAGTGAGTTATATAACATAAAGTTAGAAGTTGTGTAATAAGATTTCATATTTTAAAGGGGACCCCTTTGGTCTGAAAATAGAAAAAAAAATGTTTAAGATTTTGCTAAATTTCTGTAGAAAAGGTTTTTTAATAAGAGTAGCTTGAAAAAGTAATAAATTGTTCTGAAAAAAAATTATTTTAGATGGAAAGTCATACATATTATCCATGATTTTTCAGATAATTTCGCCATACAAGTTTATTTTCAATTGAGCGACAGACATATATAAAATCATATTTTTTTTATAAATAAATAAACATTCAAATGGAGCCAATACTATCAATATACTTTATTTTTTCATTGGTTTCATTTTCTTGAGATTAGTAATGCCATGTTTTGATGAAATTATGAATATTCTTTTTGTTTTTTGTGGCGCCATCTATTAGTACAATTCAGAAGTTGTATAATATAATATGAAAATTAATTGATTCACGCAATTTAATCTAATATTCTATCAATTTTTTTGATGAATAATTTTATGACATCAAAAAAGACAATATGCAAACTTGGTAAACAGATTGCTTAAAATTGAAAATAAACACAGAACCATACAGCATCTAAAGAGACGCACGTGTTGTCTCTTCTACTCTTCAATATATATTCAGAAGAAATCTTTGCCTGAGCGTTAGATAAATTATTATCAATTATTAATAATATAAGTTACGCTGATGACACGGTCTTAATTCCAGACAGTGAACAGGATCTCTAAGGACTCTTATATAGCATAAAAATTATAGGAGGCCTTAACAACAACATCAGAAGACCAAAACCATGATTGTCTCCAAAACACCAACCATCCTCCCATGTATATAAACGTAAATGGTGGCATCATCGAAAATGTCGAGAAATTTAAATATCTCGGATGTTGGATAACAAAAGATATAGACCCAGATGTAGAAATAAGATCAAGCATCGAGCAAGCAAGAAATGTCTTTCTAAAAATGAGACAATTGTTTACATCCCGAGCACTCGAACTTATAATCCGGTAACGGATGGTGAAATGCTATGTACACAGAACTTTATTATACGGAACGGAGAATTGGATCTTTAAGGTGAACTCACCAAGGCGCTTAGAGAGTTTCGAAATTTGGATCTTTCAAAGGATGCTGAGAATTCCCTGGACCGCTCAAATATCAAATACAGACTTTTGTAACTTCTGATCGAAGGGAAAATCGAGTGAAAACGTGGTCCTGGCAGACGACAGGCTTCATGGCTGAAGAATATTCGTGAGTGGACTGGTTTAGACTCTCAACACTGCTAAGAAGAGCCAGAGACAAAACTGACTTTGTTGGGGTTATCGCTAACCTTCTTTAGAAGGGGGCACCCAAATAAAGGAATTTTCATTGTGGCATCTATTATATAACTTTCAATTGAAGTTTAATTTTTATTAATTTCTTTTTTAGTCGTCCAGAAAACTATTTTATACATTTTGAGAATAAAATCCTTCTTTTTATCCGACGTCTTGATGCAACAATATTTACAACTGTTAAAATTGAGTGATTCGATTATCGTCGAAAATCAATCATATGATGCGTGAATTTAAATTGATCAAAAGTGCGAATCTGGTTGATTGAAATTTCACAAAACGAATCATTTTCAATTTCCAGCTCTTGATAATCTAAGTATCCGAATAAAAAAGTTTTAAAACGAGCTCGAAACTCTGTAACAGTATTATTTACGCTTTTATGGATTTTCAGTACAACCCGATAGCAACGCAATTAAATTGATATACGATCAAAGTATATTTTTCTTCTAGATTTGATTTTAACGGAAAAATTTTGTTTTATTTTCAAATCAACTTCAGAATGATAAATCTATAATAGCAGAATACGATAATATTTATCATTCACGTAGGAGTTCATGAGTTTCGCTCCGTTTTTTGTGATTGCACATTTTATTCACCTCTAAGAAGTGGTGATGTTTTTTTTTACCTTTTTTATATGTCTTCAAGGTTTAGCTTGGAATAATTTAGAAGCTGCATGTATCGATTTCGTATAGTCACTTAATCGTATAATAGTATATTATTTAACGAGCAATGATTCATTATTGGGTTATTGAGAGACCATTATACACATTCTTCTAAAACTAAACTCATCAAACTACCAAGGAAACTATAAGGATTATACAAATTCTGCCTCGCACGTATGAGTACTGGGCACTCACCGATGACGTGGTCTACAGTTTCCTCGTCCACTATTCCCCAGTGCAGGCAGAGGTCCCATTAATGTGTGTCTTGCATCCCTCTCCATTTCTTGCAAGCAGACTACGAAGAGATTTTGGCTGAAAGAATGGATTCTAGCCCCTATTGGTGGTTTTTCTGATTCTATTCTGGTAAGTGAATCAGTCTCGTGGTTGCCCTTGATGCTCGAGTGACCAGGCACCCAAACGAGCTGGACTTGCAGCCATCACGCAGCAATACTTGAAAGACTTTTTGGTATTTAAGCACCATCATAGAGTACAAGACGTTTTAGCTGTTATGGCAGCTCTGCTGTCCAAGCATATTGTGTTTGCTATAATTTTATGGTGTTTGGCGATTACGAAGACGGTAACAATTTTTCCAAGTAAAAATAAATCACTTATTTTGAGATGTCCTTCGCAGAAGCCTTCTTCGGTGAAGCCATTCATCCTGAAGCATTCTAAGTACCAAGTTGATCCATTATTTAGTATTACGACCTTCCTTTATATTATTGTGTGTCCAAGTCCTTATTATCAATAGTCGCAGGCGCCATTTGGTCAGTGTCCATTTAGTTAAATGACTAGTTGTATTAGCCTGCAATTCTTTGAGGAGATGAAGCCTAAATGCTGTCCTAATGGCTTCGAATTGCATCGTTAGATTACGAAAATTGTAGTTATGAGTACTCAATTAACTATCCTTAGTGGTTGAGGTGCTTAAATAAAACGAACGCCATTCACCAAGTAAGCAACATTTCCGTCTAATGCCTCTAGGCGTGCGCAGACCAAATATGCTTGCATTGTATCTCACTTGGTGTCCAAATCTACACTATTATCCTTTAGTAGATATAGTCTAAAAAATACAAGCTGAGGAATTCTCCTTTCTCGTTGAAACACACCATGTTTACATTGCCTGGATATGGTCATCCAAAGTTTTGCAGAAATTCCATAACAACAGTACTAATTACGTTTTTGCTTAAGCTTATCTTCAATTGCGTGAACGAGTTCATCAATAATCAAAGACGGGCCTCCACATCGATCGTGCACTTGATTACGACTTTCATTGATCACGCTCGGAGCTGCAATCGCAGCGCTGATACTGATAGAAATAGAATGGAAATACTTTATATTTCACAAAGATATACGATTTAAAGTTGTTTGTACACTCGGTATATAATAATAATTAGGGGTTAAACGTGATGAAGTTCATCCATATATTAAAACGACAGTACCGGCGTAACTTGAAGTAGCTTCATTATGTACGTTTAATGAAAGTGTCAGGAGAATTTTATCGATATAAACGAAAATTTTGTGTGTCATAATCTGGCAAAAATAACTTAACCCGAGGAGTAAAATGCAAAATGTAAATTAGCAATAATTAATGAACACGTTATTCGTCACCTTTCCTTAACGACGTTATTAAATAAATAATTTTAATATCTTGTTAGCTAAATTGATATTAATTAGTAGGAAGATGAATGTCTTTAATGGTTTCAATGAGAAAAAGTTATGAAACACCCACACGTTGATATATTCATGCAGAGATTATTAACCTCCATTTTTATTTTAGTAAATGGGATGCTGAACTTGTTTGTCTTTAATTGTAATACATAACTTAATAAAGAAAAAGATTTTATCGGTTTTACTAGGGTTGCTACTGAAGTTTTAAGGTAAACAAATAAAATATATAAAATATTCTTCATTAAGGTCAATACACTTTTGCAGGTGTTTGAACCAATTGTCCGACTTCTCCGATCGTAGAAGTTGTCCTCGCAATTTATTTGTCATGAAGAAAGTATTTAACCAGCAAATTCTGAGTTATCTAGCATACCATCAATACGGCTTACGTGCACGTAGATCAACCTCCTGGTCTGTCACCAACGATGGACACACCTCAGAAAGGTTTAAGGTCAACGCTGGTGTTTCTCAGGGATGCATCATACTTACTCTCTTTCTCCTGTACATCAACGATCTACTCGATAAAACTGAAAAACATGTCTATAGGTTTGCCGACGATAGCACGCTGGTATCGTCGTTCAAATCAACCACCCAATAAACTCAGATACTACCCAAATCCGTAGGCAACAACAGATTACCACCATCAATACCGATCTTGAAAACATTCTGCAATGGAGTAGGAGCAATTTGATTGAGTTTAATGCATAAAATATCACCATTTCAGCAAATTCGCTTGTTGGGTGTTGAGGTTAGAAGCAATATGTCTTGGCATAGTCACGTGGCCGATTTAGCCAAGGCAGCGCAACAAAAGCTTGGAGTCCTTTTTGAGATCATAAACCTATATACTCCGCAACAACCTCCAGTCGTCTACAAGGCCCAGATTCGTTCATCTTTGGAATATTGCTCGCATATTTGGACCTCGACTCCCTGAAGATGTTCGACTCAATAAACAAGAGAGCACATCGACTTATATGGTATCCAGAGTTGACCAGAAACTTGGACAGCTTGAAGCATAGAAAAAGGTCGCAGACCTGACTCTGTTTTATCGATACTACCATTACGTTAAACACAATTCCGCCTAGAGCAGACCTACTCGACGAGCAGACGTGGTTCATGAATAACAAGTTCACCTGCACACCCCAAGAACTTCAATTTATCGAGACTCCTTTCTGAAGAAGTGCAATTCTATGGAATCAGCTACAAAGACACGTCTTTACCGAGCAGTACAACCTACAGAGTTCAAGATCAATATCCACAGGCATCTGCATACGACAGGCGCGACTCGTATGTAAAAGGGTTCACTCTCTGGTGCTTGCTTTTTACTTAAAAGAGGAAAATTAATTATTAATTTTTTAAACTTTCACGATAATTTTGTTTTGTTAAAAAAAATTCGTGATAACTACGTCTTCCGTCACTTTTCTTTCATTCATAGTTATATAAGTTCCGACATCTAGTACATTAAAGGTGAAACATACCTTTATGTTAATCAATCGATTAGATCGTAATTGAGTTCTGGCATTTTCGGTCCGACTAATTTCCATAAGCTTTTGTTGTAGCTAATTTGGGATACAGACCACTTTTGGGCGAAATACGATCTTTGACGTAATATTATACCCATGGTTTAGGTAAGATTTACCTCTAAAATAAGTTATTTAAATGAAAGGATTCTATGTGTACGAATTAATCCTCTTTTGCTACGACTGACATAGGTCTATCTGAGTTTTCAGCTTTGTAAATGTTTGTTTTTGTGCATGTGCTTTTCCAGGTGATTTGTGAGAGTTGATTTAATAATTCTAAAAAGTTTCCTGTTCCACTCATTCATGGAAATGCAAATCTCTGGATATCACTTTGATAAGAAAAGTATATGCCACTGAAGCATGAAATAAGAAAGAAAAAATTTGTACGATATCATCGTCCTTTTATCCGTCCTGGTGTCCGTCGCCTGATTACCGTAAATAAAATGTTAGGTGGACGAAAACTAATTATAAGAAACTCAATTATCACATACCAGGTGTGATTAAAAGAGATGGTGAAAAAGTAAATGTCATACTCTCATTTTTTTCAATATACGAGTACAGAAGAAAACCACAATGAGTCGTTTACAGAGTAGAAGGCACTTTCCACTAAATATGCCCTCATATTATTCCGGAATGCTGGAAAATATGATATCGATTTGATTTTAATTGGCAAGTGATTGTGCATTTTTTGCATAGTAAAGTATTGAGCCCTCAACTAATTCTGAACGTGGGGTAGGTACGAAAAGGTGGTGCTCCGCGTTCCAAAGTCCTTTTTAGAATTACAGAAGTTAGATTGTTAAGCTACACATTTACAGTTAAATATCAGGGAATGGTAGAGTAGTGGTGGTTCAAGCACTGCTTTGATTTGTAATAAAGGAATATTCTGGGTATGTAAATGATAAAATTTTGAGGCTTATTCAATTCTACTCTATTACTAATGATTAAATCACTAAAATCATTGAAGTTTTCTACGCAGGAAAGTCAGGTTCACTACCACCATGCGGGATTTATTGAAAGTATGGATTGTTCTTAATTGAAGAATCATGAAATATCAATACATATATTTATCATCACTAATTTTCTTCATTGCCAATTTAATGGAAGAATGACATGGAAATGAACCGTTTTCGTCTTGGTGTCCATATTTTCTATCCGTAGTTCAAACCATACATTTATTGTTCAATCCCCTAGAAATGTATGATGGTTCAATAGTTTTTATGAAAGGAAGTCCTTAGTATTCATTATTTGTACTACTCGTATGAATGAGTTCTTTTAACAGTTATTTATAAAATATTTTGCCCTTTCCATGAAGCTATATTTCAGTTTTCATAAATGGTGTAGTTGGAAGTCCAGAATTTTCAAAAATACAAGTTCTGTGAGTTTTTCAGATTAGAAATTGGAACTATAATAACTCTACATGTCCTCCTTCTTTAATTTATACTTAAGAGATGCCTCTTCTAAGCATTCTCCATGATTTTATCAATTTGATCCAATTTCTTAGCTGAATGACACCAAATTAGATACTCAGCACTTTCTATTCCTCTCGTAACATTCTTGTTGAACTACATTATCTGAAAGGCTATTCTCTACTGAAAATTTGGTTTTGGTAAATACCAAAGGTATAGTTAAAGTCAAAAATAATAACACCATATAAATGATAACCCCTTTTATATCGGCACTCCTCCAACCATGAACGAAAATTATAGAAAACTTTCCTCAAGAATAGTGATGTAATTTCTGCCGAATATTCTTCTTGAAATCATTAGATTTTTACTGTGGACTTTGGGCTGCAGGTATCCTCACAAGAAGAGTCTAGAGGTGTCAAATCTTGACTTCCGACTTGTGACTGCTAACTCTGTCTTGTTGAAACCAAGTCCAGAATTCACTATTCATAAAAATTCAAGTTTTTGTGCCAAAAACATTCCATAGAGTTCGGTATTAACAGTGAGCGCGTTATCAAATAAAAGAACCTACTATTTTAGGAGCTGCTTGAGTTTGCTCTTTAATATGAAAATGGGCATTATCAGAGAAAAGAATATTGTCAAAATTAGAAAATCGATTAAACATTTCATTAGCAAATGCGTCTCTTTCTCTAAAGTCACATCCTTTCAATTCTTGTTTGAGTTTCAGCTTGTAAGGATGCAGTTCAAGATCAAAGTTCAAAACTTCATTGCGATAACTTTAAAAATTAAAAAACAGTCAGTAGACAATCGCACAGACTGCGTAACACTCAATAGTGCTTCCTAGATACTCTAGGAAGACTATGCCTTCTTTGTACCTCAGAAATCAGATCTGATGACGCTGTTTTGGCATAGAATAATGAAATTGAGGCTCCCTTAAGCTTGAGGAACCGAATCAACTGTTGGACTCATGTTTGCATTGGAACTTAACAGTGATATACATAGCCAAAGCGGAGTTTGTTTATATGGTTCTTCATAATAAAAGAAATTCCCTTCTTTCCGTATTAATTTTTGTTTGGACAGTATCTCGATGAAATAAAATGTTGTGACTAGTTTTTCTGCTTTTGGGTTATACAATTTACGATGCCTTAAATTGGATTTCAATTAATTAGATACCAAATTAGGTAGAATACAAAATGGCCTCTACTCAGATTTTATCCAGTTAACAAAAACGCTTTCGCAGAGCTTTTTTCAACACAGCTTCGTTTACCATGATTAGCCTTTTTTATAACTCAAGAAACGTAGAAAAGGAAATTGAATACCCGCACGAGTTTTTCACCATAATTCTACCTGCTAAATTCGGTTTCGAAGTTTGAATAAAGGCAACCACAACTACAAAAGCTTGTTATTTGGGTTGTCTACCTCGCAGGAAAATAATCTTTCGTTATTTAAAAAATTTTCTTAATACTTCGACTATTCTAACAATAAGACAACACGGCAAATGAAGTGCAACGGTATTAAGCGTTCTGTACATTTAATAGTTCATTAGATGGTATTACATTAATGAATTAAATTTCACTTTAGCTCGAAAATTATGCAGACTAATTGCGAATCATTATGTTAAGTACAAATTACACTTACCTCGAGAATATGTTCTGGTTGAGCTTCTCTGTCCAATTTTCTAGATGTCGTCGTAATGATACCTGAAACAAAAGAACTCTTTGAATGGAAACACCATGAATCAGGCAGAGAGTCTCAATTAATTTGTTTCATTGCAAAAGTTGCTCAAGGAAAGAGAAACTAATTCCGGTGAAGAGTTTTGCTTATTGAAATTTTGTACGTCTCATTTACATAGCATTGTTATTTAAAGTGAACGTTTTGAGGCAACTCAAATCAGAAACAAAAAGCTAATGGCTTACAAACTTATATTTGAATAATTGCATGTATTTAAACTTGTTCATTTCGAGATACCTAACAGCAAATGTTTTCCAAGAAGCATGCAACCAATACTATGAGTAAGATTATACACAGTGTTCCAAAATATTATCCTCACATCAATACCACACCACGTTTTGGAAAACATTTTATTTTAGAACGAAAAAAAAGGGAAAACAAAATGTTTATCTTCATGCCAATGTACCTCCTCAAAAAATATCATTGGATTAGAAACAAATCGTTGGAATTTGAACCGTAACCTTTTCATAGCTTCGCCTTACCGGTAAAATGGTTCTGGCAACTTCCCAAAGAGTTTACAGTTTGTTAGAACCAACTGTTCTTAACTAATTCAGCGAAATTATCCAGCTCTGGTCTTGGAAAACTGTCCAATGAACCAATGCAGCTCATAATGTTAGTATAGAAGAATGCAGTTGTTTTTGTTATTTCCTAGAGGTGTTCAGAGTATCAGTAATGGCAGTTTTGCTTATTTACATAGCCGCCTCTTCGCTGAATGAAATACCATCGTGAAACAAGTTTTAAGTGTACAGCGGTGAATAAGAATAATATCGAGTGAAGTCTCCACCATCAAATAATACTGTTGTAGGATTGTGGTAATTCAATACCAAAGTACACGCTTTTCATTGCATATTCCTAGGTTTAGGATACCTATCATAAAGAAATTAATTGATGGAGAATCGTGGTATCTTAAATTTATGTATTAATAATATATTAAATTTTAGGTACCACAATTCTCGATTCATTAATTTTCCGATGATAAATACATAGGTATCCGAAAGCTCGAAATATATTAAAGTGAGTACACTTTGGTGTTTAATTTTGCCACAATCCCACAACAGTCACATTTATTATAGTAGGGTATTATATTTTTAATAGTAATTTTTTAATTCTTATGGAGGAATGACTGGTAAAACACTTAAACTCCATTAAAATTGATTCCCAAGTCGCTGCCTTGATTTTCAGTGTAGGAAAACCTTCCGTATTTGTCAAAAATTTCTCTAATCAATCGGAAAATAGAATTTCAAAACTTGTTAAAAAACAACAGCCTGTATATTTTTGGCGGCTAGTATATTTTTGTCGTTCATCTATATTCAGAAATGTGATCATTCATTTAGGTATAAACTTATATATTAAGTTTTGTATGAATATTTCATTGTAATATTTGATGTAAATGTCACTACTGTAATGAAATGGACTGAAATAACTCGATAGCTGGTGAAATTTGCGTGTGTCTTAAACCTTGTCTTAACTGTTGAGTCTGATACTGAAGAAACCGCTTCAGTTAAGTAACCATAAAGAGAATTAGTGAAAAACTACTCAAAGAAAATTACGACGTGGAATTATTTTTGGCACTGTCTAACTGCGATTCCACCGAGGTATCGGACTTAAGCAACTCAGCCACAGGGAATTGACCGATTTTGAAACCACTTAAACGACTCTTCTGAAGCCACAGAGCGTTTCCCTTTAGGTTGCAAAGCCGATCGTCCCTTGCCTCAGTTCGGAGCTGCTTTCTTTTGAAAATGTTCCGCTGTATCGACTATTTTCTTACGGGCGTAGAATTTGAAATCATTATTTAAATTTATTTGTTTTATTAACGTCTATTTAAGTCAAACTTTGTCTAGCGTTAATAAAACAAATAACCAACTATGCAAAATTGTTTGATTTGGTTTTCGATTGCAAAAATTCCTCTGTTTGTATTTCTATATGCCTGCAAACTTTTTTTATAGTTACATGGTGTTCTATAAGTGAAATAAATTATTATTTGTTTTGTTTTTCTCATTTTAAGATATTTTTTTTAGTTTTGTGTTTGTTACAGTCTCTTATCCGAACATTTCTTCATTGTATTATAATTTGGTGAACTATAGTTCTCGTAATTTACCATATAGTGTAAATTAGTCTACAGAGAATACCAAGAATCCATTGAATCCATTTTAAAGGGTTTCGGCTAATTGGAAGACTTCAGAAAAGGTTGCAAAAAGTCGCAGAAGACTCAATCAGTCTTACACAATTGTGAAAGGGCAGTTCTGGACAGCCATAACTGGGATAGAAAACTTAGGAACGACAATACTTGCAATGGGCTGTAGTGCCATAGAAAACTAGCTCGTTAAGCAGCAGAAAGTCCGTCGGCAAACAATTTTTCCATGTTTAGTTCGATAGTAAGGATATAATAGATACCACATGGTCTTAGGAACCATGCGATAAGAGGATTGGTGGCGGGTACTCCATCTGCATCGGCAGATGACTATTTGGTTCAAAGTGCTTCGTGCGCGAACAACTTCTGTTGGATTTGTTGTTGTTGATCCTCATATTGCTGTTGGTTTAATCCAAGTCGAAAGTCGTAGAAAATAAGCGCACGATTTCATTCCATTTTTTGACCAAGATGAATGTATCTGTAAACAACTCAAATAACACTCGTATAACAATACGTTTGGAGTACGTTCTCTATTAAAAATGTCAAATGTCAATGTCAGATTTAACGTATTCACATCAGTGTTGCCATACTTCAAAGCTTAAGTAGCAACCCTCGTAAATGGTTGCGATCACGTCAATTCGATACGGCACCTAAAAATTGTGATACCATCATGTCAAATAGTAAATATTTTTATGATAAAACTTGTTAGCAGGAAAAACTTAAATAAAGACATCACGTATAGTGATAAAACTGTTGTTCAAGGAAAAGCGGATTAGAAGAATTTCAAAGTTTTGATTCTTGTCTTTTGGTGCTTTAAGGATTTTCCTCGATTCAGTTATTGTGGTATCAAAAAGTTTGCTTTGCATAAAACTTCGTAGTCTCACCTCGATCACGAGCCGAATTAAAAAAAAAATGTTATTTGAGAAAAGTCCAGGTTTTTGTAGGATGAAACCGAATCGGGCCCGCCCTTTACGACAAAATTAGGTGCAGCACGGCTGTAATTCGATCTGGGAATAAGTAAAATGATATAAAGTAGACGCCGTTTCCAAAAAAAAAAAATCTGTCACGATGATTAAATTGTTAGTAGGATGGATGTGATATAGCGCGAGAAAAAATTCGGATTTGTAGAACTAAAAGACCTAATAGATTGCTATTTCGTTTGAATGGTATTGATGTTTAGTGTCTTGTACCGGGTGGGCAACTAAAAACGGCCGTCAGCCATATAGCCATTCAACAAAACTGGCCCCGAGATACAGGTGAAAATTTAAATAGAAGATTGAAAGTTTAAGAAGGTATTTAAAAGTAAACTAAATTAATATTAAATGTCACGAGATATGTGTACCCGCAGTAATTTAAACTAATCTCATAATAATCTTATTATTGCCGCTAGATAACGTGGTATGAATGTAAAGTTAATATTACTAACAATTAGTACAAATTATTGAATAAACCATGTAATAAGTCTAACAATTAACAATTTGGATAAGTAACTACGTAATTAGTGACTCCATAAGTCCTCTATCACTTTATATAAATGAAATCAGTCGTTGGGATGGATAGAACAGCAGTTATTGAAATCCTGCGAATTGCCTGTCCTATTTCTTCAATTATATCATCTCTTATCGTAGATCTATTGGTGTAAACGAGATCTTTTACTCGGTCGCACAATTAAAAATCTATATAAGTTAGGCCTGGAGATCTAGGTGACCAAATAAATAAATTTCTACGTCCTATCCATCTATCAGGGTTTGTTTGATCTATATGGAATGAAGTCACACCGAAAGGTTAAGGGTATATCTTCTAAACGATGTGGTAAGTGTAAATGTCTTTCTCCATTAACTTTCTCGTTAAAAAAATGGCTCATATATTTGTCGTCTGCTAAAAATCTAGCACCACACATTTATAGACAAACGATCCTGATGTTGGACTTCCTGCATCCAACGGGGATTCGTTTTTAGTCCGGTCAAATTAGACCAAAAAATAAGAGTTAAGCTACATAAATTCCTATCAAGCTGAAAATCTGTAAAATTGTTTAGAATACAATTAAAAATAAAATTTGAATGTTCCGTGTATGAAAAAAATTTTATTCAAGGTCATAGGTCAAAAAAATGAGTTTTTCGCGATTATCAGCAAAACGATGAACTTTATCACAAAAATACCTTGGAAGAAAATTGTAGATCATAAAATTATCTACAAAAAACGTGTTAATACTTATTTTTCTTACAGCCACCGTTTCTGAGATATAATGATTCAAAAACAAGGTGAAAAAAATTTTGTTTTTTATCTTTCAATTCATACCAATAAAAACACATGAAAATAAGTATAATATATTTTTTTCCAACTAAAGTAGTTGGGTCCCTATGAGACTCCCTGTAGTTTATAGTAGTACATTATAGGATGATTCCTGTTGAAATTATTTCTGACCACTATAGAGTGAATGAAATCCATTCCAGTCATGGCATTCAACGTTGGAATAAGTGCAATGTTAGTCAGGAGGAAATTATTTCAAACTTTATGTTACTTCCAATTCGCATTCAAATAAAAACTTTTACAAACTTTTCCAAGTATAACACATAGAAATGCGAATTACTACACCTACATAACCTATAAATTATGTGTTGAAGCGATCAATTTTCGATCGTCATCAGTTATACTGTAACATGGTTTTGCATTTGAAGTGAAGTCATTTTCCATTATCGATACTTCAACTTTCCGAAATGAAAGTTTGTTCAACATTCGCGTAGTGGACGAGAATATCGATTCAATTGAAAGCAATGTCGTAACCAAAAGGATTAATGATTGTCGATGGCAATCTTATTGAAAAAAAAACGTTTGAAATCATTTACTTGGTAGGTAAATACTTTAAATCAATTTTTAAAATAGCCCGAGCTTCTTGAACGCATAAAAAAAACTTTAGAACCAATCAGCACTTTAAAGCGACGTCAAGTGATGCGCAACTCTGTAAAGTACGATATTCCTCACTTGGTAATATTTTCTTTATTAAAAAATCGTGAAAAAAACTTTAAAAATCAAAGTATAGCCCATCGTATTCCATGGTTTAAACACAACAATCAGCAAACATTTTGAGACCTATGTAAAATCATTATTTGGACTTAGATGCAAGAAATTTTCTCACTTGGTTCTAAATATCACATTTGGATCCAAAATTTTTTACCACTCAATAATTCCGCTATGGTTTTGAATAAATAGTAATCTGACGGTGCAAGATCAGGACTAAATGTCAACGGATGTGGTAGGAATTCGATAATTTTCGCAGTATGTGGTTTAGCATTGTCTTGTTGTAAGAAGAACTTGCTTTCGGTTAACTAGATTTGGATATTTCTTGGAAAGCTTCATAGAATTAAGAGACTAGTCTCAAGAAGTTACGAAAACCGACATTACTTGCGAGACATCTTCTGTATAAGGCAAATAGGTAGGAGAAGCATAAGTTGACGAATAACATCGTGGTTGAAAAGTCTTCGTCAATAATTCGGGAACGAGGCAGCTATTCCGTGCAATAGTAAAGAAGAAATGATAGTCATCATCGGAGTGAACGATCACGGCACATGAAGAAGCTTGTCAATCTGCTTTTATAGCCACTCGAGAGATCGTATTTTCAGAATTTGTTATTCGATATCAAACATGCTTGATCTAATAACTGGCAACTCCTAATTTCAGTTTAATAAATCGCTTTGATTTCGCAAGTTTATGGTCGCTTTTTCTATTTGTGCACATCCACCGTATTCACCAGATTTAATACCATGTTTCTTCTTACAAAGAAACGTGTGCTGAGAGGGAAATATTTTAATAGCATTACTGATAATAGAAGGAGATGCAGATGAAAGCCATTCCATACAAAACTGTCGAGAAATGCTTCAACGCAAAGTGAATTCAACCACTACAACACCAAGTTATCGTCTTCAGAAAACTAAATTCAAAAAAGGTAAACAACAAATAGAGTACAGAAAGTATCGATTGAACGATCAACAAAACAAGTTATCAGAAAAGTAACTGTTGGAATTTGGAATGAGGATCGGGGAATGTGGTTTATGACGGTGCGCCCCTACTGTAAACGCGTGAAAGATACGGGGGTTGAAAGCAATTAGGGTGCGTGTAGATAATTTCGTGGAAAATTCATGATATTCTGAATCTTTCCGGAAAATTCCAACAATCTCTGGTAAAATTCTGGATCTTTCTGGAAAATTTCTCAAAAGTTCGGACACTCTTTGAATGTCCTCCAAGTTTTCCAGTAAACTTTACATGAATTTTCATGTATAAATAGAGAAAAAATGAATATTCTTGTATTTTCTCATTCCCCGGCACTGTATTTCGAGCGTCTGCTCCAACTATTACATCAAAAGTTAAAACCAACTATAATTTCACGAATTCATACAGCGTACAGGAAAAGACTGTGTGTGGTTGAATGATTTATCGCTGATGAAAATGGTTTTCGTGATTGAGAGATTATTATTATCCCATTGTGAATAATGGGAAAGCTAAATGGAAATAAATGCCAAGCCAACTAACTCGACCAGAAATGAAATGGTAATATAATAATTTCCAGATTCTCTACTATTATTCTATTTATAATTGATAGAAATATGAATTGGTGTCAGATTAATTGAATTTTGATACCAAAAATTTAAACCAAATCGAAAGGTACGACACAATTTTTACACTTCAAAAAACATTAAATTTTCCAATACTACTGAGAGCAGAAACAGTTACAGTAGAATGCATGAGGAATACACCAAGGACCTAAGTACACAAATTTGCTAATATCACTTTGACGAAGCGTCTACAAACACCAACAGTATCAGTCTTCTTCTTTTCAATTATAAATGAAATGATGAAAGCCGTGGAAGACAATGGACCAAGAAACAGATTAATAACCACCAAAAAGACAAAATGCATGAAAATGGCAAAGCTCCAACGATGCAAAATGGTAATAAAAAACAAAATCTAGGAGCAACTGATAGGAAGAACCTAAGAACTGTAACAGGACAAACACTAATTGAGAGGCAAATGAATTCAGTCATCGAAAGAATGGAACCATCAATAGATAGAAAGACCAAGGTCGGATGCCCCCACTAGAACGAAAACGAGATAATTAATAATTTACATAACAGAATGAAATTAGAAGAATGTGTGACGTTCCGGATATAGTGAGATGGGCCAGAACTAGAAGAAGAGCATGGAGAGATCATGTCAATAGAATGGACGACGAACGACTGGCGAAAATCGCAAAGAAAGAGAGACCCAATACAAGTAGACCGCCTGGAAGACCACCAAAGCGCTGGTATGAGAGCTGGTATGAGAGCTGGTCCTCGGAGTCACAACTTAGGCTGCCTCTTTGAAAACACAAGACATAGTCTTAAAATAAGAAGAAGAAGAAGACATAACGGGAAACGCGGGCAGAGAATGAAATTAAACAGAAGATAATTCTCAAAGGAAAAGAATATATACTGAGTCTGCACCATATGGAGAACGTCTTTAATATATCTTGTTAAAAAATTGGTGGAGATCCGATTTATAAAAATTCCAACTTTCCAAACTTTTATATATCAGAAGTAAACAACCTTTTATTTCGCTACTATCAGAAAAATTTATCGAAGAAACTTTTAATTGGATCCAGATTTAAAATTTCAGTTTTTTCCAATACAGGACAAATAAGCAGGAGCATTGTCGCGATAGAACAAAACTTTTTTCTTCAACAAACCCGGTTATGTTTTTATAAAATTCGACATTAATACGTGTCACAAATCAGCCTAATATAGTTTTTGAGAAATTAAAAAAAAAAGTTCTTCAAAACTTGCCGATTCCTATTTAAATAAAAATAATTTTGAGTCTTTTGTTTTAAGATTTAAGTGCTTATTAAGTGCAACAGATTCCTGTCAAGAAGAATTTTACATGCAACTTCTAACAATCGAAAATTCCTTGAATGACTTGTTTTTTTCGAAGACCTTATTAGAAGTGGTGAATCTTGTTTAAAATCGATTTGATATTGGAACAAGCACCTGTCTCATTAAGATCCATAATTTTTGTAGAAAACTCATCAAAATAAAAGTCATTCAAGGAATTTTTGAAGTTAAAAAGTTGAAGATAAAATTCTTCTAGATAGGAATCTCTTGCACTTATTGAGCACTTAAATCTAATATAACTTATCTTAAGCAAATTATAAGTTAAGAAACAAAATCAAAATGAAATCTAGTTTAAATACGATTTGATATTGGAACAAGCACTCATCTCATCAAGATTCACCACATCTAGTAAGGTCATCAAAACAAAAGTCGTTCAAGGAATCTTTGATGGTTAAATGTTGAATATGGGATACTTTTGGAGATCGCCATGTGTTGAAACCTTGCAAATAAATAAATACCTAAAAAGCCCCATCTTTGTTTCAATCTTGGTCGCAAGCACTTCGGAGTAAAATTTAGCAGTAACAGTTTGTCCAGATGATAGAAATTCGGAGTACCCTCAATCTTTACCCGGCTACACCGGAACATCTTGTGCTACCATGAAGTATTACATAAGTCTCCGATAGCATTTTCTTCAGCCTCGACCGCGCTCCGAGATAAATGTGCACTAATCTAAGCATCCTGTCGCTCCAGACGCCCCCCTCTACCTATCCACATGCTCTGCAATATGACGCATTACTTTCCAGACATACCTTGTACTATAAAACCAGTTAAACGATTTTTTTGATATTCTAGGTCTCTTCAGCACAGTGTCTCTAGGGATGTATGTTTGGTTTGAGACGGTTCAGTACATCATTTCAATGAATACATGCCTTATATCCATTCGGTGAATTGTGCACAAAATGTAGGAAAATATTTATCAATTCCTCTTTCACCGCACTACAAAAATTCAATTCGGTTCAAGTTCAGATTTGTATATATTTCATGGAATCTCCAATGATATTTGAATTTATTGCCAATATAATTACATATAGTAGTATATTGGAATTGGAAGACCGCTTACCGTTGTCGTTGTCTTCAACGAAAGATAATTTCGGTTTCATTTAGAGCGTGAACAAGTGAAAAAAGCTATAAAAGTTGACACACCCCAAGATTTATCCCACACCACGCTAATAGTTTCTGGCACTCAAGATTAATGTCCGCAATAGTGCAGATCAATGGTAGTAACCGAAAACTCATTCTTCTCATCCTATAAATGACTTATTTTGGTGCGATGCTTTGGAAAAAGTAGATTAACATTATCAAATATCTCATCACTGGTATAAAGTACTTTCTTCTTCAGTGGGATTTCGATACTATCATGTTTGTTTATAAGCATATCATGATTTGGTTATTCTATGTAAATTCCATCTAATTATAATATTCATGATACGATGGGTTTCAGAATGACGCAGCTCCACAACCAATCAAAATATGGTGAAATTCAGTGTCATTACTACTTTATAACACAAATTGCAAATCCATATCGCCAAATATAAAATGGAAGTACAAACGTTCAAAGAAAAATTGAAACCAGCGGATTTTGATTAAAAATTGATTTAGTAAAAACTACGTTTTTGTCTTTGCCACTTTTCGTTCTAATTTTCAGGTTCTCGGTAAGGTTTTGACTATAATTGATCAGTTTCAAAATGAACAACAAAAAAAATTTTCGTGGTCCATAATTGTTGTTCTAGAACAACTAAATGAAGTATTCGATAACTTCTTAGGGTAAAGCTCAGTTGTATATAGTAATTTTATCGTTAATGCCTTTAACCATAAGTTTTCCTTTGAACCTATACCGTGTAAGTCATATTTAAAGTCTTTTTGTAAGAAATAAAATTCTAATAAATTGTAAATATTTTACCTACTCACTGAATCCTTACGTCCTTTTACCTTTATGGGTATACGAAATGGTGTTGGGTTTCTTTTCTTAAAAATTCTCTCCTTTTCTCTGGATATTTTATTTGGGGTAGTTTCTTTCCTCTATTGTGATTAGAATTATTGATTTGGTCCGAACCATATCGATTGACATGTTTTTTATTTAATATTTGTCTGTACGTTTCTATTATTATGTGGTTTATTCGTGTCTTGTTCTTAATGTTTCGGAGCAATCTCAGTATCATTATTTGTAACTTTTTCTTGGTTAATATCCACATTTCGTAGTAATATGTTGGTATAGATATAACTAATTTATAAATTTCCACGCTTATTTCTATTCCAAATTACACCTAGGATGAAGTAGCTGTCGAAGGAAGCGTATCGGAAAATTTGAAGACAAAAAAAGGTTAAAAGCAAGGAACCCCATTATTATATGATGTGGTACGAAAAAGTATCGAGAAAAAAATGTTTGAAAAGAAAGCAAAAGAATATGGATAAATGAACAAAATATGTGCAGGGATCTGAATAATCTCAACTTCAATTGAAAGTGGCGACAGAGTGAAACAAGGAGTCTGGATTTGATAAAGTCGAGGAGTTTGATAACCTGGAAGTAACGCAGAAGGTGACACCAGGGTACTTAACAAAATATTAGCTAGAGGGAAACAAAACGTTTGAAGTCCTAGGATATTTTATGAGCCGCCAAATTACGCATTTACAAGACAGTGATACAAAGGTGCTGTATGGCAATGAATGTTAAATTTTGAATAAAATAAATCTAGGTACTAAGGAGGATTTTGGGAGTGGAAAAGAAAAACGAATGCAGAGATCAAAGGACTCTATGGTCTACTCAGAATGGATGAAGATAGATGGGGAAAAGATCCTTGTTAAGGGAAGAACGGACGAAATGGGAAAGAGGGCGTTCACGGAATAAATGGATAAAATCATGTAGAGATTTCGAAAGAATAAGAATAAAAAAATGACGTGATGCAGTCATGAACAAAAATAGCCGTAGAGCAACTACAATTTTGGACCTATAAGGCCAGTTGAGCTGTACACATGTATTGATGGTTTATCTAATAATTTTGATTACAGGTTTTTATATGAATGTAATAGTTAATGTACATAAATTTAGGAATGCGATATTCAAAATAAAATTTGGCATTTTGCGTTAATTTGTTCTTAATAAACGATTTATGTGTTTGAAAACAAATTACTCTGTCATTTTTGAGCCGATTCTAAAGCGTTTATGTAAGTCTAGTCGAGATTCGTATTTTAGCAATTATATTCCTTTTTTTTTATTTTCAAGAACAGCAATTTATTTCTAGAGTCAGTTGAAAATATCCCTTCTTCATATCTTGACGGAATTGAGAAAAAATTGAAAAATGTAAATCCCTACTTACTACAAATCTTGGAAAGATTAATTAAGAACTGAAATTGAATAGGTACTGGCTTTTCGAGAACTTCAACAAAGCTAATAAAATCGTTTCCAAGATTTAAAACTATTCTTTAGAATTGACATAAAAATCAAATTAAAATTTTATGAATGTTTTTTCATCAAAAATTAAATTCGGCGAATTACTTTTTCACTTATTACACCCTTAATCGATATTCCACCAACAAAAAAATGAATTTTCACTTCTACATATAATATACGAAATTTTTGGAAACAAATTGTCACTCAAGTTACAAACATCTAACAGTACAAATAAAAAAATTTCCCTGAAATGTTTGTATGTATATAATTCACATTGTAAATTTCAGTACAGCAAAGAAACGAACTGAGATTATCACCATACTCTATTTATTGAAATCGGAATCCATCATTATCAAAACAAGAACGAGAAAGTATGTAACAATGTCTATAATCTCTATATATTCAGAGGAAGCGATAGTCGAAGTGAAATTGATGTTGGACGCGTCAAAATCAAAATGGTGAATTTCGTATATTGGTTTGTCAAAGCTACCACGACTCGGAAAATGTGGATAACGGCCAAGAGTAGATGAAGAGTAGAAAGTTTAGAGATAAACCAGAAATGCTTCCATGCACGTTAGCAATCGAAAAATAATTAATGAAAAGATTGGTTTCAACAAGCAACTGTCCACATTCAGTGATTTCATGAAATTAATAATAAACCTTGATAATATTTATGAAAGATTTCATAGCAGTGTGTAGTGAAATTCCAGCAGCTCTGATTCTACATGATAACTTTTTTAATATCCATCAAAAGTTACAAAATATTCAGTTGTTTCAATCGATTACTATTAAAAGCATCAGAGTTTATTGTAATTCTACCATGTGGTCAAAAGTATGAATTTCACTCATGTGTTCATGTTTGTAATGAAAAATTTGAAAATGAATATTTTCTAAAATCATTCTCCTTTCCCAATATACAGATGATAAGTCAGGGGTGCATGTTTGGGTAGGTCTCGTGAGTCCGTATTTTTTTAAGGTGTCACGCGACGGGCTAAAGTTATCTGGAAATGCTCGAACATTTACGTGGACAAATGAACATCCGTCATTTCATACAGGATGGAGCTTCTCCGCACTACGCGGGAGTACCTTTACGTTCATTATAGACAAAAGAGGATTGGTTGAGTGGCCCGCACGGTTGTACGACCTGACATCCTGTGATTTCTTCCTGTGGGGCCAAGACCAAGACCGCGAGGACCGTGTACCGTTCCCGATTTCCTAATTGCAATTGAAGAAGAATTTGAAACTCTTCGCCGGACCTGCCTCTCCGATAATGGCGATAATAAACGTTGCCGTAGATGCATTGATCAAGATTGGCATCAATTTGAGCACTCACTTTCTTCTAATAAATTCATTTTGTCTGACTTTTGTCCACCTCTGTATAAGCAAAGTTCATTCAGTTTTCGATAGTTTGTGATAAGGCTAAACCAATTTTTACCTACATTCAGTTTTCGTGTTTATAGCGGAATAGGGTAAAAATATTGAGATTAAACTTTACCAAAGTAACAAATCTTGTTTGCTTCGATATCGACAAAATTGAAGCATCAACGTATACTTATTTTAACCCCCGACGTTAGACGCTATGAGGATATGAGAATTTCTCCACACTTTTACTTAATTTAAGACAAATTTTTTTGATTGATAATATTTAGCGGTGTATTGTTGGAGCAGAATGTCAATCCTCGAGGGTGTTTCAGAAGTATTGTCGGTTTTCATATTCATATGTGAAAATTTATAAGCCTTAATTTAAACATGTCGTAACTTGTTAAGACTAGTCTCTTAATCTATGAAAAGTAGAATTGCTTCACTTTCTTTTGATCATTCTATATTTGTTTATTGACGACGCAGTATTTACGTAATATGGATAAATAATATACATAGAGTGCGATAAATATGAAATATGGAAACAAGACTTTGAAGCAGCCGTAGTAGCAAATGAAACATGTGAAACTGAAGAAGACACAATGAATTAGGGAACAGTACAACGGGTGGGTTTAATCGTTTCTATACGAGGTCTGGTTATCAAATAAGGAGACTGTACGCCTAGAGTTCGAGTAATTAATATGACGAAAGTCTGTGCGAAGATGGTGCCAAAAAATCTGACTCCTGACCAAAAACTCTTGCATCTACGGGTTTGGTCAGATTTTCTTAAAAAGTTAGAAAGATTAGAACAAGATCTGCTTTGAAAGGGACCCGATTTGATTTAATGGAAGCGGTAAAGCAAAAAACGTTAAAGCTCCTGAAGGTACTCACCAAAGAAGACTTCCAGCACTGCTTAGATCAATAGAAAAAACGTATGGAAAGGTGTGTGGCGAGGGAAGGGGAGTATATTGAAGGGGAGCATTCGAATGTAGAATAATATTTATAATAAAACCCTTTTTCGTTATTTAATAGTCAGACCTCGAAGTGGAAAAGCGGTAGAAAACTAAACTAGCCCATCGCAATTCAAAATCATTAGTAAAGATCAATTAAAGTGGTCGAATAGTGCCGAACGAATTAACCGATATTCAAACGAAATGTCAAGAAAAAGTGTGTGAAAAAAACTTTCAATAAAAGCTATAGATCTTCACACGAAAGTGGTCCTAAGATGTTTTTAGCTACTACTGATATTTACAAAGTTAGAGTAGCAAGAACTTAGGGAAAGATCATTACAGATTTGTGAAATATCACCGAAAATTGCGATTTTCTCCTCCCACAAAAAAAATTCCAAACTTGTTAAGAAATTATTGATTTCAATTTCAGAGAAATTTTCATTTAACAATTTAGATTAAAATTTGGAATTTCTTTTAATCGCTTTCTCAATTATTACGTAAAAAATCCCATTTAGTAATTTGGTTAATAATACCTGATTTTTTCTAAAACTATTTTCATTCAATACATCAGTAAAATAAATTAGATTCAAGGTTTACATTGTTAAAAATGTATGGATGATACTGTATTATTCTAGTCACAGTACAAACAAAATTAATGTTTCTTAACAAACTAAAATAAATCAGGTAATTAGTATGCAATTTTACACAACTTAGTTGCGAATTTTTGATATTATCAATCTGCTTCGTTATTGATTCCTGCCGAACACCTAACCAAAGAAAGGATCAGCATCTTCGATTGATTGTACAATTGATCTGTATATTCAGTTAATGTTTTGATTGTTTTTTACTAGAAACTAAATTTAAATTAAATTATAACACCAGAGAAGTGGTTTTCACAGCAAAAAGTGACTGCATATTTGGGATATGGAAAAGCTTTATTATATGCTATTTTTTGAGTGAAATTCTTTTTATATTAAGTGTCAAATATAGAAGCCTTAATCTCAAGCATCAAAAGTATGCCTTTGTACAAAAAATATTAATGTTCACGCAGAAATTATAATGCTTACTTTCATTAATTCATTAATTATTGTCGATTCACTCACAAACATCAAATTTAAAAACGGAATTATAAAATTTTTCAAGGTAGTTCTAATTAAACACTAGCCACTATGATGAATTTAAAGATCTACAACTTTGATTTGATTTTACCAATTTTTTTCACCTCCAACTAGAAGATGATTTGAAAAAATTTGAACAAATCTATTCGGAGTAACTTGTATTGAAGATCCAGGAACTTATCGCAGTTGAGGATCCATTTTCTTGGATCAGATAATTTTTGTAGGCTCGAGATGTAGGTATTGTTTTAATACCAATCGATTCGTTCCTATTAAGCAGGAATGGAGTGGATGTTCATTAGAACAGATAATAAACTACGTCTTTGTATTTAATTCATATGAACGTAAACATGTTTCGTTATATTTTTTGAGACAAATTCCTTTCCGAAGCCAACATGATAAATTTAATATTGAATTTCCAAAGTATCGGTTGAAATACCCAAACTACGGTTTACATAATATAATCGTTGCAAGCCGCATATTTTGTACTATCGAACTCTCGATATTTTAAAATAATTTATGATTGTGGTCCGGTTCCGAACATGAGAACGTATACTACGAAAATGTGAATAATGCATTTCAACCATGCAAACCAATCTGCAACGCCAAAGTCGTTTCTTATTAATCCCAACAATCGAATCCAAAATGAAGACCGACCAAATTCGTTTTAGTCAAATTGCGTGTGGAAACCGTGGATTTTAATATAACTGCAATGAGGTTTCCTTTTTATGTAACAATTTTGATATTACGAGGGTGTTTCAAATATAAACCGGAAGTTTTTAATAAACGCGCGAAAAATTCGGTGTCGTAAACGTGGTTACACTGGATGTTTGCGAGAATAGCTGAGATCGCATCTTGATAGTTGAAAATTCGTTATAAAGAGGTTGTTCGCAAAAAATGTTCGTAATGTAAAGGTATATTTTACATTGAAGAATTTGTTAAATCCTTCCGATTTGTTATATTGAGATTGCACTGTAATAAAATTTCTTATACCAAAATTCTGGTTCACACCTGAACCACCCTCGTATGTTATTATTTTTATAGATGTTCAATACCAATATACAGGTGAGCTGTGAATTTATGAAAATTGCACACTATTGTAAGATTATTGTGAAAATATCTTTCCAAAAAATATGAAAATTGACAAAGCACGGCGCTCTCCATCGAAATATTTACATTGGAAATAATTAACACAGAAAAATGAAACATTTACTTCATGAATACAGCAGAAATAATCCATCATTATTCGAAAAATCGTAATACTTTTAAATAAAACGAGGTATTATTTTTTTTACGACGGTGGACCATAAAGGCAACGCTGTAAAAGCTGAGAGAGTGTCACGGCAGTGGCATTTCATGGAACTTAATATTTAGTACAAAAATATTTTTAATCTTTTAATCTTTAATCATAGACATTCAAAGTTTTGACTGATTTTGTCCATACATTGATACTTAATTTATGGTCGTTGTGAAGTTATAAAAATAATCTATGTTTATTGTGATATGATTTTCGAAAATTATTTTTAGAATAACATAAAAATCTCAACAATAGTCACGAAAATTATAACTACACATTTTCCGAAATACAGTAATATCGGATTTGTACGCCTCAGGAAGTAAAATAAACATTGTGATCTTTCTGTTTCACGGAATTTTAGATATTATACAATGTCGTATGATTTCAAGCTGTTGATTCGTTCTTGGAAGAGCTTCAATTCAAAAATTCGCTAAAAACAGCACATTAAACAAAGCTCTCATCAAATTAAAGGTAATTATACACTTTCACGGTCACCTGGTTTTTTGGCTCTAGAAAATCGAAAAATGGATGGATTTTAATGATCTTGGTTTCAAAATGTTCCATTTTAAAGGCGGATTTATAAAAAAAATTAGTAGAAATAGCTGGAATGAAAATTTCTCATAGTTTTACTGTTTTAAATCGTAAAAAAAACGGTTTTGCAAAATAATCCTTTACAAAAAATTATGGTAATTATGGTAACTATACAAATTTTTCGATTTTCTAAAGCCAACCTAACCTAACCTAACCAAAAAACCAGGTGACCGCGAAAGTGTATAATTACCCTTTTGGTTAGGTTTTTTAGGTTGGTTTTTTGGTTAGGTTAGGTTAGGTTAGGTTAGGTTAGGTTGGCTCTAGAAAATCGAAAAATGGATGGATTTTAATGATCTTGGTCTCAAAATGTTCCATTTTACGGCGGATTTATAAAAAAAATTAGTAGAAATAGCTGGAATGAAAATTTCTCATAGTTTTACTGTTTTAAATCGTAAAAAAAAACGGTTTTGCAAAATAATCCTTTACAAAAAATTATGGTAATTATGGTAATTATACACATTTTTCGATTTTCTAAAGTCAACCTAACCTAACCTAACATAACCTAACCAAAAAACCAGGTGACCGCGAAAGTGTATAATTACCCTTTTGGTTAGGTTTTTTATGTTGGTTTTTTGGTTAGGTTAGGTTAGGTTAGGTTGGCTCTAGAAAATCGAAAAATGTATGGATTTTAATGATCTTGGTTTCAAAATGTTCCATTTTACGGCGGATTTATAAAAAAAATTAGTAGAAATAGCTGGAATGAAAATTTCTCATAGTTTTACTGTTTTAAATCGTAAAAAAAAAACGGTTTTGCAAAATAATCCTTTACAAAAAATTATGGTAATTATGGTAATTATACACATTTTTCGATTTTCTAAAGCCAACCTAACCTAACCTAACCTAACCTAACCTAACCAAAAAACCAGGTGACCGCGAAAGTGTATAATTACCCTTTTGGTTAGGTTTTTTATGTTGGTTTTTTGGTTAGGTTAGGTTAGGTTAGGTTGGCTCTAGAAAATCGAAAAATGGATGGATTTTAATGATCTTGGTCTCAAAATGTTCCATTTTACGGCGGATTTATAAAAAAATTAGTAGAAATAGCTGGAATGAAAATTCCTCATAGTTTTACTGTTTTAAATCGTAAAAAAAACGGTTTTGCAAAATAATCCTTTACAAAAAATTATGGTAATTATGGTAATTATACACATTTTTCGATTTTCTAAAGCCAACCTAACCTAACCTAACCTAACCTAACCTAACCTAACCAAAAAACCAGGTGACCGCGAAAGTGTATAATTACCCTTTTGGTTAGGTTTTTTATGTTGGTTTTTTGGTTAGGTTAGGTTAGGTTAGGTTGGCTCTAGAAAATCGAAAAATGGATGGATTTTAATGATCTTGGTCTTAAAATGTTCCATTTTACGGCGGATTATATAGAATATAGAATATAGTAGGAAACTATTCACGAAAATTGATTGTTTTTCATCGATTTCATTTTAAGCTATAAAAACTGAAAAAATCATTCTTTTTGGATTTTTTTTTAAATTGTTTATTAATTTATGTAGAATACAAAAAAATATAAGAACTTTATCTGATAATGAGATAATTTTTTGTAAAGAATTGAAATTTTGCAAAACCGTTTTTTTTATGATTTAAAACAGTAAAACTATGAGAAATTTCCATTCCATCTATTTCTACTAATTTTTTTTATAAATCCGCCGTAAAATGGAACATTTTGATACAAAGATCATTAAAATCCACCCATTTTTCGATTTTCTAGAGCCAAAAAACCAGGTGACCGCGAAAGTGTATAATTACCAAATTAAACTTTTAGTACGGTCAATTATTCACGTTACGTTGTCTCTTTTTGCGACTGTCAATTTGTATAAACTTTTACGTATGTCTTGTAGATGATCTCTCGAAGAAGACAATCGATCTTATGTTGTTATGTTTGATTTAAACGTCCCAAATTATTTTCGAAAATGCAGTTACATGATTTTCAAAATAATCAATCACTAAACCCCCATTTTTGGGGTTATATCCATACTTCCAAGCGAGTTATATCACTACTTCTAGTATAAATCATTGATCATCTAGTTAAGCAATACAAAGTGTCCCTTATTTTACCTTTAATTAACGTATCGTCTCGGATTACTTAATTTTTTTCTTATATTAATGTGACTGTGAGAAATCATAAATCTACCTACTTAACTTCTAGTTACTATTGTATTCGATGAGATTTCTTGTACACTGACCGCTTCTAATGGGAACCATCGACATAGTTAAGTGATTCCAAATGTCCCTTAGACACTTGAAGTTCTATTAAAGTATCAACTTTTATTTTATAGCTTTTTACAAAGTTGTGATTTGGTTTATTTACCTTTCTATGTAACTATACGTTTTCACCTCTACACTCTGTATATAGTTATAACATTGAGAGAGTATCACTAAAAACCCTTTCCCTTAATTTAATTCGATATAATAGCTTATAGGCCTATACGTTTAGATTTGCTTTTGGAATTTATGTAACTTCTTCCTCTTTATTCTTGTAACCCTCGACAAAAAGGGCACTAGGTTGAAGGCAATTAGAGAAAATACGCTTTTGTTAAGCTTCTCAGAAACATGTATTCATTTACTATCCGGTAAAAATCGGTTCTGACAACCGACGTCTCCAAAAATTTCGTTCTCAATTTGATTTGATTAAAGTTTCAACTTAGGAATTCATTTCAAACTAGTACTAATCAATATAACTTAACATACGAGTACATAGCGTCTTTTAGATAACGAGTAATGAAGGAAACGTTAGATATTCTTAGATATAGATATACTCAAGTTTCCTTAATAACTTCATTACGAATATGCTTCAGGAAAACGACCTATCGAATGAATGATAATAATAGACTCCTTATATCCGTTCGTTGAAGATTGTAAAGTAGACCAGAAACTTCTGTGAATACTAAATCACTTCAAGAGTCAATAGCAATTCCACATTTACTGTGATAAAGCGTAGTAGTGAATATGACGGGTAACTAGTTTAAAGGGAAATGAGATAATTTAATGTTTTATCCTATAAAATATTGGAATGAATATAAAATATTTTTTCCAGGCTTTCCTGATCATGTCCATGCGAGGAATCTCTCAGGATCAAATGATGAGTTTATATAATCAATAAAGTATTTTTATAAATAATGTTTGCTTGTTTGAACCTCTCTAAAACCATGCATATAAGGATAATCTGATCAGTATTTACGCAAGAAGGACCTGACCGAAAACTATTTGAGGCAATCCTGACGAAAACTATACGTACAATAAAAATCTAATGAAGAATATGTAGGGTAATAGTGATTACATCCATATAAGGTAATCCTGATCAGGACCATATAATTCACCTGATCAGGACCTCATTAGTGATCTGCGTTACCTCCTTGCTAGGTTATCCTGACCTCTTTCTTACAAGGTTGCGCAATTATATGATAAGGTCCTTGTAAGAAAAAAATCTAGTCGGATAGGAGCTAAAACTCAGAAGATAAAGTCTAATTGAAGACCCTTCAGAAAGATATTGAGTAGAGCATGATCAACTGGCGATTCACCTGCGTGTGTTCCTCTCGAAGAAGGAAATTGTGGACAAGAAAATGGATCCTTCCATCCATCCGTTTAACAACCTCAATGATATAATTTAATGTTTTATCCTATAAAATATTGGAATGAATATAAAATATTTTCTCCAGGCTTTCCTGATCATTGTTCATGCGAGAAATATCTCAGGATCACATAATGAGTTTCTACGATCAATAAAGTATTTTTATAAATAATGTTTGCTTGTTTGAACCTCTCATACTCTCATACAAACCAGTGAATCAAGTCAGGATCACTTACGTCAATCCCAGCCATAAAACCATGCATAAAGGATAATCTGATCAAGAAGAACCTGACCAAAAACTATTTGAAGCAATCCTGACGAAAGCTATACGTACAATAAAAATCTAATGAGAAATATGTAGGTTAATCGCAATTACGTCCGTATTAGGTAATCCTGATCAGAACATCATTAGTAATTTGCATTACATCCTTAACATGTCCTTGCCAGTTTATCCTGACCTCTAACTTAACAGGTTGATCAATTATATGATAAGGTCCTTGTAAGAAAAAAATCTAGTCGGATAGAAGCTAACACTCAGAAGATAAAGTCTAATTGAAGACCCTTCAGAAAGAGATTGAGTAGAGCATGATCAACTGGCGATTCCTTTCGAAGAAGGAAATTGTGGACAAGAAAATGGATCCTTTCATCCATCCGTTTAACAACCTCAAAAGACAGTTTCTAACTCGAATGTAAATTATAGTTGAATGATAAATACATCAACAATAATCCTTCAGTGTCGGATGGATCTGTGCAGTAGGTCTCCGTAAGTTCGTATACACATTATGAAGAGAAAACTTTTTTATTTAACAACAAATTGTTCAGTCAACAATTTTTAAAAAATTTGTTTTAATCAAAGTGAATGATGCAACCTAGCAGATCCTCTTTCGTCGAAGTCATTAAGGAATTTTCTTTTCAGCTCTACACCACCGTCAAATGATAGATGGCGTAATTTCCTTTCATCGCGATTACATTTCGCGTTTCGTGAAATTATAATTTTCATCAGATAGGCAAAAGGTCGTTTCCACCTCGTTTCGTTTTTTATAGAAGAAGTGAATATTAAATTCGAAGTCGTTAGGCCTCCGTATTGAAAATTGTAGACATTTTAATTCCGTCATAATCGTTTTGAGCGATTATCATTTAAATATGACAGTGAATTAAAGTGAATTCCAAAGAGGTATTCCACAAAGTTTGAATTTTTTCTAAAGTTAGAAATTATATATTAGAACCGAAGAGAAATTTTGGCGTACGTAGCAAATTGAAATATAATTATTTTGGTGTTAGAGATTCATTCAGTTTCTTAATGTATACCGAATAAGAAGTATCAAGGTGGATGGTTGACCTTAACCCTTACATGTACTGCTAAATTAGCCTAGATGATGGTTTGAAGGTTGGTGATGGCGTATTTAAAGAGGTAGACACACAAAATTTGTTTAAAAATGTATAAAAATGCCTCTTAATTGGGTAAATGTCATAAAATTCTGTTTCTTTTATTCTATATTTTCAAATACGCCCTCTAGAGTTGGACTTAAAATTTCGAAAATAATTTCTATGTGTTCTCGAGGCCATTTTTGTTATAATTTGTTTTCCCCTGAAACTCTAATATAAACCGTTCCTGAGATATGACCTACGGTCTTTCTTAGTTCTTTTCAGTTCTCAACGAAATATATACTTCACTTAACAATAAATTTTATAAGGCTTCGGTTTTTTTTGATTTCGCTAAAGCCTTCGATTGTGTTGATCATAAAATTCTGATTAACATCATTAACATTAGAATATTATGGCATCCGAGGTATTCCATTAAGTAAAGTTTCAATTAAATTTATAATTAGCAGTGGTTTGCCTCAGGGTTCAGTTTTGGGTCTACTTGTTTTTTTGATTTTCATCAATGATCTCGCAAACCTACGGATCAATAGATATACAACCTCTACATTCGACCATGGGCGATGATCTCATAACTATAAAGTCCTGGTCTGATGCAAACGGTCTCTGTTTAAACATTTCAGTTTTATCCTATAAAGGAGCTTTAAAGCTCATCGATGACTTAATACGATTCTCAAATTTCTTGGTCTACATATTGACGGTGCCCTCCAATATATTTTTTATACCAAATAGTCGAAGTCTTTGGTTGGAAAATCCTTGTTTATATGTCTTGTTCAATTCAAAAATGAGTTTTTTCACGCAATTTTCCATTTTGAAAGTAGAAGGCATTTGGTGAAGTTGTAGCATCGTCTGGAGGACGTTTTGGGTCTTAAATCCTGTTATAACTTAAGGATAAGCAGGAGGAGGACGAAATTTTAATCAGGAATCGTATAAAACACGTTATCGATATAGAATTATTAATATTTTCCGAAAAGTTTACCTGTAAAAGTGAATTTTTCCCACTTCCAACCGGACCGATGATTCCAACATACAGAAAACTTGACAAAAAAATTAACCTCTACTTTCTTTGCCATTAAATCTGTGTCTGAACAGCTCGATTCTCGTATTGCTTACTATTTTAGAATCTGTTTGTTTGGTTCGCATACACTTCCACCACAACTCAACTGAGACACCCATGCATAACCACCCTATTAGAAGAAAGAAGTTGGACATTGACTTGACTGTACCTATTACTTATCTGGTGAAAAATTCCATTATCTTTAGTGCTAAAAAGTTATTCAATCAGCTATCTTCTGAAATAAAAATGGAAAAAACTTTTGATAACTTTCGAGGTTTGACAAAGGAGTTTCTGCTTGAAAGATCTTTCTGTGGCTAAATTCTACAACTTACTATAGACTCTAGAGACTAGCATGAAACAATTTGGGATGTAGGATATTATATACATTATAATTACTACGATTAAATTCAATCATTAAAAATTTTCTAGTGACAATAAAGCTTATTTTTCTCTAGTTGCTCACCCGATACATTTTAATTTGTTTGGCATGAAAAACATTTTGACTGAATTTTTCAAGTCTGAAACTTTCCTAAAATGTCAGCAACTCATAAAGTTTGTACTATCAATGTAAGAATACAAACGAGCTGACGTGGAGAAGCCGAATACGTGAAGACTCTGCTAACTACCTCAATTTACAGTAAATGCAGTCAAAAACTTTTTAACGTGATTTTATTTTTTTTTGTCTTTATTTTTTTAGAAGCGATATATCACTCTGATAAACGTTTCTGCTGTTACTACAAAAAGTTTCAATTCTATCGCGATGAATTTATGTAAAAGAGTGCAAGGTCATCGAAAAACTAACTGTTCGGCTTGAAAAGGGTTTATCGGTGGATCCATGCCATAATCTTAGAATTCTATTCCAGACTTTTTATTCTCGCTTCGATATTTTCCTCATTCAGTCAGTCTAAAGGATGCGAAAAGAAAAAGTCTTCCGACTTTGATGTAGGACGCTTTTTATGTAGGGGATAAATGATCTAAGAAAACGATAATGACATGTTTTCATAGTTGTAACGAAATTCTGAAAAAGTTCTTTGTTTCACCTATGTGTATTTTAAGAAAAATAATTGGTGTTAAATATTTTCAGTCTTTCCACAATCAAAAGATTTATCTGTGTTTTCAATACGACGTGAGTAAATTGGACTGAATACGTAATAACATAAAGTATATCCACGCAAAATCTTATAATAGTCCAGGAAAATTTGGATTTGAAATGTGAAAAATTATATTTCGCACTTTAATAGCTGGTAATGATGGAATGTGTCAACCATGGTAGTTATGGTAGTTTTTAAAAGGGCGGAAAGTGATCAAAATATTATAAAAAAATATATAAAAACTTTCATTTTCTATGTTTAATTTTCGCAAGTATAATCCAAATTTCATGAAACTTGCTGGAAGTATAAATTTTAATGTGATATATCCTCAAAATATTCCCTATACGAAGAACATTGGCGTCCAAAATATTCATTTATTAAAGAATATACTTGAAAAATTGAACAAAGTCAGAAAATAGATTTTCATTTCCTGAAAAATTTGCACCTGGAAAAAACGATTAAGATTCCGGTATACTGAGATAAGTATTAGAAACTGTTTATCTAATTTGGACTTCACGAGGGTAGTTTGACAATTTTCGACCTAACGAAGAAACAAAAAATTTTTCCCATATCATCATCATTCGTATTTTTCAACATTTTTTTCTTTTTTCTCGTCTTTATTCTCAAAACAGTAATTTACTTATGAGATAACGATCTCTACTGATGAACATCTCTCTCATAAATGAAACTCTGAGGTCAGATAACAGAAAAAGTGGCAGGGGCTATATCTGGTCAATATGGTGGGTGGTGAACCAATTCATGGATTTTAGCATTGTCGAAGAAAAAACCACTGTTTTACCAAGACAATACACCGATTCACAAGTCGATGGCAATAATGGTTAAATCACATTTCGAATTGCTTCCTCGGCTACCGTATAGTCCATACCTGGCCCACAGTGACTAATGGCTATTCGCTGATTTCAGTACAGAACATTTAGCTCAAATGAACTAGAAATTGATGAAACTGGAGCCCTTTTTTGAAGCAAAAGACAAACCTTTCTACAAACACGTCATCGAGAAGTTAGAGAAGCGTTGAAATTATTGTTTTGCTCTTGAAGGAGATTACATTGATGTAGAAAATCGATTTTTGCTAAAAAAATGTGTTTTCCTTAGTCATACGACTTATTGAGTAATGTGTAAATTGATCTTAATGAACACACGTCTTTGACTGGTAGATATATAGCTAAGGAATAAGTGTGGGAGAGTCAAGTTCTTTATTTCGTAATAGGTCTAGCGCCTGTTCGATATTTTTCCTAATTCTGGGTCTAAATTATCGCTCCACATGATTTACGGTCCTCCGTGTTCCAATTGGAAATTAATCTCATGCTAGTTTTACCAGTGCATCATCTGCCATTCGACTTATACGTTGGTTCCACTGTTTTTTATTCCGTGATACCACCGGTCACATGATCGTCTGATGTTTTCACTTCTTTATCGGTGTAGTAGTGGTGTTGATCCGAAATGCGTTTTCATTTCTATGATCTCCAAGAATTGGCCTTGTTTCTGATGTATAGGTCATCATAGTCTTGATGTAGGCGCAAACAGAAAACACTGCCAATAACTGATAAAAAAAAATTAGAAGCTAACACAGACATTTGAAGGGATATGGTGGATTCCAACATCACTTGGACCCTTGGAGTTAAGAATTTGTGCGCTAAACTGGAGGAGTTAATGCCAAAGCGTGTTGTTGAGGTAATAAGGGAAATCTACTTCATAGTATTGCACAGATTCTTTCACAGATAAACTACAAAATTTTCCTTTTATGAATAAATATACCTTTTGACATAGGTATATATTGAACTTGCTGATTTGAAGCTATTGAATATAAAAACATTTTCTTACTCGAGAGAGTCTCGAATATCGACGGGTATCAAGATTAAGCTGGAATTTCTGGAACCGTTGGCGATATCTATACTGAATACACTGTTCACACCACCACTACACCAACAGTTTACCTTTAATCTCTGAAGACGATAACTTGGTTATCGAAACGCGCGTCAGACAGTGTAATTGTTAGTGTTGGTGTAGTGGTGGTGTAAACAGTGTGGGAATCTAGATGATACAGAACCATTTTGTGATCTTGTCTCGAGCCTCATAGAGGAAATCCGAAACAAGACGAGAGATTGGAAACTCTCAGCCCAGTATTCACAAGTGGCGGGCTGGGCAAGCCTTCCAGTTTACTAGTGACGTTAGAAGGTTCAAGCCTATTGGTGTTCAGGAGGATACCGAAATTTGGTTGTTCAAAGCAAGACACAACGGACTTATCAGTAAGTATTTTTCCGTAAAGGTCCCTGACCCAAATATGAGCCTATAATTTTGAGAGCAATACTAATCAGATTAGATAGTAAATAGACTTGAGAAGTCACCTTATCGGACGTAACAAAAAACGCCACAAAATTTGAAATAGTCTCAGTATAGTGTCACATTAAAAAATTATAAGACAGGTGGACAATACTTGAAAGATGTAGAAGGCTAGGAGATACGAAAGAACGGAAAGAAGATATTACCAAAACTATAAATCTAAAAGAACTCGTATTTGGATCACTAAAAAAATAACAAATCGTTAAAAATCTCTCAATATATCAATTTCTATTTCGTTTTTATTATCATGTCATCTAAATCAAATATATAATTTGTTATTCAACATAATTTTTAACGTAGCAATCAGCCGACATTTCAATTTATACAGTAAATTGTGTTATTATTTAAACGTCGAATATCCTCGTGCTTCGAAATAATTTCATAATATAAATTGTGTTCTCTAACAATTTGATCAATATTAGATTGGTATATAATCACACGGAATTTAATTGTAAGGACATATACGCAGCCATAATTTCTACATTGCATTCGATAGAAAGCACGTATTCAGAGGGCGCGGGATCGATTCCAAAGCTTTTGATTCGATTTAAAAGCATTTTGATAGCAGTGTATTTCAACTTGATAATACCGATGATTGTAGGAAATTATGAAACAATTTTGGAATAGAACGTAATAGGAATACACCCAAATGAATTGACAGAACGCTGGCTTTTCCACAATTTGCTGCATATATAGCGAATGTATACGGATCCAGGAGGGTTTAAGCATTTCTCGAGTTATTCTTTCAAGTTAACTGTATGAATAAACCATACGAGAGGTCTACGAATTAAAAGGTACGAAAGCTAAAGGATCCCTTCTTCCCTTAATTCCTATGGGTATAAAAATTCGTCATCCATGTTTAAGCGCTTCCCTTTAAGATGTTTTCCAGTTATTTCCACTTGAGTACATGAGCACTAGTTCAATTTCTGTGACCCTTTAGACGTGTGAACCAGCGTGGAATGTTTCCTCGGTTCATTTCCATGAGAAATTACGTTGAAAAAAGACTGTAAGCATCACCATGATGTTCAATGCGTAGATTTTTTAAGAGGAAGTGCCTTTTCAAAGATGCCAACCAATTGCGTTAGATATCTAAAACATTTTGCTGCTCCTCAATCATAGAATTGTTCAACGTAGACGCCATGATGGCCCTACACGCACTGCTGCGTCGATTGGACAGAATACACCTGCTTCTCTTTCACGTAATATGTAGGAGGTCACTCGTTACATGTCTACATTAAATGAAATCATTATATTTCAGACTGAAAGGAGTGTCACTAATCTTATTTTTTCATGGAAGGAAACACCCCAAGTAATTTTTTAATTACCATATCCAGACACGTAAAACAAACTTTTAATTATTATTACAAACTGTTTTGCATTAAAACGAACAAAAACCATGACTTGTTATAAAAATTGAATACAGTCTTTACTACTGCTACACAGCTTTAAAATAAAAACATTTATATCCGACAGTCGCGCGTGGAATGATTAACGTATATCTCAATAGTTTCAACAAAAAATATTTAAGCATATATTTTTTTAGTCTCAAAATATATAGATGCAAGACCAATTATTGGGACAATCTACAGAGGCAAAGACTTTTCTGGGAAACTATAACCAAAGTAAATCTGCCGAATGTTTCAACCTAAGTAACCACAATCTACGAATACTAACAGGAGTTCTATCGATGCTCTGTCGCCTCAACAAACACCTGAAGGCGCTAGACTTAGCAGATAATGCGACGTGCAGGTTTTGTTGCATAGAGGCTGAAACCTCTATGCTCATTCTTTCGAAGTGTGTAACACTAAGGAACTCCAGAGCACTACACCTGGGAGGGTATGTAATAGAAGACGAAGATCTCTGGCAATTAAAGCCATCCCGCATTCTAGACTTTTTGAAAGAAGTGGGATTGATGTATCAGCTGTAAACACTGGATTCTCCAAGAAAGGAGGGCACAATAGATCATTTGGCCATTTGCCGTAATTAACTGCTTAATAACTAACAAAGTTAATCAACTAGACTAAAAGAGAAGGTCCGTGCTCCTCACCTAGGCGTAATTTCCTGTCAACATCTCTCATTAGGTATTGGACGTCTTAAACATCTATTTCAAGCATTTTTTTCAAAATAGAGATAAAAGTGCACAAAAATCTTCAATTAAAGATGCTGGAGGTAAATTGTGTGATAGTGGGTCAAGTAGATACCCTTTTATAAGGGTGAATTACTCCGAGGAAAAATATATTTTAATGTTTTTTGCTTACGAAGGTAGTTGTGAGTGTTGTTGTGGTACAAACATTTTTCTCAATCGACAATCTGTGCCTTTTCTATTAGTCTTCTCAGCTATGGTGTATTTTTGATCAATGCTTTTTTGTTAATTGCGTTTTTGGAGCTATCTAAATGAAAATTATTGATCAAACACCAAATTCTGAACATTTACATTTATACATGAATCTGTTTTTTATAGAATTTTTTCATAAAACCCATCAAATATCTTTAATCTAATTTATTCGGCGTATAATTAAAACTTAATCCTCAATTTTCTTCTAGTATTTGATCGCTTTCATTAAAACAGATTATTTGAAGGAGATTCTTATCGTGAAGACATCTATATCCTTTGGTGGATTTATACAAAATGGTTTGTTAATGGGATAAAAGTTTATTTCGAATCTCATCCTTGATAATCCTGTTCAGGATTTACTTTTTATTGCTCCTAAATACTTTCAGTCTTCATGAAGAACGTAAAGTGCCGTAAATCTCGAAAACACATTCATACCTGGGATAAAGTCGGTTTATTCCTTCCAATACTCCTTATCTGATATAATTTGTTGTCTTTTTTCGTTCTTTCCTTCTTCAGTTGTTGAAGTGCTTTAGTAATTTTATATCCCGGATCAATTAATTTTCCCGTTGTTTCAATTACTTATACTCCAATTTCAGTTTTTAGCAATAATAATTGTGTTTTGTGTTCAATGTATTCGACAAGTTTTTAAATCAAAAATTACAGGGGATCAAATCCATTTTTACTTTATAGCACGCGCGTACCCAACAAGGGTCTAGCTTTGGAAGTAAAAAACGAAGGTTCTTACATTTTTTTGTTGGAATTTATGACAATTCTTGAAATAACTATTTCAATAATAACAAAAAAAACTATTGAGAATTAAGAAACTACGGCAATTTATCTTTATTTTATTATCTATCGAAATTATCGTGGATTGAAGAATACGTGAAGAATGTAGCAAGTCAGAACTACCACAAAACTTCAACAGCTGCTGTAAAAGCGTTCCTTGGACACCAGAAGAAGAAACTAAAAGAAAAGGAGGAGACGAGGAAGTTGACGTTTTAAATTTGAGAAATGATATCTTTAGCAAAACATCAAAATGAGATTATATGGTAAAGAATTATTGAAGACAACCAAAATCTTACGCAGTAATGGCCTATGAAACAGCAGATATTTCTGAACAAGAACAGCTTTCTATCGGATTTCGATTTTATGATAAAAATTCACAATTGCAATAACTAAACCTATTTTTATCGTAGGTTTAGTTATGATTGCAAAGTACTTCGGGATTTTGGAACCTGTTGTGAACGTTCTACAAAGTTAAAATTATAATTTGATTATGATGAGGACACATATTTGTGAAATCCTCAATATCATCACGTAAACATATTTCTAATGAACTACTTAAAAAATCCACCATCTTAGACTGCGATTGTATACTGAAGACGGTCGTTAATCATCCCCTATCTTGACCTTTTTTTGCCTTATCCCATCTTCATCCTTCATACATGCTCAAAATTATTTTAAAATTTTTATGAATCGGGTGTCATCTTTTCATAATTGGATTAGTGATAAAATCTGTGGACAAAGAAAGATCTAAGACGAGAAAAATTAAAGGATATTGAAGTGGTTAGACTTTAGGGGTAGGCTGATATTTTTTCCTTGCAAAAGGCATGCACTTCACATCTTAAGTGCTTTCTTATCCAACAAGCCTACTGTTGAACGATCTTTTAGTACCCTTCGAACGGTAAAGACCTAGCTGAGAAGTACTATGGGAAAGGATTGATTGACTGGGTTGTGTTTTGAATTTGAAGCAAATAATTATACAACTTAGTTGATGAAGCACTGCTATAATTCACCTTTTCTGACATAAAATTACAGCCTGAACCACCATGGCTTTGACTCCAAAACGCCCTTGCTTTATTGACATGTTGAAGGGATGAAAAATAGCGTTTGGGCGCGAAAAATTACAAATACGACTTAAGGAAGGGAACCAATAGAAGAAAAGAAGATAATTGATGATAGCAATTGGTTCAACAATGAAAATTAAATTTAATCATTTGAAATGAACTATTTATCTAAATGAAGCTCATGTCTTGAAATGAAAGTTTTTCTCTTTAAACCTATTACCATTGTAAATAATTATTTTTTCCAAGTGCGGAAGCTATGCAGGGAGATATTAAAACTGAAAGTAACTATGTAGCTTTTGGACTGTGTCTCCCGTGTACCATAAAGTTGCACTTAACATTTCTCAAATGTATATTCTTTTTGAATTGAATTTAACGTCCGTTCTCGCATAAAATATTTTTACGACTCTACATGTTTCAAAAACAGCAGGATTCATCCGTGATATATTATATCGCATACAGTAAACGAATTAAAATCTTTTACAATTGGAACTCAAACCGTTTCTACTTTATTAACTCGAAATTCATTTTCGGTCTATTCCAATGGAAGTATCTTTATGAATTTTCATTGCCCGACCATTAGTAGGCATTAATATGGATTAAATGAAAGCTGGCAAAAAAGTTAATTGGTTTCGAAACGCAAGAGGGTGGTACACAATGGCCCTACAAATTTAATGTTTATGCGTAATTGATTTCTTGATGAAATAAACAGAGCTGGCTGCAGACACTAGTCGGTCGATACGTGCCATTATTTGATTTTAGCGAAATGCTGACACACATGTGGAATGTCGAAGAAAAAACGTCACTGGTGACTAAATGCTTGATAACTACACAGGGTACAATTGTTATTTTAGAGTATTGGGTGTTATTGATAAATATAATCTAGAGAATTTTGAATAAATTGACTTGAGTTGGATTGATTTTTGTTGCTGCACATACCAGAATAAATTCGTTTGCTTCCCAATCTTCTGAATCATTCAGCAGTTATCAGAAAACATTTTAGTTTCAATACAATGGTGATCTTCCTCATCATGCTGCTAGAGCTAGACAATACTGTGTTTCCACTGAGTTAAGAGTATCGAAAAGGTTAAATTGAGAGATCGGCAAGGTCACCAGATTTACTTCAACTAGATTTTCTTTTTTTGGCCATTTGAAGCCTATAGTGTGTAAGGATTGATCTCAAACTCTCGGTGACAAAGAAGATCGAATCAGAGCCACAAAATATAACGCATGAAATGATTCAAAATACGCTAAGGTCATTTGTTGATAGATTGGGATAGATTAGAGCCGAACTGAATTTATTCTAAATGTGGGGTATTGAATAATTTACATATTTTATTAAGCATGAGATTTAAAATATTATGAATGAGCACAACGAGAAACGCAGTCACCGCATTTCTACCAGTAGAATTTGACAGAAAAACATTTTCTCAAGTTTCTTGAAGTGTTCTAGACGAAATTGCAGGGGAATGTTTAAACTCTAGGAAATTGTATCACCATAAATTTTGAAAAAGTGCACGAAACCACACACATGGATAGTACATTCACTTGAAGCATAGAATTTGTATCTCTGAATGAGTTTTAGGTTGGTGTTAATCTTAATCTTAACATTGCTCGATGTTCGACAGTATGCAGTTCAATTAGAAATATATGTCAATGTTTTAATACCTCCTGTAAGTATTTTTAATGAATAATTACAATTTATGATAATTTTCTTCAGAATGTCACTTTATGACGAACGGCTTCCTTGGCATATATAACGATCTAAAAATCTACATCTCTTAAACCATAAATTTTAATGAGTTGAATAAAGATGGAAATATTCAATTTTGATATCTTTAGATTGTACGGATTGTTAACAATTGGACATGAGCCGCCCCTGGCCTTCAGATAGTAGTGTAGAATTATTTATTCCGTCAAACTGCTACATAGACATACGTAATCATCCATTAAAAATTCATAATGTTCGAATGTATAATTTGGAAAATATACTTAAATGTAAGTTCTGATTTCGCAACTTTAAAGGTTTATAACTCACAAACGAAGAGTCCTATGAGAAACTTTTTTTATATCACAGCAGGCGACTGCGAAGCTCTCGCACTACACACTCCGCCATTGTTGATATTCAGGAGTCAGTCGGCGTTGTGCTACAGCCTCGTAAACATGTGAATTGCGAATTGTGTGATTCGTTTTCAACAGGCTGAAGGCCATAATGATGCAGAAATTCATCAGAGATTAAGTCGTGTGTATGGGGGTGCTTGAATGGTGTCGAAAGTTTAAAGATGGCCGTAATGATGTGCATGATAATGATGAAGAGGACCAAGGACGCAAATCTGTCGTTTCAGATGATATGGTTCAACGAGTTGACAAAATGGTTGAAGATTCACCATCACTGCTTTGTCTACGGATTTTCTTGAAGTTTCAAAGTTTGTTCATTGGCGGCATCTTTCTTTGAAGAGAGAATTGAAAATTTTGTCCACAGATATGGCAAATGTCTCAATGATTATGTCGAAAAGTAAATGAAAGCGTACCAATCATTTGGTAATAAAATTTTTGTTTTATATTAACTTGAAAAAGAAACGGCCCTCGTATATAAAACTAAAGCATTTTTTTTTGTTTTTCTTCTCTTTTCTATATTTTTCGTATGCCAATACATACTTTTTTATTGAAATTGTTATAATGTCATTATCCATATTATTTTCTTATGTTATCGTAGGACAAATCTGTTTTTCTTGTAATAAAATGACTAGTCTTAACTTTCCGGAATGTTTTTGTTACATTTTCAAAAATGCATCATCAAACGACCTTTTCTAAAGTAATAAAACACATCGAAAAGTTCATAAATTCAGTAAACGGACACACAATGACTATGACTTCTGGACTAAACTCGCCCACCCGCATTGTGAAATATTACTTTCGCAACTTGCTTTATTACCCGAAGTTGGTATGTGTAAGCGAAAGTTGTACTACTTGTTTTGTCAGTAATATCAGTTTTCATTCCGTTTCGCCGGAAAATTTTGCGGCTGGAAGCACCTCGCTGACCCAACTTAACAATGACATGCAATCGAACTTGTAGCCTAATCTGGACCAGATAACAAAAGAAGATGAATGTCTTTTAGGGACGTTACACTACTGGTCGAGTAATAAAATTTATTCGAAAAATAGTATGCGATTTATTGGTACATTTTTTGTATTATTGAGTTAGGTATTTAGGATATGCCTGGATTATACAGCAGAAGACTTTTCAGAATTTGGGGCACAAGTTTCAATAACAAATTATATATTTAGATATTAGAATTTAGACTTAGAGCCCTAATAAAATTATAAATATTCAAAAGTTTCTGGAAAATTTGTAAAGAGCTATACTGCTGTCTATTCAAGGCCTGATGGAATTTGATTTGTACTGGTGCATTTAAATCTCTCTTGGTGCTGATTTTAGTGACCTTTGAACTACATTCTGTTCATTTAGAATGTTGCTTACTTTTACTTTTCGCAAACTCCCAGTTTTCCATAAGTCAGTTCAACGAAAGCTTCTCTCTTCTTTTTTTTGTCTGATTCTAGCTTTCTTTCAATGTAAATTGTTTGTCTGGCTATTCCCATCCATAAGTGATTAACCGTAAACGATTTCCTCAAATCTTGTTGTGACCTTTGACAACTGCCAAATTACGAGAAACAATCTTAGTCAACGCGTAGTTTACTTGGTAAGCTGTGGGAAAATGTGGGGATTTTTTGTTTCCACACCCCAACATGGAAAATCGGTAGTAAATTTACCAGAACCCGTAGTTAAGCGGAAAGTCTTGTTGAATGTCTGGTGGATCTATTAAGGTTTGGTGTACTTCGAAATCATTCCAGACGGTAAAGCTATCGATGCAGAGGTATACAGTAGACACTTGATGCGAATCTATGCGGTTTTATCGGAGAAATATCCAGATTTAGTCAACCGCGAGCGATTTATCCTACAAGACAATACTAAACCACATAGCGTGGATATTCCTGCGTGGACAGAGAAATTTGAATCATTAGGAGATGTTAAAAATGCAGTGCGTTTGAAAATGGCAGCAGATACAAAACAATCTTTAGTGAATATCAGAGTTACTATTATCTTCAAATTGAAAAAATTTAGACCAGTGTATGTTAAAAGCTTTATGGTTTCTATTAAGTATAAAAGGACTAAATTTACTCACGTGTTAATTTCAGAATCGGCGAGAAGCCCTTCAATATTCGAGGTGTATAAAGGTATATAAAATTACGAAGGAAGTGTTCAAAAATTAGTATTAAATTCTGATTCAATCCGTTTGCTTACTGAAGCACGAATGCAAAAAAATCAGTACTTAATATTTGGAGCGTAACTAAATAGGGATACGTTTAATAATAGGATTAGAAGAATATCGAGTTTCTTTTAAGAATGTTCCAGGTATTCTAAGAATGTTTGTGAGCGTCCTATCTGTCATTTGATTCTAGAACAAATTTTAGTAAGCTTCAGTTTGCATTCGATATTAATTGATAGTAGATCACATTTAGGAAAAAAATGACATAAAGTGATTTTTGTATGCTGATTAAACATCGTTTGTCGTGGAAAAAAAACATTGGTACTTAAACGGTACAAATTTCCTAGGTAAAAAAGTGCAAACCCGCGTCATATCCTTCTATGAAGAAGTCGTATAAGCTTCGATGTGTGTTTTTGAAATATTAACGGTGATTGATCGCGTTCCAGATGTGAGATACCATCTGTCATCCGATTGATGACTACTAGAAACATGTAGCCGCAGAAACAACTGGAAATATCCGAAGAAGTACCGAAGCAATGACTCATAATCAACTTACACATTACTCAGGAAATTTCGAGATGTCCAGGATAAACATTTTTTATCAATGTTAATTCAATACTTGTAGTTGAAACAAAAATTAGTGGAAATGAGAAATTCACGATAACTTTCGTTCCATTGGCATTTCCATTTTGGTGTAAAGCGACAACGAAAGGGATTATCAACTATTGTCAGTTCAGATAAACGAGAGACTTGTTTGAAGATGGATTTAGTTCTATGCTATGAAAGAATAACTGTACAGCTATCCAAATAATACAAAAAACTATGTACAATCCCAAAATAAAGTGTTGTTCGAACTAAATCTTGTTACCTTTTTTCAAGAAACAGACCTCGTATATTAAATTGTCACTTTGAAAAATAAACAACCCGAAATATACGTTAGGAAAGAGTCTCTTTTGAGAGTAATTCATCTTGCGAAAAGCCTGTTACTCAAACGGATTACCTATATTCCACTGCGACTCATTTTCTATAAAAGTTGTCACAAACAGCAGAAGCAGTCAGTTAATAAATGAAACATTACCCTATGCGGTAGAAGTTGGACAAGTATTGTAACTTATAACAAATAACGTCTCCCTCTTAGTTTAATGTCAGTTATTAAATTTTGAAATAATTTACTAGTTGCAATTTTGTTAGAAATTAGTTTACAGCTCAATTGAACACTGAATGGACTAATGTTATGATAATAAGAGGATTTTTAAAATTTTTAAATTTTACAATGGTAAATTTTCTTTCCTCGAAGCTTGTATTCCTCTGAACTACTTACTCATCGTGGAACCCTCATCCCAAGCTTGGACTCTCATTTTATTTAGGTCAAGTCCTGACGTTGACTGATATTGTCTTAGTCAAAACTGCACCTGTAACTTCATAAACAAGGAGAAATACTTCTGAAAACTGAACCAGGTGCGAAGGTCATCATCATTTGTGAAAGTTTGACTATTCAAAGAATTCTGCAAACTTTGAAATAAATGGTACCAGATCAGGGCTTATGGGGGGATGTGGCAGCACTTTCCAGCCAAGCTCTAATAGATTCCTATTAATTGCCAAAGATGTATGAGGGTTTTTATTATCATGGAGGAGCACTAAATATTTCCAATTTCACAATTCTGGCCTTTTTTCATTGATTGCTTTATCAGAATTGAAGCTCAAAAAACTCACAGCATGAGCTTTTATGTTGTTTCTCAGCTTTCGATGTGGTTTGTGTTGGCGAGAAAAGTGCATATCGCAATTGTTGATTCTTAAAAAATCATTTTCACGAATTTATTTTGGTTAATCGAACCTATTACAATAGAAAATATTTGAAAGGGCTGAAAGGGTTGCAAAAACATTTCTCAGTGGTCATTATGAATAGTTTCCATAATCTCTTTGCAGATGATACAAATCACGTGCTAGTAGTGTAATTAACCGATAAAGAATGTACGTGGATTATAAACCAGGCAAGAATAACACGACCGTAAATATCAGTAAGTTGAATGCGGCAAACGCGAATATCTACCAGAAGGATCAAAAACGAAAACTAAAGATTAAATTTAGACGTATTAAACTATTAACAACGTTACTAGAGCACATATGGAGACTTTATTTATGGTAATTTGTGCATTATATATAGTTGTTTTGTGTTAGCGGCGACATATATTTTCCCATATAAAGTCTGGTTAATTTGATATATTTTCCAGGACTGCATCCATTGAGGTACACACAATCTATAAGCCCGTCTCACATACCTTAAAACATGATATTAAAAATAAACGGTTTCTTCCTGCAAATATAAAGGCACACTAGGTGAAGGCGATTTATTCTTCTAACTTCGCCATAAGCAAAAAAGTAACTGTGTGCTCCTAGGTACCTAAAAAGAATAAAGCAGTAATATGTTATCATCGATGCACATGTCACGATTATTAAAATATTAATATATTAATCTGCAATCTGGGATGTGATTTGCCAAAAACTAAGGCTTTGGATTCCTTCTAGACCCACAACTTCTATAAGTCAAAAAAGACAAGAATCTAGGGCGTAATGCAGAGGTCGGAAGTTGCTACAAATGCAAAGAACTCAAATGCAAATTAAGAAAAGCACGAAAAACTTGCACTTACTGCAGAAAAGCAGTTTGTGATGAACGCGCATTAACTCGTGCAAGATGTAACACCTGCTTCGAGAACTGTACATCATTGCAGCTTTGGCAGAATATATCATTTATATGGAATCTTTGATTCTATAACTGTGTGGTGAAAATATAGAATGAAGATCAAGAAATTGCATTTTAACAACAAAATTACTGTAATCTGCACTCTGAGACATGATTTGCCAAAAACTAAGGGTTTGAATTCCTTCTAGACCCACAACTTCTATAAGTCAGAAAAGACAAGATTCTGCAGGACGTAATGCAGAGGTCGGAAGTTGCTACATATGCAAAATACGAAAAACACGAAAAGCTTGCACTTACTGCAGAAAAGCAGTTTGTGTTGTTGTGTTTTTTTGTACGAAATTATGAATACTTTTCAACTCTATTGTGTGTGTTTCCATAAAATTTAAAAAATATATGATTTATGAATAGTTAAGAGCTTTCAGCTACCTACATAACGTAAAACATACTTTTCTTTTAAATTTGAAAATGATGAAGTTACCTCGTCACACACAAAAAGGTTAATCAACTCAAGGGAAATGAAAAAGGTTCTTTTTATATGTGTAGAAATGATTCCAAACTATTTGATTGATCTCGCATGCCGATTTATCTCAATCGGCTGCAAAATTTCATTCGCTTTTTTAGGAAGAGATCAAATGGACAACCAAATTTCTACCACGGGAATATTCAACATAACAACTGTCTATGTACATGGCCTTATTTATAATAATAAAGAAAAGTATTACTTCATGTTCAAACTTTTAATGGAAACACTGAACGAGAAAACTCTCTCCACAAAAATGTAACGTCAAATTCTATTTGCAAAATTTGTAGTTAGACTAGGGGTTAACTCCATACAACATATTATTTGTAGTTATCTTTTTTAAAGATATTCAAGAAACTGGGTTATCTAATACAAGCGAAAGTAATGATTTGTATAGGAATAGGGAGAGTCTGTTGAATGAAAAATTCGACTTAGTCATGACAGGAAACGTTTTGTGCTTTTCCCATGGACAGAGTTACACGTTGCTTTTTGCGCGTCACTTCTAAACAAAATTTCTACGTATTGTGTAGCGAAAAATCAATATTATTTTATATATTACGCCCAGGACTTATTGAATGCCGTATTACTATGAAAGGGATTTCTTTGTAGTGTTTTTTTAAGCTATAAGAAAAGTCTGTAAGTACATTCAAACCAGTTAAAAAAGTGAGAGATAAAAGTTTTTTCATACCTAAACAAATAAAATTTCAAGTGCTTACACTTGTACTAGCATGTTAAAAAACACATTATACGAGGTGTTTGAATCAGTTTCGTAATGTACCAGTAGTTATAACACATTTTACGATTGTACGTTTTGTCCAAGAATTGCTGCCTACCAATGAAAATTATAGAAGATAATGGTAACCAGAGTAGATAACACATAATTGTCTTGCGTGGGTCATAGATCACAAAAATTGGCAGTGGAAAAACATCCAATTAACAGTACAGTTCTCTTAGGATACGTCAGGGACAAGCATCGCAAGATTATGGTGAAACATTAAAATGGCATGGAAAAAAGTCTTGTTCCTCTTGAGTTTGAAAACTTTTATAACAACCGTCGTTGTGGAGGCCGATGTTGCTAGAGAAATTGTTCCTTTCCAAGAAGGTACCATAATATTTTGAAAATGTATTATGTACAATCATTAGACATGACCAATCCATATACCATAGATGTTGACCATCAATCTGTCATGAGACCTATCAAATAACCCATGAGAATAGAGTTTTTATGAACTGTAATGGTCTAAAATGTGTTGAAAAGCTATGCAGTATCTTAATCTTCATCAACAAGGCCAACGAAAAGTTAAAATGTTTCTATGGTGTAGCTTTGAAGAGTTTTTACAAGTAGCATGAGAAAAATAGAATATTGTATGGATTGTATTGTATTATTGTATGAATAAATGTACAAGGATTCCATTCAAGCATATCATTACCAAAATTGTTATTTGCGATCAAAATTCAATCCACGCCTATGACCTTAAGACAAAAATCAGACCTCTTAATGAAACACCAGTGATTAACATCGTCCTAAAAATTTCGTCAATCAAAGTCCAACATACAGGTCATGGTGATTGCTTTTTTTTAGATTATAGTCATAGTTCGGTAATAACTTGTTACAAGGGTAACTGTTAAATCAGAATTTTACGAGGGAGATCCGAAACGTTTGTTAATTGATTCGTGATTAAATAGACCTGAACGTGGAACAACGACTCTCTTCTTTATCAAGATAAAACGTCTTGGTAGCTAAAAATCTTCTTTTTTATCTATATTGCATACCAGAATAAAGACCCGAAAATAAATTATATGATCTAGAAGCATATTATATCATTTGACAGAGCAGATGAAAGTTAATTCGAGAAGAATCAAGCAGAAATATTGAGACAAATTTTTACTATTGTCTTCCCTAGATTCTCCCCATATCTTTAACATGCAATTATCCTCCATTATATCGTGTAGATAATTTTGATTTTTCTCTTGATTTTATGGTATGATGTATCTGAAATTTTTGTATCAATCGAATGCATTATGAATGGAACACTTTCTGATATGAAAATTGCTTGGAATTAAAAGTGTAAATCATTTAGATATTACTTTGATTTTGATATTTTGGTATTCTCTTCTTTCTAATGATACATATTGTCCTCATATGTTGTCATAAGTTACTGCAATGGGGACCTTTATCAATTCAATTGATAGTTAGATTTCTGATCATTTTTTTCAATGTCCTTGCCTTTCAGTGCCCTTAAATGTTAGGTAAAATTGATAACGATAATCTCTTTGAATTCGTATAACCCATGGCAATATAGATTCTTTTCTTTTTTTCGTAAACAACGCTATTGAACTTTCCGCTACTGCATTTCGTTTTGGTGAAGAATTTATCTTTGAAATAGTGCAGAAAATAATAAAAACTATTGCAGAGAATACCTATTTCATCAAATCACGACTACCTTTGGTGGCAGGATAAATTCTTGATGAAAAAGTAAAATGGTAAAAAGTATAAAATGAGACAATTAAAGCTATAAAAAATGTTAATGCTAAATTGTTGATGAATAAGCATCACTAATATTCAGTTTATATAATGCCGCAACAACTCATAGCAAAAGACGGAAAAACATTTCCCATATGTTTTGTTAGCAGTTTTTTAATCTTCTTATAATGGATCAATCTGCTTGGGTATTGCGCTTTATGGTGCGTGTGATATTGTATGTTTTATCAGTGTAAATGAATTTTATTTGAATCTGTGCTTAAAATAACGGACAGCCGATCAATATCGTATTTTTTACGAAGCTGTTCATTTCCGGCATTAACTTCTAAAAGCGTCTATTAGTTTATTTTGCATAACTTCTTGAAACAGTTTAACCTACTTTTCACCATTAATTGTACCAAATAAAAATACATCGGTGGCACTTCGAGACTACTAAAATCTTTTTTCTGACCTTTGATCGATTTGAATTATAGAACGTACAAAAGTTCATGCTCAGACCTTGGAGAATACAAAATATTTGCATAAGATTTCTAAACAGAATTAAAATGAATTTTATATTTGGTTTTGAAGAATCATTTATAGACAATTTCGTTTTATTCCAATTATTTCAAATTCACGTTGGTATTCCAAGGACCTTTGGTGGAATTCGTAATTCGTACTGAACGTATTGTTTACTTATATTACTACACCAACATTTACAATTACACTGTCTGACGCGCGTTTCGATAACTAATTTATCCTCTTCAGAAACCAACGTGCAATTGTGAGTGTAGGTTAATTGTGCACGAAACGAAACGCCAAATTGTCCTGTTTTCAGAAACCGCGCGAAAATTTGAATAGTAGATGTCCCCTGTTATTAAAAAAACTTTTTTGAAGATCCCACCTCCAAATTGTGTAACATTATTTTTTCCATGACAAGTTTTTATCAATCTGTGTTGAAACTTGAAGGTCAGACTGTATCAGCAAGCTACAAATGAAATCAGCAAATTAAAAGACATTTTAACTCAGAAACAAACCAATTAGCTTCTTTCATTTATAGTCATTCAATTAATGTTTTTTGGATAATGAAGGATAATGGTACTGGTATCGATGAAGAGTTTGTGAAAAAGACGGCCACAGAATTTTATAAAACAAGTCTATATCTTGATCAGTTGACTTGTTTCGTTACCAAAGAAATGAAGATATTCCTCACATGGGAAGACATTGAAGAATCTCTGGATGTATTAATTGAAAAGCAACAGAATGGAATAATTCAAATGTTTCCACCGAAGCCAGTTGATTGGTATTCAAACACTTTCACGCCAACAGTCTTCAGCTTCTATTTAATTGAATATATTTTATGTTTGCCTGCTAGGAATGCTCCAATAGAAAGAGTATTTTCTATTATGCACAAATTGTGGATATCTGAGAAAATCCAGTTGAAAATTTCAGCTCTAAAGGCGAAGTTGATAATGAAGGTGAATATAAAAAAACGTGTCAAGAGTTTCATTCTTACTAATCAAATAACTTTATCTAAAAAATATTTTGATTACAAAAGTGGTAATTTTTTCGTTGATCACATATTATTTGACCCGTTTTGATTTAAAGAATAAATGGTCACGTGGAAGAAACACAGTCGGTTCAAATTAGACACACCTCGCACATGACGTCAGCCTGGAATCAGAATGTTTTCTTAGTCATTGAGATTAGCTTGGAGTTATACGTGTTTACTGAGTTTTTGTGTGTTTGTGATATCAAATACCAAAGAAACAGGCATTAAATACTTTGGTTTCCACAAAAAGACTTTGAGAAACAGTGGATGGGATTCTGTGGTCGAAACGATAAAATTAATTCAAAATATGGTAAATGAATGTCGTAAATCACAAAATAACCCACACAATTCCTATTTTTTTCAATAATTATACGTATTTCATGTTATTGTCGATTCACTTGTAGAATTATTAACAAAAATATGTTTTTGCATCAAATATTACTTTAAGCAAATCAAATTAAACTTTATATACAGCATTTTGATTCCAACGTGACGTCACATTGTGCAACAGAGAGATCACGCGTGCCTGCGCATGGGCATACCGTTTATGTGTATCGTAAGGTCAACAACAAAGTTAATTAATAAATTAATTAAGTTAATAAATTTCTATTTGCTACATTTCGCTCACACACTGATTCGTTATAATTTGTGAATTATGTTGTTAAAATAATATGAAAATGGTTCCGTTTTTGTAAAAGATCGCCTCTAATGAGAAATAACATCATTTTTGTGAAAAATTTCCTAGACATATAATTCTAGAAGATATTAAGTTTCATATTTTCAGTTGAGTTTAGTTATCCATTGATTTAAATACGTAATGTTGAAAATGATATATGGAATTGGCGAAAATCTTGGTAGAACTGGTCCTTAAGTGTACAAATTATTCACATCACATCATTTTGAAAATCATTCTGTTTCTAGACGGATTCATGTACAAAAGCAACAACGAAAGTGGAGAATGATTTTACGGAACGCCGCTGTTGAATAGTAATCTACTTATACTGAATTAAATAGTATTTCAACTGAACTTCATGTACAATATCTCGAAAGGCTTATTATTCCGGATGGGAGATCTTGCTATGCAATTTAATATTAAACGTAAATAACGGTATAATTAAATAAACGAGTAATTCTACGGAATAAAGAGGATTTAATTCGAAATTTTCACAGCTTACACTGATCAATAAATAATTCAATAATCAATCCACAATTTACAGTATTGAAACATTTTTTCAACTCACATTAAGAAGAGACTCTCTTATATCTCTCAGCTCAGAGGGTCGTTACTTGAGTTTTAAGATCAGGCAACATTGATGTGAATTTGTCAAATCAGACATTGCGACATCAGAACGTACTCAAAACTTGTTGTCATACGAGTGCTGTTTTAGTTGTTTACAGATACTTGGAACATTCATCTTGGTCAAAAAGTCCGAAATCAATCGTGGTCGTAGATCGCTGCGGGATGAATTTTGTGAAGGTCCTTCAAAATCGGCTGTGATGCCAGACAACATCGATACTGTCCATAAACTTATATTGCTAAATCGTTAAGTGGAATACCATGAGATTAAGCCGGGTATCAGTTCCACTCGTATACATACAATATTGCAAAAAAAAGAGCCAAATCCAACCAAAGTTGTTCGCACTTCAAAGCAATTAAATATACCAGCATTTGTTTGCCAGAATTGATGGGTCAACCGCCGTAGAGTGCTTGTTTGGCACCCAATGATTTCTTCTTATTCCCGCAGATCGAAAATAAATTTCGAGCTAATGTTTTTCCACATCTGAAAAAGCGGTTGATGCGTTCAAATCACATGTTTTGCAAATTCTTCTTGCGATATGGCTTCCAAATGTGGTCGATGCTCTAAAATAACATCAATATGTTTAGTACTTGTTTTCTTTATATCCTTTCAGTTGCTAAATTATCAAGTTTTTCTCAATAATAAAACAAAATGACTGGCTCCACGAAACCTTTGGTTACGGAAGCCTCTTAATCGCATTATGAATATATAATTAACATCATAAATTTTTCCCGGATGTTTGTTATGACTAAGACTAGTTTTTTTTCGGCCAAATCTCCTCAAAATTGGTAAGAACTTATAGAAAATCTATCACGTATGTTTAAATGGTTTAGGCGTTTTCCAAATAGCCGAGAAGATGATTCACGTTCGGATTGCGCCTCTGCATCAACAACGGATGAAAATATCCGAAAAGTAATCTTATTCACCATGATTGGTATACGTGCGATTAGTGAATCTGTAGGAATTGGAAAAAAATGTGTGAGGCATGCGAAAAGTATGTGCAGGTTCCAAGTACAACATCCCAGTGTTAGGCTACCCATATTATTCGCCGGACTTTACACCGTGCGACTTATATTTCTTTTTTAAGGTCAAATCTGCATTAAAAAGAACAAGCTTTGAGTGTGTTGAAGCTGCGAAAGAAAATGCGGCGCGCGTCCTGAAGGAACTGACAGAATAATATTTTTTGCACTGTTTCGAACAAAAAAATAATCGTATGGAGAGGTATAGGGATACAGGCGGGGTATATATTGAAGGTGATAATTAGTAAATATACATATTATCAAAGTAAAACATTTCCTATCACCAGTCTCGTTATTTAATAGCCACACCGGTGGGATTTGTGGGAACTTTGTTGTTTTTTATACAATTTCCAGAATGCAGATGATAAAATTCAAAACTTATTACGTTCTTTCCTTTTTAAACTAATTGGAGTCGAGAAGAGCATGGTTTAATAGTTTATTTCCGATATAAATGTATTTATAGTGTTTATATATTGCCATGCAGTGCCACATTATTAAAACCTTGATGAGTTCAATAAAATGGTACATTTTATGTGAAAATCGGGGAGAGTTTTTTATGAAAAATAAATTTTGAGAGGTACATTAAATTGGAGAGACACGTACACATGTGTATTTATTAAAGATTCGTCAGTGCTCTCAGAACAGAAATTGAATTATCGATTCCTCTTTTCCTCCCTATTTTTACGAGAAGGTAGCGATCGTAAACATTTTTTTCTCATCAAGCTTACTAAGTACTACAAAATATTGCGTTACCATGGCAACGAACAATAACTTATTAGAAGTGTAAGTGTAAAGTTTGACGTAAAAAAAGTGAACCAGAGTAACGCAATAAATTAAAACAAAAAAGATGCCCACCGAAATTGTGAAAATAGAAAAATTGGATTATCGTGCCATCATCTACTACCTGTATTTAAAAGGGTTAAGAGGTAAGCAGATTTACGAAGATATGCTTAATACCATTGGTGATGAATGTCTTTCGTATGCGACCGTGAAAAATTGGACTGCAAGCTTCAAAAGAGGTAAATTTTCCATTCAAGATGATGATCGATCGGGAAGACCAGTTTCTGTATCAGTCCCCGAAAATATCGATGCAGTTCATCACATGATTTTATCAGACCGTCGAATTGGGCTAAAATGGATACCTGAAGCACTGAATAATTCATACGAATGCGTTCATTACATAATTCACGTCAGTTTAAACAAGAGAAAAATTGCTGCAAACTGGATCCCCAAATGTTTGAATGTTGACCAAAAGCGTGCAAGTGTAGAAGCATCGCGTTAGATCTGTGGTCGATTTTAATCGAATTGTTACTATGGATGAGATTTGGTCACATTTCTACGATCCAGAAACAAGGCAACAATCGATGGAATGACGACACTCTGGTTCTCCAAGACCTATGTCTATGGACGATCTTGACGTAAAAACTGATGTAATTATGGTTAAAACTAGAGCCAATATATCAAGACTATTTGCAATAGCAGAGGAGTTATTAATTAGAATTATAAAAATTATTTGAGACCCACTAACTTAACACATAAACGTTTAATATTAACGTATCGGCTATGGCATAAATACCATTGGAAAAATGCCACGTTTAATTGGCCAATATCTGAAATTTCAAGATTAGGAGTTTTATAGTGGTAACTGTTTCCAGACGTCCAGTGTCACTTGGTTACAATAGAACGGCATGGAAGTTGTAGAACTTCATCTGTTGCGGAGGGCTACATTGACAAATCTGTCAAGGAAGAAATGGGATTAGCTCAAATGTTTTTTTCAGATATATCACAACCATCAACATCATTTTCTTCATATTTACATGAAACAACCACATCATCCTATAGAACAGAAGCTACTGGTAACCAAAACATTGGACAAAATTTCTTGTCAACTGAAAATCAACCAAATATAACTGAGAATGTGAAAGACACAGCAAACGTTAATCATTATACTCTGACTACCACATTTTCTGAAGACGTGTCACATTTACAATAATTGATCAAACATATGGGTGATTCCGTTCTAACTGTGATATTCAATGTCCTGTATTGTTTTTTTGTACTAGTCATTAATTAATAATCAATTAATAAAAATTTTGTGTTAATTGAATAATTCTTAAGATATTTAAACATTATTTTTATACAATATAACTTGCCACTTAAAGAAAACTTATACTACATCACTTGAATGTCAGTACCGTGTCATGTCCATTCCTAGAATTTACCGATAAATTATTAATTTTTTTTGTCGTAACAAATGATTTAAACTAATTACCTTATAAATTCTAATGTTTATGATCAAACTGAGGAAAATTGATGCACTTGTTGTTTAATATCTTAAGTTACCATGTCAGTACCGTGGATAAATGAGTCAGTACCGTGGAACTCAAAATCCGACATTTGTGTCTTGCTCGTGATACTTTGAAGTTGTAGTAAATTCCTCTTAGAGTTTTATTTTTACAGTAAAATAGATGAATAATATGCATAAAAAAGTTAGAAAAGTTAAATTTTAAAATCTTGAAATTTTGAATACAAAAAATCACAGTTAGAACGGAATCACCCATATACCAAAAAATTTTGAGGTTATGTTAAAATATTTCGACTTTTTATGGATTTTGTGATTATTCTACTGCGTTGACAAGATCCACAAGAAAAGACATTTTTTTGTTTGACACTTTACACTGACAAGTCGTCGACATTGACAATAACATCCTGACTACCACAGTTTCTGAAGACGTGTGGACCGATGAATCTGAGCGCCCTAAAGCGCACTCAACAGTAATTTTCTGTGGATATAATGGTATTTCGACAAAAGATTGTTAATTATCCTCTGCAAATATGCGTACATTTACTTCCCATTCAATCAATAATGGGCTTCATTGGAGAATAGAACTTTTAATGGAAAATCAATATCACTATCAATTTGTGCTTCAGACTTTTCGTCGAATTGGCTGCGCTATGATCTTTTAGCTTTAATTTCAGTACAAGTTGAATCTCTAAAGCTTTTTAGACAAGATTCTTACATTAAATCATATTAACAGTAAGATTAAACGTGGTCCGATGGTATTCAAAGTAGCCGATCTGAATGAAGATTTTGTACCCCATAATTTGGATTAAATACACTTGGCAAATGCAAGAGGTGACTTGGTTACAATAAAACGGCATGGAAGTTGTAGATCTTCATCTGTTGCGGAGGGCTACATTGACAAATTTGTCAAGAAAAAAATGGAATTAGCTCAAATGTTTTTTTCAGATATATCGTAACCATCAACATCATTGTAAGTTTGACGAACAGATCCATTATTTTAATAAAAATTCCAAGCGTTGCTTCGATATATGTCTATTCTTAATATCAAATCGAACTAAATAAAAAGCGACTATTAGGTGTAAAGGTAAAGCATTGCAACCAATTCAAACCCTTAGAAACACTACGAATTTGAGTCGAATGAAATGGAAAAAGGCTCATACATATACATTATGCCAATTTTAATAAAACACCTTATTGTCAATTTAAAAAAAAGTAGCAAAAACACGATGTTTGATAACTTCCCATTTCATAAAACGAGAAACTCAACTGCTGGGTATGAAATGAATTCAACAATACGAAATTGTGTTTTTTTTTTCCAAGCATAACGAATATGTATGAATAAATTTCGTATCAAATCTACCACTTCTACAAGTTGCATCTGAAATCTTTAGTTAGATGCTTCTCAAAGTTCATCCTATATTTACATTTTCTTGAAACAAGCTGAGATATATATATTTTCTTCCTTTCGACTGCATCTTTCCTTCGGAAAAACAAGCAACGCAGAATTACCCGCTTTCATTATTTCCGGATTCACGGAGGAAATAACTTTGATATAGTTTATGTTTAGTAAAAGACACTGAAGTTCTTCCGGTAGTATAAAAGTATATTACATCGTAGTTGTTGGAAAGTTCTCAAGATGTTTCCAAATCTGATGTTCATAAGAGATTTAATTAAGTTAAACAACTTCCTCTTAAATTGTAATTGATTAACTGAGAAATTAATTTTCTTTTGTAATTGAATGATTACTTATTATAGCAATGATACAACTTAAAACTTCAACTAATGAATAACGTTCAATTTGATTCTAATTGTACAAGGAATATTCAATCTTTTTAATGAAAATCACTTCAGAAATAAAATTGTCCTTTATTTCGACGCTTTCGATATATTTAATTAAGAAATCAATTTATTCCCTTGATCCTCTTGAAACGATAAAATTGAAGTTAAACAAGAATGTGAAATTATCCTTAAAAACAGAATGACCCGTCGATTCTAAATAAATGCTTAAATACTTCGATTTTTGTTCGTGAAAGGTACGAAAAGTTTCTGATCTCAACCTTAAGATATCAGTAAAAGCGCGATCAGTAAAAATGACTAAATAAAAAATGCACAGTGGGGGTAAATCTCAAAAAGCTGACCAAAACTAAGAAATTCATGATATCGATTTTAAATCTCTCACTCGGGGGCTTTTGGGTTCGTTGTTTATGAATTCGATGTCAAATTTACAGAAACATCTTCCCTTCCCCATCTACAACCACCCCCTTGCATTTCAACCCATATTTCATAAAGTCACGTATCACTTTCAAGGTTTTGAAGATCGTTGGTTACGAATTTGATGTCAAATTAACAAAAACGAGAAAAAAAAGTTGCGCAAGAGTCTAATTAACAAACATTCTTGAAGACTAGGGTCCTTTTCTCTCCTCAAAATACAGTGCTTCCCTCGGACTATAGTTTCACACTGGTATTCTACGGATAACCGTCCAGTTGGGGCCCTATTGATTCTTTCTCATTAGCAATCAGTTGAAAATTTATGATAGACAAATACTCAAGTGGAAACGTTTTTATAATTTGTGGCCAGCTTTTTCAAATTAGGCCCCACTGTGCAGTGGCGTGACTATCCACCTAAGAAGTCAATGGGTACCAGCAGCACCTCAAACTCCAACACAATAGCCCGTCGATAATTAACCACAGCCGATGGATGTTCCTTCAGGGGAAAAAGCACCAGGTCAACTAAAGCATCAGCTGAAAGAGGTTCCGCGTTCAGAGCGACTAGTTCGATTCGTACATTGTTAAGCCGAGTTTTCGTGAAGACATACATTAATTGACACGTACACATCAAGAACGTGTCATCAGCATATTAAGTATTGTTAATCCAGACTCCATTAACCTTAACTCCCATCTTCAGGTCTTTAGGAGCCTTCTGAAAAATCGCCACCGAATAAAAGTTAAACAGGAGTGGAGACAGTACACATCCTTGTCTTACTCTCCCAGAAGTACCTGGCATGACTTGCAGTTGACGGTAGTTGCTTGAAAAATACCAAAGTATTAGAAAGTACACAATCTATACAGCAAATGTTTCAAGTTTGAAGATGCCACGTTGTACACATCCTTGTCTTAGTCTCTTTTTGATTCTTATGGAACTGGATATATTATTATCCATTTTCACTTCTGTTGTTTGATTCCAATACAAGTGTCTTTTGAGAAGCTGCATCAGTTTGTGGTATTATCCTGGGATTGTGGTGATTATTTAATGGCCGCAACGGTGATTCTTTGAAATCTATAATCCCCCTGCCGAAAGAGTTTAGGCCAACTAACGATTATGGTCCCAGAAGTATCTGGCCTGACCTGGAGTTGGTGGTAGTTGCTTGAAAAATACCAAAGTATTAGAAAGTACACAATCTATACAGCAAATGTTTCAAGTTTGAAGATGCCACGTTGTACACATCCTTGTCTTAGTCTCTTTTTGATTCTTATGGAACTGGATATATTATTATCCATTTTCACTTCTGTTGTTTGATTCCAATACAAGTGTCTTTTGAGAAGCTGCATCAGTTTGTGGTATTATCCTGGGATTGTGGTGATTATTTAATGGCCGCAACGGTGATTCTTTGAAATCTATAATCCCCCTGCCGAAAGAGTTAAGGCCAACTAACGATTATGGTCCCAGAAGTACCTGGCTGACCTGGAGTTGGTGGTAGTTGCTTGAAAGATATTGAAAGTATTAAAAAGTACACAATTTATACAGCATATGTTTCTTTTTGATTATTATTGTATTGAACACATTATTATCTATTTTTTAAGGGCTTCATTAGTTTGTGGTGTTGTTTTTGGATTGCGGTAATTATTTAATTGCCGCAAAGGTAAATACCCATTCTTCGAAATCTATAATCCCCCTGTCGACAGAGTTTGACCCAACTATATTATCAATTTCGAACTACCTGTTCCTCGTAGCCTACGACACTGATACAATCAACACTTTGAATGTAATGCTTCAACTTTTTCCCCAATAATAAAATTTTTTTAATATCTCCCTTTATTTCCATCATTAACCCTATCATTATAATTATTTTTTCTGATATTGCGTTTTCTTTTATACTTCGTATAACAAAAATGGATAAAAGTATAATAATTTTTTTCATATCATTTGATAAGACTTTAATTTTATGTTTTACGTCGGTCGACATACCGAAATGTTTTATTCATTTAACGTGCTAAGACTTAATACGTGACGCAGGTATTATATCATTAGAAACGTCATCATTTGAAAATAACGGTAGGAAGTGAAAACACATCGTTTTTGTTAATGTTATTGATCCAGAGAGGGTGTAAAAATAATTCTCAATCTTAATATGGAACAAATTAACAAAATTTCGTAATATTTGAAAAAATGCTACGAAATATTCCACTTTTTATCGCTTCCTTACGTTCACAACGAAGTATTTTTCACACAGTGAGAAATATTCTCTTTTATAATGTGAAATAATTTTTTACTATTATTACTATTTGTTGGTATTTTTAAAAAAGTTTCCAATCGAGAATAGTTCCTCAGATATTGTTCAAAACGTATTCCATGTTTGTAGTAAAGACAAAAAAATGAAACATCACACATAAAAAGTAGGGTACGAAAAGTGAGAAAATTTTTCTCCTCCTTATTGTACGCGTGCCTAGGATCTAGAAGTAGCGTAGCTCGGCTAGAGCTGAGTTAGATGTCGTTCGAGACTGTTCGCTTCAATACCCGGTGGACGATTTTTCTTTGTAGCCATCATAACCTGCATTCCTCTCTGGTGAATGCGCTTCCGCCGAGAGAACGTGAGTCGCGTGAAAACCGAGAGGGCGCCACGATTGTGTAAGTGAATTGTTCTGCTGGTAGACATAACAAAAGTCGGCAATTTGGTCATCATTCACACCGTTAATGATTTTCGCTGTATGAGTTTTCTTTTTACGAGAAAAGAACTGAGGAAACTAGTAATGCACTCCGATTAAAATCTTCGCTGTACACTGTACATATATGCTTCATACCCACAAACAAAATATTCGTTGTTCTCATGTCCTTTGCTGATCCTGCAGGAATCACCAGTTATGTATTTTTAAATGCGTCATATTTTATTAACCTAATACAGGATATTAATACCCAGTTCAAGACTAAAATCAGAGTTAGACATACCACAATAGAAGATATAAATGTAAACACAGAAATCAGACAAGGAGACTCACGAAGTCCCTTCATATTCAATTTGATAATGGATAAAATGGGCAGAGTTTCTATTATTGCTGACGATGTTGTCCTCACTGTCGCTACCAAAGATAACCTAACCAAAGGCATTCCTCAACACTAAAGCAAAACAACTAGGCATGCTCATCAACACCGAAAAGACCAAATATCTAGTGACGTCCAAAGAACCGATACGATGTAAGTTGGAAATCGACTCAAAAATTATCGAACAAATGAATCATTTTATATCCTTGGGAGTGGAAGACTTTTTAACGAAGAGAGCAACCAAAGAACACAGCTCGAATTTCGGGATGCTTGTGAGCTATAGTTTGGAAAACCAAATAGCTAAATAACGAAAGTAGAATCAAGATATATAAAGCGACTGTACATTCGCACCAGAAACAAGTAGGACACTACAGAAAATGAGAACAGTCTAAATGAAAATACTGAGGAGTGCTCGATTTGAAAACGATGTAGACTTCTTAAACCGAATTGTTGATCCAGAAACAAAGCAACAATCGATAGAATGGCGACACTCTGGTTCTCCAAGACCTAAGAAGTTTCGTGTACAAAAATCTGCTGGAAAAGTTCTTGCTTCAGTTTTTTGGGATTGCCATGGAGTAATCATGATTGATTTTTTGGATAAGGGTAGAACAATAACTAGAGATCTGCACACAAATCTCATGTTACCATGCAAAAAATTCGTGTTTTAGGGTGTGAATTCCTAGAACACCCCCCTTATTCACCAGATTTGGCTCCGTTCGACTATCATCTCTTTCCTAACTGAAAAAAAGTTTAAAAGGTCGTAAAATTTCTTCCAACGAGGAGGTAATTGAAGCTGTAGAGGTCTGGTTTAAACAGCAAGAAGAAACATTTTTTTGAAAGGCCTAGAGTCGTTGCAGGTTGACATTGAATTTTTGTTAGGTTTCATAGTAGGCCAAGAATTTTTCAATATATCCATTTTAAAGCTTATTAGATTTGATAGATCCCATTAGAAGTCACGAGCCGCCACTGCAGCCACCTTGTTGGTGTGTATACTGACGAAATTATGCGCATGAAGTAATTTGTGTTGTTTCAGCTAAGTAGTGTTAAACTATATTTGGATATAAAGGAATTTGTGGTGTTGATAAAAGTATCAACAAAGGGATATATTAAATTTTAATCTACTGTATTTCTAATGAGTTTACAATTTAACTAATTCAAACACGGTTTTGACGTAGTGTTTGAGTTAAATAAACCGTCACAACGATTCTCTTGTCTATTTCATGTTTAATGACTAAATTTATAATTACTATAGTAGTACAGTTTTGGGGTGAAAATGTTAGATTGTATACCAGAAATATGTTGGCAAAAAAATTAAATTTAAAAGAAGAAAATTATGCAACATTTAGAATCAAAACTGTTCTTGTAGAATGAAAGTTTATTAAATTTCATACAAAAATGGTATCCTACCCTTTTCGCATACAATTCGTAGTTTTTTCACAACGTGATTGAGATATTGTAAGATTTCCTTCTCATTTTGTCGACACAGCGGGATTACTGCAATACGGGCAAACGAACTTTAAAACTTTGTTGAAAATCATCGTAGAGACAAGCACCAAAATACGTTCTTTGTCTCAAGACCTCCAGTTTATTTTCCAATCAAAGTTTTGTGAAAACGCCACCGAAGAAATGATTTTATAATTATTTTAACTAAGCTTTTCATATATTTCCGTGCCTTCTTAAAATTTAAAATTGAAAAAAAGTCTTAATTAAGCCATATTTACAACTACAGAGAGCCAGATCATTCTCCAGCATGTTTTTAACAAAAAAATACCAAGTATAAAGTTCTTACTTGCCAGAAACATGAAAAAATTGATTGTTACGATTCCTTTTTTTTATTCGAACAAATTTTTTGCTAAAATTTCAAGTTACGATAACTCGACTATAAATAAAGTAATTGGACTACAGCTAAAAAATTACTCATCTCCAAAAATTTGTTGCGCAAATCAAATTTTTGTAATTCCGAAGCGTTTGTTTCAAAAGATTATTGGGGTACAAGATGAATGAATCTTTTTTGGTGCCCGATTCTACCTTATTTAGAATCGATAAAAACCATTTCTACGGTGGGGTTTCCAAAGCACTTTGATTGTAAAGTTTGGGGGTCTTGATAAAGCTATATGTACTTTCATGCTCGTCTCTATGATTATTTCCAACAAAGTTATAAAAGTTTGTTTTCTCGTACTGCAGCAACCCCTCAGTGGCGAGAAAGCGTGTGCAAATTTTTATTACAATATTTTTTATATTTATAGATAACCATATTTTGCCTTCGTTTCCTGTACTGTAGAGAATTTCTTTTTCAAGATGTCCGTATATTTAAGTTGAATGTATGTGTTAGTTTTTCAAAATAATGTAGACATCAGTGAATTTGAAACTATTATAGTAGAAAGGATAAAAACGAAAAATTTAACTATTGGGACCAAACAATTTACCAGAATGGTCCTGAAAGTACCTGGCCTGACCTAGAGATAGTTGCTTGAAAAATATCACTGTATTAGAAAGTAAACAATCTATACAGTATATATTTCAAGTTTGAAGACGCCACGTTGTTTAGTAGTTGTTTCAATCAATATTGAAACTTTTCAGTGAATTTGTAAACATGGAAAAGATTGGTCATAGTATTTTATGTGTAATAATTTGAGCAGCAAACATATTTTTATCTAAATTAGCTAACACATTTTGAGAGAATTAATAAAAAAAGGAAGACAGCAAGAGTTTTGCAGGCTGGCCTTGAATAACTCAGTCTTGGTCTTAGTCTTGGTCTTGCACACTCGGTCTTGGTCTTGGACTTGCAAGCTTTTAGCTTAGATCAAGACCAAGGTCTTGTATTTTTTACAAGTTCAGACTCTCTCATTACTAGTGACGTTTATGCTTTTTATATTCTTCAAGGTTAATTTTTTTTGTTCCGTAGTTTAACCATCATAACAAACACAAGGTTTTCATTATCAGTGTAGCTATTGTTAGTTCGCGTTTTTGTTATAACTGTCTTTTTCTATTTCTGACCACGAATACTTTTCATAACTAACTCCCTAGTATGTCTAGAACTTTTTTTCACACTATGTGATTTCGTGCTTCGTGATTTTGTCCCTTTTTTTTGATTTCTCTAAGTGATTGTGTATATCAGCGGGTAGTTATCGCTGCATTTTCTCTTTTAAAAATTTCGTTGTTTATCTGAAAGCAATCAACTATACATTGTTCTTATTCTGGGTTATTTTATGCACCTCTTTGTGTTTGAAGTATCAATCCTTCATTTGGGCAGAATTCTATTATATATTTCTCCTTTTCGGTTTTTTCTTATTTTAGTTTAGACATCGTTGTTGTTACCTACTTTTTCATTCAAATCTCCCGTTTTAGAAATTCGGTGATCACTTTTGAATCACTGTTTGTAATCTATTTTGTTTATACTTCATAATAATCAATAACATTTTTGAATTTCTAATTGGATTTTTTCACTTTTACTATCAACCTCAACGTTATCTTTTTTAATATTATTGTGATACAACTCTGTCTAATCTCCTGTTGTCCGTATGACTGACTATTCCCTTTCATCTAAAAACATAATGAGCACAGAAAATTCTTCGAGCTGGTTCGATATATTTTTTCATTCTTACGAAAAGAAAGGAAAAAAAAATTAATATCTAGCACGCAATCAGCACTGGTATGCGAGAGGTCAAACTAAAACGGCTTGGCATTCAAATTGCCCTGTAATAAGTGAGGAGATATCCAGGTAATTTAGTTCAAGAGCTAACGTTTTTATATAGAAAAAATGATATATTCCATATGTAAATCAGTATATTTTTGAGGAGCGGCTCTCACAACATATGTTAGTTAAAATAGAGATGTCTACCGTCATTTTAATATCCATTGTAATGCAAGTGTCCCTTGTCGTAACGAAATGGGTAAACAACCTTCGAATAAGTGGATCAATATTGAAGAAAAAACCACCGGGCTCACAACGAACTGCTAGCAATCCTGAGAACATTGAACGAGTAAGGAAAGCTTTTGTCAGATGCCCATGCCACTCGGCAACACTTCAAATGAGCACAAGTACGGTCTGCATACAGATCTAAATTTCCATCCTTACAATATTGTGTTCAACAATAAACCACGTAATTTGGAGGATCTAAAGATCGCAATTCGTCGACACGTCACCCAGATTGATGTAGACATGCTGCAAAGAATTGAGGCCAGTTTTCGTCAAATGTATTGCCCAAAATTGACATCACTTGCCGGACATAATTCTTCGTAAATGAGTAAGTAACACATGCTATTATTTAACAAGTGTTTCTGTACCAATAAAACTTTTTTAAAGTAAATATTCAATTTTTTATAATTGTTTTAAAAACATCCGGTTCCCATGAATGACCCTGTATTATTATTTCATCCTATTAACGCTATATGCGCAAAAGTTATTGGCTATTTGAGGGATGGGGGATACCACCTTCTACAACTTTTGATTTTCTCTCATTCTGGAGACTGATATCAAAAGGAATCATAGATATGGGTGGAGTATTTACGAAAACACTGTGTTGATTGGTAATTGGGAGAAAGGGTGTAAATTTTGGTTTTACGAAAAAAGAAAATTCAAGAGACGTCTACTCACGTGACTCCATACGGCAAAAACCAAAAATAGTAAAGTTCGTCCAAAGAAGCAAGGAAAAACATGTTTTTCGGGCAACTAGGTCAAAGACACTAAGCTGAGCGATATTAGGCTGATTTACTAACACGTAAGAAGAGGCGAAGGAATGAAAAAATTAATTATTGAAAGGAGAAGAGTTTTGAGCTGGAAGAAAGTGAGCCGATATTGATCAAAAAATGTTAGAAAGTGAAGCAATAGCCAAGATTAACGTGGAATTTTGAAGATAAAACCTTATAACAAGCAAAACAAACAGTACAAAAAGAAATCTATGAAGTTGTAGTTCTTCCAATATCAATTGCAGACTATAAAAACCCTTGCCGACGATTTTGTTTGATTTACCATAAGCGTAGATACCTCATTTTATGAATTTATCAATTTTATAAATACTTTTAAAAATATGTATGTCTAAAGCGAGAAAGTATTCGTTAAAAGGCAATCGAATCATTAAAAATTAGATGAATTTAGACGGATGTACTTAATTGTAGGCCTACTTGGAAAAAATCATTATTAATCCTCGTTAACTTGCTACAACTGAATATTAAATTATAAATAGACGAGTAAAATGTTCCTTCCTTTAAATGAGTTTGGTTTAAACAGGATACCAGACGTGAACTGAGCCTATTTTGTACTGCATTGGTTTTTTTTTCTGTAAAATCAAATTTCAAAACAAAAACCGTAAAAAAAATAAATTCTTCGCAAATAAAACAAAAGAAAAAAAAAACATTTCAATTCCAAAGTATCTTCATAAATAATATGAAAAGTTACATCGTCTTCTTCTTTAATAACATGTTCATCATAGTTTTTCCAAAGCTTTTGGCGGTGTGCTGCTAGAACTTTCTTTACGAGTTCTACAACCACTGCACTCAGTTCAGTCCACGTGGACTGACGGTTTGTTAGATGTTTACCGTAAATTATACGGGGTGTAAACATTATTTTTTATTTATTAATTTGGTATGTGTGCCGTGAAATATCGATTGTTCCTCGCTTAACTGTCTTTTGCAATTGATATTGGAAGAACTATACCTAACATATAAACTAGTAAAAAAATATTGTGTTGGGATGATCCATTACATAATATACAAAGGAATATCTTAAAAAAGTTTCCCGTGGGTGTCTTTAAACTTCTTTAGCTCCGTTTCTCGGTTCATGGGCAACTCTCTTGAGATAAAGTAGGTAACTATGCATATTTTGTACATTAAGCTTTTCACTGTTTGAGCGGCTACGCTTTTATTATGTTCCGAAACGTAGAAGAATATTAGACAATCTAATTTGAGATCAACAAATAGAAATTAATGCGGAAATTTCAAAACATTTACATATGATAAAAATTAAAAATAACCTCAAATATTTCTTTCGCCACATCAAAAAATTATTTTACATTTCTCTACTTGTCATATCGTAAGACTTTCTTCACCTACTTTAGTACAGAGTGCTGATGGCGAATTTATGCCCATTAAACGTCATAATGGAGAAAAATCGTGTCGTATCAAATCGAGCTACGTGGAGAATTTTTTATTAAATGAATTGAAAACATCGGAAACGATTCGGAGCGCGACTGTCAAAAGTTGCGGTGAAAGTTCAATTCCAGTCACAATTAAAAAAAGAAAGTCTGCCTATTAGTGTGATGTTAATCTCAACAAAAAAATTCATTTTGAATGTTTTATGGCGTGTTTTATGAAACAATAAAGTTTTATATATCGCATTAAAGGGCGCCAAGCCGTTTGAATGTTATCTTATAATAAAGTGATTGCGGATAAAAATATTCTTTTAACGACAGTCAACATACTTCTATCTTTTCCAAAACAGATTGTATTTGTGATGTGGGAGGTTATCTATTAATTCACATTCACTCAAAATAGACTTTAATTAGAGGGTTTATACAAAAATAGAACCATAAAATGAGTTACGAAATTGAAAACATTAATTTAAAGACAAAATACTATGATGCAAGACGTTGATCTGTCGGGACTAGATGATAGCGCAAACAACTGTTCCTTATATGCACAAATCTGGTGTTTCAACGACGAAGTATAGATACAAGGAATCCGAGCGGTATAGAATTTGTCACTGACTGCGCCAATTCAGTATTTGTGTCAACAACAATAAGACTTCCCGCGTAAATATTTAAAGGAGTACTTCTTTAGAAGTAGCGTGTCTTACAGGCGAAATTTCTGCCCCCTAAATTGATACTTTCTTCCAACATTACGTTGGACTCTTTGGTATCTATAATTCGTGTTAGTAGAAGTATTTTATGTTGTATACTTACACATTAGAAAAAATAAGAAAAAGGCATAAAATCTCGACGATGTTTTTATTGTATTTCCTTTTTTCGTGAACCCTTTTGACTGAATTTAGCAATTCATTACCGAACTGTTTGTTTGTATGGTAGAAGTCTTGAAATCAATATTTAACTAAGTTTCCGTTAACCAATCAACTCGAAATTGGATCAATTAAAAATAAACGAATCAATTGACCAATTAATGTTAATTAATTAAGATAATATTATTTTCGGAAACTTCTTCTTGATTTCAATTATAGTTTCTATTTAGATTTCAATAGATGGCGCTATTAATATTCACTTTAAAACACAAATTTCGATTTGTGAAAGTTCAACAATTTGTTGTTGACTCTTTTAATTATTATGGGAAATTTGCTAGGATGGCTGGTTCGAATTTTGAATTTTCTTTAGTAGGATACTTTAGTAACAAATTAGCAACAAATTTTTGTTTCATTACCTGATACTTAGTTATATATTATATACAAAAAGCAAATTTTAACCATATGTTTTGTCTATGTGGCACTGCCAGTTTTATGTGGCTGAGATGTTGTTCAAACATTTATACGCGAAAAACTTGGATATCTCATATTTTCTAATTAATCAAATAACCCGACTATTTTTTGTAGGAACTGAACTATGAAAGGGAAGTTTCTCCCTTTGTTCTTTTTTGAAATGCTCAAGTTTCAATATATATTCCAAAGCGGTAGAGGAAGAAAGGTCAGATTAATTGGGACGGTCTTTTGTGTTGTGGAAAACAACGATAATGTACGGTTTACGAAGAAAGAAATGAATGAAAGTGTTTTCCTCTAGTGAGGAATAAAAAACATTCCAACTTCGTCGTATTAACAGAAAATGCGGGTTACCGTAAAATGTAGACAAATAGAAGATTACGTTTCTCTAATTTAATAAAAACAGTCCAAATTAATAAAGTCCAACTATTAGAACGAAATTAAATCAAATAATTGAAATTAATAGAAAAATTGAGAAATATTGCACCCTTAAACCTCCATTAACAAGAATTACTAGTTTATATCGTACTAGCAGACCGGACAAACTTTGTTTCGCCCTGTACATAAATTACGTCACATGAATTTCATTATTTTTTGCCCTTCCACGGTCCTTGCTCCAGCTGGTTACATTTGTGAAACACCCCACTTCCCTAGTGTGATGTCACATATTTTGCAAATTTTGCATTTAGAATCTATTGAAATGAAAACAGTGGTTCCGAAATCAGTTTTTTTTTCATTCAAATGATTTTCTTAAAAATCAAATTAAACAATAAACAAAACAGAAAATACATTAATAGAATTGTATTAATTAAAGATATAACCTTAATAATCTTGAATCCACTCCTTTAAATTATAAATGACTGGCATAGCAGCCACTTCGTTATCGTTTAGGTTATTGTCAACAACATTAATTGTGTCAAAATCTTCTTCATCTAACCGTACAGCATCATCAACGCCAGAAAGTTTTCTGTCAGGTCTAGTAACAATTCTTTGAGGACGAAGGCTACACAGTTAATGCTCGATACAAGTTTCGACGAGATGTACAGGATTTCATTGCATATGAAGCTAAAGCGTCGCGTCGGGCCCTCGATGTTCGAGATATGGACGCTTTTTTCACAATAATACAAGTATTTTTTATTCATTTTTGTTTTAAGCTCATTTTAACTCATTATTGTTTAGTTTGATGTACTTTGAAAGTTTAGTTTTTGTACACTATATTTATCATTTAAAACAAATTGCTATGAACTTGCGTCACCATCTAATGTAAGTTTTTGGAATAGAAGTAGATTTAGGGATACATTATCATCCTTTATGAATATCTGACAACACTATGCACTTTATTTTAGAGAAACCACGGAGCGCTCAAGCGATCAATATCTCACACACGCAAATATTATTTTAATATTTTCAAAAGTATATGTATGATTCTCTCACTGCTTAAGAAGGAACATTACAAAACTTTCTGTTTTGTCTACCATTTACTTTTGAAAATATAATAGATTAAACGCTCAAGTAATTCCCAATTTAGCCTTTTGAGCTCGTATACTATTACAAGATCTGGTTTAGAGTGGAGACTGAGACAGATAAAGATTTAGCTTACAATTGAATTTACAAATATTTGTGTTTAGGATTTCTGAAACTGACAAGGAAACAACTGCTTGCGGCTAAAAAGGAAATATGAAGGAAACTAATTTCTTTTAAAATTGTTTTGTGATTCCACTCAATTTTGAGGTCAATAATTCAAGTTATTGATGCTTATTAGATTAAAAAAAACATTGAATTAATCTTTCTTGTGGTGGATATAGTATTCACCATTTGCTATTAAGAGTGACCTTGTTTGATTTTGCCCAACCCACCTTTGTCTTCAGACTGTCAACATTGTCCACTCACTATACTCAATGACTGCCGAGCCTTTTTTGTCCTTCATGTCATGACTTTTGCATTCTACTAACATCATCAAAACAACGAAGCTGCATATCTTTAACGTGATTATAAATCGATTTTATATAAGTAGTAAATACAGTGAACCAAGCAAACCACCTCGCAATTTTAAAGACCTTCATGGATTAGTTTGAAATTTTGACAGAAGCTCAAATAACAAACCTGATTTGGTGCCAATGTATGCAGGAGGGTGGAAAAATAACACCGCAAATCGATAGAGAATTGAATTTTATGAAGAAAATGTGGAATGAAGTTTTTTATTTAACTCAATAATTCCTGAGTTATTCGCGATTGAAAATTAAAAACGTTTTTCAACATTTTTTCGCGAAAAACTCGAAAATTACGCATTTGCTGGAAAAAATTATTCTCATTAAACTTGAAGCTTATAAAAAAACAAAGAAATTAGTCAGTTTAAATTAAATTTTTTAAATAATATTAATTTTAAATAATATTATTATTAAATATTATTAAATAATAAAAAGTTGTAATAAACATTTTTAGTACTTTATTATAACTATATTCAAGTCATGTGTCGTTTTGTGACAACATAATTTTATTTTGGTAAAAGATGTAATAAGGTACTAGGGAATTATCGGAACGGCAAATTATCGACATGATGGGTCATCGCAATACATTTCTTGTTTGGTACACAATGATTTCTTCTTAGTCCCGCAGATCAGAAATAAATTGCTTGGTTAACGTTTTTCTACACCTGGAGAAGCGGTTGATAAGTTCAAATCACATGCTTTGGAGGTACTTCAATCTAAATGGAAAATTGGTTCAAACGCATATCCAATTATAAGTATTTGTTTTTATTTGTCTATCTCGAAGCTTAAGTCGCACCCCTCTTAGCAGTGTATAGTATGGATCATTATCGACTACTTTTTCAAGATCAAGAAGCATAGATTAGGACTAGAGTTTTCCTCGATTCTTTTTTCACAGATTTGTCCAAGCGTTAAAATGAAATTTTGACTCATTCTATAGGAATGTTTTCAAAATAAACATACTTTTGCATTCCAAATAATTTATAGTTGTTACACGAATCAATTTTTTTTAAATCAATACTGCAGTAATTAACTTTCAAAATTGTTGAGCTGAACTTTTTTACGAACTAATCTGTGCTAATTTCGAATGAACTGGAAGTAAATTGGCCAGCAAATGGATCATTTATCACAGGAAATCCAGAGTGACAATAATTTAAGAGAAATGTTTGCCGTAAAGGGTCTATTGGGATATACACATCCACCCATTATGTTTAGTTACCATCAATTTCGTTTTAGTCAATAGTTTAACTAATTTGAATCTAAATAATTTATAGCTTGTCATACATATTATGAGATGGATTAAACCAAGGGCATATACAGTTTGATACTGAATTCTAATAAAAAATGACCACAAGTGACAATATCTTTCACCGAAGTTTATAAACACGATGCGATGTTGGCAATTTTTACGAATATAGAAAACTTACTTCCAAATGTTTTATCCTGTATAGATTATAATCAACTCATAATTGATATCTAATTAATTTTATAATCATTTAAAGATTTACTTTACTTACTACAAATAATCTAAATCGTTGGGTTTCAGGTTTCAGGTAAAAATTTGAAAAGAGAAAAAGAGATATGTTACAATTTATAGACAAAAGCTTGTAAAAACTAAAAAAACAAACAACCAACAAATTTCAATATACAGTAAAAAACCAGAATTAGTAACAAAATTATAGGTTATAGTAATAGGTAATAATTAGTAAATAAGTCGTATAAATGTCCATGGCAAAAATTAAAGCAGTTTACAGCATATCCGTAATTAAATATTATTAGAATAGAAGACGTTTACAGAATAGAAGGCACTTTCCAGTAAATATGCCTTAAAATTATTACGGAATGCGGAAAAAGATGATATCGATTGGATTTTCAATTGGCAAGTGATTGTGCATTTTTTTGCATTGTAAAATATTGAGCCCTTAACTAATTCGTGAAAAACGTGGAGTAGGTAGGTAAAGGTCGTAAGTACTTCTCGAAATTCGACTTACAGACTTACGAATTCGGCAAAAGGATTTAAAGATGAATATGGAAAGAAGTCCCTGCATTGAGTACTGCTGTTTAGTTCGAATAAATATCTAACAGCTCTATTTTGTAGTTTGAAGATTCGCTCAAATTAAGCACCACACGTACCCCAGACGGGAAGGGTATATCGAAAATGTAACTCAATAAGGGCATAATAGACTGTTAAGGAGATGGATAAGTTCAGTTCTTTGGAAACTGATATCAGCGCAAAATAGGAGGAACTTAATTTTTTAGATAAAGCACTACAAATTTTGCAAATTCAACGACGTCAATATTGGTGTTATTTGATAACAAAGATAGCAATGTATTTTTATATGATAAAACTTTGGATTTAGAAACGTTGAGACAGAGAAAATTAAAATCGCACCATGATTTAAGGGAGATTAGGTAACTAAATATGGCCCTATGGTCCGTCAGATCAGGGCTGTTCCAAGAGAAACTAGCATGGTCTGCAAATTGACATATTTCACCACTGATGTCGTTTATAAACAGAAGAAACAAAATAGGGCCTAGTTCTGAGCCTTGGGGCACTCCACATTCTATTGGCTTGCAAGATAACATCGTTGTATCATCATCATTACGAGAATTAGCGAGTCTCCTATTATAATAAATATCTTTGAGAGTTTTTATTGTCTTATGATACATTTTTCTGTACAGTTTCACGTAATTTCTGAAGAAGACATCAGAATGGGAATATAGGATTTATTTCCTCTGCAGAGCTGAAATTAGGAATTAGATTCGCTTTACTTGTAGGGTCCAGCGATTATGAGTTGAGTTAATCCTGACTCTAAAATAATTAGATTGTGAAATCGCAGAAAACTTGCAAAGTCACAAATATTTAAACAAATGGTAACTCAGCATTAAAAACCTGATACTCTCAGATATATAGAAAGGATTAAGCTCATGGACTATATTTAACAAGGTAAAAAAAGTTTTTTTCATTAGGACAACGCAACATCTCACACTTTGATCATCGTCATGTCTAAAATTCACAAATTGTTCAACCATCCAACGTATTTAGCAGATTTGGCCCCCAGTGACTTTTTCTGTTTCCTAACCGTAAGATTTCACTTCCTGGAGAGACATTTCAATCAGACATAAATACTTAAACGCCTATTTCGAGGAGAAAGGCAGCAACTATTATTTGAAAGTATTAAGAAGCTTACGACATCGGAGTAAGTGTATAGATTTAACAAAACTATGAATATGAAAATGTTTATTCGGAGAAGCCTGCCATGTCTAATTTTGTATATTGTAGTTCAAAGTTGAATTTAATAAACAATAGCCATCAGTGTGTTGATGTTTCGGCAGATTACTCTTTGCAAATTAAAGGTTAAGTAATGATACTTTGGACGTGTCCTTCCTTTTCACAAGTTGTTTTATGACACTGACGAAGTACAGTGTACCCAAACCACTCTTAACCCTAATCACTATTGTAGTAATTCCCTTGAGAGTTGAGACATTTCTAACTAATTATAACTATAAAACTTATTATCCGTACAGGCAATTATTTATACAGTGAAGTGGCAATAAGCAAACAAAAAATGGTCATTAATTATGATATATTTCAAGAAATTTAGTTAAATGAAAGTTTTTTCTTGGGTCAATATCAAGTGAAATTTGTAGGAACTATCCTCGAAAAGGGACAGTCATATAAATTTGCACATCAGGTCATCCATGATAGAAAATTAAATTTACCTATACTTGGACTGTATAAAATTACTATAGTATGGTTTCAAATCGGTATTATTAAAAATTATAGTGATGCTTCAGTGTTATTTGAAGCGGATAAATGCTTCATGACCGCGACGACACTAGTCTTGGTCTGTGAAAGCGTCGGGAGTACTAGTCATCCACACTCTCGATTTATCTATTCAGTAGTTCATCTGCTATAAAACAGACGTGATTCCTGTAAAGTTTATACCGGAAATGGATTTATTTGAGCTTTTTCTTTCTTAGATACCCTTAAAACTCGCTTTCAACAATTTTTTAGATTCTAATATCCGTATAGCTAAAGACAGAAGCGCTCAGCTCACACCCCCGCACTTGCGTTCCTTCAGCTAGCCTCATGGAAAGTCTAGATCGGGCTTCACAGAACGAGTAGAAAACCAAGACAAGCAGTTTTCATCTAGTCGGATAGCAAAAATTCTTAACTTAATTCATGTTTCACTTATGGATTATGCCACTACTCAAAAAGGAACAGATTAGTATCGTTTTCACTTTAGACTTACTTATGGGAGCTTTTTTTGGTCTTATGTTAGATCATTTGTGGAGATTTAAACACCTATAATAATGTGCTGTTTCTGGAAGTTGGAAGTACAGAGCAGAGTTATCACATTTTGCAGTTGTTCTTATCCAGTTTTAAACTCAGTATCTTAAAAAATAGCTGTTTTATTTCATTGTTTTCCGAGTTTAACATCCTATACCCCGCTAAAAACAAATTCAGATCCATTATTATTGTTAACGAAACTAGAATTATGCATTCTAAGCGTGTAGTTCTAATTTATTTCATTACTTCTGAATAACCTTGTATTTTTCGTTCGTTAAGTGCTTGGTAGATTTATTTTATAGTTATTGGTATTTCATGTTAGTAGAATTTTCCTGTTAAAAATCCATTACTACAAGTAAAACCTTTTATATATTAATTTCGATGCATCGTCGTTAGCCGTTTGCGAGATTTTACATTAAGTGGCTCTTATAAGATGATCCCCTAATGAAAAATCATCGTGGAATATGCTGGAGAATAGCTGATGAAATGAAATTCAGAATTCTGTATAAAACGTCCTCATGCAAATAATTTTTTTTTTTATTTCGCGCGGTTTTATCTGTAAGTATCTATTTCTCGATGAAACGACTAAAAACCGAGATTAACCATTAAAACTAATATCAAATTGAGCCCGCCTAAAATTCGTGGATTACATTTCATGAGGTATTCAGAGTTCAACAGCAGAGTGCTTTCATGAATTGTCCTTGATCTCGACGTTTTTGTCGCATATGTATGCAAATTTAGTCCTCTGCCAATTCAGAGAGTTTCGTTCTTTGTAACTGTTTTTCTTCTGTTTTATAATTTATTTTACTCGTTTTTCACAGTTTTCGCATGAGAAAATATCGAATTTTTCCCTTTGTGCTGTCAGTCGAATGTTTTTTATAGTCTTTTATTAGAAAAGTCCAAGTTAATAAACGCATAATTGATTATATTAATCTCTAAATGCATTTTCACGACTGAAATTATAATTTTTAACATTCAGATTAAATCTGATGAAAATTAAAATATATTTTTTTGAGTAGGTGACTATTTTCCAAATGAGCTGGCAGTCAAGGAGATGACAAGCACCTCAATAAATCTGTGCAAAGAAAATGTTTTATCAAATATAAGGTAACGGAAAACAATGCTAGGAAAGACTAGGAAAAATGGACGAGACAGTTAGAGACATGATCGGAATTAAGCTAAGATATCAAGATTAAGGAAAAATTGGTTTTACGTTATTATAAGCAGAAGATTTGAAACAAGGAAGGAACCGAACAGGGTTCATGTTCAAAAGTACAATAGTACAAAAGAGTAAATGACAGAATTTCATATAAAACACTGATATAAATGTAAACGCTTTTACAGGAGATGCTAAAACAGAAGACAAAGATGCATTTTATGGATAACTCATAAAAACATGTCCCAATGACAATGGACATAGACTTTGTAATATGGCCCCAGTATTGACTATGCATATAACTAGCACCAAGTTCAAACACAAAGCAGAGCATAAGGCAAAATGGATGATCCCAGGACGAACGCGACGAAATTAAATAGACCACGTTTTGATATCAAAAAAAAAGAAACTATTACACGATTTTTATGATCATTTCAAGAAGCAAATGTCGAATGAAGTATCTGGACTATTTTTCCGTTTCAAGATTTCCATCAACAGTATCGTCAATCAGGAAAAAGTCGATTAAACGTATGCTTTTTTGTAATAAAAATTAAAAATTTCAATCACGAATAAGTCAAAACGTTGGGGTGGCATTCACCCCCAGAGTAAAAGTAGATATCGGCATAGGGTAAATATACTTTTTAAGATATTTACTATCTACTGTTATCATTTCAAGCAAATCGATACGTCTTGATGGAAATCTGAGGTAAAAACCGTTGTTCACTGGACTATTAATTTTGTATTCGTTTATTTTCATATTCGTTATCCATAGACTGTCATTTCATTGTTTGAGATGTCCCATTATTACTATGTCATCTTCGTATAGTGTCTCAGATGTTCAAATGTTTTTTATTTTCCAATACCTGACTCTATACTGTTTAATTTGTCTTTTGGTTCTTTTTATTCCTTCACCTAACATAATGGTAAATAATAATGGGTCAAGTATACATCCTTGCCTCACTTCTTCTGTTATTTCGAACAAATCTGATACCTCCTGTCTAACTCTGACATAGTTTTTCGTCTGAATGTATGAAGCGTTTACTCCCTTATTTCAAATTATTTTAAATACGGCTCTGTCTAGAGCGAACGTCAGTTGTTTGACATGCCCTTGCTCCATAATCCACAAGTGAATTAATTTACGTGAGCTGTTTTTGTGGGTGAGATCGAAATCGTCTTTTGAAACCTGGAACGTTATCAGTTTGTATCATTTCGGAACAAAAATATAAAACACAAATTCTGTGCTTGACGTGGTTTGTCAATCAACTTTTACAAGAACAGCATAATGATAACAGAAATCCGTATTTTTCAACCTAGATCATCGTAATTTTATTATTTTTTTTGTCGGGATTTATTTGAATATGATGAGGGTGTGTTTAATATGTATGGTTTTGACGTTTCCCCTTTACATACTAGAAATTGCAAATTTATAGCACGATTGTGTCACCGAAATTTTATGAAAAAAAAATCATCTATCACGAATATTGAAAACGTTCAATATAATATATCATGTCTCGTTAATTTATGCATCAATTGAATTGAATAATTTTGAGGTACTCACATATGGCAGCAGAGTTTTAAGTACCACCAATCTAAACTTAAATTTTTGCGAAAATATTTGTTTTAATCCAAAAACAAACTTTTCAAATATTTTTTTCCAAACAAAGTAGTCAATCGAATTTCAATGATAAATGGCTTGACATCGAGTTTACCATAGATGGTGATCTATCTGCTTCAATTTCGGCTGAACCAAGACCATACGCGTTGTCGAAGCAAGGAATCCACGTCGCTAGGGAGTCTATCTGATACTAGCGTTAGATTGATGCTGATATTTATGTGCCCTAGTCTAAGTGTTTTAAATATTGTGGGATCCCTCAGCCTTGCCAATACATACCGTCCATTTGTCGCATCCGAAACTCGCGATAGCCCCACCATATGTGAAGTCATCGGATACATATGTTAGCAACCATCCCTTTTCGCATTTTTTCTATAATTACATCAGACTTTTCTATCCCCTGGGACTTAAAAGCAGCTCTCAGAACGTATTTTAACAGTTTTGTACTCCTTAAATAAGTTTCCTATAGATTCTTTCTTCACATTGTCCATTTCTATATGTTCACTGGTAGACTCAGTAGTACTTGGTTCTCGCAGCGTTAGGTTTAAAGGTTTTAAATGTGAGTAGGCATTGTCTATTTTGGTACCAAGCGGCCGCATACTTATATCCTTGAGTTGCTTCAAGTAATTTTTTATTTTCGGACACCAATTTCGAAATCGGAGTACAAACTGTCCCTAGTTCTCAGTATTGGGAATAATTTCATCAAGAATGGTAGATTCAGATCTATTACATTCGGTAAACCAACTTTCAATCATTTTCACCATAAAATCGGATCCATCTACCTTCTTTTTCGGTTTATGCTCCAAATCCAAAGCATATAATTCACGCATGTAATTAATCTAATGTATAACTTGTTTTTCAAAAAATTCAGCACGTACCAGCAGTACATGAATGTCATATCTCACACAATTATCAATAAGAACGAATAGAAATAAATATAATAGTGACAAACCAATGGATTCGGCATTCCATTTAATGACAGCCAATCATGGATCAATCAAGATCTTCCGCAATCTCGAAATGCATCTCTAAGTATACAGATGGTTCGAACTTAACGCAAGGAGCTAGATTGGAAATTTTTTGGCCAAAATAAAAGCTTTCTACACCATTGGGTAACTTATTCATTTTTATTAGGTAGAGCTACTCGCAATAAATATATTTCTTTATGAATGTTTGAATAGAAACCTCTCTAAAAAGCACAATCACATTATCTCTGATAGACAAGCGATCTTAAAGGACTTGAGACTGTTGAGATCACGTCTAAGGTAGTATTGGAGTACAAATGAACTTCAAAACTGCTACCTAGCAAAAAAAGTCGCTATCAAGCCATACCAAGCAATGACGGAGTGGAGAGATGTGACTAGAAAGGAGCATCGACTTATTTTGGATCGGAGCCCTGCTGCGGCTTCATCAGATGCCACATCAATCACGAACTGAATCAAATGGTAACTTACTGGAAAAACACTTCAGGTCTAGAACAATCCAAGAGATCCATCACCATCTCAGCTAAGAAGTATTAGGAACTCGTGATATTAGGAAACGTCCTGCTTCATCAAATATCGATAGAGACGATAATAGCAAATTCTATGAAAACGTTTAAGACAGCACAGCATCTAACCCACGAATGTTCTATCTATTTGATCAAATGGTACCTTGAAGGTACAGTGCTAACATCTTAGGAAATGAGGCATAAGAACACCAGAAAATAGCCACTTTTGAGATCAGAACAATGAGACGCAGAGTCTTGTACAAAATATATTCTACAAGGTTGATATAAAAAATAGATAATGCAGAATGTGACTAATTCCGGTTTTGTATTTTTCATTTTTGCACGTGTGGAATAAAGTGATTTCATTATTGCATTATACCCCTGCTATTTCACAATATTGCTTTACTTTAGGTATGATGAAGAAAATACCAACCGAATGAGAGATTTATTAAAATTTACTAGAGGAAATAAATAAGGTAATGCAGAAAAATTACCTTGATATTTGTCTGCGTGCTTAGCTAAGTTGCGGATGAGTTTTTTTACAATACTGAATACTGAGCGCAATATGTTTATTCAACATAAATGAAAAATAATTATGTGCAGGGATTAAGCTGGAAGCTTCGGCATTTGAATTAAATGAGGAAATCTCTTTGAAATGGAATATTTCTATATGTTGAGAGAATCTTACAAACCATTATTTGCATTAGCGATATTGTTCAACATAATGAAAAATACAATTCCATTCTCCCGGCAATACAAAGTAAAACAATATGAAATGGAAATGTGAGTTTGAAAGAAACATATGATATAAAAATATCTCATATCTGACAATTTATTCGAAATTTATACTATAGCAGACAACAATTCCTTGAAAGGTATTGGAATCATATATTAATACTTAAATAGTTCGCATTGAGAAGCAACAAAGTCTCGATGATAGTAGAATACGCTACCTAAGAATTCAACGGAAACTAATACCTTCGGATGTCAAAAAAATGACCCCGTATATCCCACGAATACATTATATTCAATATGAGATAGACAAGAATTTCAAAAGCTTTTCGATGAGGAATCAGGAATCCTCCTGAACTATGGACTAACGTTCAAGGATGATGTCGACTATCTAGTGGACTTGAAACAGAAGATTGAACTTCTTCCAATTCGGGGATACATCACCAAACGTCACTTTATACATCCAGGTCGAGAAAATCTTCAGAGATTTGGACAAGTGTCATGAAAGTGGTAACACTGCATGTTAGACTGGTCTGTTAGGAAGTGTAGAGAGCAGTCAACGCCGCGTGACCTCGCTTTTTGGCCAAAGACTTTGTGAAGTCCGCGGAAATTTATCGAAAAAAGTATTAAGCAATCAATTTAGTTACCAAAAAATTTCGACCGGATGAGTACTAAGACAGAAATTCACACGCTGGGAAGTTTACACGAATCTCCTGCAGCGGTGCGAAGAGAAAGGAAAAAATTAATAACATTGAATTTTTGTTCCGATGGTTTCATCAAAAGTATGATGGACAAAAATCTGGAGATGGCTTTCTGAACAGGTAGTTAGAAGTAGCAGCATGTGACACACCGAAACCCTCTTTGGAAAGCTTTCCAAGGTACTGGGGGATAGCTTCATGAAACTCGAAAGAAATTAGCTAAGGCTGATTACCGCTGGTGCAAAGGTCAAGAAGATATTCCTTTCTACGTATTGTTCAACTGTGCTTCCTTCTGGAGTGCAGTAGATGTTCATACGAATTTTTTCTATTCTACTTTCATACTGTTGTGAAAACATTGATTTTTAACAAATTAATAGTATAGAAATATTCATTTATTTTAACCAAGAATCATTTATCCAATTCCCAAAATGATTCTTTTGACGTTTATGGAAATAATTAACAATTATATGAACTTTGAAGAAATAAATGTTAGTGAGAATCAACCTGAACATCCAACATGGTACAGAAAGTTGACTTTTGTTAACCCTGTACATTTTTCAGTTAGGAGGCATGGACCATAGACTGAAGTAGATAATTATCTGTTTTTTTTCAGTAAAAGAAATTTGATAAAGGATGTTTTTCCCGAGAAACTTCTTCAAATAGTTTCCCTACATTTAGGAAAACTGTGGCAGGACGCTAGTAAAATTTCTGAAACTCACCAAATATTTCTTCGAATTGAAAACACTTACCTGAAACAAAATAAAATAGACATAAATATTTTCTGCACATCAAATCATCGATTGAATTATGGTACACGAATTAAAATTTTGATAAAACTATTTACGAAAATGAGTCACTAAGTTTAGTAATTCCAATTCTGAGCGACAATGTCACGAAATTACTGGCTCACGTTTTAAGAATAAATTTCGGCTTCACCATCATCTAATCTTGATGAAAGTTTATAGTCTCATTTTCCAAAAAAATGAGGCTATAAAAAATACTTAATATCTTGCAAGTATCTACTAAGCTTTTTGTTCGCAATGGATCGTTAGTCTTCAGTGTTTCTTTTAAAATATTTAGTGCGTTGTATTTATAATGATTACAATCATTTTTTGAATATAATAAATTGGAATTGAGCATATTTCAATTTGAAGTGAAATACACAAAAGGTTCGTTCCCTTTCAATATGTTGTAGTAATGAAACCATACCCTCGTGGAATACAGGGTCCTTAACGACGAGCTGAATCGATATGTATATGGGAAAGTACTGTGACTAGTGCTCTGAAAATTTGCTTGCATGGGTTTTCCGAAATGCTGAAATAATTTCGGTTTTTTGAAACTTCCGGGTCCACTAAAAAAATTCTGTCTAAGTTTAAGTGAGTCAGGTCTAATATTTTTGGGATTTGGACACTAACATTTTTCAAAATCTGTGAAAACCTTGACAAAAACATATATATATAGGGTGTTCAGAAAATGGTACCTAATTTCGCTATCTAAAAACTTCGAAAACTTAATTTTTTCAATCCAGAAACTAGACCACGTCATCAATTAGTGCCCAGCACTAACAAAAATTACACAATTCAGAGCTTTTTGTTCGCCAAATTAATGATAAAGTGGCAAGTTCAGGTTCACCCTAGGACATCAGCGTTTGATAGATTAAGGGGTGGGCAGCAACAATGCAAAAATTTTTGTCAAATTAATAATAAAATAATGACTATATGATGCGAATTTGAGCAAACACATTGTATGAATCAATACGTAAATTGAACGATATTTAGGAACATCGATCATAGAAACAAACGAGAAGACCAGAATGATTAAAACAAAAAAAGAAAAAACCAAAACAACATTTGTAAAACTATGTTGCCGGGACATTAACGTCGAGTTTCGAATGCTGAGACTACGGATGTTATATTTTCTCGTCAATAATGGACGGGATACAAGCATGGACATTTAAAAAAGGGTATATTGAGAAGATTGAAACGTGGTGCTGGAAAAAATATGGAAAATATATACAGAGAGAATAATCAATAGGGAAATGAAAGATTAAGCATATAAATTGGACTATCTGAGATATACGATGCAATGAAAATAAAAACAAATTACTAAGACTAATGATGATTTGGTAAAGTAGAAATTACAATGCTTCAAACCAGAGTAATAAGACCGAACTTGAAGAAATTGAGTCATTACAACCGAGAATATGTAATTCGACTTATAATTAATTTTTCCTGCTTTAATTGTCTATATTTAATATTTCTATATTATTTTGAAAATGAAATTAGCGGTTGTTTTCGTATTATTGTAATTGCCGTTAATTGTTTATTACGAAAATTATATGTCGGCAATTTGTATTAGAACAAAAAACAAGAGAATATCAATAAAAAACCAAATACTGAAAAACTTTTATGGCTGCTTGACACGCTAAGCAGTTTTTTCTTTGTAAAGTTTCACCTACTTAGTTTTTCGACCCTTAGCTGATTGCACTTTTCGAGGTCGAATCGATCGAGTTAATATGGTGATAATCCAATAAAAATATGCTAATTCCGCACCCTTATATATAACGCTGACGAAACTCGTTTTTTAGACATTATTATTGGAAATGAAGCACTAAGCAAAGTAGGAATATCAAAAAAAATGTAGTTGAAATTGTATTGGATAACACGTTTACTCACTTTGGACGAAGTCCGCTTTAGAATGAACATTTCCAAAGCCTTATTTAAGCAAAATCAGTAAGCAAGTTTTGGCAAAGAGAAAATTTCAAACGAAAAGAAATCTTAAACAAGGTGAAGAGGTTATAATTAACAGTGAAGAAAAAACAAACTTAAAATCGTCAAACTAACAATTTATTTGAAATTAACCTATCAATAACAGTTTCCAATCGCTTTTTCTTGGATCGAATAAGTTTCTTCACTAGATATTGTTCAATGCTATCCCTTTCTTCTTCAGTGAGCGCAGGATTTGTAGCCCAAACTTTTCTCGATAGAATGTAAGTCCGACCAATCCATAACAATAATTTTGACATCCTGTCCTGCATTAGGATGAAGTTTTCGTCGATTAAATTGACACAGGGTCCAACGTAATCTCCTAAAATTCAATCTATGTATTGGTTGGCCATTAATCCTCCCGCTCCACTGCCAGTTTCAATAAAACCAACGCGGTTTTCGCTACCGTGGAAATACCAGCCCAAGACTTCCAGGAACTGGCTCCTAGAGCCACGTTCACTTTTATGAAACATAGCGCGAATCTTTTTCAAGGTCTTCTGTAGATTCGCCCTCTTCTTTCGCTACCAAGAGGAGGTAGTCTTCTTCTGAGCTCTTGTTGAACTTGAACACCAGTGAGGGCCTGATCACAGAGAGATGTACTGACGATGAATTGATGTGAGTGTTCCATTTTCAGGTAGAAGTCTTGTTTGTTACTGACAGAGATATATATCGGTTGATGTTTGATGGCTAACGTATAGGGGTGGGTCAGGTAGATAACCTTTTATAAGGGTTAGATACCCCTAATTAGTACTATCGTATACAAGCATAAAATCAACAAAAATTGTTGAACTATGAGAACAAGAAATATTCCAATATTCTATACCATTAGCTTTAAATTTTTACTAAGAAAAATACAATTTCGTGTTTTTTGCCAGTGATTTGCCATTGCAGAGGAGTCTTTGAGTCGATTTTTTTGCTTTCGACTGTATAATTTCAAGTTGACGAAAAATTCTTGCAAGCGATGTGTTTGAGCGGTTTTTTTTCTTATTTCTATTTATATTCAATTATTGAAATGAGACGCCACTGATATTATGTGTATATATATATATATATATATATATATATATATATATATATATATATATATATATACTATTAACGACTTTTCAAAAGATATAAGTCCAGCCAATATCCGTCTCCGTTAAAGAAAATTCAATTCTGAATAGCTGGAAAATTGATAAATGCATTATCCAAAGCAATAGAAAATCAGACACAATTGGAATTGAGAAAATCGCCAGTCATAGTTGGATTGTTGGAAATTAATAAAGGATCGGTAACGTCATTTTGAATTCCATCATAGGATTAGGTAAAATTTATTTTCAAAAGGGCAAGGATTTCAATATTGGTAAGAATATTAAGAAGTTTTTAGATCGAAGCATACATTCATTAGTCATTGATTTTAGCAAAACAGATTCGTTTTATTGAATGTTTCTATCGTATGTTGAAGTTCCGATAAGAGAAATGCCATTTTCGTTTAAAGTTTATGTTGACGAATCCGTCCAGCTCAAGAGAATTCCCAGCCCATATAAGTTTGTTGACTGCACCCAAAAGATTTTCAATTACAATAATTATGCTTCCCTTTGTAATTATTATGACTATTATCATTTTTATTTTATGTTTCTGGTATTTTTTTAACTTCTTTCATTGCTACAATCGTTTTACATGAAATGATAAGCAAAATTATTGACAAAGCAATGACAGAGTTGGAGCGTGTTCTTTTTAGAAGCAACCGTGATGATTTGAGTATGACCCGAGTCAGAGGATATCTATAGGTCTAGTTTTTTGAGTCGTCTCCAAAAGAAGGTTGTTGATTAATTCGTTCACGTCCGCTAAATACACGGTACTACAAGTGATGATATATTCAAAATTTAGAAAATTAAAATTGAAATATTAGAGCTTCCTTTTTATAATTGTATTCTAGTAAATAGTAAATAACAAACCAAAATGAATAATATTCTAGTGGAATGAAAAAATAAAAATTAATATGGAATAGAAAAAAGATTATAGACGAAATACCTTAGCAATAATAAAAATGACGAAGATTATGATATGATATACAAAGAATAAAAAGATAATGTGAAGTAAAACTGGTTAAAGGCTACCAGTAACGATGCAGAAACTATGAAAACATACTCTTGCAATTTTCAGAAAATTTTATTCTATTTGAATGTTATCGGCAATTTTGATGCATTCCTGTAATTACCCCCAAATATTTTTTGTTTACAAAAGATGAAATGAGTATAAACACAATACATAGACAAAAACTAAACTAAATAACGATAAACATGATAAAATAGCAGAAATAGAAAGAATTTGAAAAAGGTACATAAGAAACATAGATCTTGTAAACGCCTTCAACAGAGTGAGAATAATAAAAATGACACATGGAAAATCCTAGAATACAGAGGAATAGAAAAAAAAGTTATCAACGAAGTAAGTATTTTGTATGAATAAATTTTATTTCAAAGTATGACCAGATGTATTGTTTGAAACAACAAATGGAGTGAATCTAGGGTATAATACGAGGATGGTCAACGGACTGGCCCAAAAATTTTGGAAAAAATATATCTCCTCTTAGCTGCATACATTTTTCCCATCGATTTTCGATAAGTTTGATACTCTTTTTATAATAAGAATGTACAAGCTTCTCAAAATAGCCATTAATTGCCAACATTACCTCTTTTTTGTTGGAAAATCTTTGACCACCGAACTATTTTTTTAAATCTGGGAACAGAAAATAATCCGATGGGGCTAAATCTGAAAAATACGGTGCATGAGGTAGCAACTTAAACTTTAATTCATTAATTTTGGCAATTGCAATAACGGATGTGTGAGCTGGTGCATTGTCTCGACGAATCAAAGCTTTCTTCTTAGCCAAACGCGGCCGTTTTTGCTTAATTTCTTCACATAATTGTTGCAATAAGTTAGCATAATACTCGCCATAGATAGTTTTTCCTTTTTCAAGATAGTCAATGTAAATTATCCCACGCGCATCCCAAAAAACCAACGCCGTTACCATACCTGCAGATGAAACGGTTTTTGCCTTCTTTCGAGCCGATTCTTCATTTTAAGTCCATTGTTTTGATTCGGGTGTGAAGTGGTGGACACACGTTTCATCCATGGTTATGAAATACAGCTTTCTCATGTCCACATTTTTAGTCGATGATCATCCACTTTGTGGATTTTCTTCAACATTTCTGAAGTCGACACCTCATTTAGTCGACCAGTACGACGCTGGTCAGATACTTCTGGAACCGTCCTCGTATATCAATCAACTTGTTTTCAAAAAGATTCATACAATGTTCATTCCTAAGTTTTCCAATAGAAATTGTTATCAAGTCGAAAGTTTCATTAACAAAATTTTAGTTATCAGAATAAAGTAAATAAAGTTGGATATGAGAAAAAGTTCTTTCATAAAAGACGAAACTGTATTTAATAGTCCATTCGATTGAGAATTTAATTGAAATATTTGAGAAGCACGAAGTTAAAATGTCCTTATTAATATACAGAGTCATCAACGGAGCCTCTGCAATGGGGTTAATTTGAAATCATGGGTTGGTTGGAAAACAATAGTGGAGTAATTAAACGCGCTATTGACTGTTATATAATCCTATTGAGGACATACTAATCACAATGGAGAATTTTATACAGGTATGGTAATTTTCCAACAACGATCTACCTCTAATTTTAAGCAATTAAGTTGACAATTGCAGTGAATCGATTTTTACGTAAAAAATTATTGGTGCAATAAATACATCCATTTTTTTCCGAGGATGGACCTAGAAATACCTGGCGCAACAAATAAAACACAAAAATTTTGGAAAAAATATGATATCGTCAAGCTCTGGGGGCTGAATCTGGCAAATAAGGTGCATGATGTAGCAATTCAAACTTTAATTTATTAATTTTGTCTTACTATGTCAGCTAGCTCGCGCACTTTCAGGCGATGATGATCCATTACCGCTTTGTGGATTTTCTTTAACATTCCTGGAGTCGTCACCTCATTTGGTCGACCACTGCGATGCTGATCTTCGCAGATTGTACGGCCTCGTTTAAACTCTTCTACTCAATATTTAACTATTGATAAAGAAGAAGTAGTCTCATCTAGAGTAGAATCTATTTCAGCTTTTATATTAGTTGTGCTAACGCCTTTCAAATAAAAGTATTGCATCAAATAACGACACCAGTTTCTCCAATGTTTACAAATTCACTTACAAAGTTCATTATTGTTGGCTGCCAAACAAATATTAAACAACGTAGCGTCTTCAAAGTGCTTGTGGTACTTTTCAAGCAACTACCGCCATCTCTAGATCAAGTTAGGTACCTCTGGGACCATCCTCGTAAGTATCCAGTTGCATAAATTAAAAATTATAAAAACTGAAATTAAAAAGATGACTGCTCGATATAACGGAAATGAATTTCAAATATATAGGGGAACTAATTAATTTGATTAAGAGCGCCTCGTTTTAAAATGATTGCTCTATACACAGAATAAAATGTTTGCACATGTTTGTCAAAAGGTGTACGTCAAAGCGAAAAAGCTGTTAGTACCATCAAAGTAATTTCGGATTCACTGAAAGGTGCACAAACAGAAACAACAAACATAATATGCTTTCATTGTTGACGTACTGAGTATTTGTGCAATGGGACGAACAATTAATATTAGTTTTAAAATTTACTACACAAGGTGCTGATACGTAACCAATTTGAAAAAAAAACTATTTTCGTGGTTTTGACAATGTGAGAGCTAGAAAACAGAAAGTAAAGATAACAGATTAGCTGACTATACAAATAAACAAAATTTTAACAGAACTATGATTAGAATTGTACTACCCAGGTTTTCAGAGTGTTTAGTTCTGGGCCCGTCCGCTTTAGAGCCGTCCGCGAACCATTTGATGGCATTTCTGTTCAACTTTCGTATGGTGTTTTAACCACACTTACTTCTTCAACTTAGTATCGAGGTAAATTTTTGAGATTCCGTCTCTGAACATTCTGCGCGCGTGAATAGGATAAGTTAAAACTTGAAACTTCTGGCTGATTTGTTTATTATTCAATAACTGCGAATTCTATTTTTTTTTTAAACGGAGAGATATTTCAATGGACAATTTTTGTGGAAAAAAAATTTCATAAATTTTCACACCCCTAATCGGTAATGTTACCGTAAATCAGGAATTTACAGGAAGTCGCATGTGTTAGGAAAGTGAATTTTTGAATGTTTTCTATAAAAACAGCTCCCGCTGTTAATAATAAAACTACTAAAAAAACTATTGATCAGAGATTCATATAAATATATTATTTTACTCTAAAAATAAACAATGAACCCAAATTCAACGCGGGGATGATCCTATTTATAAAAACGTTCCACTCACTTAAAAAGACTACAAACTGAAACATGAAGCGGTATATGTTTATGGTAAAGGGTTGAAGATATCCTATAAATCTTGTCGGTAGTTGGGGGTAGCATATTTTCAAGTTTGTTGATACGACGTCTCGTCTGTTGTATACCATTCACCGGCGTCTGGTTGTAGAGTTTAGAACCGCGAGATTATTTTAGTAAACATTAATTACGTGTTTTAATAGCTGTTTTCTAACCAGATGTTTTACAACATTGAGATTTACTAGAATTTCGTCTCAACACGTTAACTGACAATACATATTCTCAAAGGTCTAGAACAAACCTTGAAATTTGCACATAATGAAGAAATTTGACTATAATAATGTTATTATATTTATCAATTGCCTAAAACATGCTTGCAGATATACGAAATGGCCAGGATAGTGTCTAGAAGGCTGGAGATGTACGCAGAACGAATAATTGGAGACCACCAAGAGCAACGACATACCACATATTCATCATCCGCTACCATACTTGAAAAGTGCTACGAATACATCATAAAAGTGAATCAAGAATATCGGCGAGCTACGACAGCGTAAAAATAAGCTACCTTTATGAAACCCTGAGTATACTTGGTGTGTCAGACAAGCTAATAAGACTGGTGGTCATGAACATATGCAACACCGACTGCAAGGTGAAGGTAGCTTGAACAACATCACGCCGATTCAACGACAAAAGAGGTCTGAAGCAATAGGATGTTGTTTATTGTATTCTGATCAACCTGAATATTTAGGAGATTGCAAACCAACTCAAGACGAATTCTACTCAACTCTTTAAGACAGAAGGTGGCTTATACAGACGACGTTGATTTGCTAAGCAGAGTAGAGCTCAGAAAGGACGTCTGGATATTTAATAAAGAATACAATCAAGCAGAGTTTAGTCTAAAACAGCTAAAACGAACTGCACGCTCATGTCACGCAGACACGGGATCGTTTACTGTAGATAACTACACCTTCGAGCGTGTTGACAACTCGGCTCTCATAACTGAAAGCAACGAGACTGCACTGGAGATACAGGGGATAATGGAAGTTGGAAAAAAGGCTCATTAGAGTACCCAGATGTTGGAATCCCGCCTACTCAGCAGTGGCGCAAAAGAGAAGATCTACCGTACAGTATCAAGGCCAGTTTTCATGTATGCTAGAGACGAAATTTTCGACAGCAGTTACATTCAAGATACCTTTAGCGTCGATATCGGAGGTTAGTTCAATTTGAGGAACACCACGTTGAGCAGTAGCTCCGATTTACCCAATAGATTGTTAACTTTGGTTATGGAAAGTTCTCCCAGTTGTTTATCGTAAAAGATAGTTAAAGTTTGTGTTTGTTTGGTAGGAATGGTGGTGTTTTGTTTAATCAAAGCTGTCATCATACCACCAATGGTCTCAATACTCAAAGATAAAGGTGGGACGTCGAGCAACAACAGATCTTCGGATTTATTTATGTGTAAGATGGCGGCTTGAATGATAGATTTATTAAATTCTTTACATATCTCTGCACCCACCAAATCTGCCACCGATATTTATAAATGACTTTGCATCATATTATTTTGAATTGAAAATATACTTTTTGTTATTTTACATCATACATAGTTAGATCTACAATCAATTATAGAACAAAACAGAAACGAAACATCAAAGCATAAAACATTTTTTTTCACCATATGTACAAGGACTTTCCAAGCAATTATCGAATTATTTCAATAACAAAACCAAAACAAGTGATATTATATATCAAGTGCCTTGTACTAATTGCGACGCTGTCTACATAGGGCAAACATCTCAGTATTTAGAAAATAGACTAAGAGGTCATCAATACGATAAAAAAATACAACTGCATTATTGAACCATGAAATATCAAAAGAAAAACATAAATCCGTAAAGATATAAATGCGCAAATTATCCCTTAAAAAAATTACCATTGCACTATAAATAACTTATTTTGTACAAAGTTTCAGCTCTCAAAATGGAGAAAATAATATGTACTTTCCAAAATATGACACATTTTCCTGTTTTTTCATCTCTTCTCGGTTCCTAGTTATTAGATTAATACATTAGAGCCCTCATTTTGTTCGTATTTTGAATATATACGATTTCTCTATACCTACCATTAAGATTATTATTGAAGGGCATTTGCGTGTCCATAACGTATCAAAATTATTCTACGTAATGTCTTTTACATAATGGCAACATCCGTTTCCCACTAGTATTTTGTCAATAATTACTATACATGTATTGCTAAATCTGAACAAAAGGTGACCTACATTCTCATTTAATACAAGGTGTGATTGAAAGACTCGGAATATTATTTCCATACAAAAATAGTGTTAGAATCAGTTTTCTTCAAAGTACTGCTATTAGTTAGTGATGCACTTATCCCAACGTTCATTCCTTGACTGGAAGACTAAGAGGTTTTTCCGGAATCACAACCGTCGTGGTCTTCTCAATATCAGAAGTAATTTCCCTTGCATCATAATTTTTATTTCGGGTATAAATATAAGCCACATGGTGCTAAATTAGTCGGTGTTAACAAATCTCTCGAATAAAAAGTTACCCTTAACACGGTAGGTTGTCATGATAAGGAAAAAATCCGATGAACCATTTCTTAGATCTTTTTTTCGCGTATTATTTCGAAAAAGTTCCAGGGCCCCTATGTAAAATAGTTGTCCATGTCCTCTTGGAACAAATTTTGAACTTAATATGTCCTCACAATTATTTCTTTCTTTCTCTACCAATTGGTAGAGAAGACCCGAAGACCCGTTCATTAGGCAAAGATAATATTAAAAAGAGTTACATGTATGTGCACTGAGCACTGTCCGGTGAATAACCATCTTAAGAAGATCGGAGAAACCTCCTCCAGTTCGTATCGTCTCTGCACTGACCAAAAAGAAATAGCCAAACACCTCCACTGTGAGTGTGAGGCCGTCTATAGGCAAAAACTACGATACTCACCTTTAAGCTTCTCAAGTACACAAAATGGATTTAACACACGTATATTTACTACAAACTCTCATTTCTAAATGTAAAAATTAGGAAGAGTTTTTATTTATCGGTCAATCTGTGTCTATATGTTGTTTTCCATGAAGTTAATAACTCCAAAAGATATTTCATACAAGTAGATAGAGCTGATGATTAGTTCTCAATTTTAAAGCAACTAGAATTGCAATTGTATGTTTGTCTTTGGAGGATAGAGGTTTGATCAATTCCATCTCAACTCTAGCAAATTGTTTGACAAGACAAGCTTAGAAATCTTCTACATCGGCCCTCACAAAATAAGATTGGACTAATTGAACCACAATCAAAATGTTTGTTGTTGTCTCGGTCTGGAATATTTCAACGTTTCTTTTGTTATTTCTAGGGTGCTATTGAAGAATTTGCTAAGAAGCCCCAAGTTCAAGCCATTCAACATATGGGTTACATACGTGAGAAATGCCTTATAGTATCTTGGAGTTCAATGGGATGCTCTCTGAATGCAAAACTTTGTCTCTGTTAAACGAATGAACCTTTGTATGAAGCAACAGATCACAATACTGGAATTCCAACTCTTCTGTTAGTTATATGAACCTACTACTTTTTGAGTATTCAAGTGCATCCGCCTCCATCGTGTTGTCAAGATCTGACGCCTAGCGACTTTTTCCTGTTCCAAGACTTGAAGATTATGTCGACTGGACAGAAATGTTGCGTCGATGAAGAGAATATCGCCGAAACTGAAGCCTATTTTTAGGCTAAAGACAAATGGTATCAAACAATTTGAGGATTTCTCTATCGCCCTCGAAGGCAACTATATTGAATTAAGTTTTACAAAAGAAAAAAAATTTTTTTCATGCTACCCTGGAGACTTTTCTTATTCTTCGTAAGATGGAAACATAGAAGCCCTATGTTTCCTCATAAAACTTGAATTTGAACAGTTGTTGTTGAAGGAAATTATTTCCATATTATTTATGTTCTTAACAAAGTTTTATTTCTAATAAAATATTACAGAGGTACCTTCGACATATATATCCATATTTCAACAAACACAAGTTCCACGGAAAATTTTTCGATCAACTTCGACGACGTAAAATCTCTCGGGCAACAAAAATGAACGTAATTCCTAAGTTTAGAATGAAAAAGCAGGTGAAGTATGGACCCGGAGCGATTTTACTAGCATGGAATCAATAAGAGTATAAAGGGTCCAATACATGTATTATAAAATCGGAGAATGCAAACCTTCGTTTACTGCAAATATATGGCGGCAGAGTTATAAAAGAGAAAATTCTGTAAGACAGAAAATGTTTTACTACATTCTGTTTACGATTTCCATTGTGATATCGGCACAAATAAAATTTTGCACTAGGGGGTAGAGTTTGAATGACCAGCTACCGAAATATAATACATCTTAGTTTGAATATATAAAAGATCTCGATCACACCATAACTAAACTGCTTCAAGATAGAGTTTATTGACTACACCCTTCTGTAGATATTGTTTCACACACGCATTGAATGTTGAAGTGTTGATTTTGAACTATTTCGGTATTCAAGTGATTTTTCATTCTCTACACCCAGACACCCCTTAAGAACCACCCCTTCACCAATATTATAAGTATATCATCTGTTGGTACTCTCAAATGTACCTACAGGCAACTTAGCATCAACAGAAAAATACAGTGCGCCAAAATTTGAAACTTTTTCATATCCTATAATTCACAAAAAAAAATTTCAAAATCTTATTTTTTATGTAACTCCATTAATTTTGAGGTTATCACATCCTACAAAAAACCATTTTAAAGGTAATATTCAGATCTAACAGCCTATGTATGTTAGAAGGGCTTGAGGCCCTCCACATTTTATTAATAAAGGGCCAAAGGACTGTGGATAAGCAATTCTCGCAGTATAGTGACAGATTAATTTTGTTATACCTCCGTCAATTTTTATGCTACAAAAAAAAAAATAAAGAAAGCAAAATAATCGTCATAAAAAATACTTTAATTTGACTGTTTATTTGTTTTTGTATCTTTTATAGTTATGAAGAAAAACTGAGGATGAAAAATTTTTTTGGAAATTAAAAAAAAAATTCTATTTAATGCTTAATATTTTCAAAGTTATTTGAGGTTAAATACTCAATTACGTAAAACAAAAGCTAATGAAGTATCGAAACTTGCTTAAGGTAGAATATTAAGATCTTAAAATATATCTTAATTTCTTTGTTTTTTTAAAAGCTTCATTTTTATTCATTACACTTTTTTCCATAAAATGCATCATTACAGAGTTATACGTAAAAAACTAAATTGCGGTTTTTTTGACGAAAAATCGTACTTTTCAATTGCGAATAACTCAAAAACTATTAATCTGACGAAAAATCTTTATATGACATTTTTTACTTTAAATTTGGCGATCTTTCTATTTCTGGGGTTATTTTTGGTGAAAAATGTTCCACCCCCGGGGAGGGGGGATTACACACTTCGGCACCATGTAAATTCCGGTTTTTGGATACACACCTATCATCTGTCATAATTTCAAATAAATCGGTGCTGCATTAAAGAATTCGGAGGTATTCAACCTGGGCTAATATATAATGAAAACGATTAATCACAAATTTGAATGCTTGAGATCATAATTATATTGAACCTAAAGTGACTAGCACAGAAAAATGTCACTTATTCATTTGTGTAAGTTTTTTTTTACCATCACCGGGGAATATTTTCAAACTCCTCATAATTTAAATTACGTTTCACATGAATATAAAGTGCCAAAACCTATTTTCGTGTCCCATAATATAAATTCCTGCTAGCGAAAAAGAAAATAACTTTCTTTTGTATTCTTTTGCTTTTTGATAAAGAGATTTTCTCTATAAAGTGGATATTTTTGAAATCCTTGGCATGTTACTTATATATGAATGTACATTGGAACTTCCAATACAGGCAAAATTAGTATTTTGTATACTTTTGAGTGTACTTTACACTTGTTCATTATTTTTTAAATTAACATATTGATATGATACGGAAAGTATCGTTCCCTCTATAAAGAATTCAAAGTTTATGTACAGTAAACCCAAAAGAACGATTCGCGTTGATTTCTCAAGCGTTCATTGTAAATCTGACAGCAAATACGAAGCTTGTTCGGAAACTAAATTCCGCTTACTAAATTTTTATCAAAAATTTTTCAAATCTTCACATTTTTCTAGATTTTATATAAAAAATTTACGGGAAAATACAAACTAGTTTATTATGGATCAAAGTAGTGTTGCCAACTTGATTAATATCATCACACTTTCCTAATTTTGAAGAAGTCAAAGTATAATACATGAAAGATTTTTGCAAACTATGATCATGTTAAACCGATCATGATCTGAGTATTAGGATATGGATGCCGTTCTATACCGTTCGGAAACTGATAGAAGTAATCAGGTCATGCCTTTCTATTACAGAACATCATCGGTAAATCATAGAATCAATATAAAATATATAGAAAACCACATGTAAGTGAAATTGTTCTATATGAAAAGAAGATAAAAACATCGGTTTACCTCGACACGCCGGCCTGTTACCAGATGGAACCAAAGATCAAGCGCCAGTGACATAAAATGCTGTTAGAATGCTGGTAGTTTATTTGTTTGTTTGTAACTCTCCTTTGAGGCTTATTACTGTTAGTATATCCCACCACTTCAATTGCGATCGTTAGCCAAGCGAGCTAAATGCCGAAACCCGCCAGCAACACGCCACGCCATGCCACCTAATACCACGTGTCGAATATGTGTGCATATGTTTTTTCATTTCATTCAATTGTACGCGTACACACTCACCCCACACCCTAACCGACGCGTGTTAGGACGTCCGTCACGATTAATTTTATGGACCCAAAATCTTTTTTTTTCTTGCTCTGCAGAACTACTACCACAGCAGCACATTTTTCTAAAAACTCTAGATCACTATTATTGCTCTTCATAACGTACTCGAAGCTACTGAAAATTTTTCTGTTTAACATTACAAAATAAAATGAGCGCGTCGTCAAGTTTTGTGTTATAACAATGTACCACGTGAACTGAGGTCACATGGAGTAGTGTAGCGTGGCGTGGTGTGTTGTGGCGTGACGTGGTGTGATGTAGCGTGGCCTCAACCTCTGTAGGTAGGTAATCTATTGATTGATTTGTAAAATAGGTATAAAGTATAGATTTTAAATAAGTGTAAATTATACGTGTATTTCTCAAGATTAAATTTTTTACATTCATTTTGATTTTTTAAGTAAAAACAATTAAAATTAACTATCACCACTTTATAAAAAAGATGTTAGGTTACAAATACCAGCTATATGTCGAATGCCACAATGTTCCTATATTTGTTTGTGTAATAACATTCTGTATGCAGACATCTGTCGGCTGTGAAGATAACCAATTTTGAACAGCTTCTATCTGTCATTTGTAACGAAGCGCTGATGGCCAAGAAACTCTTGGAATAAGTGGGAATCACTAGGTGCCAAAAACTCCATATGTCAAATGTCGGTTATTCTGTATTTCACGTATAATTTAAGGTAAAGAAGAGCAGTAAAGTATTTAATTTTGTCTGATGCTGCATAAGATCGATTAACAATGTATATTTCAAAAAAAGGTCTCTTTAATCTTGTGTGTTGAGATTGTCTGCTTGGCCTTGACTATATATAACGTTGTTTCGCGGATTATAAGCAAATAAAAACAAAATTGCTGTCTACACCATATTGAATATCAATTATTCTACAATTTACTGTGACGAAGTTTATTCCAAGCAAATTAGAAATTAGCATTGCAAAAAGTTTTCTCTGTTTTTAGGAAACGAATAGTACTACAATAAAGGCACGTTTATACATTAAAATGTAGATAATCTTTTCCGGGAAAAACTAATGTGTTATCTCACCTTGGGTCATGGCTACTAGCTAATTTAATATTCATTGCGAAATTTGAGAACAGGAAATTCTATCTTAATCAGCAATGTCTAGACTGTTTCACAATATAAAAGAATTTTGCATTTGAAGACATGCAAATCAGCGAAAATAAGCGAAATTTGAAAAGTTCAACTGATACGGGGGCCGTTTGGAAAACAAGGAACGTTAAAATATCAAAAAAATTTTGTATAAAATTTCACTTCTCTACAAAATCATCGAACAAACTTAGGCACTAACAACTCTAGGGAAAAATTCCTTCCGGTAAAGAAAAATCAAGTCGAGTACGATTTTCCGTAAGGCTTGTTTCATACGTATGCGGTTCCCTTCGGTTAGGTTCGTTTTCTACAGAAACCGAAATAGAAAATTTTGTTACATATACACGGTTTTCGCAAAAAATTATGTAATGTATCGAAAATGCGTATCTATCTTAGGTAATTATACACTTTCACGGTCACCTCGTTTTTTGGCTCTAGAAAATCGAAAAATGGATGGATTTTAATGATCTTGGTCTCAAAATGTTCCATTTTACGGCGGATTTATAAAAAAAAAAACGAAAATTAAAAAAAATAAATATTTTTTACAGTTTCATGACTTTAAATGCAAAAAAATGACTTTCTACATATAATCCTTCGTAACTGTTTCTGACGTCGTGGAATCAAGTTCGTATATTTTTTTTTCGCAATTTACATAAAAAAATGAATATTTTGAAAAAAAAAAAGTTTTTCTACTATTTAAGGTTTAAAACTATTAAAAACCGCAAATTTAGCCACTACCCCCGTGTTTTTCATAAATTCGTCGTAAAATGGAACATTTTGAGACCAAAATTATAAAATTTATCTATTTTTCGATTTTTAATGGTCCAAAAACTATTAACATTGAAGAATATAGTACGAAACTATTCACGAAAATTGATTGTTTTTCATCGATCTCATTTTAAGCTATAAAAACTGAAAAAATCTTTCTTTTTGGACTTTTTTTAAATTGTTTATTAATTTATGTAGAATACAAAAAAAATATAAGAACTTTATCTGATAATGAGATAATTTTTTGTAAAGGATTATTTTGCAAAACCGTTTTTTTTACGATTTAAAACAGTAAAACTATGAGAAATTTTCATTCCAGCTATTTCTACTAATTTTTTTTATAAATCAGCCGTAAAATGGAACATTTTGAGATCAAGATCATTAAAATCCACCCATTTTTCGATTTTCTAGAGCCAAAAAACCAGGTGACCGTGAAAGTGTATAATTACCCTATTTTAAATAAATGTTATTGCTTATTATCCTGATTATCCAATCACTTCATCAAAATAGCGGTGAGGTTACAAAGATAGATGGAGAGGAAAATACAGGATCTGTAGGATTTCTTTTGAAATCACCAAGAAATACTTTTCCGTGAAAGATATTAGCATAAGAATACGAGTACTTAGCTTGAATTACTTTTAGATCCACTAGCTATCGGGTCCATACCGAAACAAACCGAGCATGTGTGAATGTTTCAATTGGCTTCTGTTGCCCAAACACTAGCTTAAACCTGATAAAAACTTGTCGAAACCTATTCGGTGTTGTACTGTTTCTATTATTACGTACCGAGCAAAGACCGAAGCATCGTTGCGATTGGAAAACGAATGGAACCACATACGTATGAAACAGGCCTAACTGTTTTACTCAACTCTCCGAAGTTTGACAATGTTTATCGCCGTAACACGTTCGAGAAAATCCAACATAAGTACACCTTTTTTTCCAAAAATACAGTCGTCATGAACTTTTTAGGTGATAAGGCAAACATTTTATTGTTTCCTTTTGGAAAATTTGTGCGTCTTCACTCTGGACTGTTAGCAAATACCTAGGATTAGATTTTATCTTGTAAGAGTGTAGAATTATCAAAGGTGCCTCTAATGGCACATCGTCTTCCCACTAATCTTGGATATTATTTAGTTTATGTGTGTGAAACTTATTAAAGGCTAATTAAAACTAAATCATGTGGCTTTTGGTTATTCTTATTGCTTCATCTAACACTATGGTAAATGAATGGTTTACGAGGATGATCCCAACAGTACCTGAGCTAGAGATGGTTGAAAAATATTATACAGTATTAGAAAGTACACAACCTATACAGCATATGTTTCAATATTGTTGAATGAAACTTGGTAAAAATTAGTCATCTCCATGCTCCTTCTTTATCAACAGTTAAATATTTGGTAGTTTAAACGAGGCCGCACGACTTGCTATGACCAGCATCACATTGGTCGACCAAATGAGGTGACGACTCCAGAAAGTCCACAAAGCAGTACCGGATAATCGTCGCATGTTAACTGAAAATGTGGATATGAGAAAGATGTTCGCAAGATGGTCGGCACTGTCTTGAGAAGTAAAAACCATCAAATCAACCTGTCGCATTTGACTAAGAAGAAAGAGTTGTTTCATCAAGACAATGCACCAGCTCACACATTCGTTACTGGAATGGTTTAAATTAATAAATTGCTATTCATTCACCAGATTTAGCCCTCTAGGATTTTTTTTCTGTTCCCAGACTTGAATAAATGGCTCGGTGGTCAAAGATTTCCCAACAGTGGAGAGGTGATAAAAACCTTGACGATTCTTATTATAAAAAAGGTTTCGAACTTCCGTTGAAAAATAATTATATTTGTTTCCAAAATGTTTGTCTTTTCTTTATTGGGTCAGGTATTTCTGGGATCATCCCCGTACGTCACCAAGAGAGAAAAATGAGGTTGAGAGACGCTGTATTTTTTGTAATATTTCGTTTAAACGACGGATTTTTAGAGATTTTCTCAAACCACGTTTTGCAAATCTTAAGCAGTACATTCCAAACATACTCTTTGAGCGAGACTAATCTACTAAACGCGATTACTGTCAACGGCGGATTTGGGTGTTGAGTTACCATCTTCCTGAGAACGGGATTTAAATTAGTGATTTGTAATGTTATTCGATTTGGTATTCTGGAGGTTCAGCAAGGATTTGCAACATTAAATTAGGATTTGTTTATGAACATTTGATCCATAAAAAGAAATACAACATGATTCAGATCGTGTATAATACGATATGCACTCACAATAATAAATAAATTTTTTATTAAAACGATGTGTTCTTTCCATTCTGGGGTGAAAAAAGAAACAAAAATAAATCAAAGAGCACCTTTCAGATTGTATGACTATAAATTACCGTTATAATCTTCTAGATGTCAGTAACAGAATGAAGATATATTCCGCGTGATACCGAAACAAATAAAATATTTCAAGATTTTATGTAAAGCTCGTTAAAAAGCAATTATTGAAATATGAAAAGCTGTAGTGGAAGCTTCTTTGAGGTATTGAATTTAAAATTAAACCATCTTCAGCAGTGCTCTGTTTTTTAATTCCAAGAAGACAATACGAGGACAGTCGAAACTTCAACCTAAAGTCTTTGAAATCATCGGTACTAGATTGAATGTCAACTTGAGTATTCTATTACAAGCTTTGTCATCTGCGGAATCGTCTACAGGATAGTCGAAAAAGAAGTAGGTAAGAAAAAAAATTAGTTACTGGAGCCATCTACGAGGTCGAGACCGGCAAACATAACAGAAGTTTTTTGACGCCTCGATGGACACTTAAAGACGCTCAATTTATAAGGAGATGCAGCATGTCGATTCTGTTACGTAGAAGATGAAACCTTGAACCACATTCTCTTGAAGTGTTGGAGACTAGAGAAGATTGGGAGCGTATGAAATTTTTTAAAAAGAGTATGATTAATAGGTCAGCTGTTGATACTACGAGTCTCCAATATTACAATTCGGTGCCCCCTTCGTCTTTTGAGATATCAAATTGAAAATTCAATGGATTATAACCATCATTAGTCTTCACGTTTTAAACTTTTTCCCAATATTACGAGGTGTTTCAGAATATGGTTGTGATGTGTTCTACGGGATATTTGAAAATTTATAATCAATTTTTTAAAAAAATCGTAAGATATTCAATACTCTGTACAATGTAAGATAAATTCAAGAGTTAAGATCCGTCGCCTCCCAAACATTTGAATAGTTTGCATTATTTATTTCGTTAACATTCATTGTTTTTATACAGGGTAAATCAAAATACTAATACATTATTTTCTCGGTTTTTCCAAGTGAATCACCCTGTATTTTACGTGATTATCGAAACGTATTACCAACATACTTTTTTATAAAGCATTCCCTATACCTAAAATTATTATTTCTTGAGATACAAAACCCTAATAAGTTTAGTAATCACGTATGCGGTGGAAACAACAGTAATCAACCAACGGGAAGAAGAAGAACTTGAAAAAACTGCTGGAAAGATAATGAAAACTAAAACAGGTCCAAATATAACACAGAAGGGAGAAAGGAGAAAGAAGAAAGGAGAAATAGAGAAATAGAGAAATAGAGAAAGGAGAAAGGAGAAAGGAGAAAGGAGAAATAGAGAAAGAGTTGCGGAAGGAAAATATAATGAGATACATAAAAGTACAAAGACCCAACTGAGCTGGGCATGTAATGAAAAAAAACAACTGAAATGATCAAAAGAATAACGCAATGGAGAAGAGGCAGGCCGAGAAAGTCTTGGAGAAACGAAATAGAAAGACTTAATATAGAGAACTGGAGGGGAAAATGCCGAAACCGATAGGAATGGAAAATAATAACAAAAGCAGCCAAGAAAAACGATAAACTATGAAGAAAACAAAAACAGAAAACAAGGAGTGATCCACCAAAAAAGGATTTTGAAGCACTAGAAGCGATAGCCATAATCCAAACAATTGAAAGGCTTGATGATGGTGGTTGGGGGCTACTGTACATTATTTTTATTTTTGTCCGGTGGTTTCGGTCGGATAACCAACGACGAGGTGCTAAGACGAATGAACATGTACCTTGTTACAGCTGATCATGGAAGGGAAGATAGAAGGCAGACGCGGCCTGCGTAAAAAAAGATTTTCATGGTTAAAAAAAGCAGGCACTGGAAGAAAAAGAATGTACAGGTTATGTCATTTGATTATCTAGGAACACAAATCAGCGCAGACCAGAACAGAATAAATGAAGTAAAAGGACAAGCAAACAAAGCCAGCCGAATTCAGGCGCACTCCGAGACATTATCTGGAATAATACCAGTATGTACAAAAGGGCAAAAGTTAAAATGTGCAAAACCTACAATAGACCCATTGATATATGCTATAAAAACAAGAGCGGACAACAAAAGAACTGAAACAGATGCGGATATACACTAAGACACAGAAAGAGAAACTCAAACATAAGACACGAATTTTAGGACCAGAGAAAGATTAGCAAAGATCGCACGAGACGGTAAAACAGGGACACGACGACCTTTAGGAAGACCTCCAAAAAGATGGATGGATTCATGGACGTCAACATCTCAAGGATGACAAGTTGGAAACTACAGGCCTAAGGCTTATAATACGTTAAAGAAGAAGAAGGTTTCTGGTAAGAATGTAACCACTTGTGGAATAACCAGTCAAGTTGGTAAAAAAATAACAAAGTATTAATACTACTACAGTATTCCCTTCTATTACAAAGAATAGTCTACGAAAAGTGGTACAGATAATACCTGCCCAAACCAAAACTATCTAGGAGTAATATCACTTCAATACGGCGATTGCCAATATGATGTTGCACGTTTACGAATATATATCAATAATTTTTATGTTATTGTTTTGGAGGATTATACACCGCAGGCAACAGCTAATGTAATTTATCTAATTAGATAAATTCTGTAAGCTTGATTAATTTTCAATAAGTCCTAACAGAAATCCTATAATAAACATAGAACAAAACCCATAATAAATATAGAACTTTAGAGAACATAAAGTAGAGGTGATTACAGCCGATGCTCATAATGTTGCCGCTTATAGTTCAAATAATATAAAATGTTATATATTTATGATCAGAAAATACAGAGCAAAATTATTGACAAAAATGACTGAAATATCTTTATATGTGGATATATTTCAGAAAAATAAATGAAAAAAAAATACTTCCAGCTCTTTATCAGTATATGAACGAAAGAATCCAATTTTAATGAAAAAAATTATTTATTTACAAGGTGTGATTAAAAAATATAGTAAATTAATTTTTAAACAAACAAATATACCTATTTCAACTAATATAACTCAAACTCTGGTGTATTGACTCAAAGAAAAACAAGTTAGAACCCGTTTGTTATTAGTCAACTATAGTCGCTATCTCACGAAACACGGATTAGTTACAGACTGAATACCGATAAATAAGTTAAAGATGAAAATAAGTCAGTTAAGCCCGACGAACGATCGATATATCTTTCGACCTTAAAGAAGATTGAAGTTTCCAAACAGTAAACTCGTTCGTTCATAGAGGCTATAGTGAAAATCTCGTGAAAATTTTACCAGACGATCTCATAATTTTTCAATAGAAAGATAGGATTTCATTTAAAAGTTGTGTCTATGACTCTGATACAAAAATTGTACATCCTTGATTGGAAATTAATGTCGTACTTTCATCTCAAAGTACAACAACTTCGGAGTTCGCTCCAAGGGTAACAGCTGTAAGCTCTCTCTTTCATAATTTCCGCAAATCTCGCGATTCTTCTTGTACTTGCTACATTGTGTATTTATAAATTGTCTAGTAATAATGAACGTCGTTTTTGAGTATTAAGATATTGCGACATCTCCGAATTGTTTGCAAAAGACAATTTGCAATCACTTGATAAGGTCCAAAAGTTAAGGAAAATAAATACTAGATGGAATAAATAAAAATAAGCGCAGTTAGTGTCAAACTCTGCCTCACTCGATTGATTTTTAAAATCAATCGAGACCATGGTTAAATATTATCTATTTCGATAGACATGGAAAGCTATCTCCAAAACTCGCATGCAATGATTCCGGAAGCAGACCAAGGAATGACTCCGTTCCAGGTCTCAGATTTAATATATCACCAGAAGCATCAAATGTTAGCATATCCACAGGATATTGTATCATTAGCCCAATATCGAAGGGAATTAGAAAAAGTATGTAGTAGATTGGGAAAGGAATCCAAATTAAGAGGCTTCAGGGTGAATGGCGAAAAAAATATTTTGAAAAAAGTGGTGGAACTATCTAGCAATGCTGATTAGGAATACAGATGATGAGATTGTACAAAACGATGAATAGGTCGACTGTACTGTACGGGTGTGAATCCTGGACACTAATGAAAGTGCTGAAAAAATAGAAATGTGGGAGAGGAACAAGAATGGAGTGCGTGAATATAATCAAAAAGTCATGGAGAAGAGAAATATGTAACGATCTTAATATTACACAAGTAATTAGAGGCCAAAGAATCTGGTGATTGGGGTATGTGTAGAACATGAACGCAAACAGAGTTGCGAAAAGAGCACAAATGAAGAGATAGATGTATGATGAGATTAACATTAAGCAGGTACCTCTGTCGGAACGTAAAAACTACTCCAGGACAAGGATTGTTCTTAATTGAATCACTTTTATATGATCTGAAGAGGGAATATTGAAACAATCGCTTTCTTAGTTTAGTACCTGCTTGTTTTAATATATTAGATGAAATATAAACTATTTCCTTAAATCATTTGTATTTGGTTTTAATCATTTTCGAATTTGATACCGAACACAATTAAAATGAGAGTCAGGTAATAAATCTGTATATCTAGTAGATCCACCTACCAGATATACTGGCTCACGACCAATTCCCTTGTTCGTGACTACGTTATATTGAATGGAAAGGGCACGACCTAAGCAAATCATAAGCGATAAAATTTTGATCGCATCATGCCTGGTGAGGAAATAAATTAGAAGCCCTTATAATGAAAAGGGTCAATTTCACAACTCGAAATTAAGTTAAACTCTACACTTTAATAATGGCGACTTCAATTAGAATAGCAATGGGATGTTACTGCAAGGATTAAAACAGTTTGTGAGGATTACGCCTTTTGTGACATCCACGAAATTTTAAAGGATAATTGAGGATCAGTATAGATTACGATTCTATCATTTCTTTTTATTGGCGAGAAAAGCTTGAAAAATGTCACCGTTTCGAGTAGATAAGGATAAAAAAGGATGTGTTAATTAGAGGAAACAAAAGTTTTATTTACGATAATTTATAAAAGTTAGAACTTGTTTTGTAATGGGGTAGGAAAAAATTCAGATATGAACGAAATTTCATCACAATGTGAAATATGAAAATATTTTTGCTTTTTACCTTTAATATTCAAACATTTTTCAACTTGCATCTTTCACTTGAACCAAAAGTGTTGAAAACAATTGAAAGTCTGAATGGTGACAAATCAAAACTGTTCATGAGGCTAGGCCATCCGTTTTTTCTACAATTATTAAATATATAAAAAAAACCACAATTCCATCTTAGCACGTAACCAATTCAGGTAGAGACTTAAAACCTAGTGGAAGCAAAGTGAATAGTAAAGAGTGAAAGTAGATATGATTGATCTACAGTTCATAAACAATAATCTATTTCATCGAAAAGTAGCAATAATAGTAAAATAAAACAGAAAAATAGACAAGATAGGAAACAAAGATCGAAAGTTAACCATAAACGTGGGTATCAATAGCATCTGTCCGATTTAGCTGCCATCTTGTATATGTGGCGTTTTTTATCGTTATTTTATTTATATATACAGGCAAAGGCCGAAATAAATCATCTGCTTTAGAATATCAATTCAGTAAACAAAAGAACCATATATGGTTGAGAAAATAGCCTTAAGAAGACAATTGCTTCACATTTCTATGGAATTCTACCAAAAACCAACATATCCTTAACCAAATATTACAATCATGAGATGGTAAGTAAATACCTAAGACGAAACTTACTATAACTTGGTTATCATTTAACAATTACCCTTTCTCAAAAATTATCTCATCTTGCTATAGCTCTTTCGTCGCTTCGTAACGGTTTTACGGCAAAACTCAAGCCCTGGGGCGCCAGTTTTTATTATGATATTCTCCACTTTCTCCGAGCAGAGTCAGTGAAGGAAATAAAACACTCCAAGTGTCAGTATGATGATAACAAATACTCTGAAGCCAGTTGAACAGATTTTATTTGCGCTCTTGGATTGGTAAGCTGGGTATTTGCTGTTAGAGTTACTTACGAAGCTTTGGAGTCTTTGCTGTAGACTGCGTAGTCGACGGGTCGCTGGTTCTTCGAAAACCATCTTTTCTATTCTGAATATTAAGACGGCTACCGGTATTTCCCTTTAACCTGCGCGGATTTCGGTTGGGAAAAATATTTCTACTTACAATGGTATTTTTTGCTTAGATCCACTCCCTGATTAATGCTGACAGACATTGCACCATCCCCTGTCATTTTGACAGGTCTTTATCTTCGTTCGAGTCCCAGTTTCGCTTGTAGACTTCTTTTCCCCTGACTTCTAATATTAGAAGATTTCTCCATAGTCTTGTTTACTAACCTGATTGGTATTTCATTGCTTCATTAAATTTTGGTTTACTAACTGTGTTGTAGGCTTAAAAACAATGAAGAGCATGTAGTTGTAGTTGTAGATTGTATTATTTTCCTACATAATACAGTTGTTTTATGGTAAACACTTGGTCTGTGGTATCTCTACATTGAATGAATCCCGCTGCAATAATATTCGAATCCCAATTTTCCAATCTTTTCATAACTATTCTTCATACTATTTTCTATGCAAAATCCTCTGTATTTTCAACTAATAGTTTGGTGACCAGTCTCAGAAGACGAAGGCTACTGTATAGGTTTAAACAAAGTTTTTAGCATTCAAATATCCCTGAAGAAAACCAAATCTTCTACAGTATCCAGAGTACGGAGAAGATGTAGACTCGCAATATACGATCAGATTGTAGAACAAGAGATGTCATTCAAATATCTAGGAGCGAACATAACAAGTAATGGAAATCTAAAGGACATACGCGATAGAGACCAGAGCAGAGAACACCATGAGTAACCGGCTTTTAAGAACTATTGAAATGGAGAGACCACGTGAACAGAATGTCAGATGACAGGTTGGCAAAGACTACAAAGGAAGTAAAACCGAATACATCTCGACCACCAGGACGATCACCTACAAGATGGTATGAAAGCTGGTCTTCATCATCCCAGCTGCAGCTAGGCAACAACTGATGCAAACACAGGACTAATTCCTAACGTATAATGAAGAAGAAGAAGAAGTTTAGTGACCTTATATATCAGACTAATAACTGCACTGCTACATCCATTAATTAGTCTCTCTTGTTTCCATATTTGTGTTAATTATTAGGCACTGGCCGCCTAGGAATTTCAGGAACTCTGCTGCCCGAAGCGTTAATTGTTTCAAAGTTTCTTGATTTCCTCCTGGATATCTAGCTCCGTAGATTATTGCTCCCTTCGACTTAAATGAAATCATTTTCCTCAAAACAATTACGGTTTTTTTGTTTCTCAAAACATATACCGCACTTGGGAATAATTGTTCTTTAGGTTTAATTGATTGTTAAGCATTCTTCCTAAATTAGTTTAGCAAGATAATGTCTGTAAACTATCCCTCTACGTAGCAAACTTGAGTTAATGTATTCATACCAACCGTTTATATCTCATTACGTGATCTATGTACACAATTTCTTAAAATATTCCAAAGTCCAGATTCGTGAAAACGACGTATACTATAAACAATTAATGTCAACTTTGACGTGGCACAACTGGTTATTAATGTATATAAATACGACAGAGTTGGAAATTAAATTTTTCGGTAGCTCCTCAAATTCATCGTAAATGTCGACAAAAAAAATGACACAGTAAATTGGAATAGAAGGAAGTCTCTCAAATTTTATTATACGGGGGTGATTGGCAGCAATTTCGCTTCGTATTTTTGTTCTCCGATACGCTTTTCATGCCTATTTTATATTTTACGAAAGCCGAGAGGAAATTATCTTGGTGGTGGAAAGAAAATATTAATACGGTAATATTATTATTTTTTGGCTGGTGAAAGTGTTGAAGTTTGATGATATACAGGATAGGTAAGTAATTCTATATAACCCATAGATGCGTCTCATTTTTTCTGTTCATAACTCCTGAAATATTATGTTATATTGAATAAATCATTATAAAATGGATTATTATGGTTATAAAATGGTTATTAAAACACAAATTTTAGAGCCAGAGTTCACCATACATGACTTGGTTGAATACTATCTTAAACGGTCCTCACTTGGTGCAAATAAAATACACCACTAGAGGTCTTTACGGCGCTAAAGGATTCTATAAACATGAACAGTGCCCTGGTTTAACATATGATTTATATAAAGGATATCTTAAATAAACCATGAATTAACATATAAATTATTTGACGAGATAAATAAGGTTTGACAACATTCTTTGATTCGTTTAGATTGGATTTGTACACATACGGGGCTGATCAAACTTGATCAAACAAATATACACCTAGCGAGGTGTTGAAAAAACTGATTAGTTTTCATTATATTCTTTCTTCATTTCCACACCCTTTTCAGAACGCGTGACTAAAGCTTTTATGTGACTAGAATAATAGAATCAAAATGTTTTTTTTTTTAATATCATAATCGCTGAAACGAGATCAGATAAGGGCTATATGGTGGGTGTTCAATATCTGTGAAGACACATTCGCGTATAATAGAAGTAAACGCACACCTTGACAGATTATGCCGCCCCTTTTTTGATAATGTATTGAGGCAAATCTCTAAGTAACTCTAATACGCTATTATTGCATTTGATTGCTTGAAGTCCCAAAAGATTCTAGCCTCCACTTCTTTGGTGTTTTGAGACATTTGCTTTTTTGGCTCTCTTTTCCGATACCACTCCCTGGAATCTCTTTTGGATATCACATTATAGTAAAAGAACATAGTTTCATTAGAAGATACGAAGACCGAAATTTCAAAAAATCCATATTGAATGAATATTTACATTTGTATATATCAGATAAAAGCAAATTTAAAGTGAATGATTGCAGTCATTTACGCCAAAACATCATCTAGACTGTCATTTTCAATGAAATAGTCCGCCACTGAATTTATTTTTTCATTATGATTATTTAACACTACCCGTGGATGTTGTTGCTCCTTTTTCTATTTTTAAAAAATGTGTTGAGAGCAAATGTATGTGTAATCCTTTGGTAGATCCTCATTCGTTTTCAAAATAGTTGGAAAAAGACTGCATTGTACGGTATTATTGTCTTTTGTGGTTGAAAAATAACTCCATATTGAAGTTGGCGCTCCATCTTTTTTATCTTTTAAATAAAAGCTTGCTTTAGAAAGTGACATCGAAAGAAATATATACGCTAACAAACCAAGATGGTTGCCAAATGTCAATTGTTTTCCCGGGATTAGTTAATTACAATCCCGAAGTTTTCGAAATATAAAATCGTCGGGGATCCCAGGACTCGAGATCCCGGGATCTAATCCTCTATTTGAGACCTAACTTATTCAATTTTGCCATCGTTTTTAACGAAGGCAAAACTGCAATTCCTTCTTCGTCAAGTGAAGTCGTCTTTCCGCACTAATAACTACGTATTCATTGTTTTTTCCTTTTACAGACAATGGATGAATATCAGTATCTCAAAATACTGATGCCATAATCTTACCAGCCGACTTTTGTGTCTCTCCAGCTTTCGGAATGATAGAATGATAGAACCAAGTTTCATCCATTGAACAGCGTCAAATACTGTTCGGTATCATCAATTCCTTGTTGATTTTGGTCGCTGATACAGCACCTATTTGAAGAAATCTTTTGCATGCCCAAATATTCATTCACGATATTTCCAACAGGTTCGTTTGATTTCTTTAGGGTCCCAGTTTCACTTTACTATTATCAAGCCAAACCTTGGCTTCAATAGTATTCTTTGCCAAAAAGCAATGCTTTATTAGCATGCGAAATTCATTGTTTTTTTTTTAAACAAAGTTGGTCCAATCAAAATGCTATAAATCAGAAAATACGACAACTGCCAAATGTCAAAATTGGGGCTAACTAAAAATCTACATTACGAACTTTTCAGGCCAACTAATATTGTAATATGATACACGATGGAAAACTTTACTAAAAATAATTATTTTCTCAAATAGTTGCACAAAAGTATATTCCATAAAAATGCAATTTATTCATTTTCAATCAATTCAAACCTTCGTTCAATAAAGTAAATAATGTTTTATTTACATCGAGGGAATTTTTTATTTTAATTAAATCTGCGCGTTTATACTACTTCATCATTCTGTGAAAGGTTTGATAGGATTTTTTGTAGTTAAATGAACTGTTTGTTTTGTAGCATGGTTTATTAAAATTTACCGGTAGCTATAATTCATTCCCATTTTAAAATCTTCATACAAAAGCAGTCTGAAAGAAAAGAAAATATGAGGGAGATGTTTACTTTTATATAAAACAGAGAACGTGTTTTGTAGGAAACAACTCTTATAGTAAGGAGCCCGAGATGAGTTTTATTGAAGCACAACAGATTGAGGGGGCAACCTTGCAACTTATTGAGCACCTGTTGATTTCAATACTATTAGAAAAAATCTTCGATACCTTACAGTGAAGACGTTGGATGTTTCCTATTGGATTGATTGAAACCGAAGAATTAATTTCAAACAAGTTCAATTCATGTGCAGACAATGTCCTGGTGTCATTTTTTCGATAATTTTCATTAACTATGTTCTTGAGAAATCTTGAAGAAGGAAACCTATCAACGACTAGTATTACGCGAAATTCCTGCAACGTTTGAGTGAAACTGCAAGCACAATGGGTGGCGCATTTGCTCTAACTCGAGTAAAAACACTTTCAAAGCAACAGACCAGAATTTTTACCGTTTCATAACCATAGGAAGGCATAGGTGACAAAAGAACAATTGAGAAGTTGTAATGGAAAGGAAAAATCAGTTCCAAGAAAAGCAAGGTCATGACATTCACTTTATTCAGAAAGCAAAATCTATTAATAGCGAGTATTATGCGAATTTATGGTAACGGTTGAACGAAGATGTTGTTCTTTCAGGGAAATGTTGAAAACAAACTTCAATATGTTCATTATAATTTTCATCGGCTTACGAATTTCTTATAATGTAATTTTATGCATTAAAAAACAAGTCCTTGACATCGTAGAGTGTCGTCTCTGGGCATCGGTGAAAAATTTATGGTTCGCTTACTTTCCATGATATTTAAATTTGAACCGTCGTTATCGAAGATCGTCGCGCCAATTCCTCTTAAGTCAACACAATTTTATGGATCTTTCGAATTTATAGTCTCTCTTATCACTATTTTCGATAATCGATTTGTTTTTTTTTTGACATAATCATCATGCGATGGCATCTTAATACAAAATAACAAACGAGAAAACGTTTTGAAGTAATAAAATGTTTCAAAGCACAAAACGAAATTGTTGATTCAAATGAAATATATACGGGAGTTGTTTGATTTTTAAGAATGAAATGTTTAGATAATTCAGCAGACAAATATTTGTACATGTTGTTATTTGATGACTAAAGGATTGTCTTATCATTATTAATAGTTATATATACGATTGGCGCCATCACTTGACGAGATGTGAAACAATGATTTTTACTAGCTCCATCTGACATGACAAGCTTGACATCTTGACAAATCGCGATCGTTTTAACAAATAGGCAATCTATGAAAAGCAATTTCAAAATAAAACTGGAAATAATAAGGTTGAAATCCGACAAACCACACAGAAAATTACAGCACAAGCTTTTGTTTACCCTATTTCGGCCAGTTTTACAAGTACATCAGGTGATTTGACAATTTGCTCAATGTCTAGTTTAACAGTTATAGCCGAGAAGGATGATCGAGATTATTCCAAACGAGACGATCATTAAATAGCTGGATGGTGACGGTCTTGGTTGGTCAGCGATACAAGTGAAAAATAACTAGTAAAGAAGAAGCGAAAGATGATAAAGCAATACAAATGATAAATCATAACGTGTGATTTTCAGGAAACGCAAGCAAAAGAAGAGTAAAACTGCGAGCTCCAAGTCATGTACACTAGACAGTGGTCTCAAGATTAAGAAGACTCATAGAGGAAAGTTCCAAGAGCCCAAGCTTGGTCCAGGCTTGGTCCAGGCTTGGCCCAAACATGTAGAACTCTGGGCCAAGCTTGTAAGATTGTAATATGTAATAAAAAATACCTACATTGAATAAACTAGAGATGGGATTGATCAGACCAATAAAAAAAAGTATGGCTGCTGACGGACTAAAATACTCGAACGACGCCGTATGTGACCGAACAACCGAAGCTTGGTCCCCAATGAATGGCCAAGGTTAGGTTAACCAAGATTGGCCCAACCTTGGTCCAAGCCTGAGTTGTCAACGAATGGCCAATGCTGAAATATCCAGGCTTGGCCCAAGCTTGGGTAATTATTGGTATGGCCAAGACTGGGTCAATCAACCTTGACCCGAGCCTGGGTTGGCAATAAATGGCCAAGGCTGGGATACCCAGGCTTGGCCGAGCTTGGGTAATCATTGGTATGGCCGAAGCTAAGTTAAGTAGCCTGGCCCACGCATGGGCCACTACAGGTACGCCGAAGCTAGGCTTCCCAGGACTGGCCCAGGCTTGGGAAGCCCCTTTGGGCTTTGGGCTTTGAGCTTTGAGCACGTTTTTGCGTTTCACGGGTCTAATTAGGACTAAACTACAATCATAAACACCCAAGAAATAATTCACAGTAAAGAATAATGATCAAATCAACCGGTACTTGCAATATGAAGAAGAAATGTTAAATTTGTTAAAATTTATGATTTTGAAATGGATTATTATGGGGTGGGAGAAAAATTACGGAAGTATTTTAAATGTAAAAGTAGTAGAAACTTTAATCATAAGTGCATGAATTGATCAATATTCAACACGGAGGTGAACTAAGGAAACGAAGTAGAAAATTGGAATAGATTCTCATAAATCCAATCTTCACCCTAACAACTCTCTAGTAGATTAGTTCGTGGCCCCAAAACATATTTATTGCGTGAAACCTTTCGAAGTTCCAAGCAGTAAATTTTACCGACCAAAAGTTTACTTTTGAGGGAAACATTAACGTGTTGATGATAATCCCCAATATTTCGCAATTCAACTTTTTATAATAATTGAACATAATTCGATTTAGTAAATATTCAGATATGTGACATTTGCCGCATTAATTATTTAAGAGAAGTTTACTGATTTTATTGACGAGTTGATGAAGTTTTAATTGAAAATTGTAAAACGACTACATCAATTAACACATAATTAAATGCTCCCAAAGGCTAAATTTACTCGTTCTCTCATTAACTCTCAGAAATTAAAATAACTTTTTGAAATTAGTACGTTAAAATATACGCATACAGTATAACAAATATATAATATATATAAACAAGATGAAATAATATTTTCTTTGATAAAAATTTCTGTAATAGAAAAACAGAAATCTTACCTTCGCTAGAATTGATGACGAAAAAACCCTCGGGGTTGCCAGAGGTGATCTTGTATGTTATTTTTTGGTTAGGGTCCTTATCCCTATCCGTAGCTCTTATTTGAAGAACTGTGGTGCCTTCGGGACTCTCTTCGGGAATGTTTGGATAGTAAACCGCCTCTTCGCTTAAAGGAACGTTGTCGTTTTCGTTTAAAACTTCGATATACACCTAGAAATAAATAAATTTTCAGTACAAAAAATAAAATTAGTTCAATTGATGATATTTTCGCGATATATATACGATTAAATCACAAACGGTTTTATTGAAAACGACAAAATTAAATCACTATCAGAGGCTACTTCTAGGATATGTTTGATAGTCACGTCAAACAACTAAATATTTGAATAAGAAATTTGTTGAATTAGTTTTTGCTTGTATTCATCCGATTTATCAGCTCATGACTTTTTTTGTCCTCAAAGAAAAGATGCGCGGACCTCAAGAAACTGTTTGTTTCCAAAACCACATTCCTAAAATATTAGAGCGAAAGAAATAGGATTTAACATTCGTTCTTTCTTTGAATTGCGTACATCACTATTCTCTTAGACCCAAAAATTTCAAACTTTGACTCATCACTCCATAAAACTCTTTCACACTCTTCATGAGTCCAATTTTTATGTTCCTTCGACCACTGCAGTCCCTTAATTTTATTCTAACGTCTTAGATGAGGTTCTTCGCTGCCATCGAAAAAAAAACCGCTTCTCTCAATTTTATTTTCACTTATATTCATTGATCTGAGCTGTTAACTCTTTGTCCGTGAGTAGTCTATGACGTTTACTGATCAATACAATTCGTTTATATTCAGTAATTGTAGTTTTTCAACGTTTTCTATCGCCAAACCTTCTGGTGGATGCATATTTTGTCACGTTGTAATCCACAGTACGTCTTTAATTCGGCAGCAATGGTATGGTTACTTTTACTTAAGACTATGAAGACTTGAGATCAATCCACGAGTTTCAACCGATAGAACGAAAACAATTCGTATACAAACTTCGCAAAAAGATTTCTTGGTTCAAAAAGTATAAATCACAGTACGTTCTCGCGGCTCAAAGGGCTAACGTGTAAAAACTTTTGACCGGGAGTGTTTATGAATCTAGCCAGAGAACAAAGACAAAGAACATGCAACGTTTTGCTTCAACGTTGTCATAGAAAACAGATTTTTAGGCACTGGATAACTGTAAACAAAAAATTGGTACTATATTTAAGCAAAATGTATGTTCAAAAGCTAGTTACATTATGATTAATCATTAATCGCTGCTGTCAGATACTTTCTTGATTTAGATATATTCTATTGTTTTGCTATAAAATATTGGTTTCCATTATTCTAGCTACTAAATGTTTCCAATTTAGCTCTGTACACACAGATGGTGCTGTTATTATCAAATCCATATGAAGTTTATGATGTACCAACTTTCAAAAGATACAGTACAAGCTCAGCAATAGCTTCAAAAGGACTGGCTACTCCAGACAACATGAAAAGTCCACTAATTGGTTATATCTAATCGTAAATTAAAATTGTGTGAGATAGTTGAAGTCCTGAAGATATCAGAATGCAGTGTATTTACAATTAGGCATCAACATTTCACCATGAGAAAGCTTTTTTCGAGGTGGGTGCCGCGTTTACTCACAGTCGATCAAAAACAACAACGTGTTGATTATTCAGAGTAGTGTTTGGCCGTGTTTACACGTAATAAATACGTTTTTTTGAGTCGATACGTAATAATGAATGAAACATGGATTCATCACTTCATTCTGGAACCAAAACGATCATCATCTGAGTGGACTGCAGCCGGCGAACCACGTCCGAAACGTCCAAAGGAACAACAGTCAGCTGGGAAGGTTATGGCTTCAGTAATTTGGGATGCGAATGGTATATTGTTCATCGATTATCTTCAAAAGGAAGAGACAATCAATAGCGAATATTACATAGAGTTGTTGGATCGGTTGAATGCACAAATCAAGTAAAAACGGCCGAAGAAAAAACCACTGTTTCACCGACTCACAAGTCGATGGTAACGATAGTTGAATTGAGCGAATTACACTTCGAATGGCTTCCTCATCCACCGTATAGTCCCGATCTGGCCCACAGTGACTTCTGACTATTTGCTGATCTCAAAAAAATATACAAGGAGATTAGATTGATGAACAAGCACGACTTATTGGGTGATGTGTTATAAAACGATTAGTTCTGCATTGAATATTGTTGTAAAAGAAAAGAGTTTAACCTTTGAAATTCAAGTTAAGATAGGGATTATTTTCCAGTTCCCCTTTAAACATTTAGACTAAAATGCTGTGTATTGACGTAGCACTAACAGAAATGTACTAGATGCAAGCAGTATAGTTGCGTGATATTTTAATGATTCATTAATAAACTATGTACTAGATAAGATTCCGTCTCAGAATTTAAATTGAAAATTATGTTCTCTTTGAGAGTTACAAACTCTCATTCCGAGCAAATTTATTTACGTCGGTAGAGTATAATCGCTAATGAAAGACCAATGAAGGGAAGCGAAAGCAAATGGTATATAGCTCGATGTTGAGGGGATATTCGATTTTTTGGTTGATTAGAATTCATCGTCTACACCAGGGGTTAGGCAACCTTTTTGAGTCAGGAGGGTCAAAAATTACAATTAACTAAATTTCAAAGTTTCTAAAGAGCTAGAAATTTTTTGTTGCCAACAATAAATAATACTCACGCGAATAAAAGTTTTTGATGGAAAAAAAATATTTTATTACTAATATCTATTCTTTCATATATTTGTAGTGTTTTTAACAATAAATTAGATAATAAACATACATATTTATATGGAATTATTAGATAATCATCTATCATTTAAAAGATAGAAAATAAAAGAAAAATTAAACATTTACTCCCAATCCTAATTTGTACTTCAATAACAAACAATTGTGCAAACATTCAATGGGAGCCATGGCTTTTCATGGTTTTTAAGTAAAAAATTCGAACTTTACAATGTAAATAATATTATTGTTTACTTATTGTTTTATATTTCAAACATGACTCTAAATTTTCATTTGCTGGTTGGCTTCTCACAATACTTTTACTTATATTGACCCACGAATATGTTGATTTGAAGATAATCGGCACTCCAAACGCCATCGCCACCCTCTTTACCTCACTGTACCAATTTTGAAGACTATTCTCAACATTTGTTGCGTTACTTACATACATTTCTGGACTCTGGACTGTAAATTTTCCACTGCCCTTTTTAAATCGATCAATTGCATTTATAGAGATCCAGTTTCAATTCCAAATGTAAATTTCGTTACTATTTGTGTTGAGAGGATTTACTATGAATGCTGGAGTTCAAATTAATGTTTAACTTTCTTCATAAGTGTGCCGAAGTAAGTCTAGTCAACAATTGCACTGGTTTCATCGCGATATTGCTCTAAAGATTGAAAATTAAGTCATTTACCGTTCTGAGTATGTTCTACACAAAAAGAATTAGTTTTTCTTCAAAACAAATCAATTATTCTACCTAAGCTCAGTTTCCCTTTCCTTGTAATTTTAGATTTAGTTCATTTAAATTCGCAGTGATATCCACCATAAAGTAAAATTTTTGTAATCATTTGTTGGAACTGATAGAGTCCTTTTGATGCTATTAACAATTTTGATTACCAAATTCATAACCTCAACTATTTTGGCCGGAAATATTTGGGCTTCTTGGTGTATTATGCAGTCAAAGATAATTTCGTGGTACATTTTGTTCTGAAGAATCGTTATTGTCCTTCTATTTTCCCTGTCATACTTCTTGATCCATCAGTTGCTATTGGAACGATTTTATTTAAATTTATCACATTGTCTTCAAGGCATTTTTGCACGGCTTTTTCTATATTTTCCCCTCTAGTTTATCCCAAGGAGCGGTTGCAATCCTAGAAGTTTTTCATTTGTATCTTGGAAAGATATATACTTAACAAAATGTGCCTTGTCTTTTATGTCGCAAGAGTCATCGATAGCAAGTGACAAGGCAGAAGAAAGTTGAACATCTTCCACGTGATAATGTTCAATTAGAAGACATTTTAGTTATTCTATTTTTAGATGCAAGTATAAAGAAATCGATGTCTAATCCTCATTAACAGATTCAGAACGATTTTTTCTATAAAATAAGTAATTATTCCCTATGGAACTGAGGAGCCGTAGTTTCACATCCAAAGAGCCGCAGGTTGCTGACCTCTAGTCTATACGAATGAAGAATGAAGAATTCTAGCATATCTTCTTGTCTGGATATTGTTATATCTGGAACTAATAAAAAATAGACCGAGAGGAAGACCAAAATCCAGTTAGTAAGACCAAATAAGCGCAGACTAAATGTACTAGAGGCCACGAATCGGAAGGCCACGGAAATAGTGAAACTTAAGAAACGTAGAGTTGAAAGAGAGAATTGAAGCAGGCAAAAAAATATACTGCAGTCTCCAGCCAATATTAAAAGAAATAAATACTAGAATAAAAATTAAGAAGACAATAATAATAACAACAATAACTAGATTTATGTAAAGACTAAAAGAAGTCGAAATGTCAAATTTTCATCTATCTTTAAAAAATTATAAAAGAAACTAATTTTAAATCAGAAGAGATCTAAAATCAAGAACATACAGACAATATGCCAAACTGCTTTGGCTTGTTCTGGGGCTACCTGTAATCCGTAACAACATCGAAACTAGTCAGTAGTTACACCCTCTTCTTGCAATTGCGAGCCATTGGGAATGTTTGTAATGTTGTAATTCAATATTCTTCGAGGCATTAGCCAGGAAAGTAGTTGTGTTCTCGTTCCAAGAACGGCGTAATACATTTTCGAAATATTGAATTTCAGAGGTGAAAAATAAAAATCTTTATTTTGAAACACACACGCACACACACACACACACACACACACACACATATATATATATATATATATATATATATATATATATATATATATATATATATATATATATATATTCATACCGTGTTGGTTTTGTGATGGTCACGAAGTTTTATTACCCTGTTGCAAGTTAACTTATCAAGTATTTCTGTTGAATTCCATTTTTTTACAATTTCCATTTTCTTTTCATCGCAAATATAAAATGTTTGTCAAATAAAAACAAAATGGTCAACGCCCAAACAAAAATGACATCTCTAAAAGGTATCATCCATGCTCTAGCATCAATAAAGACGGTCCCTAGAATCATTTCCGGGGTAAAAACATTCATAGAGTGTGAGCTTTATCACCTGGAAAATGTAGTTTTTTATCTTGGACAGTTATTTTTCACATGCGTTGGACGGGATTGGATGTTTTGAAGATACACTGGAAAAAGCTGCTTTATATAAAATAATGATTTGCGATGGCCCTCATAGGATGAAAAGTGAAAATTCTTAATATAATATATACGAGCTGTGATCAAAGATGCGGTAAATTATTTCATTAGAACCAAATGAAATGATTACAAAATTTTAATACTTCCAGCGTTATATCCATGGAAGGAAAAATTGCAGAAACGCTACTACGCGATCATCTCAATGTCTGAGATGACGTAAAAACGTTTACTTTATAAACCTGATGAATAAATCGGTCATAGGCAGACAGGAAAACCAAATCAAAAGCAATAAGTTAGAAATAAGAAATTAAGCCGTTAACCCATTATTCAGAATTTTTTCTTTGTATATCCTTTTGTACCAAATTTTAAATTCTCCATTAAGTTCTCGAATAGTCAATTGCAAGTTTGACAGAACATATTTGCAAATTTTTTCTTGTGCCTAAGGTCGAAAGATCTCTCAACCTTTCCTTGACCTGAACTACTTCAGTTACATCTTATACTACTAGTAAATAGTCTACAAAATTGTTATATTAACACCAATTTTGTAATTCCTTGTGATTATTGCACTTTTTTGCAACTTGAAACAAAAATTAATGTTAATGCGTTGTATGAGATTCATACTTCACGATGGACACTTATGATCTCACTAAAGCGGCTGTGGTAGCAAACTGAAAAGCTACAATGGTTTCAAATTTTTGATCTCAACAAACAAGAGTATTAGATATACTAAGGGGCGATTTTTTACAGTTACACAAAGTTTAATTATAATGAATAAAAAAATATGAATAGAACATTTTATGACATAAATATTATATCGGCCATGTGTCTGTTAAGTTGGTCAATTGTCTCTAAATAAGTACATAAGTTTCAACCTATAGTTTCTTGATTTTACCCATATTAAAACTTTTGAGTCTGAATTTGCGATAACGAAAATGATTTCTATAAGGACTACAAAATAAGATTTATGGGTCAAAAAAGTATAAATCTTGCGTCTCAAAGGGCTAACAAGGACTAAACTACAATCATAAACACCCAAGAAATAATTCACAGTCGAAGGATAATAAGCAAATAAATAAGTACTTCAATTTCACTTACAAAATAGAAACACGCATTGGTTTAAAGTTTCTGGTGGGTATGACACCGTTTCGAACTTGACTTGAAAATATGAAAGAGAAATTCCTTAAAGTTTATTATATTACAATTTAATGAATGTTTTGTGGGGTGGGAAATAACTTTTAACCGTTAGTGTACGTTAACTACTATTTTGATCAAAAAGTTCAATAATTACCAAGCTCTGGTGTAAATCTATAATGAAATGTTTAACAAAACTAAACAAAAAGTATAGTTTTTCCAATATCAATTGAAGAAGACAGTTATGCGAAGAACAATCAATATTTTATAAATACGCACGGCAATCATGTTTACTGCCCGTGTAAAATTCGGTAAACATCTAACAAACCGTCAGTCCAAGTGGACTCCATCATCTCCACTGTATGGAAACATCGAATCGTGAACATAAATGTATTTATATTGGCCAAAGCTGTATGTACACAATTTCTTCGAAATATTCTTACCAGACAGTCTCCGATAAGCAATGGCGTTGTTTAGTGAGATTCATTTAATTCTTAAATGTCTTTAAAAAAATAGAAATATGGCGTTGTTTAGACCATGGGCGAATGAAGACAATGAAATTGCACTGTGTAGTGAAAATAAAGAGAGGTAAGAATTTAATAATAAAGATTTAGATATATAAACACAGGAAGTTATTTTAAAAAGGAAAATATTCACAAAATTGAATGGTGTAAAAAGGAAAGGAATTAAAATAGTACAAGCTGGAAGAAAAGACGGTTTCGTGTCTAATGGTTTATTAATATCTACTGACAAAATTAAAAACTGTGCAGCTGATTATCATGACTGCAGAATGATTTGAAACGTGGTTTAATGAACAGCTTTTACCTAACATTTCACCACAATCAATAATCGTTATGGACAACGCATTCTACCACTCGCGGCAACTCCTGAAGACACCAAATTGTAGTAGTAACAAAGCTCAAATTTTAGCATTTATGTCTGAAAAAAAATTCCTATTCCTGTCAGCGATCGTAAGACCCAACAAACAAAAAATTGCTTACTGTTGTTGAAGGTATAAAGTTAGAGGACATTTATTATATTGACAAACTGTGCAAAGAACAAGGTCATAGGTTTCTCAGACTACCTCCTTACTATTACATATTTAACCTTATAGAGTTAATATGTGCAAACGTAAACTAAGAATTATGAAAAAATAATCAGTCTCCAAAACTGGGTAAAGATGTTGTTGAACAGCCAAGAGGTTTGGAAAACTGTGCTGAACATGTTATCAAAGAAGATGATTAGGTGGTATCACCCTCCTTACAACCCTTCATTATTCAATCAAATGATGACTCTAGTTCAGACGATTATTTATCAAAATACTTTGGAATTGAAATGTTTTGTTTTATTTACGAAGGATTTATTTCCCTTCAAGGTTTTTGCTATGAAATTTCGTTTTCCAGAAGAAAAAAAACGAATAGGGTACAAAAACCGTTCAGTCACGTCTGGTATTCTGTTTAAACCAAACTCTCTTACAAGCCGTTACATTTGACTCGTCTATTTGCGTTTTATAATTTAATATTCAGTTGTAGCAAGTTAACGAGGTATAATAATGATTTTCGTTGCATCTCTTTAAGGAGTAAAGAGATTGTTGAACTCGTAAAGAAAGTTCTAGCAGCACACCGCCAACAGGTTTGGAAAAACTGTGTTGAACATGTTATCAAATAAGAAGATGATTATGTGGTATCACCCTCTTTACGACCCTTCACTTTGGAACTGAAATGTTTTTTTTTCTTTTGTTTTATTTGCGAAGAATTTATTTTTCTTTATGGTTAGGTTAGGTTAGGTTAGGTTCAGTGAATCTGTCTAAATAACGGTGTACATTCTGTAACCGATTAGTTGAAATAGATGATGAAATTTATTACCGTATTTTTTGTTCTCACCTCGTCTTTTCGACCAATTTTCGTGTAATATCTGATTCGTTATAAAAATAAATTTTCAACTGGCTTTGCGGATCGAATTTCGTTTTTATTAGCATTGTTCAATTCATTCAGGTTCCAAATACTTTGACACATATTTTTATTAACAATAATTTGAACCGAACGGTTGGAATACTCTCATAAAATTGGAAACGTAGTGAATCAAAACACGTATTCTAATTTGAAAATGCGAAAAACCATCGAACAGCGCTTCGAAAAATAATATTTACAATGCCTTTTAATCCACAAAATTTGTGTTCTTTATATTCGTACTCTATTCATTTTTGTTTATTGATAATATGATAACAAAGCGAACAATCGAAAACGAAAGATAAAAAAGTAGTTAACTTCAATAACTGATTATGCCGATTGTAAATTTGAATAATAATTTTGAAAAACTATTTTAAATGATTTTGAAATGTTATAACCTTTGCAAAATATTCAATAAAACAAAAACAAAGATTCAAATTAAGCATTCTTTTAATATAGAAGCAGAAAGAGACTAAGAACAGGCAGAAAGAGAAGACAGATATACAACAGGAACATGGGCGACTAGAGATAAAAAAGAGTGAGGTGATGGAAGGCGGATAGAAGGCGATAGAAAAACGAAAAATAGGTCAATCACCAGGGATGAGACGACATAAAGACCGGAATAGCATTGCCATTGGTGGAGCTTTTGTAGTACTGATTTCTGCCGCTAGATCCTGCCTAGTGCAACTCATCGCCAGTTCAGTACCGCGCGGGCCGTTGACCTGCCACGTTCTGTTCGTCACTAGTGATCGTTTCTGCTATAGCTGTTTTCACTGCTGCTTCGTTTTTTTATGATGGCAAATTTAAGTGAACAACGTGCCACCGTGAAATTTTGTTTTCTACTCGATAAACACGCTGCTGAAACTGTTTTAATGTTGAAAACTACTTACAAAGATGATGCTATGGGGAAAACTCAAGTGTATGAGTGGTTTTCTCGATTTAAAAACGGCTAAATGTCGATTGATGACAAACCTCGTTCTGGACGTCCATCAACTGCCCGAAAAGATGAAAATGTTGAAATAATTCGAGAGCTTGTGCACACAGATCGTCGACAGACAATTGGTCAACTGTCTGAAATCAGTGAAATATCTTTCTATCTATCTATCTTGGTTCAGCAAACAGTTTTTGGTTGAAAATAACTGCCCCACGCACCTTACTCGCCTGACCTGCCTTGGTGCGACTTTTTCTTGTTTCCACGCATGAAAATGGGCATGAAAGGACGGCGATTTGAAAACATTGAAGACATCATGATAAGAACGAGTCAAAGCTTGCAGCCATCTCTAAAGATGAGTTCAAACAGTGGAAGCACCGTCGCTGGGACAAATGTATTACTTGTAATGGAGAGTATTTTGAAGGGTACACGGTTGTTTTGTAAATATATAGCATTTAAAAAATAATTCCGGTTATTTTTGGGTACCCAGATGAGTGGAAAATAGCAAGAAAAGCACCCATCCACAAAAAACTATAGATTGCAAAAATGATGAAGAGATATCGCTACTCAGTACTACATACAAGCTCTTTGAACGTATAATTGAAGCTAGATTAAGACAGGAGGTAGATAACACATTAAATGACACCCAAGTAGCATAGTAGAATAGTTTGAAAAGAGCGAAGTCATTCAATAAAACAATCATCAACTCCAAGCTTCTAGAATATGGAGCATCGACGAAACTGATGTTCCAACAGTCTTAAAACCGGGTAAAATAATAGCAGCTAAAGAAAAACATACTGTTGGTTTTGTTGGCACTAATGAAACAGTAATTGCGACAGGATTCATGGAATGTTATGTGTGGTCAGTACTGGTGTACTGGAAACTTGGACCTTGAAATCTCAAATGATCAAAAAACTTTGAGATGTGGATCTATAGACGCATCCTGAAGATACCCTGGACTGACAGAATCATTAACGACGAAGTACTAAGACGCATTGGTCTCAAAAGAAAGCTGTTGACAATTATCAAGATAAGAAAAACATAGGACACATCTTACCAAGAAGGAAAGAAAGGGATCAGCAGGAAGAAGAAATCCTGGCTCCGTATCATAAGAGAATGGACAAATTTCAGCGTCGAAGAATTGTTTCATGTTGCGAGGGACAGAGACGCATTTAAAAACGTGGTCGTAAACCTTCAATGAGAAGACGGCATGAGAAGAAGAAGAAGATAACCATTCGTCTCATCTAGCAATTAAATAAGTTGAAATTGAAGAATAATTGTCTGATAATGTTTTCTTTTTAACCCCATTGTGATTAACTTTTTTTATTATTATTTTAACAGTAACTTAAACTGATTTGAACAAAACGCGTATCAAGTGATAATAACAAATATTTTTTCTTTTGTAAAATTGACTTCAATTATGTGCCATTCGCACAAATGAGACATCTCTTCCAAACATACTCTTTGAGAAGAAAACAGATTTGAAATTGAGCTATCAGATAAAGTTGATTCCTGAAAATTATCATCAAGCGCATTTGGTACTTTTTGGAAACAAGTTTCCCATATATAATGGGAAGAATTAAAAATTGATATGAAGAATTATATATAAAAAAATGGCTAATGTCGCAATTCACCGCGTTAATCGAATCTATATTAATAAATAATCTAAAATATGGTGAATAACTATTGTTAAAAAATTGATAACGTGTTTAACGTTAATGAAACCGCTCCCGTATGATTTTCCTCATCACAAACTCATGAATATTACATAAGACAAGCTGAGATATGAAAATAACAAAAAATAAATAAAACCATTCTTAATGCGAGTATGAATGAACGTTTCTCAATCGCGTCAGCCCACGACGTTTAACAGCTTTCTCCATAATATGCTGAACTGAACATAACAGCGTGGGTGGTTAACAGTGTTTTTTTTTCACCACGTCGCGCACGATTAAGATTGGGTCGAAAATATAGCCTATAGCAGGTGAATTAATTTATGTGCACTCGATTTTTAACACCTGAATCGGTGTTATTATTACATTTACCTTAATTATAACACATCGGTCGATTCATTGGATAATGAATATATTTGTAGAGTGAATATCTATCTTTTTTGATGGGCCAACCATCTTATTTTTTTATTTGAAGTTTTATTAAACCGGTTGTTTATTTATTTTGAGGTTATGATATAAGAAGTAATAGTTTTGAGTTAATTACATGCCAACTAAAGACATTTTTTAACTGAATATTATGATTCCAGGATAGGGTAATTTTATACCTTCGCGATCCCCTCGTTTTTTGGCCCTAGAAAATCGAAAAATCATCTGATTTCGATGAATTTACGAAAAACATTATGAGACTAAAAAAATTAAAACTTATATTAGTTTCTGGGCTTTAAATATTCATGAAAATGCACTCATTTACATATAATTGTTGATAACTTTTTTCCAAATAATCAAATTAAGTTATTTTATTATTTTTCATAATCTACCCAAAAAAAACGAACAAATTGAAAAAAATTATATTAAAATGTTGATTTATCATGTTTTTATAATTAAAAATAATGAAAATTTCTCTTAAAATTGCACCATATAATCGTTTGTACCTTTTTTATTAAGTAATCATTAAAGTTATATAAACAAAAACATTTTTAAAATCACTTATTGTAATCAACTGTACAATATTAAAAGTTAACTTTGAAAAATTGAAACTTTTTCTGAGGATTACTGTTAGAGGTTAAAAATGAATAAAGATTTTTTTCTAAAATGTTCGTTTTTTGTGTAAATTAACAAAATAATTATACGAACTGTGTTTGATGCTTTGTAAGAAAGTTATGAACGATTTTATGCGTTTATGATCGCATTCAAAGTCATAAAACTATATGAAATCTCCAGATAAAATATTTCCCATATTTTTTTTCATAAATCCGCCCTAAAAACGAAGATTTAAAAAAAATTCATGGAAATCGGATGATTTTTCAATATTCTAGAGCCAAACAACGAGGGGACTGCGGTATAAAGTAAAAGTATAAAATTACCCCGGAAAGTAAAGTCGCGTTTTTAATATAAACTCAAACGAGTAAATGTTTGAAAAGTTTCATTTCAATCGATTGTTTGAATGTTTAATACCAGACCGATAAATATCATTTGGTTTTTTTGTGAAATATGTTATCTTAAGGACTTTTCGGAAACTATTAAAGGATTAACCCGATTATGATACGAATGTTCGGGAACTAACCCGGATCACGTTCATTGTTATTCAAAAATTGATCGAGTTAATCCGGTCGTTGTCATATATTATGATCCTTTCAACACTTGTAGGTCTGGTAGACCGGTGGGTAAATGTAATCAGCTGACGGGTCGTTTCATTTGTCTATGGATTTTTGAAAAATTGGTATTAAACTTTAGTGCAAAATCAATGCCAGAGACTAAATCGTTGATAACTGCTCAGTAACAATTAAGCAAGATCACGTCAAGTCCACCCCCCCTTTTCGACTTAATCATTAAAAGTTTTTACAATGAAAATTTGAAATACTTTCAAATGAAAAATTGATTAAAAATCAACCGGTAACGATAAATTAATGGAACTTTCAGGATTTATTGAAAATATTATTATCAAGGTGAAGTATACGGTATTTTTGAAAAAAGTAATTCAAACAAAACCAGGATCTCCGTCTACCCCCGTTAGAGGGTTGGTGTAATTCACTTGAAAATCCGTCCGCAAACTATATGTAATAATATTATTGTCGGCTGAAGAATGATCAGAGTGCGAGGCAAAAAACCGTGTGGCGAGTTGATTTTTTCACTTAAGATGGTTTTAAAAAGTGATGTATTAAAAGATAAATTGGAATATGTGAAGATGAAGATTAGAACATGCACAAATATGCCACAAAAAACTACTACCCTTGAACACAAATAAAGGCGAAAGCGATCTACAAAAACTTGTTTTGCCGCATTTGTAAAGGCTGGATTGGTTTGGTAATTGATAGAAATGAGACCATGATAGTTAGGTATAACCCAGAAACCCATTAACAAAGTTAAAAGTGAGTTGAGCTGGATACGGAAAGCCCAATAAACGTTGATTATTTTTTTCGATATCCTCGACATCGCGAATCATCGATACAATGTTAGTAGTTTGTTGCTAGCTAGTTGCAAGTTTTCTAATATGATGGTTCCAGCTTAGTATGTGGTCAAATAATATACCGAAAAACTTTATTGATGTTTCCATTTTTATGTCTTCTTTTGTCTTGAGAAATGTAGCGTGTCTTTGGAGTTGAAAAAGTAAAACCAGTTGTAGAGTTGAATTGTATTTTGTATGAAACTTTTTTATTAAGATATTCTCGGTAATTAATTATTTCACTCAAATAAAAACATCAAAGTTAACATTCTATATTTGATTATTCTGGGGAATATTTAGTCAAATTAGTCCAAACGAAATGCCTTTAGCAACTGTCCCCAGCGTTTATAGGTCAATGATTTCAATTGATAATTAATACTTATAATTACCATTGTGAAAGATCTCTTCGATTATATTCCGACGCTCAGGATTTTGAAATCATGAGCATCATAATTTCCATCTGTTCTTTTACGATGAAAAGGTTTTTATTGAATCCGCTGCTGGTTTATTATAGAATAGAAATATGCTGGTGCCTCATTACCTCTAGGCATAAAGTGAAATTCGAACGGGACGATGGTCTGATTCAAAATACCCCTGACTATAATTAAAATTTATAAATCGTTCATTACTGCTTTGTATATTTATGATCCAAAGATTCCATTTTGGTATAATAACATGTGTTTTTGTAAGCCGAGTGGCAATTTGAATTTTTTTCTTCGCTAGGCGCATTCTAAGTATTCAATTATCACCAAATTTGTCGAACATTGATGATTGTATATCTACGAAAAGTACGATCAATGTTGGACTATTTTTGTTAGTTTATCGGTATGAGCCAAGAAATAATTCAGACTCGTCATTGGAGGCAAATTCAAAAAGTTTGTGCAGTTAATATTTGTGTAATATACCTAACCGTTCTGAGGTTGTAAACCAAAAATTATGTATTTTTCTTATTACTAATAATTCATTAAGGTGCCTTACGCCAGTTTTGGAAATGAGGTATATCTGATTAAATGATAATAGAAAACAATTTTACTATAGAGGTTATATTGAGTAGCCAGTGAAGTTATGGGATTCATCTTAACTGTACTTTGGGATTAGTTGAAGTATTTAGTTAATGAGGGTTCACCTCAAACTCTCTCAAAATTAAAAGATCGAATCAGGTACAAAAAATAAAATGTCTGAAATGATTTAAAACTCGCTAAGGTCATTTGTAGCCAAGAAAGTCATGGGATTTATTTTAACTGTACATTGGGGTTAGTTGAAGTATTTAGTTAATGAGGGTTCCCCTCAAACTCTCTCAAGATTGAAAGATCGAATCAGGTACTAAATATAAAACGTCTGAAATGATTTAAAACTCGCTAAGGTCATTTGTAGCCAAGAAAGTCATGGGATTTATTTTAACTGTACATTGGGGTTAGTTGAAGTATTTAGTTAATGAGGGTTCCCCTCAAACTCTCTCAAGATTGAAAGATCGAATCAGGTACTAAATATAAAACGTCTGAAATGATTTAAAACTCGCTAAGGTCATTTGTAGCCAAGAAAGTCTTGGGATTTATTTTAACTGTACATTGGGGTTAGTTGAAGTATTTAGTTAATGAGGGTTCACCTCAAACTCTCTCAAAATTAAAAGATCGAATCAGGTACAAAAAATAAAATGTCTGAAATGATTTAAAACTCGCTAAGGTCATTTGTAGCCAAGAAAGTCATGGGATTTATTTTAACTGTACATTGGGGTTAGTTGAAGTATTTAGTTAATGAGGGTTCCCCTCAAACTCTCTCAAGATTGAAAGATCGAATCAGGTACTAAATATAAAACGTCTGAAATGATTTAAAACTCGCTAAGGTCATTTGTAGCCAAGAAAGTCATGGGATTTATTTTAACTGTACATTGGGGTTAGTTGAAGTATTTAGTTAATGAGGGTTCCCCTCAAACTCTCTCAAGATTGAAAGATCGAATCAGGTACTAAATATAAAACGTCTGAAATGATTTAAAACTCGCTAAGGTCATTTGTAGCCAAGAAAGTCATGGGATTTATTTTAACTGTACATTGGGGTTAGTTGAAGTATTTAGTTAATGAGGGTTCCCCTCAAACTCTCTCAAGACTGAAAGATCGAATCAGGTACTAAATATAAAACGTCTGAAATGATTTAAAACTCGCTAAGGTCATTTGTAGCCAAGAAAGTCATGGGATTTATTTTAACTGTACATTGGGGTTAATTGAAGTATTTAGTTAATGAGGGTTCCCCTCAAACTCTCTCAAGACTGAAAGATCGAATCAGGTACAAAATATAAAACGTCTGAAATGATTTAAAACTCGCTAAGGTCATTTGTAGCCAAGAATGTCATGGGATTTATTTTAACTGTACATTGGGGTTAGTTGAAGTATTTAGTTAATGAGGGTTCGCCTCAAACTCTCTCAAGATTGAAAGATGGAATCAGGTACTAAATATAAAACGTCTGAAATGATTTAAAGCTCGCTAAGGTCATTTGTAGCCAAGAAAGTCATGGGATTCATCTTAACTGTACATTGGGGTTAGTTGAAGTATTTAGTTAATGAGGGTTCCCCTCAAACTCTCTCAAGACTGAAAGATCGAATCAGGTACTAAATATAAAACGTCTGAAATGATTTAAAACTCGCTAAGGTCATTTGTAGCCAAGAAAGTCATGGGATTTATTTTAACTGTACATTGGGGTTAATTGAAGTATTTAGTTAATGAGGGTTCCCCTCAAACTCTCTCAAGACTGAAAGATCGAATCAGGTACTAAATATAAAACGTCTGAAATGATTTAAAGCTCGCTAAGGTCATTTGTAGCCAAGAAAGTCATGGGATTTATTTTAACTGTACATTGGGGTTAATTGAAGTATTTAGTTAATGAGGGTTCACCTCAAACTCTCTCAAAATTAAAAGATCGAATCAGGTACAAAAAATAAAATGTCTGAAATGATTTAAAGCTCGCTAAGGTCATTTGTAGCCAAGAAAGTCATGGGATTTATTTTAACTGTACATTGGGGTTAGTTGAAGTATTTAGTTAATGAGGGTTCCCCTCAAACTCTCTCAAGACTGAAAGATCGAATCAGGTACTAAATATAAAACGTCTGAAATGATTTAAAGCTCGCTAAGGTCATTTGTAGCCAAGAAAGTCATGGGATTTATTTTAACTGTACATTGGGGTTAATTGAAGTATTTAGTTAATGAGGGTTCACCTCAAACTCTCTCAAAATTAAAAGATCGAATCAGGTACAAAAAATAAAATGTCTGAAATGATTTAAAGCTCGCTAAGGTCATTTGTAGCCAAGAAAGTCATGGGATTTATTTTAACTGTACATTGGGGTTAGTTGAAGTATTTAGTTAATGAGGGTTCCCCTCAAACTCTCTCAAGACTGAAAGATCGAATCAGGTACTAAATATAAAACGTCTGAAATGATTTAAAACTCGCTAAGGTCATTTGTAGCCAAGAAAGTCATGGGATTTATTTTAACTGTACATTGGGGTTAATTGAAGTATTTAGTTAATGAGGGTTCCCCTCAAACTCTCTCAAGACTGAAAGATCGAATCAGGTACTAAATATAAAACGTCTGAAATGATTTAAAACTCGCTAAGGTCATTTGTAGCCAAGAAAGTCTTGGGATTTATTTTAACTGTACATTGGGGTTAGTTGAAGTATTTAGTTAATGAGGGTTCACCTCAAACTCTCTCAAAATTAAAAGATCGAATCAGGTACAAAAAATAAAATGTCTGAAATGATTTAAAACTCGCTAAGGTCATTTGTAGCCAAGAAAGTCATGGGATTTATTTTAACTGTACATTGGGGTTAGTTGAAGTATTTAGTTAATGAGGGTTCCCCTCAAACTCTCTCAAGATTGAAAGATCGAATCAGGTACTAAATATAAAACGTCTGAAATGATTTAAAACTCGCTAAGGTCATTTGTAGCCAAGAAAGTCATGGGATTTATTTTAACTGTACATTGGGGTTAGTTGAAGTATTTAGTTAATGAGGGTTCCCCTCAAACTCTCTCAAGATTGAAAGATCGAATCAGGTACTAAATATAAAACGTCTGAAATGATTTAAAACTCGCTAAGGTCATTTGTAGCCAAGAAAGTCATGGGATTTATTTTAACTGTACATTGGGGTTAGTTGAAGTATTTAGTTAATGAGGGTTCCCCTCAAACTCTCTCAAGACTGAAAGATCGAATCAGGTACTAAATATAAAACGTCTGAAATGATTTAAAACTCGCTAAGGTCATTTGTAGCCAAGAAAGTCATGGGATTTATTTTAACTGTACATTGGGGTTAATTGAAGTATTTAGTTAATGAGGGTTCCCCTCAAACTCTCTCAAGACTGAAAGATCGAATCAGGTACAAAATATAAAACGTCTGAAATGATTTAAAACTCGCTAAGGTCATTTGTAGCCAAGAATGTCATGGGATTTATTTTAACTGTACATTGGGGTTAGTTGAAGTATTTAGTTAATGAGGGTTCGCCTCAAACTCTCTCAAGATTGAAAGATGGAATCAGGTACTAAATATAAAACGTCTGAAATGATTTAAAGCTCGCTAAGGTCATTTGTAGCCAAGAAAGTCATGGGATTCATCTTAACTGTACATTGGGGTTAGTTGAAGTATTTAGTTAATGAGGGTTCCCCTCAAACTCTCTCAAGACTGAAAGATCGAATCAGGTACTAAATATAAAACGTCTGAAATGATTTAAAACTCGCTAAGGTCATTTGTAGCCAAGAAAGTCATGGGATTTATTTTAACTGTACATTGGGGTTAATTGAAGTATTTAGTTAATGAGGGTTCCCCTCAAACTCTCTCAAGACTGAAAGATCGAATCAGGTACAAAATATAAAACGTCTGAAATGATTTAAAACTCGCTAAGGTCATTTGTAGCCAAGAATGTCATGGGATTTATTTTAACTGTACATTGGGGTTAGTTGAAGTATTTAGTTAATGAGGGTTCGCCTCAAACTCTCTCAAGATTGAAAGATGGAATCAGGTACTAAATATAAAACGTCTGAAATGATTTAAAGCTCGCTAAGGTCATTTGTAGCCAAGAAAGTCATGGGATTTATTTTAACTGTACATTGGGGTTAATTGAAGTATTTAGTTAATGAGGGTTCCCCTCAAACTCTCTCAAGACTGAAAGATCGAATCAGGTACAAAATATAAAACGTCTGAAATGATTTAAAACTCGCTAAGGTCATTTGTAGCCAAGAATGTCATGGGATTTATTTTAACTGTACATTGGGGTTAGTTGAAGTATTTAGTTAATGAGGGTTCGCCTCAAACTCTCTCAAGATTGAAAGATGGAATCAGGTACTAAATATAAAACGTCTGAAATGATTTAAAGCTCGCTAAGGTCATTTGTAGCCAAGAAAGTCATGGGATTCATCTTAACTGTACATTGGGGTTAGTTGAAGTATTTAGTTAATGAGGGTTCCCCTCAAACTCTCTCAAGATTGAAAGATCGAATCAGGTACTAAATATAAAACGTCTGAAATGATTTAAAACTCGCTAAGGTCATTTGTAGCCAAGAAAGTCATGGGATTTATTTTAACTGTACATTGGGGTTAGTTGAAGTATTTAGTTAATGAGGGTTCCCCTCAAACTCTCTCAAGACTGAAAGATCGAATCAGGTACAAAATATAAAACGTCTGAAATGATTTAAAGCTCGCTAAGGTCATTTGTAGCCAAGAAAGTCATGGGATTCATCTTAACTGTACATTGGGGTTAGTTGAAATATTTAGTTAATGAGGGTTTACCTCACATCTACTTGAAAAGAATCTGCATACAGTGTGATGCGTTTAGAATACTGTTCATATCTCAAAAATTTTAACATAAATAGTAAATCTGCAAACTTCATTCGTTAGTTTACAAAATATATAAAAAAATTTATTGGCCCGGAGCTTGACAGGGTTTTCTATTTGAAAGTAAAGAATGTTTTGATTTGACCAAAGTGACCTTCAATATTTTAACAACTTCTGAATTACGCCAAATTTTTTCCCTAAAAAATGGAATATCTTGAGAACTGCAATATATAGTTACATGATCCATCTTTCAAAGTTGACCTTATATTTTATTTTAAATTGAAAACTTCGAACAAATCAACTGCATTTCATGCAAAATTCGTATTTTTTATTTGTTTAACTACAGATGGTAGTCGTAATTGATGTTTATAAAGCTATAATAAAAAAATTTTGAAAAATGTCAGCGTTTGCCTACTAGTTATGAATACAGGTGAATTACCCTGTATAAGAAAGTTTGTAATGAAATTCCTTACAGTAATTACTAATCTTTATATTATTTCATGTTGCTTTTGAAAGAGACAGATAGTAAGAAATCATCCGTTAAGTTTCCCTGATGATTGGTTGAGCGTAAATCCTTAAAATATATAAAGATTTAACTGAGATCGTTTTGTTTGAAGTAAGATTTCTCGAGGATCGGAAATTATAATGGCGTTAAATTAAGTACGAGGAAATTTTGGATAAATTGAGGTTATTTTTCATTTTGAGGATAGAAAGTAATTGTATAAAATATTTAAGAAGCTGAATTATGAAAAATAAAAAAAATGATTGAGAAATCATAGATTAATATTTGAGTTTTGAAGAATAATACATTCACACTGTTTTTGTGATGATTTTTATTTGTTTTGATGTACTCCCATTCAAAAAAATTTTGTTTCAGTCACATCCAGTTTTTTGTAACAGCTCTATATTCTTTTCTGACCTCATTTGCTTGTTTTTTTTTTGAATAAATTGATTTAGGCCACTGTATAACGGCTGCATTTAACTAAGTAACGTTTTTTACTTTGTAAATATGCCGCGAAGTTGTTATGTGTATGGGGAATTAACTTTACGCCATTAATTGAAAAGTGCTGTGCTGTATATTTCCGTTTTCCTGTGGACCACCAATATCAATCCTGGGTTCCACATATACGTTGTGGCAGACATTTGCCTTTTGGTATACCAATGATTTGGACGGAACCAAAAAATGGTGTAGGTGATTTTTATTTTTGTTTGATTCAAGCAAAAGGCGTCACAAGCAAGTCCAAACACACTGTCCAGTACCCAAACTTATCATCGGCCAACAGACCAATCCTGCCGAACTGCCTGTGCCAAAGCAGAAAGTCAGGATTCTGTTTCTAGTCCGGAATTTGTTCTTAGTCAACTCATTATCTCAAAAGAATGACCCAAGTTATGAACCATCACTTCAAAAGAACCGCATTTATTGATACAAAGTGATTTAAACGATTCAGTACGTGACTTGAATTGGTTTAAAAACAAACTGAGCTTTTGGGGTCTAGATTAAACGTCTGGAACTTACTCTCACTTTTCTAAAGCAAATGATTGTCTATTATAATAACAATTCTGTAGTGATGAATTTATTGAGTTTCGAATATGATCAAAGTTGAGATTGTCCTTCAGTACCGATTGCCCATGGTTATGACAAAGTTCCTTCTTGAAAAAATTTGAAAATTTGCCTAAAGATGACTTATACCTGAAAGAGGAATTTCCAAAACTCGGAAAGGCAAAAATGAAAGATTGAATATTTATTGGTTCACAAATACGGAAGCTAATGAAGGAAAAAATCTTTGAAGGAAAGCTGGGAAAAGTCTCCTGGATATGTTTTGTGAATGTTGTCCAAAAAACTTAGCAACTATTGATTTCATAGCTACTACACAGCCCGACGCACGATTCTGTAATTAAGCTCTAATCTTTTTAAACAGTTGACTGTTATTTTGATTGTCGGTTTAGTGGTAATTGTCAATAGTGTGTTCACTATACGAGATATTTCAATTACATATATTAGTTAATTATTGCTTGTAACTACCTAGTATTTAGAGAAATAAATTAGAGGTATGAAAATGTAAAGTTCGTTAAATTCATCCTCCTTCAAGTGAAAGTAACTTTATGAAGCACCCTTGTTTTCAAAATTTCTTGCCGTAACTTTGTTTGTTGATCAAATAATAGTAAGATGACGCGGATAAATTGTTTCTGATCGTCGACAAGAGATAACAGCATTGTTTTGTCGTGCTAACTATATATAAAGACAAAAAGCTCTTATACCCACCTACATAATAAAAGTTAGTCATTTATGCACGCATTTCGTGTTTTTTTTTATAGCGAAACTGTCTACAAAGGTTTCAGGTCTTGAGTTATAAATTTCGAGCTTGAGATGATATGAACGTGCACGTTTTATTACATAATTCTGGGATGTTCACGATTCTACTAACTAGAGTACAAAAGAATGCTGGAAGTCCGACATGATTGAATATGTTGGAGGAAACTTTGTAACGCTCAAGAAGTAGTTTTGGACTATAATGTGTTGATATACGAGACTATAATACGAATTACGTCATTTTATAATACGGTTTCTAACAAGTTCTAGCAAAAATTATTATTTATCTTAATGATTAATTCATAAGATTTCAATGTCAGACAAAGTACAGGGTTTTTTAAAAGGATTTAACCATAAATTTGTAACTAATGATGTTAAGCAAAGTTTTATTTAATAACTTCATGGAATGATGAAAAAATCATTTCAAAAACATGTTAAATATATAAAAAGAGGGGACAAACTATTGAGTGCAACATTTTTTCGAATATGTATAAGTTTGTCTAAAATAAAATTATCTATTTCGTAATGATTTGTCTTGATTTTAAGTTTCCTTTGATTGAAATTTCAAATCATCTCGAAATTTATATAAAAACGTCTAAGAAGTAACAAATTAAAATATAAGTTCAAATATACAGAGGTCGGCGTTCATAAATCTGGCAACTTTCTCGAAAAATCGTCATAAGTCGGGCAATGCTCATAAATCTGGCAACGCTGTCGAATGAGATTAAAACGAAGCATGCTTCAGACAGTTGTCTGTTTCATGATGACACGTGCTCGTCGAGTAAACCGTTTTAATTTCAAGAAAAATTCCCGACGCTGGTTTTAGTTGAGCAGCCGAACAAATCTGCTGTGCGACTATCGGGAGAACTTCAAATATCAATCGTTCTTTACCCTTCACGCACTTTGTGATCGGATGAAACAACATCTAAGCTGAACGTTATGAACAGAATCCTCACGTCTTCATTAAAGAAGAATTAAACCTGCCTGGGATGTGTGTATGGGCAGGTATCCATGCGGGAGGTCTCACGGGTCCGTATTTTTTTGTGACGGGCCCAAGTTATCTGGAAATACTCGAAGATTTACGTGGGCAAATGGACAACGATCCAACCCTGCGAACATCCAATGGATAGGCACACGGGGATTCCTGTGATTTCTTCTCGAGGGGCCTTTTCAAGGATCGCGACGTCCAAACTGCAATTGAAGAATTTAAAATCCTTCGCTGACAATTTGACATTCTTTGGAAGACTTGCCTCTCCGTTTAGAAACGTTACCGTAAATGCATTGATCAAGATAAGCATCAATTTGAACACTCACAGTAAAACTTTTTGTAATTTCTTTTAATAATTTATTTTATTATAATTTATGCCGACTTTTGTAACACTCGAGAGTCTCTAAAAGTTATAAGAGAAAGAAGCGTAACTTATTAGGAAATAAGAGTCAAGAATTTGACAAATTGCTTTATTTGAATTAACTAAATTTTGATAAATGTTGGAGTTGCGTTTCATTTGAAAACAACCATACAAATTGTTTTAAAACTACCAGAAATGGGTTAAAAGAAGTGTCAAGTGAAATAAGTTATACATAGATTGAAAAAGAACCAGTATAGGCCATACAAATTACTACCAGCACATCAGCAGAGAGCAAAAAATAGAATCCCTTAACTATATTGAAATTAATAGCGATTTGTACCTATTTAAGCTCAAACTATTAACCAGTATTACTACATTCACGTTCTTTTTAAACTTCGTAAAAAATAAGTTCAAAACTACACAGTGATGGATATTTCATCAAGAAAATCCACCGGATAATTTCGTCTTGCTTGTGAAGAAGTTCCTACCCAAAATGAACAACACAGTATTCCGCTTATTTACTTGATCTTGCCCTGTGAGATTTTTATCTTTTACCTAAAGTGAAATCTACTATGGAAGAAACAAGATTTGAATTAGTGGAAGTTATGAAATAAAAAGCGGCTGACCTCCTGAAGGATTTTTCACATAAATACTTCTAGTACTGTTTCCAATTCAACTATCAAATAGAATCAATAATAACATAGAAACATGGAAGAAATTTGTGATGCAAGAATTGGATTTTGCACTCTGCAATTCAAATAGAACATTTTATTAATTATTTGGCTTAAGAAAATTTCATTTTTATGATGCATTTCAACTGTGCAGCCATTAAACTTTCACGGAAGTAATAAAAATGTACTAATATGGTGAACCTATAAAATTTGGAACGTTTAAATATCAAACTATAAAACATGTAATATTTATGTGTGTTCATTTTCAATTTCAATGTTCATATTAATCACGATTTTTTCAGCACGATGGAAATAGATTATTTAAAAGAAACGATTGTTATTTATACCCATCAAACTACACTGAAAAAATAGAAAAATGGATTGGAATCTACCACTTACCATACTTTGGTAAATCTCAAATGTAAATTTTTGAATATACAAGGGTTGCTAGTTGCTACTCAAGTATTGAGAAGTCATGAAAAATCATCTCACGAAAATCTCCGTGTTGCCATATCTCAAAACTTAAGTAGCAACTCTCGTCTACTCATTAGTATAGAATTTATCGGTATTAAAACAAAATCCACCATGTCAGACACGAAGATTTTTAAAATGAGCAAAGGCAGAGCCCTGACAAAGCTGCTGAGCAACTAAATACAGGCGGAATTACCACAATACACGGCTCTGCATCCGATTTTCGACAACATCTACACGACGGATATTTCCAAGAGGGACAACAACCTGATGGCCCTCTACGGAGACGAAACTTCAGGAAAACACGGACAGAGTCGACGAAGTAGAAGATCAGCTTTCTTCATTATAGGAGAGAATAGGAAGATAGGAATCATAATGGACCAAAGATTGACGTTCAAAGACAACTTTGGCGATTCAAGTTGGAGCTGGAGACCAAACTTCGCCTCATCGAAACTATTTTTATCCACTTCGTGCAATTTGCATCTGTAGACTTCCAAAAGTCATAACAAGAAGCTTCAGGCTCATTAAAACATCTAAAGCAAGAAGTGAACGTCCCTTGGTACATCAACACCCAGCAGACTCGAACCAAAAGAACATAGGAGAAATCATAGAACCAGAACAAGATTTGAAGTGCTGGTGACGAGCCCCTACATCTATTTTAGAGTATTGACAGATTCTAGCAAAATCAGCAGTAAGAAAAAAAGATTTCGAGTAGAGACAGCTTTAACAACTGCATCCAGTCTTTGAGTTTCCTAATGAGAACGACAAAACAGAAAGAGGAAGGAGTAAAGTATATACCCCAAAGAAAAGGAGACGATAACCTGACACTTCCACTGAACCCATGGAAGTAGAGCGAGAAGCAAAAACGACTGGTAGGTTGGTAGGAAGCTTTCCGGAATCCGGAATGCACCGTTTTTTTTTAGGAAGGGAAGTTTGAAATTGTATTTGTATTACGCATTTAGTGTGTTAACGAAGTAGCTCGCTCAGACCAATAACATGACGATAAGCTGCTAGCTTACTGTACTGTCAAAATTCCAAGAGAATATTGTTCGAAATTAAAAGTTTTTCATGATCTATAGGGGCATTTAAGAATGATGAATTTGTTCTTTTTGGTAAAGATATTAAAAACCTTATTTTGTAATTAGTGTGGTTTTCAAACTCCCAACATCACTTTTATCATAAAAGCAACAAAGTTCTATCCCATTTTCTGGCCCTTAATGCGAAAGTTTGAATAATTTATATTTTCCTCAATAAATTTTATCGAGGACGGCAACTTTATGGATAAAATTACAAAGGATAATCAACAAAGGGAATGCACAGTTAATTGAATTGGAGTAAGTTTATTATCAGGATATTTTTCACTTTAGGATTCATAATATAGTGAATGGGAGGTTTTTTTTAAGAAATTCTAATCTACCCATACGATTAGAAACTTAAAGAAAAGAGTAGAAAGTAGCACAATATATTATAATAAAAAAAGTATCCAATCATTTATTTTTGATGTAAAATTTTCTTTATGTAAAGAAATTAAGTTTGTAAATAGTATTTCCAGAAAATTAAGATTCCACAATTAAAAATGTTAAAAAGAAAATTTAATCTACATAAAATGTCGGTTTACTACATAAAATGGGAATAAAAATAAATTAGAGGTTCCAAAGAAAACTATGCAAGAAATTTTTTAAAGACTTCAATAAATAAACTCAATTTCAAGTCATTAGAATGTAAATTAAACAAGTTATAATGAAAATAAAGGCATAAAAACTGATGAATGTTTTTATAGTAATAAAATTAAACTAAATCCTCTAATAATTTAATTAATTTATGAATTGAGGGATGCATCCTACAAGTTGTTTTTAAAAATATATCAAAAATTGAATTTTATATAAATTTCAAAGGAAAATTACACTTTTCAAGTGTTTTTCACAGCATTTCCTCCCATTTAATTCAAAGGATACATTTTTTATACAGTAATAAAATACTAGTTCACATTCAAACCAACAGTAAACATTTATCCGTCAATTGAAGCTTTGTAGCTAACAATTATTTAAATAAGAAAAAACCGGGCATAAATTTGTGGAGGTTGAGATGATAAAAATGAAAAAAGTCATTCTAAATAACGCATAGAAAGTTATGTTACAACAGTGTGCCAAAATCCCATGCAAATCCAAAATACTGTGAAGGTCATAAACGAAGTTAAGATATATTGAATTATTTTTTTTCTATTGCAGTTTACACTGGTCATTGGTTTAGGAACAAAACATATGAAAAAATAAAAGACTAATACAATACTTCAATTATATTGGATTATATTTTGTGGTACAGTAGGAACCTCAAGACTTGATCTCTACTAAGTTTTGAGATATGGCAACACTGATGTGAATATCAAATCTGACTTTACCATCTTAAAGTTTGACATTTTGACTTGTTGTCATACGAGTGTTATTCGAGTTGTTTACAGATACTTGCAACAATCATCTTGCTCAAAAAATGGTATTAAATAGCGAATATTTTCGAGCGATTATTTTCTATGACTTTCGACGTGGATTAAACAGCAGTGTACCGATCAAAACGTTTCGACTTTAAGTGATGAAGCACCATCTCAAGCCACCGAGCTGGTTTTACGAATTCAATCGTGGTCGTACTTCACTATAGGATTAATTTCGTCGTTCAAAATCGGCCAGAAATCATCGAAGCTATGCAACTTATGGCATATCGGGGGATTGAGGCATTAGTTCCACTCGCATACATTCAATATCGCATGAACACTTGGCTGTCAAAAAGATTTGTTCGCATTGGACTGTATGGGTCTTTCTATACGAGCCAAATCCTAATAAAATTGACCTCGTACGAAGCACCTCGAAGCAAATAGTCATCTGGTCCACTAGAGCAACGTTAAACGATCAATTCTGAATAGTATATCAGCATTTTTTTGCCAGGAGTGTTCGAAAAAATCGGGGAAACCAATCCCAGAAGAAGAATGCGAGTTCTCGCACTTTGCTTTAAACAAAAACGTTTTTGAACAGTTAAAACATTAAATTGATGGGGCATCTGCTGTAAAATTCTTGTTTTTCACCCAACGATTTCTTCTTATTCTCGCAGATTACGAATAAATTGCGACGTCAACGTTTCTCTAGATCTGAAGAGGTGCTTTCAAATCACATTCTAAATGGAAAAAATGTTTCGAAAGTTGGTTCCAACGCATGCAGAAGTGTATTGATCTCCATGGAGATTATTTTGAAAACAATAAAACCAAATTGAATTATAATTAACCCCCGAGGTTAATACGGAAACATTTTATTGCCACAGCTTATCTCTTACTTAAGAGATTGAAGGAGGTGTGAGAAGTAGCTGAATGGATTTTGTGTGGTACTATCTTAATATTGCTCAGCTCGACTGAGCTTTTTGAATAGTTGTTCGAGTTTCTTTGGAGTGGCGATATGATGATTCGTTTCCCATGATTCTAATGTACCACTAGATGATAAAAATTGTTATAATATGAATAATGAGAATTTGATCGATGTTATATATGTTTTGGACTGAAAATGGTTTTAATTGACTGACTCAAAGGTTTTTGAAGGAGCATGTATAAAGTATGTCGAAGGTAAGCGGAAGAAACTTATGAGTTTGGAGTGACTACGCAACAACCTCAGAGTTAGTTTCGGAGACGTTGGTATGAATGAATTAAATCGATAATTTTTTTTGAAGTAATGTTTGTTTTACAAGTCTTAACATCCATATTTATTGTAGATGGTATGTATGGTGTCGATAATAGGAAATGTCGAAGAAAGATTAGTATTTTTGAGTTTAAATCTGTACAGTTGAGGAATAAAATTACTAGTTGGTGGGGAGAGAAGTGTTTAGAGGCAACTAAACAGAATTGGAACACGAAAACTTGTACTATTCCATGGCGTTACTTTTTCCATTGTATTTCAAAGATTTTGTACATTTAGCAGTTCTTATAATATGTATTCTAAATATTTCTGAATACTTTCAATCTACAAACGTACATACGTGTACTTAACAAAGTTTGAGTTTTACTTTATGTATTCAAAAATGTGTTTTTGCATTTAACAAGTAGGGAATCATGTCATCACCGCAAAAAAAGTTTATTATAGATCTCAATTGCACTTAGGTGATAAACTTTCTTATTTAACTCAGGATTTTACTTAATCTTCTAGACGAAAAGCGATTACAAATAATATCAAAGACAAAGATTAAACAGAACAGATTTTAATTGATATTAGTTATATGTACTAAAAATATTTTTAAAACATCAATAATACATTTGGAAATATCAATGAAATTTCTAAAAAAGATCCAATTTCTAATTTTAATTTCTGCTTTTCCTTTCATACCTCGAATCTCATTCGGCATAACCGATCGTGAAACATCGGGGGGTAATTGCAAGTGACAATCCTTCATAGCGATATACATTTCACAAAGAACCGATCTAATATAAGTTTTTAATCTGTTGAATTGAGTGTGATTCTCATTTTCGAATATTACCTCCAGACCTACAGACATCGTTTGAAGTTGAGTGTAAATTTTAGGTAAAATATCTTCGATTTTATCTTCTTGCGTTTCCAATGCCAATAATGATTCTTCAGTCGGAAGCCAGTCGTAGTTGAAATCTTTTACGTTCTTAGGAATGGATTTTGTATCTAAACCGAATACGGCATTCTGAAAATTCACTTCCATTTTACAGGCCAGTTGATGAGTGATGATAAGTTGGTTTATGATGGACTTGATAAATTTTATGTAACTAGCTTTGGTCGTATCATGATTTTCTTTTTCTACTTCGACAGTATCCTCCGTACGTAGAGAAATATCTGCTATATCGTCATATGGATCCGTCCAGAAAGGGTGAAGATCTGTATGCATTTTTCTACATAGCTAATTTTGACAAATAATATTTTTTTTTGAAATTGACAGATTATTCTGATAGTTATAATTACATAGGACGCAATATAAACACATAGAAAAATAAAAATAAAAAACTAAGAGGACTGATTTGAAATTTGAGTTGGCTACTCTGTAGATACCTGATTGGTCAAATAACAGCCGGTTTTACACAGCACTTTTGACACACATTATATTGTATAAATTGTGAACAAACAGTGTCCCCCCAAAAAACGAGCTCTCTAATTTAAGGCGTTAAACGTCTACAAACATATATCAGATGATACACCAGAGACAAAGGTGAATTGTATTTAAAATTGGAAAGAATTGGAATAATTGTCTTTTCCAACTATCGCCAAGATCGTCCAGGAATTGTAGAAATGATACAACTAAAAACATAATTCGACGCATTCTTCATAGTTTGTTTTTTTAAAAAGAAATACCAGCTTTGACTAAAATTTGAACAAATAGAAAATAGAAAAAGTTATGAAAGAAATAAATTTTAGCTAAGCCACAAATTATACCAATTTTTGTATGAACTGAAAGCTTTTTTATTTATTTTATGTTATGTATCAAATTGGATACTAAATTATTATCACAAAAATCAATAAAACAATAAAAATATGAAAATTAGAAAAAATTAGACGAATGTTTTCAGAAATCTAACAAAACACTTGAAAACTGAGAAAATCCGAGTTCATTAATTAAAATATAGACCAAAAATTTTTAAAAAAAAAACATAAAAATTTTTCGCAAGTAAAATCAAATTAAAGAAATTCTAATTTATTTATTACAGTACATGAAAAATCGATAAAATAATAAAAATTCATGGAAATTCGAGAACCATAAAATTATTTATTAAAAAATGGACCAAAAATCATTAAAACAATCAAAATGTATGAGAATTAGATAAAATTGGATAAAGTATTATTTATTTTTTCAGAAATATACCAAAAACAAAAAAGTTATCATAATTAAAAATAAATTAAGAGATTCATAATTCATTAAAATACATTAAAAAATATATAAAATAATAAATGCTTCAAAATGTTCTTGATTTTAGGCCTCATCTGTTTTAAAATTAGTTTTTTTCAATGATTTTTTAGAGGTTGATAATAAATTCAGATTTCGACGTCGAAATATGATATTTTGATAAAGAATGTCAATTTTTTATCAATATCTAAGAAAATACTAATTTTAAAACAGAAGAGACCTAAAACCAAGAACATTTAGATGCATTAATATGTCAAAAGGTCTAAGAAATTAAAGAAATTTAAAATAATAAATATACGTGAAAAATTCAAACTGAGAAAAATCCGAGTTCAATAATTAAAAAATAGACCAATAATCAAACAAACCATAAAAATGTTTCAAAATTAAGAACAAACCAAAGAAATTCAAATTTATTTATTGAAATACATAAAAAATTGATAAAATAATAAACATAGATGAAAATTCGAGAATCATGAGAAATCTGGCTTAATTTATTAAGAAATGGACCAAAAATCAATCAAATAATAAAAATTTATGATAACTAGAAAAAATGCAAAAATCAGAATTAATTTTTTCAAAAATAAACCTGACGCAATCAAAATCTATATAATTAGGAACCCATTGAAAAATTCGAATTTATTTGTTGAAATATGAACCAAAAATCAATAAGACAATTAAAATAATTGAAAAATATATCAAAAATCCAACAAACCATAAAAATGTTTCATAATTAGGAATAAATTGCGGAAAGTCGAATTGATTTATTTAATCGAAAATTGACAAAACAATGAGAATAGATGAAAATTCGACAACTATAAGAAATTCGAATTTACTTATTAAAAAGTGGACCGAAAATCAATAAAAAGTATCAGAACTAGAATAAATCGAAATCTACTTTTTCAAAAATCTACCAAAAACAATAAAAAATTGGGTAAATACGAGTTCATGGAACTGGTAGAAGTTTGAATTTTTCAATTAATTAAAAATATTAAAAATTTCTAATAATTATAAAAATCGGGTTGAGCTACTTTTTGGTACTATTGGTAGACGTTTACATCAATTAATGGTACATCTCGACCGATTTGACACTGTGCACATTTCAAAACACCCATTTTTAATAATCGAGAGCTCACTTTTATTCCAATAATTTTTTCGATATATCTAATAAACTAATTCGAAAAAAAAAAAGCGTAAGTCATAGAGAATATTAGAATTTTTATTGGTCTGAAAGTCATAAATCTCTCTATAATCTATCCAATGAGCCTACACCTTGTCGCATTCGGAATCGTGGGTCGTCTATAAAAGAATAATGAGGTATCCAGATAAAAAATTAAATAACTTATGTTTATCTCGAAGTCTCGAATTTTTTAGTTAAATCTTCGAGAGAGAATCGGGATATTCACTTTCACATTCTGATTGCGTGTTTCATAAATCCAATTACGAATAGTGCCATTGTCATCACTAACAAACTATGAAACACATAGGCCGGTGAATGTAGCTGTTGTTTATACACATACGTTTGTACCGAATGCCACTGAATTATGTATGTAATACTGTGGGTAGACTACACAAAGGTTATTGCAAATATTCGCATATTGATGGTTAAGTTAGCATTCCGTAATATATGTATTCGTATAACTTCACATGAACGTACCTAAAGAAAACAAACCTTAAATTAAATTTGTAAACTACGTTCCGAGTCGAGGATTCCGCAAACTAAATCGGAATATACCGACAATAATCACAAGAGGTCCGAAAGTTGGAGGTTTTCAATCAAAAGAAAACGGTTCTGTTGATGACCTCTATATATCGTTTTAAAAAACTATCCGATCCGTCTATTCATTTCAACGTCGGTTTGTTCTACTTGTTTAGTATTAATTTTTTATTTGACCCTTCATAGAATTCAAACCAAATCGTTCCTGTGTGTCACCAGTGCCGGAACGTAAAAAAGAGATCCGTTGGAGTGAAAAGGGGGTTACTACACTCCTAACGAAAACGCTGTAGTTCGCCTGGGATTAGAAACGCCTGAACGAGGTGCTCTCTGGTTCCTCGATGAGGTTTTCTGCTTTGCCTGCACCTACCCTTGGTAACTGGGCCGGTTTACAAAGAGAATATCCTCTTAAAATCTGATAGACCTCTTTAAGAATTCAACCCTAAGCGTTTCTGAGAATGAAACGGCCTGAATATTTCGTAATTAGTAGAAGAAAACAAGTTCAATTTTGCAAAGGGCCATATACAAGGTGTCCACAAAGGGTATCAGGTATTTGTAAGTTCAAGTAAACAAAAAATATTTATAAGCAATAAAAACTTTTATTGTTTTTTGATACCATATGAATTGGAAAATTATTTGGAAAAGATGATGTTATTCAAATGATGACCGTTACGTTGCTGGCATTCTTCTAAACGGGAACGAAGTTTGACGGTAACACGTCGACACAAAGCTCTTGATATTGCTGCCATTTCCGACCTGATGTTTTCCTTCAATTGAGTTAGGTTCGTTGGATTATTCTGATAAACCTTACTTTTAAGGTATCCCCATACAAAATAGTCAAGCGGGCTAAGGTCGGGGCTTCTGGAAGGCCAGTTGATGTTACCCCTTCGCGAAATGACTTTAATAGGGAATAATTCATTCAAAACTTCCATCCAGTCATTCGAGGTATGGCAAGTGGCCCCATTTTGCTGGAACCACGTTCTTGAGTTGAAACAGGCAAACTCCTGCAACTCTGGGACCAAAAAATTTGGCAACATACCGCAGTAACGATCACTATTCACATTGATTGCTCGACCTCGTTGATCTTCATGAAAATGAGAACCAATAATTCCTTTAGCAAACATAGCGGCCTAAACAACGACCTTTGGGCTGTGCAGGGGTCGTTCATGCTTTAGTCTCGAATTCTCGACTGCCCAGTACCGACAATTCTGCTTATTAACATGATCATTCAGGTGAAAATTTGCTTCGTCGCTGAACAGTATGTTTTCAAAGTTGTTAAATCGCTGCATCATTTCGTTCGCAAAATTCAGTCGATTAGCAAAGTCCGTATTCTTCACTTCTTGAACCAATTGAATTTTATAGGGTTCTAAATCCAAATCTTCTTTTAAAATCTAACGTAAGGACGATTTTTTGATGTTTAACTCTTAGCTTCGCTTTCGGATGGATAAAGATGGATTTCGACGAACCGACGCCTCAACTTCTTCAATTGTTTCTTAATCGCGAACTGAGGGCGACCAGAGTTTTGAATTTTAACTGTCGCACCTGTACTCTCGAACATCCTGATCCATTTCCTAAAGCTATCGTCACTGGGCGTGGCGTGGCTTGAACGATTTCCGCACGATATAGACGTTGAGCAGTCACCGTTACGATAAAACGCTCGTACGTAAAATGCGCGATGCGTCCCCGAGTACTGTTCCATCGTGACTAAAATTCCACAAAATGGCGGACGCCACGAACCCCTCCCCGTTCCCTTTCGTCACTCCGTTTCGAATGTGGCGCGAAAACAAATACCCGATACTCTTTTTAGACACCTTGTAGTAAATTTTGAATTCGTAGGTGGGTCAGATTGAAAATTAGAAAAAAATGAACTGATGTGTTATAACTTGCTTGCTGCTAATAGATGGCGATACTGTTTTTCAGTCTCGCTTGTCTAGGCACGCGCTGCCCTTGAAATTACTTATAAACATCCGTGGACTTGAGAGTATGAGTATTTAAAACATCCAAAGAGGAATCGAATGTAGTCTAAAAGCTCTAAAAAACACGATTCTTCTTTCTGTGACACATCGCGATCGCGGGCCTTATTGATACGGCACAGGGGCCAGAAGCGGCCCGCGGGCCGTATCTTTAAAACTGCTTTAAATAAACCAAGTGATCTAGCAATGATTTCTCTTGATTAAGATTTATCATCACGAATTATAATATATGAAAAGGTTTAATAAGTAGAAAGTTATTAGTACATGTTAACTTTATCATAGTAAATCGTGGTCTCAACTTTAAAAATTAATATCTAGTTCTGAAATTCCAAATAATTTCAAGTTTAATCTAAAAGTTTTTCCTTCTGGTCGCGTACTTACTCAACGAAACAACATTCAAAAGGAAGTTAATATAAAGCATATTTACTACTACTGCGACTACCATTTATTTTAATTTCTTGCCGCTTTTAGTGCACTGTTTCACCATATATTCTAAACAAGAATTTTGTGCTAATAGTGCCTTATTCTTATTCAAGGACCCTATTTACAACCCTTTCTTGAGAAATCCTTGAAGTTGTGAGAGTTTGAATTAGTTTTATTAACTACGACATTCGAACGTTAAGCAAATGATGAACCATCGAGTTAACTGAATAAATTTGGTGTATCTGATATTAAATTTTTACTAAATTTAATATATTGAAACTTATTATATCTTATCATTATGTTTTTCTTATTATTTTTTTTTACATTTTTCAGTCAAATTTATTAAATTTTGGAGAGCTGCTTTGCTATTACTTAGTTAAAATAACTGAAGAAGTAGGTTTAAAAGAGAATATATTCTGTAGGATTGACATTTCTTTTGATGTACCATTCTTGAATTAATTTATATTGTTTTCTTGATTTACTAGGTAATAAGTTTACCAAGACTGCTAATAGAAGATACATATACTGACATTATAATAGTCCACATATTTTTATTACCAAAATTGAAGATTGAGTGGACAAAAAATGTTTTTTTACATATTTCACGATTCGAAAATTGAAAACAAATTATTTAATTATTATAAAGTACACGTAATAAGAAAACAATTAACCAACAATTGTGATGCAAATATTTTTTATAACGTTAAATGTTTTGATATCGAAGCCCTAAATTCAAAACTAACGCGTCAACTTTCAAACTCCTAACAAAAATTTCTTCAATTTTCCGGTGTAAAATTATGTAGACTATTATAATATCATTTACTCGGACTAAACAGCTGGGCTCACTGCAGGGATTAAAAATTCTGACTTCCTTCCTTATTCATCTTTGAATTCGTTTGCTTGATTCGTAAGCAAGCTTCTCCAATTTCAGAAAGATATTTGCACAGCTATCCACTTAGGTACGTTGGGCACGACCTTTACCTACCTACTCCACGTTCAGAATTAGTTAAGGGCTCAATATTTTACAGTGCAAAAAAATGCACAATCACTTGCCAATTGAAATCGAATCGATTTCATTTTTTCCCGCATTCCGCGATAATCTGAGGGCATATTTACTAAAAAGTGCCTTCTACTCTGTACACGACTTTTATTTCAATAATAATATTTAATTCCAGGATGCTGCATACTGGTTTATTTTTGCTATGGACTTTCATTCCACTTATATACTGATTATTATCTATTAATATTACTGATAATTTTGTTACTCATTGAGGTCTTCTTCTGTATATTAAAATTTTATTTTATTTGTATCTTTATTTAGTTATTTTTATGTTTGTTTTTTAGTTTTTACAAGCTTTTATCTACAAATTGTAACAACTTTTTCACAATAAAGCATTTTTCTCTCTCATTATATATCTCCTCTTTTAAAATCTTTTCTCCAAAGTTCAGTATATTTTACGTTTACCATACTTTCATACATTCAACTTTCTCTGTGGTATATCTGTCTGCTTATGTCGAATTAACCAACTAACAAACAACATATAGATTTGAAATGTCGCATATTTTCTCGCTCTTGATAACAATAAAATTCAAGATTTTTTGTACAGTCTAGAATTTTGCCTCATTACAACTTGTTATTTATGTTTAGTCGATGTAACCTTCAGCAACTGCAATTAATATTTTACTACTACGATGTTACCAGCCTCGCTCATCCAAAGTTGGGGATCTTTCAGTTTCATAAACACACCAATTTGTGTGCCCAATTTATTTATGACAACTTTTTGTATAGTACATTCACCAGTTTTGTAATTTGATAATTTTAAAAAAAGTTTAATGTGGCAATAGGCGAAAGCAGTTGGAGATATTTTATCCAATTTTTTTTTAAATTCCCCTGTCAAGGTAAACGATCTGAATGTCTTTATTTTAGTGACAGGTATGTCGACTTTAAAAGCTCCTAATCTTCTACATCAAACTACAATCTTTTAGTAATAGATTTAGTATTAATTTGATTCTACGCTATCTTAAGTTTGTGTTGTTTGGAGATTCCAGAAAGTTCAGGAGTAACTGATTGGTAAAGATGTATAAATAGGTCAGAATATACGTTTGAAGGTAATATCGGTTCAATGTTAAAGTCAGTGTCAGATGTATTATAGGGAATTCGTTTTAAAAGATATGTCTTTTTATGAAAAAATTTGAAAAGTATTTTAAGTTTTTTTTTTATGAAATATTGGATCAGAAATTTTTAGGATTCTACTTTTAATCTATTTGATCAAATTAATTTTAGTGTTATGAATGATAACTGACATTTCTTCTAGAACTTATTGGATTTCTATACCAACTAAAATTTTTTGAAATAAAAGGTAACGATTTTTCAGTATTCTCCTTTACTTTACTGAATTGTATTTAAGTGGATTGAAACTGTGCAAAATACTAACGAAATATTTCTTAATTTAGTGTTTGATTGCTTATATTGGCCGGAAAAAATGGATGATCTGAGGCCATTATAAAAAGTTTATACAGTTCCCATGGGGTTTTTTGGTCGATAGCGTTTTAGGTACTTTTGCAACTTCATATAATTTTCCTGATGAATGTTATAGTGAATATTCGGGGTATTTCTTAACATCGAGTCGAAAGCTTTAAGTGAAGACGACTTGTACTTCTAATTTAATTCAGCAATACACACATTTCCAGAAAAAGGAGTAGTTTTTCGAATTTACTGCCAATCCATACAATTCTTGTATGCAGTATTAGGTATACTTTGATTTTGTACGTAGCAGATTTTCTGTTGTATTTACAAACTAACTCCAATATGTTAGAAGAAGTACCGCTATACATTTCGACTTCATTAAAACCACTTCTACTAATCGTAGTATATCTTTTAAGCGAAAATAACGGAATTCAAGATAGAAATTCACATAACACATAAAAAGACACATTTAATAAAAACAAATTTCATCGCTACTTCCGTCAAAATAAAGCAACATGATTTAATTTCGTGAATAGTCGCTATTTTTTAATTGATAATAGTGAAAAATGTCATCACTTCAATATTCTTTTAGTAATCCATAGTGATAATTGTAAAGTACTTCAGAAAACGGCCTTCTGTTGGAGTTGGACAGCCCCAGTTTCTAGTCATCAAAAGTTAATGTGAGAAAAACGATTGTGAATCATTTGCACAAAAGGCGAACAGTATGTAGTCTAAATAACTAATTCAACTACTTATTTTACATTCAATACATGTTTTTCATGTTCTTTATGTACCTTCTCTATCCGGTACATTGTTGGTTAACGTGGTATAGTCCGGGGAAATTATGAAATCATCATCAACTGTTTTCCATAAGGAATATTATATCTCTAATCGAAAACATATCGACCCATGATTAGTTTCCTAAATTTTTCTCTAATATTGAGTCTTTTACTCTTCCTTTTCCTCAATTTTTCGAAAATTAAAGCAAACCGTTATTTATCTAATGAGTTGACTGCCACGAAAGGTCTCTGGCCAAAGCTATTCAAGATTTACTTGGAAGATTTACCTGGAAGTTTTACTTGGAAGATTTACTTGGAAGATTTACTTGGAAGATTTACTTGGAAGATTTACTTGGAAGATTTACTTTGAGCAGACACTCAAGATGTGGAAGCGGATGAACACTCGCAATTTTGAGATGCGATTTGCTTCAGAATAATACTTGTAGTTCAAAAGAAAAGGAACAAAATTTTTGAAATTTCGCTTAAACGCTTAAACTAAAAAAAAACTATGTTTAGTTTTTTCAAGGTTTTCCTTTGATAAATTGTTTTCAGGTTATTAAATCCAATCCCAAGCGCGGATCCAATCCCTGAAACCTGATTAATTAACTTTGTTTTTTGTTTCAAAGTGAGGAATTGAGGTTTAAAATAAAAAGGGGAGGACTCGTCCTAATACTAATGACCCCCCCTTTGTCAAGACCCTGGATCCGCCCTTGTACGATCCGTTAGTTAATCTTAGCGCGCAAAAGAATTATAGAACGACAACGGTTAGAGGTCCTGGTGGAGATACCAAGGCAACAAATTATTTTCAACATATAAACGTTAAGTTAGATTTTCGACTTAACTTTCCTGGACTGAAATATGAGAATCTAACTATGTGTATTCTATGGAAACTGCTGCTATAAAAGAGATGTATAAAAAAAACCCTTCAAGTATCCGTTTAACTTGCTTTATCTTCTTTTTTATTTCAGTGTTAATATTCATTCAAAGTTAAGCTTTCGAATAACGAAAGTCATTATTACAGCCAATGGTTCATTTTGACATTTTAATGAGTAATCTTATAATCTCAAATGCAAATGTGTACGTTACACAGATGTTTTAAAATATTTTTTGTACATTAAAAACAAGTGACAATTCCATAAAAAATTAATTAGCTTAGGTATAATCTTAAAGACGATACTTTAGTAGCATTCTTTAGTCGTAAAACTTGAAAAAACATAAATTTCCTGTTATAAAAGCAATAAAAACATTTGTAGCCAGAAATGCAAATATTCAAATCCACGCCGAAGCCAACGGTTTGCTATACAGTACGACGCAGTTTCAAATGAGAATGCCTCCAAATAATCGTTATTTTAGTGACTTATTACGATGGGATGTGTGAAATAATAGACCATATTCAATTAAACACGCGTTATAATCACTTGAATTAATAATAGATTCACATCTTAAAAGTAATTTGAAGAAGAATGAAACAAGATCAAGACGATTTGCACACATACCGGATTTTTACCGGTCAAACAATCAATGCTGCACTCATTTATTGCATTTATTAACAAAAACTATCTTAAGATCACCTACCAAAAAGAAAATATATCGAATAATAACACGACGAACAGTTACATCCCATGTAGGATGGACTAACTTAGCCCCGGCCATCCAATAGTCAGCCAGGCCTGGCAGAACTCAATTTTGTTCTAATATCTTATCCATAATAGATATCTTGACATTAAAAGTAATATTTATCTATCAATAAAATTCGTTCATGCATAAAAGACAATAAAAAATAGTACCACTCCTTTATATGTTTAATTATTTGACTAATATTTTATGTACATTAAGTAGTAGAGTGCATTAATTTGTCATGAAACTATAATTTTATTAACAATATAGAGAAAATATATTTTTACAAGCAACCAGGCCTGGTCCAGGGTTGCAAACCAAACGAGGGAAATAGTTATCATCCCAGATTCCCACCAAGTCTGGGCCAAAAACGGCTTCCAAACTAGGGCCAGAGTTGTACATATTTGATCCAAATCTGGGACAATACTAGGTCCATCGTAAAATCCTATATGAGATCGAGGAAGTAAAACATGGGTTTTACAATGATTATGAAAAATAAATTTGATTCTTTGTTAGGTGTCGGACAACTTTTGAGACAACCCTGGTATAGATCAAACGAAACTAATAAATACATATCAGTACTAATACCAATTGAGAGTTTATACGGTATAATCTTTTGAAAACTACGTTGGTAATGTAATGGAATCCACGGGTATAAACCTAAATAAGAACGGTGTCTGAAATAAGATTATAAGAGACGATAAAAGTTTTAGAGGTTATGTGGTATATGGACTTCTGCTACCTGCTTAATCCTGTAACTCTACCGAAAGTTATGCAGGAAAATTAAGTTTATAGTATTCACGTGAACGGAATGGTTACTGTCCAGAGACTAATTTATTTACACGTAGTGAATACGAAAAGTTTTTTTTTTTTTATTTTCTTTGCTTCGTTGTTTGTTTGTGAGTGAAACCGCAATCTCGCGACACAATTATGATTTGAAGTTTCAGGTACTTAACTATGTAAAATCAATTTCAAACTTTGAACACTTAACGTAAAATGGCCGTTTTTTGGGTTCCTTATATTCAATTTTTATTAAAGTAGCTCATTTTAGAAAATAGGGGGGCCCGTGTTCCTTCATCAAGCGTAATTTTCTGCGAATATTTCTCATTAGGCGTAAATTTTCCCACTACCATCCACCATACACTTTACGGGATAAAAGTGCCCAATTGGACGGACCAGAGATAAATTAGGGAGGTCATCTTGTTTTGGTAAGTTACCAAACTGATTATAATGGCAGAAGATGAAAAAACCTTGAACTCAAATTGAAAAATACAGACAAACTAAGTCGATGATAATAAGCTGACAAGAGAAGACACATAAGATAAAATTACAACAATCGAATATAGAGCAAATCAAAAGCCTTCAATACCTTGGCATGACACTAACACAAGATGGAAGTTTGGAAATAAACGAAAGGACTGGAGCAGATGGAAGATTATTCAATGCAGTCAAGGCACCGTTTCTAACCAAAAAGGAAATCCCAATACAAATAAAAACAGGAATATAAGAAAAAGTATCCACACCCATATTAACATATCGGGACATGGACACAGAAACAAAAAAGTCAAATATAAAGTACAGAAAAGAGATTTCTAAGAAAGATAGAGATTAAATCAAGATACGATAAAATAAGGAATAACACTATAAGATAAAATTCGAATTTGAAATAAATTCAAAACGAAATAGAAGAAGGACAATTAAGATGGTTTGGCATTTGGCAGTTGCGACAACGTATCGATGGAGTGCAAGAAAAATGATTGATCGTAATTTTCCTCTTCCAAAAAATATTAGCTCTCTACTGGCATACTCAAATAAAGCTATTTTAGATACTATAATAAACGTCGTTAAAGAAACAAGAATAATTCTTTAAATCATCGATTAGGAAAAAAATGTCTACAGCCGATAGCCTAGACTGATGCAAACTTTTCCTTTTATTAAAACTAAGAACTAGTATTTGGTATCACAAACTATTTTACTATTTTATTGAATCAAAATCAATTAATAACCGATCATAATAATTAGAATATACCTAGATTAGTAAATATAAAGGTTTTATTCTAAAAACCACTGCATTACTTATTTTGAAACGAACTAATGAAATTTTGAGACAAGCTTCATACTTTTTCATTAACTTTTATTATATAGAAACTAGGAAAATGAGTTTTGTTTGCAAAATAAGTTTTGTTTGTTCATTAAACATATTTTAGGTACATAACTCATTCTCTCGGTGCTATTTACATAAATCACATAACAGATCAAAAAAGGCTACAAAGTGGATGCCAGAGAATTGAAGAAAGTAGGAAGATATTCCTTATATAACTAAGCTCTCGTATCGGGTAAGAATCTGTCAATATCGGAAGCCGATTTTAGTATTAAATAGATTTTAAACATGTCGAATTATCATCTTGATAATTTACAATTAAAAATTTCACTACTCTAAGAGAAAACATTAGTTAGTCTTTGAGACTAATTCCTGAAAGATGTTATCAACCCTTAGCTATTGACTCCTTAATTTTTGGAAGCTAATAAGAGACTAAGAGACTTCGTACGCTACGTAGGAGTTTGTAGAGAAGGCAGGATTCGTTTTCTTTCCTACTTCTCTGTCCTCCACATTGTCAAACCGCAGCGCTCATCATAAAATTGTAAATCGTTCTTTTGATATCACCTCTCGAAATGTATCCCTTCCCGTTCCGTCTAGCCTAAGAAAACCTGAAGTTATTCACGTGAGCTAGTTCTGTGGAAGCTAATTTGTGATTAGTCCAAGTAACAATCAACCTGTTTTCAGGAAATAGCGTATTCAAGTATTCCATAAGGTTAGTCTTCTATCAGAACATGAGTGACAAGTAAACTAACAATTCATGTTCCTTATAAGTTCTATTTTAATCCACTTATATCGGTAAGGATTAATTGGCATCTTTCCGAATGGTGATCACTCTGGATATACTCATTTTCATCATGTTTCAATCACTATTTTCACTTCCAGTTTCATCATACCATTTCGTGATAGTTTTCCGAAATTGGTTTCAGTATGTCTGATTCCTTTCCACTTCGTGCAACGAAAATATACTGCCGTGGAGTCTGCCTACGTGAATAACTGACTAACTAAATTTCTGAAGAAACCTGAAGTGACAGAATTCGGAAAAATAGTGGTGGAAGAAACAGCTGGATGTTTGCAACGGGGAGTCTAGTGGATTCCAAGTCAGTAATTTGATAATGTTTGAAGCTGCTTCGACAAATACGTCTATTTTTCTGAAATTCACCATCAGTGGAAGTTGAAAAATATTTTAAAACGAACTTACCTCAACACTAGACACCAAAGGTATGATACCATGATCTTGAGCGAACACCGTTATCCAGTAGTGACTTTTCGTTTCGATATCAAGCATGGCCAAAGTACGAATAACGCCTGAAACAGAAATATATATTCAGAATTATGTTTTTTAATAACTTACGTACATACATAATACGGTCACATACAGGATAAACATGCTATAATAGGGAAAATGTGGATATTCGCGCTTTGTTTAACCAGAACGCAAAAGATGAAAGGGGTACAGGATTTTATTTATGCAATGGTTTTAATGTAAAGTGTATTATTTCGGTTTATCTCGCTATGCTTTTATGTCACGTAAATAGGAAAAGCTACCAGTATTCCGACTTAAATTTATTCACGAGCGTTGATGCCTTTGCTTCACCCTTAACCCACTACAATGAAAAAATTGACATAAATACTCCATTGTTCAGAATTCATTGTTCTAATCGATGTTAGAGCATTTTTAATACATCGGGACAGAAAGATAAGGCACTACGAATATTTCCGAATCTACCCGGTTTAGGTCATAATAAAAACACATTAATTGGACTTTTTAGAGATGTTAGAGTCATGTATATTAAGCTGAGAGGCCTTTTTAGAGGGCACCTCCCGGCCGTTCACCTTGCTAACTATCCTTTTGGGTTATTTGGAGTTACGACAACCATCTGCGATATCTCGGTGGCCTTTTTATGTAGATTTTTGTATTGAAGGGAAAGTTTTATTTTAGGGGATGTAGGCTACGCTTCTTTCTATAACTAAGGTGTAAATCAAATGCAGTTTTCGAAGTTTAAATTGACGACAACATAAATAACAAGAAAGAGGAAAAAAAGGGAAAGTTATTAACAAGAATAACTGTACGTGTTAACAATATTACGTGTATAACTACCAGAGGAAGTACTTTTTATTTATAATATGACAGGTAATTATTTCCAACTAATTTCAACTTTATACAGGAAAAATGTGGCCACGTACTTTGAAATAAATTAATGAACGATTTCAATATAATGGAACTGTAAGTTCTTAAGAAGAATGTTCCAAAGTTTCGTAAAACAACCAAAGTGTACAGAGACCTTTTCAAAATGTAAATGAACCTGCTTAATTACCCGGATCTCGATTTACTTGGATAATCTGCATTCACCGTTAACATAAGACCCGAGTCAACAAAACTTATGTTGACATTTTGACTCAAGTAATTCATTGGGCTTTGATTAATAAGTTGATATTTAAGATTTTCTTGTACATTCGATAGTTTGATACAGGTAACTTTTCTTAAACTTAAAAGATCTATACCAAAAATTCAGCTGATGAAGACTGAATATACATTTATACTTCATAAAAAAGACAATGTTCATGCCATCTAATGAACTGTATATGAAAAAAAAAGATATTTAAGGAAATTCCATTCAGACGGGGACAACGTGGCACGCCATATGCCAGCCTACCATAACTTAAAATAATGGAAACTGTTAAAGAAATGGTGGGTGACTTCATCTATTGGGTAACCAATGAACTATTGTTCTATATATTTCCGGAAAGAGTAGTTAGCTGTAACTTGCGTGATCTTTGGAATTTGAAAGACTAGTGCCACCACTTTCCATCCCCAATGATTTAATAGAACCTTAGCGAGCCATCTTCGAATATCAAAACAATTGGGACGAACACATACCCGTGAAACTAATGATCGGCGGTGCACGAGACTACGAAAAGAAATCCACCAAGCGACCTTCTGTTTTGTACTACATTGGAGGTAGCATTGGACACCAGATCATGTCAAGGGGCTGCGTTGGAGATTGTAGCTCATTCATACTGAAGTCCATAACAAAATAAGAATAAAGAGTGATTTCATGTATAGCTGGTCGTTCCAAGCCGGAAACTGTGTTTTTCAATGAGGAAAAAGGGGAGAATCTCGAGCTCTAAAGTTAATGGATTAGATATTTCGTAGTAATAACACGAATTAATGACTCGGGGACTCAACCGCATGGCTTGTGCCTTTCAAATGGGGTTTGATGCTAGGATAGCGGATGTTGCATTGTTGGAGTAATATTTTTTTGCTTAATTTTGAAAACAAGTTTCTATGAGGGTCAAGTTCTAGTAGGAACACCATGTGTAACGTAAGTACAAATTTTGTATACACTATCTGAACAACAATAATTTTTTCGAACTCCATTTAGTTAACAATCTGCTCCAAGGCAATAAGCTGTTAGTTGAAAACTTTAATGTTGTTGTATTTGTCACTGGATTGTACAATCTACAATGTATATATCTGGGAGCGTTGATAATGATGCCTATTACGTTGTTTTGAGATCTCCATGCTGCAATTTCTGGCTGTCTTCTAGACCTTAATACATATGCATAGCGGCATAAGGATGCTTTTATATTGTAGCGTATTATTTCAGTTGTTAGTTGGAATTTTCCAACTACCTAGGCTTGGTGATTATTATATTATCGCTAAATTAGTCTTCGGTCTAAGTAAATGAGAACGTAGCATGGACGCGTCACTGTTTAAGCCAAACCTGGATCTTTCTCAAGTTAATCTCTAGGTTCCCCGAAGCAGAGGATGATGATATAGTAATTTCATCAGCCAATATTGCCAATGATATTTCGATTGTTACTGGTAGGTCAGCTGTACAGATTAAATGCAGACTCTACAACAATTCCTTGTGGAATTTCAGATAGTATTGAAGAGAGATCGAGGTGTAGTATAATCCTTCGTGTCATACTTTGTCGAAGGCTTGTGTGATGTCCAGGAAGGTTTTTGAGCCGTGTGTTTTAGCTCTAAAATCTTCATCAACTCTATTGACTATCCGGTGTACTTGTTTTATTGTGTCACGCTTATTTTGAAATCCGAATTGATGTAATTCTAAGACTTTTAATTTTTTAAAAACATTGTTTATCCTTTTTTTTACATTTTTTTTCAATTACTTTAGAAAAGATGAGAAGCAAGCTAATAGGTCTTAGAGACATGGATATATGATAATAATCTGGGCTACTTTGTTGGGTAATAAAAATTCTTGCATAACCTTATCAGGGATTAAGTCAAAATTAGGTCACTTTTTTTTATCATCTAGTGTTTTTCGCAGGTATATTTGACAACATTTGTTGCAATTGAATTACGAAAAATATTTATTATAATGTAAAAACTAATATTTCTATTCATTGTTTTTGTTGTCGAAAATTTGATTATAAAAATTATTTAATTTTCAATAAAATTGTTGCGAACGAACAGTTTTTTGTAAATTAATTATTGAACAATTATAAATTGTCAATGAAACCGTTCGCGTTAATTCAAACCTAAAATTGGCTCTCAACAAATATTCATCCGAAAGGGTAATCCTGAAAACATAGTGAACTCTCTCAGTCGACAACGAATCTGTAATCCATCGGAATTCGAACTGAAATGAATTGATTGGATTCACACACGATTCAATGTGGAATGTTTCATCGAAATTGTTATAAGTTTCCTGTAGAACACGTATAGCTTACTCATAACACAACCCAATTTTTTGTACCCGAAAAAAAATTGGAAATCATGGAAATGAAAAAAAATCTACACGTACAATTTTTTGAATAGAACAAGCACAAACAAACAGTCGGCATTGCCTGACCAACCGAAATATTTTTTCGATTTTACAGTTACAGATTTTTACAGTGCGTTCGCAAAAATCTTATCTATCTATCATTTTCAACTATTAAGAATTGGTCTACGTTGTTTTGTTTGGGACGAGAATCATTGAATTAATTCTATATTCCTCTATCTTGTTACTTTGAATAATTATCGAGAAAAAAACGACCAGGTGTGCACTCGCTTCTTGACTACGCTCCAATTCATACTGCTTCATTTTCCAAGGCACGAATGTAGCTTCACAGAAATTGAATATCTACCATATAGCCCTGATCTGGCCCTGTTCGACTATTTTTTGTTCGCAAAGCTGTTAGTTGAGTTGAAGAATAGAAGATTTAACAGTGACAAGAAATCAAACAGACAGTGTACTAACATTTTGATATACATTATATTTTCATATTGGCGTAGAAGCTTTAGTCAGACGTTCTGAAAAGTGTGTTGAAATAAAGGATATTTCCAATATATTGGAAAATAATTACCGTTTTCTTTTTGTTTATGGCCTCTCTTTCAATGTTAGGCTAAGAACTCATGGATCATACTACGTAGTTCAGTTCAAAATTTGAATAATAAATGACAAATGAAGTCTGTTGCACGTCGGCTCATTTTTCAATCAGCACACCTTTTGAACACAAATCGAGCACTAATTATATCAGGGGACAAGTTTGGTTATTCCTTAGCCTTCCTTACATTCTATCCAATAAACTAACTCATAAAAAATTAATTCTGACAAGCTCATAACTGCCGTTTTTTGGCGTGAAATTTCCAGAATTTGCCAGTCTGCTAACTTGATTGAAGATGTAGCGGGCCACCCCTTAGAATATGGGTCTCCTTTTTACAATAACTGAAAATAACTGCATAGATAATTGCCACTTGGTTTGCAGTTCAAGAAAATATAATTGTCGACATTGTGGCACGTCGGCGTCCGGGGCAAAGAAAAAAACATTTCTACGTAGTCCAGAACGATTTAATGGTAAGAAATGGCTTCTTCACGTTGTACTACAGATGCCAACGAGCCCCGAGGTCGCCAATGATATTTTCGTGAACGCAATTATCTCCCCAGCCTTGGCCCAAGCTAAGCCCCGTCGTTCAAGTTTGGGGGCTCCTACATGGGCTATGATTTCAGGTTGAATAGCCGTACAAAGACTAGCAATATTCCAGGGAGTAGCTAGGAAAGCGATAGTCTAGTGGATTAGTGGATGGCCAGCTATCTTCATAACTAAGTTAGCAGACCACACCATTATTTTTAAGAATAATTAACGTCAAATTCTACGAATTTCACGGCATAGAAATGACAGTTTTGGAGCTTGTCATAATTCATTTTTTTATAAGTTAGCCCGCTAACTTGACAGACTTAATAGAGGCGTGTCATATTAATTGAGAATCGTAATTGTAATGGTGTGTATTACCAATTATATAAATAGTCGGATCAGTTCTTTTAGTTAACTAAATATTTATTAATAACAAAAATAGAGTTGAAAACACGTGGAAGATTATCGCTAGCGACTTGTGAGTCAACACAGCAATGTTTATTTTATTTATTTAGACAGACATCTGCATTGAACATATACCTGATCTTTTGATCTGAAATTTAAACTTATTTTTTTTTATGTAACGAAATTATGTCGTCTGCTTCGGATCATTAGTGACTCGTAGTAACAGGGAGTGATTTTAAATTATTTATAAACATATAAACTGGAATTAGAAACTTTATTAAGACATAAAATATTTTAACGCGCATATTAAAACTTCGAGAATAGCAGAAAACTTTATACTTTAACATTGACGTTTTCCCAAATCCATTTCTTCGAATACAACCAAAACAGTGCTCTATCGTAAATACTAAGCGACAAAAATGCCACTAAAACTTTTTTGTAGAAATAATTTCTCATCAAAAGCATTAAAACATCTCACTCGCGTCTTTCATATTAGCAAAGTTATTTTGGAATGAAACTTTCAAGTTTTGTTTGCAATATATGAGTGTTAAAATATCAGCTTTGAGGTTATATCAATTTCTTTGTTAGCAAAAGCGGCAAGAACAGTTTTAGATCCGCAAGACCAAGACCAAGACCAAAATCGAGTAGTACAAGATTTGTGCAATGCTAAGACCCAGCAGTGTAAGGTTTATGAAAGACCAAGACCTAAGATATATAGAGGAAAAAGTGCTTTGGAACGTTTTCAAAAATTGATAAACAGTATAGTTATTGAAACTGAATACTTAATTGTATAATGTTGAATATACTGATCAAAGTTCTATTACGAGGTCTGGCTATTAAATACTGAGACTGGTTACGAAAAAGGGTTTTATTATAAAAATTATTCTACATTCGAATGCTCCCCTTCAATATACTTCCCTCCCCTCCCCACACACCTTTCCATAAAGTTTTTCCATTGATCGAAGCAGTGCTGGAAGTCTTCTTTGGTGAGTGCCTTTAGGAGCCCTGCCGTTTTTTGCTTTACCGCTTCCATAGACTTAAATCGGGTCCCTTTCAAAGCAGATCTTTTTCTAACCTTCAAAGGAAATCTGAGCAAGAGTTTTCAAATCTGAGCAAGAGTTTTCGGTCAGGAGTTGAATTCTTTAGCACCAACTTCGCACAAACTTTTGTCATGTGTGGTTCCTCGTGTAAAATTTTTCTTTATCGGCGTTCACAGTCTCGACAATCATTCAGATTTTCATTCGACGATCTGCATGCACAATTTGGTTGATTTTGGTCACTCTTTCCGGAGTTGAAACAGTCACAGGGCGACTTGGACCCTGGTCATCTCTCGGAACTCACTAAAGCGCTTACACCGCTCAAAAACACGCGCACGAGATAGAGAATTGTCCCCATAGGCCTCTTGCAACAATTTATAGCATTCAGTCGGAGTTTTTTTTTTCAATTTAACGTTGCTCCTGTTTTGAAAAAGCACCCTATCATCAGAAGATATCATTCATAGCATTTTGTCCATGAACTCACAGTTTCACCGATAAATTTCACTTAATTTGAGTTTCTTGCATCTAGACAACAAATCACAGATCTGATTCCAACATCATCAATGGAGTAAATGTCTTCTACTTAAGTCAGAGTAACTGCCGCACATGCTCGGAACTGGAATCGCAGCGTTGCCGCTGATAGAAATTTCACATTTTCAATATACTCATAATTAAGTTGAAAACATTAATCGTTTCAATTGATAGTGATATTTGGTTTATTTATGAGACCAAACCTGAGTATCCAGATTTGTTTTTTTGGTGTCGTTTATTTTTTACCATCAGAATTATGTTTTTATTGAAATTAATCAATGTATCAACTTCTATTTCGAAATATTGAAATCGTTAAAAATAGGTAAGCTGGAAATTATAATCACTTTTATATAATTTAATTCCATAATTATCTTGATATCGTGCAGTAATTAATGAATTTACACCAGCAATTACAAAATGATGATTGTAATTCAATTTTAACATGATTAGTGCATAAATATTTTCATGATTGATTAAAATCATTCTTTGTTGCATACACGAAGTAAACACATTCAAATTGAATTTTGTTAACACGTTAAAAGCTACAAGGTGTGATCAAAAACTTATGTCTTTACTCGTCTTAACTCAATAGGGTGTATCAACTTCGAAAAATGATAATTTCTTTGCACCTATCTTCTCACTTAGTCAGGGCTTGACTCGAGAAGGTTGTAATATTTTTATTAATCACATCTCGTGATTTATCTACCCTATATACAGATTAAATTAAAACATCTCGGTTTTATGGTCGTAGTTGAACAAATAATATCAAGTAAATGGAACGACTTTCAAGCTGGAGATGTTTTTATTGTAATACAGTTGGTATGACAACTTGATATACAGTTCAGTGGATCTATATTTGAAAAGCATATCCACCCCTATGTATTTCCATAACGACTTCCTTCTATATAATAATGACCCTCCAGATATTTCGACTGAGAAAATTCTCTGACAAGCAGTTAAAAATAGAATTTCAAATGAAAAGGATTTTGGATAATGTAAAAGGCAATTTGTTATACGTATATTTGGGTTGGACAAACTATTTTTTATCTTTAGAAATTGTCTTTTACGAAAATCAACTGCCATTTTTCTTTACCGTCTTTTAAAAAAACAGTCTGTCATTTTTCGTTATAGACGGTTTTTCATAGATACAAATTGTTATTTTTCTTAAAAAAGAAACTTATATTCAAGTTTATTTTCTAAATTGAACATTCGAACATTATGAATTTGTAATGTTTCAATTCTGAATGTGGTATACTTCAAATTGCGTCATGGGTTTCCTAACTTTCCTATTATATTCCAGAGTCCTCTTCTTAATAATGGATAATCCGTACTAGTTTGAATCAATTATCCCTTAAAAAAGATAAACTCACTTTGACAAAGTCTAGTTATCAAGAAAAATAAGTTTATATAGAATCTGCCCACTGTAAACCTTTGACTTCAACTATATATTTTTTAAATTATTCGTCAGATCATGCAGGAATCACATCTACAAGCCGACTTAGTCTTCGGGACACTTTCCTTCTTAGGTTGCTACCATGAAGGCCTTTTCTGGTCTCATCTGAGAACAGAACAAATCCCCTTAATCCAGCGTCCAATTTAGATGATCCTTTGCAAAACGTAGGCGTGCTGGGACAAATCGCCGGTGTTCTAGGTGACAAGTTATTTTCCTGCAGTCTTCGACTTACTGTCCACTGACTAATAGTTATTTCTTGCACCTCACGAAGCTGCCGTTGCACTTGAACGGCATCAAGGTGACGATTTATTAATGTTGTTGACACGAGCGGTTGTAAATCGCCTTCAGCCTGTTCCGGATCGCCTATGAAAGGATTCAGACACCTCATAACTCTGACACACTCTTCGAACCACTTTTGTAAACACAATAATTTTAATATTTGGTAAATACTTAATAGTTAAAGTCAAGAGTGGGCCGATTTATATGCACGCAAGTTTATATTGACAATAAACTAACAAAACATTTGCCCCCATATTATCCGTAGCACAATCTGTTTTCCGACCGTAGAAAACTCGCTCCAAATTTGAAATACTATATTAGCTACACATTCAGATCCTTCTTTGAGATTAGGTTAAAGCCCGTAGTAATTTTTCTCACGCGGTTCTTTCTACACATCATTATATATTTCAGAAAGCTGATTTTCAACAAAAGGCCATAACAATATTCCAAATAACAAAGGGTATATTAAATTCTTTATGCCGGTATGGAAGTAAAATAGGTAAGCAGCTAGGGAGAAGAATTCAAAATTAGATAAAAATAATATAACAAAGAGAAGGCTATTGTTTATTTTCATAATGAATAGCGTAATCGAAAGATAAAACGGTTGGAAAAATAAAGTAAGACAATGGAACCGGTTAGATAGTTGATGATGATGTAGTGTACATCAATTTTAGTTATAAGATGTTTCCTTTGATAAAATTAATATTCAAAAAGTGATAATACAATATCAAGGAAGAGGTAAAATAAGTTTTGTCGTTTGATATACAAATCACCTCAACCAAATAATAGATGCACTTCGGAAAACTGGAAAAACATTAATAAAAATATTAAATATAATAAGTTCAAAAATATAAATCCCGTGTTACACCTATACGAGAGTAGTATGAAAAGTTTCCGACCTAACGAAGAAACAACATTTTATTTCCATAATCCTTTCTATATACAGCATAAACTTTTCCAAATAATACGAAGATGGTCCCAGAAGTATCCTAACCTAGAGATGGCGGTAGTTGCTTGAAAAATACCACAAAGTACACAATCTATACATCACATGTTGTTTAATATCTGTTTGGTAGCCATAAATAATCAACGTTTTCAATGAATTTGTAAACATGGAGAAAATTGGTCATCGTTATGTTATATAATATTTCTATTTGAAAGGCCTTAGGCCAATCGATATGAAAGATGAACTAGATTCTAGTCTGGATGAGACTGCTCCGTCGTTATCAACAGTAAAATATTGATTAGCAGAGGTCTTACGACCTGAGGAGACCAGCATCGCTGTGGTCGACCAAATGAGGTGACGACTCCAGAAATGTTAAAGAAAATCCACAAAGCGGTACTGGATGATAGTCGACTAGCTGAAATAGTAGGCATTTTAAAAAGTGCGGTACATCGCATATTAATTGAAAATTTTGACAATGGAACAAAAACAACCTCATGAAGATGGTTCCATCGAGTGTTTGGCAATTTTTCACCATAAATCTGAACGAATTTTTGCACCGTTTCATAACCATGGATGAGCCGTGGGTCCATCACATAACACCCGAAACAAAATAACAATCAAAACAATGGACTGAGAAGGGAGAGCCGGCTCCAAAGAAGTCGTTCCATCGGCAGCCAAGTTCATTGCGTCGGTTTTTTGGGAAGCGCGTGGGATAATTTTCATTGAGTATCTCGAAAAAAGAAAAACTATCTTCGTATTTGCCTTATTTTTCCTCGAAATTAACGCTTATAGATGTGATAACATTTTCGTCTGATGAAAATCTGGTTGTCCTCTCTTTTTCTTCAAATGCGATCGGAGTTTTGCAATTTCTCCCTTCACTTCATCAAGCCATGATGCTTTCTTGTTGTTGTTTTACTTTTTTGAAGATATTCGATGAACCCAAACCTATCGTTATCCCGAAAAACGGTCGTCATCACTGCTGATGAAATTTTTCGGAGCAGGTATGCCCTTTGCAATCCACTATAATGACTGTTTTTTCATCTACAGATATGAATCGACACATTTGCTTGAACTGCGTTAATAAGTCCTGGAAAATGTTCATTTGAGTGCGCATTTAGTTCAAAGTAAGCAAACGCAGCACCCGGCGTATTATTATTCACTCCTTATATGACATATGCATTGTTTGATACGCGTATAACATTTTCTATCTCTTTAATCTGAATTCGTCAGTCGGTCAATATCATTTGGTGGAAGTTCTCGATGATATCGCTGGTTGTCACAGTTTTTTGGCGTCCCGGATGTTTGAATAGACCTGCCCAAAATTTTATCGTCGTAAATGATGCAGGATCTCCGTACGCAGTTTCTTATATTTTTTGGCGTATTGCCTTTCAAATTAATATTTGATATTTTCAAAAAAATTTTCAACGACTTGTTGTGAACCCGAAACTAAGCTTCCAAAGTGGTTGGAAGAATCTCTTAACGTATTCGTAAATATATTTCCAAGTGGAGGTCGGAAACTTTTCCTACAAATCTCGTATTAATATATGATATAGAAACTAGAGTTGACAACGAAAGAAAGACAAACACCCTTGGAGCAACTGAGATGAAAATGCTGAATAAAATTTTAAGTTTCAGTTTGAGAGAAACAGAAAACCCCATACATAAAGCATGAATTTGAGAACTTTAACGGAGAAAAGCTCGGAATGAATATGTGGACAATGGATAGAGATAAGACGCTTTCTATGTAGACGTTAAAAAAGGTGGATGGAATCATCCAAAAAGAACTGACTTATGGAATATACAAAGAAAAAAATGAAAGAATCAAGAGGTTTAGTTTTGAAGATCAAGTGTTCGTAATGGCGAATCTATTGAGCCCCGTTTCCTCACAGATTTGGAATCGAGATTCTGTCCAATATTGTGATGGTAATACAGCCGTGCTCCATCTAGGTGGAACTTTCTAGTGTAGTAAATACTTTTCTTATAGTTTTTTCAACATTATGTTAAAATAGTGTCAATGATAATTGACAAACATCATTCAATGATACAGTTTTTAATTTTGCAGTAATTATTGCACAAATATCAACTTTTTTCGAATATTACCCCTTTCTAAGATATCCAGCAGTAGCAAATAATTCAACTACAGCTCATGAGCTTATCATAATGAGTGAAATATTTGAAAAAAAGTAAAGAATCGCATCAATATATAGTTATAATTATAAGAGAAATGAATCAATTTTTGGGTTGTTTCTAAGTTTTGGAAAAGAACAGATATTATTGTAACGTTTTTCAAAGTCGAAAACTGACGATATCAAAGTATGAGGATTCGTCTTTGAATAGATAACTTTCTGGATCGAATCCGTCACTAAATCTTTCTATCAATTCACTCTTTTTACCGGACGTTTCCAACTCACGATTCTCTAGTTCGGCTTTCAGTTCCATCAATTTCAGATCACTTGGTCTCTTTGCCATTGGATGAATCAATAAACACTGTTTCCTACGTCCTTAATCTATTTACACACTATACAATACACTCACTTATAAATATCACTTAAATAATTTTACTAATTCGTTATTTTCACTGCGACTATTTATTTAGAACTAACTCATTGCGTTCTCACAAATCATTTATATACCCAAATAAAATTCTACAAAGTTCTAGAACAAAAAGATACAAAAAAAAAATAAATAAATAGACTTTCCTATAAATTATTTCGGAGAAATACTGTAAATAAATCGCCAGCTACTTAAAAAATATATACAAACAAACATCAAACGAGCCTTTTATTAAAAATGTGAAAGACGATGCCTGAAAAGCGCCGCGCGAATTCGTCGCATTCTTAAAATTCCATAGTTGCCGGACAGGGCCAGCCTCAGAACCATTTTGCGAACTTGTTCATAACATTATGATGATTCTAAAAATATCAAAATCTGCAAAGTAATTTTATGTAGATTCTAACTGACTTCTAACAACGATCTATAATAAAATCAACCCTTTGCTGTAGCTTCCATAAATATCCGCTCAATTACCACAATCTTTTAGGCGACACACGTCCCACAAAACAATTCAAAATATTTTGTGAGAGAATTAAATAATACATTTCCCTTAACCTCGTTATTCAGGTGTGTTGCGAGGAATATGTTACGGCATTCCCAAGGGAAATGCGAACAATGTTAAAATCTTCTACGTGTGAACATTTTTACAAGACTTTTATATCTAGTTGTCGACTTCAGAGCTTCATACATCTTACAGCAAATTTAATACAATTTTTATTTGGAGTCAATCTAGTTATAATATCGATTAATAAGTGACCGATTTGAAGGATAGAGATTACATATTTTCATATTCCACATTTTACAGTATACCCTATCATTCAGAATATTCATGACTCCATTGATCGCCTTGCAAGCTCTAGCGTTGTCATTACTTTAATCTGGATATCGTCTAACGCTGGAATACATGGAAGTGAACTTTCAGATCAAGCTCCAAGTTCCATACGCGACCGATGGGCAAACCATTGGACAAGTTGCAACACCAAGCTACATGAAATTCAAGGGTCCATCGACTTCCATCAGTCATAGAGGCTCAGTTGTTGCTCGCAGACTACGCATCGGGCAGACTCGATTGACTCATGGACATTTAATGGCCGCTTCTGATCCTCTCAAATATCAGCACTGGAAAATACCACATACAATCAAACACATACTAATAATTTGTTCATAGTATTCCAATAACGCCGTATCCACCAGTTAGGAAATTCGCTCCAAGAAAGTCTTAATAATGCCGAACAATTACCAAGCCTAATCCATCATTTAAGAGACATTGATCTATATAATGAAATTGGACCAGAATTGTACCAGAACTATACCATTTGTCATTGACCTCAGTTGTCGAGATACGTTAATTAAAAAAATCAATAGTTTGTTGGAAATGTTTAAAGTGATCAACTCATTGCTACCTGCACGCTACATGCATTATTGTGGTTCTTTTCCAGGACAATCAACCAGCAAGGACGACTTTAAACCTGGCCGTATAAGTACTGATGATGTTCAATCATCATAACGTCTAATAAAGACAGTTACACTAAAGAACTTGAAGAAATCGTGCTTTAAAGCCACAAAGTAGATTTTAAAGAGATAGTGGACATTATGAAGATATGAAAATGTACCTTTACCAACCGGATGACATTGTGAATACTTTTGCTGATTATTTTCATTCAAAATATATCACCTTTTCGATTCCAGATTGTGAAAATATTGTGGAAAGTTTCATACAAATGAAACTAACCCCAGCTTGCATAAACAAAGTTCTACGACCTCGTATATTATAAAAAAAAACTGATGAACTAAGTTTCTATTTGACATTCAACAACTTATTGCTTTTCCAATAATTGTTCAAACTAGCGTTTTCTAAGACTGAACCTGCATATCCGTAGCACTAAGCGAAACAAATACCAATTTCAATACAATAAAGAAGTAAATGAAATAGATAAAAATTGGAATTGAATTAGAAGGAATATATAAAAACAAAAGAACTAAAATGAATTTTTATACAGAGTTTCTCCGAACTAACAAATTTATTTCTGCTTAGAGGAGATGGGTCATACAAAGCTGTTGCTTCGAAGCCTTTAAGATTAGATTTCCACAATGATTGCTGATCAATCCATTGGTACTTTTTTGTTGTGACGTTTCGTATACCAGCTTATAGGTTAACTTTCCTTTAAGGCATCTAATGATTCTCTTAGCTGCTTACCACAAAGTTTTGGTAAGTCTATTCAGGAATGTACTCAGATATCCAATTCAAACTGCTATGTCTGGATGACATGTCAGGGGAAAGATAAATCAGCTCTCTATTGGTACCTTGATAATATTACCTTCAGGTATTAGTGGTTTTTCTTCCATATAAATTGGACTCTATTCGTCTCCATGATTTTGAACTTGAACTAGTTGAGAGGCCGTTTAACTCCTTACCCTCCTCTTCATAGCTTCTTCGTAGTTTTTCGGTAGGATACAGTAAGCAGAATATATGTGAAAAACATCAAAATTTTTAAGGTCTACCTTCATGGATCAGTCCTCCTCTTCACTGATGAGGAAACTTTGTCAAAATCTTCTGGTTCTATTTGATTTTTTTCCTCTTCCAAGGTTGATTCAAATGCTCGTGTCCTGTTTTTCCAAATTTTTCCTCCCTACTAGAATATGGATGTATAAAACGATTATTAAAAAGTTTGATGAAACATCTCGAACCGAGTGCCAAATAGGCATCTCATTATTTAGTGTTAGCAATTTTTAGATAATTTAAATAATTTCCTAATTTTCGCTGTTTATTCACGAATTTAATTCTAAAATAAATATTGTGATAAACATTATGATTCGAATACACCCGAAACCTGTAGAACAAATACTAACACAGAAATTCCTCATATCTGCGAAACTAACTTCTGGCAGGTATATATATTATATATATGTATTGTTTGTTCCAGAAACTTCACATACGCTAACTCCTGGGCGTACATTTTCCGCCCTACAAATTTGATAAGGTTAAATTAGGTTCGCGACGTTGAAATCGATTATATTTACACAATAACGGTGACATTAAAGAAAAAAATGCAACGTACCAGATACGTTTCTCTAATCTAACCTCTTCTCATATCTACGCATTGGTATTTATCATCCAGTGAGTATTTTCACTTCCTGAATTAGTCCTTGATGTTAATTTTAGACATTGTTTACAGTGCATTCGACTTGGTGTTTTTTGAGCTACAATTTCAATTTTTAATTTGGGTAAGAATCAGTTCTGCATGTTAGTTTTAGACGTTGTCTACAGTGCATTCGACTGGGTGTTTTTTGAGCTACAACTTCAATATTTAATTTGGGTAAGAATCAGTTCGGGATGTTAGTTTTAGACGTTGTCTACAGTGTATTCGATTGGGAGTTTTTTGGGCTACAACTTCAATTTTTAATTTAGGTAAGAATCAGTCCTTGATATTAATTTTAGACAATGTCTACAGTGCATTCGACTGGGTGTTTTTTGAGCTACAACTTCAATATTTAATTTGGGTAAGAATCAGTTCTGGATGTTAGTTTTAGACATTGTCTACAGTGCATTCGCCTTGGTGTTTTTTGAGCTACAATTTCAATTTTTAATTTGGGTAAGAATCAGTTCTGGATGTTAGTTTTATACGTTGTCTACAGTGCATTCGATTGGGAGTTTTTTGGGCTACAACTTCAATTTTTAATTTAGGTAAGAATCAGTCCTTGATATTAATTTTAGACAATGTCTACAGTGCATTCGACTGGGTGTTTTTTGAGCTACAATTTCAATTTTTAATTTGGGTAAGAATCAGTTCTGGATGTTAGTTTTAGACGTTGTCTACAGTGCATTCGACTGGATGTTTTTTGAGCTACAATTTCAATATTTAATTTGAGTAAGAATCAGTTCGGGATGTTAGTTTTAGACGTTGTCTACAGTGTATTCGATTGGGAGTTTTTTGGGCTACAACTTCAATTTTTAATTTAGGTAAGAATCAGTCCTTGATATTAATTTTAGACAATGTCTACAGTGCATTCGACTGGGTGTTTTTTGAGCTACAACTTCAATATTTAATTTGGGTAAGAATCAGTTCTGGATGTTAGTTTTAGACATTGTCTACAGTGCATTCGCCTTGGTGTTTTTTGAGCTACAATTTCAATTTTTAATTTGGGTAAGAATCAGTTCTGGATGTTAGTTTTATACGTTGTCTACAGTGCATTCGATTGGGAGTTTTTTGGGCTACAACTTCAATTTTTAATTTAGGTAAGAATCAGTCCTTGATATTAATTTTAGACAATGTCTACAGTGCATTCGACTGGGTGTTTTTTGAGCTACAACTTCAATATTTAATTTGGGTAAGAATCAGTTCTGGATGTTAGTTTTAGACATTGTCTACAGTGCATTCGCCTTGGTGTTTTTTGTGCTACAATTTCAATTTTTAATTTGGGTAAGAATCAGTTCTGGATGTTAGTTTTATACGTTGTCTACAGTGCATTCGATTGGGAGTTTTTTGGGCTACAACTTCAATTTTTAATTTAGGTAAGAATCAGTCCTTGATGTTAATTTTAGACAATGTCTACAGTGCATTCGACTGGGTGTTTTTTGAGCTACAATTTCAATTTTTAATTTGGGTAAGAATCAGTTCGGGATGTTAGTTTTAGACGTTGTCTACAGTGTATTCGATTGGGAGTTTTTTGAGCTACAACTTCAATTTTTAATTTAGGTAAGAATCAGTCCTTGATGTTAATTTTAGACAATGTCTACAGTGCATTCGACTGGGTGTTTTTTGAGCCACAATTTCAATTTTTAATTTATTTAATTTAATTAATTTAAGCATTGGTGGGTGTTTTTTGGGCAGCATTTTTCAACTTAGGTAAAAACTAAAAGTCGTAGGGATCTACGTCGGGACTGTACGAAGGCTGACGAAGCTGTACGACTTAGTGCTTTGGTTTGACTTTGTTTTGATTGCTTGAGAAGATATTTTCAATACTTTAATATAGGCTTAATATTTTTTTAACAAACCTCGTATCGAGCGATGCGCTTAAACTATCGATGTCATTTTAAATTTTTAAAATTTACACTGCACGCGAGTTTTATTGGAAAAAATTGTCCCATTTACTATCGCCAGTCAACTCATTTTATATCAAACTTTATTGATGAATTTTGTACTTTATAGTTCGACGTTAAGTTTATTTGGAATAGAATAGAAGTTGTAGTTGGCTCAAAATGTAAAATCGTTATAGAAAGATTGTTGTCTACATCGAGTTCTTAAATTACATCGTAAATTTGTTTCCAATACGAACGTTATAGGAATCAGTGAAAAATTTATGAGTGAAGTAACAATATTTTTTCAAAATATCATTCAAAATACCATATGTAACCAAAATGGCCAATTAATTTCCTTCGAAGTCATTTTGAATGAACCAATTAAAGAAAACATCGATGAGAATGATTAAGTTAGTTATTATGAGAAAGAAAGAAGAAAGAACCAAAACAAAAATTGAAAACACCACGAATACATTTAGAAAAGAAAATATATAAATTGGGGGAGATAGAAAAGATAAGAGACAGTGGAAGATATAGGTACAAGAGTTACCGAATATATATTTATAAAAGTGTAAAAATAAGAAGAATTTTTTATTGAGGAATCAATTTAGCATTGAAGAAGTTACAAATATAAATCGGAAATAAGACAAAATAATAATTTGAGTATAAAATGCAAAACTGGAGAGTTAAATAATTACAAAATTTTATTATCATTTATCATAAAATTTATATCATTCTCCAAAATTAGAAGATACAGAGATATTTAAATTAGATATACAATCAAGAATCAAAAACGAAAAGGAGGTTCATTTTTAAAATGAACGAATACTAGGCAATTGACAGTCGACGTAATAGTAAGATTTCCTAGTTGATTTATATTGTAATGATCTAGTTAACGATGTTGATGACATAACAGTTAATCGAATGAATTCTACATCGTTAGTGTAAAATGTTACATTGTCAGCATCTAGATTAAAAAACATTATTCAAAATTAAAAGAAATATATAGTTTTGTACGGTTCAACTTGAAATGCCGAAATATTCTTGTATATACATCAGATAATATAAATATAAAGAAAGTAGTACACTTAAACAACAAGATATTGTGTGGAAACTAAACGAAATAATCAAATATCTCGTTATATAACTAAAAACAATTAAAGGGAAGAATAAACAAAACGGATGTTGGAAAAGTATTGTAGTTGACTTCCAAAAACCACAAGAGAAACGTCGACTGGATAGCAGTCGAGGAGATGCTATTAAATATTGATCCGATACAGTTTGATGATTTCACAATAAAGGGAATCACTGACGTAATCAAAAAATGGGAAGCACCGGGAATTAATTATATTCAAAACTATAGCCATTTAATTTTCTCATCTCCTAAAGAACTCAGAAGATTTCATAACATTTCTATCACTGGGTACCACTAATTTGCTCCCAAAGAGCTCCTAGATGGATGATCCCACTCAGAACAGACCTATCACGTGCTTTCGTAGATTACAAGAGAGCGTTTGATAGTGTATTTCTTGCCTTGCACATTTACAAAGTCCGCCCAACTATTAAAAAATTTCTTTCAACAATGATGATAGGTTACCGAACAAACCTACATCTGCAAATGTCTCCAAACTCCTTCAGTACTGATACCCATTCGTAGGGGTGACTCCTTGAGTCCTCCGTGGTTTTGCCTTGCGATGAATCCCCTATCTACCATGCTCAATATTCAAAGTACGAATTCAACATTAAAGCTAACAGAAACACCAAATGTAGCATCTCCCATCTTCTCTACATGGGTGATATCAAGTCATACGCAGCAAATAAGCGTCAAATCAATCGCTTTCTAAATATAACAGTTTGGATTGTCTAAGTGCAAGATTCTACATATCGAGAAAAGCATTGTCATGAACGGAAATGTTCAATTGCCCAACGGAGATGTCTTACAGGCGATCAAAAACGGAGAAACCTACAAATACCTGGGATTTCAACAGTTTCAACTGAGTTGTTGCACCACAAACAGGCAAAATCTAGAATCCAAAATCAATCCACCAAAAGAGTGAAGTCACTTATGAAATCCGAATTATTTTGGAAGACTCAAGTGGACGAAAACATAACTAGAGGATAACACGAACAATGATGACGAAGAACAACAACCACCACCCGAAGACATCCACTATTACAACAACATTACTCCGAAAAGAGAGCGGGAGATGCTTGATCAAACTCAAAACGGATTGAGACCAAGAAGAAGCCCTCCTCATAATATAACAACTAGAAGAGATATCTAGAGGATATTACCTAACATTATGGATCTTAAGAAAGCTTTTGATAAAGTTCTTAGGAAGAAAGAATGGAAAAACGAATGAGAAGGAAATAGAAGATATGTGTTTCTATGGCCAGTAAAAAAGGATAGAAAATATAAAGTTAATTCTTGTTTACTGTTGGTGACGTGAGGGGTGAGGTGAATTTGATCTACTGTATGTGTGTACATAAAAAAGTGGTGCTTCTACATTTCATACAAAATATAATTTACGTCTTATTTACAACCCAGATATGAGAGATATATTAAATTTTATTTGTTGTTTGAGGACCTCAAGATAGATAAAAGGATAAACAGTAACGTTATTGTGAAGGAAAACATAATTTTAACTGTTAGTAATGTGATACTGGTGTGGCTTTCAGAGCACGAACACAATGTTTTCAAAAACAAACATCAAAACATACGTCGGAATACAAATAGGAATTTTTCGCCGCTGAATTTCAATAAAACGCTCTCCAAATAAACTGAAAATACAGAAACCCATTACCACTCACATTTCTTATAGCTCGTGATACCACAATAGACCAACAAGTTTGAAGTTGTTGCCAGACACCCCAACCGCGACTTTCGTTGCGTGTGAGAGATTTTTTTAACGCCCGTAAGCCATTTGTGAAAGCTCGATGTGTGTTGATGACTTTTTACGGATTTTCTTTCTTTTTTAAGACGCTACTATATTTTCATGTAAGCTCGAGACGATCTGATATAATATTTATAAAAGAATATCTCTTGAAAAGGAGCTTTCAAATTTTTTATAACTCCATATTCTCTTCTCTCTAGGAGACGAATAGAGGTTACCAACAATCATATCTTGAAAAAATCTGATCAACCCACAAGAAGACAGTTTTAAAGTATGCTAAGAACAACTCTGGATCCCTGGTTCTTCTGGAGGAGAATTATGAGCGACATTTCAGAGTGGGGATATTTGTATACGCGAAAAAGTTACGCAGAAGCCTGATCATGACAGGAAAATTGAATTTTCTTTTTAACAAGACGATAATTGTTCGAAATATAAGATAAGCAAAAATCATAAAAAGAGAAAGTATTCGTTAAAAGGCAATCTAATCATTATATATTGGACGGCATTATACACTGTCATTTAGAAAGATGCACTTATTTATAATTCTACTTTGAACTTAGAAAAGAATCATTATTATACCTACAACTGAATACTGAATTATAAAACGTAAATAGACGAGTAAAATGTACCTGCCTGTAAGGGAGTTGGGTTTAAACAGGGTACCAGACGTGAACTGAGTTCTTTTTGTACCCCATTCGTCTATTAGAACTTCGGTAGTCTTTTATCTGGCGCAAATAATCTTGTCGCCATCAAACTATCCTTGAAGATTCGGTTATTGCCTCCGTTTATTCAGTTGTTTGTATTTAAAACTACATTCTGACAAAATTTGACGCAATATCTCTAAAGTGATATCATTGTATTGTGGATAATTTGTGCTACCTTTTGCTGTATTACTTCTAACCCCCTTCTTGAGTAGCTTTATCAACTGAAATCAGTGTTTCTTTACATGTTTTTCGGTTGTGTGAATGATACACAGCAACCCCAACAGTTTTCAAGTATTTCATCTTTTGGAATTTTTTTTAACTTTTTTAAGTTATGAAGAGAACCAAAATTTTCAAAAAGAGAAAACCAAAATATTCAAAATATTGATTTAAAGACATAAATCTCACAGAATCAATCATAGTGTTAAATTAAATCTGTTTCATACCGGCTTTTAAGAGTCAAAAATCCTCTCCTTTTTGGCTACTCTTTAATTTTTAAAATCTTTCGGCAAATCATAACTGTTTTTCTCAACAAACTGACGAGTGTCAGACAAGCAAATGTTCCAGAGTAATGCCTAAATGGACTTGTACAGATTGCCATAATTTGCTTATGGTATTGACACGCGTTAATAACTCATACGATGAATTCCAAACTAAACATTTCGTTTAAAACGGAATCGCAATCACCGCTTTCCCATCTTGTGTCTGATAAAGGCTTCATAATAAGCTTTAATTTATCTTTGATTATTTTCCAGCGTTTACTGGACCTGTAAAATATGAACGCATAATATACAGTAATTACGGAGACATTGGTATCCAAAGATTTTCTAACGACGTCGTGTACTTTTAGCACCGCGAGGTCGTTGGCGGTGGCCCACTCCTTACGCCGCCTCTGTTTGAAATGAATTAATTCTAATTCCTTTACTATAAATTAAGGATAACAAAGAAAATAGAATATATATAAAAAGAGATGTGTATGCGTTTAACTAGACTAAAAACAAAAACTTCTGGTCGAACGAACGCACAAACAAGGTTGAAAATATTGAAAAATAGATTAAAATCCGCTACCGCCGCCGCGTCGTACCGTCACGGTTGTGCTTAACGTCGTCACAGTATCGGCATGAGAGAAACATGTTAGTTACGCATACATACACGAGTTCAAAGGACTCGATGGAATCTAATTAACCCCTTAATATGAAGACCTGTAATTTCAAACTCTATCCCAACACTGGTTGGTTTGTAATATAATGCCACTACATGTAGATACTGTTTTTGTGGTTATAGTTTAAAGCGGGTTCGTTTTTCAAGGTGAGATAAATAATATCAAAATGCTTAGAGCGTGGAACGAAAAAACAATTAAAAGATTATTTTATTTGTATTTGTTAGCATTTATATGTTATTCAAACCATGATTCTTTTCAAAATTAAATCAAAACATAACACATTTCATTTGATATTTGATCCTTTCACATTGTATCCTCAATTTTTGGCTCTAAGCATCAAAATTGCCGAAAATATTGCGCTCTACAAATAGATTTTCAAGAGAAAACATTTTACACCATTAATTTTTCCAAAGTTAATGAAATATCGGTAAGAAAAAATGGTATAAATTAAAATGATAATTTATGGAAATATAGTAGAAGTGTTTCTGAAAAATATTGTGAGATTTTAAATTTTGAAAATTCACCATTGCAGCAGAGAGAACTGAATTTATACAGTGTGTCTACTTAAGTTGGAACCATATGGAAAACTTTTTTATTAGCGGTTTTATGAAAAAAAGTTATTCTTGATAAAAAGTTCTGTATCGTCCAAAAGTTAAAATGCGACAATCAGATATCAATTTTTTAAAGCAGTATACGATGTATGTCAAAAAATTTTAATTTTGTGCTAGAGTGTAGAAGTATTTTTACAATTTAGAAAAATGTTAGAAAGTAAAGTTATTTTGAATTGAAAATTATATTCAAAGATGCAATTACAGCCATTTATTATGAAAATTCAGGTTTTGTGATTATTTACTAATCATTCCGTATTAATTATTCTGGCGGGATAAAATTACATTAGGCATTCAACAGTTACAAAAATTTTAAATAAATTTAAGGCTTTCTGGTAGTGATATTGATTCATTCTATATAAAGTAAAAACTTAGTTCTAGCAATTAGAAAATGAAATGAATAGTGGAACCGAGTAACAGCTCTAGAAGCAATTCAGAACAGTCAATTTCATTCGTTACAAATTTGTGAAGGAATATCAAGAAAGAAAAGTTTGTCAATTTAACGGGCAAACAACAAAATATATTCTGACAAGCTCAAAAACAGCCGTTCTCTTGCCGTAAAGTTCCCAGAAATTGCCGTTAATTATTGTTAAAAATGACTAGAAGTAATTACATAGAGAATTGTCGTTTAAGAAAATATCATTGCCAACATCAGGGCACGTCAGCATCCGGGATAAAACGGGAAAAAACCACTTCTACGTATGAAATCCAGAATGATTCAATGGTAAGAAATGGCTTTTCCCCGTTTTACCTCAGATGCCAACGAGTCCCCAAGTCGGCAATGTTATTCTCGTGAACGGCAAATCAAGCGACAATTATCTACGTGTTTCAATACACTTATTGTTTAGAGGGAACTAATATATAATAATAGCAGGCCACTCACTGGAATATTGCTTCCCATTGGAAGAATATTCAAACTGAAATCATAAATTAATGCCTCTTCAATTCCCATTCAAGAAAATATATCGGGGCACGCTGGAATGAGGATCTCTAACAAATACAAATAAAAAACTTTTAGCTCTTTTCACAAGCTGGAAAATTGCCATTCCCATATCGTTTTTGCCATTAAAAAATCTCACTTAGTAAAAAAATGTAACAATATGATTAAACAATTTATTAAAACTACGTTGTAGAATTTTTAATTTAACAGCGCGTTTACTACCCTCCGATCTGACACGAAGTAGAAACCTAGAGAACCCGAGAATTTCCGAGGTCTCCCCTCCACCATCACGCCGTCGGCATATTCCATTGATCAGCGACAGCGGTTCAGTGCTTTATGAGATTCTTCAGTTTGCGTGTGTAGTTCAATCAAGTGCTGTTAGATTCAAACTGTCGTAGTTGACTTTTGGGTATACTGTGATTTGAGTCGTTGTTATTTAATTTCTTTCTGTTAAATCCATTCACCATTCGTTGCTCCTCCAGTGCAATTAGGTGATCGGTGTGGCTGTCAATCCAATCCATTTAATTAATGGTTACAACTAGATTTTCGGTCAGAACTATTCTAATAAATAACCAAAACATTTCACCATAGATTTGTGATATTCATTTTGTTTTTAGACATCCCTAATAAAATCACAACATAACATTGTATCTCGAAATGGGGATTGCTTTAGAAGATCTTCGTACACTAATGATAATAGATACAATAAAATGTACTGCAAGTATTCCAATTAAATAATATATTCAAATGTTTGATCTGGTTAAGAGATTTCCTGCAGAAGTGTTTGCTATGCAAACATCTATGACCTTGGAATTAGATAGTTTAAAGCACAGAAGTTCACAGAAATATGGTTTTAGAATAAAATGTTATTGAATAAATGGATCTATTAACATGAATAGAATGAAACAATTTTATTAACACGTTAACTGCCTAGTTTACTTTGTAAGTATAAGTCGGTTGCCCAGCCGGAGTTAATTTGTGGTTGGCATCAATCGTCTGGCGCCAATGATTCGTTTTTGGCTGTTTTGCGGCACTCGGTACCAATAAAATCAAGCTGTTTGCAATGAATTTTGTGGTGTTGGGCATCCGCAATAGCCTATTAAAGCACGTAGTTGCGTCATAAAACGATTATTTTTATCTAGTTTAGTGGAAATAAAATGTAGGTATAAAGTTAAAATTTTGTACCAATAAGCCATTCCAATACCATCAAAACGGAGCAAATCAATTTTAAATGTCTAAATATCATAAAAATTGTATTGAAATGAATTGGATACTTATTTATCCAACAAATGAGTGAAGTAATACTTTTTTTCACGAGTAGGACGATTTAACCGGAGGCAATTCCTACGAGTGAAAAAAAAGATGCTTTACTCACGAGTTTCATACAAAATTTCTTCTCCATCCGTAGACATAAAAAAATTAGACAAAAATACTACACTCCTTTCAAATAGACATAAAACGGATTTTCTTGAACGAATATCACTATTTTGATAAAACAATTTTATAATTGCGTTAAGAAATGACACGTTACGGCACTCAAAAGCGTGAAAAAATGACCGATTCAGAAATTACATTCCACTATAAATGCAAATGAATGAAAAAACATGTATATTATAACGGACGTAGGAAAAATATATTCTATAACTAGATTGAATGGAAGTTTTTATTACTATTTTAAACCATGATGCAGTTTTTCAGGTATAGAGGTGATTTTTCTAAGCACACAGGACAGAAATAACTCCCTTTACAAGTATAGTTATAAAGAAAAATAAAATGTTGATGGCCCATCCTCAATGATAACAAATTCTGCGACTTGATTCGTCTTCCATATTATCTAATTATTTAGTTATTACCTTCATTCCAACAATCTTCTAAGAAAATGTAATTTCATCCCTTCTTTTTCAATATTATCCAACTTAATGGTTAATCGCGATATTTTTAGAAACAAAAAATGTCTTCAATATCTAACTGAAATATAACTAACACACTGGGTTGTATACTAGCCAAATGCTTTTGTTGATATTATTTCTCTTCATTATTTATCTGGTGTTAAAGCGATTTCACCAATTTTTGCTTGATACAGCCGACAACTCGTCGAAACTAAAATTCGAAATATGAAAAAGTTGGTTAATTATTATTCTTAGAGCAACATCATAGCGTCCAATAGGGGTTTTTATAAAAATGCGGGACTATTAAAGTTGCAGCCGACTACAAGTAAAGCCCTTTTTCCATCAAAATGTCACACCAACGCCCACACAATGCGAATTTGAAAACGGGAACTTAAGGATAATTGAGAAGATACTTTTGAAAAATAGTACTTTGTGAGTTATGGTAATAGAATCAATATATAGTTGTTATCATTGAGAATGATCACCTTATAGTTATTAACAATCTTTTTTCAACATAACACAATTTTTCAGAAATTTGGGAGTCTGACTTTTCCAACAAGTTCAAGAAACAATTCTTTCGACATCTAGTGATAAAATATAAATTTTGTTAAGAATTCGTCAAGTTCCTTAACAGCAACAAACATTCTGATCTGTTTTGGCACCAACCATTTATATTTTCTTCTATTTAATAATTGGTACAAGGCAATAACACTTGATGACATTGTTCACCGACCAACTCCATGTCGTCTGCTTGTGTCGTGTCGATGTTGCACTGCTTTGATGGCACAATAACCTCAACTTGTAATGGGCAGTGAACGTGTTAATACGGCATTTGTAATTAAATTACTATAACAGTTGGCAGATTTAATTATCGTGTTCCGTTTCGTTTTCATTTTATCAATGATTAGTACTCCAAAATTTATTATTATTTCTTTCCAATTTCATCTACATGGGCGTTAATGTTTTACCATCTTACTGAAATAGTTCTTTTATCAATTTTTCCATATCAGCTAGATAGACTTTAATATTTCAATATTTTTACAATGATAATATTATTTCATTAGAAATAATAATTTTAGAATAAAAGTTAGGTACACAAAATTGAAGCTATTTTAGATAATAAGGAACTCATTTCAAGTATTTGTGAGATAATTATCGTCAAATGATATCCCATGTAGGAGCCCCTAGACTTGAACGATGGAGCTTAGCTTGCGCCAACGCTGGGAACCCAGACTTGGCAAAACAATAATGTCCCAAGCCTGATTGAACTCTGGGTAATCCGACCTCGGCCATCCTGTAGTCAGCCAGGCCGGGCAGATCTCTGAATAACTAAATAAAGGATTAAGACATTAAAAGTAATAATTTTTTATGAATAAAATTCTTTATGTATAAAAGTCAATACAAAATAAAATAATAAAAAATAGTACCTCTTCTTTATAAGTGTAATTATTTAACTAATATTTTTTGTACATTAATTAATAAAGTGCATATAATAACAATTTTATTAACAATATATCAAAAATCTATTTTTCTAAGCAACCAGACCTGGTCCAGGCTTGCAAACCAAGCAAGTGACACTGTCATCAAGTCTAGGCCAATAATGGCTTCCAAGATGGGATCAGAGTTGTACATACTTAGCCCAAGTCTGGGCCTATACTGGGCCCATCGTGAAATAACATATCTGCAGAAATAGCAGTAAATTCTTGAATGATTGCGTTTTTCTACTCGTCAAAATTTGGCTTGTGCTTATCGACTCAGAAAAAAGGTGAAACTGCTAGGAAACCTAAAAGAGGAAATCATTGCGAAATCATAAAATAATCTGTCCAAAAAGTGCTATTCATAGCTCTGGTTTCAAGAATGATTCACTAATGCGAACAGAGCAAACAACTTTATCTTTCTCCAATAAAATTTCATTTTCATTTGATGTCAAAATAACTTTAAACTGTACTCTTAGAGTACAGCAAACGTTGTTGAACAAGAAGCATTTTGCAGTGATGGAAATTTAAAATCTTATTATATAAAAAGTTTCCGACCTCAGCCTGAAGATGTCACATCAATATAAGTAAGCAAATATATCTGCGCATGTATTGAGAGATTCTCATTGAAATTTCAACCATTTTGGTCGCTTATTTTGAGTTTGACAATCGCGTGAGTGACTCGTTAGAAGATTTTTCTAAAAATGGTATACGAGTAACCAATTTTTGTTAATATATTCACCGTCCTGCTTGCTGTATTATACATGAATCGTGGTCTTTTACATTTTTCTCAGTTGAATTCATGCTTTCTATTGTTTCACGGCTCAAATTTAGAACAAAATGAACATATCTGCACCCTGCACCATCATTTACGACAGCTAAACTCAGCTGGGGCTGTTTCAACTTAATTAATAACGACCGTTCGCAACAACCAAAACTGCGAACCCATTGGTAACATCGGAGAGTTCACCAAATGGTACTGAACGACCGTAGGATTGAATTTAGAGAAATAATAGCTATCGGAATATCCGCAAATCGATTTTGTCTTATAATGTCTGAAGAATTTTGCATGCATAAGTCATCCGCGCGTTTAGTGTCGTATTTTTTAACTTTAGACCAAATGCAAATTCATAAGAACATTTCCCAGATTTAATCAAAGTTAGTCGGATTTTTTGCAACATTCATAACTGTAGATGAAACCTAGACTCACTACTACACTCCTGAAATGGAAAAATCAATCAAGAAAGTGGATTGCAAAGAGCAAAAGTACCCCGAAAAAGGCAAAAACGGTTTCATTACCAGAAAAGTGGTGCGTTGTTTTTAGACAAAAATATTTTGTTTTTGTATTGGGGCAAAAACTGTTCAGATATCGTCTTGAGTGGGCCGGTAGGTATCACCTGGTATATATAAAATTTATTAATCAAAAAGACGAACTTCCTTAGATGATTTTGATAAGAATCTGTCTGTTATTTCTAAAATTAAATGTTAAACAATTTACATAGAGGAGATATCAATTCAACATTATATTTTGTTTATGAATGTTGTTATACATTAATTTAAAATGTGTACAGTCATGTGGGGAATGAATTTTTCCCATCATCTTAATAGTACGCTCATGAAGGCGTCGTATTTTTTCTTTCTGATCTTTCAGCTCTTTCCGTTAGCGTATATCCAATTCTCTAGCTGCTCTGGATGACTTATACCTCGCTCATGGACTCTTCATATCACTTTCAAAGGGTTTTTGACTAATTCATCTCCTTGTTGCTTTCGTCTTCTTCAAAATTAGTGACATTATGTATTCCAGTGCAGCTATGGAATTGAATTTGTAGATTAATCAGCATATTAATATGGATCTATTCCTCTAATGATGGCATCAATTTGCAGTGTTTTCCTCAACATCAATACGCACTTAAAAGAACATTTTCAAATAAATGTACAACGCCTCGTACTATTCACATGACTATGATGGATAACCGACATCGTTAAACAAAGAAAAGAAGAATAATCGCAGGGTAATAAAGTTCTAGATAATACTGTACTCTAGAATAAAACCGTTAACTACAAACCAGACCTGAGCCACGTGATGTTGCAATTCAAACCAGGTGTTCTTGTAAAATATTTTGACTCTACGGTTAAATCACGGCCAAACCTTCCGCTGATAAACACACATATTTTATCTGTAGCATCAGATAACACGGAACGTTTCATTAATATACAGGAAAAAACATCAACAAAATGCTTTAGGATGTTGAATCCGCGGTTAATACGAGGGTCGATTGAAATTTCTACATACAATTCGATTCATCTGGGTATAGATAGTTTTCTAAGTTCTAAGTATTTTTGTGGTAAAGAAAAAATATCAATCGAAAAATAATCTTAAACTATAGGAAAAGGTTATAATTAACAATTAAATTCTGACAGAGAGACTAAACACAGACAAATTTATAGCAACGACTTAATGAGGTTAGAGTTGATAATAATAAATAAGTAATTGATGATGATGCGCCGTTTTAAAGAGGGTTGTTTTGGATTATTTAACTATATAATCCGTTTCTGAGATATATCAGGCGGCCGTTCTTAGTTGCCCACTCGGTACATACTTTTTTGAGCTATTTGACAGTCATAGATATCATAGTTTAGGCAAATTTGATTTTTCCAACAGATTTATTGAGAGAAAAGAATTTTTATACGGTGTTTTCAATTTAAATCAATCCCATTCCTAATAATATTGAAAATATTTTAATCTCCAATATCGAAACTGTTACACGTTTTGTTTGTTTTCTACTACCTATGGATTGAACTGATGATGGGGGTCGCCGACCCGACACTCAACCACAACGTTTGTTGAGTTCTCAAGATTTCAATGAACATAATTTGTGGAGAGAACGGGAGAGCAGGTGCTATTCTAATGTACAAATTTATTTTTAATACTTTAAACACGTGTTAACATAATCTCTCTTATTATTTATGATGTAATTACAATTAGATTTTAGTCGTAATTACCGGCATACCTTTTTAATATGTATATTTATTTCCCTAGTGCCCATTATTGGAATGAACTGTGAATAGTTGGTAATAATGGAACAAGTAAAACTAGCTGTGTCATTTCGAGAAATTGTCTTTGGTCAAAATATTTTATCGTTAATTCAAATACAAGATTTGTGATTGTGAGATACATCAAATGAATTAAAAATGACCCAATTGAAAATATTAAAAGGAAATTTGAATTTTCAAAACATGAAGGAATAAAATTCAATTTATTTTAAGCGTTGAAAAAATACTTTGGTCAATCAAAAGTGAACGAGGCTTTTGTGTAAATAAAATTAATTTCAGAAGAAACATCTGCAAAATATTTTCCTACTTTCTTTGTTTCATTATTTATTTTTGTATCAATTTTTCATTATGTTCCATCGAAAATAATGAAAAGTGAAAAAATTATAGTAGGAGGAAACTTATTAGAAAAGGCAGAGAATATGAAAAGAATGAAGGGAAAGTGGGTGGGGGTGGGATTATAACGGTAAAAAATGGATTTAGTTCTACAGAAAAAAGTTAAACGATGAAGTTATAGGTAATCAAAAGATCTACAACTACTGCTCCTACACTTTTCTCACATAACCTCAAAATTTATGTGAAAAATTGAAAAACCATATTTTTGGCTTTTTATTTATATCTTTTAGAAAAAAATTTTTTGCGAAATTTGGAGAATACTTACCTTTTTATGTCCTAAGCACACTGTAATTTTCCTGATTTGGAATATTTATTTTTTTACCTTATTTTGGCTTAAGATCCAAAAAGAACCTTAATATTCAGTAAAAAATTTGGTGATTATTTTGTTCGTTGAGATGTCTACTTTCTGATGTCATGAAACAATATACAATACTATTGAAAATTTTGTAGAAAATGCGTAAAAACGAAAAAAGGTGGAATCCATATTCCTGCCAGCACGAGCCTTGAATCTCCCTCCAATCCTGTACCAGGCTACGTTTTTCTTCACAAGAATTACTGCTTCGGGTCATGCGATCCTGCCAACGGGAACCTTGAATATCTGGTACAGTAATGGAGAGAGATTTAAGGCTCGCATTGACAGGATCGCATGACCTGAAGTAGTAATTCTTGTGAAGGAAAACGTAGCCTGGTACAGGATTGGAGGGAGATTCAAGGCTCGCATTGACAGGATCGCATGACCTGAAGTAGTAATTCTTGTGAAGGAAAACGTAGCCTGGTACAGGATTGGAGGGAGATTCAAGGCTCGCATTGACAGGATCGCATGACCTGAAGTAGTAATTCTTTTGAAGAAAAACGTGGCCTGGTACAGGATTGGAGGGAGATTCAAGGCTCGCATTGACAGGATCGCATGACCTGAAGTAGTAATTTTTGTGAAGAAAAACGTAGCCTGGTACAGGATTGGAGGGAGATTCAAGGCTCGCATTGACAGGATCGCATGACCTGAAGTAGTAATTCTTGTGAAGAAAAACGTAGCCTGGTACAGGATTGAAGGGAGATTCAAGGCTCGCATTGACAGGATCGCATGACCTGAAGTAGTAATTCTTTTGAAGAAAAACGTGGCCTGGTACAGGATTGGAGGGAGATTCAAGGCTCGCATTGACAGGATCGCATGACCTGAAGTAGTAATTTTTGTGAAGAAAAACGTAGCCTGGTACAGGATTGGAGGGAGATTCAAGGCTCGCATTGACAGGATCGCATGACCTGAAGTAGTAATTCTTTTGAAGAAAAACGTAACAAGCCGATTATTGATTTACGTTTTGTTTGGGTACTAGCCGATAGTTTGATGGTGCAGAGCCTCATAAGAACTTATCAAGTTTTGGTTTAGTGATATTTTTATTTCAATTTAGTTTCTCTTTTAAATCACCAAATCTATTATCAATGGTTTTGAATATGAACTAAAATATGCAGTTTGCTTAAATTCTGATAATAGATGCCTGAGATGTTGATAAGAACAGTGTTGCCTAGTAACTCAACATTCGATTTATTCAACTTCCCTCGTAGGAATTGTACCAAATTATTGATGATTTTTGTTCATATTGTCTTTCTGATTTATTTATTTTCTGAATTTATGATGATTTGTTAAAATAACTGAATTTTATTTTCCTGAACATAAATGAGAAGTGTCCACCATTCGAAAAATTAAATTCACAAACTGCAGCTACAAAGTGTTACTTTACGATCTTTTTGTCGAACAACAACCTATAAAATTTAATAAACATCTCATTGATTCCGAAACGATCTTTTAAACACCATCGTAAAAATCAAAATTTTCCATTTTGTAGCTTACAAAAGACCAATCCGAGCACATAAAAGTCCTAAATGGGAATATATACATTTTTGAAGAGAGCCTGGCATATTTCGCGACAAATAGGCTGTCCATGTTCATTCATAAACCCTCTACTTCGATATAGGTTTTGATAACGATTCCGATAAGGTTTAATAGGGTTGTTTGAAACAGCATCAACGGTGGAGTTTGAAGAGTGAGGTAATAAACACTTCATCACAAAATACAGTTCGTTTATGGGTCGCACAGGAGTGAACGTGTCGAGAGATTTGCTCTCCAATAGATGTTTTATACTATTTCGGTGTTTGGACGGACTTCTAGGCCGATAAAAGACAGTATCAAATGACTTAAAATAGCGTCAGCAGAACACAGTATTAAAAATAATAAACGTTAATTTTATACTTTCCCGGTCACCTCGTTTTTTTGCTCTAGAAAATCGAAAAATCATCCGATTTCGATGAATTTTTCTTTTAAATCATCGTTTTTTACGACGGATTTATGAAAAAAAATTTTGGAATAAAAAAAATTAATATTTATATTGGTTAAGTTAGGTTTGGTTTGGTTAGGTAAGGTTATGTTAGGTTAGATTAGATTAGACTAGGTTAGGTTTGAGGGGGTTGGCTAAAAATTCAGAACAAATGTTCACATTTGGTCTGCTTTTCCATTTTTATATAATATTTTGTAAATTTTTTCGTTTTTTTTTCCTGTAAATTATGATAAAAACGTATAACAACTTAATATGATTATTTGGAAAAAAGTTATCAACAATTATACTTAAATGAGTAAATTTTCATGAACATTTAAAGCCCTGAAACCAATATAAGTTTACATTTTTTTAATCCCATAATTAATCCACCTTAAAAACGAAGATTTAAAAAAAATCATTAAAATTGGATGACTATTGGACTCTAATCCTTATATTTAAAATATATACTATTGTCAAACTTGTTTTAGTGAACTGCAGTTTTTCTCAATCTACTATCCAAATCATGTTAATTATATCCCATGTCTAATTAGAGATCTGTATTTTCGGAAAGTGATTCAAATAAATATACAAATAATAACAATTGTATATAGCTTTACTGTTTTTCAAAATATTTGCCTTTTGCATGCGTTTTAACCAATTGTCGAAGTATTGTTCGATTGAGGTACCTCCAAAACATATGATTTGAACTTATCAACCGCTTCTCCAGGTGTAGAAAAACGTTGACCTCGCAATTTATTTTTGATTTGCTCGATCTGCTGATGTGGGAGAGTTGGCATTGTCATGCTGAAGAAAGATTTGTATTCTGCGATTGGTTTTCTCTGATTTTCTCGGACACTTCAGACAAACAAATACCTGATGAAGCGGTGGCGACATGTCCAACCAAATGTTAATGAAATATTGAATCTATTTAAAACCAGTTGATTTAATTCACATCGAAAATCATCGCACGGAAATGTTCGCGATTAGCTTACGTTTGTTTTTGATGATTCACTCTTGAATGAGTAAAATTCGTGAGTATTTAGATATAAATTAGAAATTAACGCAAGTAGGAGCCGAGAAATTGCTAACACCGTTAAAGATGTTATTTTCAGTTTTTACTTTCTGTGTGTAACTCTTGTAGTAAAAACACCTTTTTTGTAATTAAAATATAAGTTTTGTTTTTAATTCAATTTTTCAAATATTTATCTCGCACGAAACTAAAGTAATAAAAATAAAACTTTTTTGTAGAATGTATATTATCATATATTTTCTTCTGAATTCGCTGATTACGTATATTTTGGTATCTGCATGCTTTGTACACAATCGGGGCCCAGCCATAACAACGGGAAAATTTCCACTTTGTTCACTTTTTCGATAACCAAATTAAAAATATTGTTTGCGATTGGAAAAATGAGGTCCAGTTTGTTGGAAATAAACCTGGAAATTTATGAGCAACACTGTGAAGTTTACGTAAACAACGTAATGAATGTAACTTCCGTCTGAAAATGGTGTATTTAATTGGACAACTAACGTTAACGATAAAGAGAAGTGAGATGTTTGTACAATATTACTGTTAGCTGAAGTTGATTCAAACGTTCATTCCACAATAACCGAGCTTTTGCTTAGTTTTCCACATGCTTTATAAACATTTTGAAATTCAAACATAAGAGCTTTTAGGAAATTATGATCGGGTTAATAGATTTGCGGTTATTGTACTTTTTGGATTTTCAACAGAAAAATATTGAACTCTAGTACAAAATCCGTGTGAGCGGGTAGATCTCTAACAACAGTTCAATCAAAATCTAAGCACAGAAAACAAGGAACAAGAAATATTCTGGAAAAGTGAACACATGAAACTAGGGTGAAAAAAATATAGGTTTTTGTAGGTTGAATTTTGATTTTAAAATTTCCACTCAAAAAGAACCGCGATGTTCGGAAACTCGTTCTGCTTTAAGATTCTCATCAATCACCTTAAAGGTTTTTTTCTTGTTTCTTTCATGATAGGTCCATCGCCCGTCTCTTCTAAATCATTTCTCATCGGTCACTTCACCTCTTTCGTGGTCGACCTCTACTCCATGTTCCAATTGAAGATTGTCTGATATTTACGATTTTTTCTTGGTCTAGTAGTGTTTTTCCTGATAATTTTCATTTCCGTGGTCTCCAAGAGCTCGTTTTTGATGTGTCAGGCCTTGTTTCTGATATATTTGTTTCGCCATATTGCCTTTTGAAAACATTCCACTATTTTAAAGGCTCTAGCCACTTATCCTCATCTTATAAGTCTCTATAGTTGGTTATGTCAATTCCAATTTTGAACATTTCTGGTTCTGGACGGAATTGAATGTGTCCTATGGTAAAAAACCTAACCTAACCTAACGCATAGTTTATTAACAACATCCCTTGCGTTTGATCAGTGGTTCCACTTTTTTTATGGTGATTTTGAACATTTCTGGACGGAATTGAATGTTTCGTGTAATAAAAAACAGTAACTGGCCTAAAAGTCCGAAATGGCACTAGATATAAATTCTATATAGAAAGTGTGTCTTTGTTTTTCGTTATCAGTTACCACAGGGTCGTTGTTTATAGTAGAGAAAGTATAATTAATGACAATGGCAGAAGAGAAAGACTAATATCGGTCGGATTATTTGATGAAACGAAGGTTGGATTTGTGAGTATCTCTAGATGTAAATTTAAGGGTGCTCCGTTATTTAACCTTTTTTGGTAAGTCAATAAACTCTGCTTTTTATTAAATAAACGTGGAGGAGGGTTTGTTCTAGACAATATCATTATTTTAACACCAATGACTGATTAGATTTCACAAAATTGACGTGTTTTAAAAGATTTTAAATTGATATTATTAAACATATTATTATATTGATACCTGACGTTTCGTCAACTCGTATGGTTGGAATCTTCAGAATTGCTTGCTGCAGTACTCGATAAATAGACTGCTGAACTTCTAATGTTGAAAACAGTTTGCAAATATGGGAAAAACTCTGAAGTCTGAACAGTATAAAAATTTCTTTTGATGTCAAACCTCGTCGTCGAAGCCCATCGATTGTCCAAATGTACAAAAATTTGATACATTGTACTCATAGACTGTCGAATGACAATTGATCAAATGTCACTGTGTAGTGGGTTATCTTGGAGTTCTGTTCAGAGAATAAAAGTTATTGCTACTTGTTTCTCAAGCTCTTATTGACAATCAGAAATAAGATCTAGTTAAAACATGTTCTACTTCAAATGAACAGCTTGAAACTAATCCATTTTTTCTCTCAAAATTCTTTACTAGTGACAAGTCAAGGGTATGAGCCAGAATCAAAGTTTCAGTCAAGTTAATGGAAGACGTCATCCTCAACCCATCAATGAAAATGTCAGCTCGATCAAATATTTTGCGTTTTCTGGACTCAAGAAAATTATTTTCCTGTTTGTACGCACGAAAAGAGATTTGGAAGGACACCGTTATCACAATAGTGAAGAAGTCCAGTGAAGAAACGAAGAAAGAACTTTTAATTATTTCTATAGATGATCACAAAAAATGTTTCGAATCGTGGAAGTACCGGTGAAACAAATAAGTTGTAATGGAGAGTATTTCGGTGATAAAAGTTATTTTGTTAAAAATATGAAATAATTTTGGTTATTTTTGAATTCTCCTCGTACACTGCTCAATAATACTTTATGATTAACTTCAATATATGTTGAATGTTTGTCTAAAAATATAAATTCCAACGAGTATTGATGCTAGGTTCCGTTATCAGTTTTAAATCAATAAAATTTGGTGTCCAGGGTCGCCTTATTTTAAAAAAATCTCATTCAGAATTGAAAATATCCTCCCGATATTATGTTTGATCAGCCCTTGGAAGCCTGACAAGTAAAGGGCGGAGGACAGGTTTCAACATGTACTTACACCTAAGGGATGGAACAAAAATTGTTTCAGTTCCAGCTTTTTTTCGAGTTTCCGATTTCTGTATTTTTTTCAGGAGGTATCTCGATAATAAAATTTTCAGTATGATTTTCAAAACGATTTTTTAGCTTCGAGATTTTTCTGGATATCTATACCGGCGGCTTTGGAAATAACATTAACTTTATATTTTATTATGACAGCGCTTGTCATATAACTTGAAAATCTTACATCCAAGAAATGGAAAACAGTAGAAAAAATGAGACGAAAATGATTTCACATACGCAGAAATATTTTCAAGATATAAAATTCGTATGGTTTCGAAAAATCAAAACGACTATAAGGAAGATAAAATTAAAAAAGTCGAATTACATCATAAGTCTAATAAAAACGATTGTTATACTTAAATTTCAACATAATTTCCTATGTTATTATCTATTAATCCATATAATTTTTAACATAAGAAAATTATAGTACATAATACGATAATAAAGTGATTTTACCAGACTGGTACTTTGATTCATAATCTTAACTCAATCTCTATCCCAACTTGTTCAAATAAGAAAACAATCTTTGCCCAAAATGATTCAAAACTGCTTTTTCTTTTTTAGAACTTTTTATGCACTTTCGAGTATCAGAGGTTTTAGTTTCAAGTCTCCATTTATTTATTTATTTATTTAGTTTATATCTCCACTTTTTCGTATTAAAAACCTAACAAATTTGTGTGAAACTCAATAAAAGTCGTTGCCCAAAATATCTCAAAACTGCTCTCTTTTTCTTTTTTACAAATCTGTATGAACTTTTTAGTGTCAGTTCGTAATTAAATACCAACAAATTCATTTCAATTCGAAGAGAATCGATTCCAAAAATCGACTCCAAACTATCTTTTTTTAAAACACTTTATGTCCTTTCGAGTGTCAGTGGTTTTAGTCTCAACTTTCCATATATTTATTTATTTAATTTATGTCCACTTGATCTTAATAAAAACTCAAAAAAGGTTTTTGAAACTCAATAAAAGTCGTTGCCCAAAATAGGTCAAAACTGCTCTCTTTTTCTTTTTTACAAATCTGTATGAACTTTTTAGTGTCATTGGTTTTGATTTTTATCTACTTTCATTCATTCATTTAGTTTATATCTTCATTTGTTCGTAATTAAATACCTAAACAAATTTATTTAAACTCGAAGAAAATCGTTGCTAAATATGAATTTCCTAAAACTCTTTATGCGTTTTCGAGTAAGAGTTTTAGTTTATCTTTCCTTTCATCTATTTATCTAGTCCATTCTACCACTTGTTCGTAATAAAAAACTAAGTTTTTTTCTATAATTACTTCTTATTATTCTTATCTTCATCTTCTCTAGTTTTTTCGTTAGTTGTTTCATCTTTGCTGGTGTTAATATATTTTTCCAAAAATTACCTTATTTAGAGCATAGTAAATTTAATCAAAACTATCAAGATATAATAACAAGAAAATAATCTGAACTGTTTTCATAACTTGTTATTATTCTGTATTATTTCTTGGATGTATTATATAAAATTAACATGAGTTATTAACCGCTTTGGACGTCATCTTCAAAGTTACTTCGTCGTAAAGTTCTCAACATAAACATTTCTGAAGTGAAATAACTTTACATCTACATAGTTGAACATTCTGAAATAATCAGACGTTAGATTAATTTGACCTTACACATTTTTAATTAAATCTTGTGAACGAAACCATCTCTTTGAATGTACGGAAAATGGTAGAATTATTCAAAAATCTCCTTTTTTTTTGTTTATAAAGGTAATTAGAGCGGTACGTAAACGAAAACGGGAGAATTGGAAAATGCGAAATGTTTTCAAAGCCGTATCAATTAAAAAATAATTCATTTCCTTTTTGATTTCAATGGAATACCGTATGTGTCTATCTAAAACAAACTTTCAAATAAAACATTGATTGACATATTATTTCAATATGACATGTTGAATACGAGCGTGAGTTATACATTTTGAGATGCAAGATGAATTTGAAAAAAATTATAAATTGAAGGGAAATATACATGTTACAACAAAAATGAAAGATACATGAGTGACAATTCATGAATTGCTCCTCTTTGGATTAAAGAATAACAGAAACCACACATCCTTGACTACTAAACTATAGAGAGGGCTGTAAGGAATTGGTCCTCTGTCCATATTTGAGCTATGCATCCAAAAATTTATTATTGGACACATTTTTTAACAATTTTAAATTATTAATATTTATGTCATGATTATGACTGGCAGCGTGATCGGCAATACTCGATTTTCCGATCTTTCCATATTTCAAATGAGCTATGTGCTCTTTAAACCGGACAATAACGGATCTCTTAGTCTGTCCAATATACCTTGGGTCACAATCATCATGTTAATTTCATATATACCACTTCCAAGTTCGGTATTTTATCTTTAGGGTTGCCCAACATTGGTTTTAATGTATTGTTGGATTTATAAACCGATTTAAAACCCTTCTTTTGAACTAACAGGATTGAAAGGTATCAGAGGAGATTTTCCTTGTTTTCCATTTTGATTTTAGAAGAAAGTTTCACATAGACATTTCTTAAACCTATGACGATTAATTAATTTATTTACAATTAAATTATCATAACTGTTGAGTACAGCTACATCCTCAATTAAGGTCTTTTCCTTATTGTATCTCTCGATGGTAAGTGGAAAGTGGATTCACCGATGTACCAGGAAATGGGTACTGGCCATCTTTTATTCAATACAATGAAAATAATCAGCCGGAATGTATCTGCACGGATATTTTGAGAGTAGTTCCAATATGAATTCGTCTACGTTGGCTTATTCGCATTGAAAATGATGAAAATATCAACCTGTACCATATCCTGGGAAATATTGAAACTGTTCATGAGTCATTTTGAAAATCAAATCAGTCAAAAGTTTCATTATTTTCCCAGGGTATGAAACAGGCCATATTCAATGCGAAGAAGGCAAATTCATTTTGGAACTCATCTCAAAATATCCGTCAATAAAGATTACCTATGAAATGAAACATAATGGACGAAAGGAGAATTCCTTACAACCCTATCTATAGTTTAGTAGTCAAGGAATAAATGTGAAGATTCCTACCAAGGAGGTTTCCACACTGGAATTAATTTAGCGGGAGAAGGTTTATTGGTGGAAAAATTTAGAATAAAATAGATAAATCAAGTAATTAGGTTTTGGTTTACCTTCAGTCTCTGAAGATGATAACTTTGTTATCGAAACGCACGTCAGACAGTGTAATTATAAGTGTTGGTGTAAACAGTGTATGTGACGATCGTGATGGAATATGTATCCACAAATATTTTTTTTGGGAATTTTTTTAAAATGCGTAGTAATTAATTTTTCTTGTTAGAACAGATTTTTATTTTGGTTTTATTTTTATTTTGACGTTCGTGATGCATGCTATTAGTTAAAAATATTTCGTAAATTGTCAATGTCGAGTGATATTTTGGAAAATACCGATTTGAAAGTGATTTCCTTGAAAAAGAGACCTAAAATGAAGACAAACCATACCGAAAAACATAAAAATGTCTAAGAAGTGGAAAAATAAAAAAAAATTAAAAAACACTTTTCTCTAAATTCAGCAATTAGTAAGATTATCATTAGAAATGTTATGAGACTCGTACAGCAGAGTAGTGAATAACAATCTTTGATTTACCGAGGAAGTCGCGTGATCAAGAATTGCATAATAAAAACTATTTGATACTGATTAATCACTGCTCTGGTAATCAAATAAACGAGTCAAAAAATCTGTTAAATATTGCCGATTTTGCCAGGAATTTTCCATTCGAATGAAGAATGTGTGTAAAACGCAAATAGACACTAATAGACCCCGACATTTCGTACTAAACTATATTTCTATGCTGTATGAAAAATTATATCGATTTTCATATAACTATTGGAAATTCACATTTATTTGACCTAAGTCATTTTATTTTGAAAAATAAATGAAAATTTTTGATGGGATTACATAAAAATTTAGCAAATAAAGAAGAGATTATATTACTTGGGAGAAAATGAAAATTAATCCTTGACAATAAAACCTTATTTTGAATGTATTGTATAGAGATTCAAGGATGTGCTGATACGTCTCTCGCAGACACTGTACAACGTCTTTGGTACACCATTCATCCATCGTAAGAGACAGAAGCTAAATTAGATTAGGAAGCGATGTATATGTAGAGGGTTCTAATTAAAGAGTCTATTATACAAGGAGTATAAGGATTAGAAAATTTCCAAAAAAAAAAACAAACGGAACAATAGGAAAATTTCGGTTTATATACAATTGAACAAAATGCATTAACGTGGTCTGACTGTTTGCAATAACTTTCTGATATTTTAGCTTAGTATACTGGATGTTGCGAAAAAATAGGATAGTTTTCTTAACAACTCTAATACCAAATATTTGAGCAGATTGTTTCCTCCTATTTATAACTTAATATGATATTCTCGCAAGGAACAGGCAACGTTTCACGCGCTTCACAGTTTTGAAAATGCCAATAAAAATAGTCATGTGTTTCTGAATCAACTCTTGAGTAGTTGAAACACTGATTTAATAGAAAAATAATCATTTCTGTCAACAAACTGTAGAAAGTGTTTATTACAATCAGATAAAATCACTTTTTGGTGTCAATTTTTGGGCTAGGCGCTTTATTCCAGTTAGTCTAGCAAGAATCTAAAACGTCCACCTTTGGTCTTCTTGATTTTCCTATAACCTTTCATCTTGCGCCTCAAAATCTATTTGTGTTCATCGTACTAAACTATCCACAAAAATTATCGCACCACACATTATTTTTTAAATATTTTGATTGTGTTGCCTGTTTTACGAATTTTATTATTATTACGAACTAAAACACCAATAGATAAGCCTTTTGCAACATTTATTTTATATCAGTTTAATCTACAGAGGATAAAAAGTTTCATTTACCAAAACCAAAAGAAAATATCAAAATCGTACACACGTATTTCTAATAGCGTGTGTTGCCACCCCTCGCTCTAATTACAGCTTCTATTCGACTTGGAAGGCTTCTAAACAGGTGCTGGACGTATCCTTGCGGCATGTTTTCCCAGAAGTTAAAAAGAACATTTTGAAGATCATCTAGTGTTCTTATTGGTGTCGGATGTTGCCGAATTTTCATCCTAGATGGTCCCTGACATGCTCTATTGGGTTAAGGTCCGAGCTACGTGCAGACCAATTCAGGGTGGGTATCTCGACCTCTTCCAAGTACTGCCGAACCACTCTAGCAGCGTGTGGACGAGCATTATCGTGCATTAGTACAGAGTTGTCACCGATATGAGGCATATAGGGCACTACATGGGGTTCTAGGATATTGGTTATGTACCTGTCATCATTTATTCTTCCCTCATTCACTGGTACTAACTTCGAGCGACCGTCGAAAGAAATTCCTCCCCAAACCAAAGCTTTTAGTTTGACAAAAATTAACCGTTCACCACGTCGCCTATATACTGGTACACGCCTATCTTAGGAATAAAGACAAAATCTTGATTCATCCGTGAATAAAATATTGGACCAATCTCGAATATTCCAATTTGCGTGTTTTCGAGCAAATTCCAATCTTGCTACTCGATGTTCTCTGGTGGACGTGGACCTCTAGCTGGCAATCTGTCTCGTATACCTAGTTCGAACTGTTTTCAGGCTTATTCGGACATTACGAGCAGCCAATAGATCTGTTTGCAGCCTAATTCTTAACGCCGTTAACCTCAAATAAGGATCATCTACTACCGAAGTTACTTACCGAAGAACAACTCTGGACATGGTGCTTTGTTGAACTCCAATTACCCCGGCGACGTATCTTTGACTGCGGCCATCTTGTATGAGGGCGATGATTCTAGCGGCTTCTTCATTCGTCATATGTCATGTTAAACGTTGAGGCACATCCATTATTAACAAAATAAATTTAAATTTTCTCTATACAATAACACAATTTACTTAGAAAGTTCTCGATCTTAATGCATTTTCCAAGAAATGATTTACTCGAGCATTTTTGCTTTCAAAAAAATTCGTAAGATATTTTTTAGCCCATTATAAGAAACCAGAAATATCTATTAAGTTGATACATATACATATTGTTTCAAAAAACTAAAATTGAATATTAAAAATATCCTAAAATACCAGTGACGCGATAATTTTTGTGGGGTGTATATATTGGTCTGTTATATTCCATTCTCTTTTAGAAATTTTAAATTTAATTCCACGCGGGATAGAAAGCATATCACCTCAAAAGAAACCACCCCAACCTCAGTCTTGTATATCAAAGACATTTCTAAAACAAACGTTAGCCAGGTCATCATTGTCAACGACGTGTGCTATTTGATTACTTCCTTCAGCTTGAATTTGATTATAAGAGCACCAACAGTATTTGGTTACAACATCTCATGTCACATTGAACATTCTACACGAGCGATTTGAGGGTATGGTCATCTCACGTAAATTGAAATCGTATACAAGTCGACGCGAAGCCGCAAAACCTTAACTTAACTTAACGTCATTGGTCATATTCAACCTGATTCATGAATTTTTTAGATGAGGGCTACTTAACAAACTAACAGTTTTCGAAAAAAAATACAGATTTTATAATGTTTCAATTGTTATTCAATTCATTCCAATTTTTGTCAAATTTTAACTTAGTTATGGCATACGTACAAGTTAGATATCCGAAATAGTATTATGCAGTTTAGTTGGACGGTTGTCAAAAACTGACATTGCGAATATATTTAGAGAGCTAAAGATTGCACTTTCCACTATTTACGAAACAATAAGTGAACGTGAATAATGAATACCATGTGTAAATCTTCCAAAAAGTGGGCGGCCTTAAGCTTAAACTAATTCCCAGTCAAATAGATGGGTGAAATGTGCAAAAGACAAATTAGGAACTTCAACTCGAAGGTTGTCTCTCCGTATTCGCATGACCATCAGTCTAGAATTGAAAAAAATGGAAGATAAACATTGGAGAATTGTCCAACATATACTAAAGACCAGTTGCGCTGAATTCCGATGTGCTGCCATACATTAAGAAGACGTCTTCACAGAAAACAGACTTGTGATCATAGATGAGGAAAAATTTTTCATCTTATCACAATCAGAATTTAAAGGCAATGATGGATTTATACGGATGACATAGAAAATAGTCCCAAAAACGTAGAATATAAATCTAAATAGAAATTTAAAGATAAAGTTTGGTCTGGTGTGCCATATCCAAAGCAGGTATGTGAGGGGTGAAGCGTTGGATGCACATATTTATACAGGGATATACATATATCTTTCAATATTGGTTGATTTTATTGATACAAATCATTCCAATGACGAAGCATCTGGTAACTACGTCAGAAAACCAGATATTGGTTAGTGGCTCCCGATATACCATTTCCATGTGTGTATCGAAAAAATATAAACCCCCAAATGTTCCCTCGGTTTGCCCTATTTAAGACTTTTGGATTGTATAGAGTAGAATAATGTATGATAAAAGTTGGAAAGCCGAAAATGATCAGCAGCTCGACGTAAAATAAACATTATACCGGTTTCCATATTCCATAGGCTTCATACTGTTACGAAAAAGTTTGCCTCAAGCCGACCCTGTCCAGCTATTATGGAATTCTAAAATTCGACTAACGCGGCAACCTTTGATATAAGAATGAAATACCAGGAATTCTAAAATTCGGTGGAGTTTGATATTCACTTTTTATATAACTTTTTATCATAGTAGGTAGTTTATTTACATTGGTTCTCTTCAATAATTTCTAGGAAGGTCTGTTTATTTATTTGTTTCGTTTCTCTATTTTCAAGAACTTTTAGAATTCTTTTGGGATATATAACGAGTTTGTGAAGCACTGTTTAATTCAGTTTATAATAAATAGTCGTAGGAATGGAACGAATTAGCAAAGTAATCGAAATATTTAAATATATTATAAAAGTTAGTTAAGTGATAGTGATGAGTGAATTATTTAAATTAGTTAAGTGTAGTTTAAGGTTTTTAAATAAATTAGGAGCGTAATTAATTCACTCCAAGAATAGAAATTTTACAAATAAATAAGAAAAACATTACTATACTTTTAATTGGTAAGGAATTTGTCTAATAATCAAAGCGGTGAAATTTTTTTTTGTTAATTATTAATTAATCATATCCTGGACTGAAATTTGTTAGGAAATCCATATGCAATGTATTTATTGACATATTAAATCGAATATAAAATACGTTTCATCAAATAAACATCTTGGTGGAGGTCGTTTTATATCGGGATCTCATACTATAACTTTTGTGATTAGTTTCAATACTTAGTTAATATCACTTCAGTGCAGCGTATATATGACACTTGGGGAAACCGATACTATGTACTAGATTCCTCAGTGATAGATTAAGTTGGGAGTACGTTATAGTTCAAAATCAACATTTTCAACTCGGTTACATCGATAAATATACGGTCCATCTAACTTAGAACAGTTTAACTCATCCCGACATATATTAACAAACTTTATCCAAGTAATTTAACCAGTTTGCAATCAACTATTTGTTCATTTTTTAATGTTTAAATTTAAATATATACAAAATCGATAAATTTTAATTACACCGTGATTAAAATTATTGATCCAGACTCTACGTAAAGGAATTATATATTCACGAGTAGTGAATTCTTGAGCCCCTTATTTTTGGAGAATTTGCCGGAGCACGATCGAGCATAAACGACAAAAACCTAGAATTTATATTTGCCTCAATAAAAAATACTGAAAATTAGGATTCTGATATATTTCTGTTTAAAAATTCTGAACGTACCCAAAATAATATAACTGCTTTTTAAAAAGGTGACCCCGCTTCTAGAGAGAGAGAAAACTGAAAAATAATTTGTTCATCATTCAAGATAGAGTCCTGGTAACATTCTGAAACCACTGCTACCACTACAGAGTGGTACAGTGATTACCAAAGTGGTCCAGGTGCACCCTCAGGAGTCCACGGGAAGCTTTGCAGGAGTGTACTTGCATTTCCATACTTAGATCTGATTTTTTGAGTTGATAATATGATGTAAATGTATCAACTAAAACTAGTAACGAGTATTTCGACATACGAGGAAAAAAAGTTTGGGATCTTCCGCACTACAGCAATACTCAATTACACTGATGCTCGTTTCGTTACCAACTTAACGTCCTCAGGGTGTTGGTGAAGTGTTAGTGTGAACAGTGTATCACCAACGGTTCCAGAAATTCCCACTTAATTACTGGCAACATTGTGAAGGACTATACGAACATGTTTGAAAAGAATATTTTGATTCTATAATTGTAAAATGATTGCGAATGATTTCTTGACCAAACAAGCAACGAGAGTAATCGCTCAGCCAACATATTCGCCCCAGATTTGGCTTCCTGTGAATTTTCTTCTATCCGAAACTCGAAAATCTACTTCGGAGAACGCGCTATTTATCCGTTGCAGCTTTAAAAAGTAATTCACTTAAGTTACTGCTCACAAACATCATCAAACGAGAAATATGGGGCATACCTAGTAATAGCATCCCGATCGCTATCATTGGACATACCTCAGAAAGGTTTGAGGTCAACGCTGGTGTTCCCTAAGGATGCATCTTGTCACCTACTCTCTTTCTCCTGTACATCAACGATCCACTTGACAAAACCGCAAATCTGATCTAAAGCGTCATCGACGATAGCACACTGGTTTCTTCGTTGGAATCAGCCGCCCCAATAAACTCGGCTAACACCCAAATCCGTAGGCAATAACAGATCACCACCATCAATACCAATCTTGAAAACATTCTAGAATGGGGTGGAAGCAACCTGATTCAGTTCAATGCAGCAAAGACTTAGGCTTCACAAAGGAGGCTAGCATTGCAGCTCAGAATTAAGTCCCGGCTGGATATAAAATACAATCATCACCACAAATTCGCTTGTTGGATGTTGATTTTGAGAGAAATGTGGCCAGGCATAATCACGTGGCCGAATTAACTGGGGCAGCTTTGCAAAAAATTTAAGACCAAAAAGTTATGTACTCCGCAACAGCTTCCAACCGTCCACAAGGCCCAGATTCGACCAATTTTGGAGTACTTCCCCGAGGTTGAGTTCACAAGAAACTTATACAGCTTAGAGTATAGAAGAAAAGTCTCTGTTTTTCTTCTGTTTTACCGATACTACTACGATACATGATCTTCCGAGCAGTTCAACATAGTACCTCCTAAAGCAGTATTTGCAAGAGCTATTCGTCATGCAGACGAATGGCACATGAGCATCGAGTTCGCCTGCAGACGCACAGAAACGCAAAACTGTGGAATCAGCTGCCGAACACCTACAGAGGTTCAAGGCATCTCCATACGGCAGGCACCACTTGAACTGCTCGTGTGTAATAGTTTGGTGCTTGACCGTTTTTATAGCTACCAACTTATGTCCATATTTTTTTTTGTAATTGCATAACCTGAAATTCCTCTAAGCGGTCGGATAAATTTTAACCAAATTAATTTTGTGATTCTCCTACTTTCCATCAAATGAAAAAGTAGATTTCCTAATTTAAAATATTGTGTGAATTGTTCTTTGTGCCGTAGAGTCGTAAATTCTCCGAATAAATTTCTGCCAATTCTTTGGAAGTACACCGTCATAAACTGAAAATGAACGGAATAATTTAGAATGGGATGGCTATAAAGGGCATGATAAAATACAAGGGAATGCCGAATATGGTATTTTAATTTGAAGAGAAATCATTTTCGTTAGAGAGATTGTGTTCTAACTTTATTTAAAAGCTAATGATGTGAGAAAAATAGGGAGGTAATTTGGAAAACTTAAACTGCAGCGGATGACGTAGAGAGGTATGTAAATTGCATCGGGCGCCTGCCAGGTATCTTTTGGGACTTGTTTTACCACCTGTTTACAAAATTCCAAAACGAATATTTGTTATTGTAGAGTTTATAGGTTCAAATTTAGCACTAAAAATCATTTTTTAAATTATATTTTCTATTTTCAAGTTTACCTGATGAAACTACTACTTGACTATATCAGTAGGTGGTATAGGGTCCTTTTTTATTTTGAAAGGATTAAAAATTACGGTAATAAATGATGTGGGTTGAAAACGAAATAAAACTTTTTGAATAAATTGGATAATAATATTTTAATATTAAATATAAAAATTTAAACTTATTTTGAGTCACGGATAAACTGAAACGATAATTAAAAACGGTTTACAAATTATGATTCTATTACAATTAAAAGGTAGTAGTGCAGACAATGTTTAAAGTGGTCGATATGATAAAGAAAAACAATTAAAATAAAATTTTCTTACTTAATATTATCTTATATGGCGCTAAAATAATTGATTCACATCAAAATCGCAGGTAAAACAAGCATTGACGTGAATACTAACTAGTTCATTACAATCATAATCAATTTTCCATATACACGATTCTTTTTTGATGTACTGCTCGTTTGGAAAACGGCGAAGCTCATATAATTGAAATATTGAGCTGAAATATCAAAGTACTGTTCTCGAAAGATAATTGAATGAAGAAAATAATCAGTAAGTTGCTTAAGGTCACGGTAACTAGGAGGCTTCAAATATGCTTTAGAAAATCGCAGATTTTATAGTGAAACAAACTATTAAAACTATTTAGTACAAATAGTCATGACTGTCTACATTTAAAAGCTTATCCTCAGCATCGTAAAACAGTTGGTTGCTAAATGGAGTATCCTTCACGTACTTTAAGTATACTGCCGGAGTTTTATATAACATTTAGAATAAAAAGCATTGTTAAATACGGAGATAAACTTCAATAGAAGTATAAATTCCAACTTGCATTTTTATGACCTTGGAAAGTAGCTTCAATTTTGGAATTATTTTCTCACACAAATGCTATTTGAATTTTCTTCAACTTTTAGAGAAATTTTGTTGTTCAGGGTCAAGGTCTTGCATATATACGAGGCTTCAATTTTTTTTTCATAAAAACTATCCTATTTTACTTCTAATACTTAAAAAACGGCTTTCATCACGAAACACCATAATTCTTGCTAAGCGCAAAAATCATCCTCATGCGTAATAGCCAGAATCACTCTTTCATTGAATAATATAAAGGGTGTTCCTAAATTGAAGCAAGATTTAGATTTGCTTCCAATTATACAACTCTAAAAAACATAAGTGGACAATTGACAGTTTCGTGTTAGTAAAAATGAAGCGTTAACCGATACCTCGGTGGCCAAAGCTCAAAAATTTCATACAATATATAGTCGGAATAGAGTTTCAACTGTGAAGATTAATGAAAAATTCCATGGGTGATGCCAAACATTCTGGTCGTTCGAATCAGCGCGTTAAAGTTTCGGTGATGATCCAGGAACCTCAATTTAGCGTTGTGGACATTCTACAGTGTATACTCACTAAAGATCTGAGTCTTCAAAATGACAAAATTCAATTAACATAACAACTGAAGCCTAGTGATCATGTACAGCGAAGAGAGTTTGTTGAATGGATCAACAAACGGGTGCTGATTGTACGAGCAAAATCATCCTAAGCAACGACACACATTTTCACCTTAATGGGTTTGTTAATCGCCAAAATTGCCACTTTTGAGGTTCTGAGAACCCACAAATGATTGTCGAAAAACAAATGCATCCACAACACATCATTATTTGATGTGTATTTTGGGCTAAAAGCAAATTTGGACCATACATTTTGGAAAATTGAGGCTGGTCAAGCAATGACTGTTACAAGTGCTCGATTTCGCGACATGATAACGCAGTTGTTTTAGTCGAAATTGGTTGATATTGTAGAGGCCAATAAGACAGTGCCACATGTCATACAGCGTATGAAACTCTTCAATTACTGTATGAGAAATTTCCAGGTCGTTTCGGTGATCAGAATTGGCTATCTATATCGTGTTATTTAACACCATTAGATTTCTTTTTATAAGGTTATTTAAAAGCATAGGTCTACATCAACAAGCCCATAACCACGAGTACAAAGTTGCATCAACGAAATTCAGTCACATCTATGCAGAAAGGTAATGGATTCCATATGTGTATGCAAAGCCGTGAAGGCTATTTGTCCGATGTGTTATCCCATAATCTATCATATGTGCTGTATAATTCAATAAAAAAAATATAATCAAAAAACTAAAAACTGCATTTTCTAATTAATTAAAATCTTACGTCAATGTAGGGGACACCCACTACAATCATTAAATTAAATAACGTACATTTAAATTGATTTATTTAAAGGACAATTACTCTATTGAACTTCAACCAGATTTTTTATACTACGTAAAAAAATTGATTGTTATTCAATGCCATGAATAACCATCATTGAATGAACTGTGAATTAAAGATATAAATAATATCATCAGATAAAGTAATAAATTATTAAAAACTAATCAACTTCCTCTTTTTTGTGTCCTATAGTAATAAAATATTCACAGGAATCATTTTTGATCTTTAAATCTTTAAACAGTTTTTGTAGTTTATCTATATATTATTTCCCTTTTAGGTATAGAGACGATCTGCAAGATTCCCTAATGTGAAATAAATAGCGAACAAATGGTGTGATCGTTCTATACCAGGCATATAGCATATCGTTTTTTCGTCTTTTTTTTACTTTATGGTTCCAGTTTGGTGTATCGTCGACTGTGAATAGAAATGTGAAATATAAATTTGAGTCTCGGTTTATACATAATTCGATACGAGGTCTGGCTATTAAATAACGAGACTGCGCGCTTAGAGGGCGCCATAGACGGGTGGGGTAAAAAACTAGTAGTGCGTTGGATATCTAGATATCTTGTCTATGCACATCCCAAAATACGTTTCCGTCCCTATTATAGTATTTGTGCAGTAGCGGTTTGAAACGAACGTGCTTTTTTCAAAACAGGAGCAACGTTAAAATGAAAAAAAAACTCCGACTGAATTCTATAAATTGTTGCAAAAGGCTTATGGGGACAATTATCTATCTCGAGCGCGTGTTTTTGAGTGGTGTAAGCGCTTTAGTGAGGGCCAAGAGAGCACTGAAGATGACCAGCGCCAAGGTCGCCCTGGGACTGTTTCCACTCCGGAAACAGTGACTAAAACCAACCAAATTGTGAAATTGTGTGTGCAGATCGTCGAATGAGCATCCGGATGATTGCAGAGGCTGTAAACGCCGATAAAGAAATGTTTAGAAAAATTTTACACGAGGAATTACACATGACAAAAGCCTGTGTTGATGCCAAAAAATTTGACTCCTGACCAAATGATCTTGCGTCAACTGGTCTGCTCAGATTTCCTTGAAAGGTAAGAAAAAGACCTGCTTTGAAAGGGACCCGATTTGAGTCGATGGAAGCTCCTAAAGGCACTCACCAAAGAAGACTTCCAGCACTGCTTCGATCAATGGAAAAAACGTATGGGAAGGAGTGTGGCGAGGGCATGGGAGTATATTGAAGGGGAGCATTCGAATGTAGAATAATTAATAACCAGTCTCGTTATTTAATAGCCAGACCTCGTATATTTTTTCTATCATCAAATATTAATCAAGAGTTAATTGTTTATTCAAATATCATAATAAAAATGTTTCTGTTATTGAAAAATCGTTCTACAAGGACTTTACATACTTTTTTCTAAGTTCGTTATAATATTCCGTCCATTTTATTTTTAATTAATTCGCATTTATAAAGAATGTACTTTCTGAATCGGTCAAAAAGCGTGAAAAAATGAAACGCTACGGTACTTTTTTTCACGCTTTTTGACCGATTCAGAAAGTACATTCTTTATAAATGTAAATTAATGAAAAAAAAAAACGTGAATATTAGAACTATATAAATTATATTGTATGAAACTCGTGAGTAAAGTAACTTTTTTTCACTCGTAGGAATTGCCCAACCGTCCTACTCGTGAAAAAAGTATTATTTCACTCATTTGTTGCATAAATAACTATTAGAACTCCCTAACAATATTTTTATTTCCAGTTCGAGGATTATCGAGATCTGAGAAGGTAAATCAATATAAATATTGACTTTAAGTCGACTTTTTTAATAATTGTCTCGAAAAGTAATGAAATCAAGAGGAAATAAGTGCAGAAGAACGTCTAACTGGACCTTCTATTACCAAAGAAGAGGTAGAAAAGGCTGTACTAGTCGCTAAAAACAATAAAGCAGCTGGTCCAGATGAAATACTATCAGAAATACTGAAACTACTGGACGAAAGGGGCCTTAGAGTGCTTCACAAGCTGTTCAACATGATATATGATACTGGTCATTACCCTGAACAGTGGCTACCTTCAGTTTTCATTCCTATCCCAAAAAAATCGAACGCGAGAAAGTGTGAAGATCATAGGCTAATTAGCCTTATGAGCCACTCCCTAAAAGAAATAAGTGCGTTATACTTAGAATTTACTAGAGCTTCACAATTTATTTGCGTAATCTCTTTCCCACGATTCCTTATCTTGATTATCATCTGATGAATTATAATACAAATAAAATTAACAAAACACGATACGAAACTGCCTTCCGTGAATTAAAAAAACTGTTTAGTGACCTGCATAACCTGTCCAACACTGCCGAATCTAAGTATTTGTTATGGAAAACTACTAGAAACATGAAATATCTTGAAGAACCAATTCCCACAATATGAAATGTAGACAAAACTTGGGGCTAGCCAGACTAGGAAAAAGCAGATTAATTCGTAAAACATTTAGAAAAACTTTTCCAACCATTTCCATCACAATTACATTAAATAGAAGAGATAAAAATAAAGCAAAGAACAGAAGTCCCATACCAGATATCACCAGTATCTAAGTTATTAACGGTAAAATAAGTGAATACAATGATTAGAAGCCACTTCCATCTTAATAAAGTTCCAAGGGGTTGTGGTTATTAACCCCGAAGGTCATAAAAAACCAATTGTTAATCATTTGATACTTGGTTTAGGAATTTATGTAAACATACAATCTGTATAATTAAACAAAGTGTGAATTAGTTTTAGATAATCATAAACAGAGGCCATGAAAGAAAATATATAGATAATTATCAGTCATATATAGAATTGTGTATAATTATACATAGACACATGACCTCATCACAGAAAAATTAGTCAAATAACTTCCTAGGAAAGGTATAGTTTTGCTAACCATTATCTTCAGTGCAACTTTGCACCCTTACGTCTAGGAAACTTTATGCCAATGGCAAGTTTTCCAAATCACTCTTATCTCCAAACCTGGAAAACCTTTTACGTCATCTTCTACAGACCTATCGACTTTCTCCCTATTCTGAACAAATTATTAGAAAAATTACTACTAAACAGGATCATGTCAATAATCGAAACGAATAACATGTTACCAAACCATCAATTCGTATTCAGATAACAACATAATAAACGATTAAACAAGAATCTTGGGGAATCGAAATTAATGAAGAAAGAACATGGAGGATTCTCGGTACACATCAATACTTTTCACAATTTTTTCAAAGGTTCGTTCATCAGTTTTCTCAGTTTCAATATTTTTTGGTCTTTCTTAAAATTTTCGATATGCAAATCATCTATTCTCTCAAGTTTTTCGAATCTTTGATAGTCGTTTTCAACAACAAACGTGATTCGGCAGCATTTTTACGGAATAGAAAACAAAATTTCACAGCTGTACACAAACAGAAACAGGCGGTACGAGGGTTGATTAGTCCAATAAACACAAATATTTATAATTGGATTTGGCTTTCAAAATATTCCCCACTAAGATCAATACATACAAAGCGCTTGAACTAATTGTCGAGGTTTTTTCAGGTTGATTTTCCACTGGTATACCATACGTTCCTCTAATGTCCAGTTATTCCGAACAAACAGGCCATTTGCTTCATTCGCGAACAACTTTTATTGAATTTGGCTCGTCTTGAAAGACTCAGACAATCGATTGCTGTTTAGTTTCATCTTCATTGCATAGATCTTGGACGAACTTCACGAAATTCATCCTGTAATGAAGTGCGACCACGATTGAATTCGGAACACCAGCGAAACATAGTGCTTCATCACCAAAAATCGAAACTAGTTGATCTGCACACTGCTGTTGGTTCATGTTCTTGATGTAGTTCCATTTTTTTGACCAAGATGAATGTTTCAATTATTTGTAAACAATAACACTCGTATGAAAACACTTCCGGAGTACATTCGTCATTGAAAATGTCAAATTTTATGATGGCAAGGAAGAGATACGTACTATAAAACTTCTGTTTACTGCAATTCCAAAATAATGAGCTAGAGTAACTTATTTACGATAAAAAATGTATTTTGAAAATATTGATGATCGAGAAGTTTATCATTAGTAACAAAGGAGAGTTCATGTTTAAATTACGTGCCATTTTGTTGGTTTTATACGAAGCAATATATTTAATGAACAGCAATATGTATACTGTTAATAATAGTGATCTGCTCGATGTTTTGAATATAACGAAATTAATGAGATTCAATTATATTTTATTCAGAATATGTGATACCGTAATTTAAAGAAAATATATTCCACACGGCGTATTATAATGATTAAATCGCAGCCTGGTACAAAGTAAACGAACAACGATTTCCTGTAACTCTTCAATATGTGAGCGATTATTTCAAATAATGATTTAATTAACGTATACTGTTTGATAATTAAACGCATTAAATAGATATTTGTAGTTCAACCGTTGTCGAATAATTAAATTACGAGAATGTATTTAGATACGTTAGGATAAGACAATATTATTGTAGAATCTTCAACCTTATAAATTACCATCCAACAACATATACTTAACCTCAATTCCCGTATTCCCACATTCCATGTTTCTTGGAAGTCGCAACAACAAAGAGATCGTACAGATTCAGCATGATAAATTATTGCGGGTTTCAACCAGAAATCTTTTAATGAAGGCTAGTTTGATATTTTACAGTACAGTCCGTCATCCTTTACGACACCGATATGATTTCCTCGAAATAATGAAAATTCTGAGATGACTTTGTACGACACACTGTATTATGAACCAGTAACCAGCGGTAAAACACTGTAAAACCGAGGAATTCACCTGAAAACATTTTTTATTATAAATAGCAAGAATATAATAAACCAAAATAAGGACTACTCTGTTCAAATAATGACTTCCAATTATATTTCATTCCCGTACTGGAATGATCTTGAAAATTGAAAGATCAAGGGAATTGGTGATAAGAAGCAAGTAAGAGCTGTATAAAAAGCTTCAACATTTAATTAGCTTCTTCCAGATCAGTGACAAGTTCGCTACTTCCACGTCCGGTGACTGACTGAACTATGACAAATTCTTTCTGAAGTTAGTAGTGGTTTAGCAAGTGGGAGAGGGAGCGCGTTGAAGTATCTGTTTTAAACGAAGTTCTTTCCAAAGGAATTTGTCTCGAAACCCTAAAAAGTTTTCAGGCGTAAACACTAAGTAGGATTGATTCGATTCCAGGTAGTTTTATGGGATTAGAAATAGCAACGAAAAAGACTAGAAAATATTCCGTACACAAAGAAGAAGATAAGAACGTGGTCTGTTAACTAGTTTTTAGTTTAGAATTAAACATATCTTTGGTTGAGAGTCGAGACGAGAACAAATTTCATTCTCAACTTTGAGGCGGTCTTTCTTTATAATCTTTTAGAACAGTTACTTTATAGAGATTGAATAGAGTCACTAAAATGAATGAATCGTAAAGATTGCTATACGAAGGCATATAAAGACACTTCTCGATCGTTATATGTATTAATGAACCAGATTCTAGGTGGGGCCGAGGTGTTTTGAAGAGTTTTAATACCTTTTATTAAATGTGACATTGAATAAATATTACTTGGCATATTGAAATACTCTAAGGATAACTTTTTTTGTCACACGAAAACTTATATCAAATTATGAATGTACTATGGCCACCAAACAATAATATATCAATGGAAAAACACACTTTCCTATATTCCTTAATGTACAATAAATAGCTATGATTTTTGTAAATGTTTGGCTTCTAGCAGATCTCTTTGAAGTCTTCTATAGCACCCAAATTCTCGGGGAAGAAATCCAGATGAGAGTGCAGGATATTTATTTTTAGTCATATGAAATTATAAGCTCATTAATTGAGTCTTTGTAATTTTTCGCTTCATGATTTCCGAGGAAATTTTGGACAACATTCACATAAACTTATGCAGGCGCCTTTTTCCAGATTATTCGGCTTTCTTTCAAAGTTTGTATCTTTCGTTAGTTAGGACCAATAAATATTCCATATTCAATTTTTGCCTCGCTGAGTTTGGAAAATTTCTCTTTAAGGTATAAGAATCCACTGCCATCTTTAGGCATAGCTTTTATGAAATTTTTATCAGGCCGAGCGTTATATGCAACTAAATGATTATTTTTAACATTCTTCTGCCCTGCTCGAAGTGATCCACGCTTGGGCCATACTTTCGTTGTGTAGTGACTTTTTCTGTCTCTGCTATCCCAACAAAAATGAAATGAAATGTGTAACCAAGCTGTAGCTCAAGCAAAACAGCAATGACTTTAAAATCTCCACAAATTTTCCAAACATGTATTTAATTTTGTCACAAAGAAACTTCTTGTTATCATAAGTCTCCTTCATGTCAGAACCATGAGCAACAAGGTTTCACTTCATCGTCACGATGTCGGAAATCGTACCACGAGTAAGTAAATTCCAGTCGTTTAATCCAAATCCAAAAAGCTTAGCTTGATTTTTTAGCAAATTCAAATCCTTTACTAAACCCTTTAAATCAGTTTGTATCTAAATGAAGTTTGAAGTTAAAGGTCACGCTTTTGAGATACTGAGTTGACTAAGAATATATTCCAGAATAGAAATAGAATCCTGACTTTCTGTTTGATTTGGAGGCTTTAGCACAAATAGTTCGGCATTACGTAGGATTGATATGTTGGCCGATGACAAATTTAAGTACTGGACAGTGTGATTGGACTTGATTGTAACGCGTTTCGTTTGAATCAAAGAAAAATAACAAATCACTTACATGACCTTTTGGTTCCGTCCACATCATTGGTATACCAAAAGGCAAATGTCTAGATTCTTGTTAAGCCCAACCTAAGGAAAACAAAAATAGTCTAAACAGCGGTTTTCACTTAATTGCGTAAATTTTCAAGGCTGAGATGTAAAAGTGTCTCCACACACATATCCAAAAACTGTCCGGGTTAATAGAACATATTTACATGTTAATGAGGTCAGAAAAGAATTTATAGATGTCACAAAAAACTGGAAACATGGAAACAAATAAAATTATCACAAAGTTCATGTGACTAAAACGGTGTTCACCGGTGTAACTGAAATTGAAAATTGAATCGAAAGATGAATTATTTTCATAAAACTGAATATAAACATTATGGGAAAACATACTGAACAGTCAAATATCAAATTACTGGATAAAAAATTACTGTCTAACTCTTGATTTGCACTCAAACAATAACAGAATTTTCTAAGACACCCATTGTGAAACGAAAATACATAGAAGAATTTTCGTGACAAAACCTAACTGGTTTACACAAGAAATACGCTACTTATATTCTCAAAATATTTGGTTTACCCGACAAAGTTCGAAAGTTATTTCCAGGTACATAAATATTGAATTTCGAGCATGAAAACCTCAGGCAATCCAAGTGGAAGATGAATTCAGAAAATGGGTTTTTAATTTTAATTATTAAACTTTCAACAATCACAATTAAATTTTTTTTGATATACAATAAACAATTGAAGTTTCTTTCGTCAATTGACGAGTTAATGGTAGTAGTGATTACAATTTTTTCGTTTGAGATCGAATACAAATGTCTTTTGCCCATAGCCTTTAATTTCTAATTTAATGTGATGCGGAGAAAGAAGAACTTTTTTTGGTCCAATGGTTAGGTGTATTTGATATTTGTTGGTTTAGTGTTTTTTTCAAAATAATTTTCTATTGCTCGGCTATCTCTTAACAAGCTGGAAGACCCAATAACATAGCTTTGAAACACTTCAAATTTCCCAATTGGATTGTTTTTACATAATTTACATTTGAAATAGTTGAGTTTTTCAATAGAAAGTCTGAATAAAATATGAGTTTTTCCATCGAAAGTCTGAATAAAATATATAATACATTTTTCAGTTGTTAACAGCCCCTCTTCGCTCTATCTTGATTAAGTTTGTTCAATCCAGACAGGAACTATAAATAGGAGATCATCATCCTGTCCAATGTCAAAACAACCTTCAAAGCTCTAAGCTTCAATATCATAAAATCAAAGCTAATTTGGATGTGCAAAGGTAGTTTAAGCAAGCTAGACAAGAAAAATAAAGTTACCCTGTAATGGATTCCGGGACACACCGGAGTAGAGAGAAACTAGTTATCAGATTCGCTAAAGTCCAAAAGCTTGATCCCTTCTATGGAATCAGCCACAAAAGAAAAGAAAAAGTATTGAAAAAAAGGTAGATCGGGGTAAAACTAGTTACTGGGACAATGCCAAGACTCTTCTGAGAAACTAACCAGAGAAGATGATTGTATCAGCCTAAGTAAGTGCAACCTACGAATACTAACTGTCTCAATGGACACCTGAAGACTCTAGACGTAGCAGATTATATTGCGCCGAGGACAAAACCTCTATCCACATTCTCTCGAACTCCAGAGCACCTCACCTGGGTGAAGACGAAGATCTCTGGCAGATACAGCCATCCAAACATTCTGAGCTTTCTAAGAGGAGTGGGTTTAATGGATGCAAACACCTGGATCCCTAGTATAACAAGAAGAAAAGGGGACACAATAGATCATATTTCGTACTTCATTCATTCAAGTTTTTATCGTAGCTTTCCTTTAAAATCGAAATCAAGTTGTTTTGGAGTGTCTTGGTCTTCCGAACACAAATTTGCAAAATCTACACCAAGGGGAGGTCGAATAAGAGCTGATACTCTACATTCATCATTACTGTTGAAACGACGTAACCTTAAGAATATGATGTTGAACTGTCCAACAATTCAAGGCTCCAAAAATGAGCTTAAATAGATCACTATGGTTTACTATTGAATCGTTCCAAAGCGTCAAACTGTCCATTACTACTTGGCCTTGATACGTGAACGAATTCCGGATTTGTAAGGCGACAATTGTGACATTCTCCTCTATTCGAAACCCAAAAATCCGCTTCGGTATTTGAACTATGAGTCCATTGAAGCGATAAGAAGGCGTTCGCTTAAGGATATCCCAGCCGAAGCTTACAATAAATATACAGAAATTGTGATTAAAGATTGGCATGGTTGTATTGACTTAAAAGTAGCCTATTTACCAGCAGTTATTGCAAATTTGTATTAAAATACGTAGAAATATGGTTTTTGGCAATCCGGGACAAATTCAATCACATGGTAAGTAGATAATTTTGAAGGATAATACTTCACAAGTTTGCTTTATGCAATCTCTCGTATTGAAAAGACGGCTTGGAATGTATATTTATTAATTTGCACATTTTTCTATAAATCTGGGCCTTGTGTTGATCTTGCTGGTGTCAGTTTTAGTCTTGGTTTGTTGCTGATTCTCTAACTTTGCTCTCCACTACGAAGTTTATCTTTGTTATTATATTTTAATATCTAAAATTTGTATCGAATAAGAGTATATTTATTGGCAAACTTCAATAATACAATAATTTAAATTAGAAAGCGAAAACACGTAAATTACAAACACTTCTAGTTGTTCAATTTCCTTTTTAAACCAGGAACTGTCTAAATTCTCGGAGTGATTAATAACGCCTCGGAATCACGTTACCAACTGAAAATAATTTCGCGAAAACTCTTTGTTGTTCACAAATCCAACTAGGGATACAAAGATGTATATATATATATACACCCCTGAGACGTTCTGTGTCTCCGTATTATTATATTAGGCCAGGAAACATATTTCCGTTGATCCTGTGGGATAAGAGAGTGAAATATGAAATTGTCCGCATGACGCTGCAGATTGTATAGAATTTCTTAAAATCTAGTTCATGTCTTGTTTGTTATAGTTTATAATCTAAGAAAAATAACATTTCCATTTTAACCTAAATTCCTAAAGGTTTATTATCCATGTCTTCTAGTTGTCTTTATTTTTCTCGTAGTGTATTCACTGGTTCCTTCGTACAGAATCGATTCCTATGAATTCGAGTTATATAGATCCCATTCATATATACATGATTTCGATTCTCATGAATTAGATTTCTTGCGAATCGATTATTATTAATAAGATTCATATAAATTCGATGCATATAGATTCAGGATTCGATTAATATGGATTAGATTCTTTAAAGATCGATTATTATGAATTGGATTCATATAGATTCGATTCACATGGATTCGATGCATATGGATTCTATTTAGGTTTGATTATGATTGATTGAATTCATATGGATTAGATACCTACGGTTTAGATTCCTTTGGAATTGATTATTATTGATTTAATTCATAGAAATTCGATTCGAATGAATCCAATTTATATCGATTCATATAGATTAGATTCATATATATTCAGGATTCGATTAATATCGATTAGATTTATATATTGTTCGATTATCATTAATTCCATTCATATGGATCAGATTCTTTAAAGATCGATTATTATGAATTGGATTCATATAGATTCGATTCACATGGATTCGATGCATATGGATTCTATTTAGATTTGATTATGATTTATTGAATTCATATGGATTAGATACCTACCGCTTAGATTCCTTTGGAATTGATTATTATTGATTTAATTCATAAAAATTCGATTCGAATGAATCCAACTTATATCGATTCATATAGATTAGATTCATATATATTCAGGATTCGATTAATATCGATTAGATTTATATATTGTTCGATTATCATTAATTCCATTCATATGGATCAGATTCTTTAAAGATCGATTATTATGAATTGGATTCATATAGATTCGATTCACATGGATTCGATGCATATGGATTCTATTTAGATTTGATTATGATTGATTGAATTCATATGGATTAGATACCTACCGCTTAGATTCCTTTGGAATTGATTATTATTGATTTATTTCAAAGAAATTTGATTCGAATGAATCCAATTTATATCGATTCATATAGATTAGATTCATATATATTCAGGATTCGATTAATATCGATTAGATTTATATATTGTTTAATTATCATTAATTGCATTCATATGGATCAGATTCTTTAAAGATCGATTATTATGAATTGGATTCATATAGATTCGATTCACATGGATTCGATGCATATGGATTCTATTTAGGTTTGATTATGATTGATTGAATTCATATGGATTAGATACCTACAGCTTAGATTCCTTTGGAATTGATTATTATTGATTTAATTCATAAAAATTCGATTCGAATGAATCCAACTTATATCGATTCATATAGATTAGATTCATATATATTCAGGATTCGATTAATATCGATTAGATTTATATATTGTTCGATTATCATTAATTCCATTCATATGGATCAGATTCTTTAAAGATCGATTATTATGAATTGGATTCATATAGATTCGATTCACATGGATTCGATGCATATGGATTCTATTTAGGTTTGATTATGATTGATTGAATTCATATGGATTAGATACCTACGGTTTAGATTCCTTTGGAATTGATTATTATTGATTTAATTCATAGAAATTCGATTCGAATGAATCCAATTTATATCGATTCATATAGATTAGATTCATATATATTCAGGATTCGATTAATATCGATTAGATTTATATATTGTTCGATTATCATTAATTCCATTCATATGGATCAGATTCTTTAAAGATCGATTATTATGAATTGGATTCATATAGATTCGATTCACATGGATTCGATGCATATGGATTCTATTTAGATTTGATTATGATTTATTGAATTCATATGGATTAGATACCTACCGCTTAGATTCCTTTGGAATTGATTATTATTGATTTAATTCATAAAAATTCGATTCGAATGAATCCAACTTATATCGATTCATATAGATTAGATTCATATATATTCAGGATTCGATTAATATCGATTAGATTTATATATTGTTCGATTATCATTAATTCCATTCATATGGATCAGATTCTTTAAAGATCGATTATTATGAATTGGATTCATATAGATTCGATTCACATGGATTCGATGCATATGGATTCTATTTAGATTTGATTATGATTGATTGAATTCATATGGATTAGATACCTACGGTTTAGATTCCTTTGGAATTGATTATTATTGATTTAATTCATAGAAATTCGATTCGAATGAATCCAATTTATATCGATTCATATAGATTAGATTCATATATATTCAGGATTCGATTAATATCGATTAGATTTATATATTGTTCGATTATCATTAATTCCATTCATATGGATCAGATTCTTTAAAGATCGATTATTATGAATTGGATTCATATAGATTCGATTCACATGGATTCGATGCATATGGATTCTATTTAGGTTTGATTATGATTGATTGAATTCATATGGATTAGATACCTACCGCTTAGATTCCTTTGGAATTGATTATTATTGATTTAATTCATAAAAATTCGATTCGAATGAATCCAACTTATATCGATTCATATAGATTAGATTCATATATATTCAGGATTCGATTAATATCGATTAGATTTATATATTGTTCGATTATCATTAATTCCATTCATATGGATCAGATTCTTTAAAGATCGATTATTATGAATTGGATTCATATAGATTCGATTCACATAGATTCGATGCATATGGATTCTATTTAGATTTGATTATGATTGATTGAATTCATATGGATTAGATACCTACCGCTTAGATTCCTTTGGAATTGATTATTATAGATTTGATTCATGAAGATTATATTAGAAATTTGGAAAGACTGCTTTTTATTTGAAAAATCTACTTCTGAACAAAAAGAGACTCAGATGGATTTATTATCTACGTACTTCAAAAGATACAGACTTATAGAGATACAAGGTGGTTAATATAAAACAACATAAAAGTAAAAAAATAGATAAATGAGAATATATATATTTACTCTAGAGAGATTCACACAATGGCACCTTATTGTTATTGCTTTCAATCTTCTCACACTAAACGAATGGACTAATATCTCACATTCTCTACTGAAAGTCTTGTTACAGAAACAAATTTCGCTACACAGCAAAGCTGACGTGTTGAAGAAAACTAATTAATAATACTAAAAGCCAGATGTTTATCAGAGCGTTTTGGGAATTACAGGCTACGAAATTTAGACGGCATGTCATTGGTTAATGCTTATCAAATATATTCTTGCTTTTCCTAATTGGTTCTTGATAGTGCGCTCATAGATTTTAGTCACTGACGAATTTATTGTCTCACGTCATTTCGATAACATTTAAACTCAAGATAAACTAACGATTATTCATAGAAGAAAACTGTCGTGATGCGACTAAACAGAGAAAATGCATTTCTCATTGGAAAATCGGGTATACATGAATAAATTATAAAGGGATACACACAATTTCCTTTCGGCTTTTAACGTTTTAGCAGCTTTTAAGAGGATTGAAAATCTCCTACGGGATAACATCAATAGATGGGTTCGTTATTCATGATTCTGACACGAACAAATTGACTTGTGTTGTGAAGGGTATCGTACAATTTTTCTGTTGAGTCATTCAAATTGTCCTATTTTTTTTAGACTCAAAAATTATCATACAAAATCGCAGTTGTTTCTATTTTAATGTAGATTTATAGTCTAGGTTCATAATCCATAGACGTATCACTTCTTTTAGTAGACAATTATTTGATACCTCGAGTATATTCATATGAAATACTTATATATTGCATATATCGGTTATAAGGGCCCGCGGGCCGGTTTCGGCCCCCGGGGTCGTATTAATAAGGCCCGCGATCGCAATGTGTCACAGAAAGCTTTACGTCAACAATCAACAATCGTTTTGAAGACTTTCACAAAATGGAATGAAATGGAATTCCCAATTTTCAACAATACATTCAATTTTGGACCCTCACACTTCACAGGCACCAGTTCATTTGCAAATGTTGAGTTGATAGATATTCAATCGGTCAGTATTTTGAAAGAAAACTTTAATGAGATCAACGCTCTTACATTTTATACACAATATTTCAAGAGTTTGGATAATTACCCGGAATTAAAGAAGCATGCATGCAATCGGAATTTAGTTCGCAAATATATGGTGGTGATCTAATCACCGTTGTTCCACCATTTTCTGCAATTCTATCAAATTCATGTTATTAGAACTTTTTTCCTTGAAAGGAACACAAATAATACAGTTCTTTTCTCACAAAACCGGGATCGAACTGAATATTCTTCGAATTTAGCAAATTCTGTGAATCTTTTTCAAACACCCATTCCTTCTGAAGAAAAAGATCCATCATTTATTTGAACCATTCTTAAAGATGTCAACATTCATGTCCTCAAGGTTGTCAACGGTACCAGTAGATTAAAAAATCAATGAAGCACTAAAAAATATAATAGAAAGACGTTCATAGACGTTCATATTGTGGAAGATCTCGAGAACCGTCTATAAAAGAGTAAAAGAGGTAGTACAACTGAATGGGCAAAGATTTGAAGGGTTTATGATGGAAAAAAGGATAAAACAATGGTACAGTCCAAGCTCTTTCTGAATACTGATATTTTTTCAAAATTCAAACACGGAAATATTCGTTAGAAGATTTGCAACTAAACTGTCCCATCAAAACCCCGTAACTATTGTATATAATAAATTTTGGCCGTTTAAGCAATTAAATTGTTAATAACAAAAAACTGAACAGGGTTCAGCCTCGCAACCCCCAAAAACCAATTCTCCAAGCCAAAAAACATAGATATCAATCATTTTTTCGTGGCGACACATAAAGGGCAACGGGAACCCCTGCCAGCGCCCGGAGTAATTCTGAAAGATTGAAGCACCAACAAAAACTTGTGTAGAAGAGATGGAAATGGAAATTAACATAGAATAATGCAAAAAAATGATAATATACGAGAAAAATGGAAACAAAGACTAATACCAAAAGAAAAAATAGAACAAGTCACAACTTTTGAATATCTTGGGACACTGAAACCGGAATGACGACAATAAGAAGAAGACATCAAAGAAAGTAAAGTAAATGACATGAGAAAGAACAGAAGTCGGTAGAATAGAATAAGAAATGGAATTATACGAAACAGCGTACAACAATCAAAGAAAAAATGAATAAGACTTTAACAGAGACAGATTAACAAAAGGAATATGGGAAGCAAGAACTATAGAAGAAGAAGAGCATGGAACAAACAAATAACAAATATAGGACAACAAAAGCAACAATCAAATGATGATACTGGTACAGGACGGGGTAAATCGATAATAAATACGCTCTTGAGAGGACAAAAGGAAAAATGAGAAGAAGAAGAGTCGGTGTCCATTCAGTTGAGAGACGAGAAATATGAAAAGTTACGAAAATATTGAACTACATCGCAATTTTAAATAATTTACGAATACGAAATTATTGCTCCAGGAAAATCAACCGTCAGAAGTAGTTTTCTAAGTTTAAACAAGGCGAAATGACTATTGAAGATGACACTCGCAAAGGAAGTTTCCAAGACGTTGTTACCGACGAAAACATCAAAAAAGTGGGCAAAATAATTATGTAAAGCAGTGAAATGAAGCTGATTGAGATAGAGTAGACACCAAAGAGATCAAAAGAGCTTGTTGGACATATCGTGAATGCTCTGTTCAAATTGCGTGCCCAAAACCAAAAACACCAACGAATTGATGATTTTGAGCAACTTTTAGAGTTAATCAAATGTAATAAACCCGAATTTTCGCGTCGATATATGACATGGCTTTATCATTTCACACACAGATGTGACGAACCGTTTCCAAAGTGGGATAATATTGATTGACTATCTTAAAAAGAGCAAAACTATAAACAGGAACTGTTACGTAGCATTATTGGAGCGTTTGCAGAACGAAATCGTATTATAGAAATTTATTGTAACTCCCGAAATCGCTCCCGAAATTTTGGTATTAGATTCCTAAAATCTCTTTATAAATAAATGGAAATTTTGTATTATTCTAACCAAATTAATAGATATCAACGCTTGACTAGTATAAAATTACAATTAGTTGCATTTACTCAAAAATTTCGCGGTATTTCCCCGGAACGGTCACGAAATTAACGGAATTCGTGTTCCAAATACTTGTAGAAAACGAACCACTATAAAATAACATTGGTACGTGTGTCACCTGTCTATAAAACGGAAGCAGACACATAAAATAGTGGAACGAAATATTGAAATGTCAGTCATAAAAGTTTTTACAGACTAAACAATATACTTTTCGAGTTTTGTGTAATGTGCTTAAATATACTTTTAATCATAACGAATTTAATGTTCCATTGTTGAATCATAGCAGAAAAAAGTTATTGAACTGCAACGTGGTTAATTTAGTGTAACAAAATGATTCGTATTTTGAATAACTAACTCTTTATGGTCCCGGAAATATACTTTATCAATTATATACAAAAGGAATTTCCAATAAAGCAAAAGATGATAGTGAGTAATAGACTATGAATATTATTCCTAAATCACGAGAGTAGCGATTCATTATTCGCGAATTGAATACTATATTTTGTCTACAACTATTGTATGGCATAATTATTCTTGTTAATTACTATTTAAATTGTTTTTTCTCGTTCTAACTTAATATTTATCTTGTCGTTAATGTAACATTTGGCAACTGAGTTTGATTTTCACCTTCTTCATTTTTTGCTGCTTTTATGTCACCACTCTCGCTCATACAAATTTTTGCCGATGATGGACCCCAATTTCTCTGTCGCTTTGTCGCTAATAATTGATGGAACCTGTGCGAATAACTTGACCTATGGTCTGCAGACCTGCGTTTTACAGCTTCATATAATTTTCTATATGAATGTTATGGTGAGTATTTTTTAGCATCGAGTGGGATTCCCATAAAAATAATTTTGTATGTAGCAGATTTTTTATTATGCTTGCTGCAATCTGTTACTAGCAGCACTGGTATGCATTTTGACTTAACATAAAAAGCACTCAAAATGGAAATCCACAAAATTTAATGTTTTTATCCTCCAAATAGGTTTCAGTTTCGGCGATTACCTTTTCGTTAGCGCTGAATTTCTATCCATCGAGCAAACACAATTTATGCAATTTTGCCACAGTTTTTATTAATTTGTTACAAAATGCATTGTCTTGATGAAACAACATTTTCATCTTCTTCGTATGCGGCCGTTGCCCCGCGATTTCGTTCTGCAAATGCTCCAATAATGCTACCTAACAGTCCCTATTTATAGTTTTTCCTTTTTTAAGATAGTCAATCAATATTATCCCACTTTGGAAATGGTTCGTCGCATCTGTGTGTGAAATGATAAAGCCATGTCATATATCGACTCGAAAATTGGGGTTCATTACATTTGATTAACTCTAAAAGTTGTTCAGAATCATTAATTCGTTGGTGTTTTTGGTTTTGGGCACGCAATTTGAACAGAGCATTCACGATATGTCCAACAAGTTCCTTTGATCTCTTTGGTGTCTACTTTATCTCAATCAGCTTCACTTCAATGCTATACATAATTATTTTGCCCACTTTTTTGATGTTTTCGTCGGTAACAATGTCTTGAAAACGTCCTTTGCGAGTATTATCTGCAATAGTCATTTCGCCTTGTTTAAACTTAGGAAACTACTTCTGAACGGTTGGTTTTGTCAAGTCAGGTCTTGGTATCAAGAGGATTTTTTGCCAAAAAAAGACGCTTTTATAACACACGAAGTTCTTTTCCATCAATTTTGCTTAATTTACTCACAAACTAATAACACTACAGCTGTACAACGTACTTTTTGAATGTTATCTATGTCTCAGCCTGTGAACATTTGAGCCCGCCTTTATTCAACTCAAGAGTAAGAAAATGATCCATACCCAAATCCCTACAACGACTGTGTTGATGCCAAGAGATATTGGACACTTTTTTTTGTTCAAATTTCTTATGCCATACTAAATCGAACCGTCGAGAAAAAGCAAAGCTCTTATTAGTAGTTCACTGATTACCGTTAAAAGCAAAACACCAGAAAGGAAGTACTGGTCAAGAAAATTCCCTTTCAACAATCGATAAAAAGTCTTAATTGTTTTCCTTACTTTCTCTGTTAGCCTTGACTGAAACGAGTTAACAGGTTGACACTCTGAACCCAAGATAAAGTAATTGCGGATCCACTTTGAATTGTAGCTTTAATCACGATGTTGTTTATAGGCATCGTTTTATCCCTTTACAAACAAGAATATTGTTTTATCTACTAAGAATGGTCCGTATTTTAATGCTACCGTTAGGAAGAAAGATACTTCAAGCGGACATTTTGTTTCGCACAGGTCTTAACTGGGATATATTTGTAGGCTTTCGTTTCAGAACTTCAGTAATTACTTTGGAAATAAGTGGGTTATGTTCCATCGATTGCCTCGACGTATTAAATGGATCAAGAATGTAGTACGGTGTGTCCGTAATTTATTTGAAAATGCATGATACTACAGTACTTGAGGGATCGTAAACCAGAAACAAAGTGAATATTTATTCTACTATATATTATAGTAAATTATTAAATATCTCGTGAAATTTGTGAAATAAGATCGAACCAATAATGTTGTATCTTCCTCTCTTGTTTCTTCTACTATTCAGCCTCTTGAAAAATCTCCAGCTTTCGTGCCATCTCTTGAGATGTCGGCCGGGAGGTCACCTTGAAGTTGGTTTTTCATCCTTTACCCATTTAGCCCATCGATCTTCCATCATTCTGTCGACGTGGTCTCTCAAATATCCTCATCTAAATTTATCATTTCTGCTGCCCTCATCATATTCTTCGTTTTTCTTTGTGTCCGGTCGAATTTTCCCTGCGTATGTAAGTATAGATTGTTTTGCATTTGCGTACTTTTTTATCGATGATTTTGTTTTGCCATATCCATCCCTCCAAAATGTATCGTTTCTCGTTAATTTCATCATAGACAAATGTTTATATTCCTCCAAATTTCATAATAGTTTCTCATAGAATTTCAAATGTGTTTCTTAAAGATCTGCCTTTTTCCAGAAAGTAATATAGACACACCTTGTGAATCCCAGAAAACGATGACGTTTAACTTTCTGGCCGATAAGACAGTCCTCATAATCTTGGTAACACGTTGGCCAGTTGAAGTCCACTGTTTCTTGATCACTGGTGTGTACCAGTGGATCCATTTTCTTCCAACTGTCTCGAAACAACGCAGAAACTCTTTTAGATTGCGCTACTCTGATGTGGTTTCACGCACATCGAACCGACAGCTTTCCATGTCCTAAATTTCATGCAGCGACTGAACACTGTACTGAATACTTTCTGGAAAAAAGCTACAGAATTACAAAAAAAATTTGTCAACGTATAATATTCCCAAGAAGATTTATGTTTATCATTTATTTCCGGTAAATCGATACGAACTTTTATTATTAAAACTAGTATTGATCAAATAGAAAAAATTATAGTAATTTCTCAAATAAATTCCATCATTTTTCATGACCGATAAAAGTCAACTAGAAAATCAATTCGCCGACTTATCAAAGAAAAAAATTAAGCACTCAAGCCTCTAATCTCATCCAAGGGAATTTCGAAAACTTCTAGGAAATTCATTACAAAAAGAGTTCTCAAGGTTTTAAAACAAATACATCCGAGTTTCAAATCAGAAAGTTTTTTACGTTAATATTAATTTACCTAATCAAAAATACCATCGCAGTAGAATGTGAGTTTTCTGTATTAGATCGAAAAAATGTTTTAGTTAGTAGATAATTTCGTCGTTGAATGCAAAAAATTTTGAATCATAATCCAGCCTTCATTATAGCATTCTAAATGTTTTAAGATGATCAAAGACCGAGGTCCGAAAAATGAGTTTTCCCAGTTTTTCCAAAATCTCGTTTTTTCTTGTAGAAAATGAAATTCTCTACTAATTTTATTTTTTACAACGAAATGTTTTTGTGATAGAGGGTGCAGATGTAGATCGCTGCGCCATACTAAATTAAGAGCAAGGTAAATCCATTATACTGTTTTTTTACTTAATCATTGTCACATCAATTTAATGGGTAAAGTAAATATTAAAGCAGTTACTGGATGTCAAAGCTTTGGTATGCAGATGACACGATGATCACACATGAAAACGAGGAAATTTGCGAAACTATGTAAATCACTGTTATGGGAATAAATACAGAAAAAATACTGACCATGATAATGGAGAACAAATCAGTAATGGACAGAAATCAAATAAAAGGACAGTTTAAATAGTTGGATTACAACATTCTGTTACCATAAAAAAGAATTGAAGCAGTTGATGGAATAAAATAGAAGATGTTTATGTAAGAATAGTAAGTACGACGTTTACCTATGGGAAAATGGAACTGGTATAGATAAAATTTGGAAAATTAACACACCACTCATATTTTTCTCGATATTCTTCATTTATTGATAACTCATTGCAGGACAATTAGGCCATGGAACTTGTTTGAGAGTAACAGTTGTTATTTAAGTTAACAATAACATTACATAATCTTGTTTTGACATAATTCGTATTAAACTTCGTTTCAGACTAAAAATGTGTTAAAATTTTCTTTAAAAATGCAGATTTAAAGCAAAGTTTCTGTTTAGAAGCAAGCTGTTGATCGTAATTGCTTTTATTACACGCATGGCTGGAAGTTAATTTGGAATCGACTCTCCTGAATGAAGGATATTCAATGCTATATGTTGCTGGTTTAGAAGACATAATTCCAGCATAATGAGGCGACATAATTGTTGATTCTTTGAAACAACGTGTTTCATCAGCAATCTGCTAAATATGAATTATCAGATGTTCGAAATACCTATATATCGTCTCGAACGGTTAGAAAACGTTTACGTAAAGCAGGGTTAAGCAATAGAAGAATAACCAACAAATCCTTACTTAGTAGAGTTCAGAGATTGCAAGACTAAATCATAATTGAACCATCAATGATTGGAAACGGGTTCTGTTCTCCAATGAAACTAGTGTTGTGTATGGCGAAAACAAGGAAAAAGGTTTGCCAGCTGGAATATCTTTTCATTAAGTGCCTTGTGGTGGTAACTATAAAATGTTTTGATGAGGAATTTACTTAAGGCAACATTATTGTCAACATATAACGTCTTTTGCTCCGTTTGTTCGGCCTAATGCGGGACAACGCTCGTCCCTACGTAACTAGACAAGTTATTGGTTATTTACATGATGTCAAAATGGATATGAGTCTATAGATGGGACTATCTCAAAAAGAGGATTCGAAGTCATAGTCCCCCTGTTTCTAATCACAATCGAGTCGACTAATTTGTAGGTGTTCATCATTATTTCAATGTAATTTAGTTTTTTTTGGGGTTTATATTGTAATTATTTAGATTAATTGAAAAAATCGGCGCGCCAAAATTTGAAACTTTTTCATATCCTATTATTCACAAAACACATTTCAAATTCGTATTTTTTATGTAACTCCATTAAAGTTGAAGCTATTACATCCTATAAAAATCAAAGGTCAAAGGTCAAAAGGCCAAAGGACTGTGGATAAGCAATCCTCGAACTATAGTGACATATTAATTTGGTTATAACTCCGTCAATTTTTATTCTACAAAAAAAATGAAAAAAGCAAAATAATCGTCATAAAAAATGCTTTAATTTGATTGTTTATTTATTATTGTATCTCTTATAGTTATGGAGAAAAATGAGCAAAAAAATTTTTTTTAAAAATCAAAAAAAAAGTATCATTTCATTCTCATTTTTTTCAAAATTATGCATTTCTAATCAGCCAAAGTTTTAAATGTCTTAAATAACATCCAAATAAAGTATTTGGTAAAAGGAATAAGTTTAATTGGCATTAGGTTTAGTGCAACTTTTTTTTGGCTTTACATTATATCTCACAGAAATTTCAATCGAAACTACTTTTACCAGTGGTCATTTGAAAGGTCTTTTTAAGCTCTTTAAAAAGTATTCCATGACTTTTTGTTGAAAAATGTATCATTTTCCCGTTATTTGAGGTTAAATGCTCAATTACTAAAATCAAAAGCTATTCAATTATTTATAACTTGCTTCAGGTAGAACATTAAGATTTTAAAATATATTTTAATTTTATTGTTTTTTATAAGCTTCATTTTGGTTCATCACACTTTTTTCGATAAAATGCATCATTACAGAGTTATACGTAAAAAACTATTGAAAAATGCGTTTTTTTGCTTTAAATTTGCTGATTTTTCGTTTTCTGGGGTTATTTTGAGTGAAAAATTTTCCACACACTTCGGCAACATGTAGATCCCGGTTTTTGGATACACACCTATCATCTGTCAAAATTTCAAATAAATCGGTGCTTCATTAAAGAATTCGGAGGGGAAATCCTTGAATACCTGGCCTATTAAGGTAGTTTGTTTTCGGTAATCCATCATACCAACCTTAGCTTTGCATCATAGTCATCCGAAAACAAACAACTTACATAAAATATTCCTAAACTATAAAAATTTCTTTTTTCTTTCTAATGACGATTTTCAAATGCTTACGAGGTATACGAGGGTAGGAGTACAAGTCATAGCAACAATTTTTTTTCTTGTAAATATGTGAACGGATCGAAAACGTATATGGGTCATTTAGACATTCTGCAGGTACATTGTGAATGCAGAAGAACAGATGGCTCTGTAATAATTTGGAGTAGCGTAGGAAGAACTGTGAAATAAATCACTTGTTGAGTGTCGTGCGAAATGGGCGATGGAATGTCACAGTATATCATACACTAACTTACCGTACATTAACACGGTTGACTAGGAAAGTTTCAGCAAAGACATATCACCGAAGGATGACCGGTCTATGTATGGAGAGACGTTGTGCGTACCGTCATCGAAGACACAATAAGGATTCTACTTTGACTTTGATCTTATTCGTAAGATGTAGGCGGTTGCACTACGGAAGACGTTGTTAATGTTGTGTACCAACAGTGAACCCGTGATACTCATGATGCAGCAGATGATGAGGCCGATGGTATTCGGCGCCTTCTACATCGTTGGCAGTATGTGATGACAGTAGTAGGGGACTACTTTATAGGTTTTCAATAGAAAGTTGATTGTTTGTAGTAATTTAAACTTAAAATGCTATTCATTGTCCAAACATGTGATTAACACCTTGCCTATTCGTCTGTATAACCGGTTTTGTATCTTTGGGAAAAAAACCATAGTTGCTATGACTTTAGCCCCTCGTATTAACATCGATACGAAGCTAAGATGTTCTAGCGAATTGCATAAATAGTAAATACCGTGAAGATTTCTTTTTTTTTTACTACGTTTGAATGAGAAAAGTATCTTATAACCTAAAGCGAAGTATGTTTAGTTCGAGGTTAGGTATCCTGTTTTCGTTTCGCAGCTTTATATCAGTTCGCTGTCAAAATACAGGAAACGATGCTGCATACACTTTATGTTCGTATCGCAAATATGAATGCATCGATGACTTTACGCTTGTAAACATAAATCTATTGTATATATGCGTTTGAATCTCTGGTATTTATACGGTTATATATATACCACTACAATGTTGATTTACAACAACGACAAGGGTATTTAGTAAATTTGAATTAATATTCATTCACAAAGCTGGTTTGTGATCTGTTATCAAGATAAAATGTTCTTGTTTCTATAATTGTGAATAACTGAGTACCGGTGGGATTTTAATTTTTGTGATTTATATAGAAAAGAAAATTCATTTCCAGATGCATTGTGGAATTAAACGGAAGTTAACTGTTCAAATTACTAATCCTAAATTACTTCGTTTTAATTTTTTCCATTAGACTTGTGGATATTTCCATTTATGTTATATTTACAAAAACATCGCTGATTAGAAATAGATAAGAATCCTTCTCAAAAGTTTGTAATCTTGATTCTTTTCTCTGTATATCAGAATAGTAATTTGTTTGATCTTCCATTGTTATATCCTGCTCAGAATCGATGTCATTTTCGCTTCCTGAAACCACTACGTCATCATTAGTTTCTGTCTCAGCCCATAGTGCCTGGAGCCTTTTCTGTTCCTCCTCGTAAGATATGATCGATATTTTTGAAGAAAGGATTCAATTCAATCATTTAACATAAAATTTAACCCGGACGAGAAGGCGGATACATATTTGGGAAGCTACAGGGTCGGACACGCGCACAGCTTTACATTTGGTTTCATTTTCAAAGAGTTTTTCGCAACTGGGGTTTATTAAACCCCACGTATGTAACGCCGGGACAACTATTGCAGAGTAGAGTTGAGAAAGTAGTACAACAAAACATGCGTAAATCAACATTCACTCGGTTATGCATATCCAACGAATCAACGTTTCAAATTTAGATTGGCACCCTGGTGAAGAGTTGCATCCAGACTTCCTTGGTTGTGTGGACTGCCATCTAAGCTAAACGCATGAGACGTCTTTACATTGTGGAATGTACAGGTACCAAAAACTCTACTACTACCATAACTCGAAGAATGATTCTTTGATTAAGCAGAATAAGCTTTCCTAGATAGTTATGTCCCTGATTTTCTGGAATTAGGTAGTTCTGAGAGTGCTCTGTCGATACAGTAAAAGTTAACATCAAAATTTTGGCCAGTAAGCGATATATTTTCGTTCAAATTTTCAAAATTTCTTAACGGGGGGTATTAAAAAGATTTGTCTCTATAAGCGATTAAAAATAAAACTTTTATTTCATCCAACTTAGTAAATCTATTACTATTAATTCACTACAAATTACTGAGTGGTATTGATTGATTATTTTACAGTGTACTCTTATTGAGGGCGGTTTGTTTAAGCATCAAAAATAAAAGCAGCTCAAGCATTTCGGTCAATTGTAACTGGAAGAGATATAGATCCAATAAAATCTTATTTAAGCTCCGTAAGCTGTAGACTAAAAATGTATCTCGTATAACACCCTTATTCGGGTTATTTTTTTTTTTACTTTAAAAACCATCTTCGCGAGAAGTACACCAAGATATAATACTTGGATTATCTCTGAGGATTTTTTGATACAAAGCACGTTTAAAATAACAATTAATCTGTGCTTTTTCTAATTTCGTTTTTTAAGCATTAATTTTCATCGACCTATTATTGATTCACAGCGTAGAACACAAAATTGGAATGAGGTCTTTTTCTACGATTTACCTGGGCGTGGAAAAAAGTTAGGACAAATATGTTTCTAAGCGTCAGTAGCTGATAAGTTAGAAGAGGGATCTACGAGGTCTGGTTATTTCCATACGTTTTTTCCATTGATCGAAGATGTGCTGGAGGTCTTCTTTGTTGAGTGTCTTTAGAAGCTCTACCGTTTTTTGCTTTACCGCTTCCATCAACTCGGGTTCCTTTCAAAGCAGATCTTTTTCTAACCTTTCAAGGAAATCTGAGCAGACCCGTTGATGCAACAGCTTTTGGTCAGGAGTTTTTTGGCACCAACTTCGCCCAGACTTTTATCATGTCTAATTCTTCGTGTAAAATTTTTCTAACCGTTTCTTTATTGGCGTTTACAGCCTAGATTATCCCCTGTACTTCTCTGGCCTAGCACATGCGATTTCTTGCTCGCAAGTAAGTCCTGAAAGGGGTACGTTTTGCGGACGTGTTAGACATTTAAGAACGTGTGACAACCGTTTTAAGATCAATTCGATTTCTGAGAGTTTTTAGAAGCTCTACGACCGTTTTCATTCACATAACTTTGGAAATATTCATCAGACGACAGCAACAACTTCACATATTGACTGAATGCCCCAAATATGCCTCACAAAGATTGAGGTTCCAGTTTAAGACCAACTACGAAGAATGGCTTGAAGAAAATCTCTTTCATGCTTCAATTTCTAAGTGATGTGAATCTTTACGATAAATATAGAACAATTATATATTGATAATAACTTTACAAAATGAAAAAATACTCCTCGTATCAATATAATCGCCCGCATGATATAAATAAACGAATAAAAAAATTGTATCACAGTTAATTGGTATCATTAATTGACTCATACTTGTTTTGTTTTTTATTTTTTTCTGAGAGATCAACTTCAACGGCAGTGCGGTAGTTTTAATGAGCTGAACATGGAAAAATATTTATTGTTAATGTAGTTTTGATTGAATTATTTACTACGTGAATGGAACAGCTGCGTACACATGTGTGCGAATTAGCATACGACGTTAGCATGTGTTTTCTTGAAGATATAACAAGGTTAAACCCGAATCTTCAACAGGTTTTCAAGATCTGTTTATTATATTACGACATATTGCACATTTCCATAATTATAGAATTTTTACTTGATTTTATTTGAATTAGAATATAAAGTATATACTGAATAGAATATCCTGAAAATAAATATGATAATTTAGATAAAATGTACGATATTTATAATTTTGTAAATTATATCTCTCAATAAACAAGTTCGTGTTTGGTTATTTTGATGTTATTTCTAATACTGGATACACTGTTTACACCAACACCAAGTTATCGTCTTCAGAGACTGAAGGCAGTTTTTACTAGTTTACAGTTTATTATGAACGTTGAATAGATAGGTAAAGGTCGTTACAAAGATGAAGAGTCAGAATTTTTAATCTTTCAAAGAAGTCCTTGCAGTTAGCCCTGCTGTTTAGTCTGAGTGAATATCTAGCAGCTCTTTTTTGTAGTTTAAATATTCGCTCAAAATGAGTCGCGCTACACGTACCCCAGAAGGGAAGGGCATATGAGAATTGCGACTCGATAAGGTCATAATAAACTGGTGGATAAGTTCTGTAGGTCGAGGCAAAAATTCTCTCAAATGTGCCATGAAAAAACGAATTTTTTGAACTTGTAAATGTGAATTTACATCGTCTGAAAATAAATCTTGACGTGGTGTTTTGTCCCGATACGTTATTCTTTTTAAATGAATGTTGTCTTGAAAAAAATAAGTTCATAAATCTGCCTGCCTAGCAGAAGCATATATAGAAGATAGTTTGAATAGCAAAAGTGGATTTTCAACAAAATATTGTTCATCTTCTTTCAATTACTGTAAATGTTCAAACATTACTATCAATTATTATTCCGATAATTTAACAATCAATTAATAATTGCCTCTATAAAAATAACTCGTGCAAAGAGTGATATTTCATGTTTGCTTTGCGAATTATTTTGACAGTGAAAAAAATGTTTTTTTCACAGTAAAAAATGTTAACATTTACTCATCTGTATTATATGGGTTATTCTGAGTTGTTTTACATTTTTTCTAGATTTTAATGGTAATTATAAGTTGTTCTAGGTTTGTTCTACTTTGTTCCATAAAGACATCAGATTTTTAAGATGTGTGACCGCATTTACAAGGCGATTTAGGCGTTTGTTCTAGGATTGTTCTGTGTGATCATGAAATATACCGAAAACATTTATTTTTCACATAATCAGTCCTTTTTTACCCTTCCCCGTGGATGTCAAATATGCAGATCAGCATCGTTTTCATTTTCGCCTTGCTCGTAGATTATTTGATTTTAGAACACGTATTTTTTGTTAAAACTATAGATAATAATGAAAAATTTTATTCACTTTGGAAACATCTTTCAATTGGTATTTTTCAGAATTATTTTATATTATTATTAATTCGTTAAAATAGAATAGTAATAAAAATAAAAACAGTTCAATGTTGATGAGCACAGTTTAAATCAAATTATCAATTCGATTTGCATAGATAAAAATTTTTTTACATAATGAACATGAGCACATATAATTTAAATAATTAAGAATGACCTAAATTTCTCTAAGTGATATTGTGAAAATGCAAAAAGTTATAATGTAATTAACGATAGATTGAAGAAAAATATATAATTACGCTAAAAAATTGAGAATCACCATTTGATAAAGAGATAAATCAAGTGTATTATGGATAACGATAAAGCCTTCTCAACATAGTCGGTTTTGCAGGTTTCCTGGTTTTCCTGTAACCTGGTGAATCCGGTCCAAATGGCCGATAATACAGCCGCAGCTGTACACGCCCCAACATAACAACACCCATCCAATTGACTCAAAAAGTATTATTCCTATTACTATTTCCAAAAGAAGAATACCCAAACGAGTCTCTCTCCCTGTTTTTTCTCAAAATTATTCCAAAACTAAATTGGGGACAGAAAAGGAATCGGCGAATCTAGGTCGAAATGGATCAATGGTGTGATATCGGACCTTGAAACGCTTAGAATCGAATTTATCCGTGAAGAAGTCATTGTCCACAAGATTCAGATTCAGTTAAGGCCATCAGCGATTGCCGGTTGTAACCAAAACTTAAAGTACCACTGTGTGGTAAAAGATTTTTTTCGATTAATAAAAAGTCACTGTAAATCGAAGGGCATTTAATTAACTCGTGAGCACACATCGTTATTCTACAACTCACGTATGTATCTCAACTTATTTTTCAAAACAAAGCTCTTGGGCGCCCCATAGATGACAGAATAAATTTTTTTATCATCTTATTATCTAATTTTATTGATAAACAGAACTTACTCCATTTTTCGGTAGTAGCTTCAAAAATGTGTCTTTCTCGTACATACCTGAAAATAAAAAACAAAATTTCATTTATTGTGCTCAGGATTTAGAATAGTTTTATTCGAAAGGCATTAGTCCAACTAATATAAAAGCTGAACTAGATTCTACTCTAGCTGAAACTGTTTTCAATAGTAAAATATTTTGGGTAGCAATTTTTAAACAAGGCCGTAAGACTCCAGGAATGTTGAAGAAAATCCCCAAAGGGGTACTGGATGATCGTCCACTAAAAGTGCGCGAGCTAGCAGACATGGTAAGCATTTCAAGAAGTGCGTTACATCGCATATTAACTGAAAATTTGGACATGAGAAAGCTGTGCAAGATGGGTGCTGCGTTTGCTCACAATGTTTCACAGAAATGAAGCCGTTTCTTAACCATAGCTGAAACATGGGGCCATCACTTCACACCAGAACAAAAGAACATTCAAAACAATGGAGTGAATAGGGGAGACCGGCTCCAAAGAAGTCAAAAGACCGTTCCATCTACAGGGAAGGTCATGGTGTCGTTTTTTTTTAAATGCGCCTGGGATAATTTTGATTGACTACCTTAAAAGAGGAAAAACTATCAACGACGAGTATTATGGGAACTTATTGTGACGTTTGAGCGAAGAAGTCGCGCAAAAACGACCACAATTGGCTAAGAAGGAAGTGTTGTTTCATCAAGACAATATACCATGAATTAAAGTTTGAATTGCTACCTTATCGCCAGATTTAGCCCCCTCGGATTATTTTCTGTTCCCTGACTTGAAACAATGGTTATTGAACAACGCTGAGAAACGTGTATGAAGCTAAGAGGAGATTATGTGGAATGATAAATATATTTTTGTGTTGGGACAGGGACTTCTTGGACTATCCTTCTATATATCTATAAGTCATTTTCAATATTATATTATATTATTTCGAGGGCAACAATTTTTTTTTATCTCGTTTGACAAAATACCAAATTTCGTTCAAGAAATGTTGGCAACATTAAAAATACTTCCGGCTCATTTCCAAGTTCTTCTTCGTTTCAATGCCCAACTTCCATGTTTATTTCTGATTCATTAACTTGGGTCAATTTTATTATCAATTGAATGAGTATGAGAGTAGCCGGCGGTCGTAAAAGCGCCCTAAGGAAACCTCCGTCATCTTAATATTAGGTGGGTTTTATTAAGGCCGTTCCATCCACCATGTTATTTCTCCTCTATTCTGGAAATAATGCCTTGATAGAATACAATTTGGGAACTCGTAAAAGTGTTTTTCGGATACAGGCACTCAACAAAAGAGATATCGTTGGCAATAAATGTCATGGAAAATATTATATTTCGTCTTCAGAAGTTTTTCCGTTATGCATTATTAAATTAAAATTATTTGACAATAATTCTATAGTTATAATTTTGATTATGGTTAAAATTATAGGATTCAAACTAATCGTCTGAAAATTTTCATCATGCCCTTCGACATTAATATATTTTGCTCGTTAATTTCTGAAAGATTTACTAAAAAAATAAAAATAAAAACTTCAATAAAACCCTATCATAATAACTATTCGTAAATTTTATATAATTTTAAATATATACGAGGTGAAGCAAGTAAATATATTTATTTATATAGCTTACTGGTGTTTAGAATCAATAACTAACATAATAAAGAAAGTGATTCAATTGTCAAAAAGATGCTTAATTGAATAGGCCAATGTGGGTCGTGAATTAGTAGAAGACGTCCACGTAAAAGAACTACCAATACTGCTTGCACACTTTAATGACATTTGACAGGCGTCAAATGCTTTATCAAAGTAAAGTAGTGTTCAAACGAAGCCGTAGGACCTGCAAGGACCAGCATCGCAATGGTCGACTAAATAAGGTGACGACTCCAGAAATGTTGAAGAAAATCCCCAAAAGGGAACTGGATGATCGTCGACTGAAAGTGTGCGAGCTGGCAGACATTATAGGCATTGGTACATCGCATATTAACTGAGCATTTGGACATGAGAAAACTGTGCGCAAGATGGGTGTCGCGTTAATGGAGTTAAAAGGATATTATGTTGAATAATAAATAGATTTTTTTCCAAAGCTGTTATGTTTTTTTCTTTGTATACAAAATACATACAAAAAATAATCAGAAAAATCTGGTATAACCTCCTTTCAGCTCTGGTTGCTACATTAAATTTGGTAATTTGTTAAAAGCGTGATAATTACGTAGATCTTTTGATGTGTCTTATATTCTTCATATACATTTGAGAGAACTAATAGAAAAAATTAAGAAGAAATAGAATCAGACTGAAATGGGAATAGAACAATAAAAAAATACCAGGGAATTAAATGAGTAGGTGACCAAAAGAACTGACAACGAAAAAGACAATGAATTGACCAGAAATATGACAAAATAAAGGCAAAAAAGAAGAAAAAGTAAGTACTTACCAAGGAGAAGAAAGCGTTAAAAGAATCAGTGGAAATGGACAAGGTTTCTTTAAAATAAAACAAAGAAGAATATGAAGAATTATTATTATTGGTCATAATAATTATATATTCATATATTCTGTTTGTTTGAAAGAAACCAGACCTTCTATCAGTCTTTATCTAACAATACTTTAATGCTTTAAACTTATTTGGTGTATATGTGATAATGTTGATATCGTTTACTTAGCTTGAAACTCTCAATTGATTAAAATTCTACAGTACTTGTTGTTAAAATTGATTTGTTTGAAACACTGACCTACAATAACATTTTACATCACATTAAGGATCAGCATCTTTGTAAATATGGTTGTAGTTGAATGAACTTATATATACAATATTATCATTATCTTTTCCCTTCTATAGACAAAGTTAACATTGGAATATAATGGTGCTTAATAAAATTAGTAACTCGGAATTAACGTTCACCTATGATTACAGTAGATTAAACCAAATAACAATTTTCGTAATTATTTCAAATTCTCCAGATAGTTTATAGAAGTTCAACATTTCTCAACCACTCGATTTTGCCTTTCGTCTCAATTGTTTAGTTTATTACCCAGAATTCCACTTCATCGCCAATTGAAAATGTTTGAAATTGATGAACGGTAATAACACTGCAGATTATTTCCGAGTCCAAAAACAGTTTGTTCTATCTCTCTTTTACATCATCTCTGCCACGGTTTTAGTATTGGATTCAGATAATTATCTCTGAAACTAATTCGTGGAAATGGTCTTTTTTTCTCCTATAATAGATGTGGAAAGATTTTCAACGTCTTAATCTCGTCTTATGAGCAGTTATCTTATTTACAGCTTGCAAGAGCCTAAGATCTTTGTCCAAATCTTATATAAATTATACTTCACAAAACTGGAAGGCACGCTTTTAGCAATAAAAATTCTTGGCAAAATAATTAAAGTATTGATAAAAATTGATTATTATAAAAGCGTGGTTTTGGCGTTTTTACACTTTGAGTTTTGTATTCGATGGATCTGAGTCTGATTCCCAATCCGGGGACTGTCCAAATGATTTTTTTAACTCTTAAAGAGTAAAAAAACTCCTATTTACTGCATTCTGTTCTTTCCCCGTTTTCTTAATAAGTTGAAATTGGTTTCTATGGTAAGATGGACGATAGTGTTTATTGATGGGTCTCTTACGAGGGTTACTACTTAAGTTTAAAATATGGTATAGTGATATGAATATGTTAAATCTGATACTACCATAATAAAGTTTGAAATTTTTAATGGTGAGAGTACTCAGAACTTGTTATCCTTAAAATGCTATTTGAGTTGTTTACAGAAACTTGAAACTTGGTCAAAAAATGGAACATAAATCAACAGCAGTGTGCCGATCAAGTTGCTTCGACTTTTGGTGATGAAGCGCCAACTCGAGACAATGTATTTCGCTGGTTTTCCTCATTCAATGGTGATCACGCTAAAGGATTAATTTCGTGAAAGTCGTCCAAAATCAGCTGTTGTGCCAGAAAACATCGATGCTGTACCTACACTGATATTGCAAGATCGTCATTAGTTCCACAAGCATATATTCAATATTGTATGAACATTTAGCCAGATTTTTTGGCGTTGGATAACGTATAATTGGACTACTGCTCAAAAAAAACTCGCGTAGATTGATGCAAAGAAACAATGCAGTGTTTCAATAGATGTCGATTTCAAGACGACCAAAATCCAATAACAGTTATTCTCCCACGAAGAACTTCGAAGCAAATTGTCGCTTGTTTTTTCGGCACCGTTCCATTAGAGCAACGTAGAAATCTCAATTTTGAATAGTACACCCGCAATTTTTTGATAGAAGTGCTCGAAAAAATTAAGGAAAACATCTAAGAAGACGAATGATTCTCCACGATAATTGCGAGGTCAACGTTTATCACATATTTTTTGGAGGCGCCTCAATTGGAATGGAAAAAATGCTTCGATAGTGCATGCGAAAGTACAGGGTCTTTCAAAACGTTCGCATGCGAGTTATATCACTGCATTAAGGTTTAGCCAATCAAAGCTTGTTATATTTATATTTTTCTTTGGCAAACGTTAAGTAGGAACCCCTGGGTGACTGATATATAAACGTGATTCGTGCCTAGAGGATAGCTGGTGAAACGCGTAACCAATAGATATGGATTCGATTCTTATTCCGGGTCGTTCAAATCCAAAGATCATTCAGGAGGAATCAATATTTACTTTTTTTCTATTATACAATCCTGTACATTGACCTTTACCATAAAAACTGTGCTATCATGCATCTCGTAATAAACTAGCCTTTTGATTTACGTAAAACTTTTATAGAATTTAGTTGGAATTTCCAGTTGACCTAAACGAAACCTACACATAAGGAGGTTAATAACCAGTAATAGTTTATATTAATGACCTTAAAAACAAAAATTATTTCAACGATAAATATGTTTTGTTTAAAAAAAAAATAAGGAAACGAAAGTTGATATTAATTTGATATTTTTCGAGACGAACCGAGTTTTTATTTTCAATTATTAAGTTGACCAGCTACTCGCTTCAATTGTGTCAACAGTTTATAATTGAAATTCAATTATGAATTAAAAAGTTTCATTATGGGAATATTATAAATATGAATGTAAAATTGTTTGTTACGCTTTCACGCGAAAACTACTTAACCGATCATCATGTAACTCTGTACACATATTCTTGGAGGTATAAAAAATATTATTTACCAGGTATGAAACAATTTTTTGTCAAAAAAACTCAAAAATTAGCTTCCTCAACACCATCTAGATTTCCAGTAATGGAGTTCCAGCCCTAATTACTGTAACACCGTTCCACAGTATTACCAACAGTCACGTCAATATCCAATCTAATTGATTGATATATGTCCCTACGTTACGGTGCCGACAATATTCATTTTCTCTCTCGTTCGAGACACTTTATGTATACTGCGCATGCTTGAGAGTGCGCAGAACGGAGATGGAACCTCGGAGAATAGAGAAATCGTTGCCATTTCATCTTCCTTAGTCTGAACAGCTACCACTTAAAGAAACTGTCGTAGAACTATTTGAATTTTTGAGGTTAGGTGTCATTTCTGTGGTTACACGCTATTAATTATTTTAGATCTTACTCTTTGGTTTTAATTCTTAATCTGTTCTTCTTTAAAAATGCCTCGGAAGCGAAAGCCCTCGGCAGCAAAAGTTGCACGAATTAAAGAAACCTCGGTTCACGCCGAGATGAGAAGACTACAGCGAGCAGAGCGACAAAGTTTTGAGAGCAGCTGAAACTCCTCTTCAGGTACGAGTTCGTTCAGAAAGAGAACCTAAGCTGAAGGTAGCAAGAAGAGCGATAGAAACGCCAGAATAATCGCAGGCGAGAAGAATTCATAATGCAGAAATGCAGACCAAGCGCCGACGAAATTTCATACGTAAGGTTTCTATTTGATCCTTCAATTTAATCATCATAATCACCCTTCGATTGTTATTGGCTCGATTAATAAAAAATTTCAAAAGGAAAGATGAAACTTTTGGAATGTGCGGTTCCAGCGGTAAAGTTTCACTTCCATTACTTCTCTAATCAGAAAAGCCTTTGAAAACTTGTTGTTGTTAAGTTTTACAGATGAGTCAACGTAATTTTTAAACAAAATAAGAAAGTATAACTCTTGCTTTTAATCATATTGATTCATTTCTATTGTAATGATCTCTGATACTTATTTAATAGATACAATGCGTGCTGAGCCGCGGGCGGAAGCTAGTTTTGGATATATTATAAACATAAATTCGAAATAATAAACCCAGAATTTTAGTTGTATCTCAAAAAACCGATCAATAACAATACGAAGCGAAATATTCATAGCTACGTGCATAATTCATCAAAACATGTCCTAGGAAGTTGTTGAACTTTCGTAATACCGAATGCCAATATATATTTTATTCCTGGTCAATTCATGGAATACCCAATTGCTTTAAAATCAATATTAGCTTTCAATCACTGCCCCTAAGTATCGTCAGATATGTTTAAGTAATGATTTCGTGTTAGTAAGACAAATATTTTTTTGTCTCAAAAGAAATATATAGACAGCCGTTACGTTAGTTTTGTATAATTTGTGTCCAATCGGTAGCTTTGGACGTGGTCAAAGCCTCGGAACACGTTGAAAGGATTTTATTTTTAATTAAAAACCACCGTGAAAATCCGGAAAAAGTGACAGAGAATTTTCAGAAATGGTTCATATTCATAAAAACGAAAAAGCTTTAAATAAAAAAAAAACACCTAAATAATTAAAGTGAAATTTATAGCTCTATTTTGTAAATTCTGATAAAACTACAAATAATTTAATTGATTAAGTACTGCTACATATTGAGATGTAAGGACTGAGGAAAAATTAATTTTTCTTACTAGATCAAATATCTATTTTGATTTTATAATCAGGTGATCTATTGATTAATATAAATACGCAAATCGTCAGTGTCAATATCATATTTTGATTAAGAGTTAAAGTAAGTCCAAAAGTCAAATTTTATCTTTCTTCAAAGAATTATTAAAAAAAACTAATTTTAAAACAGTAGAGACCTAAAAGCAAGAACATTCGCTCAAGTATTTATAACAGAATTGCGTTGAAGGTTGTAGCCTTGCAGTCAAATGGTCGCGGGTTTAAATCTGATTGCACAATGTGTAATTTTGTATACCTTTGAGACATAAATGAAGAAGAGAAGATGGACGTATCATGCACTTCGTGAACAAGTAACAAACAAGCTTTAAATTAGTTTACAGGCAAACAGATAAAGTTAATATGGAAAGAGGCTACAGAAATAGCCAAAAAACACAAAGAAATGGCGAAACTTTTTGAACAAAATTAGACGAAACAATTTTACCACAGCTGCTGAAACAACGACAGGTGCCCTTTGCTTCACTGGAAACTACATATGACGATGATGATGATTGTGGACTGCTGTGACGAACCCATCGTCTAAGTATATTGCTATAGTCGTATTTTGAGTAGTTGGTATATGGCTGCCTTGTTTAACATATTTAGACTGGGCCCTGCGGCACACCACTTAGTATGGAATATGAGAGGCGTTAGTTTACAAAGAATTACCAATGACAAGGAATTCTGATGTAAGACTTCTTAAAAAGAGATCATTGTGAGACTCTGGAGAAGTTTACAGAAATGTGGTGGATCAGTTGGAAGCCCTATTTTCGGCAACTACTTTAAAGAAATAAATGAGAAATAATAACATTATTTTTCCCACGAAATTTGTTTTTTTTTGGAGTAATTATCTAGATTTATCGAGCTATTCCAAACAGAAATATCAGCATCGTATATCTTATCGTTGCGGCGCCATAAATAAATTTGTCTACTAACTTTGGCAGGAAATTTTTCTTCGGCCTAAACCTCATCTAACAATATTGAAGTAAATATTCTACATGTATTTTTCATGGAGATGACAATATCTATCACTTTCCTTAAAATATTGGATGTTTTCTTTGTCGTCAAAGTTCGAGGTATAGCTTTGTGGCATCGCCAATCAGAAGCGTTTTATATGGATTATGGGATTGGCGTGTTATAGAAAATTTTATCGTTAAGTCTTGAAGAAGTTTAGAGTTGAGACAATGCGAATTTTCATTTTCAATCCGATTGCTATTACAGATCACAAAGTTCAATGAATCACTTACTCAATGAAGTTAAAAGATATCTGATTATAGCAGTTGAAAGAAGTTATTTTGAATATATTACCATCTTTGGAGGTATATTGTATCAAATATAATTTTTTCCTAAAATTCTTACAATTTTCGAAAATTACCAGTGGTAAAACAATCTTATTTCAACAAAAAACTTTTTACTTATCCATTGATTATGGTACGAGGATGGTCCCAGAAGTACCTGGCCTGACCTAAAGATGGTAGTAATTGCTTGAAAAGTACCACTGTAATAGAAAGTACACAATTTATTGGATAGTATATTGGATAGGAGAGTTTAAACGAGGCCGTACGACCTGGATAATAGGATAATTTCATAAATTATTATCTTTTTCCTGGCCAGGTCATCAGGATAGTATTTATCGGGATCGGTGGAATAGTAAAAACTGCAATAGCTACTACACAGCTGATGTTTCTTAGTCGTTCGATAAAATCTGGTGAAAACACTTCCCCTACCCGATATTAACTCTTCTTCAGTACCTTTCTAATAGTACAATTAACCCTTTATTCCCTATACTAACAGAAAACGAATTATAGAACCAATTGGAGAAGAAATATCCTGAGAAATATCCTGTACACTTATGGTAGATGTTGCGTGTATGTAAGTACTCAAATTTATGAATATTTATAACACTTTTTAGTTCAAATTTGTTTTTCAGCATGAGGTTTATTGCATCAGATTCAAAATTATTATGTGAAGCCTTCGGGTTTTCCTAAAACTCATTACCTGCCAGACGCAATTCCTTTCTTAAGCAGAATGTGACCAGTTATTTATATCTACAAGTTGTGAGAGCGGAAAGTTTCTTGTTTTAAATGGTATCGATCCTATTCAGTGCTGTGGATGATTCCACAAGTCTCAATATTGGTGCCCCACTTGACATTATCAAAGGCCGATGTTCTTTGAGAAGCCGATCAGGCTGGAACCTTTCGATGTGTTTAAACCGCGTTCGTGTGAGTACTGGGCACTCACAGATGACCTAGTCTGCGGTCTAATCCTCCTCCATGCACCAACGGCAATCCGGATCGTCCGTGATGCCCATGGTGTAGAGGTAGCACCTTAGATGACCGTGTCCGATTAAAAGTCCGGATTCGCGCTTACTTAGTTGGAGCAGTTGTTTGGTCTGAGACGCACAAGGTCCATCCATGTGTGTCTTTTCTTGTCTGAGGTGTCTCTATCCATTTCTGCCGAACCTGCTTTGAAAGTAGACCGTTGAGAGTCGCGATAGCAACACTTTTAGCTACACCAAAGATGGTTTTTGGACCCATTGGTGATTTCGCCGATACCAGTCTGGCGTGTGAGTCCTCGTCGTTTTGAAACACCATTCAATTTGTTAGAAACATACAATCATATCTAATTACGGAACAGATTATAAATTAATATAAAATTCCAATATGTCACTAATTTTTTTTTCATAAAATCGGTAATGGAATAAAATTCACAGCAGCGCGGTCTCATTATTTTTGTCGCGAACGGAAACGGAAATTTAATGGATTCGAGAGTCATAGTTTTATTGAAATTCACTTTGAAAGATCGGAAAGCACTTTACTGATTATATACAACTAACGTTTATGAAATGCATTCTGAATCCTTTGAATTTTATTATTTTCCAATGTGATATTTATCATTTCAGTTTGACATCTGTTAGAGGCACTATATATAGAGCTATAGCTCACGAATGACGTAAACAGGAAAGAAATATTTAAGAAAATAGATTCACTTCTATCACTATAGTATGTGTATTGTTAACGATTTATATTCAATAAAAAAATTGGCCAATAAATGTTTATCAGATTTCAAATATTTCCTTACCTTTTCCAAAAACCTATTTCTACTGTGGTAATCGGCTTTCAACGCTTAATTGTTCGAAAAATTGTCCAGAGATCATTTTTGTAGTAAATTTGAGAAAATTTCGTTCCATATACTACCTTTTTAAATATTTGGTGTTCAAAGTATAATCAGAAAATCAATTTTTTCAATTTTGAATAAAATATTTTGTACCACCAAGAAGTTGAAACAAAAATTTTGAAGACTGTTTTAGCTCATTCTAAATTTGTTCAAGTTTGTTCCATAATAGCATATGGTCGAGAACGAAACTTTTAGAAAAAATTGAAGAAAAATTCAATGAATAATATATTTTATTAAACCATTAAAAATTTTTCTTTCGAATTTTGGTAAAGTTTATAATATTTAACTAATTAATCACTATTATATGAGTTGTTCTGGTTTTTTCTAAGGTTTAGGCGCTTGTTATAAGTTGTTCTAGCTTTGTTCTACTTTGTACCAATAAAATCGATGTTTTGAAAATGCGTTAACAGCTGGAAATTGAATTTTCTCCAAATTTCTTTCGAAACAGCTATTGCAGAAACATGTGGAGAAGCTTCGAGGAATCTTAGGAAACACTAGAACAACCTAGAGCAACCAGAACAAGTCATATAATAATGATTTTTCAAAATTGAGGTCGCAGTAAGAGTAATATTTTGGAACAAATAAGAGCAAATTAGAAACAACTCAAAATAAAGATCGAGATCGCTATGACTGAAAAATTAGTTTTTGGGAAATTAGTGAAAAATAAATTTTTTCGAACACTATATTTTGTAACAATATAGAACAAACCTAGATCAACACAGAATAACCACCTGAATCGCGATATTAAGCGGTGTCAGCTCAATAATCGATTCTTTGTTTTTAATTTGTAGCTTTAAAATGCCATTACAATTTCTTGAGTGGTGAATTTTTTTGCCTTTTTTAGAAAACAATTTTTCATCTAAATGTGTGTGCCAAATTTTAGCGGGTCACAACAGTTTTCAGGCTATTTTTCGCCATTGCTTACTGTACTATTCATAATATTGTATTCATAATACAACAGTACAGACTAAACAACAATTTAATGCTTATATAATAATAATAATATCAGAAACAATCGATGATGTAATTATTTAGATATTGTGTTCAATTTGAATCGAATTTGATTACTCTAATTATTATTCCATATTCAAACATAGTTTGTTATAACAGTCCTGAGTGCATGTTTTATGGAATTATGTTTAGGTAGTTTAAATTTTGTGAGATAATTAAATTATTATAAAGATTTGGAAAGAAAAACTAACAGCGGGATATCGATGGGCATCATGGTAGGGAGATAACATCCTTTAAACGATACAGCTTTTTATAGTTTATAAATGTTGGGGATGATATTAATTGTCAAGGCGTCGGGAATAAAAATTGAGGCACATAATAACTAGAAACATGAAATTAGTTAAGTGTGTTAAGCTGAAAATAATGAATTTTCATGTTCTTAAAACAAATTTCCGATTTCATCAAAGATTCACTGTGAATTTATAAAAGAATATTAATAACAAGGATGCCGGGAATAAGAGGATGATTCCAGAAGTATCTGGCGCAACAAAGAAAACACAAAATTTTTGGAAAAAAGTCTATTTATTTTTCATTCATTTTCTAAACTGTTTTCCACTGAGAGAGTGTTTTTATATAGGTATTCCGTTTCTACTTTTGGTATTAGTTACAGACAAGCCTCTGTAGTTGTCTGATTAGTGGCTTTTCTTGTGTATATTTTCATCGTTGGCGCATTTTGCAAAAGATGAGCCGGAGAAGAATACAGCTTTCCAGTTCCATTTTTAAATAGTTCTGCGATTATACGGTGCTTTAACATTTTTCAGATGTTTAATTGCATTTTTTACTGTATTTTGATCTATATGTAATTCTTCACCAACGATTTGTTCTTCGTAGCTCATTCTTGTTTAAGAAATTCATTTGCCGGATTTAAGTAGGTAGAATAATCAACAAAATACTAGATATATGAATTGAAAACGGTATTAATAACAGAAACGGTACTTACATAATTTGTTATTGGGCACAAAAGTCGTTCAGGTAAATTAAATAAGCATCAAATGTAATATGTGGTATCCCATCATTAATCACAAACTATTTCATACATGATTTACAGTCCAATCTAAGAAATGATTTTAATATCAAGTCCATGATCAAACATTTACCTACCATCTAGATATATCGAATTTAGTGGAGGCATATAACAATTGAAAATTTATTTGTCAACATTACCACCCACAAGACTCCGACCTAGAAGCCATTATGTAGGTGTCGACAATAGAAAATAAATAATTTATGATAGATACGTCCCCGCATATCATATTTCATTATCGGTATTGAAGCTCTAAGGAAACTGATATGGTGTCTAATCTCAAAAATATATGAAGAGGACGATTTTGTAGCCATATCAGAGCAGTATTTGATCAGCTGGTTTAAAAAAACAAATTAAGTAAATAACTAAATTTCAATTCAAATAAACATAGTAATCGGTTCTAGAAAAAGAAATAGGCATTTAAAACGTAAATTTAAATTAATTAAATTTCAAATTGAACTGTTTATTGTTTAGACTTACAGCTCAAATCTTTTGGAAATCCAAAAGACATTATTTATTAAAGATTTTCCGTTAATTTTTAGTACATTTTTTATAAGTGGTCAGAAAACTTTTCAAAAGTCGGTTTTGCACTCAAAATCAAGAAAATTTTTAAACTAAAATATAAATGATGAAGTCATCTCCAATTTGAAAATACCCAACAGAGAGAAATCTCTGCGAGCTGGAGCCAATATCTCGATGAGAAACATCCAGAAGATTTGGTAGTCCCGTTTGAGATGAAAGTCCTGATGCCTTGATAACAAATGATCTACCTCCAGGAAAGTGGCAGTATACTTACCAGTACACAGAGCTGCAAGTACGGAATAACGCAGAGAACTGCGTAAATTCAAAAGAAAAACTTCCGCGAAGCTGTGGAAGATACACTAAATGCCGCCTAGCACAGTACCATACAATTTATTAGGCGAGGAAGAACAGGAAGATGGTACTTGGACTGGCACACCTTCATAGAAAGAAGCAGACCCTAGAAGAAATTTTATAAGCCAAAACGGGTCTATTGGAAGATCGTTTCCTAAATCATTACGACCCAATGTATTACTTGGTCTATGAAGTCGTACAATTCTCCAGAAAAAGACTGAATCTATCTGATTCTACTCCAAAAAGAACTATCAATCTTTATGTGGAGGCTCAAGGTGCTTTTTCGTGCTAGCTTCGCATGAAGTTACATCCCTGAGTCCTGGGGAGAAGTTTGGAAGATTTTTTGATTCCTACATCAGAACGGAACTGCATTCAAAGGTAAGTGATAAGTCGACTGTCGTTATTTTGCATAGACTAACTAGTAAATTGGAAATATCTGTAAAATATATTGAGCTATGTGCCTTCGTTTCTGTTATTTAAAATTTTCTTTGGCTGATGTTTAATTTAGTTTTAACTGTTGATTAATTAATGAAAGCATGTTCATATTTAGATTGGACTGACTGTACATTCATCAATATTCTATGCAAATATCATTTGTAGGAAGTAATCAAATGAATTATTACCATCAATATATTAAAATCAATTCAACTCTCGAAATAACCCATCCATGTACATCAAATAATAAAGTTTATACCTGGTTAATAATATCGACACAAATATTTCTAAATTTAGTTTAAAAAAGAATAATAGAACGAGTTTTATTGTACCAAACAGCTACGTTTATATTACTGATACAAATACAGTGACCTATATTATACATGGTATATATAATGAAGCAAATAATGTTTAATGTTGTGGGAAGATGGTTGTTTTCATATTAATAAAATAACATGTTATACAAAGTAAATTGGAATTAAAAAAAAATTCATAAACAATCTATTCACGATCCAAACGGAAACTACAATTATAACAAACACATTATGAATATAAAGAAAAGCACGCAGAAAAAATTAGTTTTATCGACTAGAATTTGGTAAGATAGGATACATCCTAAGAAATAAAAAGTACCTTGAAACCAAAGTATACAAATAATTCTTCACATATAGATGTCGAAGATGGAAACTTAAGAATCAAACATGGATAAACTAAAAGACAAACTCTGGGTATAAAATGTATGAATAGGAGAGAAAACGAGTGGATAAGAAATAAAACAAAGGTAAAATACGCTAGAGAAACAAAGCTTAAATAGAAATGGTCAAAATGTCAAATAAAAAGAAAATAATCATCAATTGAAAACCCTGGGAAAACATATGAAGCAGAGGAATCACAAATGAGATTACTTTAAGAAATACGTAGCATCCAGGCAGATGATATAGGTTTTGGTGGATCTTATGTCCAAAGAGGAAATTATGAAGGCTAGTAAGAAACAGTGTGTTTATAAAATAAAGTAACTAGCTACTATTTTGGTTTGTATTGGATTTAACAATATCAAAATTTATATTCAGACTTTAAACATACTAGGATAAACATTTTGAATCCTATAAAATGTAGTAACGACTCGGTATACCAATTTACTTTCCTTGTGTATCATTTTTTTCTTAAAATTAATTATCAATTTGACGAATCCGCCTGGTTTCTGGGTCCGTTTTACCCGAAATTTGCATGAAAATGTAGCATTTAGTAAAATTGTAACCTCATCTATCCATATTCCCGCCAGTTTTTAAAGACCGTCGGGGGATACGACAGAGTCATTTGCCGAACTTGATTCTACATAATTAATGTCCATGATGGTACAAACGGATCCTCCGTCTTGTCCTTTGGGAACGCTAACACATTTAAACGAATTTAGTATCTCTTCGAGGATGCCGGCGTTAGTAGCAAATTCAATGGTCACAAAATTTTGACTGTGTTGTCAGCTTTATTCATATTATATCAGATTTTTGATTTTTTAATTTTACCAGCATCGGAATTTGTATATTTTGAAACTGTAACAATCATTTTCTCATTACTTCTCATACGTTTTTATATTTTTTTTTTTTTCGGTTTAAGGTCTATTCTAATAAACAATGTATTTTTTATAACAAAAATTGATCTTTTCATTCGAAGAACAATTCGACGACGTTAAATCTGGTAGCTTGTAAGGTCGTTATCACCAATACGATCAATCTAGCAGACAGCAAAGACAGAAACTTCATTAATGTTTTGCATCTAAGTGAAAAGGTCTAGACTGAGCTCGGTACTAAACTACTATGCTGTCACTATCTAGTCAATATAAATTTTGTTTATTTTTTTTGTAATTACTATAAATAATTTATCATCCACATTTACAACACAATGTCAAAAAGTATAGTAGAAGAATTAGATTTGGTCTAAAGAATTGGGACTCTAGAAAATGTTCGCGACCTTACAAAATCAATTACATTCAGAAAAATGCACCCTTTGGTAGCAAAATAATTGGATGATGGATGGATGCAGATATGGTAATATATATGACATTGATGCAGTCGAATTTTGGTTCCAATTGGGCGATGCTGTGAGCCATATGATAACCACAACCATGGATTTAATTGAATCGAAATTACTCGAAATAAATTATCTAAGATTAGATTATACCTGTCTGCGACCTATAAGGCTTAGCATTCCTCGTTTCAACCTCCTTACAGAAACTGTCGAAAATTTCTCTGTTGACTCTCAAGTGCCACTAGATCGGACAGCTTCTGGATTGAACCTACTACTTACGATTAGAAAGCATTTATGGAAACAGACGTAATTCTCATCAATAATATTTTGTTCAGCAAGTTAATTTGAGAATCAAAACTTACTGTCTTTGGATCTGTTGGGTTTAAACAGTTCTCCACTCCTTCTATTTCCTCCTCATTCAACCTCGGCCTTTGAATTTTATACCACAAGCTTCAAAAATAACACAAACTTTGATCGAAAGCAAGAGAAAGTCAGGCGCATATTTCTGCCTGGGTATAAATTCTTGTACCTACTTGTCTATCTTCCGTTTTCAAGCCATCAGTGTAAAATACTAAAGAGCCTCGTGGGTATACAATTTTTGCATTTGCTTATTGCTGTCGGGTTTTTATCATAACTATATTGTTTTAGATAAAAGATAATTCTTTGGGTTGTCGGGCTTCATGTTTTGTTCCTTGTATGCTTTTCTTGCCTACTTTACTTTTTATATAAGAAGCCGTTTGATGCAGCATAGGGTTGCGTCTTCCCTTTTTCACAATTTGAAGTTTTATCGGGGTTGAAAGGATTTGAAACACATGAAGACTGCAGCTTCACTGAGAAACTCCAAACTCAATGTTCAGCAAATACACCAGCAATTAAATGAAACAAACCTTATTTTGTTCCAAAAAAGCCATCTATATATCAATTTCCACACGAATCTACTTATTTTAGATTGATGTCTAAATAATGTAAATTAACAATCGAGTTTGATCGTTAGAAGTGGCAACATGGCGTAATAAACGTCGTTAGTGACTAGAGGAATTTAGAAGGGTCTTGTTTGTAGCACCAACGGACTTTGGGATCGCGAAAAAGTGGAAAGCTTCATTAGTTTTCCCTGAAAATAAGATCGATATTGTAACACGAACATTAATGATTATAAATTAGAAAATAAATTTTCATATGGTATATAATAAAGTAAAAAATTTTTAAGTAACAAAAATATATTTGATTGTTTTCTTCTTATTGTCTATGGTAAGGCTGCTCTACTCAACTAAGCGATATTATAGTGTAATGTCACTCTAAAAAAGTTTGGTTGTTGGGTGGAAAGTCAGTTTCAAATATTTATATTAATAGAATCAAAACTCCTCGTTATTAAAGAAGTTTAGCGTTGCAAAGGAAGTGAGAAAAATGATTATAAAGAATAAGAGACTATAAGAAACACGCTCTAGACATTTTTTAATTAAAACTGGATTTCTCAACAATCGGAGAAGGTTAAGATACAAATTCCTTGTAATAAGAAAGATGATTTAGTAATCAATACCGAATTAGTTATGCTTGAAATTGTCTACAATTTGCGATGCGAGATTTATCAATTATAGCTCGATAGCATTAAGAATTTCACACGTAACTATATACATCTCAAGATCTACAAATGTTCGTTATAATATCGTCGAAACGAAACGAAATAAAAGTACGATTCAACACTATTAATGTGATGATTCAATCAATATAAATTACCTATTACATTCAATCGTCTAGAAAGAATTATGTATATTGTTTTACTTTTCTATACATACGATTTCTATTCGTGAGGTGAATTAATAAACACTGTCTCTTACGTTCTTAATTTATTTAATCACTATACACTACACTTATAATAATTCACTTATCTAACATAAATATTTAATAAGTCACTAGGACTATTTATCATAAAATAACCTAAACTGCGTTAAACAAACTCCTTATGTATATTCCGAACGAATTCTCAAAACTTTTAGAAAATAGAGAAATAAAACAAAGAAATAAATAGACCTTCCCGAAAATTATACAAATAATAAATGAACCCACTACTATAATAAAAACTTACACACAACAAACATCAAACGGATCCCGTAGTTTATAAAAAGTGTGTCGAATACCCCGCGCGTATTCGTCGAATTTTAGAATTCCACTACATCTAGGCATGGCCGGCAACAGGTCAGAGGCGGGTTCGTAACAATATTTCAGTATTGAAGTATTGATTAGCCCTGCTAAATTATCCTCGAAAAAACATCCCATTAGCGAGAATAACAAATAGAACGTTAACACTTTACTCATCGCTAGTTGCTTTTGAGTGGTGAAAATGATTTTCTACAGAGTGTTGAATTCGCCGATTCTATCAACTAAAACCACCGCCTATTCTTCCGAACACTTAAGACATTACTTCTGGTTGGGTTCCCTCTTTCGCCCTAACCTAACTAAACCATATTTCATTCATTTCGTCTTTTGAGTGAGTAAAGCAATTTATTATTTACATTTTGGTGAACAGCTACTATCGAAATTTCAGCCTGATATGACTGATATTTTGCTAGGATCGAGTGTGGAAGCGGGTGTGTCCGCTGATTTTAAAAAAATGTACAAACAGCGAAATCAACGCAGTCGCACCTCGGTTTTCAATGAACCAGGTCCACACGTCTAGGTCTACAGAGCAGCGGGCTTTTGAAAAAACCGTGTGGATCATATACTGCATTGAATATTTAGCATAATAAAGATGTGGGAGCGATGCCACGTTTGCCCTTCTCGGATATCCGTTTTCTGGGATTCACTTCGACCAACTGGAGAAGGGCATAGCTGTGACCTTGCTGTACTATGCCGAATTTTTGGACTGATGCGAAGCTGAATTGAAGAAAAATTTTATTTCTGTTAGAGATTGACAATACTAATGACTAGAACTTAGGAACATTTTATTTTTGACTAAATATCGATCTAAAAAGTTGATAATTTGTATAGTTTACAAATTATTTCAAAATTTTAGTTTGATGTGCTACAAAAGTGTGTTTTGGCCTCTATTCTGCTTTTTTTTGGACAAATATATTTAATTTTAACTTTGCACACTTGTCAAATATAGACAAAGCAATAATTCGATCAAAATATCTGATTATCCTGATTGAATTCGCTTTATCCTTTGCATGAAAATAAATGAGATGGAGCTAGTGGACGAACTACGTAGGCGCGCAGTTCCAAACTTACAAAATCGAGATGTAATCATCGACACATCTGTATATATTAAAGGCGGTTTTGAATAGCGCATTGAACTGAAAAGCAAACAATAAAATACAGTTTTGAAACACTGAGAAACATGCTTTTAGAGTTAGTCACACTAGAGAGTAAAATATAAATCATACTTTGAAAAAAGTAAAAAACGGGTTTGTAGCACTCGTGAAATTTAAAAGTTAGAAGTAATTCTTGGCATATTTTTTTTGTAACAAAAAATTACTCACTAAGTAGGTATTCCCCTTCCTTTATTATTATTTTCAAACTAAATCTCGAACAGGGAAGCAGATTCAGATCTATCGCAAAGATAGTTGAAAATATCATACAAATCCCCCCAAGCTTTTATAATAGTAACATTAACTTGCTCATCAGTATTTTTTACTTTATTATTGCTAAAAGCGATTTTTTTATAGTCTATTTCAGAAAGGTATAAAGTAATAAAATGGGAAATTTCGTCCAATTCGGCTCAATTTCGGTGTCGGCCATAGATGTGTGTTAATTATAACGTCAAGAGGAAATGACAGTTCCTCAGATGACGAAGAATATTATGATTTTTTATTATTTAATTTCTGTATAATGTATTCTATGTATAATGTTCAATAAAAAAATAAGTGTATCTAATACTATGTACATAATGCCTAATTTTTATTCTGTTAAAATAACATTCTTTCCTTTTTACGAGTATCCTACCGGCACTATTTTCAGTGTTTGTGAACGGACAACAATAGGCTAAGCCCATATATTGACCCCAACCCGTGTGGTACTACCTGCACTTGATAAAAAGAAAGAATTCTACAATGAAATCAATGCCAAACTATGAAGTGGCTTAAATATTCGTTGGGTGACTCTGTGGTCCCTTTGCATACGTAATAAGGTTTTATTACTCTATACATTTCTGAAATAAACTATAATACATTTTTTTGATCTCATACTGGTGTCGTAATATTATGAGTAATTTTCTTCTAATTGTCGACAATTACTTCGGTGCATCCACTACAAGTCATATTACATTTCTGTCTATTTATTCGAAGAAAAAAAATAGATTAAAGTTGCACTAACCAGCAATATCGAATAATGTCGGTTGTCGCAAGTAACCGGATGTTCGTTTGAAGTGTTTTTTTAAATCCAATTTTATATCTCGGCATAGTTTGGTCAGAGAGTATGTTAGCTAGTAGATCCTTCGTAATAAACTCCACTGAAATGACATTTATACTGTTAATCTAGAATCCTGGATTTCAATGTTTGTAGGATGATTAAATTTGAACGTTTTTAGTGTTGCGGCAATACTACGTTTATCGGATTCGTGTAAGTAACATCAGAAGATGAATAGAATACAGTGTGAACCTAAAGTGTAATTACGTATAAGTTATTTAAATACCAAAAGTGAATTATGCCGCAACTCGTTGTAAAACACCTGAATAACTGATTAAAAATTTTAACTAACAGGACAATAAACTTAATAGTAATATAGAACAAATATTTGGCAAGAATTGTAGTATTCAGAATGTGTTCAAATATTTAATTGACATCAACATTTTAACAAAAATATAACCCCATCTTAATTTTTTTAGCAGTGTTTGATGGTGTTTAGAGGGTTCCTGTGATTTTTTGTGATAAAAAAGAGGGTATACTAAAAAATAAACCAAAACTTTTCCAAATGTTGGTGATTTCTTTATTGTAGTACCACCCTCATATACCAGTCCTTCTCAATATGTTTTCTAACGTCCCCAATCTTATCTAACTAGATAATCTTATTTGGTTTCAACCGGATTTTCATAAAATTTTCGCAAATAGAAAAATGTTGTATACAATTCGTGTGTAAAGACCTTTTTTGCCACTCATGTGAGTGTCGCATTCGCCTGCGTCTTAGGTGACAATATTTATATTCGTCGGAAAAAAGCTACTTTACAATATTATCAAAATATTTTATGATATGCCGTTTTCCCGAGAAGTGAATAATTAGCTTTGACAATAACGACGATTTCTGTTTTGTAGTACACCTGAAACCATAGAGAGATTAAATAAATCAATCTATTGAAAATATATATGCAATATGCAATTAAGGTAAAAACAGCAGATAAAAAAACACCCTATAAATACAAGAAGGTATAGTTCGTTCAATATCAATTGCAGATTTCATAAATTCTGTAATTCTGTCCACTTGGACTTGATGAATGTGTGTCAAAATTCATCATCTCCACTGTTTACCAATAAAAACATCAAATCGTAAACATAAATGCCTTTTTATTGACCAAAGCTGTCGGAATGCGTATGTACACAATTTCCTCGAAATATTCCTGCTAGACAGTCTGCAATAAGCAGTGACGTCGTTTGGTGAGATTCATTCAATTAATAAATTTCTTTAAATCCGTAGAAATGTGGCGTTCTTTAGCTATGGGGAATGAGGACAATGAAGTCAGTTGACAAAGCCATTCAATATTTTATACGCAGGACAATTTATATTATAACAGGAATGCGACATTAGAAGTAATACAGTCAAAGGTGGCAGATTATCCAGAATACAATTTTATCACTTTAGAAACATTATTTATAAAGATACTTTAGAATAGATATGTGCTGTTTCTTTTATATTATCTACAAAGAATTCATTTTCCTTTATGGTTTTTGCTTTGAAATTTCGTTTTCCAGAATAAAAACGAATAGAGTAAAAAAGGGCTCAATTCACGTCTGGTACCCTGTTTAAACCAAACTCCCTTACAAGCAGGTACATTTCACTCGTCTATTCACGTTTTATAATTAAATATTCGGTTGTAACAAGTTAACGAGGTATAATAATAATTTTTTTCCAAATTCCAAGTAGGATTAATTAAGTGCATTTGTCTAAATAACGGCGTATAATGCCGTCCAATTTATAATGATTCCATTGCCTTGTAAATACTTTTAAGAATAAAAAATTTATAAAATGAGGTATCTACGCCTATGGTAGATCAAACCAAATTGTCGGCAATGGTTTTTATAATCTGCAATTGATATTGGAAGAACTATACATATTTGGAGAATTCATCGTCTTTTGTAAACAATTAAATATGTGGAAAATATGCTGATGAAATTGTGGTGATTTTTTTTTGGTTCCATAATTATTTCACTGACTATACTATCGATAACACACTTGAAATAGATGCAAAGAACATAGACTAAACAATTAGCGTCGCTCTTATTGTTCCTCGGCTGCCAAGTATGTCTCAACAAGTCATTCCAATATAAACACTGCATATAAAATACCGAAAACATGTTCTTTGCTTCACTAGTATCGTCGTTCTTATCGTTTACCGTATCTCCAACATAAAATAAAGAAATTCTCCTTGAAATAGTTAGAAATAAATTATTGTTCTAAAACCATAACTATCGCATTCTTTATTTTTTCATTTATTAAAAACGATTAATTCGTCCGTTGTCATTAGACAACGGAATGAAGTTTTACTTGAGATCGACCTTGATGGCAAGCTATCAATTATGATTCCACCAACTTTTGTTATATAACGCGACGTCTGTTTTCGATTTGAAAATGCCAGAGTTCATTAATTACATCCAATTTACAGTAAGTTGAAACGAACAAGATGATACTATATGAAAAATAGATTAATTCAGACAAAAAAACACCAGGGATTTTTCATATTCAACCTCGTCACAATTCTGTCAAAATTTATATATACAGTAAGTAAACAATTCGAAAAAGATTTACTTCGAAGTATCTGCTACATCATGAAGTATCCGGTCGATTCTGGTAATGTTTGTCCACCGCCGCCGAAGTATGTACTAGACCGCTTGTAGTATTTATTTTTAGGCCATAGGGCAATCCAGAACCATGTCCTACGCAATACTAATATGGGCGCTGACCGACAAACATGAGCCAAAATATGACGATGCTGTTGATGTTTATATTTCTAATCTATATCCTAAACCTGGGGTAATCCAGATTGTAACATATTTTTATCGATGCTTGCCTGTGAATTACTATGCTTGGCTTCAGTAAACTTGTGTTATATTTAGTTTTCTCTCATAATTTCTTGAAGCTTCCCTAGAAAAGGTAGGTTTTAATAATGTACTTAGTATCATATATGTCTTCTGTTGATATATCTGTCTGCTCTTCTTGGGTAAATTCACATGGACATTCTTCTGAAGCAATGAATCCTAATAGACCATAGCATAAATTATTCCTAATGTACCGAAAGCTTCTTCTTCTTGCCTAATAATATGAGAAATTAAGCCAAATCCTGGAAGAATCGAAATATAAACTTCAGGATGTCCAAAAAATCAAAATAAGTGACTGCCTGTCGAGTCGATCTGCTCTAAGCCGGATTATGTTGGACAGTTCTGAAGAGCATTTACCATGGTAGTGTCAGTAGTATAGAGTCAAGTCTATGCTCCAAACTGTACAAGTTTCTGATCAACTCTGGATCGCTTATAAGTCGAATTACTCTTTTCTGTATTGAGTCGAGCATCTTCAGGGTATGCTTGGGAGCGGAGCTCCAAATATTCGAGCAATACTCCAAAGACGAACGAATCTGGTCCTTGTAGAGGATTAGAAACTATTGCGGGATATATAGCTTTCTAATCTTAAAGAGGGCTCCAAGTTTTTGTGATGCTGCCTTGGTTAAATTTTATTTATTTTATGTCCAGACTGGCCGAAATCCTGAGTCACAGCTCCAGCATTCTTTGTAAAGACAGGAGCCTGGCTCTTTGCTACATTGATCTTAATACACACCAGAATATTCTTAAGATCGGTATTGATGGTGGTGATCTGTTCGGATTTCGGTAGTAGCCGAGTTTATTGGGGCGGTTGATTTGAACGACGACACCAGTGTGCTATTGTCGGCGAAGCTATAGATAGACTTTGCAATTTTGTCGAGTAGATGTACAGGAAAAAGAGAGTAGGTGACAAGATGCATCCCTGGGAAACACAATCGTTGACCTCAATCCTCAATCGAGACGTGTCCATCGATAGCAACTGAACTAAGCAAAATTTCTAATAGGTCTGCCCAAGACCAAGACCAAAGACGAAAACTTCGTATCATCTCATGTACATTCATGGAAATTTTAAGAATATTTCTCTGTCCCTTGAAACATGACACAATTCTCTGACTTGTTCATTGTCTTATGTTAAGGAGCCAGGATTTTTTCTTCCTGCCGATGCCTTTCTTAACCTCTACTTTGCCCTGTATTATGTTCTGTAGCAGAAAGAATTTGTCGTTGAGAAAGATGTGTCCTATGTAAGATGATTTTCTTATCTTAATAACAGCTTTCTTTGGCGACCAATGCGTCTTAGTACTTCGTCGTTAATGATTCTATCAGTCCAAGGTATCTTCAGGATGCGTTTATACAGCCACATCTTAAATGACTCAAGTTTTTTCATCAGTTGAGGTTTCAAGGTCCAAGTTTCCACTTTCTACAGCAGTACTGACCACACATAACATTCCAAGAATCGTATTCTGGCGTGGAGTTGTTTTCTAGTAATACTTAAAATGACGGGTCATGAACAAAAATATAAGGCTACACTTTCTTCTCTAGTTTTGATTCATAACGAGTCTTTTAAATACTTTTTGCTGAAAACTCATTTCTCGACTGGTCCATAGCATAAGAAAAATGTGACAAAATTTAAAAAAACAACTTTAAGCTGCTACTATTACAACAAAATCTTGCACATGTTTCAGTAAACGAAACAGAAAATAAAATAACATTCGGCGATTTATATGTATACCATTTTTCCCATGATAACCTATATTGTTGATTAAAATCTTTCACGTATTGTACATATTTCCAACAAATATGTCACATGTGTTTTATGGGAAAAGATCAGCCTGGTAAGGTGAACGAAAAACTTTTTTTATTAGCTTTCCAGATATTATATGGGCAATAGATTTTATATCACAGCCGCCAATGAGTGTAATAAAGTAGAATGTCGTCTAGAATTTTTCTGGAACGTTGATTGAAAACAGAAACGACTAACAAAGGAAAAAGAAAAAATAACAATTTTAATTAACAATTACACATAGTCCTCTATAGATAAAAAGCCGATAGAGAATCAACTTAAAACTAAATAAAATATTGAGAGAAAACAATCTACATATTTATGCAGGAATCAGTGACAAGCTTCAAACAAAGATTCAACTTGCTATTTCGTGTTTAATTAATTAATTAATAAATTTTTAATTAGAGAAAAATTAACACCAACACAAATCAAAAATGAAATGGAAATGTCTTCAAAGGAAATTCCATGGAGACGCATCGAAAAGTCATGGAAACGTTTTTAACGAAGAGAAGAAACAATGGAAGCAGCTCGAATTCGGAATGCCTCGAAACTATAGTTTGAAAAAACAAACAGCTAGCTTCCTATCATTACAAATGCAGCAGAAACAACACCAGAAACTGGAAATAAAGAAGTATACAAGGCAAAAATCTACACGACATAATATGACAGAAGACTTGTTTAGAACGCAAAAATGAATAACACATAAGGAAGAAAACAACAGGGAAGACAACCTAAATGATGGTAAGAATGCTGGAATTGGTCTTCTGGGGAAGACTTGCTGGCAATAAATAAAAAGTAGCTTACTAATATGGTAATCTAGGTTAGAAATAAGACGAAGAAGTTGTGGATGATGTGAATATAAAAGTGCAGTGATTTATTTGTTTTAATCACCCTAAAACATAGGTATAGAATATTTTCTCAATAAATAGTGTTTTCATAGCGGATTTCTATTATTTTTTATATTTAATGTTGCGAGTAATTTTTTCTTCAAGAAAATATTGTTTTTCAAACAAGTCACGTATGTTTATTATGTTTATTATTACAGTTGACATATTTAGAAGATATTGTTAACGTTGTAAAATTTCAAATTTTGTAAAAATAAATCATACTAGAAAATAAATAAACAAAAGTCGTGTTTTTCTCAAACAAATATATCAAAACAAATTACATAATAATGTGTGAAACTATTCAGCATAATCTGAAGAGAATAATTAGTTGACAAATAAACAATATGTCATCAAATAAATTATATAAACAGGGAATTCTAAGAAATTCGATGCCGTGGAATCGGACTAATCATATTAAAGGAAATTTTGTAACGCCCTGTATCTAAAATTACGTTAAAATTTAGGCAGTCCAAAACAGGTCATCTTTAAACATAGAGAAGACTATGTAGTACTTTTAAACTTGTTTTGTCATTCCTTTAGTACCCAGAAGAATTACTTAGAATTTACATATTTCGAATTTCTGAATAAAAACTCTTTCAAACAACATCAAGTTTATAGAAATCGGCTAAACAGAACAGGACTTCATAACAAGATTCCCACTCTCCCCCATCTCTTGAAGACTAAGACTTGACCTTGTGAAATAAAAAATGCTCGGAAATTGTTAAAAAATTCGATGAAAAAAGCCAGTAAATTTTCGAAATTTTCGCTTTTTGAAATCTATATTTTCAAATACGCACTATATATTTTTTTTTTCACTGAAGCTGTAATATAATCCGTTCCTGAGATATAGCAGGGGTGTTCTTTGTTAACCACCTGGTACAAAAAAGTTCTATTAAAAACTTCAAGCGAAATCTAGCAGAAGTTATTTCACTTAGCCATACAAAATTAAAAATATGAAGGATTGTATCCAGGGTTGCCGATTCTGGGCGACAGAAATCCCGGACACTAAATCAACAAATAAGATTTTATAAACACAAAAAAATTAACAAATTAACCAAAAAAACACTGGATGAAGTGCAGTATTCTCTTCATTCTTCATCAGTTACAACTTAATTTAATAATTTCTTCAAAATGTCGCTTTTTGGCATGTACAACGATCTATAAATTTACATATCTCCTAAACCATAAATTTGATCGAGTTAAACAAAGAGTACCTTTTTGTTAAAAATTCGATTAGAAAATGAATTTTTACTATTTTTAGATTATACAAATTGTCCTTATAAAAGTTGCGGATTTTTAACCATTGGGCATGAGCCGTCCCTGGCCTTCAGATAGTAGTGTAGAATTATTTATTCCGTCAAGCACGCTACATAGACATACGTAATCATCTATTAAAAATTCATAATGTTCGAATGTATAATTTAGAAAATATACTTGAATACAAGTTCTGAATTCGCAGCTTTAAAGGCCTATAACTCAGAAACGAGGGGTCGTAGAAGAATTTTTTTATGTCACAGTTTTGTGAGTGAGTTTCTTACATTCAGAGAGAACTAAAAAATAAAGAAGAGTTCCAACACAACTACTGATCCAGCAGAAATTATGATGTATTGCTGTTCATCGCTAGTCACTTCGAAAATTTTATTTTATACCTAAGAAAGTTTACGTGAAGTTGTATAATATCGGAAGAAAGAAAATTTATTTAACAAATGGATCAAAAACTTCTCATTCGAAAAGTTTTCTGACAATATACATGAAATTCAAGCTCACAATCAATCAATCGAAAATGTACAACTTTAATGCAAGATGAAATATGAAAGCTTTCAACTTTATAACAATTTATACATGGTGGTTTATTGTTAATTTGGAACTAATATAACATAAATTTAAGTTTAAAAACCACCTTGTGTTTCAAAAATTTTAAAATTCTATAGAATTAAGACAGATACGATTTGGGAAAAGCAAAACTAGCTCACACAGAAAAAAGCCAGTATCACAGAGTTGATTATAGTTGATATCGTCTATTTCTAGAAGAAAAATAGTGAACCAAAACAATGATCAGTGCATGATCATAACGTGAACATCCCGGGCGAAACGCGGTAATGCATCGTTATTGGTACAAATCAGAGACTCCATTATATACTAAAAATTAAAAGCAACTTTTGGAAATAAATTTCAAAGTATGAAAAACATCGTGATTCAATATTTAAGATATGGAGTATATACTTTATATTATCAAGTTGATTTCTTTTTTTCTATTTCCACTAATTAGAATTATGCATATTACCAATTTTTTCAAGTTTTGGGGTACTATAACGATTCTGAGCCCACCAAGAAACAATTTCTCGAAATTTCAAAAACTGTCTTGCATTTGTGCAACCGGGGCCATGAGGTCATGCCCAATAGCTGCATTATAAGTGATTCTAAATCTCCCATCATGATAAATGAACAGAAATGCTATCAAATGGTACTCGAATTGCTCTAAATCAATACACTAAACATTTTTCAATCAGAAATACATGCAATTTTGTCCAGTTTAGTCCTGTCCAATAGCCAAGCATCCATTTGAGAATGTCTTGACCATCTAAATGAACAATTTCAGGAAATAAAGTTACCCTGGAATGGATTCTGAGTCACACCGGAGTGGAGGGAAACGAAATAGCTAACAGACTCGTTAAAGTACGGACAGACAAACTTTTCATAGGACCTAAACCCTTTTATGGTATCAGCTAGAGATCAATAGAAAAAGTATTAAAAAAAAGGTAGATAGGGGCCAAACCAGTTACTGGGACAATCTAGGAAACTATAACCAAAGAAGATCTTCTGAATGTACCAGTCTAAGTAAGAGCCAACCTACAAATACCAACAGGTGTTCTATCAGAGCTCTGTCATCTCATTGGACATCAAGACTTAGCAGATAATTCAGCGTAGAGATTCTGTGGTTATAGATCAGCTGTAAACACTGGGATCCTCAGTATCACAGCAAGAAAGGGGGACACAATGGATCCTTTGGGTCGCGATACACATAGTACTCTGATAAACGCATACATATATACATTGAATGTAGTGGATTCCAGTCTTCTCTATGTTCTCCCAAAATTCTAGTAATTCATTTCATTTGATTTCATCACTCAGTATATTTCGTGATACTTCTTACTTGAGATATACGAGATGGAACAGGAAATTTATTTTCGGGTTTTATCTTCGTAATCAGTAAAACTGTTGTTTCATGCATTTCCGTTAATCTGACCATTTTTTCAAAATCGAACTAAAGTTAAACTGAATTTATAAAACTTTGAAACGTTTGAAACAGATTAAGACGTTGCCATGAAAACTATTCAAAGAATGGATACCATCGAAAAATCTGAATATGTTAAAACGGATTTTTGTAATTTCATATTTGAAAAATTGGAGGCTTTATATTATGTCTTATACAAATTCATATTGATGAAAATGAAGCAATTTTATGTTAATGGTACTTTCCTTTAAAAAAAATTCGAGATAATTCATTTTTTCTAGATTATGAAGTTTAGTTTGTTTACATAAAATAACAGTTATTTTGCATGAGATAATTATTTTTATGACACCGGAACTATTAAAAATAATTAGTTTTGTATTCGAACGAAATTATTTCAAAAAAAAACGAACATCAGTTGTAATTTTAAAACGCTAGTCGTAAATAGTGTAAAACTGGTCATAAAAAACAATGAGTTTTTTAAATTGCCGCTAATATAATATACGGTACAATATTTATTATCTTTTGCACCATTAAACTTGGAGCTGGTACCATTTACAAATGGCAGACACAAAACTAGAAGCAGAACTTCTTGATCATGCGCGATATGTGATTATCAAATTGTTGTTTGTTTCATACTAAGGCCTCCAATAACTCAGTGCCCATACTTATTCAACTTTGAAAATCAAAATTCTATACCCATTAGACTGGATTTTTATGAAATGATACAAGCAACGAAAGCTCTCAGTCCCAATTTTTTTAAATGTAAATATTTTATCGATGGGGTCTCATTTACACGATAAAAAATTCACATAATACTTACTAATTAATAACTTTATCAATACTTTATATAGTTTTTCTGATATCAATTACGGAAGACAGTTATGCGAGGGACAATCAATATTTCATAAATACGCACGGCACTCATACCAAATTAAGAAATGAAAAATAATGTTTACTCAGTCAGTCCACGTGGACTCACCATCTCCACTGTTTACCAATTAAAACTAAACGATGCAGATGAGCTATTCCTATATCAGAGCCCATTCAAACAAACCACATTCCTTACAAAAATCTTCCTTATCCCACCAAATTAGTCCAACGAATTGAATGAAATTTTACTAGTTATATTCAATACTACTTGGTACAAACAGTTTAACTAACGCCCTCTTTGAGAGTCATACATAAAAACAAATTCATTGGATGTATCAGCTTCCAAAACATACCTATTCGTATAAAATTTCAATACAATGTTGCCAGTAGTTGCGGCAATATCGTAAAAAATGTGTATTTTCAGTTTTCTATATATCCTAGAGACGGGATCACCTTTTTTTGAAACACTCTGTATAACGGCGATCTCAATCGTTCTGCATTCGTTTGGTACGAAGTTATTAGATATCCTAGTTTGGAGAGAAGCTTAATTCACCCTCAAACATATATTTTCACCCCCTGACTATATCATTAATAATTGAACTGTAAACAAAATTTTTTATGCTATTTTCGAAATGATAAATTGCCTTCAAGTTACCCCAAATCGACGCGATAGTAACCGAACATGAACAATCGCGTGCTGATACCAATATAGTATGAAGTGTCCTAAAACTCTTCCAAAACCATAACAACGCCTAATACTAATTTTTGTATTCACCAAATATTTCTCGATTAGAGACCAAAAATTTCAATTTCCTTTTTAGTTAATGGTACGTGATTTGTGAGTTTAAATACGCGATGAAAGAGGGTTCGAATTTCCAACGAAACTTTCATTATAACTTGATATTATTTCCGTAGCTGTACCAATTTCCTGAAAATAATATTTTATTCGTGAAATTATTGTTAAAGCGTAATTTGAAAGGTTTCTTTTTGTTGTTTGTCATTTAATTTTACCGATCCCAACTTTTCGTAAAATATTTTCATTTACATCGATTTGCTGTAGAAAACTTAAGTTAGATTATCGATGTAACCCTCTTACTATTTCGGTGCACACTTTTGGAATTCTCTATATCAATTTCGATAAATAATCTTCGTCTATTCGGTTCCATTAGTTTCTCATGATACTCCAAAAATCTGAAATGGAAGTAGGACACTGCTTTCTGAATTCATTCTACACTTTGTCCCACAACAACTAAAACGGATTGAAGTCGGGCGATTGTGAGGGACAAATCATTATTTTTAGCACTGTAGAATTTCGTTACTTCTATATTGATATAAGTAGGGGCGGTTTAGCAAAAATTCCGGATTACTGGATATGAAAAAGCATGAAGAAATTCAAGATCAAACTACATTTGTATTAATAAACTTTCCACAGTTTTTTGCGTTTAAAAATTGCATGAATTTTATCTAAAGTCAGCGTACGTTTTCCCACATCACACTTCACTTTTTAGTTGTACTGTATTGTACTCAAAACATGGTCAACAGTTGCTCTGCTGTTGAGCCAACGGTTTTTAAGAAAATTTACTGATTCATTGGCGGGAACATGTCGCCGGATTACTGGACGTGCTGTAGTATTAAAAAACTGGATTACGAGGATGTATTGATATCTAGTTAGCCTAGACTTACCCTAAGATATGCTTAATACCCTTGGTGATGAATGTCCTTCGTATGCGACAGTGAAAAATTGGATTGCAAGCTTCAAAAGAGGTAAATTTTCCATTGAAGATGATGACCGATCGGGAAGGCCAGTTTCTGTGTCAGTCCTCGAAAATATCGATGCAGTTCATCACATGATTTTATCAGACCGTTGATTGAATTGGGCTAAAACTTATTGACCAGTGTTGACTAAATGGGGGACTTGGTTGGTAGTGACAATCCTTTGGATTTCAATGTTTAAGACAGCTAATCTTAGAAGTTGGTACTTCAATACGATTAGCAGGATTTGAATTTTGATGATGGGTTTTATAACATTGTTGTGGTAACTTGAAGGCAATTTATCATTTTGAAAACAGCATTTTTTCCTAAACAAATAATTTATATATTTTCAATTGCGGCTAGGATTGACGTATTTTGCCTTTTCTGTACTTTATTAACATCATACATAAAGGAATTTGATTACAAAGTTATGCAACGTCGTTAAATGATATTTTTTCAAATCCCCCGTCCAAGTGGGAAAAGGGTAATTTTTATTCACCCTACCTACTGGGTATTTACCCGATCCGCATCTCTGAGTTCAAGGAAATCTCAATTCAGCTCGCAAGGCTCCCTTACTATTAGAATTCAAGATGATTTACAGCCTTTTTACCTTAATATACAAGTTAATTTATATCTCATCAACTTCAAATATTCGGATAATCTCTGGAGATAAAATACGATCAATTAATGAATGAAATTGAGTTAGAAATTTATCTAATACCATTTATCAAATGTCGAAATCAGTGTAGCGTTGGAACTAGCATGGAAACAATCAAATTATATGTGCATTAACGGTTATTCAAAGATAGTTGTGTTTTTGGACGAGAAATATATGACTCATTGTATTTTTTTGAGTATACAGTGTTCAGTTTTAACCCTGCGGCAAAAAAATTTCACATATAGAGAAAACTGCAAATAAAAAATATGAAAATAATACATTCCGGTGAAAAATTGTAAAAATATCATAAAATAATAGATTTTATTGATTTATTGCAGTTTCAGAGAACCCCAACCATAAATATGACTGAGGCACACAAATTTTTTACATTTTTTTGCGAAAATCTTTTGTTTTTGAATATTTTTTTACAAAAGAAACAACTTTTTGTGGTCCCTGCTTGGATGACTTCATCTATAGAGGTCGCTCCAAAGGTTCTCTTGTCAATGATATTCCAACAACTCTTAGTTATAATCTTCTCACAATTTTATATATTTTATTATTACACGCAAAATAATTTGGGAATTTACCCCAGCCATATTCATCCATCACTAAACAACTTGTCGTCTTCAAACTTGAAACATATGCTGTATAAAGTGGAGCTTCTTCTTATAAATCCGAATCAGAATCGAAATCTGAAGATGTAACTAACATTCTTTCGATCATTTCATCAGTAATATTGTCCAGCATCCACATTTCCAACAACTGTTTATGATCACGTATTCAAAAAGAATCATTTTTTTCATGAAAATTGTCTAGTGGTGATCTAAACACCCTCATTTCACGCAATTTCAATAATTCCATATTTTTTTAATGTCTCTTTATGAAATGAACACAGAGAATCACGGAACTGGGATGGAACTCAATATTCTTTGAATTTAGACAATTCTGTAAATCTTTTTTAACCACTTAATTGTAGAATTCTCGAGTGATAACTTACACTATCCATTACATCACATAACTTTTTTCAAGGTAACAAATATATCCTCATAGTATGAGTATACTCAAAAGTCCAACACCGAGTTTTATTATCAATCAGCGTCCCTTTCCTGATAGTGGATTTAAACCAGTAGATAAATTATTTAAAAGTTTGTCTTTCATCCTTGATGGATGTTGACTGATTTGTATTGTTATCTATCAGATATCCAAGGTATCTGAAGCTTCTTTCTCTCTTGAAGGTTATTTTTTTGTTGAAAGTTTTACCTGCTGAAGCGATCATATACTACATTTTACTTTCATTGATTATAAGTCAGACCTCTTTAGCTTTCCCTTCCATGTCTTCCAACAACTCCATCAGTCCTGTTTCACTTCTTGCTATAAATGTAATGTTATCTTCTTCTTCTTCAAGTACCATACAATTTGCAGCATTTCTTTCAATCTATCGTTAATGTATGCCTCTTATTTTGCTGCCTGAAGACTATTAGATTAGTAAAAATATTAAGAGAGGTTCATAGGTATACAAATTTACAGTACGAGCGAGCTTTTAATCAATCGCGGCATCCACCTTGCAGATAGGTTTTTCATAAGTAACTTTCCATGCGAAATATTGCATATCCGGTCGGTTAAAACTTTTATTATCTTACTTCTATTCTAAAGAATTATTAATTAAATAGTTACGAACAAAGTTTGAGAAAGAGATATCAGTTTAAAAGTTTTAGTGTTAGTTTTAATAAGATTGTAGAAAAGATAAACTGATTAAATGACTACAACTAGCATAATTTTCTACTGTGTGGGTTACGAAATTTGAAAACATTCAAATCTCCGTGAATAAAACAGGAAATTATCAAGCCTCGCGTTTAATATCGACGTTTTAATGAGCGTTCACAACATACAGTTTGGGCCCCATCATATTTCTCAGCGGGATCTATAGTTTAATGAGATTGGGAGACACGCAGTCTTAGAGATTCGATTTTCTAGCACGAAACTGAAGTATATTATGCGGACAATGAGGAAACAACCTACTTTCTAATATATTTTTACATTATTTGTTTGGCTATTTTCAATAGTCTGATTAACATCAAAATCATCTGACACTATAGAATACATTACTAGTGTTAATAATTACCTTGCTAAAAGACGTTTCTAGGAAATGATTAAGATCAAAAGCAGAAATAGAGACAGACAAGCTAATTTGTCAGATTACTGCAAACTTTGTGAAGTTGTACGGAAATAGACATATATACTAATCGGTATCAATGCTTTTAGTCCAGTCTACGAGTTTAAATCAAAGTTGATTCCGCTAGGTTTTTATTTTATTGATTTTTAAAATATTATCCTTGAGGATCAATACATTTTTTCATGCGTTTGAGCCATTTTTTCCATTCCGATTGAGGTACCTCCAATACATTTTGTGAAGGCTGTCAAAAAGAAGCACTTCGAAGCAAATGGTCGACGGTTTTATAGGAATAACTGGACATGTCCCCACCGTTCCATTAGAGCAACGTAGAACAGTCAATTCTGAATAGTATACCAGCATTTGTTGGCCAGACGTTTTCGAAAAAATCAGGAAAACCAATCGCAGGAAACGAGCATTTGTTTGCCAGAAGACGAATCATTCTCCACACGACAATACGAGCTCTTACACATCAGTTTAAAGAAAAACGTCAAAACATCGAATTCATGAGTCATCCGCCGTACAGTCACTATTTGGTGCCCAATGATTTCTTCTTATTCCCGCGAGGTCAACGTTTTTCGACACCTGAAGAAGAGGTTGATTCGTTCAAATCACATGTTTTGAAGGTACCTCAATCGGAATAAAAAAAAAACGCTTCGTTCCAACGCATTCAAAAGTGTATTGATCTTAATGGAGAATATTTTGAAAAACAATAGGACTATCTAAAAATTTAAGTAACAACCATCGTATTGTTGTTTTTATTACAATAAAAGTCATTTATTTACTAAAAAAATAAGTTTTTCTTCATGTATTAATTAAATATTCATAAACAAATGCCAAATTTAATATTTTGACATTTGACTTGTTTTTTATATAGATACGAAGGGCTAGCATAGATCGACGAAGAAAGTTTGAGATAATTTTGTTAATTAACAATTGTCTAGATTGTTCAAAATTGACGTGAATGAAAATTTCCACAGAAAATTCATTCTTTAAAATTTTTCATTCATTTTTAATTATAATTCCAAACTTGCACTCAATTATTCTCATTTTTCAAAAAAGTATTACTGGCTAGCAGCACAGCGTTTTAATCAGTGAGTGCTTAACTTTGTTTATTTTGTATAAATTAGGAATTTAAACTACACTTTCTGAATAGCCCCCATATTTATGCTGACTCTTATTAGAAAATGTCAGCAGAAATTCATCTGATCGATTTAAACAATCAAACTTTATAATTTTCAAGCTGTCATCGGTAAAGGCGCAGATTCGAGCCACCTGCAGATTTTCCTGTAAAATATTTATTGGATATCCCTCGGGATACCCAGGTAGTTTTATACAATGGATTGAAAATATAACAGAGCTAAAAGTTTCCGCATAAAATATAAGCAATTCAAACAATAAAATGTATTTTTGTTTTTCCAAACATTCATAATACGTTGGAAAACTTATCAACGTCCAGGAGATGATGAATTTTAGTGAAATTGTTCAACCGTACTTGGATGAGAGTATAAATAAAACAAAATTTCCAAAAACTGTAGTTCAATGTCAAACAAGTCATGTTGAGTGTAAAGAAAAAACGAGAAGAGAAAAAAATATTATTATATAATTACAGTGATAAATGTTAATGGAATAGAAGAGAAAAACATCGAATGGAACAGAATAATAAATAAATTATCGGCAGAATCAAAGTAGGTTCCAAAATAATCACACAATAGTTTGATGAAGAATGTTGTTGATGATTTCCTGACACTCCTACAAAATTGGCTGGCCCAAGTCCAATTGGAGTAAAACTTTATTGTAAATAGGGGAGTCTCCTCAAAAAGTATACCATATTCAACATTTAACCATCAAAAACTCCTTGAATGACTTTTGTTTCGAAGACATCACTAGAAGTGGTGGATCGATTCCATTTTTATTTTGTTCGTAGCTCATAATTTGGTCTGCCAGTTTTGATATTTCATCGAGCATATTCTCATCTAATTATCTCAGCAATAATCCATTCAAAGAGGATTTCTAAGTGCAAGGTATTCCTGTCAAGAAGAATTTGATATTCAACATTTAACCTTGAATGACTTTTGTTTCGGCGACCTCACTAGAAGTGGTGGATCTTGATGAGACGGGTGCTTATTTCAATATCAAATCGATGCCATCAAATAAGATTTGACTTTGAATCAACCCTCCGTCTCATCAAGATCCACCACTTCTAGTGAGGTCATCGAATGAAAAGTCCTTCAAGGAAATTTTGATGGTTGAAAGTTCGGAATAATGTTTGAGAAGAATTTGTTGCACTCAATTCTTATGTGAAACAAAAATCAAAAAAATGTTTTTATTGAAATAGGCGTGGGCAAGCTTTAAAAACCTGGCAGATCTTTTTTGAATTTTTCAAAATTGTAAATGCACCTGATGTTTGATTTGCACACAAATTTTTATGTGAATATTCCACTATTTTTCATTATTTTTTCCTTATTATTTTTTGTACAACAACAAAATTGATTAAACTAATTATTTTTCGACTCTAACAATCAATAAGAAACTAATTTGTACCACCATGTAAGTACATTAATAAATCAAAAAGTAGTGAAAAATTGCTGAAAAAATATATTTAATCAGAAATAACGGTCCTTTCACATATCGAACGGTAAAAATAAACCTCTCTCCGATTCAATATCAAATTTATCTCTTGTCTTGACAGACGGGATCACGTCTCTGTGATGTGGCACCATTCATCTAGAAAATGAAGAGTTTTTCCCGTTCCGCAAATACCTCTAAATGCCATTCCGGGTCATGTATGACATCGATATAATTCATTGTTACTGCCAGGATCTTAATCATCCCATGATTGTCTCTGTCTCGAACACATATATTGTCAAAGGTACATGTTTGAACACGATTCACTTGCATTTAATGAAGTTTGATATGCTTTGTCTCGTGTTTCTAACATGATACATCAATTGTAGATATTTAAAAAGATAAAGGATTTTCGCAACGTGAATCTGAGAATGGGAGATTGTGGAAATATATTTGAATATTTGAGGATTATTAAATATTCAAATCAGTTATTTTTACGGAATCCTTAGTATAATGAGTAATAGTATATAATAGTAGAAAGTAGAAACAGTAGAAACAATAAAAATAGTAGTCAAGTATATCTGCTTGAGGGACCGTACTAATCCCTACTACCATCATCAATTAACGCGCATTAACGAGCGTGGCTATTTCACATTCATTCCTGTATTGCCAATGTGTACGAACCATGTAACTAGCGCCCTCTATGAGAGTTAGAGTTATCCAAAAAATTTAATCACTGTTCCCAAAACTAATACATACGAAATACGAAGATACGGAATTTTTGTAGGTTTGGGTTTTCTTAGAAACATACAAAGAGGTTTATAAATTTTGTTTTCAGTTGTACAATAATGATCTCATTATAATAATATTTTCGGGTAACCAAATTAGTTAAAGAATAACTGAATCATCTGTTTTTAATGATCTGAACAAAGCTAACGACAATGTACTAATAAGAAAATTCTTTTCCGTTAAGGCACAAAGGGACATATGAGAGAGGTTGTTCAAGTATACCCAAACCATATATAATACTCCTAAATGACAGTTTCTATAACTGGAAGCTGTTCCGACTAAGGAAGACAGAACTAGAACGATTTCTCTATCCTCCAAGGTTCCAGCTAAGTTCTGCGCATTCTCAATCATGCGCAGTATAGATAAAGTGTCTCGAACGAGAGAGAAAATAAATATTGTCAGCACCGTAATGTAGAGACGTTTTTTCTCATAAGAACTGTCCATATAGGAGTCCAAACTAGCTAATAGAGCGTGAAAAAAAACAGTATACTCGTACCTTACTCAATCTTTCTCTACTATATTCTGATTCAATCGCCATGATATCGAAGTTTGGAGTAGTGGGAATGGCAAAAGAGGAGATAGAGAATGGTAAACCGATGCTTTTCCTCTCTCTTCCAATAGTGCGTATTTTGATATTGACTCTTTGCCTTAAGCTTCTATGGAAATTTACAACTGAACACTACAGGGAGCTAGATTTATTTGAGAGGATATTATGGGAGTTATCCTATGAGGAAACGAACGATATACCAAAAGAATAACGTTGTACCTTCTTTATCGGTCAATTTTTATTGAGTATAAAGTCGAAATATAAATTTTCACTTACAATTATGTAGAAATGAATTATTTCATCAGTGATTATAGAATAATAAATTTCCCCAAGTTGATGAATAAGAGAAAAGTTCATATCAAGATTTTAAATATAAATTTTTCGTTACTTTTCTTTTGTGAAATTAATTTTTTACCCTTTGAGTATTTTACAAACTCTCTCAATGAGTTTTAGATTGTAAATAGCTACCAGCTGTAGGGTTTTAATATATTTATTCCTGGAATGTTTTATTTACAAACATCCCCAGTAATTAATAAAAGATGTAATACCCAGATGGCGGAAACCGTTTGCTTAATATTTTTTTTAATCGAGGAAACTGAACACCTAATTAAGCATTTGCTTGGAATTGGTATCAATCTCAACAAAACATTTTCCGTTTGTTAATTCTGAGATGAAAATATTTTTTGTATGAAGCTGTTCCATTTATTGTTTTCACAACATTTTATTAAACTTTAGCCCCAACATCGTTTCAAATATTATTTGACTATAGAGAAGGACACTCAATAAGGAATCTATTAACAAAAAATTGTGAAATAAGTATTTTTTTGGCGTCAAAAAAAATTCATGAGGTTAATGGGCGCTGACGCGTTTCTATCGAAGCTCCAATTTTTTTCCAAATTTTCTTCAACTGTTACAAAGGACACCTAATAAGAAATCGATTGATTTTTTTGCGCAAAACTTTTATTTATTTTGTAAAAAAATATTCGTGGTAGAAGTCCGTGGTTAACTTCACACAGGCACATTTCTAGAAAAGCATTGAATTGCAACATGTCACTCAATATCCATTTCTCAATACTCAAATTGCGATTTTTGTCCTGAGGTTTCTATTTAAGTCCTAACAGGCTATTCCACACATGAAAACGCGCTTGTACAAATGGGCTTGTGCCAATGCAAAATATTTTCATAAAGACTTAAAGAAAAGTCGAAACGTCAAATTTTGTCTTCCAAAAATTATTAAAAAAACTAATTTTGAAACAGAAGACACTTAAAATCAAGAACATTTAGATGCATTAATATAGCAAAAGGTGTGAGAAATAAAAAATTAAAGAAAACTTTTTATTTATTTCATTCATATTTATTATTCATTTAGATATTTTTATGTTTGCTTTTTAGTTTTTATTTTGACTACCAATTGTAACAATTTTGTGACAATAACGCATTTCTCTCTCATTATGTCACCAAAAATTACTCAATGTAATCAAAGTAAAAAAATGAGTTGAGCTTCAAATTTTGAGATCATGAAAAGGTCCTTTTAATCTACTTTTTGCACAAAAATATCGGACATACTTCTTTAGTTTTTTAACTTTTTATTATATTCATAGAGTAACAACTTTCCATATTTAATGCTGAGGAGCATGTGCGTAGCCAGGATTTAAACAGGGGGGGCAACCCATGATCATGGTCCATGGTGGATCAAAATGTAAAATTTTGGGATAAAAAGAGAAGGCGAATGAAAATGAACTTTGAGATTTTAATTATACTTAAATTAAAGTAATAACATTCACTATGCAGTCCTGATTTTCCCTCAATTTCCTCATCAAGAGTCCATCAACACCCATTGAACTCTTGATCCAGGTTTTCACCCTTCGTAGGGTACTGAACGATCTTTCCACAGTAGCAGTAGTGGGAAAGCACTTAATATTAGCAGTGCGTGCTTTGTTGCAGGAAAAAAACATTAGCTTCCTCCAAAAGTGCAACCACTTCAATGTGATTTAATTCTTCTTCTGCTAAATTCTTTTTCTTCCACATATCGTACCAAAAATCTAATTCTGCAGGGATATCACCCAACTCATACAATGCCATGAAAGATTCTGCATAATTTTTGAAATCTTTTGAAGCCATTATGAGCATGCTTGAAGGATGAAGATAAGTTAAAGCAAAAGCAGGAGTATTTTCGTCAGAAAATTTGATTTAATCAAACACTTCTTTTCACCCAATTCTGGTGTAAGACAATTCTGGTGTGCACCAATGCATAGATCGAAAACGATTTTAATATATACTCAACACTATGTCGGTTTTCCAAACAGCTTTGAAATATATTTTAAAGACAAAGGACGCGCGAATAATATTATTTATCAGAGCTTATTATTTGAGCAGAAAAATATGTATAATTTTTTGTTTATTAAATTATTTAATTTATTTTTTCTGTCAGGGGGGGGGCTACGCCCATGCTGAGGAGAATATTCAATTAGATTTCTATCAAAAACTTGATTTCAGTAAGAGACAAAAGCACAACTTTTAAAAACCGGTTACGATTTTCATTTTCATAACCGTTAGATTAAAAGTATATGGGAAGCCGTGGGTTTCATAGTTCATTTGTGTCTTGTTTTCATTAAATTTTTGTCAAAAAATTAATAAACTCTAAATAATTTCGACGTAACGATCTTAATAACGAAGACTTTCGTTTCCATTCCACAATGATGCCTTTAAGTTTATTGTAGTGATCGAAGCGAATCACTGAATCCATCCGACAAAGTCAAATTAGCCGGTATTCCGCTCCGGTCTAATTCAAATGAAAAGTCAACAATAGTTTTCAAAGATTCAAATAAATATGATTCTTTTATTTTTTTCAAAATGATCTTTTCCTTAATATGAAGTTCATTATTCTCTTAGTCCGCAGGTATCTCTTCACTTATCGACAAATCTTTTGAAATATTTTTCTTTCACATCATATCAGGAAAAGATTCAAATTATATGGAATTCCGAATACGCTTTTCTAATTCTCTCTTTTGGATGATCATTCATGGAAATCAGGTTTGTTTCCATAGTAGCTATAGTCTATTTCAGAAAGGTATAGAGTAATAAAATTGGGAATTCCGTCTAGTTCGGCCCAATTTCGGTGTCGGCCATAGGTGTAGGTCTTGAAATATTGTGTAGGGATTTTGTGTGCGTTTAATAGGTACCGTTTAACTTTCTATTAGTGCCTCTGCCTAATTCCAGCCCTATTTCAGATTCGGCTTTCGTTTTTACGAGTATCCTACCGACAAGCCTTTAAGCACACTATTTTCAGTGTTTGTGAATGGATAACAATAGGCTAAACACATAAATTCACCCCAACTCGGGTGGTACTACCTGCACTTGATAAAAAGAAAGAATATTACAATGAAAGGTTGTTTCACTCACATCTAGAACAGGAAGGGAAGGCTCTAAGTCGACAAAAGGTATTCTTGATTGCAAACATTTTGGAGTAAATCCTCCATGATTTCTATCGTTTACAAATTGGCTATAGTATATTAGTTTGATGTTATTCATTTGTTCAAGAAAAGTCATGCAAAGAGCTTTTTGCGATGGCAGGCGACGAAAGTATCTCGCAGAGGTTACAGGTTTTAATAATTACTTTTATGGATGATTCTATTCGTGATAACTGCTCGCCATAAACTCGTGACCTACTGAAGTTGATGATGATCAAATCAAAATAATTGAAGATGTTCATCATATAACTGTTCGAGAAATTGCGAAACGGCTTCGTGTATCGCACACAATAATTGAAAACTACTTAAAATGTCTTGGGTTACTTAAGAAGCTTGATATTTGGGTACCTGACGAATTGAAAGCAATTCATTTAACCACAAATAGTCAACATTTGCGATATTCTTGAAAATAATCATCACTGGTGATGAAAAATGGGCCCTGTACAGTAATATAGTTCGAAAACAATAATGGGGCAAACACTATGAAACAGCACAAACTATATCGAAAGCTAAAAAACAACAAAAAATCAGTTTGGAGGGATTTCAAAGGTTTTGTGTTTTTTGAGCTGCATCCAATGAACCAAACGATCAATTCTGATGAAGCAATCAAAGAAAAACGGCCAGACTTGTCAAATCGAAGACTTAGTGTTCTACCATGATAATATGCAAAGCGTCACACGTTTTTGGCAACTCGTGGGAAACTATTGGAGCTTGGTCTGCCACATCCACCATACAGCCCTGATCTGGCACTATCTGATTATCATTTCTTTCGAAGTTTACTGAACTCTGTGAGTGGTCAAACTTTCACAAATGACTATGACCTTCAATCGCACCTGGTTCAGTTTTCTGTTGATAAGGAACAGAAATTTTATGAGCGCGAAATCATGAAGCTGGAACGAAGATAGCGAAAAGTCATTGAGCAAAATGGAAAATATATAATTGATTAAAAACTGTTTTATTCTATACTACAAAGCTTAAGTTAAATTCTGCAGCTTTTGGTTGAAGGAAAATCTGTTTAAGTTAATCACTAGCACTGACTATTGCTAGAGTTTTTGTTCGAAGCATAAATTTCTACAATTATTCATTCATACTAATCACAAAATTTGAAGCCACTATATTCGAATTAAATTGGCTTGCTCTATTTACTCGCCGTACATATTGAATTGATTCCATTTATTCGACATAGTTGCTACAAGTTATCGTTTCTAAGATAAATTAAATTATCATCTTAAGTTAGTTAAGGAGTTCCCATGAAATATTCCCGGCCCTCTGTTGGTACGAACATGATATAAAACGAGGTTAGTCCCTATTCACAGTCTGTTTGTCGGTTGCTGACAGTTTCATGCATGAGATATTCATTTGTGAGTCGAGTATGGCAGCAACGGAGATATTTGAGAATAGTTCCACTTTATATATGAATAATAAGCGAACTACAATAATATGGTTTATTTATATTATGAATTTAATACCATCAATCAAAGATACCAATCCTTTAAGAGCTATAGGCGGTATTTTGTGTTTCGTTCGAGCGTAAAATCAATTCTTGAAAGTCTAGCGGAAATATTAGCTGCTATTTAAATCTAGTTTATTTTTATCCACGAAATGTAACGGTCGCTTTCAAAAATTATTAAAAACACTTTCTCTTTTTGATTTTCTTTTTAGAAATCACTTGGTGGTTGGTGAAATGTATTAGGTTAAAACTATTATAGTATAACACACAAAATAAAATACTTGGCTTAAAATTTTATTTATTTAAGAAATTGTGGGCTTACAACTAGTTGTAATCAACAAAGGTATTTCTCAAGGTGAGTTAAAGTCACTACTACTTTGCAAGTCACAGAAATCATAGTAGACACAGAAAGTATACCCTCTTCAAAGAAATTTGCAGCCAATGAATTCTAGTAGAGTACAAAACAGACTTTGAAACCTGGAAGTTCCGTAGACAAAGAATTAATGGTGAATCTGCGGTTTTCTTTAACCCTTCTGTCAACTCGTTGAACCAGGTCATCTGAAATGACAGATTTGCATCCTTGGTCCCCTTCATCATGCACATAATTACGGTCATCTTTAAACTTTCGACACCAATCACTCACAACATCATCACTCATACACACGACTCATTCTCCGATGGATTTCTCCAACACTATGGCATTCAGCCTGTAGAAAACGTATCAAAAATGCCGGACATGGCTGTAGCACAACGCCGACTGACTCTTGTCAACAATGGCGGAGTGTGTAGTAAAGGAGCTTCGCAGTCGCCTACAGCGCACGGAGCGATCGGTGGTTGAAAAAAAAGCAGCCCTCGTAATTAGGATTCTACTCCGATTTACTTTCATATTTCGATGGTTCTGGTACCAGTCATGAAAAATCATTGTTGGGCTTAAACTTAGAAAGCTGTTTTGCTTTTTCTCTAACGTTCTTAATAGTTGTTTCAAAAGTCCCATATTATCTTGTGACTGAGTCGTTATTCGTGGTCAAAGGTCACGAAAATTGTTTTGTTGCAATTATCTCCGTTTCTATGGTTCCAATCACCTCAACACCTATTATGAAAATTAAAGATAAAAAAATTTGCCACAACTTTCGTCCTAACTTTTTTTTTGTACGTTTAAGCGTTTTCGAGATATAGAGCGGAGAGAACCCAGATTGTAAATAGAAAAAAGTATTAAGTTTTTGCTCTTTAAATTTTGAAGATTTAAAAAATTTAAAAATTTTCAGATTTTAAAGTATAATCTTATTTTTCTATTGAAATTATAACTGGGAAGACGGACCCCTATAAGATGACCTTTTTCTATGATGACTATACCTGCGAATGCGGACCCCTCCGTAGTTAATGTGGCAGATGTTCAGTTTTTATGTGGAGACTGATTTCTTTTTCAACGGACCACTTTCTATTCACTGAATTTTTTAGTTGGTTATAATATCTCAGCAACGACGGACGTACAATTTTGATAATTATGGCTGATTTGTGTTTTATTTGTGGTTTTTTTTTTGTAAAAAATTGCACGAACTATCTGTAAATTAGATTTTAGTAAAAAAGGAAATTTTATGATGTTAATCAAACGGGAAACTAACATAAAAATAGCGACCCCTTAGGATTTTTTTATATCGAATAGATTGAGACGGTAAGAGTTGAAAAACAATATTTTTGAAGCACCCTATACTTTGACCATAATTTCTGTTCCCGATGATGAACATTAAAGTATTCGAAAGCTCGGAATAGATAATAAAAAGAGTACACGACGTTTGATTGGCGTCGCATTCCCAATATATAAATAAACACAAGAAATTTATGCATTTTCTCAAATTATTTCCTTGTATTTTCAATTAATTTCTATTAGAGTTAATATTCCTTGGCATTCAACAAGATACTGTCACCGACCCTAACGAAACGAAAAATAAGTGTCTCAAGTCCGGAATTTCCGGATTTCCCTTCTATACCGAGACAAATTCCATTTATCAGTTCGTGCTGAAAACTATCAGATTAATATTTTTTTCTCTTTCGTTTAACTCACGATATCTTAAGGTGTTATTTGATATAAAACTGTATTTTTGAATCAATGAGAAGTAATTTCTATCTGTAATAACTCGTGATTGCACAGAATTGTTGTTGCAGGGTTCATTTAGGTTCATTGGCCAAGATGAGCGCTTCGATTAATTTGGATTCCCGCTTCAAGACATTCGTATATTTTCAATATTGGGAACAATTTGAGTTATGGACGTGTAGATAGAAGATAATTTACTTGTAGATTAGTTCGAATAATAGTCATCATTATTGTATTTTTTTTTTCTGGGAAATTACTTCATTCGCTGGCTATATACAAAGACTATAATGACAAACTAACACAGTTTGTACGGTGTGTATTCTCAAAAAGAGCGTCGAATACTTTTAATTGAAGCATAATATAGAGGTAACATAGAGCAATAAACTTTTCCTAACGTCGATCCATGACTGGAACCAGTTCTGGAAATCTTCTTTCTTTGCGTGGATTTCTAAATGTCAGATATAGTGTGAAAACGTTTTTCTTTTGGTATATTTGATATTTTGATACAGAACCAGAAGATGATTAATGGTAAATCTGGGGAGTAAAGTCGATTTGGACAATCAGAATGACTTTTATGTACCAAGTTACTAAGAACTCTTTCCATTTCATGCAAGAACCTTAATTTCTAGACTTTTCTGACTATGACTCCTTTTCCTAGATTCTTTATTTGGCTAAGTTCACGTTCTTTTCATGTTGCACCTGGTTTCTATCCTATTTTTGACTACATATTCGCACTAACATTGTTGTTTACTACGTAATCGCCCTAGACTTTTTTTTCTTTACTATTTTCTTGTGTCCTAGATTCCGTTTTTTATTTTTGACCATAAATCCATGTTCCAGACGTTTTGACTAGGTCCTTGCTACGTAAATCATTTTTTAAGTTCCGTCCTAGACTCCTTTTTACACGGTCTTCGTTTCCTATGTTATTTTTGACCAAGTTCACAGACCCTTTCGACTGCTTATCTGTTTCCAAGAGTCTTTTTTTCACTAGGTACTCGTTTCTTAGTTCTTCTTGTAACACGTCGCCGCTTTCTAACCTCTTTTTTGACAACACCTCCTCATCTAAAATCCTTTATTACTTCGTCTTTGTCTTCCAGACTTTGCTTTACTGCGTCTAGTTCTGCTAACATCTTTTTTAACCACAACCCAGTTGCCAAGTCTCTTTAACTGCGTTCTCTTCATAGACCTATATTCTTTGTGTTTACTTTCATACTTCGAAGACTTACCTTTGTAAACTCTATTGAATACATCTCTTCTTTTGACACGCATATTCTTTCCAGCCTCTTTTTTAATTACACCATCTCACTTAAGGTCCTTTTTCAATACGTCTTCGCTTTCTGGATTCCTTCCTTCATTACGTTTTCGTTTCGCAGACATTATTTCTTTTACGACGTCCTAATTGCCAAGGCTCTGATGCTACGTTCTTGCCCCGTAGAGCACGCTGCCTAAACTAATTTTTTGTCTTTTTACTTGGTCCTCGTTTCCCAGTTTATTTTTGTACAAATTCATACTTCCTAGAGTTTAATTTTTCACTAGGTTCTTATATCCTAGACTATTTTGAATACATCTCTGCTTCCAAGAATATTTATGACTAGTTCCACGTTTAGAAAATTATCTTTAATCGAGTACAAACTTTCTGGCCTCTTTCTTTGGTTATATCTTCTTATCTACAATATTTTTTACTACATTTTCTCCTCCTAGACTCTTTTCTTAACTATATCTTCGTTCTCTAGATTCCTTTTTCGTTTTTTTCCCTTCGTCTCTTATTCCTAGATTATTTTCTTATGTTCTCTCTTCATATACTTTTTTTTTATTATGACTTAATATCATAGAGTCATTTCTTGAATATGTATCCATTTCCTAGACACTTTTTTACTCTATCGTCGCTTCCTAGACTTTTTTGACTACATCTCGGCTTACTACACGCTTCTTTTGATTAAGTTTACGTTTCTTGGACTCTTTTTCACCACGTACCTACTACCCTTTTGTTTTTTCATAATTAGTACAGTTTCAAGACTTTTTAAACTATGTTTACGCTTCGTAGACCCTTTTTTTGATGACGTCCATGCTTCCACAACTTCTTTTTCACTCCTTCATAGCTTCCTGAAGCCTTTTGACTACATCTCAGCGTGCTAGACAGTAGAAACTACATTCTTGCCCTCTAGATTGTTAGTGTCTTAGACAGTCTTTATTTTTTCTATTACCACCTCGTTTCCAAGACTTTTTGAATTTGTTCTCGTCTCGTAGACTCTTTTTTTTGTTTCTTGGAAAAGTCTTTCATGATAAAAACTGTTTAACTTATTCAAGTACACCCTTAGGTGAACAAAGAATTGTTCGAAATAAGATTTCTAATACTTTTAAAATAATTTTGAATAAAAAACTGCATACTTAATATGCCCTTTGAGGAATCTCATTCAAGTCACCTAAAAGCGATTTATGACACGACTCGCTGTCATTGATTGGATCAGTTCTCAGCATCTGCATGATAAAACTTCCCACGCAAATTTTCAAGAACAAGATTTTCTTTTTATTTATGGGTCAAAAATCTGGGAGAAAATTTTGAAATTGCTAGATCCATCCACAAACTCTCGTTTGTCCATATTTTGCCCGTTTCAATCTAAGTTTGAAGTTGAAGGATGTCGACGAACATACCTGGTAAATGTATAGTTTGATATAATCTTCATACAATTGACCTACGTCGACCATATTCACCCCTATTGAAATAATTAGGGGCACGCCCTTGATCTTATCAATACGATATTGACTATATACTTGCCATTGATGGCTGGGACTTTTTTTGAGCCTGATATTGAGTGGCATGAGTGACACCAATATGATAAGTGAACGTAGTAGAAGTTTTTAGATTGATTTAAAATGATTATACCGGGTTTCATTTCTATTACTGTTTGTTTATCTCTGTATAGTCTTACAAAATGAAAATATATGAAAACAAATTCAACGATATGGAAAAGAAAAGAATTTTTTTTCAAATTATACGAGGTGTATGTAATCGGGCAATAATTTGTAATGAAAACCGAGATATTAATAATTAATAAACTGGGAAGGTGTTCTGAAGAGATCCAGCAAGATAGAAACCGGTCAACCTTTCTCATTACAATTGTCATTTTATTAGCTATTAAAGATGTCGATATCGACAAAATGCTTAATCGGAGTCTTGTTATTCGTCGCGGTTCTAGCCACGGAAGAATTTATACTTTTCTCCGAGGAATAATCCGATAATGTTAAGTAAAAATTGAGAATAAAGTAGAAGTAAAATGCTACAGAATATCAAAATACAAACAGTTTTAACTACAAGCATATTTTCATTTCTACTTTAAGTAGGTTTTCATAGTAACATTGAAAATTGAGGATGTCAAAATTAGAGTTAACGTAAGATTTAAATTTGCCGCCATTCGCGCATTGAAGTATTGACAACTGACAGTTTAGGTTCAGTGAAAAATGGAACGTTACACGACATAACAACGCGTCTTCATTATTGAACAGTATTTCAGAAATAATGAAAGTTTGGCGACCGCAGTTCGAAAATTTCATACAAAATATGAACGGAATAGTGTTTTAACTTCGTCAACTGTGAATCGGGAACATGATACTTTGAAGATGCCGAAAATACTGCTGGTTCAAAAACAAATCGATCAAATGTCAATATCGAAGAGTGCGTGAAGTCTATTTGGTAATCTAGTGTTGATTTGCATGCGGTACCTACTGCCAGTTCAATATAGAAACTGTACTTGCTAATGAAGGAACTGCTTCACTGTTACTGGTGCTTGATAACAAAGTTTATTTTGTCGAAATTGGATGATATTGATGTGGCCAATTTGTGGTTTTAACGAGTCGTTGCCGCTTGCCATACAGCCCATGAAAGAACGTCAATTACTACTACGTCATTAAACTCCATAAGATTTCTTTTTATGGAATTATTTAAAATCACATAAATATGTCAATAAGGCCAAAACCATGCGTGCAACAAAAGGTGTACTTTTCTCGAAAATACAATTACAAAAGTATCCAACGTCTGAACTAAACTTATACGTATAACTGGCCTAATATTAAGACTTATCAGTTCTAATTGCATGGATGATCCCTCTGCAGTATCCTCAATCTATCCCATAAAGACTATCCAGACTTAGAGAATTCTTTGAGCTTGATTGCCTCGAATGTAATCAATGAGCGTTAATAAGAGTTTCACAGTTATAGAGGATATATATCGTGCCTTTTTTCCGCTTAGCTGCAATATTTCCGCCACCAAGTCTTGAGGGTTTGTTCTCTCTATCAAAGGTAAGGCTTATCTGTAGCTATATGATTGAAACCATGTTTTGAAAAACAACTACATCATCAACTTTTATAAAATATGACATGATTAAATTGAAAATAGATTGGATTGCCCTGTATACTTCAAAAATTGTAAACTTGTGTTGAAAACTTTCACAATCGTCACAACAAAATTGGCAGTATCATTTTTATTGGAAATGAAAATATAAATTATAAGTGAATAGGCATTTCTTTGGATAACTCAGTGTAGTCGAGAGCCTTCTAATTATTTTCCGGCCGATCTCGCTAGTTGAGTATCGAATTATCAAAAGAAACAAACTGAATGAATTTTCTTCCTTTCTACCAGTAATTACAGATAGTTCAAAGAATAGCGCCTGAGAGATTTTAACTTAGTAACGCCCATCTTTTCTTAGATGGTCTCCATATACCGTGACCGAGTTTACAGTTAATGGAAATTAGAATGCTTGTTGAGCTTTTCTAATCGACGTGAAAGCTTTAATAGTGGAAGCGGTTGTTTCCCACAACAAGGGTGGTTACAACGTCAATTTATATCCTAATTACCGAGTAATGGTAGAGAATAAGAATATCTGCACAACTGACCAAATTTTTATATAACACTTACAAGTATTAGTACAATCCCCAGATCAACGGTCTGGTAAGGATCGTAAAAATCTGGGACTTGTAGAGGTCTACAAGCTGCTCAAAGTATATATTTGGTTGGTCTTAAATAGAGCTCCAAGTTTTTGTGTCTTAGTTATTTCGGTCACGTGACTATGACAGGACATCTTACTCCCAATTTCAACGACCAACAAGTGAAATCCTGAGGTGCATTGCCAGCCTTCATTGTAAAACAGCAGACTCCAAAATGTTTTCAAGATCGGTATTGATGCTGGTGATCTGTTGTTGCCCACGGAATTGGGTTTTAGCTGAGCTTATTGGGACGGCTAATAACGTCATTAATTATCTAATCAATCTAAATTAAAAACGATTTCTATATCAAGCAGAACTAATAGGCCTTTTATTTCTATCAAGCGTAAATTGGAATATTGAATTTTGGAGTTAATGAATTTGATGTTTTTTAAAAGAAATAACAAAATTCAAGACACTTAAGACACCAACAACTAATTATAGCAAATTATATCCTGATAGGGGTTCATTAGCGACACATGTCTTTCATTAAGGACATAATGTGAATTATGAATATGCCAAAGTTTTGATAATTGAGAAAAACTACAAATAAGCATTTTCGTAGTGGGATTGTGGCAAAATTAAATGCCACAGTGTACTGTTTCTAATAAATTGATATATTTCCTAGCTCTCGAATATTTATCTACCCATCATCAGGGAATTGATTAGTTGAGAATTGCAGTGTCTTAAATTTTGTTGTTTCTTGTAAAAAACATTAAATTCATTAACTTGGGAACTTAGGAACTTCGTCAAAGCTCTTGTCCGATATTCAGCTTCTTCTGGTAGTACTAATTCCAAAATATATTTGATTGCACTAATTTTTCCATTAGTCAATACAATGTTTGTTTAGACAAACATACAGCGGTCAGTCCACGAACGTTTAATATTGTTAAAAGTTATAAATATATGGTTACAGAATTTACAGTTATACATTATACTTCGTGTCCGTTTTGTGAATTTTTTCAGGTATTTCTAGTCGTCGTAATTATCTGCTCCTACATATACCTCGAAGCTAATAACAATGATGTTATAGTGAAGACGATTATCGATCGCGATGTGTTTCATCATTGGAAATTGATGGAAACGAACAGAATTTGGAAATGCAACAGTTGTTGGACTCAATCAAAGTGATAGTGTTTTTAGAATAGTATAAATAAAAAAAATGCATCTAAATGTTCTTGATTCTAGGCCTCATCTGTTTTATAATTTTGGAAGAAAGATAAAATTTGACGTTTCGATTATTCTTTATAAGTCTTTATGTAAGTGCAGTAATGGTGAACCTGCGGTATTCTTTAACCAATCTACCAACTCGTTTAACAATGTCATCTGAAACGACATATTTGCGTCTTTGGCCTCCTTCATCATGCACATCATTTAAGCTTTCGACACCAATCACTCACAACATCATTACTCATGAAGTTTTTTCCATACACACGACTCATTCTCCGATGGATTTCTCCAACACTATGGCCTTCAGCCTGTAGAAAACGAATCACACTTCGCAATTAACACTGGGCGGGAGTATCAATAATGCCGGACATGTTTACGTGGCTGTAGCACAACGCCGACTGACTCTTGAATGTCAACAATGGCGGAGTGTGTAGTGCGAGAGCTTCGCAGACGCCTAAAGCGAATGCCCGCTTTCTTCTGCCGCGTAGCGTCTGCACGGAGCGATCGGCGGTTGAAAAAAAAGTCTCTCGTAGAATGTATTATTTCCAAATTAAGATATCTGCCGTTTGTTCAAAACGTGCTATTATCCTTTCAAAGTTATATTTTCCCTTTTTACTCCAATTGACAAAGGGTCAAAAGATTAACCACATTTTCTTCTATATTTGGATAAAGCAACATGAGAAGAAATTAGAATTGGGAATGAAATGTTTTTTTATTTCCACAATTCCATTTTTCAGTTTCTTCAATTGAAGCATCCACCATTTAGCATGGAAAACATTTTTTTGGCGTTATTAAAAATACTTACATCACAATTTTTTGTAAATAGGTTCCTTATTAACTGTTTTTTGCAATAATTGAAAGAAATTTGAAAAAAAATGGGGTTCAGAATGGTGAAATATGTTTAAAACGTTTGTTTAAAATTGTTTTATCCATTTAATTTTAAATTTTAGTCTACTGACATTTTTTTCGCAAATTTTAGTTTATTTTGTAAAAGGATATTCGTGGTAGAAATCAGTGGATAACTTCACACGGGTAATTATTCAGTTTAATTATATAGAATCAAAAAAAAAAAATTCCAATAAAATAGAAAGCGAATTGCATTAATTCAATTGACGTATTGGACGGAAATAATCTTCATTTTTATATGTTGTTATTTTTTTATCCTGACAACTACATCTTTCACTCTACAACATCAAGTTGTCCACATATTTAAAAACCAGTTTTTTTAACTTCACTTGTATATCCTCAAATTATTTTTTTATGTCGTCGATACTCTTATTTATTAAAAACAACCGATTAACAGCAATGTTACGTATAATAATTTGAGAGAATTTGTAGTCAAAATGTATGCAAAAACCGATATAATCAACCGAAACATAAACAAGTTTCTGTGTTATGGTTTGGAAAATTCATTTCACTCCAAGATTATTTATAATTTATTTAACTACACCATAAACAGGAGAACTTACGTAATGGTTTTACGACGATTTAAAAACTTCTCCTTCTCCAAAAAGTTCTAATACTCGCAGAAGTGAAATTAGGGTTATCGATCTATAAATTTTTTTATATCTTAAAAGCGGCGACGGTCGTCAAATTTATTATTGCCACTTTATCTTTTATTGCAATTTACTCGATTGGTTTTTGAATGAATTATAAGGACTAATGGACTATCTTATGGATTAAAGGAATTGTAGATCGTTGTTATAGTCCTTTCGTTTAGTATCAGAAACAGTTTCATCTGAATGAAACTATCAAAAGTAATACTGCTTATAGTTTTGTTTTTTATATTTATGTTAGTGAAAAATATTCTATTACTTAAGCGCTAAACCAGTCGAAACAATTTTAAAAAATAGTTTTGGGATTTTGGATAAGGTAACGATGTATTTATAAAAAAAAAAAACAAAATACGTTATTAATTGGAAGGTTATTTTATTTCACTTAGAGTTTCGGAAGTGTCACGTTAATTCTTGGATAGAACTAAACTACTTACTTCCTAAAATGAATACTTTTGGATTTTATTATCCATTCTATATATAAAGCTGTGCCTGGTTTCATGACCTGTAACTGGAAAACCTTTTTTTCTTCTTTATTTTAGGAAATACCAAAATATATTCTTTGACAAGGTTGAAATGTTTTAAAGTAGAAAACTTTATTTCCAAAATAATAAAATCATTATTATAAAAGTACAATATCTCCAAAGATTAGAATTTTTTGAAAATTATAAACAAAAACTATTTTTACAACAGAAAGACCTAAAATAAAGAACATTTAGAAGCATTGATATATCAAAAGGTCCAAGAAATTGAAGAAAAAATCGACTTAGGGGACACTCCTGCAATAGCAAGTCACTAGCAAAAAAGCTGAATATTTGTTTTTTTTATGAGTAAACTTTCAAAGTTAATAGTATTAGCTTTAAAATTATCCAAAGTTTCTTGCTCTCACAGTTTAACAATATGTTATGATCGGTAATTAATTTTATGCTTGTTTACAATAGGGTAACTAAACCTTATAAAAGGATATGTATCTGACCCCCCACAACCAAAAAACGTCAATCAATACACATCTCCTTAACAATAAAGGAGAATTCTAACTGCAAATTGAAACAAAAGTGATAAAACTGTTAAAACGGTCATCAGCACATTTGCAGGTATAAAGACGATTTTTTCAATCCCCGCAAAAATTATTTTTCTTATCAATGTCTAACATTTGGTTAATGGGCGCTGACAAAGTTCCACTTTGAGGAAGATCCACTTTTTTATCGGAAAATGTGTTCAGCGACGAAGCTCGTTTCTGGTGGAATGGATACGTCGAAAAGCAAAATTGCCGCATCTGGAGTGAAGACCAGCCAGAAGCAGTGCAAGAGCTACCAATGCATCCCGAAAAAGTCATTGTTTGGTGTGTATTACGGGCCCGTGGACTTCTCTAAAGCGACGATCGCCGGAACGTTACTGTGAATGGCGAGCGCTACCGTGTGATGATTTACGATTTTTCTTTTGTCCAAAATGGAAGAATTAGACATGCCTGACATGTGGTTTCAACAAAACTGTGCCACGGCCACGCGAAACATTGACCAAATTGAAAGCCGCCTTCGGTGAACAGTTCATGTCATGTTTGGGGTCCGTGGGGCCATTTCTTGTGGGGCCATGTTAAGGCTAATGTCTACAGGGATAAACCAGCAAGGATTGCCGCACTGGAAGCCAATATTCTAGCATTTATTCGTGAAATACCGGCCGATATGTTGGAAAGAATATGACAAAATTGGACCTTGAGCATGGGCTATCTAAAGCGGAGCCCCGGCCGACATTTGCATGAAATCATCTTTAAACATTAAATTATAATGATCGTTCTATCGATTCCAATAAAGATTTCATCAATTTTTTCAAATTTTCTGTGGTTTTTTTCTAAATAAAATCAATGATTACAGGAAATCTTGTTGTCCTACAAATCTGCTTGGAAGTCATTCAAAGTGGTTGTGAAAAATTTTTTAGGGAAACATAAAAAGTGAAAATTACAAAGAAATTGTATTTATTGGAAATGTTTCATTAGATGGGAGTAAATATGTCATTGAATATACATTTTTTGAACTCGGAATTGAGTTTTTTCCCTGAAAACTTAGGGAGTATGAGTGATGAACAAGGGGACGTTTTAAGATTAAGATTTAAAGGTTTTCGAAGAACGACATGAAGGATTTTAGAATAAAAACACGTTAGGGGAATACTATGTGTATATTATAAGAGAAACTAATTCAAATAGATATAAAAAGTAAACATTTTTATGTATTTCAATTACATTCTGGATGAGTGTACCTAAATGAATAACAAAACACCAACTTTCCACTGGAGCATGATAACTGTATAAACTAGTTTTATTAGATTCATTCTTTTGAAAATTTATGTAACGGATATGAAAGAATGGACCTTTTCCATGAAAGTCTACGCAATATCACAGAGTATTAGCCAGTTAAATCAATTTGAACAAGTAATTGAACTAGTTTGTTTGATTACAACAGAATAGCAAATGATTTAACTTTGGTATATGGAAAACAATCCCTTTGGATTATTGCCTATTTAAATGGATTGTAGTCGAACTGATATTTTGAGAACGGAAGGGAAGTTATGGTGAATATTTAGAGTACTTTTTAAAAACTAGTAAAAAGTCAAAAATGAGTACAACTTGTACGATCGTGAGCCGGTTCAGCAGGTTACAAAAAAACCGCAAAAAACCTGCAACACCGATGATCAACAAGGTGGGACTAAAAAGAGGTATAAAAAAGAGAAAAAAAAATAACGGCGTAGTACATTTATCTACTTAAATAAAATCTATGGGAAAGATCATTTTCCACGATCATTTCACCTATATTTACCTCAATAAATACTCCATTCACTTTTTTGATGAGTAGACAAGTAGTTAGTTACCTGAAACAAAAACACAAATTTTATTAAAAATCAAACTAGCTCACGTCGCTTAAATAATATAAATAATAATAAATCAATGAAAAAAAAATTCCAATAGCTTTCAAGTTTTTCAAAAACTTTTCAGGCGTGAAACCCTATAGGGAATGGAAACCGTCAGGTTCGAAAGACCTCGAATAAAGATCATAAATGGATGGGTGAGAAACCACTAAGGGAGTTTAATGGCAAAATCAGATATCTAAGATTAAGCCTAAATACGAATGTTTTCATTTTATCTGTTTCTATATTTTGATATATATTTTCTTCGGCAGTTTTTATATTCAATCTGCGATTAAATTAGATTAGCTAAGGCGTAAGGGCCGTGAATTTATCTCACTAACACTTTAATATGTACTGTTCACCATTTATATAGAAAGGACTTTTTAAATTGAGCTAATTATCTAAAGACTAGCCAGCTTAAGTCTTCTGGCTTCACGAATGTCTTTGTCTATGGACAACCTCGTAGTCTCGTAGGAGGATTCCTTGCAGAGCCATCAGAAGTTCTTTATAAGGAAGTTTACCCAACAGTGTCCATTGAACATACTAGTCATATGTGTGTGATAGATGGAACGATTCTGGTGAGATCTAACCCTACTTCGTTAGAGACTAACTTTTAGCGTTGGAAAATTCACCTATCCGGGATCACAGTATATGATAATGATATAAACAGGGTGTTCCAATTTATAGATATAATATCATCGTTAATAAAATTCAAGTTCTTACCTCTATAAACAGAGGTCCGAATGATTAAGATCTAATGATCTCAGTTGTGATATCTATCAACCTGGATCATAGAGAAACCCACGAACAGGGAGAGGAACCAGATGTTTCTATTGAACCTATAACTATAACATTTTTTGGATATTGATTATGATTATACATTTGTCGATTCATCTATTCAAATATTGTCATATTTTTCCGCAAAACAGGTGTTGACGTATGACGATGAGGTTCTCGTTCGATGAAAATCTCTCTTTAAGGAAATTTCAAAGATCAGAAACAGGAGAGTGGCACTAGAGGCCTAAAGATCTGGTGAATACGTTGTGTGGTCATCAAATTGGAAATATAATTCAGGATAAGGATGTTGGTTGTTTTCTTATTCAAATGCGTTCGCCATTTTATACTTTTTCCTTTATTTTAACAAGCAATGATATTTAATGATCACCTGATACTGTTTCACCTTTCTGAAGATAGTCGATGGACATGAAGTCAAGATTATTGGTCGCAATCACGTTTTCAGTAGATTAAAGCGACTTTGCAATCCACTGTTTTGATTGTTTTCTAGTTTGAGGAGTATAGGAGTAGGTCCAGAGTTTATTTACCATATAAACCACGCCAGAAGGCGCAAGAATACCCCTTTGGTTCAAAAGTGTGCAATTACATCCATCAGATATCAGTCAATATATGACATATGCCTTCTTTTGATATACTGGTAGCCTCTTCTATCTCTCTAACCTTAGTGTGGCTCTCTTCCTGTCGTGAACGTTGTTCATCAGTCAAAGTCACGTTTGAATTCACCAGTCCAAAATTTTACTGTCATAATTGATGATGCAGAATCGTATTCAATGTCTTACTCTTCTTTCATTTGCCTAGGCTAAACGCCCTTCGAAAACCAATATCCGGTGACTGTTCGATACTCAAGTTGTCCCATTTTCGGAAAAATCTTGACAAAGACTCACTCATACAATTGTCATACGGAACCCAAGAGTCTTAAGTGGCTGAAATTGTTGAACAGCTCTACAACAGCCGAAATTTCGAATGATCTGTTTATGAATAAGATACCTTGGTTGTAAATAGTGACAGTAATGGAAAGTTAATTACGTATATCACCAGAGCATTCAAGAATATTTATTTGTTAACATACGAGGATGGCCACTGAAGTACTTGGTCTAAACTAGAGATGGCGGTAGTTGTTTGTACACAATCTATACAGCATATGTTTCAAGACGCCATGTTGTTTAGTATTTGTTTGGCAGCCATCGATAGCGAACGTTTTCAGTGAATTTGTAAACATGGAAAAAAATGATACAATACTTTTATTGGAAAGGCGTTAGTTCAATCAATATAAAAGCTGAACTAGACCTAGTCTGGGTGAAAATGCTTCTTCGTTATCAAAAGAAAAAATATTGGATAGCAAAGTTTAAATGAGGTCGTTTGACCTGGGAAGACCAGCATCGCAGTGGTCGACCAAATGAGAAGAGGACAGGAATGTTGAAGATAATCCACTAAGTGGTAATGGATAATCGTCGACTGTGAAAGTGCGCAAGCTAGCAGACATGGTGGGCATTTGGAAAAGTGCGGTAAATCACATATTAATTGAAAATGTGGATATTAGAAAGTTGTACGTAAGATGGGTGGCGCGTTTGCTCACAATGGAATAAAAACAGCGTAGTGAAGGTGTTTGACAATGTTTCACAGAAATAAAGCCGAATTTTTGCGCCATAACCATGTATGAAACGTGGGTCCATCACTTTGCACCCGAAACAACAGAAAAATCAAAACAGTAGACTGAAAAGGGAGGAACGGCTCTAAAGAAATTAGAGACCGTTTCATCGCAGGAAAGTTCATGGTGTCGGTTTGGGGAAAAGGAAACATTATCAACGGTGAATATCATGCGACTTACTGCAACGTTTGAGCGAAGAAATCAAGTAAAAACGGCCCCATTTGGCTAAGAAGAAAGCTTTGATTCATCAAGACAATGCACCAAATCACACATCTGTTAATGCGATGACTAAAATTAATTAATTAAAGCCCCCACGGATTATTTTCTATTCCCAGACTTGAAAAAATGGCTAAGTGGTCAATTTCCAACAATGTAGAGGTGATTTCGGCTATTTTGAGGAGCTTGGCGATTCTTATTATAAAAACGGTTGGGTTTTTGTTGGGCTAGGTACTTCTGGGACTACCCTCGTAATGTAATACCATTAAAATTGATGGTTTGTTTGTCATATAGAACAATTATGTAAACATTTCAAGTTATGAGGAACACGTTAAATAATATGAAGTCAATGAGCACGATCACGAAATAAAAGTAACTCGGTGCATTGTTCGTATTTAAAATAATTTCTCACGTAGGACTTGAAGTACTAAAAATGAAAATAAACAAAAACGCATAAAACGATTTATTGAAGCGAGATTTGAAAAGCGAAATAGTAGAGTTTAAATGGAGACAAAAATTCATACAAAATAAAATCCGCGTCGTTCGTACGCCACAGATAAAACATCCGTCGAATGTTTCGTTTCCGAAAAAAAAAGTATTCACGTTTTTTTTATTAGGTATTCTTATTTTTCCTCGTAATGTCGTTTATCCCATTTGTAAATGTAAATTTCGCTTTTTTACTTCGGTGTAAACAAAATTTGAGGTCGCCACTAATCGAATGTCATCTTAAAAGTTAACAATCATTTTTGTTAACCTACATCTAAACAAAAGACGAAAAATACGTGGAATATATAAGAGATGTTAGTCGAAAATTTAGTCACCCAAGCTTGGGAAGGTACATAAGATCAAATACATTAACCCCTAGCTTATACAATGTGAAAAAGTTTTGTGAAATGTGTTTTGGAAAGTTCTAGAATGTATTAATTTGTTTTAACACAGAATTTGAAGATAATAATTTTGACAATGATATTTGAGAAACATCGATGTATCGTTTGCATCCCTAAGGATATATTAACATAACATTTCTGTGCCAAAGGGCTACTAATAAGAAAAAAATCAAGAGGGTGTAATATAAATACGGTATTTTTCCAACAGGCTTTTGTTGTTGAATTATAGGACTTAAAAATTTGAAATTCATCAAGTTTTTTTCTATTTTCAATTCCCATACTGTTCATTTGAACATATTTACAGTTTTCTTTTGAAGCCAGGGGCGGACTATTCGTAATGGTTATTCATTTAACATAATTGGAAGGATGACAAATCTCTAAGAAATTATCAAAAATGGCTTAAGTTAACTATGTTACAAAATAAAGCCCTTGTATATGGCACAATAAAAATTCATGTATCATACTTTTTGATCACGTCTCGTAAATGTACAGATTGACAATACCATATTTACCCCAATTGAAATAATTAGTGACACGCCTTTGATCTTATCAGGACGATATTGACTATATACTTGCCATTGGAGGCGGTTATTGCCTATATAATTATATTTATCTTTTTTTAGCCTGATAACAAGTGACATGAATGACACCAATATGATAAGGATGTGAAGTTAAAGATTTTAGATTGATTTAAATAGATTATTCGGTATCTCCGGAAATATTTGTCTATATCTCCTTAAAGTTATTTAGAATTGAAATACACGAAAACGGGTCACAAATCACAGACAAGTTTTGTGTATATTAAAATAGAAAATATATCCCACAGAAATGTATTATACGAGGTATATCAACAAAGTAAGTTTTGTTTAGTATATAAAAAAAACGTATACAGATATTTTTTTTGAATGCTTTTTTCATAGAAGGTACATATTTTCAACATTTTCGTGATCGTTGAAGTATTGATTATTGAATGGAAGTTTTTAGGTGTAAGAAGAGATGAAAATCGCTAGGAGCGAAGTCCGGGCTGTAAGGGGAATAATCAAACATGCCCCAGTCAAATTCTTGTAGTTTTTTTCTCACCCTCGTAGTGTGAGGTAGTACTATGTTATATAGTACTGTACTTTCTACTATATTTCAGGTCGGCGTACTATATACTGTTGAAAAAATATATAGTACTTACCAATTATATCTATACAGCGGGGGTGGCCAAACTTCTGAGATACGTGGTCTACTCCACTTTTAAAAAATCGAAGGTGGTCTACCAATCTAAATTAACGTAACATGTATATATATTTATTTTCGATAACAAGAAAAAATGGTAAATTATCTAATTTTTCCAAAAAATCTTGATAAACGCGACCGAATTTTAGTTTTTATGGCGTTCATGGTGGAAAAAGCAAAGAAACGTCGATCCAAAGTATGATTTTAAATACACTTTTTTCCGGCAAAGAATAGTTTTTAATGAATTATGTATTTTCCATTTTGCTCAATAACCTTTTGTCTTCTTTTCTTCAGCTTCATAATTCCGCGCTCATAAAATTTCTGGTCCTTATCACCAAAAAACTGCACCAGGTGCGATTGAAGGTCATCGTCATTTTTTAAAGTTTGACCATTCAAAGAATTCTGAAAAACCTCGAAATAAACGGTGTTCAGATGGTGCCAGATCAGGGCTGTATGGGGGATGTGGCATCACTTCCCAGCCAAACTCCAATAGTTATCATGGGGGAACACTAAACCTTTACGATTTGTAATTTTGGTAATTGATTTAGTTACTTTGAAGCAGCTCAAAAAATATAACACCTTTGAAATCCCACCAAACTAAAGCATGAGCTTTTTTGCTGTTTTTTGGCGATGTGGTTTGTGCTGGTTTATTGTGTTTGCTCCGAGAACGTTTTCCAGGTATGTTTCTGCACATGACTCATTTTTCATCACCAGTGATGATTTTTTTCCAGAAAGGGGCAGTTTAAATTCGTTTAAGGTGCATATCGCAAATGTTGGTTCTTGGTGTTAAATGAATTTCTTTCAATTCGTGAGGTACCCAAATATCAAGCTTCTTAACTAGCCCAAGACATGAAATATATGAATTTGATTTGGTCATCATCAACTCCAGGCAGCTGACCAGAATGTTGCTCATTATAAAGGAAAAATATTTCTTTGTGAGCCGCAGCATTTTTATTTCCTTCACGGAAATAATGAAGTGAAATTTGTCGAGAAAATTCGTTTCTGCACTCCATTCAAAATTAACCCACAACTAATAAGTTCAATACGCTCTAGTTGCTAACCTTATATTGAGAAACGTTTCCCCATAAATTAATTTCCAAATATCAGTATCGCTAGATGCACTGGATTTAAGAAATGTATCTTAATTTAATAATTTCTTCCTCGACATTGACTGATGTGGTATCTATCTGTTAAATATCTATTATTCCATATTCTCCATCAATATTGACAGTTTGATTAAATGGAAATATCATAAAATTGAGTATTCCTTCCAACTTTATCAAGTCAGCAAATTATCAAGTCTTCCAAATTGTTCAAACAAAACAACTGTTCGGCGAAATCTTCGAAGTCTCGGTTTGGATTTTCGATGCATCTTCCTCCATGTTTTTTTTTTCTTAATTAGTGATTGCTCGTATGAAATTAAAATGCGTCTTTACTATAACAAAATTTCACCTCAGCCCACCACTTTCCAAGATATCACCCTTAAAAGGTGGTGACTAAAATTGAGTTTTAATTCATTTCCTAAGATTTCCGTAAAGCGATAAATTTAAAATTCTGTAATTTTCTTGCACTCGCAAAGGACTAACTGCGAGTATTTTTTCAATATTCCTGTTACCTTATATGGGGGTGAAATTAGCATCCCTTACTACAAATAAAGTAATAATAGATAGAAAATTATAGAAATAAACATATACGAGGTCGGGCTATTAAATAAAGAGACTGGTTACGAAAAAGAGCCGCCACACACCTTTCCATACGTTTTTTCTATTAACTAAATCGGGTCCCTTTCAAAGCAGATCATTTACTGATATTTCTAACCCTTCAAGGGAATCTGAGCAGACCTGTTGACGTTTTTTAAAGAGTCAGATTTTTAGTAATTCCTTCTTTATCGGCGTTTACTGCCTCGGCAATTATCCGGATGCTCAGTCGACAATCTGCACGCACAATTTGGTTGATTTTGGTGAAGTTTTCCGGAGTTGAAACAGTCACAAGGCGACTTGGGCGTTGGTCATCTTCAGAGCTCTCTCGGCCATCACTAAAGCGCTAAAGCGCACTACTCAAAAACACGTGCACGAGATAGAGAATTGTCCCCATTGAGTTTTTTTTTAATTAAACGAGGAATTGATACGTTTTACGCCATACATGGTTTTCGGCACGAGAAAAAAAACACGTTTCAAACCGCTACTGCACAAATACTATAATAGTGACGGAAACGATCACAAATTATCAATAAAAAGAAACCGAAAGTAATCCTTAATCGTCTAAGAATTGGAGACACATTTATATTTTCTAACAAAAGAAACGGCCAAACCAGATTCACAATGAAGCATCTACTAATCAAATGTACTCAAAGTGAAGAACACAGAAGACGCTACAAGCTAGGAAAAAATTTGAAATCAATTCTCACCTAGTGAAACAGCCTTACACTTCACGATAAATATTTCTTAGTATGAAATGAAAAAAGTCATAATTATTGAAATATTCGCGAGGTCAGTAACTTGGTAACAAATAAATTATATCGAAAATATTCAGATATCTTGCCCATGCTCAGAGCAAATAAACAATGTGTAAAAAATAGATTTCATTATAATAACGACCCACATTCTCGATATATACCAAAAGAAACGTGTTCGAATTGAATTTCGCTGGTTTTGCGTAGAGCGTTCGAACAAACATATCGATTTGAATCACCATACGATAATTGGAATTGCTGTTGATTACCTAAATAAATTAAGTATTTACAATACCAATGCCATCGAACAGCATGACAAAATTTCACGTTATGGTTAACATTGGCCAACCGTATCCGAGGAAACGTATTGTTCTGAAAACATAACATGACGTTGATAAAATACTACTGAATCCTTGAAATACCGACCTCCAATTCTTTTTTAATCAAACGGGAGGGAATGTAACTTATATTTTCAATCCTGATTTTTTTTTCGTAAATACAAGCTTATTTTTTTACAGGTAATTGTTCATTAAAGTAAATGTTGTAAATGTGAAAATTTTCTACGTTTCTCCTCACCACAAAATGTCGAGCTTTGCATAGTGGGGCCGAATAATTGCCAAATAGCGGAAAAAAATCAATATCTTGAGAACGGATCAACAAAGAAACCCGGAGTTGGTCTCATTCGACTCAGAGCAAAAAAATACTTCGAGTTAAACTGCTTTTATTGGAATTTCGAAAAGAATTAAATAAATAATGAGGAATTACTTAAAATTACAAATTCAATTAAGTAGAATTTTGTAAATAATGAAACTAGGTAAGAAGTTGTCAAATCAAAAATCAAATTTATGTACCTAATCCTCATCAAATACCATACTATTGAAAAAAAAATGTTGGTGGCTCTTTAAAAACTGGGAAATTTTGTAAATTGTAACTTTTGGTTTTCAAAAGGTTGCCGACCGATCTCCAACTTGACCTCTATCACCTCAGATGTCAAATGACACAGAAAACTTGATGGATGATACACGTGATGGCTAACACCAAACATATTATCAATAACAGAATACATATGGTGAATCATAGATAATATAGAGATCGACAGATATGACACATTATGACAGCCAGTTGACACAGAACACAAGATAGATGACATATTGGACAGAACACGCCTGCGCGCGCCCTTCACCATTGATGACGTTACTTTTTTTCCAAAACTACTAAACGAAACTGTTAAAAGATAATTATTGAACATCAAAAAGCATTATAATTGAAAATTCTATCGGAACCATTCATAGGATTATAGCTTTCAAGTTTATCATTCATACAGATTGTTTTTCAATATAAGCTAATCGTTTGAATAATCATCACTAATTATCTTATCCTTTTAGGATAATTATTAATCTAAATACAAGTTGTTTATTAGATTGGCACTGGCAAAAGCTATTAAAGCGCCTTGGATACGTACTAATTCCGATTGCGTTGGGAATACAAATAATACAATAATGGAAACTTGAATTGACATACAATATACAAATAGAATTAACATTAATGTTGTTGGAATTAGAGTGAAATCCAGTTCTATGTATACGACTAAGTACCATCCAAATGTATTAATAACCAAGCTAGGTAAAGTAACCAAAACATTCAATAAGTTTGTGTATATACACTAGTTGGATATTTAATCAGTAAATGTGTTGGCAAACTCAGAAAAGTATTTTTGAGAGGTTGACAACACTTATATAGTTAGTTCTGATATCAACCATCGAAATTTTACATAAATCCGAAAGATAGATTAGTTTTAATACTCATATGAAGATAAATATTTTCGTTGTGGGGTAAATTTCTAACAAAAAGAAAATAACTCCGATCACTAATTGAAAATTATTCTCACTTGAAAAAACAATTGAAGAAACCGACGAAAATTTACTTAAATATTATCCTCAACGTGATCATACCACGGGAATGATTTACAAATGGTCTTTTGCATTTAAGAGTTGCAATTTGAACACGGATAATACTGAACGTCCGTACAACTACCCAAAAGGTCGAAAGAACCCAACAATCCCAACATCTACAGCGTAAGACTTCTATTACTATCAGATTCTCTAGGGAGAACGTCTCTAGATCTGCAAGAACGCTGTTTATCTGGGAGTGGGATTTACTAACATTCTTAATTGAACGGTTTAATCAAAACGCTCGGAAGAAAATTCGTACTCCAGAAGTACAAAACATGCGTCTGATCTAAAACCGAAACGTCAACTACATCCAACCCAATCACCTTTTCGAAAAACGAAAAAAAACCATCGTTTATGTCAATACAGACCTAACTTCAATTCCGAGCAGTTTAAATCACCTACCAGTCCAATTTATTACCATTGAATCGAGCAGTGTTTTTCCTAAAAACTTCCTTCACGCCCCGTAGACTAATAGACGATCTTTGTCCTCAAAACCAAAGAGGAAACTTCCTTATTTCCCCTTAGTTACTACTTAGGCGATAATTCCTACATCTCCATTAAGTAAATCCTGAACCAGTCTCCTATACTCGTCGGTGTTACAAATTTTTTGCAGTTCTGTAACCTTGTGAACTCGTTCATTACAGCCGCAGCTGTAACTGCCCTAACAACACTTTGGTTCGTCGTACTATTTTGTTTTGCTGTAATTTATTCTTTCTTCAAACTCAAGAATTTAATTCTCTGTACGATAGATAGCAGACATACAATGAAGATCGATGGTAATCGCACCATCATCGACTAACACTACTGGATACAGTTTAATAGCCACAGCATAAAAAGGAATAAGAAGATCAAAAAAGACCAGTTGGATAATAAGAGTTACTGATGGATACCAGTCCCATGGATAGAAGGAAAGACCCAGAAAATCTTGTTGAGAAAATGTCGAGGAAGCAACAAGGAAGGAAGATTCAGATGATGCCGACTGGGAGGAAGCAGATAGATGAAGAAGACGATTCAGAAAGAGGTAGCTGTGAGAAATGTTCACATATCCTGGTAGTTACCATCAGTGTTGCCAGTGAGGTATGCAGTCACATGCCAGCAAATAATTTATTTGTAGATAATATAACACAAAGTGACAACAGCGCAATATTCTGTAGCAAATCCATGTTGACACCTGAATATGTGTGTAATGAAAATTGTGGTTAACCTGCCATCAGTCATTCAATCCTTTGTGAACAGGCGGAAAACTTTGCTATAAAAATTTTACTGGCTTCGCATTAATTCTCTCGATTATAATTTTGTTGAACAATTTTCTTAGAACGACAGTATTATCAAGATAAACTTTTTAATGTAGCGAAGCTGCTGTTTCAAGTCGGTTTTATAGGTAATAAAAACATAAGGTAAGTAGCGTTTGCATATCCAGATACGATCAGACTAATTGGTTTTTAAAATATTTTGCAAATAGGCATAGAGAGAGATAGAGAAATGCTTTATTGTCAAAAAATTGTTACAAAAGCTTGTAAAAACTAAAGAATAAATATGTAAATAACTAAATAAAGCTAAAACAAATAAAATTTACATGATCTTAAATATTCCGTGCCTTATATTATTCTCCTCATATTTAATGCTCATTTATTATTATCTCTGACCCCCTTACTTTGTTGTGCTTCTTTTTTTTAATCGCTTACTATCTAAATTTTTGAAAAACTTACAAAATTTTTAATATTTTTGGCTGAAATCTTCGTCGCTTGTATATTTACGCATCGGGTTCCAAAACAACGAAGTGGTGGTTACAATCTTTGTGTTTATTGTAGCATGAATGAAGTCAAAGAAGAACCTTGTGGATGGGTTACTCAAAAGGGGCCCCTTAAAACTAGAAAACCCGCATCATCGATAAGTCGTACACGCATTGATTCTATCTATAGTTTATTAGCAAACGCTCGCTTTAATACCAGAAGTTATATTTGGACGGTCCTTTCTTTCTCTCCTGAGACGCATAATAATTGTTTAAATTTATTCTCAATAATTTGATTATGAAACAGGTCGTTTATATTTACTGTTTCTGGTTTGTGACCTTTGATTTTCTCTTAATTCCCATACAGTTTTTCTTTTCCTGTCTCAATCCTCTTTTACAATCTGTTCTTAAGTGTCTTCATAACTTTTTCGATCCCTCGCTATTAAGAATTACATCGTCAGCGTATTTTATTACATGCCCTTGTATGTATATGGATATTGGGGCATCATATACACTACGACCCTATAGTGTCTCCCTCTGTTAATCCCACTTCTTTTTAAAAGTCTAGAATGTGGAATGGCTTCAATTACCAAAGCTCCCAGGTGTAGTGCTCTGGAGAGAATTTGGATAGAGGTTCCGTTCTCTGTGCAACAAAATCTGCAGACCGTATATCTGCTAGGTCTAGCGCCTTCAGGTGTTTGTTGAGGCGACAGTGCCCCGATAAAACTTCTGTTAGTTTTCGTAGATTGTACTTACTTAGGTTGATACATTCAGTATATCTACTCTGGTTATAGTTTCCCAGAAGAGTTTTTGCCTGTCTCGGCCCCTGTAGGTTATCAAATAATGTCTAACGAAATAAAACAAAATATAAAAACTGAAAAAATTTATTTCAACAGTCATTAAAATAAAATAGTTAAAAAGAATTGGTAATTGAACAAACATACTAGAAAATAACCCTAGAAAACCTCTATTCGCATTCGCAGTTTTCAAAAAAAAATAATATGGATTTATAAAATTTCCGCTTGTTCAGATGCTGAAATATCTAAAATTCCGTAAAAATAAGGCATAGTTCAACGTCGACTACTTCGTTTAGTCGTTTTATTGTGACAAAGTTTGTCGATCACATCCACTCCCAGATTTGGGATCTCGTATACACAGCGACCCAAAGGATCCATTGCGTCCCCCTTTCTTGCTGCGATACTAGAGAATCCAGTGTTTACAGCTGATCCATCATTCCCACTTCTTCTAAAAAGTTTAGAATGTGGGATGGTTTTAATTACCAGAGATCTTCGTCTTCTTTTTCAAACGCTACCAGGTGTAGTGCTCTGGAGTTTCTTAGTGTTTCACACTTCGAGAGAATATGGATTGAGGTTCCGTCCTCTGTGCAACAAAATTTGCACGTCGTATTATCTGCCAGGTCTAGCGTCTTCAGGTGTTTGTTGAAGCGACAGTGCCCTCATAAAACTTCTGTTAGTTTTCGTAGATTGTTCTCACTTAGGTTGATACTTTCAGCAGATCTACTCTGGTTATAGTTTTCCAGAAGAGTATTTCCCTCTCTAGGCCCCTGTAGATTGTCAAATAATGTCTAACGAAATAAAACAAAATGTAAAGAGTGAAAAAATTTATTCCAACAGTTATTAAAATAAAATAGTAAAAACGAATTGGTAATTGAACAAACATACTAGAAGCTAACTCTAGAAAAACTTCACAATTTCCAAAAAAAAAATGATTTTAATTTATAAAACATGGATTTTCCGCTTGTTCAGATGATGATATATCTAAAATTCCTTCTTCTGGAATTGAAATATACTTCTTTTTCTCCATATATAAGATCAAAACATTAAAAAATATTTTCAAGAATCAACTGAGTAAGCTGGGATCGTTTATGACCCGCCCAGAGAGTTAACGAGTTATAAGTAAGATGAAAGTTACTAGGAAGTGACTTTTTGTTCATAAAAAACTGACGTTAGGGTCAACCTTACCTTACGCAGTAGGGTTTAACTTTCAATTATTTATTTTCTTATGTGTCTAAATCCAAATTCATTACGTGGTTGATAATTTTTTAGGTAAATATTTACTTTTCAACCCCCACTTCGCGGGGGGTTGAAATTTCAGGGCATGGTAGGAGTAATTGTCCACTTACAAATATCAAAAAATCAGCCGTCGTTCACCATTAGAAATAAAGTTATGGAGGGTTAGGTTAGGTTAGGTTAGTTTTATTTCACCCCGCACTTCGGAGGGAGATGGGGTTGCTAAGAGTGGATGTCTGGAGCATCCTGGAAACAGGATTCGTCGGTCAACCCCTAAAAAAATTTGAGAATAGTTCACGATCTTGAACAAGTATAAGAAATTCACACAAAGTCGTCATGACTGTTCCATTGATATTGATAAACTAAAACAGTTTGAAAAATCTTTACTCTGTCCATGAGCAATTGTATAGAATTTCTGAGATTACATATATAGTGTTGAAATGCCAATTTTTGCAATATTTCAATCTTCGTAGTGGGACACACACACCCTACTATCACCTGTAATTTTAACCCCCTCCGAAATGGGGGTTGAAAAGTAAATATTTACTTATTTTTTAATTTGTTAATCATATATTGATTCTTGATGAAATCATTCCTTCATCTATATTTATTTTTTATTTTATTCATTAGTTAACAAAATTTTTAGATTATTTTTTATACGAAACCTATGGAAAAGAAAAAAAAATATCTGGTACATCTGCTGAAATTATTAAACTACTCCGACGTGACTGTGTCTGGGTACGTTTATGGAACTCGTTAAAAAAACTTGCTTGGTCGGCTGAACAAAACAAACACGTCAGAAACGTAGATGCGTTTTCATATAAGGAAGCCAGATGCACTAAAACTAGCACTGGTACAACAACGGAGCGTTTGTTGTCATCAAAAACTCGCCCGAAGGAGATAACCAAAATACTACCTACTTACCACTGTGTTGAACACAAATATTTTTCTTCTGAATCATTGCAACGTGAATCTTATATTTGGTAGAAATTGATACGTTTCTTAACGAAATTCATTATAAGATACTTTTCATGGTTATATACAGAGCGCGACTAAATTATGGAACAAATTCATTACTTGGCAAACAATTTACTTTTAAAAAAAATTTGAAATAAGTCGATTATTGATTTCAAGTGCATCATCTAAAAGATTTTTAGATAAATTATTAAATAAAGGAATCGTTGTTTGATTTATATTTATACGCAGTGAATGAAAATGATTTTATTTTTCATTTTTTGCTAGTGCTGTTAAATACGTAGTGAGGTCGATGAGTTCTTAGCGTAACGTAAAAATAAGGGTTGTAAATAAAACAACTTATTAGTTTTCATTATATTACATCTGCCTCTATAAAAATATGATGCATTTTTAGAGGTAAAATATTCATACACTGCGTTTTTAATTTTATTATCGTTGTTACATCTGGTAATTTTATACTATCGCGGTCCCCTCGTTTTTCCGCTCTGGAAAATCGAAAAATCACCCGATTTCGATGAATTTTTTGTAAAATCTTCGTTTTTACGGCGGATGTACAAAAAAAATTATGGGAATAAAAAAAAAGAAAACTTATATTAGTTTCAGGGCTTTAAATGTTCATGAGAATGTACTCAATCACGTATAATTGTTGATAACTTTGTTCCAAATAATCGAATGAAGTTTTTATAGTTTTTTTCATAATCTACACAAAAAAAAACGGACAAATTGAAAAAAAAATTATACAGAAATATTGATTTATCATGTTTTTACAATTAAAAATAATAAAAACTTCTCTTAAAATTGACATTTTCTCACACATAATCGTTTGTACCTTTTTGTACCTTTTTTATTAAGTAATCATTAAAGTTATATGTACAAAAACATTCTTAAAATCACTTATTGTAATCAAGTGTACAATTTAACTTTGAAAAATTGAGAATTTTCACCATTAAAGAAATGGTATATTACTAAGGTTGCTGTTAGAGATAAAGAATGAATAAACAAACATTTTTTAAAATATTTTTTGTGTAGATTAATAAAAAAATATATGAACTGCGTTTGATGCTTTGTAAAAAACTTAAAAACGATTATATGCGAAGAAGTGCGTTTATGATCACATTTAAACTCATAAAATTATATGAAATCTCCAGGTGAGATATTTCCCATATTTTTTTTCATAAATTCGCCGTAAAAACAAAGATTTAAAAAAAATAGTAGGCGAAAGTATAAAATTACCTTAAATCTTTATCCTTCAGCTCGGCCTTCAGCTTTGTGATCAAAAAATAATCGAACGCGGCCAGATCGGGGCTATAGGGTGTGTGCTCAATCTCTGGGAAGCCTCGTTCGTATGCAATAGCTTTGGAGAACAATGTGGACTGGAACTCAATGTTCGTGAAGACATCGCAACTCAACTACCTTAGTAATTCAGATAATATGCTTCGTTCAAATTTAAATTTGATTCCTTAAAGTCAATCAAAAGGATCCCTTCGTAGTCCCAAAATATAGTAGCCATCACTTTTTTGGTTATTTTGGCACTCTATGGAATCTCTTTTGGATGTCTTATCACCCGTTATAATTGACCCGATTTCACTTTCTTGGACCTCACTATGAAGCAATAAAAATTTATTGTTTTATGGGGAAATTATCGTCATGGGAACTCCCACACGTGGCTTATCTTCTAATGATTCTCAATCACCAGCGAAACAACTTGGACCAATTTTCAATTTTTGAAAATAATGGGACAGAAGTCACCGTAAACAGCCTCTATTCAGTTTATCACAAAAAAAAAAACTTGATTTAGAGGTAGTTCGAAATCTTTTATAATAAAATGATCGAAGGAACAAGTTAAAACTTTGTATGAAACTTGTTTCTTCTGGTGACTTTTATTGAACTTATGTTTTAGTAAAACAAGACTAAAGAAATACCCTAAAAGAAAACTGGAATTAATTGTTATAAACCAAGTTGCTAGTAATCAACGAAAATTATTGAAAAAAAATCAATTGTTAGTTCTGTTAGACACACCTCTTAAGTAAAAAATTCTCAGTAGTAAATTATATTCAAGAACAAGATAGAAATGTTAAACTTTTATGGGAAAACACGAATACACAGTCATCAATAAGTTGGAGAGAAAAATTTGGAGGAATTTGTCATGTTGAAAATTTATATTCAAAATGCTGTACGTCCTAGAAAAATTAATATTGTAGGTTTTTACCTTTTATACAAATGGCAATCAATAAGTTTCCAAGAAAATGAAATTCATATTACATATCCTCCATAAACAGGGTGTTTCTAAATTCATGCGACAATATTCAAGAGGTGATTGCTCAAGAGAAATTAAGATGCGTCTTTCCTATAACAAAATTTCCGATATATCAACCTTGAAAGGTGATGACTAAAATTGAGTTTTCAGTTGTTTTTTTTCTAAAATTTCAGTAAAGCTGGAAACTTTTTGAGTGCACGAAAATTACAGAATCTCAAGTTTCTAGCTCTACTTTAATTTTAGAAAAAAAAAACAACTGAAAACTCAATTTTAGTCACCACCTTTCAAGGGATGAGCTGAGGAAATTCTGTTATAAGAAAGACCCTTCTCAATTTCATATGAGCAATCACCTCCTGAATTTTGTCTCATGAATTTAGAAACTCCCTGTATAAAAAGGGAAAAATAAAAATCAACCAACAGTTATACAAAAATTAATGTGTCAGCCTCTTATTAGCGAGGGGGCCACAAGAAAAAAAGGCAACTAGAGCAACACGTCAGCGTTTTCAGGAAAGAACAATCAGGATTTCGGAAAAGTATCACTTTCGGAAAGTTACAAAATATTGGTTTGTATACATATTTTATCTTATTAATAAACTATCCTATGCTAGGCCGGTAAGTTTTTCAAATATGTTTTGAATTATTTGCATTTTTTCAAATTTTATTACCAAAGGACTGACGAGAATTGCAGAGTACTGATTAAAAACACTTTTTCGTAGGAAAAAATAAGATTTAATGTTACTTTGAGTATTTGCGAGTACAAATAGCTTAGAATCTAATCAAGGCACATAACTTAAGAATTAAATCACATTGAACTTTGGGTATTTATTATACTGCAACAAAAATAATGCTTCTGATTATTAAAAGTAGTGGACTTATCAAAAAAATTACTTTTCAAAAACGTCAATCTTCTCTTTAAATTGGTAAAAATTCTATTTTCTTTTGTAACCAGGCTTGGTACAGGAAGTTTTTTTATTACTTGGTCTATTGGTGCATCTGACACATCGCTTTCGTTTATGAATGCTATATATTAATAGACAAAGAAAGTGAATTGGGGTGCCCAAAAAAGCAATGGAAAGAAAGAACGTTGGAGATAAACGGATTAATATTGTTACGAACTCGTCCACAACATGGACCACGAAGCCCGTCCTGTTGGGTTATAATAAAAGTCTAAAATTTGTTCCTTTCTTTACTTTGTAGAGTTCTAGACCGAAATAAAAAAGTATCCGATGAATTTTAATAAATTAGAAAAGTAGTGATAAGTTTATTATTATATAAGTTAGTTAAGTCTCAAGTAAGTGTTTAAATAAATTACCACAACGCTAAAAAACAGTTTAAATAAATTAGAAAAATACAAAAGCAAAAGATTGAAGGAAGATTACGGCCTATCGCCCAAACTTTTTTACATTCAGTACTTGTCAAAAATTCCCTACTATCTCTTTTCTTGTGATACTTAGATTGATTTGGAAATTTTGAAGCGTGACATGTGCAAATCCAACAGAGTATATTGCAATCACTACTGTTCGCGGATGATTGACAAATATTTGACAAAATAACGGTGAAAACCAACAATAGAATCATCGTGGAAAATGTGTAGTCAAACCGCCTCCTTAAATTAAAGATATTCATTGTTTTGTGTGAATTACGGAGGCTGCACTATCATTTACAAAATTTAGTGCAATAGAATCCAAACGTGGCTGACAACAAGCATTCGAAACTGCCACAACGAAGGATTCCATCGAAAAAAAAGGTCACCAAATGGTAATGTATGATGTCTGATTGAGAGACAGAAACGGCTATTGGATATCAAATCAACGTATTTGCTACATATACCCGAAGAATTAGACATGCTAAAAACGGTCAAGATAGTGTATTGCTCTGAAAAAGGTTTTATTGACCAGAAAAGTGATCGTGGCCGTTTCTCTTTGCATCTACTATGTTCATCGACTATATTTAAGAAATAACAAGAGAGAAAGCGGCCGCATTTGAAGGAAAAGAAATTACCTTCCGCATTCACCTGATCTAGCCCCCGGCGACTTATTCCTGTTTCCTAACCTCAAAGTATCAATTGCAGAAGGGAGATTTTCATTAGACGGGGACGTAATCGCATATGCGAACGCCTATTTCAGGATTAAAATGGGTAAACCATCACCGAAAAAGGTTTAAAAAGGCTTTTCGTTAAAAAATAAATAAGATTACGAACAAAAAATGCCTTGTTCTATTGTAAAGTCGGAAAGTTTGAGACAACCCTCGTACATACTTCGTATCTATCTACTCAATATCCGTCAGTAATGACGACAGTTTCTATTTTGAAAACATAATAGTGACATAGGCATTAATTAATCTCGAAATGTTATTACCGTTTCAATTATATCCCGGATTCGAAACGTTGCTTTGAAACTTTTATAAATTCATCGACAACCGTTCTGGAAGTTACAGAGTCGTTGCCTTCGAGCGATTAAAACGTTATTTGGGGCGATATAAGTGACATCACCGACGGAGGGGACATAATCGGGACGTACTTCATCTACCAATTGGTCTTAATTGATAGAATGAACTAGGAAAGCAGATGCAAATTTTATACTGACGTTTCGTTTGGTTTAATTCAATTTGTACACTCACACTCGACTTGGTAAGAAATTGATGCGTAAATTAGTAAGTTATATTAAGTTATACAATAGGTTCTTTTTTTGCTACAATAACGTCTCGGATTACCTAATTTTTATCTTATATTAAAGTGACTGTAAGGAATCATAAATTTACGTACCTAACTTCAAGTTATTGTTTTGGTTAAGATTTATTGTGAATCGATCGTTCTCTAACGGGAACCAACGTCGTAGTTAAGCGATTCCATATGTACCTTAGACACTGTGGCCCTAACGACCATAAATATAATTAACTTCTTTAATTTCTTATTTCTTAGACCTTTTGATATGTTTATGCTTCAAATGTTCTTGATTTCAGGTCTCTTCTGTTTTAAAATTAGTTTCTTTTATAATTTTTTAGTGACAGATGAAATTTGTAAGAAATTATATTTTTTTGCCCATGATAAGAGACCAGAAATATCGATTAAGTTGATACATATACAGATTGTCCCAAAAAACTAAAATTGAGTATTGAAAATATCATAAAATACCAGTGATGCGATAATTTTTGTGGGGTGTTTATTATGTGGAATTTACCGTATATATCGATCAAATTTAATCCTTCTTCGGCCTCACAAACCCCTATAATGACAGATGAGTGGAATAAATATGAATGTAGAAAAAAACATAAACGAAAAGGGTTGCCAACTGAGGTGAGTAAGGGGGTTGAAAAGCTACAAGATTTTATTTCGAGGAAAAAATTGTTTAATGGAATATGTCTTACCTCTAATTCGTTAATCAAAATCTGATAAACTGTTCTTCAACCATAGAAACACCTGGGATATTAATTAAGTGATCTTAGTCTGTAGATTTTAAGTCGCTTCTCGAATCTGTGTTGTCGATTCTAAAGGATTCTAAAGTTATAAATCCATAGATCTCTAAGTTTAACAGAGCAAAATATTTGTGAAACTGTGTTATCATTATCAAATTTATTTTTCTATCGCTTCAAGTGATGTTTTTAGACCAGCGAAATGGAATATCCTCACACGACCCCTGTGACCATTTTTGAATAATAAAAATAAACGAAAAGTACAATAATATCAACAAATACTTCATATTGAATGCACATACATTGAAACTTGAAATATTTACAAACATACTTATCATTTCCAGATAACGTCCTCAATATAACACAAGCTATAAAGTGAATGGATCCCATTCATAAACAAAAGTTCAAGAATAAACAGGCCAGAATTTCGAAGCGTTGAAATTCGAATTTGCAGATACATGCACAACTTATAGGATACGAGGGTTGCTTTTTGAGATTTTAGTTATGGCAACACTGGTGTTAATATGTCAAATCTGACCACCATTACTAAAATTTGACATTTTTAATGGTGGTTTTAATACTCAGACGGTGTTGTCATATTAGTGTTATTTGAGTTGTTTACAGATACTTTAAACATTCATCTTGGTAAAAAAAATGGAAATTAAATAGCGTGCGACTTGTTTCGACTTTTGGTGATGAAGCACCATCTCCGGACATTGTAATTCACTGGTTTTCCTCATTCAATCGTGCTCACACTTCGCTACAGGATTAATTTAGTGAAGGCCGACCAAAATCAGGTAACATACCGTGAGATTGAGACATACTTGGGTATTATTTCCACTTGCATACATTCAATATTGCAGGAACATTTGGCTGTCAAGAATATTTGTCCGCGTTGGATACCGTACAATTTGACAATCGCTCAAGAAAAGCTCGCGTCGATTCGTACAAAAACCTAACCAAGAATACCAGAAAAGTTCATTTTTTTTATGAAAATTTATTAAATATTTGAAGCGATAATCCCCGTATTATTTTTTTGGATAACCCAGTATATTGTTGACAACAAATATCTGAATAAATAAAACGATTTTAATAATCAAATCTCGGCAGTATTAACATGATATACAGCAAACAATCTAGTCACGACCAGTCCCACTGACTACTTAAAAATACATAGTCAATTAATGAACTAATTAGTAAGCAAGCTGCTAAGGATTCGGCATTTAATCACAGATATTATTGTTGATTTATTTGCGTAGCTTGTTCGGCTTTCAATACACTCGTTAATTTTATTACAATCTAAAAATATAAATCGAAGGATCGCGTATTTTTCCGTTGATACAATCTATTGTCTTTTTTTTATCATTTGTTGTTGATCGGTTTAATGTAATTCTTCTTGAGTTTATTCACGATACAATTTATGGTCATATTGTTACGAACCAGCCCACTGATATAAATCGTTAAGCCGGTCCTGTTCTAATGGGTGATCTGAATTAAAGTTTGGGAGATGTTTGTATTTATTTTTTATAACCTGTTTACTTTTTCTGTATCCGTTTCTATAGAGACAGTTTCTAATAAGGCCGTTTTATTTTTTTTTAAGGCAAACTAAAGAGTTCCAGAAGTCGAAGGATTTGAATTGTGATTTCGATATATGTAGCAGTTCAACAGTGGGTTCCAAATAACTACCGTCCAATTACTTTAATCCCAATCATTACCAAGGTCATGGAGGAAGTCGTTAACAAACAAATCTTGAAATATAAGGAGTTTTACAAGATTTACGACAAGGATAAGTCATCTGAACTATGCCGAAATATCTCCCAATAGATATCCCGATATCAAGCCTTCTGCTTTATATGCCGGATCTTGCATAGTGCGATTTTCTACGGTAAAGTTTACATTTAAATTTGAATAATGTGAAGTTGTGGAAGAGTATGTCCTGAAGAAGACTTCCAGGACTATTTCAATCAATGGAATGGTTCAGGCATTTCTGGAGGCGTGAGAAAACTGAAGAAACTCGTTGGCAGCAGTGTGTAGATGCGGAAGGGTGCTACTTTGAAAACTTCTAACCGTTTGTACTATTTTCATGAATAAATATTTAAAAAAAAACAGCTAATGAAATCTAAACGTGAAAAAATATATTCGGCCTCGTATTTGTTTCCTGCGTCAGACCTAACGCACCGGAAAAGTACAAATTTCAAGAAGGGAAGATGCATAATACAATCTTTGTTAGATTAGTCTTTCCAGTAGAAAGCTAGTACCCTGTAGGCGGTAGGGGGCAATCAAAATAACAATAAAATAATCTCTATTCGAATATTTGAAAAATAAAACTACTCCATTAAGTTACGATTCGATAATAATTAAATTTAATCTCGATATCATTTTAAGTTTAATGACATCGGATATAACATCCAGTAAGGGAGGCTGATATAATTTGTAGGTTAATTAAGACTGTTGTCAGTAATTGCTAGAATTAGTTTATTCATTCTATGGTGATACCGAAGGGAGAACCCCTAAAATTGAGCGGTCAGCCACAATTAACTCAGTAAAACAAAGGGTTGTTCCAGATTTACAGTCCAATCGTTGGAATTTGATCCTTCAGGAATTCATGGTATATATTTATATTTTTTTTCATTAATTTCATTAAAGATTTTGATGAATGTTAAGTTTCCTTTTGGCAAAATTGACTAATGAAATTAATGAAAAGAAATCAGTTCATATAACCTTCACAAACAGAACAGAAAATTTTCCTCCTGTAACATTCAAGAATTAACAGTTAAATCACGCAATTACAGCAAATTGCTCAAGTCCATCTGGACAAAAGGTATCCAGTTATGGGATTCTGGATGGTATTCAGTTATGGGATACCACAATCAACTCAAATTTAGCCATTGTGGAAAGATTACAAAGTAAAGTGTTTCGAATGATGGTGAATACCCAGTGGTATGTTCCAAATGACGTAATTGCGCATGATCTAAGTAACCACTGAAAAAAGACATTCCGAAGTATAGTGGAAAATTAAGTAAACGTGTCAAAGTGCATCTTAATGTGTTCACTAACCTACTTATGGAATAATTAGTTTTAGTTTTGATTAACCAAAAATATCAGATTACATTCAATTGAACAATCCCCTCCGTTTTCTTTAACCAGTCATACCAAATACTTATTGTCCTCCACAAGGACAGATTGTATAATAGATGGTGTTAAAAAAAGTTTCCTTTTGGACCATAAGGGATAAAAATGCACTCGGGATATAACTTCTAACTGGCATACCTAATGAACAAATGGGCGTACCTATTTGACACAATATTATCGCTTTCGGGTAGCTAACAAAATACAAGAATTACGTCAAAAACAATTGAACAATCCTAAAGTTCCGACATGGGGTCTCGGACGTTATTTTTTAATAGGGTGATGCAACTGTCACTGTTAATTCCCACGTGACTTCACATTTCGATTTCTAATGGCCTGTAAGATAGCCAGATCTACAGCCACGTGACTTATTTACTTGGATTCCAAAGTTTACTGTTGTGAGCCTCGATTACTCAAAGATACGAAAGTTGTTAGGAAAGTTTTGTGATGTTTGACAAACATCCGACCTATTTTGCTTAAACCGCGACAGAATTTCTGAAAATGCGTTTTGGGTATATAGCAAATGCCTAATTTTGATATTCCGATAGCCTCTTTAATCCGACAATGGTACAGTACCCTTTGATGATTTCAACACTGGTTTTCGCAGATTTAGTCCATGTCGACGCTCGTCGTCATTCAGGCATGTACAGCCACTTTGAAATCAGCTACACAAAATTTTACGGTAGTAAATGATGATGCAGAGTCTCCGTTTAGTGTATAATTCCTCCTTCATTTGCGCGGGCATAATGCCTTCCAAAAATAGATATTTAATGACAGCTCGATACTCAACTTTTTCCATTTCCAAAAAAATCGTCAGAAACGAAAAAAAATATGCGCAAATATGTTTCCAAACACCCCTCGTATAACAGCTGCAATACGTGAAGAAATCACAAAAGTGACGGAGCACTTTTAATTGAGTTGTCTCCTTAATTTTTTGATAATACTAAAATATTCGTGTGATCAAAATTAAATAATTTTGAAATACATGCATTCATGGGCGTTTGTCATCTTAGGGTCGAGGAATATACATAAATACCAAAACAATATACACAAGATTATATACAAAACGGAAAACTAAACTAGGTCGCGAGTGCCGAATATCTAGAAGCTGCGTAGCTCCGCCGAGATCTGTTTCGAGACAGAATAAACTTCGCTTTGATTAGAAACGACTCGCTTGGGTTAGTATAAGTATGTTGGTTTTCCCTTATACGTGTACGAGGATGCTATTAAGACATTACGAAGTTTATAAAAGAAAAGAGGCTTGGAATCCCCAAAAAGAAGGTATCTTGAGATTTCCTGGGTCAGGTATTTATCAGACGGATCATCGTTTCATTGAGGAAACTGTGTATGGCACCTGGCGTGGATGCCATACGTTCTTTTCGTACTCTTTGTAAAAGATTGGGTACCTAAGAACACCTGAAAAATAATGATAATAATTAAATTAACGTTACCTTTATTATCTATAGAGAAAATTCCAATTCCATCTCCTCCTCTAATGGAGTACTCTATTGTGCTGTCCCCTCCGGGCGGATCCGAATCCGTCGCATTAACTTGCATCACAAAACTGCCTACGGGTAAATTTTCCGTCACTTTTCCCACTAAAACGAAATCACTAAACTGCGGAACGTACATATTTTCATTAACATCCACGACGTTTATAGTTACACTAGCTTCCGAAGACAACGAAGGATTTCCTTTATCTTTCGCATATACCACTAAACTATGTACTTGTCTTTCCTCGAAATCTAGCAATTTCGTCGTACGGATAGTACCCGATAAATTATCTATTCTGAAAGCTTCGTCACTATCGCTGTCTTCCAAGGAATAAAGCACTTCACCTTCGAGCCCTAAATCCGGATCCGATGCTGTAATTACAGCTACTACGGTTCCTTTAGGTACATCCTCGCGTATTTTAACCACGTAATTCGGCAAACTGAATTTAGGAGGATTATCATTGATGTCATCGATGGTGATTCTCACTAAAGCGTCTGAATAAAGAGGAGGGTTATCGGGACCTTTACCTCCACCATCTGTCGCTCGTATTTTTAATTCGTACAAATCCTGCCGTTCTCTATCTAAACCGTTAGATACTATGAGTACTCCCGTTGTTGGATCTATATAAAAATCTTTCGTATCCGTTATTAGGGAGTAAGTGATTTTAGCGTTGTCGCCTTCATCGGCATCAGTGGCGTTTACGCGAAATATAGCCGTGCCGTTCAAGGCGTTCTCAGTCACACGAAAACTCGCCAACGTTTTTTCAAATTTGGGAGGATTATCGTTAACATCCAATACAGTTATAGGAAGTATACGAGAAATAGATTTTTGCGGTTTCCCCAAATCGTATACTGATATATTTAGAAAATATTCCGTGTCTCTTTCTCTATCTAAATACCCTATAACTTTCAATTCCCCCGTTTCCATGTCGATACAAAATTGCGAACGCAAATCACCGTTGGATATTCCATAGAGCAGTTTTCCGTTGTAACCCAAATCTCTATCTCGAGCTCGTAACCTGATTAACGTCGTACCTAAAGCAACCGATTCGTTCACTTTAATTTCTACGGGAAAATCCAAGAATTCCGGGGAGTGCACATTGAGGCCGTAACGTGTAGGCATCATTGGAAATTCTTCTTGCGTCGAAGGCTTATTGTTATTTTCCGCATCAGCGAGAATTTCAGTTAGTTTTCTAGCCACACCGGTATCCTTGCAATCGAACTGTTCACTTTCGTCATTATTAAACGATTTTAACATCTTATTCTTACCGTTGATTAATTTGAAACGTATTCTCGTTATATCGGCGAAATGTGTGTTATCCGTGGCGGTTACGTTAAGTTCTCTATCGTTTACTTTAATTTGGTTCAGATCGCAACTAACGCTAATAGTTCCCGAGGTTGCATCGATGGAAAAACAACCGTCTTCGTTTCCGGATACGATGCGATAACTAATTATATTTCCCGCGTCGAAATCGATAGCCGATAGAGTTATTATTTCGGTTCCGATCGGTACATTTCTCGAGACGTGTCCGAAGCAATCGATTTTTTCGAATTGCGGTCTATTATCGTTGACGTCTCTAATTTTAACAATTAATTGCATCTCGGTTTGTCGTCGGTACGGTAAACCCCAATCGGAAGCTCGGATTCGTAGCGTATATTCCCGTCTCATGCTTTCGTAATCTAACAGCATCGTAGTTTTAATGACGCCGGAAAAATGGTCGATTTCGAATGGGACTTTATTAAGATTGGCAATTAGATAAGAGATGTAAGCGTTTTCTCCTCTATCTTTATCTTTGGCGTGTACAGATGTAACTGAAGCTCCGGCTGGCATGTTCTCGTCTATCCATACAACAGTTTCCGATTTTTCGAATATGGGATCGTTATCGTTTTTATCTTCGACGTATATTTTTATTTTGGCGGACGATTGTTTACGCGTCGCTACGTTTCCTTGGTCGATGGCGGATACGGTGAGACTGTAAAATTGTTTACTTTCGGCGTCTAGCGGTACCGCGGTGTACAACATTCCAGTTTCGGAATTAATGCTAAATTCGCCGCCTTCGTTACCTCCTACGATTTCTAAATATACTTGGGCGTTTTTGCCTTCGTCTGCGTCTGTTACTTTTAATCTTATTAACGGTGTGTTTATTGGAGCCGATTCGGATACTTTTATATCGTAAATTTCTTTATTAAACACCGGAGCGTTGTCGTTAAAATCAGCTAATACCACGGGTACGGATTTATAACTTTCCTTGGGTGGTATACCTTTATCGACGGCTCTTAATTGTAGAACGTATCCGTTGGGCGCCGTTTCGCGATCTAACAATTTTAAAACTTCTATATTATATTCACCCGGTTGTTTAGTGGGTTTAATTCTGAAATGTCCATCGGGATCTCCGTCGACTATTTCCAAACTGGCTATTTCCCCGTGTACGCCGCTGTCTTTATCCGATACGTTCACTATAGCGTAAATATCCGCGTTCGAGTTTTCAACAATCTGCGGATGTCTTCTGATTTTTATTTCGGGCGAATGAAAATTAACTTTTTGTACGCGAATTCTCACTTTCGCTTTGCTGAACATTCCCGATCCGCTTTTCGTCGATATACCTCTGTCTTGGGCGTAAACGGTCAGTTCGTGGTACGAACCTTCGTTATATCTCAGTGAACGGGTCAAAGATATCGCTCCCGTGATAGGATGTATCATAAATTTGTCGGTATCTTCGATAAAACTGTAATAAATTTCGCCGTTTCTACCCAAATCGGCATCTTCGGCTACTACTTTTAAAAAATTACGATGCACCGGTGTATCCTCGTAAACGGTAGCGTTATATTCCGTTGGATAGAAAAGAGGATTCAAATCGTTTGTATCTAATACAGTAACGATGACCGTCGTATCGGTGGTGTATTGAACTTTTTGTTTACCTTCTCGGAGGGTGGCGTATCCTCGTACTTGCAGAATATATTTATCTCGCCTTTCGCGATTCAGTACGTCGTTATTTCCAGTTTTAATTCTGATGAAAAGAAAACAAAAATCTCCCACTATTCTATGTTCAGCTTTGAAAAATTTATCTTTATCACCTTCTACTATCTTATATCGAATATCGTAGAACGTATCCGATTGCAATCGTATGCCCATGAGATCTGAACCTGGAATTTGGGTGGCGTACGATTTGGCAATACTGTTTTCGGGAATACTGACATTATAATGATGTTTAGTGAACTGGAAATTAGCACTGCCGCCGTCGGCGAAAGTCGATTTTAAGTTCGAATAAGAAAGCGCGATAACCAGTAGGCAGTTCACGAAGGCGCGCCGATTCATCATTTCAGCTCATGGCAACAAAACCTGAAATAAAAAATGAAGAGGTAAAGTTAATGACACGGTCATCAAAATTGTCTGTGAGTCAAAACATCGCGAACCTGACGGTAATGTTTTAGTTCAGTGGCGTCTCCTTAACTTGAAAACCTTCATACCTTCATCGTATTTAAATGTCTACTTCAAGAACATTCTACAATATCAAACAAATTAACAAAAGTATACAATACAATGGGTTGTTTCAGATCATGGAACATGGGACCCGAACCCTTCTGTGGCATCAGATATAGAACAATGGAAAAAGTACTAGGATCTGCTGAATGTATCAACCTAAGTAAGTACAATCTACGAAAACTAACAGAAGTTTTATGGGGGCACTGTCGTCTCAACAAACACCTGAAGACGAAGCCTCTATCCACATTATCTCGAAGTATGAAGCACTAAATAACTCCATAGCATTACACCTGGATGCGTATCAAATAGAAGACAAATAAAACCATCCTACATTCTCCGGATCCTTTGGGTCGCAGGGTATATCCATACATACAACTTGAAGCAGTAGGGACGACCCCATCAACAGATGAAAATGTGGAAAGTATGTAATTTGACTAAACATTGCCTGAACTGTTACTGGAGATGAATATTGGATCCATGATTATATCTTCGAGATAAAAAATCAAAGATCGCTATTGTAAAACCTTGAAAAGGCTTGGAGTTAAGAATTTAAAGTTGGAATAGGTGCAGTAGTAACCAAAGATAATACGTCAAAGACGTTCTACGGAAATTTTTAATCACATGCTTTAAAAGGAATAGAAAACGCTGGACTTCTTTTTTGATGTTCTTAACCTAAGCATCTGGTATCTAGAATAAACTATAAAAGCAGTTAGATACACTAGGTCTGTGCCATAACTTTCTAAAGGGTCATTTAATTGCTTTGAATTGTGGTGAAGCTTTCCTCATGATTGATCTCACCATTCAGCTACAGAAGAAGTTTCGAAATTCGTATCGTATTGCTTCAAAAATCTAGATTGTGATTTTAATATATAAAGCGGAAATTTAACAGTCATATTGAGTCAATTAATTTGTTGAGGATTGCTAATACGTTAGAAGTGGGATCATATAGTCAATTAAAAATGGCTAAGAGACAGAAAATGACGGAACTAAAAGAAGTATTGGAAAATTACGATTCCGAAATGTCCGGTCAGAAGTCTGAACTGGTAGAAACGCTCACAGTGGCATTGGAAAGTGGCGGCTTTGATCCAGAAACAGTTCTATTCAATGGTAAGGCTTTCACCTCAAATTTCGTAAATTTATACTGACATACACAAAATGAATGATGATATTCTGACCATGAAGGGCGGTATTTTGACTATGAAGAACGATATTTGGCACAAGTATGATAAGCTACCCCACAACGATCATCATGAAACTCTATACATAGACTATTGATATTGATATCTGTGTGTGTATTTAAATGCATTATCTTCACGAAAAATCAATAGATAAAATGAAAATTCAGTAATTTTTGTTAGGTTACGTTAGGTTTTTTGATAAAAATGATGCATTTGCATACTTTTTTCACAGAAACTATTCTCCGCATGCGTTTACATTAATAAGAATCCATATACCGAATATTGGTACACCCTATATATCTTATCAGTATTACAGTAAATAATAGTATCAAGGATAACACGAGGAATATATTATATTGGATGATTACTCCTTCAAAATAAACAAAACAGATCGTAAATAAAAATTTTTATCAATTTTAAGAAACGGTTTGATTATATCACTATAAAGACGACCTTTTAAAAATAAAAAATGTCTAATAGGACGTTTGGTATGCTTGAAAAGTTTCTAAATTCAAGTTACTTGGAACTTTTTATATCGAGTTATAATTAACTTGTAAACGACGGTATTATAAATATAAAGAATTTAAAAGTATCTTACTCAAGACTTTTTGGAAAAAAAATTAAATACTTTAATCAAGGATGGATACCGCAGTACATCTAATTAATTTTTTAAATTATCTTTCATAAAAAAGTTGTGCATACTAATTGATTTATAATTATCTATATTCTATGTTTAATTAATTGTTGGGAATAATCACATCTCGTACAGTACAGGACGCACATAATATAATAACAGGTGACATAAGACATTGTGACAGTTGACACAGAACACGATTTGACGTTGTAATTTTTGACATGAGGCATAATGACAGTTGACACAGTACACGATTTTCCGCAACCAATAGAGTCAGTGTATGAAGTTTTTATCGAGATAAAATTAACCTCAAATATTCCTAACGTGAAAACTTTTTCAACGTACTGAATCATACTCACTATTTCTTTAAACAATAAACAAAAAGTTGTTGGCTAACCCAACTAAATTTTCCTACATTTCAATTTTCAAGTAGCAGTTCAAGTAAAAGTGTATGTCTCTTTATGGCGAACGGTTTCCTTGGCGTATACAACGATCTAAATAAATTTAACAGAGTTAAATAAAGAATACATTTTTGTTAATAAAACGATTGAGAAATTGCAATCTTTGGATTACAGATTGTCCCTGTAAAAGTTACGGATCGTTAACCATTAGGCATGATCCGCCCCTGACCTTCAGATAGTAATGTAGAATAATTTATTCTGTTAAACACACTTCATAGAAATACGTAATCATCCATTAAAAATTCATAATTTTCGATTGTATAATTGAGAAAAGTTACAAGTTCTGATTTCGCTACTTTGAAGGCCTATAACTCAAAAACGAGGAGTCAGAATTTTTTTGTCACAACATTACTTTCGCTTCATCTTACACGAAAATTAGAACATCAAAAATATTGTCACAAAGTATTTAAATAAATCTTTAAAAAATTACTTCTTGATAAATCTTTATGATTTTACGTTTTTAATAGAAAATTAGTTTGAAAAAAAAATGGACGTTTTGACCTATTTCGGTCTCTATCAGTATATTTTGTTTCTGGAAATTGATTTATTATCAAAGATTTTTCAGAAAAGAATAAAAGGTTGAAGAAACTTAAAAATTACTTATATAGGATTGATCCATCCAGTGCCCCCCATTCAATTGAAGATAATTATCTAATATATAAAATTCTCGTGTCGCGGTTTTTATATTTTTATTTGTCATGACATGAATAAAAAATATTATAATATGAACTCTGAATTTTTCACTTTTCTATTATCAACCCGATCGCGGTTGTTTTATTTTATTCACAGACCCGTAATAGGATTGCAAGATGGCAATTCTATTGAGACAAATTCTTATTTATAATTTCATTTTCCTTTTTTTATCGATGGTAGCAGTCACTGTTATACGTATCATTTTGATTTTTCTATTAATTAATAACTGAAAAGACAGTTTTTATTCCCATTTAAATAAACACGTGTTGTGAGCTACCACTAACAACGGCCATTATCGTACCTGTACATATTGTACTTAACATTTTTTGCGAATAGTTTTAAATCAAAACAGAAACGTGTACGTGTTTAATAAATATACGTGTTCTATTATATTGAAAGGTAGGTCAAATAATAAGCAAACGAATACAATATTAAGTCACTGTTTTATATATACAAGAGGCTCGAAATGAACGAAATCAACAGAGACAATTAGAACAAAGGGAAACGCGTAGATTCATAGTAAATAGACGTAGAGGAATTGACTAATAACGGCAACAAGTTCTTCGAGATTTATTTCTTCGACTACCATTCCAGTATGAGCCTGATGTAGAATATTAGGTTCATTTCAAAGTGGTTATTGGACAACTATGTGAGGCATATTCTCGCCCAATTAATAGTAAAAATTTGAATATTTATTTTTGATGTCTGGACAGCAGTTACTTTAATAAATAAGACTTGATTAACCTAAATAAAGCATACTTCCATTGTCTATACAACACTTATAGTGGGTTATTTGTTTTTATTGACCTAAAAAAATATTTCGTAGATATAATTTATATGGCAGAACAACGTTTGCCGGGTCAGCTAGTGAAGATATAAATGTCATCAATAGAACATGACTGAACTTGTCTATGATGCACGTAAAGTAGATAAAAATAGCATCAAGGCAGTGATTAATTCAATTGATAAAACAACTTTACGTGTGTTGCCGACGAATTCACAATCAAGCGAAAAACAATTCGAGAATTGAAACAAATACGTCATATATGTCTCTGTCTATATTTCAACGAATCAATTAAAAATTTTTTTGTTCTATAAATATAGTGCTGATTTAAATTTTCGTATCATTCATATTCTTATCGATTTATGACAGTTTTTAATTGTTGTTGTTCTAGGTATTTCTACTGATCGGATTTTTTAATAGTGTACGATATACGGGGTGTGTCCGGAAGCGAGATAAATATCACAAAGGGTGGGATAGATCTTGAATGTATATTGGGGCATGCGAAAGCTCTGGGTGCCGTGTGAGCTCACAATCGATCAAAAACAACGAATTGATAATTCTGAGCAGCATTTAAAGTTATTTAATTACAATTAAACCGAATTTTCGAATTGGACAGAATATTTGCTCCAATGAAGAGTTTATCGTCGAAACGATGGTTACGAGTTTTGTGATATGGCAATTACCATCATAAAGTTTGACATTATTGGACAGTGTTATGAAACACCATCTAGAGCTACCGTGTTTCGCTGGTTTTCCGAATTTAATGGTGGTCGCACTTCGCTACAGGTTGCATTCGGTTAAGATGTTGATGTTGCAAAATCGTCATGTGACATACCGTGAGATTGAGGCACACTTGGACATTTGTTCCACTCGAATACATTCAATATTACATCAACATTTAGCTGTCAAATAGATAAGTTCGCGTTGGATACCGTTGGATAAATAATAAAAAGCTCGTGTCGATTGGGGCACAGAAAAAATTTAATCGCGGTGCTACAGATGGCGTCTATAATATCGTGACTGGCTACAAATCATGGATCTATGCATACCGTATGTTTCTGAGGAAACCGGCCAAAGGTTTTCGCATTTAAACTCCATGTTAACTTCGGGTCGTCGCCCACCTTTTCGGCTCAGTCTCTCTAATATTTAAATATATTCTGACGTGCTTTTAATTTACTGGCATAACGTACAATATGTACTGTTATCTGGCTTACACATGCATTTTAAACACACTTGCAAAACGTACATTACTCTGACTTTACAATGGCAGAAAGCTTAGATACCGGCCGTTTGCCAAAATCATGTACGTTGTGCTTATATACCCCCCGGAGCGAGAAGGGTTTGGCCGCACAGGAAGGCGACTCGAAGTTAACATGGAGTTTAAATGATAACATGGGAAATCCTATTGCCGGTTTCCTCAGAAACATACAGTATAAACCCGAAACAATAATCGATTGTATAGAACGAACTGAATCCAAAAAAAGTTGTTCGCGTACGAAACACCTCGAAGAAAAAGGTCGCCTATTTTTTTTTTCGAAATAACTGGAGATGTCGCCACCGTTCCATTGGAGAAACGTAGAACGGTGAATTCTGAATGGTACGTTGAAATTTCTCGCAGAAGACGAACCATTCTCCACCAAGACAATGCGAGCTATCACACATTAGTTCAAACAAAACAGTTTTTGAACGGTCGAATTGATGTTTGGCGCCAAATTGTTTCTTCTTATTCCCGCAAATCAATAATAAATTGTCAACGTTTTTCTACACCCGAAGAAGCGATTGATCCGTTAAAAACACATGTTTTGGAATTACCTCAATCGGAACGGAAAAAATGCTTCGACAATTGATTCAAACTCATAAAACAGTGTATTAATGTTAATGGAGAATATTTTGGAAAACAATAAAGCTATATTTGACTTATTTCTCCAGCTAGTATGAAAAACCCCGTATATAAGTATTTCAAATCGAAACGAAATTTCAAAAAAGTTCAGTGGTTTAAATTCATTCGCGAATATAATAAGTAACTGTATGTTACAGTGAATATTTCAACGTCCATACTCTATTTCTGTCTTCTGTAACCTTGTTGGTAAATTCAGCGTTACAAGTTCAAGGACACAAATAAACCATGTAAACCTCTCAAGAATATATTCTAATATTACCGTCGGGATATTTCTGAGAGAATAAGCTCGATGACAACTCGAATAAACATCAAAATGTAATGTATGCTTAGGTTGTTTACCTAGAAAGTGTTATCTATATCTTAAAACATTATTTTATATTCCAAACATGTGGTTGAGGTGAATTTTTTTTTTAAACGCAGGATGTTTAATAAAAAGAAATTCTTCGATAATATGGAATTTCAATTCAATTAGTTTGTATTTCTAGTTAGGTTAGTTAGTCAACAAATCCATTTATATATAAGATATTGCAAGAGCCATGCTTTTTTTGAGGTTTCATTTCTGGTGAAAATATTTTATATTTGATGGAAACGCATGACCGAAGGTAATAAAGAAAAGTCACTTTTAGCGAAAACGCCTACAAGTTTGCGGATAATTCAATTGAATTAATTGAATAAATTAGTGTTCCAAAATTATCTTTACAACTTCTTCAATTGCAGTTCGGAGATCGAGAATGGCGCGTGGTCTTCTTGCAAAATCGCGTCCTTGGAAAGCGCCACAGGAAGAAATCACACGGTATCAGATCACATGACCGTGCGGGCCATTCAACGAATCCTCCTCTGCCTATCCAGAACGAACACCGAGGTACTACTGCACACAACGCATAGTGCAACGAAATTCCGTCCTGTCCATTTGCCCACGTAACTCTTCGAGTATTTCCAGATGACTTGTGCCTGTCACGTGACCCTCAAAAATTACGGACCCGCGAAACCTGCCCACACTTACACCCCAGACAGGTTTATTTCTTTTTCAATGACGACGTGAGGATTCTGGTCGTTCCAGTACACGCAATGAAGTGCGTGGAGGAAACACGGACGGTAAACTCGTTAGTGCGAGCATTTCAGCATTGGTCGCAAAGAAAGATCGGATATTTGAAGTTCTCTTGCCACTGTTTCCATATCTTCTTGAGTTTTTACAGACACCGGTCGTCCACAATGTGGCGCGTCAATAACGAAGCCCGTTTATACAAATTTTTGGTACGTGTTCTACACTATTGAACGATTTGGTTCGATTACATAGTTTCGTAATCGGAAACGCGTCCACTTGACAATTACGTGTTATCGTGACACAGACACAACTGACTGAAGCACGAACATGCTTCGTTTTAATATTTTTTCTATAACGTTGCCAGATTTAAGAGCGTTGTCAACTTTTCGAGATCATTGCCTGACTTAAGCCGACTTCTGTATCGTGAATGAAAGAGTTCAGCTGAGACATTACTGAGGTTCGCGATTTTTCTAGTTTTTTGGCTTCAAGATATAAAAATTATTTTGTTTTCCAATTGACTCGACACCTCAGATTATATAATATATTAGACTACAAACAATATTAAAATTTAAGGAATTTCCATACTATTTTCTTGATATCAGTTAAGGTTACATTAATTAATTCAGATTAGCGAGTTTAATATTGAAAATTCTTATTGTTGAATCTTCTTTTCTACTCAAACAATTCAGGAAGAGGAAAATAGTAGATGAATGAATGTTGCGTAGAACTGTCATATTGTAAGTCAGCTGGCCTGGGAATTTGGAACGGTTATGAAAGGATTTTTCAGCATGATGAGCTACAGATTGATTTCCTCTGATTCCAGTGCGCGATAAGGGAGTTATATCACAAGCAAGAGTCATTCCTAATGTCTCACGGGATTATTCCGGCTGACCGCAATGAAAAAAAATGTCCCGCTTTTACAAAAACATCTTTATAAACCTAGTTTGACCTTCTACAACTTCAACAGTTTTTGTTATGTTTGTAGAGAATTATTTTGTACATCACTGAATGAACAGTACTTTTTAGACTATTTTGGATTTCCTGTGAGGAATCAAGATCTCCTAGGTTCGACAAATTGGACTGAACAAGAAACTAGCGATGTGCAATTTGATATACCAATCGTTTGGACCGAACCAAAGTTTCATGTTAGTAATTGCTTTTGGACCAATTTTTATTCGACTAAAACAAAAGGCATTACAACCTAGACCAAACATACTATCCAGTACCTAAACATCTCTTCAACAGACCTATCTGCTAAATTGCCTGTTCCAATGCTTCCAAATGGATCAGAAAGTTAGGATTCTACTCCGGAATTTGTTCCAAGTCATCACGATAAGGTATCTAAAGAGATAGGAAATAAAGGCTGTCTAAAATTATTTGAATTGATGTCAGATGTTAAGAAAATTGTTAGCAAATAAATTATTTAAAATATACGATGTTATTTGAATTGAATTGAATAAATACATTGAATGTCAGGGAAAATTTCATATTTTAAAGTAGCGAGACGCCTATGAAGAAAAAATAAAAGTTACATCTCCGCTTATACCTCGAAAAAATTGAAATTAATGACAGCAGAACTCGTTTTGCTGATGGCGAAATAATTCTAAAAAATGTTTTGAGATTAAAATGTCTAAAATTAAATACCCTCGTAATTATTTCAAGTCACTGCAATACCGCATTTTGCTTACGAAATTCATTATAAACTAACTGAAAACGTGCAACAAACGAACTGTCAGATTTAACTACGAAGGCCGTATTTATGATAGAACGTTTACTTCCGTTTATAGAAAACATCATATTTTGTAAAAAGAATTATAAATTTCATTTGGACATGTGAGCACACTTCCGTGAGCATCGTAATATACCGAAGCCACAAGAAGATAAAACTCTCGCGTGGCGTTTGTTTCATTTCCTTTAGTGCTGTCAAAACGGCATGGAAAATGTGAAGTGTAAATTTTAACGAAAATTTGACCACCATTAAAAACCCATAAATCAATAGTTCCTTCACAATGTGAAAAACCCGTCAAATTTTATTGGAAGAGAGGCGAACATAGAATGAAAAGTCACCTCCCTTTATTTCCATGCACTTTTCAGCTTTCAGCTTTTATCCCTTTTTATAAAATTATGATACACATCTTTACAGTCAAAATACTCGTACGCCGTCTGTATAATTTCTTCGCCGCTATTAAGTTTTTCACCACGTAACTCGGCCTACAGCTTTTCCAAACAAAAAATAGTCGGATAAGGCCAGATCAGGGCTATATGATGGGTGTTTCATATAATCGAAGCCACAATCGTGTGCAGTAGCCCTGGAAAACAGAGCAGTGTTGACTGGAGCATTTTCATGAAGCAATCACACACCTCCGCTGATTTTTCCGCACTGTTTTTCGATAATTTTTTACGCAGCTGCCTTAATGAGTAATATGCCGCGTTAACGTTTATATTTGATTCCTTAAAGTCAATCAAAAGGGTACCTCATTGTCCCAAAATATTGTAGCCATCACTTTTTTGTGCTTTTTGTGATCTTTCCTTTTTTGGGACGGGTTCTTCTTTTCATAGGATCTCTTTTGGATGTCGGATCATAGTAAAAGACCGCAGACTTGGTCCTCGCGGCAAAGCTCTAAAAATCGCTCAGAACATTCTACTCGACGCTGCTTCTGCATTGCAAAGCTCATGTAGGATCCTCAGAGCTCTTGTTTTAGAAATGCCAATCTGTGCTGTAATTTCTTTTGTTTTTAACCGCCTTGGACTTAAAACAATTCCTTCCACTAATTTAAGGTTTTCTGGAGTAATCACCGCCACAGAACCTTCCGCACGTGGGTCACCCTCTAATGATTTTCATTCCCTACTAAAAAAACTTTTAATTTTTGAAAATGATGGACACAAGTCACCGTAGACAGTCTTTCCATTGTATTTTTGATTCAAGTTGATGATCTAAACTCAAGAATGTTATGACTGTCCGAAACTTACTTTGAGACATTTCGACTGAACGTTTTTGTGAGTTCCACTATAATAAAATAGATCGAAGCTGCAAATTCGAACTTTGTGAAAAACACTCTATTTACTAAACAAATTAACTTGTACTCATAAAAATTTTCATAAATTCTAAACTATAAGAGATGGAGACATATAGTTCACAACATTTGACGAAGAAAATTCGACTAAATAATCTCAAACATTCAATTTTCAACATTTCACTTTTTCGAAATTATACTGGGTAGATCTTAACATGAATATAAACGCTGTACACTAACATCTGGCTGTATCAGAAACCAAGGTAAAATCAACAATATCCAAGGTTCACCTTGTATATCCTGGATAAGACTTACACACCCGATTCGGGTAAAATTTTGGATAGAACTGACGATGAAGGCGGGAAGCTGAAGATTTTGCTAACAGTCAGTAACTAACCCAGCTATTTCTAATCCTGATCTATACAACGCGACCGTACATGCACCACTGGAACATCTGATCACAAATTAATAACAGCAACGTGCGAACTGGAAATCCAGACCCTGGATCCACCTAGACAACGAAAATTTGGATTTGTAGATCGACCAAATGAAAGGATTTCTTTTTGGTTTCCTTGGAATGATGTTTGCCTCAATTCCAATGACCCTTCGCTTATTCCTTATTCCTTCAAAGGTGTCGAAAATCGTATAAACTTATAAAGCAGATGGGAAACTCGTTTCTTCCTAGCATTGCAAATTGCACCAAATCGGTAATGTCAAGACCGTTTGACATGATGCAAGACAACGTGCATGAAACGCATGCGCAGATAAAGTTGAGCTGATTATTTCATGCAAAATTTCCCACTTGCGGCATTATCGGTTTGGTGCCGTTTTAAATACTATTGAGAAATGAGTTTATTTTCTTTAGGAGTTTTTGAAATGTTTCTTCATCCATACTCAAGTAAAATTTTGTATGTTTTGTTATCAAATCCTATAGATAAACTCATGTTTCGCCTGGTCCTACCTGGCTAGGGCTTGGCCCATTATCCCTTGGATACTCTATTCTGCCCATCAGACTCCAAAGCAAGACAGCAACCTTCAAACCAACCACAACATAAAAAATAAAATTTGAGGTTTGGAAATCGTTTTTACTTTTTCTTATGGAATTCTGATTAGTGGCAACCATGATGCAAATTGCATGCAATTCCTTGCACATTGACTTGCATGTCATAGAAACCACTTCACGCTTTTATATTATTAACAGTAATTTTATTTTTATGTCAAGAATGTTTTATTTTTTAATCTTACCATTGTTAAAAACAGTTTTTTTAGTTTTTTTCAACTATAATTTATCTAAGCTCAGAAAAATATAAGCCTGAAGAAAACAATTAACGTGTTCTTCAGGACCAAGTGGATCATGGAGGAAAGTACCAAAAGATGACGAGAGCTTAAGGAGATGATGGATGATATGGATCAGTGAAGACAGAAATAAGAAAGAACGTTTGGATATACGCGTTTTTAAACGTTTTCTATTGCTTTGGAATGACAGAATATGTGCAGACTACAGTATTTATTTGTTTAGTATCAATAATGATGTTATTAAATGATATGCCTCGAAAACAAGTTAGACGCTACTGTGTAAGTTTAGAGTACGTTTTCCCCTAAAATCCTATTAGTCCCTACATTCATTACAAACTAATGATTTGGGTATTTACAATGTGAAAATTGCTAGCATTTAAAACACACTTACTTCCTCTAGGAATTGTAAACCAATAAAAACTTGTTGATCTATTTGTAATAAAGATTCATTGATTTACTTACTCAATGTTTATCTGTTCTAGAATGTTGTTGATAAACCTTTTTCCGGTATTGGGTAGTTCTTTGGACACTTTTATTTATGTATTAGCAGAAACTACAGGTCGTACAAAACAAGTTCCTTATAGAAAACATCTTATTGATGTCATGGAAACACCTGGTTAATAAACTATTATGATAAGCAATTCTTATTTCTACATCTACTACAGAAGTACCTGGCCTGACCTAGAGATGACGATAGTACACGATGTATACAGTTTGAAGACGCCACGTTGTTTAGTATTTGTTTGGAAGCGATAAATAGGGAACGTTTTTAGTGAATTTGTAAAAAAAATTGTTTAAGCCCAACCAATATGAAAGCTGAACTAGATTCTACTCTGGATGAGACTGCTCCTTCGTTATCAACAGTAAAATATTGAGTTTAAACGAAGTTTTTCCCGAAACTAATAAGTTTTTTTAAAAGAGGAACTTTTTGCTAGTATAAACGATGGGACCACTACAAAACAGACGAAATGAAGAAATGGACTAGACTTAGGAAGAAATTTGTAATTAAAATCATATGTTTCTTATTATACTTTGTTTTTAATAAAAAAATTTAATCTCGAATAGAAGCAAGTTGCGTTTTTATAATAAATCTTGTTTTGTGGGAATAAGCAAACCGCAAAATCTAGAGAGTCGTAAATGTCAATAAAAGAGACACGTGATTTATCCACTCTGCTTTCAGGTAAGATGATAATACCATCATTTTTCCTCATTTATGTAGTGGTGTCCTATCGAGTTGCCAGAGCACAGACATCCGAGATAGAAACGAAGATTTCTCTTCGAAAAGTATTATAAATTCAACAGCGCAACATAATAATATTTCAAAAAATATTTTATCTACAATTTTCACAAAATACATGACGAAGAAACATTGACATGTAATGATGAGTTCTTACTATCGTCAGTTGATCAACATTAACAGTTCGATAGAAAATTAATATTCAATAGTCAAGTCATATCTTCATTATGGACTTTCTGCTCGATCCTAAAAAGTATCAAATATTTACCATAACACCTGGCTATACAAATAATACACTATTATAGGTTTGTTCGAACCTGTTAGTCAAAACACAACTAAAAACGATTTTCTTTAAAATATTTGTATAAAACTTATTTATCAATAAAAAAAATACCCCCACAAACGAATGACGAAAAATCTAATTTCCACTAGAGATACTTCAAAATCCTTTCACAATAAAAAAGTGTACGCCTATGGTTTTGCAAGTTGAGGGCTTCTAGGAATTTAGTTTACCATACAGTTTTAAAATAATGAAAGAAAACTTTTTCTCAATCAAATATGACAATATACGTAGCATATAAAAAGATACTTTTTCCAATACGTCAACTTTCACGCATATAATCATTACCATAAATATAAAATTGGTTCTTATAACATCAATTTAATCTAGGCATCATGTCAATCATTTCACCTACAGACCCTATCGTGAAAGAAAACCGGTCAGTGACCTTTTAACTTTACAGTACATCGTTATTACATTGTATACCTGTGTAGGTATCTAACAAATCAGTTTCGTAAATTATTCACTAAGGCTTTTTGACTGGCAACATGATGACATCTGTTGAAAACCTCTCAGGTATATATACAAGAGAGTGAGATTAGTTTTAGGCAAATTCTATACACGCATTCTTAAATAGTTGCTAAAGAAAACAGATGTGATGTTAATAACTACAAATCATTAGAGATAATTGATTTAAGGTACGACTATTTGACTTATATGTACATGAGTTTTTGTTCTAAATAAATAAATAAATAACGCGATTAAAATTTAACTTGAAAATAAGTGAATGAATTGAAGTATACACAGAATGTTTCTGTTACTACTCATAATAAATGCATTTCAAGTGTCCTTATCGCTAAAATCTAAACAAGTTTTAGAAGGTATCTGTTGAAAAACTCACTTAGAAACAAACTGTGACCATCACCAAAGGCCATTGCTCGAATAAATTCCCCTTTGTGTATACACAAGTCACATTAATATACAGTATAAACACGCGAATTTCACGAACGAAAAATTTTTAGTGAAAAAAAGTTTTCATAAAAACTTTATTTACATAATATGATTTAACATAACGAACCGGTTTCGTTCGAAATAATTCGACATCGCTCGTCGCATGCCGACGCCACACTGTTCGTTTATACTATTTACAGCTTCGGTTTCCACCACTCTAGTTCTTGGCTGCCGTGAGTTAGGTTAGTCACAGCTTTGAGCACAGGCGTACTAAGTGGAAGGCACGATCAGGGCAAGGTACTCCTATCAAACGTGCTCACCTACTGTTGCATCTCTATTTACCTTTTATCTGATATGAGTTTATCTCTTAATAAAAATATTTTCGTACCTGTAACTCCTAATAAAAAATTAAACGCACTTGAGTGAAACGGCACTGGAGTGGTAGAAAAGGTCCAACCACCCGAAATAAAAGAAGGTTCGCTTTCGAAAGAGGCCGGGATGCTGTAATATCAACTTTAATAGGTAATTACATCGTACGGGGTATGTCAAAAGTATTATTTTCGTTTAAGTAATTCGAACGGAATAATTTTATAGTTTCCGTATACGAGGGGTTTCAAATTATATGTTCTACGGTGTAAAAGTTGAAATTACATAAAAGTTTTCGTTTAAACTCAACTAAAATCGTACTATTACGAATATAACTGATAATTTTATTATGTATCATTCGTATTTTGAAATATTATGAAAACTATATGATTCAATCTCATTCACATACAGGGTCTATTGAAATTGGCGACGGTTCTGTATACAAATTCATTTTTAATGAGTTTAATTACTTAAGGGTTGATATTACTTACTATATTATCAAAGGATAACCCAACAAATTATTTAGTAAAAGGTTATGATAAGCCGATTGCTGTATTATAAATGAAGGGCATTTGAAATGTGTTTAGGGAGGTTACGAAGAAGTTTTGCGAAATTTTCAATTAAAACAAACTTTGGCTCATAATTATCTGCGATCAGTATTCACTTAGAGGCCTGGTACTCGCTATTTTAAGAATTTGGAAACTTAGCTCACTACCTAAACACAAGTGCGAAGCATGAGTGTGTATATTCGATTAACATATTCTTCGCGGCGAAAATTGTCCCGAGATTAAGGACTCGCAAGCGCAAGACTCCACATTCGCGGGTTGTGTTTTCGACACCACGACTTTGCATACAAAATGAGTACCGTGTGGAATAAAGAATTGGAACACTCACTTATTGAATGTTTTCGTGTGGTATTGTGGGTCGTTAATTGGAAAAAACTATAAGAATAAATTGAAGCAGCACGATGATTGGATACGGTTAAGCTGGCCCCTAGACCCCACAATAATATTGTACAATATATTTTATCGTACAATGAGATTTAAAGGCGTTTAGAATCCAAACGATCAATTGAATTGCATAATAAACGAACTGCTGCTACTCGTTTTGGAGTATTTCAAAGAGCATTTTCCTTTTGATCCCATAAAAGTAAGGAAAATTGTTTTGACTTGTTGTTATCTACACAATGTTTTGAGAAAATTCTTTTCATATTCACCTCCATCATTCATGTTTTGTGAAGATAACGAATCAGGAATAATACACCGACCATCTCAGGAAGTTTTCCAGTTGACACCATTGGAAAATATCAATAAAAAAATTCGCTAAATATCGCGAAGCAAACACGGACGAATACAATGCATTTTGTAACAACGAAGCTGCAGTTTCTTGGCAAGAGAAAATGGTCTCGTAAAACATACAATTTTGTAATTATTTAAATAAAATAAATTAAAATATACCTGTGTATAATTATTGTTCAAACTAGAACGTTGACTGTCTCCTCCCGGACTACGTATAGTAGTCTGAGTATCCGATGGGGACTCCTGTTCGTGTAAAAAAAAACATTTTATTATAATACCCCAAAGTAGGTTAGGTATATATCTGTACTAGATCCGAATTTCATCCACTGGAGATGTTTCTTAAGCTCTTTCCTGTAGTTAGTTCTCAAAGGATTGAATTTTTCCTCAATTATCTTTGCTTGCCCGTGGAAACATCTCTTTGTATCATGATATTCCTTACTCTTGACATACCACAAAGATGGCAATTCTCTCTACGACAAAAATACTGACCCTACTCAAACTTTTCTTCGATCATTGTGCAATCTTCAATATTAACCTTGAAGGGTCAATAATTCGTAATATTGCGCAATAAAATTGATTATCTAGGAGTCGCCTTATGTCAAGCTCCAGGAAGTTCAAAGTTTTCTGTACTTCTTTTGAATTGTTTTTTCTTTAAGGTATAACTATAAATTACCAAAGCTCAAAGTAGTAAAGCACCTGCTGTAGTGTTTTCACTGTCCAAACCTGCTACAAATAAACTTTGATTGAGAAAATTAGAGCGCGAATTATACTGTGAGCCCGGCGCGAATCTGCGAGTATAGACTGTTGGTAATTTCATCCGCGATTATCCTACGTTTCGCAAGCTTTCGAATTCTCAACAAAGACTGACTTTAGTGTCACTAGTCTAGGTTCTGTTGGTTTTATAATTGTTCTTTAGATTGCTTGTTTATCTATGTATATTATTTCGTTTTCTTAACAGTAGACTAGCCTTCTCAATTGCATAAATATGAGCTTGAACGGTTTCGCATCCAATTTTCTGTCCGTACAACTTCTCCATGTTTAGTTCATTCTTTTCTTGTGATAATATATTAAAAACCGTTTTATTGATCATATTACTCGTGTCTTATCAGATCCTTTTTTATTATTATTCTTCTATTTCATCCATTTTCAGCAGGATAGTATTATGTGTGCAATCGGGCGATAATTCGATGCTTGATTTTTATCTCCTCCTTTATGCAGAGGTGCAATTATAGCCGTCTTGAGGCAATTGGGCAAAGTGCCATTTAGAAATGAAACGTTAATTTGGTAAGGTGATTTAATGTGCAGTTTGGGAGACTCGAAAACATTTTTAATGTAAGTCCATCAGTTCCAGATGACTATTTATTTTTCATGTCATTAATTGTACTGCGAAGCTCTACTAAAAGCATAAAAAAGATACTGTGTAAATTCTCATTAGCATCCGGGAGATATGAAAACGGACCTTGAGAAGGTGCTATATAATTTGGTAAATTTGAGGTTATCGGGTGAAGTAGAGATGAAGAAGCCTTCTTTATTAGATCATTCACAATGGATCTTTCTTTAGAAACATTACCCGAATTGGCGAGTCTCCTATTATAATAAATATCTTTGGCAGGTTTTATTGTCTCATGATAAATTTTTCTGTATAGTTTCACGTAATTTTTGAAGAAGAATTTCTTTAGGTGAGATGAAGATCGTATGTTCTTTGCAGATATACGTGAACCTTTAGTAGACCAGTTGTTTGACAACAGTTCTTGAAGTTTTGAAAACTTTTTTCCGAAAAGATACGTCATAATTTGCGAGAAGCACTTGTAGTATTGGATTTAACCGAAAATTTTGTTAGCACTGCTTCATGAGACCTAAATTAAAGACAGTACAGTCGGTGGATTCTGGATCATACGATGACACGACATAGTCTATAGTACTAGAACTGGTCTTAGTTATCCTGGTTGGTGCTGTTATATACATGATCGTACCAAAAGAATCAAAAATTGACTGAAGACATTCTTGACCAGCACTCACACTGGAATAATCAATATTGAGATCGCCACATAGAATTAGTTTGCTTTTTAGAGATAAGGACTCCAGTAAGGTCAATACAAACAATATAGAAGTCATAAGTTTTGTGGTAGATAGAAAATTCGAATACTTTCTCAGATATTTATACCTTCTATGAATATTTGTATAAGTTACAGGGTTAGGTTTGCTTCTAGTACTGCCTGATATTCCTGAAATTCCATTCCACAAGTAGAAAATTTCATATTATGGAATATTTGAACATACTTCTACTGATTGCAATCATACAAAATTAGCATTGCTTTTTGGTTTCTTCACAGGCAACATCTACAATGTCGTAAAGTTAACAGAATTGAATAGATCATTGCAGTCTTTAAATTCAACAGTATAGCATTGTGAATTGCTACATTTATTCAATGTGTCGATGAACAATAAAGACTGTTTTAATGCTTTCAAGATGCTTATGTTCAGAAGAAACTTCATTAAACACACATACATCAACATCGATAATAGAACTTTAAATAGTTAAAAATATTTTCTGCGCATGTCTCAAATTCCGTCATGTTTTTCGGGCATTTTACAAATAAACATACTATACACACTACGTTTTCTAAACAATTTAAAATAAGAAAAAATAAAGAACAATGAAATTAAAATGAACGTATATTTATAAATAAAAATTTAACAAGTATTTTTATTAAAATCAAAAATGTTACCAATAAAAAAGGGTGCAAAAAAACATTGTTGTTAGGGAGTATGCCGTAGCGATACACGAAGTAAATCCTTTTCAGAAAATCAATATTTTCCCAAAACCTTGTTTCGAATACCGTCAAAAACGTATTAAAAAAACAGTGAAAAATGATTTAAACACTTGTTCCAAGTGTAGTAAATGTGATTTGTGGGTTAAGCGTTGTGGTCTAGGTGATGGTCGGTTCCAAGGGATTCATCATGTAAATAAAGTCTTTCAGAATTTATCATAACCTGGACAGAGTAGCTTTTGACTTATATATAGCTTCCCTATTTTTAGAGGTTTTACTTTACTCTAATCTAAAATGTTTGTCTCATTTTCTTCATCGTCATCACAAGAATTATAATTTTCTTTCTCTGCTATGCAAGATGAAATCAGATATTCATAGGTAGAAGCTTCATCAAATAATTTTGGCAAACTTGTTGATGGAAAATTTTTGCCGTACAATTGGGAAACTCAACAACAAACTCAACAAAGGACTATTCTAGCTTCAGCCACTTTCCTTTGTCTAGACTTGGATCTAGTGGGACACGGTTAAGAATTGCGTTCTTTACCCTAAAAATTTGCAATCAATTTCAGTGGTCAGAATTTTTTTTAAATATTTACAGAAGAATGCAGTTTTACTTCTAACCTCTCAACTAACTCTGCCTTATTTCCACCTTGAGGATGTCCATGGCAATTTAACCATCGTCTTAATTGAATACAATTATGAGCTCCTACCGTTGGATGCACTAATAATGCACCATTAATTAATTTTATTGGTGACAAAGGTGATACAACTTGTTATCCGGTCATATTCAGAAGAAGTGCCAGAAACTTTCATATTGTCGCCGTTTAAACATGGCGGGCGCGCGTGCGTTCAGCAAACCATTAAAAAGCCTATACCAAATTTGTTATGACTTGTAACAGAATCAGCTCTAATGCCTTTCACATACTCATTTGTTTCACATAAACAATACATCATAGTTATATTCAAAATAAAGACCTAAAACGATTTGTTGTGCTCGACGTGAAGCGGATTGAAAACGGGAAAGTTGGGGTATGCATAAAGGGTCACAGAGGGCACCATATTAATTGTTAAATGATTTTGAAACCCATTATTTTTATTAGGTTAACTTTAATCGAAACGGCGTTCTCGCAGTTTTCTGAATTTAAACGCATTGGAAACAAACGAAACCGGGTAGATTACTCCATTCAGATTAATTGATTACAGGTTCTCCGATACAGTGCGGGGCACATAAGAATTAATTACTCGAAATCAGTTAATCTGAAAAAAAAAAAGATTAATTGTCTATGGTTTATGAAAAGGGGTTATTGATGAGAATGTCAACTTTCGTAACAAAAACGAAAATAAAAGTTATAAAAAATTGATTTACTTGAATAGTATACCATAAAAATGCAAATAACTTTATTATTTAAAGCTATTTTGGTTAGGTTAGGTTGGGTTAGGTTAGGTTTAGGTTAGGTTAGATTAGGTTTAGGTTAGGTTAGGTTAGGTTAGATTAGGTGAGGGAAGAAGCTAATATGAAATATTCATAGACCTGATTAACATCTGGACTGATAGATGGCGTATCAAGTTGAACAGAAGATCTGTTCATGTTAAATTTACGAATAAACTAAATAAAAAATTCCTAGTCAATTTAAACAACGTACAACTTCTTTATACTAACAATGCAAAGTATTTGGGGATGATACTTCAAGCTAGACTTCGCTGAAGAGTCCACGTTGAAAGGAAACGCGAAGAACTTGGTATAAAATATAAAAAGATGTACTGGCTTCTAGGAAGGAACGTCAAATTGCCCACACACAACAAACTACTTCTCTACAATCAAATATTGAAACTGTGGCTGATGGACTTGCTTTCAAACTATTTTCTTTCACACACACACAGATAATGAAACCAGTTTGGACATATTGCATACAACTTTGGGGCTGTGCCATTGAATTGAAAGTACTATTCAATTGATGCAACGTTTCCAAAATAACGTATTCAGGGACATCGTTAATGCACCTTGGTACTGCTCTAACAAAGATCTTAATTGGTACCTCAATATACAAACTGTTAACCAGATTATAGCCATATTCGCCTGTAGCCTGATACTACAACATGGGACCGTTGAGGTTATGCAACTCTTCGACAATGACAATTTGAATCAGTTTGAAAGACGATGTTAATTGAAAGCAGAATTGCTAATATCGCGCTAAACGTAAACTGTAGTGTTGCTAAAATAACAAGACAGGAAATAGGTCCTTGAGCTGGCTCTGTCCGGCTATTATGGAAGCGACAACCTTTGATGTACGATTGAAATATCCGTAATTCGTTTGATGTTTTATTATATCATTTTATGATAGCAGGCGGTTTATTTACTTTATTTATGTTGAATAATTCATAGGAAGGAGCTTGTGTAGCGCATTTTAGTTAGTTTTGTAATAAATAGTCGTAATGAACAGACCGAAATAGAAAGTAATCGAGGAATTTGAATAAATTATTGAAGTTAGTGTGATGTAAAGTATTTAAATAAGATACAATGTCTATTAATTCAGCCCACGAATAGAAATCGTATAAATAAATAAGAAAAACATTGCAATTCAAAAAATGCCCATTGGTCTTCATGATCTGATTGTAATAACAGAAAAATACCCTTCTTCCTTATCATTGCGAGATCAGCCCTGAATGTACAGGGTGTCAAACATAAGGTGACCTAAATACTATTCTCAGAACCTGCGAGAGTTATCAAAAAACTTTAACTACCAAAGTTCTTTGAATTTACAGGAATTTTTAGATTATTGACTTTTGGTTTTTAGAGGGTGTCCTAATTCTTTAGTATCGCCATCAACTTTGGAATTTTAAATGGAACACCCTATATTTTATTGCAATTTTTGATTGAGTAGTAAAAACTTTCGTAAGACCGACCTACTAGATTTCCGCACGGTTTAGGAAATATTTGAGGTTATTTGAATTTTTATTGAAAAATCATTATACTTGGAAAATTCCGCTAAATGAAAAGCTCGCTGGAATCATTTGAAAAATAAATTTTTAAACACAAAGTTTAGGTTTATTGGATTTTTCGTGCCTTTTTTTACTGTATGAGTTCCGAAGTTTGAAAATAACAAAATCTCATTTTTTTAAATGTCACACCCTGTATATTAAACCTTTAATAGAACGTCCATAATCCTAAGAATCTTTTACGGTCGTTATGAAGTGGGGAAAAGGAACGGATGAGTTTTTAAAGGTAGAAAAAGGTTTATCTCAATGAAAAATTAAAATAACAAAGATTTTGGTTATTTATTTTTGTTTTGAATTTTGAAAATAACAAAATCTCATTTTTTTAAATGTCACACCCTGTATATTAAACCTTTAATAGAACGTCCATAATCCTAAGAATCATTTACGGGCGATATGAATTCGGGAAGTGAAAGGGATGAGTTTTTAAGGGTAGAAAAAGGTTTATCTCAATAAAAAATTAAAATAACAAAGATTTTGGTTATTTATTTTTGTTTTGAATTTTGAAAATAACAAAATCTCATTTTTTTAAATGTCACACCCTGTATATTAAACCTTTAATAGAACGTCCATAATCCTAAGAATCATTTACGGGCGATATGAATTCGGGAAGTGAAAGGGATGAGTTTTTAAGGGTAGAAAAAGGTTTATCTCAATAAAAAATTAAAATAACAAAGATTTTGGTTATTTATTTTTGTTTTGAATTTTGAAAATAACAAAATCTCATTTTTTTAAATGTCACACCCTGTATATTAAACCTTTAATAGAACGTCCATAATCCTAAGAATCATTTACGGGCGATATGAATTCGGGAAGTGAAAGGGATGAGTTTTTAAGGGTAGAAAAAGGTTTATCTCAATAAAAAATTAAAATAACAAAGATTTTGGTTATTTATTTTTGTTTTGAATTTTGAAAATAACAAAATCTCATTTTTTTAAATGTCACACCCTGTATATTAAACCTTTAATAGAACGTCCATAATCCTAAGAATCATTTACGGGCGATATGAATTCGGGAAGTGAAAGGGATGAGTTTTTAAGGGTAGAAAAAGGTTTATCTCAATAAAAAATTAAAATAACAAAGATTTTGGTTATTTATTTTTGTTTTGAATTTTGAAAATAACAAAATCTCATTTTTTTAAATGTCACACCCTGTATATTAAACCTTTAATAGAACGTCCATAATCCTAAGAATCATTTACGGGCGATATGAATTCGGGAAGTGAAAGGGATGAGTTTTTAAGGGTAGAAAAAGTTTTATCTCAATAAAAAATTCAAATAACAAAGATTTTGGTTATTTATTTTTGTTTTGAATTTTGAAAATAACAAAATCTCATTTTTTTAAATGTCACACCCTGTATATTAAACCTTTAATAGAACGTCCATAATCCTAAGAATCATTTACGGGCGATATGAATTCGGGAAGTGAAAGGGATGAGTTTTTAAGGGTAAAAAAAGGTTTATCTCAATGAAAAATTCAAATAACAAAGATTTTGGTTATTTATTTTTGTTTTGAATTTTGAAAATAACAAAATCTCATTTTTTTAAATGTCACACCCTGTATATTAAACCTTTAATAGAACGCCCATACAAGTAAGAACAATTTCATACATAGGTACATGTCCTATATCTATATATAATGATTGTGGAATTATTTAGTCATTATTTCGCCCTTTCTATATTGAAAATAATGTTATATTTTTGAAAAAAACTAAATAGATAATGTTTATTAAAAACAGTAGGTAAGCGCAGCCAACACTCGATTAAAAGAGCGATGGATTTACTGAAAATACGTAAACTAACTGAAGAAAATAATAATGTTTAAATAAGTCTTAACTACGAAGCTGCTTGCTGAATATTTGTTACAAGATCTGTTTGGTACTTCTTGATATAACTGTATTTCTGTTTATAGTGGAAGTGAGAGCTCAATTGCATGCTCAAAACTTGTTGTTGACTAGTTTGAGTTTATATTCTTTTTTGTATCATACTAACCCCACTAAAAACTATGTAAGAGTGGTTCAAATTCAATTTCCAGATCCACGTTCACGAAATTTGAGAATACCACACCACAACAATAAACTGAACACAAAATTACTGAATTATTTACTTTACTGGTACTCGGACATGATATTCACTTCATGATGTTTCAATATGAAATAACAATATTTTTATAATGGTTGATAGGTTTGATAATATGACTCTCATAAAATCCTCTAGCTCTAGTAAATACCAAGTTTTTGATTGTTCCCTATATAAACAGTTTCTAAAATTGTGAATAGAAGAACTACTAATGTAGCGACGTTCATACATCACGGTCTTATAGACCGTGTCATACACGCACTCGAACGTTCCCAGATCAAAGACAAAAAAAGAAAAGATAATCATTGATGTCAACGTCAAAAGAATTTTTAATATAGAAGGAAGCGTCATAATTTTTCACTTCACTATGATCAAGGAATCGTTGGATGTTTTTTTTTCAATTTTGAGAATAGCCAACTCGGAATCATTGTCAAGTGAACGTCTTTGTGATACAAGATGCTTTTGGTAAAGTAAAAAACTTGATTTTGTTACAAGGGATAAACTTTTCGATGTTTAATGTTTTTTTTTTTCAATTTAGTTTAACTGATTACCACTGGGTGCTATTACAGCATTATTTTCACTACATCTTGATTGGTACTACCGATTCTCTCAGTTTTGTTAAATCTGCTAACACCAAAATTGTATTGATGATCCAAAACTTGTGATGGAACTGATGCAGGAACTCTAATTGATTTAAATTCGATAGATGCAGATCTCAAACTGTCCCTTGAAGCATTATTACAAACATTAAACCAGAATAGAAGCCTTCGAAAATTGTAAACATTGAAAAAAAATTGTAATATGATGAAACCTATAAGAAAATAATAAAAATAAAAGGAAAACTAATTTACGGGCGATATGAAGTCGGGAAGAGAAAGGGATGAGTTTTTAAGGGAAGAAAAAGGTCTATATCGATGAAAAATTTTGGTTATTTATTTTTATTATTAAAAAGTTTTTATTTTCATGAAATTAAAGAAGTGAAAACTTATCCTTTTATGTCTCAAACCCACAGGAATGTTTTTTAATCAACATATTTATTTGTTTCGTCATAATTTATATTGATTTTAAGGTAAAAATTTAACGTTTTGATCTACTTCGGTTTTCATCAAAATATCTATTGGCTGTTTATTCCAGTTTCATAATTCAATTATTCAAAAAACGTGAAATTCCATATGAAATTTCGAAAAATTGCATGCGGAAATGGTTGTTGAGAATATTTAAAGAGAATTGTATTTAAAAAAAATGACTGTTGCAACTTTTTTCTGTTAAAAAGCTGAAATATCAAATTCTAATTTTATTTATTTCATAGAAAATCTCACAATATATAAATATACATTTAAATCTTGATTTAAATACTTTATACTGATTATATTTACAAATACCTTATCTTGAGTTTTTATCATTTATTTATTAGGTTCTGTCTCTTCTTCATCGTTAGATTTGACGAATATTCCGACTTTTATCGTATTATTTCCAGTTCGCATTCGTTCTTCATGCAAAATTTCATCTTAACCATTAACTTCTTCGTAGGTTTTTGTTAAATTTAAACAGTTTCAAGAACCAAGACAATTTAAACACAAATTTGTGCATTTTAAACCATGTTTTTGGCAGCCACATTTTAAATTGTTGCATCCAGTTCCACAGCTGAAGCATATAGTTTTGAGTAATATGTATTTCTGAGTGTATCTTTATTAATATTTTTCACACAAACAAAAAGTAGGGATTTCAACCAACAAACATCCTACAGACACCCTACTTTATATGGGAATTTTCGATTGAATATTAGGGTGCTATTTCGATATTGAGCCATTAGGTGAGAAAAATGAGTAATTTTACGAGTTAAGTTTTTTTAGAGATAAAAATGTTAAACTAAAAACAAACAAAAAAATTTTGAGGTTATGTGAGGAAAGTGTTTGTAGATTTTCATCACCTACAAGTTATATTTTATATTCACTTACTTTTCCAAAGGGTTTCATTCTACCCCTATTTTTTTTTCACTTTTTACCATATCCAAAGGCTTTTGACCTAGTGTATATTGAAATATACGCCAGGTATATAAAATATTTTTTATAAAAAAGATTACAGTGTATTTACGATAGAAAAAAACAAGGTTTTCACGGATTACTTTACTTTTTAGGTAAAAATAAAAAACCAAAAACTTGGTTACTGGAATTTTTCACATAGATTTTGAGGTTATGTGAAAAAAATGTGCAGGTATTTCTATTACGTACAAATTGTGTGTTATATTTTTTTCCTTTTCCAAAGGTTTTCATCCTACCACTATATTTTTTTACTTTTCATCATTTCCAAAGACTTTAGCCTTGCTTTGTACAATTCAAGACGTGTTATATTTCATTTAGAACAATCAATATGAGGAAAAAAATAAATATTTCAAATATAAAAGATCACACAGTATTTGGGAAGGAAAAAACTATGAACTACGCTTCTTTTAAGATAAAAATAAAAAGTTATGTGAAAAAACTGTATAAATATTTTCATAATTTACAAGTTATATGTTATATTTTCTTCCTTTTCCAAAGGGTTTCATCCTACCACTATATTTTTTTACTTTTTATAATTTCTAAAGGCTTTAGCCTTGGTGTGTAATGAAATTCAAGTCGTGTTTGTGTAAAACAAAGTTTTTCACAAATTCCGCTTCTTTTAAGATAAAAATAAAAAAGCTAAATACTCGGTTAATGGAATTTTTCACATAAATTTTGAGTTTATGTGTGAAAAATGTGCAGGTATTTTTATTACGTACAAATTGTGTGTAGGCTTTCATTCTACCACTATTTTTCACTTCTGGCCATTTCCAAAGGCTTTAGCCTTGGTCTGTAGAATTCAAGACGTGTTATATTTCAATTAGAACAAAGAATATGGGGTAAAATAGTTAATATTTCAAATAAAAAAGATCACACTGTATTTAAGAAGTAACAGACTAAGTTTTTCACGAGCTTAGTTTCTTTTAAGATAAAAATAAAGATACAAAAACTTGGTTATTGGAATTTTTCACAATAATTTTGAGGTTATGTGAAAAAGTGTATAGATATTTTCATAACTTCCAAATTATATGTTATATTTCCCTCCTTTTACAAAAGGTTTCATCCTAACACTATTTTTTTCCAGTTTTTACCATTTCCAAAGGCTTTAGCACTCGTCTATAATGAAATTCAAGACGTATTATGTTTTATTCAGAACAATCGATTTAAAACAACCTCAAAAAGGAATTTTATCAATTATAACTTGAAAATGGCACTGTCACTATTACTACTATGAAATTACGAAAACAATTAGCGCTTGTTTTATCTTTTCAAACTAACAATTTATTAAAACTTTCCACATACTTTCTTTAATAAAAAATTGTAACACGTTTCTCATATATTGCCGCAAATCTGACATATTTTCAGTTACAACAAACCAAACACGTTTTCTTTTATGACGAACAGTCCCCTGACAGGATTTTCCAAGTCGTTTCTATAAAGAAAAATTAACTTTTACTTATATCTCGGAGGGATTAGACTCCGAACACTAATGAAATACACAATTCATGAGATAAAGGATTCAAAGTGAACATAAATCGTTAAATTATGTATCATTTAGGATGTTGCACGAAAATAGTTGCACGCCATACTTTTATCACGACGTAAATCACTTTTCGCTGTACCTAAATTGTTCAAGATCCCTCAATTATACACTAATTTACAGAACAAGTGGTAATTAAGTACAGCGTGAATGAGTTTTATGTAGTTATGGATAATTTACTTTTTTCAAACATTCATTTGTTGTATTTTTTAGTCAAAATTATTTTTTCACCAGATTTTATTTAACTTTTTCTGTTAGTTTGTCTGTTCAGATGGAGTGTTTTGATACTTTGAGACAAAGACAATATTTTATTGTTTACATGTAAAAAGAGAGCGCGAGGACCATGAGTAAATACATTGTAGAACATAATATAACATGTATAAACAAATAACATTCGTTTCTCAATGTTAGATCCATAATTCTTCTTGGGTTGGTGCAGGAAGTGGAGGGTGTATTGTTAAATCGATCGTTTTCAAGCATCCCAATACCCGGATCGAATGACTGGACAAAAGCTCTTTCAAACAACATCAAGTTTCTTCAAATCGGCTGAACAGAACATAAGTTACAGACATTTTTTCATAACAAAGATCCCACTCTCCCCCACCTCTTATTTTAAGAGATAAACTAAAACTTGTCAGATGAAAAATGCGCAGAATTTGTTAAAGATTTCGATTATTGTATGTAAAGTGCCACTTAAATGGATAATTTTGGAAAATTTCGCTTCTCAATATCTTATTTTCAAAAACGCCCTCTACTATTCGGAAGATAATTTCCACGTGTTTCTCAGAGCCATTTTTATCATAATTTTTCTTAGTTGCCCACACGGTATATACAAAGAAATAATAAATATTATAATAGTACTGCCATCTTTTGATGACACCGTAATTAATATTAGTCTTTACAGAATGCATTTGAGAATGTAGTGTACTTCACCTTTTGATTTGTAGATGACGCTAAATTTAAATATATATATACGGATCTAACTACAATTATATTGGAAATCAAAATCTTTCAAAATTTGGTATAATCCCATTCAAAATATAGTTATTAGCTAGGTTATTGTCTCAATCAACATAAATATTTCACCAGATGTTATACTAGTGACATCTACCAGTATTGTAACAATTTGAAATAATTACGTATTACAGTTTATTGTCTCTCTTGAACTCTAGTTCAACTCCTCACTGATAGATGTCGATAAGAATATAAATAGTTATTAAATTCATGGGAAAATTAATGTAATATGGGAAATATAAAAGTTTTAGTGGGTATATAAACAAAATTATACGGATTTGATGTTTTTCTTTGGCACTTTACTTGTTACTTAATCTTCTTCGGAAACGGTGCGATATAAATAGAATAAAATAAATTTAATAATAAATTTTATTTACATATATTAATAAAAATAATTATATTAATAATAAATTACGTTATTGTAGTAGCTGCAGGTCGTATAGGTACCATAAGATATTTCTCTATTAAAGTATTTTTTTCGCTGATATTTATCCCTGACATTCCGACAAACAGATGCAGCGATATGTATATTATCAAAATGAAATATCCAACGGCGAGTAAACATATCAATGTTGTACCATACAAGGGTAGATCGAGCTCTTGAAGCTTATCCGTGACAAAAAATATGTTAATTGATATCACTATTATAGCCAGGAAGATTGATAGGATGTTCAAGATTCTACAAAAAAAAATAAAGGATTAAAACAATGGACCCAACTCTTTGTTTTTACTTTTTATCTCAAGTATGCAACTCTATATCGATTTGCATAGTTGGGGAGTTACAGTAACTCAAAAATTTCAAAAATAATTCATTCTTTTAGCAACCCTTTAAATTGAAAATATCAAATTTGGAACATTGTAATCTGGCTAGATTTTGGCTAGTCTTTAGTAGTATAAAACTTCAAAGAAACTAGAAAAGTTGCAATACAAATTGAATATGATCAAAAAATGATTAAGAGCATACCGAGAAGATTTTTTCCCAATTTTAGAATTGGTTTAAATTATGCATTAGGTCATAGTGGTACAGCCGTTAAGACATAGGCGTTCTGATAGGCCCGTCGTGCCCCACTTGAAATTACCAAATGCTGATGTCATTGAGAAGCCGATCAGGCGCTTTGACTTGAGCCTTTTGACTAATTAGAATATGATTCAAAACCAGCCGAATAAAGAAAAACTTGATTCTGATGCCGAATGAAGTCCGTATTAATAAAAACCAGCAGCTGTTCTTATTATTTGGTTATCCCGTTCGACTGACGGCCAGCTGCCTCCGATTTCACTTTTTTTTGCATCCTGCTAGACTGCGGGAGCAGTTTTACGACTTTAGGAGTCAACTCGCTGCTCGATAGGCATAGAACCTAGGATTCTACACCTGGACCTTCAGGTTAGAAGTTTTAAGTGAAGAAGAGTTGAAGGTCGAAGCCAAGAGTTGTCTCGGCGGCCTTGGCGTTCTGCTTTTTTTCTCCGCACCACTGATATTACGACGCTTGTGTCAGGCCTTGCCAAAAACACCCATCAGAGCTTCGACATCGGCTTGAATCGATATTTGGGAGGTGTTACTTGGTCTCTGGTAGTTCAAAACCAGCGCTAGGAGGAAAAAGGAATTATCATGGTCCTCGCTCTTGTACGGTCCTTAAAATTTCTCACAGACATTGTTTGCGATACCTGATTGGGGCTCTGGTACCCCATGTCCACATAGGTGCGTCCAAGAAGGGTGACCGCAGAACCCACCCACCAATGTTAAGGCTCAACGGCTCTTTGAGGGGTCAATATATACTATGATAATTTATTTTTGACAGGAGGAACCTCATCTCTAACGTACTGGACCTACTTAAGAAAACGAACACGGATATTGGTAAGAAAAACTGAATCAAAATAAAGAATGGCCGCGAATTTCAGATTTGGATAGACATTACAAGGGTGATTATAATTTAAATAGTTATAAAAATTGAAGAAAAAAATACTTACGCTCCATTAACGAATTCTCCCATAAGTTTCTTGTTACTTGTAAACGCAATGGTCGGTATCAAAGCGAAAGGTAACTGTAAACTCATGACGGCGTTGAGGTAATCATTTAGACTGGTCAGATCCGACATATTGGTAAAAAATGCCGTACAAAAAGTCGGAACCATAGCTATTGATCTAGTGAGAAGAACTCTCTTCCATTTGGGCCATTTGAGATTCAAAAATCCCTCCATTGCGAATTGACCGGCGTATGTACCTGTCATAGTTGAGCTTTGGCCTGCTGCGAGGATACCAACGGCCCAAATGTACATAGCCGCGGTACCAAAAGCGCAACCAAGAAATATTCCACCTTTGTAAATATCGGCATCTACGTAATCGGAATTTTCCTTCAAATAGATAATTAGAGTTATTATTCAACAATAAATAAATTTTATATGATGTATGACGTTTCGAAATTAGCTGATTCAATTGAAGTAATTCATCCTTCGAAAGGAATGTAATGTGAAGCAGCAGGAGCGAAATAAATCAACTGGGAACTTGGAAACAAAAAGAAGAAAGCAGGATATAATATTTTCAAGGTAATTTCAAATGATAGGTTTCAAGATAAGATAAAATAAAGGATCAGTAGGGAAGACTCCATATCTTATCATAAATAATTGATAAAAGCTACAAATACAGTCTTGATCAGAATTGATCTAGATTTTGCACAATCTTCTCATAGTATAAATCTAGGAATACTTAGAAGATATGAAAGATGTTGGGAGAGCAAAGGTTAATAAACACGACACTGAAGCAATCGAGAGTAGAAGTAATAGATGAAAAAGAACCAACAAAGAATTGATTGAGAATAGGTAAAATACTGAGAGCCCTTTTTAATATCGCTTTAGATGGAGTTATTAGAGTTACTGGTTCGAAAGGAACCACAATAACGGAACAGACACAAATTTTAGTTTAGATAAAACCTTAATATCAAGAAGTGAAAGATATATTCATAAAAATTAATAAGTGAAAGTGAGAGTAGAGGGCTAGAGCAAGGTTTGTTTCCAGAATCAAAGTACAACAAGAAAAATTAAAATAAAAGAAAATTAATACGAATTTTTTAACTAGTCTCAAGTCTATATAAGAGGATATAACATTAGAGACTGTTAAGGTTAAGAGGATATTAAACTCGTCTAATTGTTTAAAATACCATTGAAAATAAAATTTGAATGTTCCCCATCATTTCGGTGTATGGAAAAATTTTATTCAAGGTCAAAGTTAAAAAAAAAGAGTTTTTCGCGATTATTAGCAAAACGGTGAGTTTTATCATAAAAATATTTTAGACAAAAGTTGTAGATCATAAAATTATCTACAAAAAACGTATCAATACTTTTTTCCTGCGAACCACCGTTTCTGAGATATAACGATTTAAAAAGTTGTAAAAGTTATAATGTTTCAAACTATAATTATTGCACGAAAAATACCAAAACAACATCGTCGAACTTTAGCAACAGCTTCGTCAATTGATAATTGATAACAAGTCAACAGAAATTTTTTACAAATACTTACAACAAGTCTCGGTTCATTTCAATGTTATAAGAAAAGTTTACTACTGAAAATATATTGGTGGAACCATTAAATACGATACTTTTTGAATCGTTATATCTCAGAAACGGTGGCTCGTAAGGAAAAAAGTATTGGTACGTTTTTTGTAGATAATTTAATGATCTACAATTTTTGTCTGAAGTATTTTTATGATAAAAATCACCGTTTTGCTGAAAATCACGAAACACTCGTTTTTTTTGACCTTTGACCTAGAATAAAATTTTTTCCATTCACGGAAATGATGAGTAACGTTCAAATTCCGTGTTCAATTATATTTTAAATAATTTTACAGCTTGATGGAAATTTATATAATTTCGAATGTCTAAACTGCCCATATTATATATAGAGATTTTTATAGATACCTACAGAATATAAAAATCGAAGAAGTGATGAAACTAGTGGTAATCCATGATTTAGGAAGAGATATTTTGATAAAATTATCGCTAGAGTTAAAACAGAAGAGGAAAAAATAACGAAAAAATATAGAAATTTACATTTAGTCAAATAACCGGTTGTGGATAAATCAAGGGAGAGACCAAAAAGAGAAGAAAACATCAAGAAGTGAAGAAAACGAGGGACAATTATGGAGAACTGATCTTTCATGATAAATTACTCCATAGAACAACCCCTAAGGGTGCGAATACATTTCCTATGAGATTAAATATAGAATAATGTCGGTTATACGTCATGTAGTTTTAAAATAACAAAACATTCAGGAATTGAAACAGAGGATTGGATTGCAACAGATATACGAAGTAAGCAATGAAGATTGACCCCCCAAAACTGTCACTTTCAGGAAAAAAATTAGTAAAGCATCAACTTTACGAAGGTTAAAAAAAGGCTTCGAGCATCCATGGGAGAGGAGCGCTTCAGAGTAGTCGTCCTGTTTAATATTCATAGAGATTGATGTCGATGTTGAAGAAGTGATGAAAAGATTTTCAAAATATTCAAAGAGAAGATTGGGATTTGTATTATAATATGAAATTGCTGGTTTTCAGTCAGAAAAATGTACTCATCAAAAAAATCTGATGACATAAGAAGTTACTTTTAACACTTATATCATTACAGACCATATAAATAAGCACCTAGCAGATGAAAAACGATGATATAGTGAATTATGAATTACTTGTGAAACAATTAAATTAACATAGTAAAAAAATTCTCACCCCAAATTCTTCAATCGCCATATCGATTAAATAAGAATTATTAGTTGTTCTACATTGTTGAATCTATAAAAAAAGTATTTAAAAAATAACTATCAAAAATCTTGGTAAATACTTGGAAGTGGAGCCCCTATTTTTGATTATAAAACATCCCTAAATCAATATTTTCAAAAATTATGTTTTCATTTTGTTTATTTTGGGGCATATGAGACCTAAGCTGCAAAACCAAACTTTTTGGCAAAGAAAAAATCCTAAAAATATAACTTTTCCGATTTATCGAGTATGATAAGTAAGGGTAGAGGTACATCATTTGGGGTTTTTTTATTTGTGTTGGTACCACTACTTCTTACTTTGAAGATTTCATCTACGGTTTTCATTTGTTATTCCTTTTTTTGGGGGAAAAATAAGGTAAGTATATTATTTTGATATTTATATAATTATTACTAAATTGTATCTAATTGTTTTTGTTAGTTTGAATTTTTAAAATTTTGATAACTCATACCGAAATATCATATTAATAGTTTGAAATGTTAATGTAACTAATGTTTACGATGTTGCATCTTGACGATACTAAATTGGGGGGTGCGCAAATGAAAATTTGAGTATAAATGAGCTTGGGGGACAGCAGTTGGAGTATGAATAGTTGGCCCAAATTAACATCTCATTTCAATAGTTTTTTCACATACAAAAACGAGTATTTTGAAAAAAATAGCAATCTAATATCATAGTGTGAACGATTTTCATAATTTATTGAAAATTTATTGAAACTTGAAACTTTTTCTATTTTCTTCAAAATTGAAAATTGAAAAATGGAATGTTCAATAATTTTTGTTGCATTTTTTCCATTTTATTTGACACATTTAAAACAAAAAGTTCAAAAACCCAAATTTCAATACTTTTCTGGTGAATAAAAAATCCAAAAATCAGAAATTTCCAAATTTTTTGCCTAAAAAGGGGCCATCCATAAAGTACGTCACACGTTAATGGGGAGGGAGGGTATCACCGAAGTGTGACATTGTGTGACAAGGGGCATGGGGGTCAATAGTTTTGTGACGTCACATGTTAAAATTTAAAATACTAAAACGCAAAGTTTGGATGTGAATTGAAAATTTAAAAAATTTTATGAAATGTTGGACTTTATGTTGATTTTATTAGATTATTATTTAATAAAAATAAGTAAAAAATGAAAATAAGTGTTTTCTCTCGATTATTTTTAAATACATACATAAATTTAAAAAATGTGTGACGTCACATCAGGAGGGGGGTTATAAAAATGTGACAACCTGTGACAAGGACGGGGGGAGAGGTTCAAAAGTTCTAAAATTCGTGTGACGTACTTTATGGATGGCCCCAAACTGTACTTGAAATTTTTCTCGAAATTTATTTTTTTCATTTCAAAAACGAACAATTTAAAAAAATAGTAACTGAATATCATATTTTGATTAAATTTTATAATCTATCGAAAATTTTGGAAAAGTTTTAATTATTTTCTTTAAGTTGCAAAGTAGACAATCCAAATATTAACGTTTTAAATAATTAAAAACTTTATTTTCAATTTTGTAAATGTTTTTGACGCACTAAAAACAGAAAAAGTTTAACAACTAAAAGTTCAATACTTTTTTGGTTGCTAAAAAAATTATAAATTCATGTAACATTACAAAGAAAGCATGAAGAATGAAGAAGAACTTAACCTAAAAAAAATTTTTTATGATTAAAAATAGGCTAGATGGACCCCACTTCCGAATAATAACCAAATCTTTTAAATTCTTACCAAGTCGTCGTTTCTTTTTTCGAATAATCCAAAAGCGAAAACGGAAACCACAAAAATATTAATAATCAAACTACATAGAAGAGCAACGGCGCTTTCTATGTAATAATACATATTGGCTTCTCTGACTTTGTCTGGTTTCGTTCTATCTATTTCCCTACTTTTCACCAAAGCTGAATGCAGATACAAGTTGTGAGGCATAATGACCGCACCAATAACACCAACTGCTTGAAGTAGAACAGCCGAATCGCAATCTTGACATCTCGGAATGAAGAGACCTTTAACTACCTCCGTGGAAGACGGCGACGCAACTATATATTCGTAACCGAAGCTGATTCCCATTATAGCTATTAGAATTCCAAACAGAAGCTCCAATTTTCGTAAGCCGTATTTGTCAAGAAATAAAAATGTAAATGTGTCGAAAATTGTTATCAGACAACCGACCCACAAGGGAATGCTGAAAATTTAAAAAAAAAAGGTAATTTTTAGATTCCATTCGGAAGAACTAGTATATGAGAAAGATGATTTTCTAACTTGAAATACGTATTACTAAGAAATGATTTCTAATGATTAAAATAGCTCAAGATATAGTATAAGTCTCGTGAAAGCTAAGAAATATTATTTTTCTACGTCCTTTATAATATTCACGTTTTTTTCCATTCATTTGGATTCACAAAGAATGTAATTTCTGAATCGGTCAAAAAGTTCTGTAACGTATCACTGTTAGTATATCCCACCACTTTTAATGAGTTCGTTGGCCGAGCGGGCGTAGGCGTGAACCTCCAGATTCGCCTGAATAAAAATTTTAGTCGGCAAATGTTTTTTAGAAATTATCACTGCAAATTTTCTCTTTACGTCGAAACAAATTTTAAAACTGTTTGCTGTTTGTTGGAGATTTATTATACTACCTGCATCATTATTACTTCAAAATATAGCACCTTGAATTTTATTATGTTGTTTTTATTCATTTGCACCGTTTCTCCGATGGAATATAATTCTTTTATGGAGTGGGGTACTTAAAAGGCATAAACAGCTTCACAGAAAGAGTGTTACTAGCTTACTTTGAAACTAAATCCAAAATGTGAAAGTCTTCAACACTTTGGTCGACTTATGAAAACTGAAAGGCATCCTAATGGTACATAACGACGTAGACCTCAGTAAATACTCGAAACTCATTGCATATTTGAAAAATAAATCAGTTGACTATATACCCAAAAAATCATTTTCCGTGGAGAAATTAATAAGTTTCTGTTGCAAGCTCCAGACAATCATTATCTCATGTATATATAGATATTATTTGTTTGTTGTCAGGTTGCTGATACCAAAACTCATGTTCAACGTCGATTCGAAATCTCTGACAGTAGATTAAACTTGGCAAATATTTATAAAGAATATAAAAGCCAACGACCCACAAATGTCAAAACAGATCATTTCTTTTTGCCGTATAGAAATTGGATGGGTTGAAGTCCAACACAGTTGCAGAGGGTTATGAAGACGACTCAATAAAGAACAAAATGGATTTCGCAGTAGTTCGACTTCAAGCAACATTGTAAATGTTCACGATCCTACCAGCAATCCAATAAGTACTTAAATGTTGCCAATTCAAGTACCAATAGTATTGTAACTTCTTCTTCACTTCACAAATTAATAATGCTCACAGTTATACTTTTAATATTGCTATTAAAAAATAAAAATTGATAAAAGTTTTGTCGAATTTTTTTAAGTCCACTGAAGTGGGAAAAATTTTGTACGAAACTCGTTGTTGAAACTCCCTAGTTGCATAAAATAACTATTGTTTTCATTTATAAACATAATATAGTAATTATGAACTCATATCCTACATTTTCAAATTCTTATAATGATAGAAAGTCACGCAGGCATCGAAGGCAACGCAGGTGCTTATAAACGTGCAAAAGAAGTTTAACAAAATATGACACACCTTTATAACGACATGAAGTTACTTTGTAAAGAAAAAATTGGTGAACTAGTAGGAAAAGATCAGCTCAAATTAATAAACAAACTACTTACTAAACCAGGGTTCTGTGAAACAAATCAGAAAAAACGAAATATATCTACAATTTATAGAATGAGAACAAAAACTAGATAAAATTAGATAAAATAAGTCACGAATAGAAAATACTAAAAGAGAACATATCAAAATCATAGAGAAAATAATAGAGATAGAGAGAGCGAGGTATGGGAGCTGGTTTAAATAGCCCCGCACCGCTGGCAGAGAGAGAAAGAACACAGGTTTACCACTCTCTATTTCTCTATATTTATTGGATCAAAATGAGTCAAAGTTTCAAGTAGGGGAGAACAACAAATTTTGAATTTAGTAGAGGGAGATAGAGGGGGGTAAACCGATACTCTCTCTCTCTCGTCCAATAGTACAATTCAATTTATATACCATCTTTAATAGTTTCTTTATGATTGAAATACAAAGTGGAAGGAAACTTTCTGCCTTACTCTTCACCCTATACTCCAATCGAGTATTTAAGGAAGCATCTGAAGAATTATCACACTTCGGGATCGAAATAAATGGAGAACTAATAACAACAATAAGATATGCTGCTGGTAAACAAAATCGGTGACGTGGGAGAGATACAAGGTGTAAAAATCGAAATAACAAAAACCAAATTTATGATATTCAGCCGACAACTCTACAACAGCAATACTCTAGAGCTAAATAGGCGCCACATTGAACGGATCTCTAAGTTCAAATACCTTGGAAATATTATTACAGACGATTTATAAAATATAATTTTACTTACAATTTGTTTGTTAACAAATAGAGAGCGATAGCAGTTCCTATAACTTCTTGCATATCTGATCCAATAACTGCAATTTCCACCATTATCCATAAAATTAAGCGAGGAAACTTTTTATATTGTCTGTAGCACATTTCGGATAGATGCAGACCTGTGACAACACCTGAAAAGAATAAATTGTACATTTCCTGAAATTTGACAAAGTTGCGATTATTATTGGGGATATAAAAAAGAATCACTTGACTCTGAGTATATTTTCTCTTTTTTTATTATTATTCCTGTCTATGATATTATTCTTATTATTATTTTATTACTATCATTACTCCTAATCAGTCATCTGGAAGCTTGTCGCTTTTTCTGTATCTTCGAAGAATGTCTTCTTCTGCTGACGAACTGTCTCAATGTTTTCTCGTTTAATTTCGAACTATTTACATATCTGTGATTAATATTTTTGTTGTGTTGCTTAAGAATATTAACTCAGTCATTTGGTAAGTTATCACCTTGCCCAGCCTTTCGTCTCCTGTTGATAACAAGTTTGTTTCAGAGTTGAACAAGATACAACTGGTGTAATAACTGCTCCATCTTCAAGTTGAGCATGTTTACTCCTGTCTTTTGATACCTAATATCCAGTCATTGATTTGTGTTTATTCATGCTTCAATGTTCTCATTGCTTATCCTGTAAATATTTACAATAATTTCCCTGATATTCTTTTTATTTTAGGGGTTTCACGTTGACCAAGTCAAGACAAGATACAACTGGTGTGGTTACTGCTTTAGCTTAAGTTTGAGTATAATAACTACACTAGATTCTGATGTTTGGGAATACCTACTCAGTTTTTTGGTAAATTACTGCTTTTTCTATGTCTTCCATGGCTCTCTTCTTCTGTTGGTAAACTATCTTTTGGGATTTTAACGATTCTCTTATTTCTTGCTATCAGTCATTCGTTTTTCTTCATCCATCAATGTTTTTCTCTCGTAACTTGGAACTATTAACTTTTATTGCTCTAATGATTGCTTTAGCTTCAGTTTGAGTATGTTTACTCAAACTAGAGGCTAGGTTTACCGAGACTTTTAATTTCATACACAGTTATGTTGAGACCCAACTGATTCCTCTTTTAATTTCTTGTTTTAGACAAGCAGTGGCGTTAATTTAATAACATATATTCTATTCTATAAGTAATTTTTGCTTTATTGGTAATAATAATGATTCCTAGAATGCATCACGGTATTAACACGTTAAACATTATAATGTTTGATGAGCTATTTATAGAAAAAGATGAGGTACAAATTGGGAAATACCTAATTATGTAAAGACTCATATATCTGATGAAAATCTATTGAAAAAAAATTCACTGTATATTTAAAGATTTTAAACGCACAAATAAATGATATTTGAGCCTGTTTATTGAGGAAATTCATTGATTCCATGCAGAAATAGAAGAATGCAACAAAAGGGAATATAAGAATTTCAATGTAAACTGATTGGATTGAAATCAACAAGGGAAAATTTTGATAGAACGTTGTTCCACAGAATCTTTGAGTACCTTACTTATTAGAATCGAAATCAAGATAAAACAAGAGCGAAAATAATCGATTTAAAGAAATATTTGTCACAAAGAATAATGGAGCTTACAAAACTGTCACTGTATTTTGTCACCTTTAGGGAATTAAATAGTTTCCAAGGAATGAATAGAACGAAATTGAGAATAAAAATAAAGATTAAAAATGAACAAAATCTCATTCCTCAAATAAGATCGCTTATTATTAGTTTGATTAACAGATCTCAATTTGACATAGCTTTTTTATTTTCACTATAATTGAGTAAAGCCCATCAACCTATTTTGGCATTTCTATCTTTTGGATTGGTTGTAAAAGAGGGACTCAATTTTTAAGAGATGTAACGGTAAGCAGTCCAGTATCTAATTTATCCAGTTAGAGGAGTTGCCTTTTTTAACAATTACGAGGTATTAGTTTCAAAAGATTAGTTGGAGTAGGCTCATTTCTAGAGTTATTATAACAGTATCCGCTCATTTTTAACCCCAAGCGTTTATATTTCGTTGCCCAATTATGGTAAAATGATCTAAAGTTTTTGAAGACGAAAATTTGTTTGGAGATGAACCGATTGCAATTTGGTACGTACAAAATAAATGAAATAATCAAACAGGTACTGTAAACTGTAAAAATAGATGGCAACAGACGAGTCCAACAAAGTAGTATTTCAGCCGTGGCGTACACAACATTTTTTATACGACACATACGATCCAAAACTTTCTCAATTACACTGAGGAAAGAAAATAAATAAACGAGAATTATAAAACATCTTATTTATTGAACAATATAATGTACTTAATTATATTTGCAATGTCAATATTAATTTATAAATTATTTGCAAAAAGTAATGTTGATTGTACCTCCAAGACAATTATTACTATTTATTGGATTGGATGCAGATGGAATTTGATGATGGAATCTCTGTAGATGTGTTTGTGATTTCGATAGAATTTGTCGATTGATTAGTATTTGTGGTGGAAGAAAGTTATGCCAAATCATCGAAATGAAACTGTCAACTGTCAAAATTGAAGTAGCTGGAGTCACATTCAAAAGTTATCTACTCCAGAGTGTCCCGAAAGTGTTTTGATGTACGGAACTGTCACTTTCACTACATGGAACGCAGCTTTCGGTATGTAAATGATTACAGAACAAACAACTTTCATATGGCGACTAAAATATTATTTTACAGGAAACTGCTACACAGAGAGATGGTGAAGGGGACGTTTTACATAAAATAAATTTCACATGCTCTTTTCAATGATGCTCACTACATCTCAAAATAAGCCACGGTTTTCAAGATATTTTTTAATGAAAATTTCGCAAAACCCCCACTAAAACCACACATCTTTCTACTTCAACTTTAAGAAGCTTTGGAACAGCTTAAGCCTTAAGCGGTCCCCAAGCTAACTTCAAAGAGGTCATAAAGTTTGAATCGGGATGTACTGTGCGGGATTTTTGAATTTGGTGCGTATTTTTAAATCACACATGCTCGGGCCACTTGAAATTCCTTCGCGGGCCACTTGAAATTCTTTCGCGGGCCACTTGAAATTCCTTCGAGGGCCACTTGAAATTCCTTCGCGGGCCTGGAGTCGTGCAGTTTGGGCTTAAGCATTACTTCAAAAGTTCAGGTTGTCAAAATATTATTTCATAGTATTATTGTTAAGTTTTATTAATTTAAAATCAGCTCTCTATATTCCAAGTGTATATCTTTTAGCATCGTGGCAAAAGTAAGTCAATTTCTGGCAGAAATGTCCAGAGAGTGCCTGAGTAGAGTGGAAATTAATTTCACCGTGTTTTCTGTTGATCCACAAGTATGAGGCTATTTCGAGCCGTAGTTTTGTCGACTTCTAAGTGCGTTTCATGTATCCGCTGCAAACTCTTTACCGGACTAGGAGTACTCGTCAACTCCCCACCTATACAGGGTGTTCCACAACGAGTTAAAACTATCGTTTGGGTTTTCGGATACGATCTTTTTAACCAAAATATTTCCAAAGATGTAACTTTGTTATTTTGAATAAAACATCCTGTATATTAACACATTTTTGAAATATACGTAAAATTTCAGTATACACTTGTCTAAAAACTTTCTTCGAAACATGCATATTTTTTGAGTTATTAATTTTTTTCTAAGAAATTTGACCGTGACAAATTTAGACCACACCGGCATCTCTAAAAATTTAATATCTGGATAAGGTTTAGATATATGAAAGTATATATGAATGAATGAATGAATATTTCTTACTCCTGAATGCATTAAAATAGAAAAAATCGGGTGGTTCTCTTTAAAAAAATTAAGAAATTTAATATTTATGACGCTAAACTTTGAACACTTTTTATATACACCCTGTTTAAAATGGAAAATTTTTCAACATCGATTCAAATACTTGGGACTTTATTTAAAGCAACTAAGCAGAAACCATTTTTATATCTTTAAGGGTATTCTCGTAAAAAAATAATTTACAAAAGTCTGCAATGGTCAAATTTATTACAAAAAATCAATAACTTAAAAAATATGCATTTTTCGAGAAAAGTTTTCAGACAAAAGTATACTAAAATTTTACGCAGATTCCGTGTGACTCAACCTAAAAAATATATGATTTGGTTTTGGTAGTATGAGAGATACCTTTACTGAAGTAGAACTATATACAAGGTGTTCCATTAATAATTCTGACAGTGATACGATGATATAAGAAATGAGTATTAAGATCCACTGTTGTATATCGTATTTATAATATTTGTTGAATATAAGTTGATTGTGAAACATGTGATTCTGTCAATTTATATGATTTTCAGTTTCACCTTCATGCTATTAAAAATCCTCCTCACCAATTGGGGTACATTATATAACATTTCATAATAAACATAAATTCTTCCATTAATTCGATTTCAAGGTAAATCAGTAAATTATTGTTGACAATATTTAGTACACACATAAAACTAGTTTTATGATACAGTGTAATTCATTTATAAGTATAAATAGTATACACGGATAATTCAGAACATAAACTATGAATATTTAAATAGAAGAAAAAAGTTTTTTGAGAATTTTTTAGTCACATTGGATTATAGATTTACACATATTTCTATGTAGACATTACTCTATTTCTAAGCGGATGGTGAAAGTTCTTTATCCATTCTCACTTACCTAATTTCGTTGCCAAAGTTTGCATCAAAAATCCTAAAACTGTCGCACCGAACAGTACCCATAATAATCTATAATTGCCTATTGTTCCAGATTGGAGATCACTTTCAATATTACCGGGATCTAAGTAAGCTATTGACATCAAAAATCCGGGACCTGTGAATGCCCATAGTTTCTTGAAACTAAAATTACTCTGGAAACAAACAAAATAATAATTCATGGTGATGCTTCGATTACTTCATTAACCCCCAATCATAGACATCGAATAAGAGACATTTTGAAGAAAATTATCATAAATTGTAATGTGGTAGAGGTACTGAAATTGTTTTTTAGTTTCAATTTCAATATATTTTATTTTAGTAAGACAAAAATAAAAGTTAATTAATTGCTTATAGATCTGATGTGAGTCATAGGAAAACAGAAAGGCATAGACCAAGATCTTTTTGACTTTTTAGTCTGTCTCACGTACAGTAAGGAGATAATTTTCAAACAATGTTTTTATATTTTTTTAATTCGAATGTAACAGGACTTGTAAGGATCGTTTTCACACTTTTATGACATAGTATAATAATCTACTAGCCAGTTTACCGGCTTTTTCGATATTTTCATCTTTTTTTTTGTCGTGGAGGGATAACCCGAACATGAATCATCTTCAAAATATTTTTCGCTTAAACCACTCAAAAACACGTGGCTAAACACTGTTTTCAACAAATTGTAAGTTTCAATTGCAAATTGTTCCAAGTTTTATGAGAAATTTTACAACAATCCGTTGCTCTATTTTTGTGTTTATCATTTTTACGGCAACAACGAAGCCCAGAAGCAAAAACAGCCCACATACAAACTAAGGCTACGGATACACGGTAGACATCGCAGGCCGAAATTTTACAGGTGACGTCGATATTTTTGAAATTCCCGCGACACCGCAAGGTATAGAATCGCTGTCATTTCGTGCGCAGGTTGCAAGTTTAAAACATTTTTTGGGGTTAAGTTTTTTGAGTTAAAATTAAAAGGAATACTTTCAAAAATGTAAGTAGTTATTAAATAGTCCAATGTTTCGTCAATTGATGATTAATTTTTTATTTTTAGGCTTTCATATTATTCACAAATAATATCATCTCAGACACAGACTCTCCCAAAAAGATGGAACCTTTTACAAAATAGCAATAATTATGCCAACAGAGGCTCAAGCAAAAATTTGGCCCATTAATAATAATCTTGTGCGAGTCAATCGATGGTGCAGCAAGCACAACCAGTTTGCTAAATAGTATGATGATGGTACCGTTTTTGGCCATTCTAGATGTTTCGGAAAAATCAAGGGCAGATCGTTCGACCATAAGGGTTCAGCGGCAGATGGTTCGAACGATTGCACACTAACGTCCGTCAAAGAATAATCATCACCTATTGTTTTTCACAAGGATTTTAATTTGATCACACGATAAAAGAGGCCTCAATCTTGGAAACAACAATTTCGTGCCTGTGAAGTTTGTATGGCCAGTTTAGACCGAGCATATGAAGATGAGGGCCAAATTGTTGGGGATTGTTGCGTCGTTGAAATAGACGAAGAAATCGGACGAAGAAAATACAAAAAAGGGCGCATGGTCGAGGGTTAGCAATGATCGAGTGTGGCGGTCACGGCCACCGATTGGAAATGTCCTAATAACTCTAGAAGTACCGAAACATTGATGGAGCTGATAAAGAAGCATGTCACAGTCGGGACTATCATTCATACTGACTACTGGAAAGGATATTCGGCGCTAGAAAGTGAAGGCTACCAGCACTTTACAGTCAACCATCAATAGCACTTTGTTGACCCTGAAACAGGGGCCTACACCAAAAACATTGAATCCAGCTGGTCATAAGAAGAAGAATATCGAAGGGGGAATCAGAAGTAACTTGGACCTGCATCTTTGTGGAAATCTCTGGAGACGACGAGTCCATTCGATGCAAAAATTGTAGATATAAAATTTTTGTATCCTGGAAAGAATGATCGACCTCCAATGGAAGAGGATGAGGAAAGTGACTAAGTTTTTGTGGAATAAAATTGCTTTCCATTTATTTCTATTGTTTTTATTGTTTTTTTGGGATCGGAAAATACGTCGATGCTATCAATTCGGTCAGATTAGGTTAGGTTAGGTTAGGTCCGGTACGTTTTTAATTTTTGATTAACTTTTTCGCGTATGCGCACGATTCCAGGTATATTTTCCTAGTCCTTATTCGATTGTGACCATTCCCTATCATTTTTACCTTTCAATTCCCTGGTGTTTTTCGGTTTATCCGACATCGCATTCCAAAGAGGATTAAGGATAAATAGGTGACAGTTTTTAATTTTATGCGTATGCGTACTCTTTCTGTAGCAGTACTAGACTCGTAATCACAGTTAGTATATAACAAATACGAAACCAAATAGTCTGAAGTGTTTGAAAAGTAAGTCAAAAACAATAGATCTGATTAACATTTGATTTAAAGGCTAGGTGAGTGTTTCAAAATTAGTATTTTCTTGTTACAAAATTTAGTTTGCCAGTGTTGTTGTTCTTGTGAATGAAACTGTAGTTTACCTATGACTATAAAGTAACTATTATTAATATTTGTAGGTATAGAAATTCTGAATGTATGTAGGTCATAATTAAACGAGATGCATAATGATTCGGATAAATTTGTTCTTTCATTTCGCAGGTGAGTGGATACAATGTGTGGAATAATTCATATATTTAGTTGCAAATCTGTACTTGCAAAAGCCTTGATTATTCCTTACATAATCAACCTCAAATGATGGAATATAAATTGAATTCTCGATATATAAAAATGGAATGAATTCTTTATTTACATCGATTTTAACCAGTTGTATTACAACATTGGATGTGTAATATATAAATAAGAAACTTTACTTTCATTTATGTCACATTTTATTAATTTCATCGGTTTAACGGGGCTTATTAGAAAAATATTTATTTCTCTTAAAAAACAATATCAAAGTTGTCATTTTTAGAAGAAAACATCATCAAGTGTTAAGTATTTCAGACTAAAAATGCTTCTAGCTAGTTGTGCTGTATATTTTCGGAAAAATATTTTGAAAACTTCAAGCACCGTTCTCAAACAACTGACTGGAACATTCTCTCTGGTGATGTTGACTTCGAATTTTCTAGATTCATAAAAACACTAACTAGCCTGGCATTTACTCATTTCCAGTGCTTAAGAAATTTAATTAAATAGTCTGTTAATAAACAGAATCAGTTTTAACAAAATTTTAGACTGGGTTTTCCCACATTTTGTGATAAGATGTGTTTAAAATTTGTAGGTCTAAGAAATTGTTATAGACTTTTTATTTACTATTAAATTTCATAAAAAGATTTATTAAAATACATATGACGAATTGTGAATACCAGAATACATTGCGAAAATAAATGATAACCTTTGATGGCACTGAAAATGAGGTTGGATATTTTAATTCCGCTTTTGTAAGCATATATTTCGATATAAAAATGAGGCAATTAACAAGAACGAAACTGAGGCTGCACAATTATTTGATCAAACATCATCAATCAGGTATATCTACTAGTACAAAAAAATTCCCTAGGAAAAACGTGAGTTACAGGGGTATCATTCTGCTGGATGTGGTGCACAGGGCCGTAGAATCATAAGAAATAGATTCGGCAAATACTTGGCTGAATAACAAGCACAAGATGGCCTTAGAAACGGAAGTCAATAAGTCAAATTTTCATACTGATAGTAACCAAGAACAATAGCTATGACCAAGGAGGTTTAAACATGGAATTCCTGTTTATGGAGCTCGAGCATGATAGAAAACATTTATTCCAGACCCTAGCAATCTCGGAATACCTAAGAAAATACTACATTTGATAAAAATGATACTAAGACTGAAGTAGCTGTCGAAGGAAGGAAGGAATTTACGCAAATTATGTGATACTTATAATTAGAACGAAAAAATTCTTTTAAAGGAAAGCAATATAATATGAATTACGCCTAAGACCATACTGAACACACTGTTTACACTACCACTCATAATTAAACTGTCTGACAGGCGTTTCGATAACCATGTTATCGTCTTCAGAGATTGGTAGACTAAAACCTATTAACTTGACCTGTTTTATACTAAATTTTCCCACCACTAAACCTTTTCTCGCGAAAATTAATTAAGCTGTGTTCAACAAGCATATAACAAATTAGAAGCAACTACCCTTAATAGCATTTTTACCACATTAAAAACATAAATGTATATTAACAGGTGCAAGAAATTCCTCATTTAATTAAAACAGAACTTTTTCGCGAGGGTGCACCAACCGGAAAATATTTATCTTCCAAAGAAAAGTACAATATACACAAATCATATTTCAATAAAATTTAGAAAAAAAACTAGAAGTTAATATAATGTACTTGTCTTAATCGTTTTAAGTTTTATTCTATTTTTTTACAATAAAAAACGCAAAATGTATATCATATTTTCTAGACTTATGTTTATTTTAGTGTATAACTTTTTTTCATAAAAATATATGTCTTACGTGAGTGTCATCATCAGGTATTGTAACTTTAGCGTTGGTAAAATAGGTGTTGAGGTCGGTATTTTCATAAAAATAAGACGGTTCTTTCTTCCGAGGATCTTCACAATTATTATTATCCGTAGACATTGCTTTAATTCACACTATTATTTTCACTGATACTGCGACACCTCATATTACACAATAAAACAAAAATAATGTTTATCCACTTAACTGATTTCCCTCACCACGTAATTAAAAATATGGTACATACAGAGAGGCATGTTAAATCGGTATACGGAGACACATAGACACGGAAAAACCGGAAAGTTATTTCGTTAATACACTCTGTATAGTACAAATACTCACTTTAGATAAAAACAGATTTAAAAAATAACGAGATGTTTATTATATTTACATGGTTACCATAACATTCTTTATTGTAATCTCTTATTTGTTTGATGAGTTTCTTTCCCTTATGTCTGGCCTTATATTTACAATTACATTTTTTGTTATTTTATTTCAGTTTTTAATTATTAAAATGTTAGACATATATATTTTACTTTTATGAAAATAAATATATTTTGATGTTTCGGTTTTGTTTTATTCTATATTTGATCATGTGGATCCTCCCATCACTACCCATCCTGATCTAGCTCAAAGGCAGTGTATAAATTCCACTACCATGCCACGTATTCGAAAAGGAAAATATTCAGCAATTAGAATTGCTGAATTAATTAGAGCCGAAAAACTGAAATCAGTTGACAAGATTTTATACGTAGGACAATTTATGGTTTGTATAAGAAGAAATAATACAGCAAAAGGTAACAAATTATCCAGAATATAATTATGCCAGTTTAGAAACATTGGGTCATGTTTTGTCAGCAGCAGTGTAAACACAAACAACTGAATAAACGGATAGCCATTAACGAGTCGTCAAGTTATTTGCGTCAGATAAAAGCCTTCCAAGTTCTAATAGACACATAATTTATCAAGAATAAACATGGCTTGACAATCACGATGTAGTAAATTGTTGTTTGAATGGGCCATGTTCTAAAGGGAATATTTTATTAATATCTGCTAAAAAAAATTAAAAACTGTGCAGCTGATTATAACGAAGATATGACAGCAAATTTATTAAAAAAGACTACCTCCTTACTATTACATATTTAACCTTATAGAGTTAATATGGGCTAATGTAAACTCAGAATTATGAAAAAGTAATCAGTCTCCAAAACTGGGTAAAGATGTTGTTGAACTCGTGAAGAAAGTTCTAGCAGCACACCGCCAACAGGTTTGGAAAAACTGTGTTGAACATGTTATCAAAGAAGAAGATGTGGTATCACCCTCCTTACAACCCTTCATAATTCAATCAAATGATGACTCAAGTTCAGACGATTATTTATCAAAATATTTGGAATTGAAATTTTTTTTTCTATTTACCAAGGATTTATTTCCCTTCAAGGTTTTTGCTATGAAATTTCGTTTTCCGGAAGAAAAAAAAACGAATAGGGTACAAAAACCGCTCAGTCACTTCTGGTATCCTGTTTAAACCAAACTCCCTTACAAGCAGTTACATTTGACTCGTCTATTTGAGTTTTATAATTTAATATTCAGTTGTAGCAAGTTAACGAGGTATAATAATGATTTTTTTATAAGTAGTATTTATGTTACCGGAAATATATGAATTTAGGAATTGTATACAAGTCCTAGGAAATTTGTATAATTCCGAAGCTATTTGGGAAATGTATAAAATATTGTTTCAAAAACTATGTAATATATAAATGTCCTAGGAAATGTGCGCAATTCCTAGGAATTGTATATAATTCCAATATCGTATCGGGAATTGTATAAAAATAATTTTTTCTGTAATGAAACACGTTGTTAAAATGAGTATAATAATTTTAGGTAACTGTCATATCGTAAAATACAAAAATCTCCATATTATCTTATTAATTGAAGCTTCGAAAATCAAGTATCTAGGAACTTTTAAAAAGTATTTATCACAAAATCGACTTATATTATTCTCAAAAAGTAAATCTAACCCACCCCTCGCCCCGCTATCCCCGCATACCCATTGCTATCTCAAATACTTTAATTTCCGGTTGCTATTTAGACAATGCATAGATTTCCCAGGAAATGCGTCTAATATAATTTGTTTTACACATTTCCTTGTGATTTTAGGAACTACATATATTTCCGGTAACATTGATAAAAATAATAAATTTATAAAATGAGGTATCTACGCCTATGGTAGATCAAACAAATATGTCGGCAAGGGTTTCGAACCAGTTTTTATAATCTGCAATTGATATTGGACAAAAAAATGGGTTTCTCAAAGTTTTATACTCAGTGGACATCTACTCGATAATTCTTTGAAAAAATAGAGATGCTTAAAAATATAAAAATTGAGTGTATAAGTATTAAAACTAATCTATGTGTGATATTTATGAAAAATATTGACATTTATCAAAAATGCCTAATCGATAATATATCGTATATTTCAGATATTTTCGTAAAAATCGTGAGAATGAAATCATGATGTTACACAACCTTGTCGAAGGTTGGTTTTTATTGTTTTCAAAAACTATATATGTCAACATATTGTAAAATACAGTACCATCAGCCTCGCTTGTATACTTATCAATAAACAAGTATGTTTCGAGGATATAGGGGGATTTTTTTATTTATCGACGGTGATTTGAAAATTGCGTTCAATTAAACAACATTATCATTACGTGATAGAAGTTTTAATATGAATTTGACCACGTTATTTATTTATTTAATCGACATTTCGAGGACGAAACTCTTACTAATTTACCGAAGAAAAATCCTTACTAGTATACCGAATGGTATCTTTGGATAATCCTATAAAATCAAAATAATAAATTATACGTATATTGGGTATATAAATAAGGTGGAAATCAACAAGAACATGACATAAATAACAATGTCCAGCTCAAACTATAAATTTTAAAAGAGTTCGGAAGAAGATAGCAGCGGAAAGAAAATAAATATACCTCCTTACCACTTCCTTGGTAATATAAAAGCGAGTTAACCCCGGAGTATGTTACCCTTTATTTTCCACAGAATATTGTACCAAAAGTGCGATTCCTAATAACCTACAGCATCCAGGCTAAATCCGACAGCAGTACCGTGCGTAGTGAATCTTCCTCTTTCGATCCTGATTGTCCACGATTCTCTACGTCGCTCAGTGTTCACTTGGCAGCCGTGAGATCTGGAAGTATTGATCACCACCACAACCACTAAATGCGATATTTGAGCAGTACTCCGGTTTATCTACTATGAACCTAGTCAGCGCATTTCTGAAACTTCCCGTGGCACAACTGTAATAAATTGAAAAGTAACGTTGAGAATGAAGAAGTGCTTGTCACAGGAGCTATTGAAGAAATTTGAGTGGACTATTATGCCCCAGATTTAGCCACTAGCGATCATTCCCCTACTTAAAAGAATATTCAGGTGGCAAACGCTTTAAGAGAGACGATGATGCCGGAGCAGAGTCACACGCTTTCTTAACGAATTGGTGGGGAACTTCTTCTACTACAAATAAAAAAGTTGGAGCACCATCTTCAAAAAACTGTGACGAAAAAATAGAGATTATGTTCTAAAATAGACAATAGTGTATGCGATGTATGAATCAATAACAATAAACAATGTTTTTTATGTAAAAAATATTGGAACCTAGCTTCTGGTACAATAGTCTTGTTTCCCATTTTTTTTCTATTTCTAATTAGGCTATCTTTTCATGGTAATCTATTGTGATATCCCCTAGAATTCTAAGTCGTTTTTCCGTCAAAGCAGAGCTCCAGCAGAGCAGATGTTCTTCTTCTTCTCCATTACAGTCTTTCCAATAGTTGTCCTTTGTTACCCTCCATGGAGGCTTGTGCCAATAGTACAATACCTACTGGTCACTCCAATGGTCTTCTGCATTAAGTGTTTGGTGAATCTTTTTTGCCTTTTTCTTCATTGATCCTTGGCTAAATTGTTCTGGATATCGTTCACTCACTTCTGTTTAATCTTAGATATCGAGCTCTTACGAGCTCCTGAAGAATGGAATAAAGAAATAAATGGTTGTTTTGTGGGGTCTTTTGAAAAATATATTAACTAATAACTGATTTTTCAGCTAATTATTAGCATGAAATAGCTCCTATATGACCAACTTTCCTGTACATTTCTTCACCAAGATTTACGCTGGAATTTTTTTTTCTTCTAATTTTTCACATACTTTTTAATAAAAGACTAGATTGATTTGATTTTTTCATTCATTGCCAACCTTCAAGAGCTACCGAAGCAATTTCAGAGTTGTAACCTTTTTTGGCTAAAGGCTCATATAAATGATTAATTCCATGAAAAAGTTGCTATGTAATTTGTGAAATCTAGTTAATTTGATTGAAGATACTATCATAGGATGAGAAAAATTTAAAAATGAACAAATATTCAGTTTAATATAAAAAGTTTGAATCAAATCTTCTTCATCTTCTTCTGTTATCCATTATTGGATGTTTGCGATCACTTCTTACCATTTTATCTTGTCTCTGCTGCTATGAATTAGTTCTCCTGTGGTTCTTATCATTATCCAATTTTTGATATTGTGGACCCAATCCTCTTTATGTCCAATCACCTTCCTCCACCTATTTCTCCAACAAGAATGGTACATCTCCCTCCGAATGACATGTCCTAGACCATGTCCATGGAATTCTGAAAATTCTTTGGTAGATCCATATCTCAAATGCTTCCAATCCGTTCATGGTGTTCACTTTCAGTGTTTAACCTTCCATTCCGTACAATTTTGTGAATCTTATTCTGAGGTTGAAATTCGTAAACACGTTTTTGAATTCCATGAATGAGCTCCTCGTTTTGTCTACTCGTTATTTGATCTCTACGTCTGATTATCATGATTTACATTTTTCCATTCTGAAACTCATCCAAGTTGTGGGTGATTACCAGGAATTTTGTCTTTTTCATATTGATATTGATTCCCATAAGCCCATTGGGTATTCCAACCATGTCCAGGAGTCTTTTGAGGTCATTCATGTTGTCTGCTATCAGGCATATCGTATATTGTTGATCCATGTGTCATTTACTTTGATGCCTAATTGTTGAATCAATTAATTTAAGAGAAACTATTAAATATTTTTACTGAATTATGTATTATTATCAAAAGTTATTAAGTTGATTACAAGTTAATGGAAATTTGATAAGAAAATTCCATGTAAACATGGAAACAAACAGATAAACCAACAGACTCAGTTGAAGTATAGTAATAATCAAATTGAGTAGATAAGCTCTAAAATTCCAATGGATTAAAAATTTAAAAAATACAAACGATTCGTTGTAATTTATAATTTTGATATTTGGAATAGTTTTGTAAATTCCAAAGTGTGATTCAAATAATTGAGATTACTTATATCATGTAATTTATCTTAACCACATAATTGATGTGAAGTAATGTGGAATAGATTATTCCAAGCAATTATATGAAAAAAAAAATAGTTTCCCATGAGCTACATACGTAGAATGAATAAAGAATAAACGAAAAAGTTTAATTATCAAATTTCAAATGCTTCAGGAACAAAAAAGCTGGCAGGGGCAAGCCGAAATCTAAAACCACTTTTTCAACAACATCGGGGTGGTCCATAAGGAATTTTTTCCACTTGGTGAAGAACTTGATAGACTTCGAAAAAGAGTCGACAGAATACGCCCAGATATCGCGAATAAGTGGATGCTGCTTCACAATGATGCCCTTTGCTTCTACACGTGGAGTGTGACGCTGTTTTTAGCTCTTATGAACGTTCAATTGATCCAAGAACAAAAAACTTGCATAAGAAAGCGGAATGTGAAAATATCATTGCCGTAGTCCCTAATGAGTTTGTTTTATATAGCGAAGTACTCCATAGATTTCTCAAAAGGATCAATAGAATGCGACCAGCAGCACCCAAAAAATTGAGTGCTGCTCCCTGGCACTTTGCCTCTACATGTTGAGTAGGACGCAGTTTTTAGCTTCTAGAAAGATTCTACACTTACCATAGCCACCTTATTTACCGGATATATCGTACTGAGATTTCTATCTTTTGTAAAAATCTAATGCGTCGTAAAAAGGACATATTTTGATTTAATTCAGTAAATTACAATATATAACATCAGATAAGTACTAGCTTTTACCCGCGGCTTCGCTCGCATCGAATCCATTAAATAAGTATCAGAAATCATTATAATAGAAAAGAACGAACTCTGTAGCTATATTAGAACCTGAGATATAGATCTTTGAATGTAGAATAATTGCCAAAAACCTACAAAATTCCATAACTCCACATTGAATGTCCGCGCCTAGCTCCTCTCCAACTCAACCGATTTAAGTAGTCGAAAACTCAAAAGAAAGAAGGTGTTTCAGCGAGTGTTCTTAAATCAAAACGAACTCTGTAGCTATATTAGAACCTGAGATATAGATCTTTGAATGTAGAAAAATTGCCAAAAACCTACAAAAATCCATAACTCCACATTGAATGTCCGCGCCTAGCTCCTCTCCAACTCAACCGATTTAAGTGTTCAGAAACTCAAAAGAAAGAAGGTGTTTCAGCAAGTGCTCTAAAACCAAAACAAAGTCTCTAACTTGAATAGAACCTGAGATATTGAGGATAGAACGTGTGTATGTGAAAAACTCCCATAAGTAATGTACAGAGGGAAATCGCATTTGAGTATAACTTGAGAATGGTGAAAATTAGATGAAATCCGATGGTTGATGGCTGATCTGTGCATCAATACCTTTCATTGAAAAAAAAATTAATCAAATCGGTTGGGTAGAACGCCTGAACGGACTCGGAATGGAAATCATCAGTTTTTTTAATATATAAAGAAGATTTGTGAATAGTATAAATTAGTTTTTCAAGATTCAATATGGGAATTATACTACGAGAAACTGATAGCTTAGAGCAAAACCAAAATATATTTAGTTGAGACTAAAATCATTTTTTCCCAATTGCGTTATAGAGTTATTATAGAATGGTTATTGTCTTTTAATACTCAGGTGATCCAGAAGACTAAATAGTGAATAAAAACATATAAAAATTCTTGGCTCTCCAACAAACAAAGACAAATTTTGTTGAATTTAAAAAAAAAAACGACCTTAAAGCGCAAGTTCATTCGTTCGAAATTGTTGTGAAAAAATTAGTCAAACCTCATCTGCTTTTCTCCAATCGCTTTCTATTTTCAAAATGGCTTGTTAGAAAGCGTTTTCACAAAAATGAAGAGGTGATAGGGTATTTTGCGGAATTTCTCATAGATTATGTAAAAACCAAACCATCCAAAGATTATATTTGGATGGTTTGGTTTTTACAATTAACTTTTTTACTCTTCCATTAACTTCGCTTCGAAAATAATTTGAATGATCTAGAAGCTGAATCGTTTATAACATTAAATATAAAATGATTTCGTTTAGACACTTATTCGTCGTTGCATTCAATTGCGATAGCTTCTAAAAATATATTTTCGAAAATGATTCATTTCCCCAGCTAACGAAAAATCGGATTCCAAGTGAAGTTCTGCTGATTTAACTCTTGTTATTTTTTTAATTTGGAAAAACCTTAGAGCATAAATAAGGATTAGAAAAGATGTAGGCAAAATCTCTCAATGTTCTTACTACAGCCCCTTTCTTTCCATTTTCTATGATCGTGAACAGCATTAAACAATTCAGTTCATGGATAAACTACCAATAAATGTCATTAATGCTAAGATGAATAAGACGTCGGTTGGAAATTATAGTTATTCAGTTTAAATTGAATAGAAAAGAAAATTGATGATTTCGATGGAAAGTTGATTTATTTTTGGCAATAAAAATAAATAACAAATAAACCAATTAATTTCAAGCATTTTATCGCCTGTTTTATGAAAATGATTTAGACATTCAACCAGTGGGATTGTGACCTTGTGATGTATTTAGTGTAGAAACTAATTCTTAGTAAGTTGTAATTGAAATACATGAAAAATTTAGTATTTTAGCTACAATATTTGCATTTTAGATCTGAAAATATTGTTATTATTGGGCAAGACAATTGGAGTTACGACAAGTGATAGCATTAAAGATAATTTATTCCAGGATTTGTAGCAATTCTGGAAATCTTTGACTGAAATCTACAACAACACCTTCGACATAGTTGATAGTTGTTTGGTTGTACATAATTGAATCAAAATTCGCCTTTTTACAACGTTTTCTATTTTTAAAGAAGAGAAAAATCACAGGACGATGTATCCTACGAATAGGGTGTCTATGCTAACTCTGGAATCTTTCCAGAAGCATCACACATGACGTGCGCAAGCAGGCATCAACAGCCCGTGAAGCAGTACATGTTCGCGATGTTTTTGCGAAATCTGTTGACCCTTTTACGAAGTCTATTAAGTTTTCGCGGTAGAAAACTTCAGTAGGTAGAACAAACTCCTAATGGACTACCCCGATGCCGTTGAAGAAATGGTCTTCACTTTCGTCTTACTCATAGGAGCATTTTTGCTCTCAGATCATTTGAACTTTTGTTTGAATTCAAAAAACACAGTTTAACAAAACTAAAAAGCAACTTTGCGCTATAATCAAACTAAAAACTAATAATTCTTGGCACAAGAATAAAATTAGAATTACTGAATATTATTCACTGAGTAGAATTTTCTTTTCCACTATTCTTTTTTTTTTTGATAACCTCGAAATGTCTCTCTAGGGTAAGATGGTCGGTAGTGTTTCTTGATGTCTGTAGAACAAGATTTAAAAAGAAATGCATTGTACTTTTCAAGCAGAGTGCTGCTCTATAAGGGTTCATTTCCGATGCCTCAGAATACGAAGTAAAAAGTCACGATTTTTGGTAATGGTGGAGATTGATAGTTCTGAAGCCTGTGCTGGTTAGGATTCAACCTAAAATGAAGTGTTTCGACGATTTAGACTATAGTGAGAGGATCCAAACTTCGTTATTTCAAACGGAATGCTATGGTTTTTATTAAATTTTTGGAATCCACGAAAAATTTCAATATAACTTAATACGAGGTGTAGTATGCCTAAATTCCACCATTTTTGAATTATTTAACATTTTCGAAATTTTTGGACACATGCAGCCATCCACTAAAAAAATTATATTTCTAAATTTAAGTGAATCAGGTCTAATATTTTTGAAATTTGGACAAATAACATCAAAAAATGTATCAAAAATTAAAATACTTTAGTCAATTGAAAAATATTTGAAAACACTACACTAAGAGGAGAAAAATAAAATTAAAAATTTAACACTAAAGTAAATGTTCGAAATGGTTGCCCCCAATTCAATTTTCTACAAAAACCATTAATTTGAGATATATGAGTCCCCTTAATTTGAAGCGTAGAATGGTAAAGAGAAAAATGAGGGTTGCAATTTGAAAAAAATTAACTTTTCCGGAGTTTTTAGATAGCGAAATTCGGCACCATCTTCTGAACACCCTATATAAATTTTTGTCAAGGTTTTCACAAATTTTGAAATCTGTAAGTGATATTTGTCCAAATCTCAAAAATATTATACCTGACGCACTTAAAATTGGAAATATAATTTTTTTAGTGGAGGGCTGCATGTGTTCAAAAATTTCGAAAAAGTGAAATAATCAAAAAATGGTGGAATTTAGGCATACTATGCCTTATATAAAGTTATAATGAAATTTTGCGTTGATTCCAAAAATTTAATAAAAACCATAGCATCCGGAAGTTTCGAAAAACTGAAATTATTTTAGCTCAAAGCGAGCATTTCGGAAAATCCATGCAAGCAAATTTTCAGAGCAGCCGTCGTGAAAAACCCTGTACATACCTTTGTCAAGTCAAACAGTTTGCACTTTTGAAGATATAATTAAACTTGTATTGACAATTATTGTGGACATAAAAGATTATTAAGAATATTTTAAAGTTTTCTTTTTTTTTTTAATTAACATAAACTGAAATTTTTTACCAATCTTATTATCTCTCTGAAATATTTGGTGAAGAAAATATGACCTGCGGGCTATGATAAGTTGGGAGATTCGTTTTATCGAGAAAATTGTCGATGCGAAAGTCACCATTAAGTCAAATATTACGATTTTGAATTGTTAATTACACTTTCAAATGCTTCTTTCTCTGAATGGTGAATGGTTTTGGCATCGGTGCGGCGATATTCAGATTAATTGTAGTGAATTTTTAAGGTATCGTCGAAATCTAGTTCCTTACGCAATAAAAATCTCGTTTCAACTGTTTACCATGACCTTCTATTATATAAACAAATTAAATACTTACGGTACTATTATCGGGAATAATAATTTTGTCGTTCGAAAAATAGGTATCGACGTCATTAACCTCGTAATAATACGGCGATGGTTGTTCTTTAGGAGATTCTTCTTTGTCACTTTCCATGTTCACCGTTTTCGCAGCCGACGCGTTAACCTCACGATTCGAGAAACATAACTACAAGCACCGTCCCATCACTTTATTGAATATTATTCAAATAATATATCAACACTTAAGTAATTTCCCTCACCACATGCACAATTTCCAGAACTTATCTCTTGTTTTTAATAAGAGTTTACGTGTGTGTAGATAAAACACTTCAAATTGTTAATATTTTATATCGGGTCCATTTTTTCAAAAATTGTCGGAATTTTAATCAAATACCAAAAAATAGTGCGGGCGCATATTGAATTTGTAGCTTATTTACCGATACTATTATCATTGTTGAGGATTTTCGGAAATTATAACCTTGGGGTAGATAAATCAACTTAATTCTATACGAAGGTTCAGTTGGTTTATTTCAACTTTGACTATTAGAAGCTTTAATGAAGCAAAAATCAAGCTACACCCATTGAGAAGTTAAAGTATAGTTCTAGAGCTAAAACTCTACTCCATTATTTAGAATATACGTCCTATCAAAATATTGTGTTGTGTGTTTTCATTGGAGGAAAATGCTGTATATTGTATACCGACTCCTCTATATGTAAATAAAGACTTACCCCAATCGGTATTACAGGGTGAAAATTGAACTATATCTTTAAGATCACTGGGTTTTTAATTACACACCAATTAACATAATAACTATCTCAACGATTTGATTAAGAATTTTAGCGTCAATATTGATAAGAATCAGTAGGCGTTAAAGAAACTTTTTCCCGAGACTTGACAGTCATTAGCTGTCTTTGGATGTAATAGAGTACGACTTTGATGTAAAATTAGCCTTCGCGCTAATTGAACATTCAAATATCCTTTGCTTGTTTTCCAGTTTACTGTTGATTCTTTGTGTAAAACCTAACGATTGCAGAGTGTAGGGATTTAACAGGTCCATAATGCCTTTAGACCCGATTGTTGTGGCAAGAATTGTTGCGCTGTTACGAGATAGTCGGGGGCAACGTGAAACTGCAAGAATTGTTGGTGCTAGTCTTTATAGTTTACAAAGGGTGTACCAGCGCTATCTGGAGACTGCCCTGATCACTAGAAGACTAGGGTCTGGGCGAAAAAGAGTTACCACTCAACGAGATGTACGTTTTTTGGTATCCACAAGTTTGCAGAATAGGACAGCTACTACGGTTTCACTGCGAAATCAGTTGAAAGAAGCGAGAAATGTCAACGTTAGTTAATGGACCGTTAGAAAAAGACTTCATGCTGCTGGACTGTCCTGCAGAAGAATGGCTACAATAACTAATTCATTTTGGTATCTATCAACCTTGTCGTCGCGTTCAGTTCAAATCAGTTCATATTAATCTTTCGACCTTCGAGGTTGACAACCACCACAATATTAACATTTTGGACATTTAGTTTTTGTTTGATAATCATATAAATGAGTCGTTAGGATGATTTTTATGAAAATCCGTATGGAACTGTCATTAAATATTTATTTTTGAAAGATGGAGTGCTCACACCAACACTCACAATTATCCTGTCTGACGCAAGTCCGATAACCACGTTATTGTCTTATAGATAAACTAAAACCTATTAACGTGACTTATGAGTAAATCATCATCATCATCATCGTGATGTGGATGGTGGTGGATTTTTCCCCTTGTTCTTTTGTTATAGTTTATTGTTGGTCCCATTTTTTTCTGTTTTTGGATTTGGTTTTTCAGCCTACTATTCTTAGGATTCTGCCGTCTTCTTTGATTTGGTTTCTCCAGGTATTTCTTGGTCTACCTCTGCCTCTTGGTCAAAGAGGAATCCATTGTGTTATCCTCCTCACCATTTCTGTAGGTTTGCTTCTCATGATATGGCCTGCCCAATTTAGTCTTTGTGCTTTCACATACCTTATTATATTTTCTTCAACCAGTTCTTCTTCAATCTTCTCTCTCCATCTCCTGTAATATGTGGTCGGAATATAGTTCTCATTATTTTTTTCTCGATTATCTTTAAGTTATGATTGTTTTTGTGTGGCAATGACCAGCTCAGTCGAGGCACTTTTTTCGTAGTGGGGCAATTCAAATGAATTTCTTTCATTTCAGCGTATCGCTGAAGTTTACTTCAAATATTTGAGTCATCAAGTTGGCAGTGTTCAATTTCACGTTAGCGACAATTTTTTTGTTAAGTTCACTACTATATATTATTCCATTAATAACTCCACTTATATTACAATAACTTTGAAATGTTTTGTCGGCCCGTCAATTTTTAATTATATTGAATTAACTTGATCCGCTGGCTTCGTAGACGTTCCGTTGATATTTGTAATTACATTCGACCTTCACTTTAGAATTTATATATCATTCAATATTTGAGAATAATAATACTTTCATGAGGTTAATCACTCCTCTTATCTTCAGCTTTGACTGCGTGGAATTTGAAAATTTCAAACGAAACTGTTGTTTCATTTTATGTGTAATTTATAACATATTCTTGAACTATGTCAGTCGGCGTAGGTAAAGGGCTTAAAAATCGCTCTTAACGCACTGAAAGGTGTATTAATCTCAATGCTTCTTAATCAATAGAGTCTAACGTCATGAACAGTCAAGGTGCAAATTTCTTAAGTTGTAGATGGGGAGGAATTGGGAGAAAACAAATAGATCATGATATACTCATGGTTAAATAGACCACTACGAAACATTGTTGATGGTTTTTCATTTCTTCTCTTCTAAATTTTCATGTAAATCGTAACCAGTTGCTTAATTGGTTTCATTCATTTTGAAATATTACCATGGTCCATTCATGTCACAGAAAGTGTCACCAAATACATAAGACATGCACGTTGACACACCGGAGTCATATTTGCAAAACTACATTAATTGATTTTTTGCTATAAATTTTTACTATGTATTCTTCTGAATATAAGATATTGTGAACAAAAAATCGGATCAAGTAGCAACCCTCCTCTTCTATAGATAAGTTATCGAAGTCCCATTGTTCGTCAGTCCAATTAATATGTTCTCTAGCAAATAGTAGATTGGGGTTAATTTGGGGCTAGTAGCTGTTGAGATTAGCTGCCTTGGTAATTTTTTTTGGACTGTCCAGCCACTCACAGCCACTCCTCGCGTTTTTCTCAACTCTTGTTGGACTTTAAGATCAGTGGGGTCGCGATTTCTCAATGAAACGGTTAACTCTTTCGTTTGTGCACCTTTTTCTTCTGGAACTGCGGCTTCGAAAGTTACCAGGCTCTTGGTAAAGACGGTAAACTCTGGTAACAGCAGACTCATGTTCAGAGCACTGGCCACTTCTCGACGACTCTGGTTTTGTCGCAAAAGGATGAATGCTTGAGCAGTTTTATCACTTGTTGTGTCTATTTTCAGCTAGTTTCCTGTTTGTTGTTAACGTAGATATGTATCGGTTAATATTTGATGGCTAACTGGATAGAGTAGATACCCTTTTATAAGGGTAATTAACCTCTAATTAGCATTATTATAAACAAGCAAAAAAAATGAGGTTTTATATCATTTTGAAGCTAATAGCATTAGCTTTAAGATTTTACTAAGAAAAATAGAATTGCGTTTACAGTTTTTTTGCCAACGACTTGGGATTGCAGGGGTGTTTTTGCTTATGAGTGTATATTGAAATTGCAAATGGATAAAAGTAAAAAATTGGTAAATAACAAAGCAAGAACTTTACATGTATCGAAGTTATTTTAATTGGAAATTTTGTTTATTAGACCAACGAGTAATCGAAGAAACTAGGTTAAAATATGCTCACAATATTTTGCAAGTATTTATCGGAAATTAGTTACTAATTTGGATTATAACAAAACCATTTCGAATATGATCAGTAACCTATTATTTAAGATTTGGATAACGCAACAATTTCCATTGACGTTCGTCATTAAATTCAGAAAAAAATCATCATAAAATGCGTCTTCAGCGTTACTTGTAAAATATCCTGGTTAGTAGACATATGCTTGTATTTGTATTTCTTCAAAACTTCCATGATCTCCATTTTGGCACCCATTTTATAGTTTAAATGAATTGATTTCAAATCTTCAGCCAGAAACAAAGCAAAGTTGTATTCGGGTTCACTTTCACCACTTTTTTTGTCTTTATTCATCTTCTAGTCCATCCTTTGCATTAACTTTGCTTTTGGGGTCCAATATTACATAACGATTGTGAATTTCACGTTGTATCAATATCCGAATCTCCCAATGATGCCATGAAGATACGAGTCCTCTCAAATTCGTGTTTCGATACGGACTGATGTGAGGCGTTTGTACGCGACAGTAGAAAATAGCGTCCACGCTTCTATTCACAGCGATCTCGTTGCGAGTCCACAACGAATTAGGTACGCGTGCGCAGCGTGATCGTTGCACGCTCGCTCCGTTTTAAAAACGCTCGCAATCCGGTAGTATGACAAGGCCCTTATCACTATTCTGCTATGCAATAATTTTTTCATCTACTATTCTTGTAAAGCGCTTAGATCTAGAATTATATGCAGTGGTACCATATTAAGTACTGTTTATTACAGAAGAACTATTTCCAAATCAGTTACGATGGTAATTCGTTTGAAAAAAATAGACATTGTACAGCATTGTCATAATTTCATTTGGATATTATATAAATCCACTGTTTTCCACCTAAAGAGGTCTGATAAAAAAATCAGTTTGACTATTGTATCAAAAACAACATTCGGTTTAAACTTTACTCAAAGTATCAGTTTCTCACCTGAACTATTTAAAAATTCTCAATGTCAGAAATTGTATTAAGATGTTTTAATTTTTAGCACACTTTTGAAAACTCACAAGCTGCATACTGCTGAACTGGTTAATAAATTGGATATAGAGGTTACAGTCCAAAAACTCATAGATCAAAAACGAATTATCCACAGCCCGTTATCATGATTATGGAAACTTTCAGTCTAGTTTTAGTATTTCTTTGTGAAATTTGACGATGAAATTTGTCCACGTTTTGTACCTTTCCAATTTCAAATTACAAATCGATCTACCACTTGTTGATAATGTTAAAAGTTATGTTTCTTATTTTGAAGATAATGAGTTATTCGATTAATATTTAAGATAGACTCTACAAACACAATCGCGCGCTTGAACGGATTCAAACTTGTCATGGTTTTCTGAATGACACTTCAAATATTTATAAGGCCATTATAGTAGGATATTTAGAATAGTAAATTCATGATCTTAAATATCAAGATACGCCACAGACAAGCAATTGATCTGCGTATCCCATTGCACCAAACCACAAACCAATTCAAAAGTATTATAATAATTACGTAACCCACAACCGCATCTGATACAATCTTTCCACTATTAGAACGACCAATAAATGGTTTATAAATAAATCTCAAGTCCCCATTTTGATACTAAATTGTCATTTCGCGTTTCAACTTTGATGTTTTAGTGGTAATTTCGTAATTTTTTCCGAAATGTTTCTCATATTCAAATTGAATAGTTTCGTATTGGTGGCGTTCTCACTCAGCTTCTCGATAAGTTATAGTTTACCTTTCGATAATTTGATGCAAGAACAATCTGATGATACCGCTTTAGTGGAAAGTACGATTAGAGAAGCCAGAGCAGTTAGACCGCAGACCATACATGACCTTTTGAAACCCGGTGAGTGCTTTTTATCACGTTTTTATCACTCGATAAAATAATTAAAAATATTATTCATAATATACAAATGAGAAACTCAACATATGAGCACAAAAATGTTGAAAATAGGCAAAAAAGTTTGGCTTTCGTTTTGGTTAGTTATAAAAAGAATAAACCATGAAATGTTTTTCGAAAATCTCAATTAAAAAAAATCCTGTCTCGATATAAGAGTTCATGAAAGGAAAATGAAAGAATTTTTTCTCATCTATGAAGGAAACTCTACAGAAAGAATCTACAAGCTCAGTCTTTCAATCGTAAGGGATAGTTTGAACAGTTCATTGTTGTTGATATAAATTTTTGAAAATTTTGCCTCCCGTTTTGCTCATTTTGAATAGCTGTCTCAGATTATTTTATTAGTTTCACACTCCGGATTGATTGCAATTTAGATCCCTCTAATTGGCTAATCTATAACTGCTTTTTATAAACAAAAGTTGTTGTTTTATTTTTGTGTTTTCGAATAATCACTTAACATCAGTAAGGGATTGAAATAATTTGTCAGACAATTCTAAAATTAAATCATTGAGTTGTCAAAAATGCTCGCAATAAAAAAGCGGCTTTCAACCAAGTGCCCCATCTTGTAATAATATATTGAAATGGAGGAGAAGTTTTCGGTAATTTTTCCTCATTTTTTTATGTCTGGATGCTATTCTGGTTACTTTTGGGTATCTTCTAAAAGTTTTCGTATTTATTTAGGTTCTTAGGAATTCTTGTTTTATTAAGTTTGTTGGTATTTCTGATTTATTGAGGTGAGAAAGTTCTGGGTCTGAAGTAGACATAGATACTTGGAAATTGCGCAGACTAATACTGAATCAGATGCTGAATGCTGTGTTCTGAGTAACTTCCAGTGACTGTAGAATAATTTTTCTAGTAAAGTTGTAGACGATCGCTCGGTAGTCAAATTTAGATCTTATCAATGATTTATATATGTAGTCTACACCTCAGTTTTTGAATGCTAGTGTCCTGAGCATGTTGCTTGCATTTTCTCTTCAATGTGTTTTCCCTGCTAATTTTTGATCAAGCATCATTCCTAGGAAGTTTACTTCTTTCACATATTCCAACTTCTCTCCATATAGATATAAAGTTTTGGGCTGGAGTTGAGTTCTCCTGAAATATATTTATAGAAAGCTCATTAAATTTTTTAACCAATTATTGTGATTGGAAACTATTTTTAGGAGTGAAAGAAGCTTATTTGCATACATATGGAGACGCACCGGGAGCAGATGGTAACATTCAAGGATTTTTGAAAAAGTCTAACGATAAAGGCGACGACGGTTACAAACATTTCGATAGCTACCATAAAAAGGATGCCGATAAATATGGATTCGAAGTTCATTCTGAATACGGACAACTAAACAAAGCGAATGTCGACACCGAAGGTGGAAAACAGGAAGCCGAATCCGAAAAGCAGGAAGTGGAAAGCGAAGAGGGTATTAACATTATCTATTATTTGAATACGATTGATTAGATTTTCATGCAATCTTTTCATTCTGTTTTCAGATAGTGGAGACGAAACAAAAAAAGCTTACAAAGTTGTAGAGGATCCCGAAAGGTGAGGATCTAGGGTATTATCTTTGGAGTGAGTTTTCGTTTGAATACATCGCTATTGACCAATTTTCAAAATCAGCTGATGCTCATTTAAAATTGATTATCTACTCCTCGGCCGCCATTTAGATCTTAATAAACTGTTTAACCATATGTCAATTGAGGGAAAAGTAATTTTCAAAATTTGACTGAGACATATTATGACACATGCACCATCTACCAAACGCTTTCTTCGAACTGCTAAGAAGATAATCAACAGGTGATATTTACGAAACAACGACAATGGACAAAGTGAAAGATGTTAGAATAGCTGATGATCGGGAAGCCATCGGGAAGATCAAGTGAAGTTTTTGGATACAAATTAAAGATCGAATCTATATTATTGAATAATAAAATACCACATCCAACTAATCGATTTTATTTTAGATATTTTATAACCAACTTTCAGCATATATTTACTAGGTGACATTCAAAGCATTATATCAATACGATTTTCTTCTGTCGGTTGGAAAACTACAAAGAGAATCTAAAATTTTTTATAAAATTTGTCATTAGGTCATTAAATTTGAAGACTAGAAGAATATGAACAATTTTTTTCCTCATTTTAGTGGCCTAAATAGTTATTACGGTGGTGAATTGGAAGGAGAGTCCGAACATTACGCTGATAATGAATCAAATGCCGAAGCTGAAGAAGAGGAAGAAGAAAGTAGTCCACAATCAAGTGAGTAATGAATTCATTGATGATTAAAAATGATTCCGATCTATTTTTTCGATTATTTACTTTACCACATCGATTTTAGAATTTATTATCAATTAAATATGATTTCTTTTGTATTTAGTATAAATATTCCAAATTTTCATTCTCCATTTTTCGTTATCTAATCAGTACAATAAATAATTCAGTCTTCAGCACAATATCTTTTACATGTTCTTGCTTTTATACAATCTATCTAATCTTAAGTGAAAAATTTTAGATTAACCCGACGCGATCCGACGTTCTGGAGTCTAGAGAAATCTAGTTCCATTACGTCCCCATTTGACACGTAATTTTACTGCTTTTTATACCGAGCTTGTGGAAATATTGCTACAATCAATCTTCTACTGCATAATGTGGTAACCCTGTTCTAGCCTTACATATTTTTTTCAGGCGTGTTCCCTTTTATTTGTGTGTTTTATACATGTGTGTTAGTATTGCTACCAAAATGGAGAAGCGAAAGTTCATGATCCAATTTTGAGCAAAATGAACCGCTTCAGCAACTTCAACTCATAGTAAAGTGTTAAAAGGCAAGTTAACGCTCTAAATGAGAGTGGACGTGGACAACCACGAAATCGAAAAGCAGATTGAAATGAAAGATTGAGAAGCTGTGTGCAAAAATGGTTTAAAAAAACCGCAGATTATAGCTTCTAGAAAGATTCCAGTTACCCTTTTCTCCGCAACTATCGAGCTACGACTTCTTCCGCGTCCCCAAAATCAAAGATGTCATAAAGGATTGAAGATTGAAGACTTCAATGCCCGAAGACGCCGCCAGCTTCATATCCAAATAATTCCTATTGAAATATCTGGCCGATGAATGATTCATCCACAGTTGGAAACGTAGCCACGACTTTCGGCTCGCTGTGTGGAGTCTGGAGACTGTGGCGACCTCACGACATTGTCAGTAAAATGTACAGTTCATTTCTAAATAAGCTTAATGATTCATCAAACGAAGGATATTCTCTTAATATTCGGCTTCGATCGGATATATAAGGATGGACCTATAACTTCTAGGGTTTCTTCTTTTTTGTGCGATTTTTTCTATGTACGAAGCGTCGATACGAGAGCAGGAAGAACTGACTGACAGGTGGTCGCTTCCGGTTACTCCATTTGGCGACCGTACGTAACTGGCAACGTCGCCACGGCGTCAAAACGATGTAGGGCTCTTGGTGTTTTTATTTTTACAGAATCAGTAATCGTTTTTTAATTGTTAGACCTTATACATACATATAAAGCGTGTTAAACTTATGAAACTTTCTTAAAAGTAAATACCTAATATATATATATATATAGAAGGTGTAATTCAAAATGAAATAATTAGAGAAAATGACATGACAATTTGTTATTGATGAAAAATTTTCTAGGTACCAGTGAAAGTGAGGCGGAAAGTGACGATGGCGAAAACGCGGAAAATGAAGAATCAGCATCTTACACTAGTGCCGATGATGGCGATGAAGAATCGGAAAGTTATAGTAGCGACGATGAAGAGTAGCGTTAATGTTTGTAATAAAATTATTTTTAGTTGTGATAGGATGAATGTACTTAATTCAGTAAATTAATTTTTTTATCGTTACGTTTTTTTTCACAACAGAATTCTTATAATTCGAATCGAACTGAACAATGAATAACTAAAGGTGAAAACAGTAATGAATAAGTTAAAAGGACACGTGTTCATCACATTCATTGAATCACTTGAAGTAGTCGTGTCAAAAATATGGAAAATTCTATATACTGTGTGATAAAAATATATCTGATTAAACTGCGGATCGTGTGGGAATCCTTATTTATATTATAGATCGGGTGAATCAGCCCTAAATAGTAGTGAAGCTACAAAAGTTCATACAGAACTTTGAATTGATTTTGCCATAAATATTCCCCATCGATTTCGTATCTAGAAAATAGAATCAGAGTTGTCAAATTGGGGTTTTGGCCAAGGTAAGTTTAATTATGAAGATTATCAGGAAAGGGTACCAGATGGGTAACAAACAAATTAAAATACTTTGCTACGCTGATGATGTCGTACTATTCGATGAATCCGAAGATGATCTCCAGAGATTAGTGTTAAATACAGTAGGTAAACAGTACAATACGATGTTGAGAAAACAAAATACATGACAACCTATACGCTGCAGAATAGAAATTGATGATCATGTAATACAACAGGTACTAAAATTTAGATATTTAGGAATAGACATAACGAGCTATGGAGATGTCTAGAATGAGGTGCGACAGCATGTCGTCAAAACAAATAAAAGGAAAAAGCATATTCTCAAATAATTGCGATCAATAAATATTATAAATTCGTTCGAGGAGCCCAAAGTATTAACTGGGTTTTCGGAGTCGTCAAGTTAACTTTCCTACGGCAGACGGCAGGCACCGCGTGGGCCCCCGGACGATTTAAAATTTTGCTGTTGTTCGCGTTTGAGTTAGAGAACTTCAATTTATAAAGAAGGTAAGCTGATACTACTTGTAAATAATCTGTAGTCCGATTATGCAAAAAGGAAGCTCGCAGTGACATCACCCGAGTCAAATAAGTGTCAATCGTCACGGGTAAGTTGACCCACGTCAACTGAGTGAACAGTTGACAGAACATTTCTAATCTTCACAGCCAAGTGTGTATTTAGTCTTAGATTTCTTATTAAATTAGACTTTCTTTCAAATTAATATTATGAGGGGAATAGTAGATTCTGTTTCCAAGTAAAATCTTTAGATTTCAAATTTGAATTTTAGTTTTTCATTGACAATGAATTTTATTGCGCAATATTACGAATTATGCAATATTATTGATCGTTTAGGAATAATTTTGAAGATTGCACAATGCTTGACCAAAAGTTTGAATGGGTTTAGTTTTTATTGCACCATATTTGTCGTTTAGGCTTAGCCACAAGCAACACAACTGAAGCAGCAGCTAAATCTTGATCGGACACGCTGCTTCTATTTTTTTTTCCAATACAATATATTGTGAAATGTTATTGTAGGGTCTAGGGGCCGCCTTACTGTGATTTCTTCCTATCATTTGAATTTCTTAATTGAATAATTGAATTTTTTAATATGTATATGTTGCATAAAAATTTTAGAACGGCTTGGGTGAAGCTTGGAACAAAAAAGGTTGGGAAACACTGCTCTAGAGGAGATATTAACAAAAGTGGATACTCAAAAGCACCTGGTATTGATAATATGAAAGAGTTAAGCAATGAAATTATGTCAAAAAATTATAATACTGTACGTATGGAAGGTAAGCATATCCGTACCTATACACAAAAAACAATCCTGAAACAACTTCGTTGAGCTCCATGCTGAAACTTCTCATTAAGATAATAGCTATGAGATACAAGATTGAAAGGTCTCGCCTCGCCTCCCAGCCTCTCCGATCCGTATAGTTTCAAGGATGTGACAAATGTACACAAATACGTCAAAATACGATTAAGATAATATTAATATGGATTATAAATATTAAATTATTATCAAAGAATTTAAACAACGAAAATATTACAAGGATCAAGTTTAAATGAAATTTTGTATGGGAAAAACTACTTGTTGGTTGATTTGATTAATTTTTTTTCTAATAATACCCAAAATTTCTTTCCCTTGGACACATGTATAACTATACAGATATTAAATTCAAAAAAACGACGGGTTGCACTCCGGGAGTGCCGGCAGAAGTGAAAACTTTAATATTAACGTTGTGCATTTTTGATATTTTAGTTAGGGAATAATTTTGCACGAATTGCTTCAATTACCAGTATAAAAGTACTATCATTTATGTGGTAAAATACAATATTTATTTATTGCGCTATCTTATTAACTTCCATTCATAATTTCACCATCATTATCACCAGAACCATCATCGCTAATCTCTAAAACTGATACCAACGGTTTCTGATAGCCCAAGTAAGAAATAGTTGATTTTTATCTTCTGCAAAGTTTATCCACTAAAAATCAATGGCAATTCATCAAAGCTTTTTCCAATTTTTTTTTTAAGCAATGCAGATGCGTCACGAGAATAAATGAATAAATTTTGGTGCAAGGAGTCTCGTAGAGCACGCAATGACTTATCTGGAGATATGTAAACAGCAACCATAATAATGAACTGATTAACACCAGCGTGGCAACGACTTATACAAATATCACCGATATCAGAAACAGTAGCATTAAACATGCTATTGTATTTCACTTGAACATCCATATAATTTGTGCAATAATGAACTGTGTTCATATTTTGATAAATAGTTACTCCTCCCGCTGGACGATTATTTCTTCAACAAAGTTGAAATTCGGTATGTCAATTATTTCATCGATACCCATATAAGTTTCTGATAAAATTAACACATTCATCAACGAAACGGAACGATTACGTGGAAAATTTTTTATCAGGTCTCGTGTCCTGTCGCGAGTTTAACATTACCGATTAGAAAAAAGTGTACAACGTCGCTAAAGAGGTTTCCACTTCAAAAATCTGAGCCCGCTACATGCTTGTACGAAATGCGCTGAAAACATCATCAATGTTTCAACTCCTGAAGATAAATTAGACTTCCATGATTTGGTTCAACAATAAATATCAATAATATAAGAGGTAATATAAAATATTTCCACATTAAAATAGATTCAATCTTATTTCCACGACAATGTCATAATGTTATTAGAAATTATGTAAAGGCGAAAAAAGCTAAATCGATATGTCACAAAAAAACCGTAATAATTTGATACTGATAAAAGCGATCAAGCAAAAACTTCCCACTTAACCAATTCCGTTTTTCTCTAGTTATACTTCCTATAGAAAGTAGATATAAAAGAGGCACCATTGGACTGTTACCAGTTTAGTATAAAATGATCACCGTCGTAGGTGTAATTGTGTTTTTATTATCAAGTTCAACTGATCGATTGGTAAATTCATCCCCTTTAAATAATACTATTAAAGATGTTTCTTTTCGAGGAGGAGATCTTTTTAGCAGTAACGCCTTTTTAGAAGAAGGTGTGTATTCTGAAATCGTAGTGGAATAATTATATAATTGTCGTAAAAGAACGGAGATTCTAGTGGATTTTCATTTTTGTGGGAAATGAATTCTAATTCAATCAAAATTGGATTGTTAGTGGTAGGTTTTGAATGAAAAATTGTGTGGAATTTCCGTATGAAAATGAATTTTTGAATATTATTTTCTTTCAATAGTAAAATAGATTAAATTCGCCATTATATTATTGGAATTATCATATTTGTAAATTGTGAAGGAAATAGCGAACAGCGAAACGATGAAACTTGAATTTTTGCAGGAGAAAATTAATTTTGGAAAGTGTATCACGAATTGTTGAAAAATGAAAAAAAAAAAAATTATTACCGGGAAGTTCTCGAGGTCGGTGAACGCAATACCACGACAGCAGATAAACAGAACTCTCATTTGTTGTTTTAGAATCTTCAGTATCACTGTTTCTGTGATTTTACTCATAGTAGTATCGGTCTGCAGTACATAAAAAATTATTATTAACAAAACAAGATTAACTATTTCCATCATATTAAATATCATTCAAAATATTTGACAATATTCATCCAAAACCTATTTTAGACGTAAAATTAAAAGTGTAAAACATTTTACTAACAGCTACTTTTTGGTATTTTAAAGTTTAATAATTTTTCTAAGTGGATGGGACTGAAATGGGACAGGGCTCGTATATATATATATATATATATATATATATATATATATATATATATATATATATATATATATATATTGATGCATTATTTAAAGAAAAGTTTAAATACTCTATAATTACAAAAAATCACGATACTGTTTTCCAAATGAAGTAAAAAACATATTTTCATAAAATCTTCTTCTTAGTTACAGCGAGGGTGACGCCTTTACTAAAAATAAAACCGATAGAACGAATCGAAGTTCAGAAGCTTGACAGTAGCCCTCAAGCCACTAACCGTAACAACGAAAAAGCTACTCATGGCGGAAATATCGATAACATAACCCAATTACAAAAGCAATACAAAGGCAAAAAGGGTCACAAATCTGCTAAATTCGGCGAAAAAAAAGGTCACAAAAAAGGTCATAAAACCAGAGGTTACAACAACCGTTTTCATAAAGATGAATATGTGAAAGAACATAAATTGTATGGAGATGGATACAGGAATAATCAAAGAAATCAATATAAAAACGCACATGATGCTTCGGCTAAAAAGCGTACTTCATACGAAAAATCAAACAAACGCAACCACGGTTATAGTGAAGATAAGTTTGGGAAGAAAGGCGTCGACGATGTTGGGAAATTCGATAAAAGGCACAAAGATTTTGAAAGAGATTCCAACCATCAACAGTATAATAACCATCACACTAAAAATATTGAACTGAAAGAAGCTACCAATCCGTATCCAAATCACAGACCGTATTAAATATATATTTGTTTATTAATTTTTTTATTAAAAAATAATAATAATATTGAAGCAGATAATGTTTTGATTATTATATAATATTAAAAACGACATTCTAACCTCAAATTACTGCTGCAAGATTTAATTTACTTGAGGAACACATTTTATTGCTGTTTCTTTTCCGCTGTTTCTATAAACCTTTAATCATTATGTTTGTCTCTTTTCTTCCTACTAAGTGATTCAATTACGAAAAAACGGTATCGCGCCATCTAGTGAAAACTTACAAAAAGCCTAGTTAGCTAAAAACCACTACAAGTTGGAAAAAAAACGTGTTGTCGCAAAAATTAAAAGGTTTGTTAATAATTTCATACACTTTTAAAAAATCACAATATTAGAAAAATCACACGAAAGGCTTATTTCTTTGACAACCACTGTTGACGTAGATGTCTGCAGATCAGGTAGTTGGCAATACATAACCAAGATGGACGACTGCGGGGACGTTCACGAACAGGAAAGCGACAGGTACGTGAATAGCGCAAAATAGCAAAATTTTTGCTGGTCAAATGGGCAAATTTGTCACTCTGGTCTTCTGTAGTTGGAGTCGTATGCAACCTCTAATATTATAAGAATACGTACTCTCGATTGTTTTTGATAAAAACAACAAAAACATTTTATTGGGCATGATGCCGAACATAAAAGCCTTGGGGCTATACTGAGGTTGCTTTATGTTCACTGACACACGAGGGGGCATAATCGGGGGAGGGGTGTAAGAGACAAAGAATGCAAAAATATATACAAATATTGTTTGATCTCTTTACTGGTTTACAATTGGCTTGGGCTGTGGAAGTAGCTGTGGTTGCCGTACGGGGGGGCTTCTTCTGCACCTACTGCGAGGAAATTGCTGCTGCTAGCCCGAAGAAAGTAATATTAGTAGAGGACAATGACGAAAATCCTGATCATCCCTCTTCCCTCTAATTGATTAATTCCTAATCGTCAAGGATTGTCGTGAGGGAAAATAGTACTAATGGATAGAAGAAGAAACATCGGAAAGAAATTTTTTTTCAGAATGATAGAATTTGTGTAGCTAAAACTTTATAGAATATTAGCTATATGTGTTGAAGCATTTATATTTAGTTGTATATATTTATATATGAATAAAAGTGATGCCAAGAGCAGCTAGAACTCGCTTTGTAGCAAACTAGTCATAAATATCCATACGACGTGCTCTTATGATGTTAGAGGTTGCATACGACTTCAACTGCAAAAGACCAGAGAGCAAAATGTGTCTATTTAACCAGAAAACTCGAAAATTTTAACAGCACTATACCCTTATCTGTCGCTTTCCGGATCGGTAACGGCCCCAAAGTCCATTTTGATGATGAAACTAATTTTTGACGGCTCTAGCAAAACATTTTGTCGTGCGTTTTTGTCTAGTTTCATAATTTTTTCAAAGAGCATGAAATTCTGAACATACATTGTAATTTTCGCCGATTGTTTTCCATCTTATAATTTATAATACCTGTCCTAAAACTTAAATAGATTTCACAGTATTTATTTCTTGCCAGGATTATAATCTTTTCCCTAACTTCATTAGAATTTATTCAATAAAAACATCCTATTATAACTAATTATGTGAAAAATGCTTTAAAAATGATCATTTCATAAAAAAGTAGCCGACTTTTGATTAAAAACCACGATATTTCCAATAAATATATCGCTTGAAGCCTGATTTTAATAATTTAGATAGAAGTCAAAAAACTAATTATAGGTTATGTAGCTGTCAAAATAATAGAATGCTAAATGTAATCGTTTAATTTTATTAAGCCTCTTAACTAGGCTTTTACCTTGAATTAGTCAAAGGAGAAAATAACGTACACTATAAAATTACCATGTTGAACATACCTCATTTAAGTATATTACTCATAATGTAATATTAAACATTAGAGAAGATTTGTGACACATTATACATCAGAAGTTATTGGAAAATTTGTGTATTTTTCGTATTTGTATAAAGTAATGAGGTAGTTTATAAGTATAATATATTAATAGTAAGTCATATCCACTGGTTTCTGACACGACCGTGGTTTCCGGTTACTTTGACAGACTTTGCTTTATCTATGATGATAAATCGATTTCTATCGATTCTGTGTTGATTCCATGTGACGTCAGATGTGAATCTATTTAATATTAAAAAAATGAATGTAGGTGACGAGGGTAACTAATAAACAAACATTTTTTTTTCAAAATTTTCTCGTAAACATGAACGAATAAAGTTATTAGGTTGATAAGAACTAAATTAGTATGTTTCCTTTGGCAATTTTACGAAATTTTAACAAATTTAGACCAAGAATCTGCCGTGTGCCTAGTTGTCGGAGGTTCTGTTCAGATGACTGCGGCGAAGAAAGAGTAAGTTGAAAATATTTTCCATCATACACGTTAACACAATATAGATTTAAATAGTATACAGTCAATTAACATTCTTTCATTTTATTTAATGAATTTTTTTATAATTTAAATAAATTTTTTTTAAATGTCAAAATTTATTCAACAGTGACAGATAAATTAGAGCTTGAAATAAAAACTTAAAACACATTTTTTATTATACTAACATATTTTTTTCGAACATATTTTGATAGTAGTATGGAAATAATTTGTAATTTTTTTGAAAATATTTATTTTTTTGTATTCGCATCTCCATTCGGTTACAGTTGTAGCATACGATTTTTGGGAATGCGTTTTTCTGTATCTACATTTGTCAGATTGGAATACTACTCCGACATCCATAGTTAGATATTGTCAAAATTCAAAATTTTCAATTCCATTTTTACAAAATAGAGGTGCTACATTTTCGTTCTTTATTTCCAATACAATTATCTCAAGTTACCGATGTTTTCATTGCACGACCATTTTCTTTCCCAGCTTCTGATGGTTCTAATTTACAAGGCTATTATCTTTATTACTGCATTTCTAAACAGATGACACTCCAAACCACTGGTGTAGGTTGCGTAACCATAAATGCGGTCTTCTCCTTGGTCTCCGTTTACAATCCACTTTGTCTTGGACAATCAACTGTAAAAGGCGGTATTTGTCTCTAGTTTCCGTTTTATTTTTAACCGTAAAAACACTTCCTTCTTTTCCCCCGATCTCTGCAAAATTTCCATGCTGGTGATGTGCTCCGTCCAGGATATTTTCAAAATACGCCAATATATCTATATTTCGAAAGATTCCAGTATTTTTAAAGTAGTCTCGGTTGAAGTCCAAGCCTCTACACCAAAGAACAAAGCATAAAATATGTAGTATTCGACTAGTCATGGTTGTAATTATAAAGAAATATCTCTGCTGGTAGTTTCTTCATGTTGTTAAACGCAGGTCGAGTTTTTTCTAAACGTGATCGTATTTAAGATGCCTGGTTCCATTTCACCATACTGTGGTTCCGTTTCTACCCGATCTATGTCTAAACTTGACTTTTGCTAATACGCATATGTTTCGTTTTTGATATATTCTTCACTTGCACGTATATTTTTTGCATATTTTATAGCTCTTTATTGTTATTTGCTATAATTACTGCGCCGTCGTCATATCTAATGTTTCCTGATTCTTCTGTTTCTTCTAAATTCATTATGTAATAATTGGCAATGTTAGAGGTGATTAAGCACATTTTGATGGGAAATTTACATTTTCTTTCATGATTTTGGACCAATATCTGGTATATCTTTATCTATGTTTGCTTATTCCTCATGAAACATGCAGAAAATATTGACTGGCTTGTTATTTTAAGTTCTTTTATGATATTTTCAGGGTATTTTGAACAATTCCCTATAAGCAAATATTTAGAATGTTTCAATTTTCTCCATTACTAGGAAGAGGTGCTATGTTGTCTTATCTACTGCCAAATCCAATACAAAAATTCCAACTTATCCATGTTTTCTTTGCACGTTCACCAATTCCAATATTGTTTCCTAGCTTTATCGGAAATTACAGCTATTTCTTATGATTCCTTTGCTCCATTTGAATTCATTATATGGTTAATAGTAATTCAAGCATACTTTGAAAGGAAATTATCGTTTTCATTTTGAATTTTCGACCAATATTGTGTGAGCTACATATATGTTTGCTAATTCTTTTTGAAATATGCAGAAATCATTGATTGATTTGTCTTCTAGGTTCCAACATTCGCATAATCATGTTTCAGGGTATTTTGAACATTTTCCTATAAGCCCATATCTAAAACGTTCCAATATACTTTCCATTGGAAAAAGGTGCTACATTGTCCTTATCTACTGCCAGATTCAATAAAATAATTTCAACTTATTGATGTTTTCTTTGCGGGTGCGTCAACTCCAATATTCTTTCCTAACTTTCCAAGTCTTTATCGGAAATTAGAGCCCTTTTTTATGATTCCTTTGCTCCATTTGTATTCATTATTTGATTGGTAGTAATGAGTGAGGTAATTTAGCATACTTCGAGAAGAAATCATTATTTTCATTTAGAATTTCCGACCAATATTGTGTGAACTACATATATGTTTGCTGATTCTTGTTTAAATATGCAGAAATCAATGATTAATTTGTCTTCCAGGATTGATACACTCGTATAATTATGTTTTAGGGTATTCTAAGCCCATACCTGAAATGTTTCAATTTACTTTCTTATTAGAAAGAGGTCTTTATCTACTGTAAACACCACACATCATTTTAATTTATCCATGTTTTCATTCCAAGAACTCCAAAACTTCAATTTTTCCTCCCAGGTTTTTTTACCAGCTTTCCCAAGTCTTTTTTTGAAATTGGAGCTACTTCTTATGATTCCTCCGTTACATTTGTATTCATTGTATAATTACTAGTAGTGAGAGAGATGATTAAGCATAGTTTGAGAAGAAATCATCATTTTCTTTATGGATTCTGGACCAATTTTCTGTGAGCTACATATATGTTTGCACTTTCTTTTTGAACTAACCAGAAATTATTGACTGGCTTGTTATTTTTAGCTCTATTAGAATCGATACATTCGTATGTTTATGTTTTCTGAATAATCTGAGCCTACTCTAGATCTCTAAGTCGGCTTATTCTTCTAAAATATAATATAAAAAGTATAGACTCATTCTGATCTCGAATCGTTACTTTGATACATACTATAATGATGTGTCTAGGGTATTCAGAGAATTTTCCTATTGGGTCAAATCTCAAATTTTTTTTGTTTAGTTTGAAATTTACATAAAACGAATTTTATTATAATTTCATATTTACATACAGGTGTACCACATGTCCAATTTTGATATAGAAATTAATAAAATAAAATAATAATTTTATTCTTTACAGAAAGGGCTAATACTGGGCGTATACGAGGGAGAGAACAACGAGACCCTCTTTACAAAAGCGGCATCAAAATTCAACGATCATTCAGGCGGAAAATTATACGAATTATTAAAAAAGTAAGTTTACTTTACCAATTTTCTATATTCAAAAGATGTTCGATGACTTGAACTTATATTTCGCGTATTTTTCTCAAAGCTCTACGCGTGATTGTTCTTTATTTTCCCTTTAATACACTTTGCGTTATAAAAGTGGCCAGAAACTTCAATTGGCAGGGCCTGGGGTGAATTGGGGGGTTATTTTGTTTTGGTACAAAAGGTATATTATTTCGTCTTCAACGTGATGTACAAAAGCAACTATTTTAGTGAGACAGTTGTTGATATATACCTCAGACTCTGCACTTTGCATGAAAACTATATTTTTCTTTGATTTCCAAATAGGTAAGTATTCACAATTTTTTGCTAATTCCCACAATACGGTACTCATTGAGTATGGTATAATTTTCTCAAGGAAAACCCGGCTTCTTTGGCTTTTACTCTTCTTACCAGTCTGTTCTTTCTCGAATAAAAATTGTTTTTCAAAGATTCAGATCTAGTATTCCTCCTTCACATTTGGTTAATATTAATAATTTTGGTTTAAAAAATACGAAACATGTTAGGAGTAGGGATGTGTCCAACCAATTTATGAATGCTTTTCCTCATTTACATCTTATTTTAACTTTAATACAACTGTCAGAGAAAAGATCTTGTTTAACTAGTGTGAGGAAAAAATTTTTTGCTCACAAATCCATTTTTAAATTCGCAAATTTTGTGGCAAAACAATCGCGAAATGCGTTAGAGGCAAGTATGTTATTAAAATAATTGTTTTAATTCTAGAGCTGGTAGCGATATTCGAAAGGGTCAAGCAAAAGTTTTCAACAATGTCGACAAGGAGTTCTGGGGCGTTGCCGTAGTTGGATTGGGAAGAGAAAATCTGGGTTACAATGAATTGGAAGCTATCGATGAAGGTCTGGAAGCTGTCCGGGAAGCGGCTGGAATGGGTGCTCAGCTCCTGAAAGAACAAGGCGCTACGAGAATTCTGGTAGAAGGATTAGGTCATCCGGAACAAGCAGCCGAAGGCACTGCATTAGCTCTATGGCGGTATCAGGAGAACAGATCCCGTCAATATTGGCAAGTGATACCAACTTTGGAGCTTTTCGACGATTGCGATGCGGAAAGTTTCCAACGAGGTTTGTTTAAGGCGGAATCTCAGAATTTAGCCAGGCGTTTGTCGGACACGCCAGCCAATCAAATGACGCCATTGCATTTCGCTCAAGAAGCCGTAAACGAGTTGTGTCCTTGCGGTATCAAAGTTATGGTACACGATAAGGATTGGATCGAATTGAAACGGATGAATGCGTTTCTTACTGTAGCTAGAGGATCCTGCGAACCGCCTGTTTTCCTGGAAATATCATACTGTGGAGCTCCTGTTGACCAAAAACCTGTTTTGATGGTTGGCAAAGGAATTACGTTCGATGCTGGTGGTTTGTGTTTGAAAAAATGCGAGGGTATGGGCCGATTCAGAGCCGATATGACAGGAGCAGCGGCTATAGTAGCTGCCATTCGAGCTGCTTCTGCCTTAAGTCTTCCAATAAACATTGACGCCGTTATTCCTCTATGTGAAAACATGCCGAGCGGAATGGCGATGAGAGTTGGTGACGTAATAATGAGTCTTAATAATAAATCTATCAGGATAACTGACACTGATAACGAAGGAAGACTTATATTAGCTGACGCTCTTATTTACGGTCAAGGTGTGTCTCATCCACGATTGATAATCGATGTCGCTAGCTTAACTCCCGGAGTCAGGGCTGCACTAGGTTCAGCAGCGTCCGGAGTATTTACGAATTCCCAAACTATGTGGTCGCAAGTTCGTAAAGCGGGCGTTATTACGGGTGACAGATGTTGGAGGCTGCCTTTATGGAAATTCTTTATTAAAAAAGTGACTCGTTTCCCGTCACACGATGTCGATAATAAAGGCTTGGGACACGGATCTAGTTGTCTGGGGGCAGCGTTTCTGAACGAATTTATAGATTGCGTCGACTGGATTCACTTCGATACAACTGGTGTAGGTTTTCACAGCGAACATAAAGTTTACTCCTATTTAACCAAGGGACGGATGACCGGTAGACCTACACGTACTTTGATTCAACTCCTTTATCAATTGTCTTGTCCGTCAGAGGGACAGCGAAAAATTGAATAAATCTTCACAAATCAATGTTACAAAACAATTTTTTTTTTCTCGACGTTTATCTAACCATTATAATTGAAAACCTATCCTGGAATCATGGCATGTATTAACATGGAAAAAAATTCTTTTTCCAAATATTTTCTCGACGTATGCTAAAGTAACTAGGTAGGGAAGTGGGATTATCAAGGAAGATCGTTATTGTTATGAACAATGTACGATTAAAATTTTTATTTGGGATGACTTAATAAAAAGACAGCTGGTCACTGTCAACCGATAGAAACGTTTTAAGCTTAATAATTTTTCAATATGCTGTAGGTTTTACAATCCCTCTGACTAAATGTATCAGGCACATCTGAACTAACTTATAAGTCCCGCATTCGTCCTAAAATATATTAGTTGTAACTGATTATAATAGTGTGTTGTAACTGTTGTATCTGTCGAGCTTGTATTGTCCCTTGCTACTTACAATTATGGATTGTAAATATAAAACTATAAACAAATAAATTTATTGAATCAACAGAATTTTATTTGGAGGGCAGTGTAGGGCAAAGTGGGCTACTTTACATTTAGCGCCAAATCAAATTATTAGATTCTTGAAATATACTAACTCGTTCACGACCACGATCTTTCCAGTTCTACTTAGTTTATAACCAATTTTAAAACATAGTTGAACTGGAGATGAAACTAAAGTTTAAACTGTGGTTTGAGCTCTAGTTTCTTAACCAAGAAGATTCCTATAATTTACCGTGGACCCAAAGGAGAGGCCCAACTAATATTAAACTGGTACCTTCTGCAACAAAAAAGTGTAAAAAATACCTTTGAATTCATCTGGATCGACGATTAACCTGGAGCACACAGATACTAACCAAGAGATAGCAAACTATACTGGTTAATAGCCATTCTAGAAAGATTTCAATCGAAAGTACTCAGAATTATTATAAAAGCTCCTTGGTATGTACCCATCTTTTGTGACCTTAAGTCAGTTGAAGAAGAAATATCTTTCCCAAAAATAATCTTACAGCTTGGAAACCCATCCCAACACATTGAATCGATTTCTAATGAGAACTCCTTCTAAGCGAAGGCTTAGAAGGCATCTTTCGTGTGAATTGTCTGACAGATTTTAGTGTCATAGTGATTTTTTGGGAAATTTCCACCTGGGGGTGATTCTCCTACAAGACTTGCTTTAAACCATTCGCTCATTGTAAAATTTTATAGAGTGAAAATAAAAAAAGGGTTAAAAATCTTTCACACACACATTTAAAGTTGATTTGTTTAAGAAATTTGTATATACAAAAACAAACAAATAACAAAAAAAGTGCAATTTCTTTGAAATAATACTTTCGATTAAGCTTATGAAGAAATAGTCGAATCCAAAAAAGTGATACAGTGAACTGAAAGAAAAAGAAAAATTAGAGGAAATTGGCAAGGGAATTTAATGATGATAATAACAAAAACGGTCATGCTTTTGATAGAACCGCAACAAATTAAAAAAAATAATTTGAAAGATTAGCTCTAGATCGAATAACTTTTTGTTTTATCGGAGCGTCGACAATGTTGATACTTTCTTCATCATCGTCGTCGAGTTCATCAATTATAAAGTGCAAATACGCAATCGTTCTACCAAAACATTTTGTAATATTGTATAAATTTAACAATATGAAAAAGTTAGGTTCGGATCCTCCGTTTCATGTTAAACTACCTCCAGACCATCGCGCTCGAAACATTCCAATGCTGTTCCAAGTTTCTTATGCATATATATATTATAAAGAAACTCTATTTATACACATTCTTCTGTTTTTGTGTAAATTTCCAGTCCCCAAGAGGGTTGTTGATCGTCGAACAAGAAAACATGTTGATAGTTCTTGAAAATAGCCAATTTACATAATCAAGATTTTATATTTTCACAGAATAAAGTAAGATGGCCTTCAAATACGACGATATTATTAACAGTGGCGTCGATCATCTCTAAAGTATATATAGTTATACTTCTAAATGTTCTTAATTTTAGGTTTCTTCTATTTCTTTTTTAATAATTTTTGAAACACTTCATAATTACTCACTTCATACAATAACAATAATAGGCCTAATAATGTCTCATTTTGCTGTCCTAATTACTACTACTATTACTACAAAGACGAATCAGTAAAAGTTATACAGAATACACTGTTTCAAACAGTGTACCTTCAGTCTCTGAAGACAATAACTTGGTTATCGAAACACAGGCTAGACAGTGTAGTGAGTGAGTGTTGGTGTAGTGGTGGTGTAAACAGTGTATTCTGCATGAATATCACCAACGGCTCCAGAAATTCCAGCTTAAGAACAACTAAGAGCTCAATATATACGCTTACGACTATAAGGTGGTTATTTGAAGGAGTTAAATTGAGTAAATTGGCTTGCTGTAACTCAATGTTCATTTTTTGTGACTTCTCCATAAGCAAGAATGTTATTGCAAGGATATTGTTTGTTCAATTCAATAGAAAATCTTGTAATGGACAATTGGTATCATTGATTCTGTCAATTTGATAATCAGGTATAGTTTAGCGTATGGAAATTGTGTTTTCTTCGATGACTCAAAGGTACTAGATCAAACACTTCGCAGTGTTTGAAACTACAATTTTTCAACTCTTTTCCTTTGCAATGAAATCCTTCATATCTCATACCCTCACAATCCTCATATTGGGATTCAGTACAAGATCGTTGTACATGTTTAGTTGGATGAAAAATTATTGATGTGTAGTTTGGTTTAATTTGAATGGGTCCTGATGTAGGAATATTTTCCTCTGCACGGTTTGGTTTTTATATTGGTATTCGTATTCGTGTATCTGTATGTGCGTATGCTGGGTAAAGCATGAGAATTTAACAAAAAATTACTCTCTGAAACAAACATATAGATTTCATCGACTGGCTTCGTTGAGGAAGGCAAAGAAAGTTGGTGCGGGATAATAAACTAGGAGAATAGAGAATATTTCTCTCGAAATTAAGATAAAATACTTAAACTAGTCCAAAGCTCTCACTAGAGCATACATGGATGAAGTTTTATATCTACAATATTTGACTTAAAAGTGAACAGTGAAAAATTATGTGATTAGCAAACGCCCACAGGTTGACCTAACGATTTTAGATCTAATAAAGCCGAGACAAACCGAAGGACCAAACCAAAGACGGTTCGAAACTAGCGCCAGCTGGACTGGAAAGTTCTGGACCAAAGTGCAAGTCCATACCTCCAGAAACATCACTCACCGTTTTTCCGGTAGAGTTGCTAGCAATAAACAAATGTGCTCAGAAACATCTCTAAAAAGCACATACAAATTCTCCCATTCTCCCAAATAGCTTCGAAGGTACTGAAAGCTATTGCGTGCACATCCAAACTAGTGTAAAGAAACTCTGAAATTAACTAACAAGGAAAAAGTAATCCTAAAGTGGTTTCCCCGTCAACAAGAGATACCAGAATGAGGAAGCACACAGCTTTGCCAAAGAGGGACAACGATCCTATACCTTGGACTAGAAACCTACTTTGGCTTCACGAAATGCCACAAAATAACGAACTAAAGAACTGAACAAACGGCTAGAGAATAAGAAGGAGTTTTAGGAACATTCCAACAAGAAGGAAGGACATTCCAGGCCTCAGATAATCGAATAGATACATAACCATATCAGCTAAGAACTTCATGCGGTTACCAGAAACGACATGAAACTTGTCCTTCTTCTGAAAGGTCATTGTTCTGTCAAATAACGATGGGCATGGCAGAGGACGACAACTGTAGATTCTGCAAGTAAGTTATTTCGCTAAAAGGTTTAAGTAACTTGAAGGAGTAGTATTAACACTTAGGAAAGTGGGACACTGTCTGCTTCGGGAGCTGTCTCTTTTGGAAGCAGAACAAGTTGTAGAGTGCATAGTGGCTGTAAAACCAAAACGACTCCCCAAAAACAATCTCATTACAATGATCAAAAATCTTAGTGCCGCGATTTTTTTGTATGAATATTCCTACTAATTGTGTATGAATATTTAAGACATATCCTAATACGTGATTCATATTACAAGACGTCGTGGGTTCAGTTATGCAATAAAGAAATGGAAAAAAATGAAAAAGAAATCACCAAATATTACATGACTATTGAAAGCCCTGTACATGAATAATATATGTTTCTCCATCTTCATCGCGCCTTTCGTTAAAATTATTACTGCTACTTCTTTTAGTAACTAACGTGGCAGACACGTACTTTCTACGTCCTCGAATGTGAACGTTTGTTAACTTTCAGTTTCGTTCGAACTTTAGTATTTGTTACTTCTTGCATCAAGTTAATTTTATTCTTTCAAGATGAAATTCCTAGTTTTTATATGTGTCTGTGTTGCTGCAGCTAGTAAGTATATATTATTATTATATTGGTACAATATAACTAACAAATAAAATGTTATACAATGAAGATTTATTTAAAATTTATTTTAATTTTCATTGAACTTCTTGTAGCAATATTCAGTATTTTTCAAAATCCATTTGAAATAACAAACACGATAGATCTGTTATTGATAGAAATACCGGTATATAATAAAAAGATTAGAAACCAAATTTTATAAAAATCGTACAAGCAGTTTTGGAGATGTTTCAGGCATTCCTTACTTAAAACTCATCAACTTCATGTCAAAAATATTCTCATTTATTATTTATATGTAAAACATATTCAGTATTTAGGTTCTATAGCTGCTCAAACAATCATCCGGCTCCGAGGACCAATTTGATATCTGCACTACATTATGGTAGTTTCTATCAATCATTATATTGCTTTGAGAAGAAATATAATAAGTTGAAATAATATGAAACTAATCCACATGGTCTACAATTTGATATATTTCATTTGGTTTGGTCATTTTGGGTTTGAAATTTGATTTCTAATGGTATATGGTAAATATGAAATACTCAATCGAAAAGTTATTTCCTTCAACCAATATACAAGAGATTTCTTTATTTAAAAAGAGTTTTAAGCCTTTTAGTTCCATAAATTCACTAGACAGATTCTTAAAATTAAATTTCTGGTGAGTTGATTCTCGTTTGAGATCAATAAGTAAGAAATAACTTTTGTTTATTAAAAATCAACGTTATTTAAGCACTAATCCGCAATTATCACTTTTTATCTTCTGCAATTTTTATAATGGCAACAGTGTAGAGCTTCTGTGGTTAAGATTCCTTTTATTTTTCAAGTTGTTCCAATAAAAAAAATCCTGCACGATTTATCAATGAACTTCAGGTGCGACTTTTGAATTTCTAGTTAATTGTTGACAATATAGTTTTGAATCGATCAAATTTTTAGAATTTTAAAAGTATTTAATTCCCGTCCAGTCACACAATACACATAGCATCACCATTAAGACTTTATACTTCTTTGTGTCATTTCCATCATTTCGTTTGCGTTTACCTTTCTCATATTCCATCCATTTCCATCGCTAGTTATTAAATTCTCCCCCGTTTCATTGCTTTTTAGTAAAGTACCACAGTTTTTGATACGAATAATCAATTTATATATACAGTATTTTCTCAATGATGTTTGACAAGTAAAATTTCATCGGATTTTTCTGTGAGAAGCCTACCAAATTTCCAATATGGAAACATTCCAACATAGTCCATTTCCATTCCAAGACTTTTCCTTGCCTAAGACTTTTATGCTCCTCTAGTTCCAATTAAATTTGATATAAACATCTCTAGTGTCATTGAATTGGACTCATAACCTGCAGGTTGTGCAAAGATATTCTAGGCTGATATAAGTTACTGCTTTTATTTTGGATATTTGATTGAATTTTCCACAATAAGAATTGTCAAGCTTCTCAAAATTGACATTAACTGCCGACATTACCTCTTGGTTGGAAAATTATTAACCACCGAGGCATTTTTCAAATCTAGGAATAGAAAATAATCCGAGAGGACTAAATCTGGCGAATAGATAGTAATTCAAACTTAATTGTAATAACGGATGTGTGTCTTGATGAAGCAATACTTTCTTCTTAGCCAAATGTTTTGCTTGATTATTTCATTCAAACTTTGCAATAACTTCGTATAATACTCGCTGTTGCTAATTTTTCCTTTTTCAAGATAGTTAACGAAAATGTAATTCAGAAACGCGACGCCATGACCTTGCCTGCAAATGGAACGATCTTTGCCTTAGTTATAGCTGGTTCTTGCTTTTGAGTCTATTGTTTTGATTGTTAAACAAATGTTATTTCTGTTTAACATTGCCAAACACTCAAAGGAAAGCACAGCTTTCTCATGTCAAAACTTATATTAAACTGGTGTTCACAATAACAACCTAAAAATAAATTATGTAGTATTCAATTAGAAAAAATTACTGTCTTTTTGTATCATGAATGAAACAGTAAAATCTAATATAAATATAGAACACAAAGTTTGATTAGTACGCTTAAACAAAGCTAGTGAAGTATTTGATAAAATACATGACAATATTGAGAATATAAACTACAGTTATTTGTTAATTGGCAGATAACTGTAAAATAATTCAAGTACTTTTGATGTCCGAGTTTCAAACAATGATTAAAGAATTGTTTTTATTGTCTAAGTTAAACAATTTTTTCTAGTTTAGTTATGACATTATGACCTTTTTAATGGTTATTTACACGTATTTCAAAATCACGATGGAGGCAGTTGCACGACTATTAAGTTTACATATAAGTGAAGCAAAACCACAAAAGAAGCGAAAATTATAAAAAAGAAAACTCTGATTAAGACGACAGAGAAGTAAATTGAGTACTTGTAAAACCCTTATTCTAGAACTTGCTGTGGAAGGTCCTTTTAGCTTGAATTTCATGAGCGTAGATCAGTCCGTGTTAAATAATCTACTTGAGGAGGTTGAAACTAGCATTGAAAAGAAGAATACTGTTCTAAGAGACGCATTACCAGTTAAACTAAAGCTTTAGATACAACTTATTATCTTCTATGTAAAATTTGCATCGATTTTTGTAATTTTGTTTTTAAATTCACATATAATTGAATTTCACAAACACGACAATTTTTAATATTCCTCCAAACGCTGGACGATATCGTAAACAACCTTTTCTTTTTCCACTGGTTCTTGTAAACTAATAACCTCACTTTTTATACGTGGGTAAGACCAAAAAATTTCAATATGATTCTGATATCACCGTGATTTCAAGTTTTTACGACATTATGGTCACAAGAAAACGAGTTTCGAGTCATTGAACGATTAATCTAAAAACAAATTCCATAAAAATAATAATAATCTAATCTCTTCTTTTGATAACTCATTATCATCTGAGCGATCGATTTATTTTATATAATTTTGTTTTAATATTAAGAAGTCTATTGTTTCTTTTTGCTCTTGGGATAATATCACGTTGCTGATTTCTTAAATACCCAGAACTAACTGTTAAATCTGAATATTTGTAGTTTTCGGAATGACTAGTTGTAATTTGAAGGTGTGTCTATCATTTTATGTGGTATGTCCTTGGAACTAACGTTGTTGCTAGGACAGAGAAGTACCTTGACAGGTTAATGTGTTATACACGAATGGTTCCTGCTCTGTTCTGCATGTACCACCAGTGGTTAGTTAGGTCTTAAAACAAACAAATTAATTTCTAACAAATTGTTTATTGTTTATAAGATATACACATTTATAATTTTGATTATACGATGGTTCCTCTAAATTATGATGATATTCTACGCACCTGGGTGTATAATAAAAAACATTGAATGGAAAATTGAGTTTATATAATTTTTTCATTAAATTGTAACTTTTTTTTAATGGTATTGTTGGTTTTCGTTATTTATATAATTTAAAATTAATAATTTCTTTATCTGGACATAATCGATTGGTTTTAGCTATGTTTAATGTTGATTAAATTCTCATTAGCATCGCTAATAGTTTATACGTATGTATTTTTACAAAATAGTTAGTAAATTAGATAAATAATTATAAGAAAATTATGATTAATATGTATAAACATATAAAATTGTGCTTCAGAACCCATTAGAAAACTTGATCGTTATACATCTACGTGCATAGAAATCGGCTCATTGTAACCTTTTGACTTGTGTCAGACCAGTCTTTCAATTTGCTTGATACTTCAGAAAAGTTTTATCTCCATTCATATTGAACCCTAATGATGGAAAATCGAGCTGAATGAAAACTCCATTCATATCATGAAAGCCGCACATAAAGTAAAGGATATACATCTACTTTTTATATCCTTTTTAATAAAACAATTTCCTTTTTTTTTCTTTACCACCAACTATTTTTGGTCTTCTTTCCATCGCTTCATTCCGATTCATCTTCTCATGTTATTTTATAACTTTTATACTCTTCTTCTTCTTCTTCTTTATTATTCGAACTAAATCGTCTTCTTCCAGATCTTTAATATCGTTATATACGCTGTCAGGATTGATCCTAGTATTGTTCATTAATCCTTTATTCCTCTTCTCGTCATCCTTAATGTTCCTAATCTGATCGTTTTTTTTGTATTGACTAGTTATCATTATTCCAGATATTTGAATTTTTTCTTGATTACTCCTTTGATGAATTGCTAAAACAATAGCCACGTCTTATAATATTTGATTGAATTTGATTTGTTTTAAGCCCCACTGTCTATTATTTATTCATCATCACGCTTCTCTATTTGTAATATCAAGAATCATGTTATATCCAGATCTCTCAGTTGATAGAAATTACCACCGGAAATTATTTGTTTATAAACGTTTGAGAAACCTTTCTTTCATTCTCATTGTTGATATTTTCTTCCTCGAACGTAATGAACACCTAATAAAATTGCATCTGACTACTACTAGAAGAAAGTCGAGTCAATTACTTCCGAGGTTTTTTGAGATGATGAAGAAAATTCAATTGAAAACCTTCAATATCGATTATTACATTGCTGCACCCTTAAAACCTTCCTTATAAATAAAACTCGTTTTATTTATATTTATAGTTAACCTCAATTTTACTTTTATCAATATGTCCCAAGGTGTTATTACTAATTCGACCTTTACAGGTATTTAATAAAGGTTCAGTTTTACAAGGGGACAAGTTTTTAATAGTTGTTATGAATAATTTAAACCAGTCCAACAAGAGAATCTCACTTAATACTGTCTCAGATCAATAAGTTCGAGATAAAACTTTGCAGGGTAATATTCTTCGATTTGCTGGTAACTTACTAATATCATTGGTTGGAGCCTCTTCACCAGGAAGCAAAAAATAAGTTTTGTAATTAATATTGTCGTTTTGATTAAATCTCTTTTCGCCAAGCCATTTTTCTTAATCCTAAAACTAAAAGTAGTCACTCAGGATTGAATCTGGAAAATAGGAAGAATGAAAAAGCAATTCGTAACCTAATTCATGGATTGTTACTAGAAAAACTGCACCTTTGTATCGTCAGGACAAAACAGAACTTTTTTGTGGCCAAATATCATCGTTCAACATTACGAGTATATCGTAAATCGTTTTTCGGGTTTAATTAACCACTTTCTAAAATATTTAAACGTGATTTATTCAATAAATTCTAATAAATTACTGTCACAAGTATATTCTCTACAACAGTAACTTCGTGAAACTTATACTCCAAGAAAGGTAGTTGAGAAAATTTTTACTCAATCTTAATATATAGATAATAGTATTTGCATCACATCACAAAAAGTTGAATTGGGTGGAAGAGGGCATGAAAACAGATGAAGAAGAAGATGAAACATTTGATATTTTCAGATGATGATGGTGTTGTCTTATACTTTATTCTTTTGAAACGATATCAATCATTAGAATGAATTGAAATATTCTGTAAGAAAGTTACAAAAGACTAATCAACATCAACAAATGCTTCAAAACCTAGGATATTAACGTGCAAATTTGTACGATAAGTTCAAGTCACACGGAGAACTAGGAAACGCTGTATCATTCGAAGAAATAATGGGTCATACCCTTTACTGTACATCTGCTAAATAGATTCACCTCAAATGAGGAAATAAGAAAAGGCCGAGACCACAAATCACTAGAGGAATGAGGAAAAGTTTCACAAAACATAGCAGATTGTAATTATCTAGAAAAAAAGTTTATCCTGCATTGTTTGATAATACTACAAAAGAAAATTGAGTATTTGGTAGATATGTAGATCTAGAATTAAGTTTCAAAAGTATGTGGCAAGAGATTTAAGTTGAAATATGGTAAACTTGGAAGATTATTGATAAATATTATTTACGTTGAGTTAAACAGATGGCGTGAAGACGAAAAATCCGTACTCAATTTTTATTCTTGAACGGAATATTCAAATTTGCATAATCTCCCACAAGTTCCTTTGCACAATGAGCAGTTGCCATATCTGGTCAAAACACAAAATGCCCATCGGGATCAAAAGTAAAATATGATTCATCGTCAATAATGATTTCCAAACCTTTAGAGGGCGAAAACTCGTTGCCACTGAGACTCGAAGTTTTGATTTCTGTTCCATTTGTTGCTTTTCAGAATATTTTGATTTTTTGTTCACATATTTCTTATCGATTTAGAATTTTCTGCCTAATTTTCGCAATCTAACCCAGTTGTCAGTGAGCCGCTCCAACCAAAGCTTGTCTCTTCTTTTTTGGCATTTTTTTTGGCTTCTCTTTGATCCTAACTTTCTTTCAATCGGAAAATCTTTCTCAATACGTCGACAGATATCTTGTTTGTCTGGCTATTCCCATTCTTACGAAGAGCTTTTTTTTGAAATTTTTGTCTCCACACCTAATTTGCTTAAAAATATTATCCAATAGAAAACTACTTCTATTACTATCACCAAAGTTAAGTTCCATTTTTTGTGGTCTTCTTTGAGACGATATATTTTCGATCTTGTGAATAAATTGGGTATAAATAAAATTTTTAATTCATAAGTTTCAAAATTCAATATTCAAATTGGCTATGAATATATTTCCATTCAATACTCGTTGCGTATGGCTTCTAAACAATTTATGGTTACATAATATCCTTAGGTATGTCAGATTTGTCGCCCCAGTAGATTCTTACATGAAAATTCATGCATAAAATTAAATTTAACATTTATTGTATAATTAATTTGCCGTGAATATTGCCTGTTATTAAATGTCAGAGAAATGTTATAAAATATCAAATACGATGAAATTCGAAACAATCTTTTGATTATTCAAACTTTATACAACAAAAACTATTTCGAAGCGTCCCCAATTTAGTATGTGTTTTTTTAAATAGATTCGATAATTTCTCCAAATGTTAAGTCAACGTTAACCGAAACCGAATTGACTATTAAATAATAAATTACGTAATAAAGTGAGAGAAAGCACATTATGTATTGTATTCTCAACCAGTTTTCTATATCTAAACGCTTTTATCTACAGAGAAATTATTTATTCATCTATGTGAACATTTGGTAATACCAATATACATATTTAAACATTTCTCATCTCAGTTATACGGGCATGTACCCAGAAGTACCTGTCCCAACAAAGAAAACATAAAAATTTAAACTCCATACACTTTTTACAGCGATATTCAATGAGTTCGACACCCTTTTTAAAATTCACTGACGACAGAACCTTCTTATTATTGGAAAATTTTGACCACCGAGCCTGGGAACAGAAAATAATCCGAAGGGGCTAAATCAGGCGACTAGGGTGCATGAGGTAGTGATTCAAACTTCAATTCATTGTTTTTGGACATTGCAATAACTGTTGCGTGAGCTGGTGCATTTTCTTAATAGAACAACACTTTTTTTTAGCCAAATGTGACAGTTTTGCTCGATTTCTTCGCTCAAACGTTGTAATAAGTTCGCATAAAACTCATTGTTGCTATTAAACCTTTATCAAAATAGTCAATGAAAATTATCCCACGCGCATCTCATAAAACCAAACCATTGTCTTCTTTGGAGCCGGCTCTGTTTTCTCAGTCCCTTATTTTCATTGTTCTTTTGTTTTCGGTGTGAGTAATGGTCCCACGTTTCATCTAGGTATGGTTATGAGACTATGAGGCAAAAATACTTTATTTCTGTGAAAACAGATTTCGAAAACTTGTTGCTTGGATTTAGACCGACAACAATTACCAATGTCCTCGATAGTGATAATAGGTCTTACATTTTTTAAACCACATTGAAATTTTACAAACCGATTTTAGTAATATTATGTTGGAAAGGATTTTTCCAATTTTTCCATTTAAATAACATTATTATTTGTTTCAGATGCTCAATTCAAATGCCCTGCTAAAGACGGTCAATACCCCGATCCTATTCAATGTGATAAATACTACGAATGTGAAGATGGCATCGCCAAAGCGAAACTTTGTCCCGATGGATTAGTTTTCGATCCAGAAATCAGAAAAAGGAATAAATGTGATCAACCCTTCAATGTCGATTGTGGAGATAGAGAAGAATTACGTGAGTACATCTTTTTTATAATGAAATGTAGATTAAACGTATGAGCTTAAACATTTTGTTATTTTTCATTTTTTAGAACCTCCTCAACCCAAGGGAGTTTGTCCAAGACTTAACGGATTCTTTGCTCACGAAGATCCCACTGTATGCAATAAGTTCCACAATTGTATTCAAGGTGAAAGTACTGAAATGACTTGTACGTCAGGATTATACTTCGATGAATTCACTGGTCTTTGCGTATGGCCTGAAACTATTGACAGGAAAGGATGTACGAATCAAGGAAGTAAGTGTTGTTCTATTTCATGATATAAATCGTTAATTAATTTGGTAAACTTGGAATAATGAGTCAGGAATATTCACTTATTATTCATAAAACCATATCAGTTAACTACCTATAACATCAATCGTTTAATGTCGATACTTCAAGTCGACAAGCAAGTCTGCGTTTTGCAAAGGATCATTTGAATTTGATGTTGGAACAATGGGGATCTGTTCTATTCTCAGATGAGACCAGAATATGCCTCCATGGTAGTAGCGACCAAAGAAGTGTCCAAAGACCAAGAGAGCGGTTTGCAGATTGCTGCTTTGAAGAATGGAGTGCTCATGGAGGTGGTTCCTTAATGAAATATTTTAGGCACATGTCATTATCTAAAGTCGATGTGGATTAGCCTAGGGTGCACAGAAAAGGGTCTCTAATATAATAGAATACTTTTTGAATTAGTTGAAGGAGATTGCATATCTGAAAGATCTAAGAAGTGAGCTTAGCAGGAATTTTTTCCTTCCTACAACTATGGATTGTACTTTTTGCTAGTCATATTGGACTCATTATCATATATACATCTATCGATTTCTATATAATCTATCAATAAATGTATATCAATAGCATGACTTTAATTTTATACCAATCATCATCTAACATACGAATTTTTTTTGTTTCTCAGATATCCTTAAAGATGGTTTCCAATGTCCAAAAGAAAGTCAAAAGGACGCTAACGGAAATCTTGTAGTTCATCCCAAATATCCACATGCTACTGATTGCCAAAGATTCTACGTCTGTTTAAATGGTGTCGAACCCAGAGATTTGGGTTGTCAAGTTGGAGAAGTTTACAATGACGTTAGTCAAAGATGCGATGCTCCCGAAAACGTACCCGGATGGTAAGTCATCATTGGTTCATATATAGACATTCACAAAATAATTTCTTAAAGTTCAATTGAAACGTTTACGATTTTTACGTCTTTTTTTGTTATCAGATGATGATGATTATTTTTTTTTATAGTGAAGACTGGTATCAAAGCGAAGATGGACCCGCATCGCCAAAATCTACGAAATCTAAATCTAAATAGTTAATTTAATTCGTTATTTTATATTTTTACTTTAGTATCAACCGTATTGAATAAAATTTTATAATAAACTTGTTTTTTTTAACACGCTTCGATTAGTTTTACCTGTATGCTTGTAACTGATTTTTTGGACGATCCGGAATAGCCATCAAACCCGGATCCATTGGTTGCGCGCTAGAAGCTTTACCAGTGAAGCAACCCTAAAGAAACGTATTTATATTTCATTCACCTACATAAGAGACCTACCGTCCATTTTGCCGTAGACAGCCATTTAGGGCTTATTAAGAAATTTGGAAAAGAAAGGATGGTGGAAATTGAAGTCCTAATCAATGAATGATTTTCAGTCTACGGATTAGGAATTGACTCTATTAAAAGACCCAAAGTTAGTTTCAAAATGTGATACAAAGCTCTATACAGCCCAGAGAACACTACATTGAGCGTTAATTAAAAGTTATGTCACAAAATCGGAAAGGATGAATCACATTTTAAAAGGTTCCGAGTTTCTATACTGAAAAGATTCTTCATCCTATTCCATTTTTATGAAAAACTAAACCAAATGGACATGAAAAGTCATAAAACTGATTATTGTTGTGTTTTCGAAATTATAAGTAACGATTTTTGTACCAAGACCACTTTTTTCTTTGGTTCTATCTCTATTTCAAGAAAAAGTTGAATTCAATTTACCAGATTCTTCTGTAGTATTTGAAACTGTACCTGGAAATTAACGTCAACGATTACAAATCAAAATAGATTTCGAAATATAACAAATGTACCGATTACTTTGAAAGAAATTATCTTTTATGTATTTTTAGAAAAAGAAGAAATTTGGTGAGGACGGTTGATAACACCAACTTCAACGAGACCTATAGATAGCAACAATGCAGAAGATAATTCGATAGAGAATTCAGAGGCTATATAAGATATTGGGAGTGCACACTAATCATCTAATGAAACCTTTAATTCAGACAATAAATCACAGAAAACTTGAATTGAGACATTAATTAACTAAAGAAGGTAAGGAGAGATGGTGGAAACACCTACAAGATATAAGCGATACATTAAAAAAAATTAGGAAACCTAGAAACTATTTCTACGGAATTATTTCTTTTTGCCTTGAAATAGGCAAATAGGATTCTGTTTCAGCAATGACTTATTCATTTGATTGATATTCCTAAACAGCCAGTAGTCGCCGTATGGCAAATCTGGTGATTATGGTGGATGTGAAACCAACATTGTTCATTGTTTATTTGTGTATACTCCTTCCAATAGCCTTAATAATGTACATTAATAGACGCTATTGATTGTTTTTACCTTTTTTTGTTTTCAAATAAAAGATGACGAATGTATCTGCATTACAGGTGGAATTCACCCCCAATTTTTGGTACTACATTTGAATAATTGGAAAATGAAAACACATTTGTTTTATAAAAATTTCTTATTTCCTTACAATAATCTAACGTGACCCAGCTGTACACAGAAAGTTTAAAAACAGATTACTCCTAATGTAATAATAATAATAATGGTAATAATAATAGGTATAATAATAATTTGTTAAAGTCTCTTTTATATAAAAACACTGATTAATAGTAAATACTCTCATGGAGTATTAAGCAAATGCTAGCACCAGTCATCTTCGTCTGATTCAGAATGTCCAGATCCAGTTGGCTTCGGCTTATACCTGCAAAGAGAAGCAGAGTTATTTAATCAATCGAAGAAACCTCTTTTCAAACTTCACCAAAGTACAAAGTTAATACATATTTTAGATTATAAACAGAGCAAAACAAAGAAAAACTAGAAGAAGAAAGCGGCTTTCAGCGACTGAAGCTGAATTAATCTGTAATCACTAGGTATTCGGTAAATAATTGAAAAAGATACTCCTGAAATATTTGCCGTTTTGGAAATAACGTCGTCAACAGTTTTTTCATATTTTCTTGCATTTTATTTTTCGCTCAGTCTTCATCAATCTTCATGTTTAAGAATATCACGCAGCAGATAAATACGCACACGCGACTTTTTATTTGTGGTATATTATAGTGCCTCTGAACAATAATGATGTTCACGTGCCAATAACGCACTGATCATTTTTTTGTTAACTATTTCTAATCGATAAATAGACTTTAGGATTTGAAAAAAAAATAGAAATTGAGATGTCAATCTTGGAACTGTTTGGAGAAGGCGTTTGGTAATTAAATAGTCAAAATACGTCTTATTTGAGATAGAGACATGTTAGCTTGGGACCAAAGATCACCAAAATATTGTATTGAGTGTTAATATGAGATGAAATTTAGTCGAAAAGTTATCCTTTATGTATTTTTAATTAAAGAAATTTGAAAAGTTTTAGATAAGCTCGACCACAAACCTGATATATAGGGGCGATTTTTATTTTATATAGAAAAAACCCAAATTCATCCAGTAAACCTGGACTCTCATGACAGTAAAGTAAATCATTTGCCTTAGACGAAAAAACGATAAGTATAGACTGCCTATTCCAAAACGAAGAAATTTCCAAATATTTTTGTTTCCTCTACTGCAAACGAGATCCAAGTAGTTGTATCTTCGTTTTAGAAAGATCTAAATCACGAACCAGATCATTGCGCTCTTCTGATGTGGTTGTTTGCTACAACAACATTCGAAAACAAACTCCTTTTCAAAACTTGGACTGGTTTCTGGATCCTCTGTGTATAATTATTTGGTTCATCTTATTTCTCTGGATGTTTAGGGACCGGTAGCTTCATGAGGTATAGGTCTAATGGATATTAGTTCCCCGTAGTAATTCTACTAAGGTTCTTGAACCAGTATGGATGGGATCCAAAGTTTTGTGTTTAATTTGAATTATAAATCGTAGGCTTCTAGACTCAAAGTCTTTCAGTGAGTTTTCACTGTAACATCGCTATATACATAACAAAAACTGTTCGGATAGTTCACACAGCTGAATACTGTGATACTGGTCCTTATATACCAGTTTCGAAACATCAAGAATCAAGATTATCTGAAAACCTAATCCTCCGACGACTATGGAGTGCGATGAAATTTGGAATTACTGGAGATTCGATAAGTATCTTCGTTATTTACGATCCTGCGATTTTGAGACTTGTGGATATGCGACATCCCCAGACATACACTATACGGCGCTGATAGATTTTGAATAATTTTCCTACAACTATGAAAAATGTATACTTGGCAACTATGCTATATAAAGATGAATATATTACATTCTTACACCCATTTAAAGCATGTTGTCTATTGTTGAAACGCTTGAGAGCTAGATTTAAAGTAGTGAAGTGATAATTTACAGTTAATTTATTCATTAGTGGTAAATTTGATTCAGTTATTCGATAAAAAATGACTAAAGCAAGTTTTGGGCTTTCCAAGTGAGAATATGAAAATATTTACCCGTTTGGTAGTGGACTAGGTAGCACTCTGCCGCCCCTTCCCATCGCTACAGCTTGTTCGAAACTTAGAGGTGTTTGATTGGAGTCTCTAACACCAGGATTCATGCTTATATTCACATTGTTAATATTAGTTGTCTCCGGAGGCGAAATTTCTCTAAGAGGTTCTCGATCCAACGGAAAAGTGTGTGGGTGATTATGTGGAGTTACGTGCGCCGAATGAGATTGAAAATGTTGCTGAAATTAAACGAACACCTTCACAAAATGAACTTTTACAATAACTAAATGTAAAAAGGGCTAGGAAATAATATTTCTCTGATATCATACGAGATAAGTGAAAAAATATGAAGAACAACTCATATTGATTCAGATATACTATATGCTTTTGTAATGTTAAACTAGGTAGCTTCAAAAACATCATCAGCATTTTTTATATCATATTTCATATAGAAACTTTGTTTCATCTCGTAAAACAATTAAGTAATTGGACTGGCCCTAATGCCGTAATTTATATATTCAAGACTTACATGTGTGGGAGATGCATTAAGTTTCGGAAAATTTATTGATCCCGGTCGTAATTGTAGCGTGGAAGGTTTGCAAGGTGTTGGAGGTAGTCTTCTTCCTTGACCCTTCCGACCGCCCAAAACCGGATGACTGTGTTGTACGTTGCCTTGATGAGCTGCAGACTTCTGCATCGGTATACCTACCACAGCACCAGCTGTAATAAATCAATCGGAATTTTTTTGAAAAATAATCTACTTCGTATACCTTCTTGTCACATCAAAACACCTATAAGGGGTGACCAGTTTTGTACAAAATGGTATTGTGGGTCTTATCAACTTGCAAATATTTTTTTGGCGGTTCTGCACTAGTTTCGCTTTTGTATAAATATCGTAATATTGAGATTTAATATGGAAATCAATGTAATACGTTAAGAACTATGAACATATTTAATAAAGAACTAAAAGATAAGCTAAAACAAAAAAATATGATATGGGGAGAAGGGTTTTTGGTCAAAATATGGAATCGAATCATTATTTTGGAAGCAATTTACTTCTTAAAAAAATTAATTAGAACGTTCTGTGCATAACCAGATTACCAAAAGGCACGCCAAATAGTGTAATTGTGAGTGACGGTGTAGTGGTAGTGTAAACAGTGTGTTCAGTATGAATATCACCAACGGTTCCATAAATTCCAACCTTCTTAACAGTTCTAATTTTTCACTAAAATAATAGTGTATTCCATAGTTGACCTGCTCTGGATGTAAATAACAATAAGAGAAGAAGAGAAAAATAAAAACAGCAACATATAATGCTAGACGTATACGAAAGTTGCTATTCAAGATTCCAGATATGGCAAAACTGATGTGAATATGTCAAATCTGACATTGCCATCATGAAGTTTGACATACTCGCATACATTCAACGTTGCATATACATTGGGCTGTCAAAAAAATTTGATCGCGTTGGATGACGCATAATTTGACAGCTAGTGTCGATTGGTGCTAAAAAATGCCGAAAAACTTTAATGGCGGTGCTTCAAAAGACGTTTATAAGAATGGAAAGGCGATAAATTATGAATCTATGCATACGAATCCATCGTCAACAATCGTCTGTATGAGTCATTTCAAGATATGCCAAATCCAACTAAAGTTGTTCGAAGTATTTCGAAGCAAATGGTAGCCTGTTTTTTCTAAATCACCGGACATGTCACCACCGTTCCATTACAGCAACGTAGAGCGGTCAAATCTGAATGGTACATCAGATCTCACACATCTGTTCAAACAAAAACGTTTTCGAATAGCCAAGACATCAAACTGATGGGTCCGCCGTACAGCAACCAATGAGTTCAACAGTATTGATGTTCATGAAGAACATTTTGAAAAGCAATGTCAAATTACAAATATTTGATATTATTTGTCTCACAACTCAAGTAGCAGCCCTCAAGTGGCACTTTATAAATGAATTCCTCAATAAATTCTGCGCATTTTCCATCTCACAACGTTGAGTTTATCTCTTTAAATAAGAGCTGGGAGAGAGTGGGAGCTTTGTTATGAGAAACGGCTGTAAGTCCGATTTTGCTTTAATAAACTTGATGTTGTTTGAAAGAATTTTTGTCCACGACTCATTTCATTAGCCTACTAGACGTTTGAAGAAAAATTCTATCCGTTTACACATTCCATTAAGATATCTCGGGACAGAAAAAATATTTCTACTCAAACAATCCCTAAAATATATGAAACAATGTTCTCTAGTATTAATGGTGCTAATTAAATCGCTTAGAGTGTATATATTTTGTATTGCTGGATAAAAACGCTTTCAAACAACATCTAGTTTACATAAATCGGCAAAGCAGAACCGGACTTTTTTCATAACAAGGTTCCCACTCTCCCCCATCACATGTTTGAAGATATAGATTAAAACTTGTGAAGTGAGGCCACTTTTGTTATATTTTCTTTTTTCTGAAGCTATAACATAATCTGTGTCTGACACCGACATCCGTTCTTAGTTGCCCACCCGGTACACTATGCACATTCATACTGTTGATTTGAACAAAATCGCATGGAAAAAATTAGATAAATTGCGTGCAGGATTTTTTAACAGGGCCGGATAAAGTAAGCAAAAGGGCTGGATACAGCCCACGCGCCGACTTTTGTCCACCCTGGTCTACGCTTTGAAAAATCAATACCCTGCTTCCATATCTTGATTCTTCTATGTTTTTCTTTGGACTATGACTCTCCAGCGCAAAAATTTCGACGAATTCTTGATTTTCAAATAATTCTATAGGTTTCTAGAAAGATTTATTGATAAAATGGTTAAATTGATTAGAATTTGAATGAATCCGCTCGATGTTACTGTATAGAAAGCTGTAGATTTTTGGTGGGAAAATATAAGGGACTGTAAAATAGTTCAGCGAAGCTTCTGGTTCAATTTTATCACATTTCTATTTCAGATGGGATAAACTTTGATCATTAACTGATTTGTCACCTTTTTCACAATACCATGATATTGGTTAATATGGTATATCATATAGAAATATAAATATACTATTTAACATTACCAATATACCATATTAATGTATTTTTTATAAAATCTAAGACACAGATAGAAGACATAGAGGTTCACAATACTGCAAATCACAATTTTTTTTCCATTGAATATCTCACCAATAAACGGTGGACCTTGATGATGTGGTAATGATGAATTCGTAGGACTAGGCGATCTGGATCTTTGACATAGACTGGTGGTTCCGTAATCCATTTTCCTCGAAAAGTTAAACCCGCCAAATTTAGGATTATGTCGTCCTGCCGACGGTGACGGGGATCGTGTTGGACTCGTCGAAGCCGACCAAGATCCTTTCAAAACAGAACAAAGAGGTTATCATCAAATCTTGATAGTCACAGATTTAAGACCAAACTTATTAGTCAGCAGCTCTTTTCGTATCTTGATTTAATTTTTTTTTTGAATTGCGAGATGAGTATTTGAAGAACGTTTGTAGAAAAATCTCCGATTGATAATATTTTACTTTAACTATGTAATGTTAAAGGAATGAATAGTAATCAAAGATATGCAAAAAAACAGAAATAGACTCAAAATAAATGGACTGAAGGCACTAAAATATTCATAATATCCAAGCCCTTTCTCCTACTTTTATATGTACAGAAGATTTTTGAGAAACTTCCGACCTAATAAAGAAACAAGACCTTTTTTTATAGTTGATAAACTCTTCCAAATAATAGGCGATATCTTATTTGTTAAAATAAGCCTTTACGTTATAGTGCTATAACGCCCTTGCCTTTAAAAATCTCTTCCCAACAAGAAAGTCACTGGAGGTCAAATCTTGTGAATATATCCACATCGAACAAATTATTACACCAATTATCTGCCCCAATTAACGATTTAGGTGAAAAAAGATATATATCAGGAGATTGAATTGGCCACCTAACTCTCCTCATATAAATCCAATTGAAAACGTGGGATTTCATAACTAGAGTTATTCAGAAATATATAAACTTCAGACTGCAGATGATTTGGTTGCAGCGACATTAATGAAATTGAACAAAAAACTATTAATCATTTGATTTTTTTAAAGCACAGGTATGTAAATATATTATTATAACTTTCACTTAATAAAGTTTATTTGTTTAGGTTATAATTATTTATGTCTCCTAGTTTATTGGAAACTTTTTCTCATAAATAACAATAAATAAATAGAAAACTTTTTTCACAAATTAGACTGTTCACATTGTGCGAGGAAAGGATCAATATAATTGTTAATAAATTATTTCTCACCTCTTGGAAATCGATGCCTTTGAGATGCCATTTGATGTTCCTGTTTCACAATTTCCACTACGTTAGAAACAGTGTCGGAAAATCCAATATCATGATGCAAATGACGAGGATATCTTCTAAGAGGTGACGGACTTCTTTGGTACGATGGCGAATTTTGCCTAAAACATTGGTATTTGTGTAAACAAAGATTTTTCCATACATTGTGGATCGGACCGTCAAAAGCATTGAGCAATGTTGAAGAGATAAGAAGAGGATGGTCCCAGAAGTACCTAGCTTGACCTAGAGATGGTGGTAGTTGCTTGAAAAATACCACTGTATTAGAAAGTACACAATCTATACAGCATACAGTTTGAAGACGCCACGTTGCTTAGAATTCGTTTAGCAGCCCATCAGTAGTGAACGTTTTTAGTGAATTTGTAAACATGGAAAAAATTAGATGTTCGTTATGTCGAACTAATATAAAAGAACAGAGAAGGTATTCGACCGTTCCATCTGCAGGCAACGTCATGGCGACGATTTTTTGGGATGTGGGGATGTGCGTGGAATAATTTCCTTTGACTATCTTGAAAAAGGAAAAACTATCAACGGCAAGTATTATGCAAACGTATTGCAATGTTTGAGTGAAGAAATCAAGCCAAAATGGCTGCATTTGGCTAAGAAGAAAGTGTTGTTTCATCGAAACAATGCAACAGATCACACATCCGTTCTTACAATGGCCAAAATTAATGAATTAAAGTTTGATTCGCTATCTCATGCACCATATTCGCCAGATTCATTCCTCTCGGAGTATTCTCTAATCCCAGCCCTGCAGAAATGTCTTGGTTGTCAAAGATTTTCCAACAATGAAGAAGTGATGTTGGCAGTTAATGAATATTTTGAAGAACATGTTGATTCTTATTATGAACATTATTATGAACATCTCTGGAAAACGTGTAAGGAGCTAAAAGGAGATTATGTTGAAAAATAAGTATATTTTTTTCAAAATTTTTGTGTTTTCTTTGTTTGGACAGATACTTCTGGGATTATACTCGTACAACTAATATTCAGTAGTTTTTTGTGATTTTTGATAGGAATTATGGATTGGACTGATTTGAATTGAGGTTTAACTGCAGCTCTATTGGAATAATCTATGTAGTATGGATCCAGAAGTACCCAAAGAATAATAAAATTAAGGCAAAAATATGTTAATTTTCTCCCTTTTTCCATTTTTATCATGAGAACTTTCTCTTCCTCCAAAACGAAATTAACTGCTGCTATTATTTTTAAAATACTGAGCAGTTTCGTCAAGTCCGGGAAGAAAAAATAGTGTAGAGTGGAAAATTGTTTTCGTATTCTGTCTTTATGTTAATTCCATTGCCTATTAAGAGGTATAATGAAAAACTCTACGTACCGATTAGTTGGACTTCTTCTGTGATGATTGATGAAACTTCCAGGACGCAATAAAGCCTGTTCTCCACCACTATCACAAGACGGTCTCCGAGACCCTCCGATGATATCCTGAAATTCCATTGCCTGTAGAAACGTCACATTCTAACTAAAATATCTAACTAAATCTAATGTTTCTATAGAAGTGTAGTAAAGTAGAAATATATATAAAGTGGCTAAAGGGATTTCATTTATAGAACAAGTCCTGAACGAATATATGCATCACCAAAAATTCTATACATGCAGATGAAAGTCATGCAAAAAGTAGTAAAAACTAAAAGTGCAAATATACTAAAGAGCGTTTATAAGTCAAAGTGGAAAGATACTTCCTTATTCTATTTATTTTTATTAATATCCAGTTTAAAATTGTATTAATTGTGAAATCAAATAATAAATGGTGTAAACAAAGAAAAAAAAATGGAAATACGGGTTTCAAATAAAAATATAATACATAGAACGTTGGGTTAATTTGAAGGTGGGATGACGATGATAGCCTTATTATAAGCTATCCAACAATAGATTTTTTCAAGTCTTTTTTTAATATTGTGTGTTTGAAAGATATGCTTCCACCAAATCTCAGTTCAAAGAAATTCTATTATTTCATATTAATGATAATTAGAAAATTTCTTCAGCCTCTGTTATATCCCTACCTTGAAATTACATATTACTGTCCCCATTAACTATGGGGACATGAGAAAAATACATGTAGTCAAAGATATTTCAGGCTACAACCCAAAAAAAAGTAGTTGTAGTTTTTAGGTTCATTGTTTTTTCAATATTTGGATTCTTGAAATAATGAAATTAGTTATTTTAGCGTAAAGTGTTTCTTAATGGGAAGTGCCGAGACCGTAATTCGGGGCCAAATACTTTCTCAAATGTGGTTTTAGAACGGGGATTCCATACACGATATACAAACAACATTTTTTGTACAACTACAATGTTAATTTATTTTGTCTGACATCTTTTTTGTCATGTCGTTTTTTGTCCGCATACTAATGTTGTCTTAAGAGAACTAAATAATACTTCTTCTCCATACATGTCATCCTCAATGCTATCAATCCCCCAATATAATTTCACAGCCTCCAGTAGCCTTTCTGTGTCGTTACTATAGAAAAGTTCTGTTGGCGTGATTAACTGTGCTTGCTCGTACGAGGTTTTGAGATGGACAAATAAAACAAATATCAATTAATAGACTTTTGCATGCGTTTGAACCAATTTTCCATTCCGATTGAGCTACCTCCAAAACATGTGATTTGAATGCATCAACCGCTTCTTCAGGTGTACAAAAACTTTTACCTCGTAATTTAATTTTGATTTGAAGGGAATAAAAAGAAATCATTGGGTTCGAAACAAGGACTTTTGTTTCAACAGATGTCCGAGAGCTCGCATTGTCATGGTGGAAAATGATTCGTGTTCTGCGATTGGTTTTTCTCATTTTTCGATCAAATGTTAATGTGCCATTCCGAATTGACAGTTCTACGTTGATATAATGCGAGTGCGAGTGGAACGAATGCCAAAATATGCCTAAATCTCACGGTATGGCGATCTTGTAATATTGATGTTTTCTGCCACAGCAGCCGATTTTGGACGACGAAATTAAAGCCACGTCAAAAATCATCGCACGAAAATGTTCATTTTCGTGATGAACAAGATGAATGTTTAAAGTATCTGTAGAAAACCCAAATAACACTCATATGACAAGACGTTCTGAGTAAGTTTACCATTAAAAATGTCAAACTGCATGATGGCAATGTCAAATTTGACATAATCACATCAGTGTTCCCAAATCTCAAAACTTGAGTAGCAACGTTCCAATTTCAAGTTATTTTCAAGAAGATGAAGATTAATTATGTTAGTGATACCTCTTGAGGTATGTCTGAAAAAGCCAAAGCAATAGTATGAACATGTGTCCATTTTCGTGAATTGTGAGACAAAAAACATGTAAAAAGGTTTTCGGTAATGTGCTCAAATGCTATTTTGAGGAAAAATAAAAATTCATAAAAACTCCTAAGTTATGGAGTGTATTCAATGTGGAAAAGTACATTTTTGTTCCCTGAAAAACCATAACCTCACATTTTACCTGCTTAAATCAGAATCGTATGTCACTGTAAGTGTCAGTGACAGATAATTAATTTAAGCTCAGTTGAGGTAAAAGTGTCCTTGATGCCTCCTCAGTTAACTAACATCAAAAAGCTACCGGCATTGCCAAGTTAGAAGATTGATGATCTATCAGAAGACTGGCAACTCTACCGGAACAAGATGGTACCTTGCGCAGAAAGTTTGGGTCTGGAGGAAAGAAAATTTCGAATAAGGCACATAGTGCTTCTTAAGAGAACATCCTTTCGAATCGACTATAATGCTATGCAACAAACTTTCCAGTATCCCGTTCTACATCACGTAAACGAATTAATTCTTCGGATTTGCAAGAGTACTAGGAAAGCATTGCTTCCAAATGAGTGCAAGCAATTCAGAATATGTATGGTGATCTGGACTTTTGGAAACGAATTGTCTCGCAATGACGGACGTATTTGCGTTTACAGTCCATCAAATTCAAGATTTGAAGTGCAACATCTTGACGGAAGTAATAAGTCCTGAAAATTTTTAGTACATGTTTGGGCTTGGATGAGTATAAATTGTCAATCAATCAAGAATTGGTTCAAGTTGAGGTTTACCTCAATATTCTAGACAACATTATGTTGCCATCGGTAGATAATATTTAAGATTTTATTTACCAGCATGATAATTGTCCTGTTCACACTACCTGTATCATTCAGTAATAGTTTCGACCTAACAATATTGAGAATTCTCCGTGGCCGGCAAATAGTCCTGATATGATCCTCTTGAAAATTTATGTGAGTGGTTTGTGAAAAACTTTACAAAAATAATTTTCGTTTCAAGAAATCACGAAGACCCGTGGAAAGTCTTTTAAATAGAACGGGAAGATTTTAATTCAAATAGAAATATGTAACTACGATTAATTTGATTGATGGCTGCTACATATTTTTGAGATGTAAAAACCGAGGAAAAATTAATTTTTATTGTTAAAACAGATTTCTATATTGATTTTTCCATGGATGAAGGTGATCTATTGATTACTATAAATAAGTACATTGTCATGGTCAAATCATATTTTGATAAAGACTGAAAGTATTCGAAATATTCTATGCTTTTGAACGAAATTTTAAAAACCTAAAATCGGGATAATTTCTCAAAAAACGTATATAAAAGAGGTCTGAGAAATGTAAAATTTGAGAAATTTATATGAAATAATAGAATGTATTTTAAATTGAAGCTTCGGTATTAAATTTTTTGATTTATCTGTTACGAACGCTATGAACCTATATTAATATTGTGGAAACTTACATTGTTATAGTACAAAAAGATGAGAAATATAGTAATACTGTGAAAATATTTGCAATGTGATAATACGTGAGATAAAAAACAAACTTGCGCTTATATTGTGCCTTATTTACATCGTATGCCCAAATTCGTATTCACAAATTGAATCAGTGTCTTTATAACAACAGTTCAGTAGCGCCATGGGAAAAAAATAAAATAAACAACTCTACTTACGGATTAAAAATAGTTAAAATGATAAATTTTTGTTTGTTCACAATTTTTACTTGAAATAATTTATAAAAATTCAATTGGATCTATTTGCCTAATCTTATTTTCCCTTCGCTTATATTATTACGCAGTAAACGTACATTCTAAAAGGAAGGGAATTGACGGATATGATTTTGAAAGAATCGATTCATAATCCTCGATTCCTGGTAATAATCTATGTTTATAGCTCGCGTGTATTGAAATATCTATATCAGTTTCTCAACAACCGTCATCAATCATCTGTCCGCTTTTTGAAAATTAATTTTTACATAAGTTCTACAATGTTTTCAGAACTGCAACATAAGAAATTGAAATGGAAAGAGCACAAAAATAGGAATGGGTAGCCCTCGTCAACAAAATTGGTCTCTACGATCAAAAGGACACTTAAGAATAATGACCTTTGTAATTGAGTTTTTAGATAGGACAACATAAATTACTGAACCACTTATAATGTCCGTCGTTGGGTATGATTCTAGTAATTGATCAAGTTTTTCACGGAATGTTCCCATTCTTAAAACTCAGTATCTGTAACAATATTTACCGCTCTGTTAAATATAATAAAACAAATTGTTTCATACTCCACGAAATTAACGAATGTGTTAAACAGATTTCGCAAAAAGGAAATACAAAGGTTATTAGCGACATCTCAGTCCACAATTTATGATACAGTTGAGTGTCTTTTAGATATTTGTGGTATCACAATTGTTGTTAAATACAGAGATTATATTATTTGGAAAGTTGTTAGCTAGTCTCTCGTTTTTGTACTTTCGGCAGTTCAAAAATAAGTGTTAAGTTAGTTAGTTAGATAACGGAAAATTACGAGAACGTTTCGCAAAGAAAGATGAATTTGATCGGAAATACTTGGAGGAATTATGAGAATTTAGTGTACTTCGAAATTATTTCAAATGGTCGAGCCATCAATGTATATAGTGGACAGTTGATGTGAATGTAAGAGGTTTTATCGGAGAAATATCCAGATTCTTTTACAAGACAATGCTTATCCACATACTGCGAAAGTTGCGCGGAATAATATCGGAAAACTCAATGGTATTGAATTTCTACCACATCGACCATTTATTCCGGACTTGCACCATCATATAAATTTTCATTTAAATCAGGCAATGGTTTTACCAAGGACTCAAACAACTTGTTAAACGTTGGGTTTAAACCATGGGGCTATACTATACCTACTATATCGAGGTTTTTTCTATTTAATGTACAAAGTAAACTTTATTATTATCATTATTTTTGAGTTACCCTTTAAAAATCTCGGAAACACGAAATGAAATAGTGGTTGCAATGCAAAACTATTCCATCCTCCAATCATTTGTTATAAATAGTTTTATATGATGCCATAAGGACAAATTTAGTTTTAATACTTAGAGATTATCACGATAACACCATCCGTTTGAACTTTCTTGAGTGTCGGACAATAGTTTACAAATAAAACCAAAACGTTTTGATTATTGGATGCTTCATTTAGGAAAGGACACAACTTCACTATTGATGCGTGTATTTTCAGCAGAAAGTACTATTTTGACAATTTTTCGTGCAAATTGTGTGTAAAATAGTTCAATTTATAATGAAAAACCCAGTATACCTCTAATATATGCTTTTATCGAAATGCAAATTTTGTAATTATTAAAATTAATGTCATATTATAAAAATCAATTCCCATAACTCACATCTTGGTCATCCAAAATCCAGTTTACTATATTTCCATCTAAAATAAATGATCTTGTTTGAAGTTCTAGGGTTACTTAAAGATTAAATTCCATGTGATATTATATGAAATAGTTATTTGAAATGAAGATTCTAAGGATCTATTTGAAACTATTCTACTCATTGTACCTTTAGGACGATTTCTAAGACTATTTTTTATCATATTAAAATCTGCATCTGGAAATGAACATTTAAATTATAACCCAACTAGACAACTAGGTATTTTTCTGACCTAACTATTCTAATACATTTATATGATACCACCTAAACAGAGGGTTTTTTTTCACCTTTTTATTCCTGAAACAAAAGAAAGGATTATTAGTTACGTTAAATTGTTAAAATAATTATTATCGGTGCAATTTTTCTTCTACAGAATAGGAGAATTAAAAAATGAGATAATATTATTGGTGGGCGACAAAGTATTTTCGATTTTGTAGTAAAAAATTGAATATTTCATTTTTCTTTCTGCATTATGCATCCGCGCTCATAAAATTTCTGGTCATTAAATGAAAAAACTGAACCAGGTGCCATTAACCATTCTAAGAATTTCGGAATAAATGGTAAACTGATGGTGCCAGATCAGGGCCGTATGAGGGATGTGACACCACTTTCTAGCCAAGCTCTAATAGTTTCCCACTAGTCGCTAAAGATGTGTGTGGCCTTGCATTATCATGGTGGAACACTAAATATTTCCGATTTGACAATTCTGGCCGTTTTTCTTTAATTACTTTATCCAGTTTCATTAATTGTGGACAGTAAATATCAGAATTGATCTTTTGGTTCATTGAAAGTAGCTGAAAAAAATACAAAACATTTGAAATTCCACCAAATTGACATCATGAACTTTTTTTGTTGTTTTTAACTTTCGATGTGGTTTGTGCTGTTTCATCATGTTTGCTCTATGATCGTTTTCGAATTATGTTTTTGTACAGGACCAATTTTCATCACCAGTGATGATTCTTTTCAGATTCATACCGAATGAGCTCTGCTTATTTGTATCCAGCCAGTTGTCACCAAATTCAAACTGATAAATTTCTAGGAAATTCATACACTTCCTGTGAACATACATGGCAAGGAATCTGCTTAGGAAGAGACAATTCAAATGAAGAAAACGATAAATCAATCGATGCGTACTTGATTGAGAAGCAGCAGATGAAATTATTTTCCTATAGAGAAAAACAGAAGGATGTAGAGCATTGATAGATACTGAAGAAGTTTAACGATTATAGGACATCCAAAAATGTAGGTTTCAGTTGATGGTGCCCAGCAGTAAGAGATAATTCAGTTAAACTATGTAAATGTAGCTCGAAACCATAGAAAGTTGATATTCATTTCAAAAAATATTGAAAATATTCTCAACTGCACCGATTACACATATTTTGTAACACGATTTTGCCGATACTATTTATAGTAGTAGATATTTACAGTATATTTACCTAATTGATCGATTCCTCTTGGTATTTCTTCTGGCAAGAGTAATAAGGGAACTATCTTCTGGTAAATTGAGATGCGTGTCAGAATGATCTTGTCCCCCCATAAGGGGGGCCACTTCTAAGCTAAAAGACCCAGCTCTGCTGCCTCCACCACCGAGGTGCCCAGCCATGTCCATCAGGCAGTCGAAAAATGATGCTTTCTGTTTTGTACAAATAACTTTTACTTAAAGCGCTTCAAAACTATGATGAGAATATCCTTTTTTTAACAATTCAAAATATCCCTTCGATTTCTAGCAAAAATATCAAATAGAAAAAGCTGTCTATATATCATCTAATAATATTTCGAAATTCTTCTTTAAATATAGAAGATCATGCGGTGAAATATCGTTTCATAGGAATATGTAATATGCTAAAAATTTGTTCTAAAATGTTTAAATATACCTACCCAATAATATTTCTATGATAATTAACTGTATTTACATGGTCATTGTGATTCATATAGGTCTCTCCAATAACTCTGATTCAATGATGATTCGGTTCGTAATTACTGCCCTACATAAACTAGTGTTTGCATTGCCTGTATCATTTTGTATGCACAAATTATTTCACTAGTAACCTATGTCAAATAGAAAGTTGTTCCCGGGAGAGAAAAAGCCATTTTTGACCCGGATACCAGGGACGAAAAGCAAACTTTCCATCCCGGCGAGTTTTAGTTTGTGGGTTCACCTTTATGCAGCTTTGATTATGTGATTCCCAATTCCGAAGCACTTATAAAATTTAACAATAAAATGTGTGATATCAATATTAACAAAAAAGACAATTGGATCACTTAAAAAGGAATGAAAATCGATATAACTTGCTGCAGCTAATTCTTAAAAGCAAAATATACAGTCATAGATAACCGGGATAGAGAGGAACTTCTTGGCTACAAACCGCAGGCAATGATTTGCTTTAACTACCACAGAATTCTTCTAGCCAGCGGCAAACAAAGTTGGAATAGCCATAGTAGTCACCCACATCCGAATTGGATAGACTTTACCAAACGAAGAAGATAATTAATTCGAAATAAAACAATGATGCTGGAAAATCTTTAAACAAAAAGAAAATTGACCAAATTTTGTTAATCACGCCGACAAAATAGTTGAAAACCTTTGTTATTCTCAGGAAAGCATTATGAAGAATCTACTTAAACATTCGTTAACAGAAAGGAAAGTGATATCGAATGTAAATATCCCATAATAGAATGGCAGTTTTTACATCAAAATTTTCGAAACAAACTGTTCAGGACCATAATTTTTGGTCAAAGAAACGTCTAAAATGCATGCCGAATACTAGTTTATGGCGGACTATAATTACCACGATTGCAATCATTGTAAACACCTTTGTCATCATTTGCATACAAATCAAATTCATCCAACAAAAAATATATACATACGAAACTTGTTTTTGGATACAATAAATTAATTTCAACAATGATTTATGTTATAAGTTTGCACACAGCTTGAAGAAAAAGCCACAGAGGAGATAGTATGAATTTAGAGCACTGTCAAATTGATAGCACCTACCCTGACATTCAAGTAGGAGTAGCAATGGTTTTATATAGTTTCGTTGCACATCTCTGCTTCTTTGATGATTTTCAGTGACCCACTTCATACAAACACACCAAATCCAAACCTGCTCTTCCAAAATTCATGCCTCAACGTTGAATTGCGGAAAGGGCTTCCATCCAACCCCATCTTTTCCATTGGAGCTCGCTTTTGTTGGGTTTAGTAGAAGTATCCGGTTATCGTGTTCCTTTTCTTCAGTATTGTACTATGCACTGGAGAGATAAATTCCTCACCCACTTATTAGGACTAAAAACGACATCAAATAACGAATTCAGTTGCTAATGCTGTCTCTACTCGAGATTCTTCTAGTCCTCGAATGGAGAGCATCTTTAATAAGTGGTCTCTCTCCATCCTTTGATCTTTTTAGTCGATTTGTCTTAACTTCTGGTCGTGGTCAAGTTCTTTTCTCAATCTAATATACCTAGCGTAGACATCTAGGTTATTATCCGCCATTTGGAAGTTGAGGTGAGTTCTCAGCTCTTCTTTTTTTAATGGTTCCAGCTCTCGGTTGATCTGCTGGGTCTTTATGTACCAAACGGTGTAAACTGCTTGCATTGGGCTGATATTTTTCTGGGCCCGGAGCTTCTTTCAATATCTCATGAATACCGGTGCTGTAAATGCATACAGCATGATGGAGAAAAGGTTGGCCCTGATGAGTTGGAGCTTCGTTTTCAGTTCAACTTTATTGGTCTTTTATCTTTTCGTAACCTTCCTCGTGTTGTCCACTAAGTGGCTACCCAAATATGTGAGTAACCATATTATATACCCTCTAATTATCAGGGTAGGTACTAGATATTTCAAGAGGCACCAAAATCGTTCTTGAAAGAACCAAGCGTTTATTATGAATTTCTTATACAGGAGTTTACGTCAATTTATGATAAAAAGACATATTCTATTTTTCTCTATTAACCTAACTGTACCTAATTAGATTTTAAGAAGTAGATTGAGCTATCTTGACCCTCGTTAGCCTAGACATGTGATACCTTATCACACAAAACGTGTACCCAAAATTTTTTGGATATGCCTAGATTCAAATAGATTTTTATATGGAGGCATATACCATAAAGTTCATATTTCTCTATTGCATCCAAAAACAATATTTATATGACAATTTAAAAAATTATAAGCTCAAAAGTTCATTGATTTTCAAGTTCCATTCTCTAACTATAACTAACGTAATTAATTTTCAATTGCGATTTAATGGATTGGTATTGGTGACGTTTATTCTTTTTGTTTTGACTCTGAAACGTTTTTCAAAATGTTTGGTGTGAATTTTTAAATTGTCAATGTATACCATTTTTTGAAAATTACCCTTGTTTCCACCAATCTTCTGCGTCTTTAACATTATTGTTTTTCAACAAATAAGCTTCACAGTTATACAAAAAGGAAGGAATTGGAAACATGAAATGGGAAAAATGTGTTTAAATAATTGTTTTACACATGTATATACATTTAGTTTAAGGTATGAATCATGCTGAAAAATACGTAGAAATATTAAAAGAGTTACTGATGTCAAAACATTACGCCATGCCAAAATGGTAAGAATACTTTTTAATACTTTGTTTGCACAGCATTTACGCATGCATAAAGATATTCTAAGAGTTAAATTTGAAGAAGAAAGCAATAAGTAAATCGAGAAAGATATTAAACCAGGTGCAATTTGCAAGAGATTACACGAAAAATCTATATTACTGTGGATCAGAATGATAATTGAAATGATGTTTCTGAATTTGTTGAAAGTCGTTTTAGTCGATGATAATTTCCTATATTCCTAAATGGACAATTCTGTTAAAAGGTAAGTATCTCATTTTAAGTGGAATCCTACAAATCATTACAATGTTTATCATAGTCGAGTGCTAGCACTTCACTTGGAAGTATTTTTAATCGAAAGTATGAAGTGATACTTTGTTCTACTCGCGACAGAATTATTCCTTCTCAAATTTAATCAAAAATAATAACTAAATAGGTTTTCAAATAACAGAATTTAACTTATATATTTTATTTCAGTGTATTTAGTTCCTACTATCATCTATATTTATAGTAGTTTAGTTACGGAAAGTTGATATCTGTATGTAAACTCATTAACTGAAACTATCATAGGATATTTAAGGAGCAATCATTTATTTTGAGATAGTCACTTCGTCTTCTAATCCCCTTCAGTTTTTTTTCAGTTCACTCTATTAATTGCTAGTATCTAACCTCTATTTTTTCAGCGACTATATTCCTCATCTGGTCGTCGTCGTTTAAACCAATTCATTTCTTCCTTATTTTTTAATATTATCATCTCTTTTTTCATAGATATTTTCAATTCATTGTCTTTATAGCTTTCTCCTACTATTCAAGATTCACTTCAATTTTTCAATATTGTTACTGGTATCTCATTATGTATTGTAATTTTCGATATGTCAATATCTCTTTGCCCTAGTTTACTTAATGAGATTTTCGCTGATTCATTTCAACTGTTTGATAACTCTCATTATATTTTCACAAATTCTGTTCACTATATTTTTCTTTATACTCTATTTCTTCATTTTTCACATCCATTCTTGCGTTTTCTAGTTCAGTTGCTATTAGTAATACCAAATCGTTAGCGTCCAACAACTTTTATTGTTTCCAAATGTGTAAAGTTGGTGGAGATGTTCTGGTGGTAGAGATGGCCAGCAGTTTCAATCCGAAATGTATTTTACGTCGGGATATTCACTCTCAAAATATATTTTTTTACTGATGAGGTTTGTTTTACTCTTTAGAAAATGTTTCTCTGTGAGAAATCACATGGTTAGAAATCCTCCAATATGAAGTTTATACAGTTTGCTAAATGAGAATTTTTCACTCATCTTAAATAAATTATAACAATTTAATTACTAGTGGAATTGATTTGCATACTGTCAAATTTGATATATTGTCAGCTCTTCACATTTCAAATAACATTGATGAAAAAATTTCTTTTTTCCTTGGAAAGTTTTATTGGAAATTTCCAGATTTAGGAAAATTTAAGAATAAAATTATCCATTGTATGAAAATGAACTTTTCAAACAAACTGAGAAAGAACTTTTTTGAAATTTTGAGGTTATGTCACCCCTAATTAACTCCCAGAATAGTTAGATTGTCTTCTATTTGAGAAATATGGTATATCTAAGTTAAATGGTTCACAGGAAATTCATTTTTTTCACTACTTTGAGTTTTTATAACTCTTCATGAATGCATTTTGGTATAGAGGTGAATTGCCCCCAACCGCCATATTTTGGGCTCCTCTATACGCTTCTGATCTATGTCGGCTTTTATACTGGACATCCTGTATATAATCAGACATTTGAATTTCCTAAATGGAAGGTGCTATTATGCATTTATAGTTTCATAAAACAATATTGGAAGTGAAATAACGAGTTTGGAAAGTGGAAACGTAACGAGTGCTAAATACACTTTCGAACGAGTTTTGTACGATATTTTTCCTACGACCACGTAAACAATTCTTCAAAAAAATTTATTTTCTAAATAAGAAAATCAATTAAACAATATCACACATGTGTTGAAAAGTATAAAAACACGTGTGCTGAAAAGTTGAAAAATCTTACAAATTATTTCTCATTTTGTGATAGAAGAGATGACAAAAACGAAAAGAATGATTATGAAATATTTTATAACTAAAGAACAGGAAAAGAACCAATAGAAAAATAAATTTTTTGTAGCTATATTAGATACCCAACAAGAATTTAATTTCAACGTTTAAATTATTTTGCAGATACTAGTATGGATTTGAACATAAATCACAACAAACTTTCAATTTGTATTGTAAACACTAGTATAACCTCAAAAAATAATATTGTCTACTTCTTCAGTCTCCTTAAATTTGGCCTTTTACCTTTCGGCACCCAGCAAGATTCATATTGTATTCGCGTATTTCTTCTATCGTTCGAGACCATATATAACATAAGAAAAAGAAGTATTTCAGTACATGTATGTTTTGTTATTTTTTAGTCCATTTAGCTACTTTCTTAGGTAAAAATAAGTGTGCAATGCATTTTCATAAGTGGTCGTAGGAAAACACATTTGTTGACCCCTAGTTTATCATTCCTAAATATATTTTTTTTGTAGTTTATTTCCAACAAACTCAGATAAACATCTTTGTTAAAAAACACAAAAATACTGTCTATATTTATATCAAAAATTACACTATCTGACTAATGAGCTAGTTCTACTTGCAGGACTGTACTATGAATGAGTATTCCTTGATTGAAATGCAATAAAAGAATTTAAGTGAATAGGAAAAAATATATGCCAAAATGATATACTACCGCGGTATTGGCTGAAGGACTGTTTCCAAATCCCTGAAAATAATTTATAAAGATATAATGTACTATTTTTTTTTTCTGTATTCTACTTATTTGCTGTGACTGTTTGTTTTCTAGAATGCAGTAATGATTTTTACCAAACGGGTTTCCTGAATCCAATTTCTTATTTTCTATCATCACAATCTGAGGTTTCATTAATTTTAAAATAAAACACTTGTTTGAAGTAACGTTTTTTTGCGTGATTGAAGATTCCTAATGAATTATTGCATTTGCAAATTATTGAAAATCGTAATGTTGCAAATCTTTATATCTCTTGGATGATCTACATACACACCTTTCATTTTATTTGCAGTATTTGTAAAATTAAATCCAACCTTTCTCTCTGATGTTTAATTGTTGAGAATTGTTGGTTCATTTTTTAAAATGTTTGATCAAAGAATGATATAAATAATAGGTGCTGATGATGACACGATAGAAAACAGTGGCGTCGTGTGTACTGATATAGAACAATATTCAAAATTATATCTGCTTCAATCTAGAGTGTTGCTGAACCAAATAGGCATAGTCTACATAATTCTAATACATACTAACATGAACATTAGGATCAATGTCATCATCCGTCCAATTTTGTTGACAAGTTGACAGTTAATACACTGCAGTTTATTCTTGATAGTTTTTCTCCATGTTATGTTCCAGAGGTATTCATTATTTATCCAGATATCTTCATTTTGCTGTTTGGTTTGCTCCACTGATGCATTGTGGTCAAAGCATTAGTCACCACTTCTGAATCCCACTTGGATTTTTATTTATTTGGAATAATCCTTGGTTCACGTATTTTGACACAGTACTCAGTTCGGATATATTTATTCTAACTTTCGAGTATGGAGGGTAGAGGTAAGGAGGACCATCTCATATGGGGGCTTAGCTTAAAAACTGTCCGCTTGTAGACAACGAATTATAATTCAAAATTTGACCAGAATGGCGCTCCTGTCGGACGAGATAACATAGATAATCGTGTCCTGGAATAGTTTTAGATTGTTTAATTTTTATTTTTTCGCTTTTGTTTTGTTTTCCTTTTTAACGTCGTTGGTTAAAAAGTCGGTGGCGCCCAATACCACTTCCTGCGGAAGAGTCTCCTGCCGGGGATTTAAGGTTACAAGTTTGCCGTTTAGTGGTTTTTCATATTCTTTCCAGAATAAGTCTCGCCATATTCAGTTAATGCGATGAGTTGAAACTTCTCATAAATACGAGGATGGTTCAAATATGAACCGGAACCGGAACTACGTAGCTATTCCCTCACAAAGGATTCCGCTTCTGCTTTTGGATTGCAGTGCTTCTTTCGAAACACCAAATAAATAATAGTCGCGTGGTGACAAATCGGGACTATAAGGAGGGTGTTCCTGTGTTTTCTTTGTTGGGCGTTGTCTTGCAGCAATATCGCACTACAAGAATTAGAACACATTAGAATATAAACACGTCTTAATCTGTAGACAGGTTCAACCATGTTTTTAGAAGGTTATTATAGTACTGCGCATTTACAGTTCATTGTTCAGAGAGAAAATCAAACGCAATTATTCATTTCATCAGTATTGGTTCTGCTGGAATATTGTCAAAGCTTTCTGCTGTTGCTTTTTATGAAAAATTTGATGCAAGAAATATTCCATGCATCTCAATTGCTTTTCTATGATATTTAGTGTATCCTGTTGATTTTTAGGTCAACTCTATCGACTAGCGAGGCCTCTTTAAGTGAGAGTCTGTGGGTCAGGGTCCACGCCATGCTACGCCACTGTTTCAAAAAGTATATTGCGAAAAAGATGTGCTTGAATGTTAATCAAAGGAACCATTCTTTTCTAACAATTAACTACAAAGTTACAAAGTTATTGAAAACATTGTTGTCATGTGTGAAAGAAGGTTAAATAGTTGATAAAAATAGTGATGTTACAAAGAGAGAGGATTTATGATTTTATCCCACGCTACGGAGCTAATTTTGTTCATCGTTTTTTTTTTTGATTGAATTTTACATTGAAATTAGTATCACCATCTTTTGTTGAAAATAAAAATCTCTTTCTAAGGTTATCTATTATTGAAATTTTAAAGTTTGATTTGAAAATTCTACAATATTGTATATGAAAATTGAATTAATCTACGCCATATTTTCCAAATTTTTAATGGATCATGAATTACCACCGAAAGTAAGAAAATAAGCGAAATTTTAGGTCAAAAATTGATTAAATTTTTTCTTAGTTGTTTGTTAGACACTCTGTGTGACTTAACAGAGCAATGATGATCAAACAAATATTGATTCACAGCTACACAAAGCTACAATTGATACTGATTCTGTTATAATTAATATAAAAAGGTTTGTGGTAGATCGACAAGAAAAAACATTTACAATCATAGGCAGTTTTAGTTATAATTGAAAATATAATGAGTTTTGAGAGTAGGAAATCGAATATTAAATTTTTTTGCTATGAAGAAAATACTAAAATTGATTAAATAAATTTGTGATTAATCCGAAAACGGCACTTGTGTATGAAATGTTTCAATTGTTACAAATATTATCTATACGTGATGAAATCAAGTTACTTTTTTGTATTTGTTCACCTTATCAATTTACGTGACTAAATTTTGATTTCGAGATTGAATTAATGTGATGTTTTAACTTATTGATTTTAGATATACATATTAGGATACTATTGGAAACTGTAAAGACATTCTTGATAAATTGTCTCGTAAATATATTCTTATCAAAATAATAATGTTATTTCCAAAAAAAAATTAAATGGCTTTCAATAATATACAGATCAAAATTAAATAAAATAAAAAAATTTCTGCGCATCCAGAATTTTCAATATTACAGGACTAACAATAATCGTGAGTAAGCACAAGCTTTATACACTCTATGGTGAAATGGACCTCGAAAAGTACAGTAACTTATGAAGTAACTTATCTAAATAAATGATAAGTATGGTGTTTCATTAAAACTATAGAAAACAGTTATGATTTCAACCCAATAGAGAATAAAGAAATCGGAATCGTGCAATCGGAGTTGTGCAACCTGTTTGCAACTGGAGACCGCACACAGGTGGGCCATGTATGCCACTTCAGTTCACAGCTCTCGGCTGATGGTCAGCCATAGAATATACAGATTTTACAAAGATGATTTCTTGAATTTTGAAACACCATAAAGGATAATAAATCGATACAAACCAGGATCTAATGTCTATTTTGACAAATTTTCACAATAAAATATTATCCAATCCAATCATTTAACCAATAGCAAAATTTTCAAATTTGGAAGGTTCATTATTTGTTTTTCATTTCATTTCTCAGTTATAACATCACAACAAAAAACAAAACTCAGTTTTTTGTAGTGAACACACTTTTTACACCATCTCTACACCAACACTCACAATTACACTGTCTAAAGCGCGTTTCGATAATCAAGTTATCGTCTTCAGAGACAATTCATCTTCAACCTCTGAAGACGATAACTTGATTATCGAAACGCGCTTTAGACAGTGTAATTGTGAGTGTTGGTATAGTGGTAGTGTAAACAGTGTGTTCAGTATGAATATTACCAACTGTTTCAGAAATTCCAACTTAGTCAGTTTGTTGTACTTTTTACTAAACGAAAAACATATTGCAATCCAAGAAACCTATTTGGAAATATTCTGTAAAAAATATTTTTTTGTGTAACTCACTTTGCCGGTACTTAAATACGTGTGACAAATTTCTGTTTTACTACGTTACTTAAGTGTAATAGTGTTGCTCAGTGTACTTCTACAACATAAACTATGTAACATCGATTAAATCCTATACTATTTATTATTAGTTTTTTGAAGCCATTGTGCGATTGGTTAATTACTCCATAGAAAAAAATATGGGAAAATCTCTTTTCCTGATATTTATGAGAAATAACATCAAATCTACTTTATTCTTCCTTGTTTACCTTCGACTCTGAACAGAATAACGAGAATTTTGTGAATCTTCTTGACATGTTCGAGATATTATCAAAAAATTTGATTTTTCTGTACCTATTTTGAGACAGAAGATTCGTGAATTTATAAAACTGCACTGGAGAGCTTTGAACTATGCTACGCCTCGGGCATCTTAGCGCGCGGCTCAGAGCTCTCATGTACACCTTTAAAAATGCACTAATCAAAATTTTTGGCCCAAAATAGGTTATCCAAAGTATTAACCTTGGTTATCAATGTACTCATTCCAACATTGACAGAACGAAATTCATCAAAGTCCTTTTAGATCGGCTCTCATCTGCTCTATCGCGCCTTTATCAGAAAATCAGAAATAGTGTCTACGTTTTCTCCTTTTAGTACATTGCTTGTGTCCGGAAAGAACCAGAAGTATCAATCTCAGTAGATACACAAGTCGATTCCGAAGGGAAATGAGCGTTCATTGGTGGCAAGTGATGGAAATTACTAATGCAGAATGGCAGTATAAGATGTGTACATCAAAATTCTATAAAGTATTGCAGTATCTGTATACAAAATATAGTATTGAAGATGTTCGTAGCTAAAAAACTAAAAATAGCATAGGGGTGGTTATAAAATAAGTTGCTTGAGTAGAATATCCTACTGGGTATACTGGGTATAGTCACAAAAGTTGAAGCTGAGTCGGAGTACAAAGATGAATAATGTACTGTTAATTTTATTCTAATGCTTGTTCATAATGAACTTGCGCGAAATGTCTTCATCTCAATGCCTTATTGTTGAAGTCAAACGTCTTCACTCTGTCACAATAAAAATTATAATTCGATGAATCCTGGTTACATTTTATCTAGAACCGGCTTTATATATTGTTACCAACTCGTTTATCGACGTAGACCGTGAAGCCGGTACTATTAGATTATGTTAATACAAGGGTTGCTACTTAAGTTTTGAGATATGGCAACACTGATTTGAATGTGTCAAATCTGACAATGTGGTAACAACAGTGGGCCGATTATCTCGCTTCTACTTTTGATATTTCGCTAGTTTTTTTAATTTAATCGTAATCGCACTTCGCTACAGATCGTCATGTGACATTCCGCGAGATTGAGGCATATTTGGTAATTAGTTCTACTTGCATACATTCAATATTATATGAATATTTGACTGTTGAAACGATTTGTTCGCGTTGGATACCGCATCGTTGATGCAAAGAAAGGATGAAAAAATTAAATCGCGGTGTTTTGAACGTGGCAGGTGAAGAATCATGGATCTATGCATATGAACTCGAAACTAAACAACAATCGAATGTATGAGTTTTTCAAGACGAGCCAATCCAACAAAAGTTGGCCGCGGACGAAGCACTTCGAAGGAACTGGTCGCCTGTTTATTCGAAATAACTGGACATGTCACCACTTCTCCATTAGAGCAACCTAGGACGGTTAATTCTTAATGACACATTAAAATTTGTTTGCCAGAAGTATTCGAAAAAATCAGTGAAACCAATCAGAGAAGACGAATCATTCTCCACCACGACAATGCGATCTCTCACATGTCAGTTCAAACAAAAAACTTCTTTGAACTGTCAAAAAATCGAATTGATTGGCCATCAATGATTTATTCTTATTACTTCAAGTCAAAAATTAATTGCGAGGTCAACGTTTTCCTAAATTTGAAGAAGCGGTATGGAAAAAATGCTTCCAAAATTGTATCTTATTGGAAAATATTTTGAAAAACAATGAATTCATATCGAATTATGATCAGTTCTTTCTCAAAACAGAAGTAGCAATTCTCGTAGAATCTGAAATTTGTACCCGGCGTGTCCACCAAATTTTAGATGCTGCGTCAACAATTTGCACCATATATTATATGTTTTTGTGCTTTTAGGACGCTTCTCGTCATTAGCTGGTTCATTACAAGCTTAAAATCACTTCATAGATCCATAGAGTTACTGTCTCTATAGCCATCGACCCATTTTGCATGTACATAATGAAATATGGATTCTTATGAAGACAATCTTTCAGTTCCATGCGAATTTAGAAACGGTTTTGAGTTTCGAACTAGATTTCAACATCTTCAATAAGTTCTCAAATAGTCGATAATCCATTTGTACAAGCTTATTTTTCGAATTTTTGTACAGTTCTTAACCTTTAAGGATATTCCACATCATAAGCTGACTCATTTTGAATTTCTAATCACGCATACCACTTTATAGATTCATGGTATTATTGCCTCTATAGCCGTACATAATGAAATATGGATTTTTATGAAGACAATCTTCCAATTCCATGCGAATTAAGAAACAGTTTTGAGTCACGAAAGGGGTCTTAATGACTTTACTCGGTATTCTCTAATAGTTATTGCCCGTTTGCACAAGCATGCTTGTCCACATTTTGCAGATTTACACTGTTTTTTAACTCGAAAATAGTTTTCGTCATCAACTAACTTATTTTCATTCTTAAATTGCTTAAATTACTTGTAATTGTCTTCAGAATTACTAAATTATCAACAAAGATAAATTTTAACATCATATTTGGCACTTTTTTCAACACAATAAGAATGACTTCATCCAGATAATATAAACAGAATATCACCGGACTGTTTGTAAGACTAGACATACAAGCCGAAACGTGTTCGAACTTAAGATTGCTTGTCTCAACATATAAGGATTTGAGACTACCTGCTATTACAAACTTCAGTCACTATACAATCAGAGGGTTTGGTCTTATTTGAATTGAATGTCCAGGAAAACAATAACCAATAGCACAATATTACTGAAACATTGAAATAGCCTTATTTTCTCGAAATAAAGCTTGCGCAAACTTGTAAGGACCGTCAATAAATTTGAATTTACTAAGGTTATTTGAATCTATTTTCAAAGTTCATATCTACGATTATCATTTTTCTTTACGGAAAGAAATAATCTATGAAAATAATGCCGAAAAAGGTATTTCAATATTTCTCTGTATAGGTATGTGGTTACTACAATTAAAGTATTATGTACAGTAGCTGCAAACACATAAAACATCCATTATGTCGACAAGGATCACAACGAGTATAATAGGTGTAAGTCAGTAGTGAAATCATATGACATATTATTATTTATGTTCGATTAAAAATAATCTTACCGGTATACCAGTAGGCTCCACTTGTCCGAATCTAGTGCTCCGCCAACTTTCTAAAATGAGCAAACCTGCATATATTTTACCAACAGTTAATTTACCGGCGTTAAGTTGATCGTTGGGTGGCACTAGAAGTTCTACCATATTTTTAGCTTGTATTGGCCAGATGTTTTTGATTGTCTCTTTCAACTCTGCATCAGCCTGGTCCATTTCATCAGCTACAAAATAGAATTGAATACATAGATCTCAATTCTCCATTCTAAAGATTTCAACAGAATAATAATTTCATATCAGTTTACTGAACAAACCATCAATTTTCTCTAAAAACGGATCAAATATGGATGATATTATGCAAATGACATTCATTATTAGTCGTTTAGTTTGCGTTTCCATATTTAAAAATATTTTTTATGAGGATTTTTTTAAAAGTTTTGAAATTTTATCCAATGAAATTCCTGTACAAAAATGATGAGTTTGGTAAGCATTGTAAATGATAAAAATGAATAAGTAGTAGATGAATATTTGGAATATCTGTCCCACTAGTCATATCTGCTACTTTCTCAACATTCTTCTGTACCTTAGAATAAAAAAATTCTACAATCAATACTTTTCCAGCCGAAGATATAAACGAGAGCTGAGACAAAATCGAAACGAACATAGAAAACTCTGCTAAGGATGCGTAACCAACAACAAAAACACTAATCCAGCCTCCATGGTTCCGAGAAGCTTTCTCAAAGTATAAAACGTTGCAAACACCAACAGATAGGAATTGATTAGAAAAGAGACTAACTCAGTAATCTCGAAAGATTCTCGAAAAAATCGGAGGAAAACATCTACTGCACCCAAAAACAAATACAGAAAGTGAACACAACAACGGAAATAAATAACTGAACTTTGAGAATCAAATCCAATATCAAAAGACAAATGGATAGACTATCTAATAGAGATGTTTAAAGGAGTAGGTGATACTAAGAAAACCAGCATATGAGGAATAACGTGGAAGTCACCATTCGTGAAGCAGACCAAGCCCTGATGACCTGAAAAAAATAGAAAATCTCCAGGACAGGATGGAGTCCTTAACGAACTACTAAAGTAAGGTGTTCAGCATGCCAAATCATACCCAAAAAATTCATTGTAATACACCAGTCAGTTGTCAGTACAATTATAGTCTTGTTGGGAAAAGGCGGCTAACTACAGGGAGATAAATTTGCTAGATACAACAATGAAACTCGTTAAAAAATTACCACCAACAAAATTAACTCGATCAGAACACTAGAAGACCAGCAGCAAGGATTCAGGTCAGGCAGATCCTTCGTAGATGCAGTATTCATTCTACGAGACTTGGTTGAAGAATAAATAGAAAATAACTAACCAGCATTTTTATCTTTCATTGACCTCACAATGGCCTTTAACCATATTAAAGGGGATTCATTTATTTTTCAATAGAAATATACGTATCAATATAATACAGACCATTAAGTCAAGTTCAAGGTCACATTAATGGTAAACAAAAGAAACCCTTACAAGTCAAAAGGTGATGGTAGGCAAAGGTGACGAAATGGGTGGCAGAGAAATCAAAATCCTGTGCTATGCCGATGACGCCATGATATGTATCAAAAATGAAGATGATCTTCAAAAATTATTAAATATCTTACAGGAAAACAGTATAATATGACTAAAAAGCTCATAAGATGCAACTTAAAACTAAAAAAGTCAAATAATACAACAAATAATGAAAAACTAGTACTTTGGAATTGACATAACCAGTTATGGAGAAGACGAGGTAAGATGCCTCCAGAATGTAGTATAGCGGAACAAACACCTAAGACAAGAAACAAATTTACAAAGCGATAATCAGACTATACATCAGAAAAAAGACTAGAAACGCCAAAAACGGAAGAAGATACCTCAGAAATAGAAATTTTCAGGCGCATCTCGGAAAAAAATTGATTAGAAAGAAGCGAAAACATCAGGTGTTTATGTGCCGTAAATGACATTAACGAATGGATATCACAGCGTAAAAAACAATGGAACCAACATAAAAGTCGAATGACAGACGATAGACTGATATTACGAGCAAGGGATAAATCTCTAACTCGGAGTAGAGGTCGACCACGAAAGAGATTGAGTGATAATCTAGAGCGAGGATGAAGAAAGGTTTCTAAGAAGGAACATGCGTTAGAACTATTAAGGAAGAAGTTAATAAGTCTTAGGAAAAATGACCCTCGAACATATAAAAACGAAGATAAACACTAACGGATCAAAGATTATCAAAACGTTTCCAGAACAACCCAGGATTAAAACAGAAAGATCCGCTGTCCCCTATAGTATTGGAATGGATATTGACATACGTAGACCATACTTCTAACATTAAAAAACGAGCTTAAGTAAATTTGCAGAGCCTTCATAGAAACACCAGTGAATCTACGAGTCAGTGAAGATAAAACGAAGTAAATGATAATGAGAATATCACAAAGGAAAAGAGCATTAACAAGTTTTTGAATACAACTAAATGAATAAGAAGTAATAAGTTATGAATATCTTGAGGTTGTTATTAAGGAAGACGGTGACGAGGGAGCAAAGTTAGAAGCAAGGATGACGAAGGAAACTGAACAATTCCGGATGCGAAAATATATGGTGTCGAAGATGGATATCTACCATTAATCTCTTAGAGGCGTTTGAAATGCTCAAGATACCGTGCATAGCTATGCAAACAAACGATGTAGTCCTAAACAGAGCAAATGCGGTTCGTGAGTTGCTGGATAACATTAAATGCGGGAAAATAGTTTTTCCGGGACACATAATGCGTGGTAGCCGGTTTAATATCCTCCGGTTGATTATGATGGGTGAAGTTGAAGGTCGTAGAGGAATTGGAAGGAAACAAGCCTCTTGGTTGAAGGACTTGATACGGCACGCTAAGAAGAAGAAGGATGCGAAAATAATTTTCAAAAAAATCTGCAAATATGCGTAGCTAGATCTCTAGATAATAAGGTTAACAGTGGGCCACGAAGAACGAAATGTTATAAAAGAGAAACAAAAAATTTACTGACCTGTCCTCATTTTGATGCTAAGATTTTCCCTGACGAGAGCAAAGAAAGTCGAAGTAAAATTCACTTTTCCATCGTTATCCACTGGCATGTTCATTCTAATTAGTTTTTTATATGCTAATCTATTAGGGCACTTATTTCCAAAGCCCAGTGGTGGATCCATGTTTTTAAGCATATCGTACATTTCAGTGTAGTGAATTTTACCACTAAAAATGGATAATTTTAAGCACAAAAATCATCAACGAAAATTCGAATGAAATAACTAATTTAACGAACTTGTGTATTAGCAATAAACAGATTACCGTAGAAAATACTCACGTGGCGTTTGGATCATATTCTGCCCATATTCTAACGAATTCATCCAAGTGATGAGCACCTAATATGGAAGGATCCCTTGTCAAATAATCAAAATTGTCCATAATTACAGCGACGAATAAATTCAACATCTGTAAATCGAGAATTTATATTTTTTTTGTTCATTTTTTTCTTTCAAATACTCACCAAGAAAGAACAGAAAAATATAAACGATACAAAATAGGCATAAGCTATATTATGACCGCACTGTTCTCCAGATTTTCCAGAGTTCGAATCACATTTTCTTCCTTTTATACACGACAGCATTATGCTTGGCCAATTTTCACCTGTGGCACATCTGAAATTTCAATATACCGTTGATAATCAATAAAAAATTAATATTGAAACGTCAGGTCATATTTTTGAATAATGTTTACCTGAATAAGAGCATGAGTCCTTGAATAAAATTACGGAAATTATTATGTCTATCTATAGATGTTTCTGGAGAAACTTCAATATTGCCGAAAACCTGAAAGAACAAATTCATAGTTACGCTGGTCGCGAAATGGGGGTTGAAATGTGAAATAGCTCGATGGATCGTGAGCTATGGTTGATAAATCGAATTTCATTCTTCAATTTCCATTCTGAAACTATTTATTGTCACGTATAGACAAATAAGTGATTGAAATTTAAATACTGGATCTTTTATTGATTCCCTGATTTACCAGAGGATAAACCAAAGACTAATAACCCTAATAGCCCAACTATAGAGAAAGCTGTAAGACAATTTTTCAGAATCATGGTTCTTGTGAAAAAGCCATTTCACATTTCACACATTTCAAAAAAAATACGTTATTCTTATGCAGGAAAACTGCTTTCAAAGTTTTATAAGACGAGAGAGGGGTTAAATTCGATTTTCAAACACTTCATCACCCTATTTCTATTACTAGAATACAACAAGTCTCTATCTTGAGAATAGTGAAACCTTAAGAGGCTCTCAGAAATGGTTTATTTCAGTTTCAAGGTGTAGCAAATTCTATTTTTTAAACAATTCATGTTTTGAACCAAGCGGTTAGATTTTAATGAGTTATCAAGTTTGGCTTGTTTAGATTCCTTGGAATTCATTGTCATCAACTGCCCACGACGTGGAGGTCTGTCAATAGTTGATCTTGAAGAAAGTACTGATTTCTTAGTTGTCCACGATGTTGTGCGCCGTCCTATGTTTCTCCCTACTATTCTTTGCCTTTGCATTATCAGTGTTATTTAATTTGAAAGACCAATTGTACCAAAATTTGAGCAAGAACTTTTTTATACACAAAGTGTGGTCTCAGTAATAAATTAAGACTTACTTGCATTCCAATGATAGCATAAATGAAGAAGAGCATGGCGATGAGTCCACAAACATAAGGAAGTGCCTTGAAACTTTGAACAAACGTCCATAGCAGTATTCTTATTGTATATCCTTGTCGTAGTAGTTTTATCAACCTAGCGGCTCGGAATAATCTCAAAAAACCAACGTTTATGAAATTTTCCTGAAATCATTTATTAATAATTTAGAAAAAGTTTATCTAGTGTTTCTAAATTCATGCGACAAAATTCAGAAGTTGTTGTCCCTACAAAGTTATGATAACTCTTTTCTATAACCTTCTAACAAGTCAGTGACTATGTATTATGTTTTTTTATTTATATATTTTCAAATTTACATGAAGATGGAAAGTCTAAGCGATACTAAGATGCAAATTAGCTCTATTATTGGATTGATGGGGGAGAAATAAAACAATAGGCTCCTGGATCACTGGAATTGAATCCTTGTGATTTCTAGTTCTACGGTTATCTTAAACTGGTAGCTCAAAACATACTAATGAACGATTCGAAGAATCGTATTCAAGAAGCGAGTTCCAACATTAATTATGAATCGTATTTCCTCTTCACAATTATTGCTAGTTTATTATGCAATAAATAGATATTTTGAATACAACTTTTATTTTATAAAATTAAATTTCTTAAAATAAACCGAAGAGGGGGGGCTGAAGAGATTTTGTTATAGGAAAGAATCATCATTATTTTCCATGACCTACTGAATTTCGTAGCATGAATTCATAAACACCTTGTACATTGAATCAAAGATACTAGGAAGAAACAATTGCAGAAATGAAACTTATCTATGTGAATTTTCAATAGAGAGCCTGGAAATAGAAACTGTTATTGAAATATATCCTCACATTCTGATCAATTGATTTCCACGAAGTATAACCTTAAAATAAGTAGGAGAAATGATAAAATAACAAATTCTAAATAAATAAATGTAAGGAAAGACGTCTCAGTACATAAATCGATGGAATTACAAAATGGATATTGAAAAAGTAACAGTAACAACATATTGTTTTAGGTAAATAGGTCTCAGTAAGCTATTGAGAATATGTAGAAGCAGCCTTCGAGATCCCCCGAACTAACACCGTTCGATTTTTAGCTTTGGAATACAATAGGATCAGAATAAAATAAATATGAGTACCATACACGCTGAAAATGAAATCAAAAAGTAGATCATCTATAAAAATTTTGTATATAGAATCCAAAACTTATTGTATTACTATATTATTTGATAGCCGAGCTCAAAATAACTTTGAACATAGAAAACATAGAAGAACAAATAGTAAAGTATTAACAGAAAGTTGAAAGACATCAATGAGTATTCTACAACAGCTTGACAAAATTTTAATAAGAAGAAAGAAACAAAGAACAACAAATACTAGAATTACCAAAAACGTTCTCAAAGTATAGTCATAAGGAAATAAATCTAAGGAAGAACTCGAAGTGCATGGGTCGATAAAGTTCAATATCTCCGCTTAAGAAAACTTTAAACAAATACAAAGAAGTAAAAAAGACTTTAGAATCAGATATGGATATAGCCTCTGAGGTAGCCTGGGCTTTTTTTGGTAAGGATGGAATGACGCACAGGAGTATCTTGTGGCTGCTGCGTCTTAGGCAGCGGCTGCTCTTATTAACAAGTGTTCTTGTTGGACTACTGGCTGCTCCTGGAACGGAAATTGATCTGGACCATGACCCTCAGGAGTGGCGTTTTGAGAATGACCTTGACGAATGTGCAGGTAGACGAATGTCGTTTCCTTCATTGGTGTGCGCTTCAATTGAACCGCTAGTAGCTGGCACCTTGGACGAACAAAGTGGATTAGTGTGTCGCTTCAGCACACGTCACCATATAATTGCGCGAACCAAGGCACTTAGTTATAATGCCAAATTGCCAGATTTCTTTATTGTTGAGGTGAAGGCACTGACAAGGAACATTTAGGCATTGTAACTGCTGAGGATTTGGCTGGAGAAATTCCAGACTCAGTAGGCGGTTTTATAGATTGTTTGCAGAAGATGTTAATTATGTAAACGGCTTGTACTTGTTGAAACTAAATTGAATAATAATAATATGACAGTCATATAATGAATGATGGCTTGATTAGCTTGATGATAATCGAAAGTGCCACAATAAGTGTAAATACAACAGATATAAAAGAATTTATAGAAGAATTATAGACAGAATGAGTATCCTACAAAAGAAATTGAATTTATGGTATTGGTATAGTATTCAAGGTTCATTCCTAGGAGAATAAATCGAGGGGAAGAGTTAGAGAATGGGTAATAAAAAAGTGGAATTAGTAATAAGACAACAGATATAGAGAAGGAAAAAAATTAATTTAATACCCTTTAGTTCATACTGGGAAAGGTAGAAGGGTTTTGTAGATAAGTTTGATAGAAATAACATGATTAAAGAAGAAACGAAAGCTATAGACGCTTGATAATTACTAATGAGCAATCACGATAGATACATTTGGTGAGAATTAAATTACTGTAAGAGAGCACTGGAACCATGAACCAAGAAACAAATTTGCTGCTAATAATTCTGCCTACAAAAAGTTTTGACAGGAAACTATAGATCGAAGTTAAAGTAGAAGATAAAGTATTGAAAAATCTACTAGTTCGCAAAAAAATGCTAAAAAAAGGTAAACGGAAACCGGAAAACTCCCCATCAATTTCTAAACCAGGTTCTGTGTATTGGAAGATTTAAATAATCACTAGTAGTCTATGAAACCATAGTTTTTTTTTAAAACGATGGAATTAATTTTTCGTGTCAGGCTTCAACTTATGTACATTAGAGTACAGTCAATTTTTGCAATTGTTTCCGAGGCCATGAAACTACAGAATGACTCATTAGAAAGCAGTTATCACAAATCTACGTTATATTTAGTGTAAACTATATTAGGCTATATAATTGATCTATTTTCTTCCAGCAACTAACTAATTCAATTAAAGATACTAAAAGGAAACGAAAATATGATTGGTTACTTGAATATCATCATCAATTTTTACATTTGTATTAGTAAAATTAATTGGGCAATCATGAAATTATAATTAGATTATATATTCTATTTTTTTTTTCGTTCACAAAATGTTAAGCATTAACACGACTTTTTATAGTAAGGACAAGCATATACAATATACAAAAATAACAAAGTTACATTTCTTTTGATAAATGCGTGTACGTGGAGGGTATGTCAATCGTGAATTAGTAACTACGGACCGTTTCTTGGAGATGGCCCACACCCTCTTTGGTGAGAGTCTTGGTGACTTAGCGACTGATTCAAATATCGGTTAACAAAAAGAAGGAAGTATGTAAACCAAATGTTGGTGAGGATACCAATTCGAATCGCAAGTGCATTAATTTTCGTTAAACCATGTTTTTCTCATAGATTTAAAACTGTATCTCTACAAAATTCAATTTGTGATGTTAGTTTGGGGCTAAATTTGTAAATTATGCAATTGAGCGTTAATCGACGTTAATCTTGTTTCCAGATGAATCTCATTTTAACCTCAAGCGGCAGGTAAACAAAACTGCCACTATTTAGGTGCGAAGAATCCGAAACACGAAAAGTGACTGTAAGTTCAGATAAATATCTGGTACTAGAGTTGCAATATTTTTTTGATCATAAATACAGATCATTTCAGCAAAACCACCATCAGTAACGTCTTTGATAATAGTATGTAAAATTTCACCTTGAAAATTGATCTTCAGAAGATGTGACATCGATTGGACTTGATATAATGCCTATGGACTTTTACTTATGGGGTTATTTCAAATTTCAAAGTGTGAATTAATATTATTTTTGAGAAATGAACTCCCAAACACTCTACTGTACGTATAGAAATCTTATTTTCTATTTTATCGATGTACAAAACTTTATTTCTTGTTCGAGATACCCTGTAGAACTCGATTTTTTTGTTAGGTGTATCATATTAGTTATTACAATAGGTGATCATGAACCTTACGCACTAGGCTTGTCGAGCCCCGCCAAAATCATCTTATGAAATTAAAAGTGAAAGTACATTAAAACCAAAACCTTGTCTTATCATGTCTCTGGTCAAGATTTATAAAGTAAAAAATTCATGATCTTCATATAGCTACAACCTCTAGAATCGTTACAGATTTCAAATGAAATATTATTGCACCTCTAGATTTTATGTAGTATATAGTATCTGGTTAATTTTCTTCTTAGGGATATTTGCTTTTTCTATATTCAATAATATATATTCAAGTACCAATAGGAAAATTATTCATTATATACATAAATAGGTATGTGTATGTGTGTTTTTGGTGTAGTGTACGTGTCACATAGTGGAAATACGTACCTGAATACCCACCCATTAGATACCCTTCATGCAAAAAAATGTGACACACCCATTCAAATAGATAGAATGGAATTTTAACAATAAATAAAGTAGTAGTGGATAAAATTCTATTCAAATCTAATGAATCTAATTGATAAAATTCAAATTCTTATGCATTCTCATTATTTGGAAAACTTATTTTTTATTTAATTCCATTTTGATATATTTCTGCTTGCAAGCTTTTAAATAACGCACCTTTCAGTACTAATTTTAAAATTTTAAAGCCAATGAATGCAATAATGCTTCGAAATTCTTATAAAAAATTTCAAAGAAGCCGAATAAGCATAAATAATAAATATGATAAATCAGCCTTCATCAAACTTAGCATTATCATGCTCAGCCATTAAAATAATTTCTGTTTCTTTCAATAAGAACATAAAATTATAATTTAAGCAAGCATTTTTTGTATAATTTAGATCATTACATGATTTACTGTGAGCGTCCATAGAGTATCGTACAAATTCATTATAAATTCACGAATTCACGAAGTAAAGTGCGCATGCGTTCGGTCCTAAACTGATTCTGAATTTGATCTGCGCTATAATCCATTATTTAGTCTTGAATTACCTAGTAAACAAAGGTCGTAGCTTACAGGGCCTCGCATAACCAAAGTATTCTAATTTAATTGTTTGTATAATTTTGACTATTTCTAAAGATATGTTCATCCGCTCAAGAGTCTCGGGGTTTGTAACACAATCGATTCAACTTATCTTGTGATAAACCCGACAAACATCGTGCTATCCTAATAAGAAAATCGTGACTGCAAGGAATTTTTTGAGTTTCTAAACTTTGCTCTCGCTTTTGCTATTCTTGGTCGTATCTGCACGCTGCACGCGATTTATCCTTGTAATACATTTTGTTGTTTAGTCTTTTTTATATTAAACTTTAGTCTGTAATTCTATAACAAGACGAGCTAGGAGTCTTTGTATTTTTTCAAACGAGCTAGCTGGTTATTAAAACAGTATCAGCAGCGTAACGTCTATTGTTGACAAGTTTTCCTTCAACCAGGACACCTTCTTCAGCGTTATTTGAAATTTCATTGAATGTTTCTTCAGAGTATAGAAACATGTAGAATTTATTGAGTAGATGATAGTTGTAGATTAAAAATTAAGAGTCTTCACCTTTTATTATACTTTTCATCATTTTTCATACTTTGAAGAAGCTCATTTCCTAGTTGTGGAGACTCTCGAAAAACAGAAAATGAATAGATGAATAGAATATGGACTATAGCAACGTTATCTTATGTCCATGTAGATAAATACACACCAAAAATTTTGTTCTTCTGCAACCACAAACAGCCTCACATTTTTCTTTAAATTTGCACGAAATGAAATTCGAAAGTTCAGGTGGAGTGGGTTTGATTGTGTCATATGGTTCCAGTACGTAATTAATCTTCATTCCGAGCCCACTCACGATAATATTTGAAAGATTCGATCTCTGGTTTTTGGCAAACTGCAAATTTTGTTTGTAGTAAGATATGATTCAACTTAATTATCGCAAAATATTCATGAATTTCTCTATATAAAACGATGAGGTATCGCTCTTCGGCATAAATTAGGACTTTCCGTTTATTTCTCAGGGCTTCTTTTGATAAAACTTTTTCTCTCCTGAAGCTGCTGTATAATTATATAATTCGCTCCTGAAATATGGCCTTCGGTTGTTCTTGGTTGTCCATCTGGTATACTGCTGCTTCTAGGTCGTCAGTGATTTTGGATCTTTCTGGAAACTTATCTGGTCTAGTAACCCCAAGTTATTTTCTTCAGAGTTGTAGAAGAGAGTTTCGTATCGAAGCTTCTGTATCTTACTGTTTAATGGTTTCTACTTGGTTTAATGTAGTTTTCTTGGCAGTAGCATTTGCAATAGAGCCATGGGTGGTCTATTTTTGAGCTAATAAGTGCTTTATACATGTAAGTTAGACACAGATATAGTTATATTACAAGATTTTTCTTGTAATTGTTTTCATAAGGTTAATAGCGCTATGTATGATTTTTTGAGTATACATTATTACAGTATAGTACTCAGAAAATGTTGGTGGACAATTTAAAGTTAAGTTTTTCCATACTTTACCCCCGTCATATAAAAAAATTGGTCTTATGGCTTCATTTGCAGTCCTTACACGATTGGTTCATCGTAATGTTTGAAATATTCTCTAATAACGAATTTACGATTCACTTTATGGACGCACTGTATAAAATATGGTGCAGGTATCATTTCAATGGGTACAATTTTTAATAATTACCAATGACGGTACATAACACAATAAAAATGTGCCTGCTAACCATAACATCTTTATTATTTATTTATTTATTAAAATTTTGTTTGGGGATATGATCAGTCTAGTAAAGCTTCCATGTCCAAGTTAAGTTTTCCAAAATCAGAAAATACATACCTGCATCCACTTGCCTATAGCAGCATCAAGATCAAGTTTCGTTTTCTACAAAAATCAGTGCAATGATTAGATATACAAAATGTAGTAATAAGTCCATTTAAATAAGATCTAAACCATGCTTCAACTAACCTTTTTTGTATATATATGTACTATTGAGCCTAATATCCTTCATAATAAACGACTTCTAGCTCTAGATACTGAGGTTCGACTAACAGATTTTCCTAACGAATTTAGTAGTTTTGAAAATATTTATTTGAATATTTACCAAGCTCCAACAATGGACAAAATTAGATATAAATAATAATCGCGTCGATAAAAGTTTTTTTCAAATTCGATTTTTCATATTTCATGAAACCAGAATTCTTTAGGAGAGAAGAATAAATTATTTATTGCGTTCATATAATATCTTTGGTATCATTCAAGAAAAAAATTTCTTTTAACATACTTGTTAAAAACGAAAAGAAACCTGGCTGAAATACGGAATAGACGACTGCAAATAAATCAAGATAATCACAACAAACTAGTCCAAAAATTATTTAATAATGAGTAAACACTAAAAATCAAAACTAATATGACAACAATTCTGCCAGTGGAATTGTGGGAATAAAGAAAAAAACATTCAATCCTCTCGTATTGTTATGAGAACCAAATTAGAGATACAGATAAATGTTGATGTTGGAAGAAATTTGGATTGCTTGGAGGTACCAACTTCTGAAGAATAACAAAAATTCAGGTCTAATAGATCAACAGTGGACGCAATATTCATAGTTCGTCAAGTGGTGTAGAAGTCGATAGAATTCAATAAACCCATTTTTGTCTGTTTTGTTGACTTCACCAAAGCCTGAAAGACGTGATTAGATTATGAGTCTTGAGAAAAACAACATAGACTATAAGTACCAACGAGTCATCAAAGAACTTTATACCGGAACCAAAACAATAATTAAAACTAAGGTACGACTCTCTGTTCGGCAGGGAGACAGTCTTAGCCCAACCCCATTCAACATCATAATGGATCAAATTATCGAGGAAGTCAACAAAGTCAATGCAGGATACAGAATGGATCACCGCTCCATAAAGGTTTTGTTTTATGCAGACGATCTCAGTATCTCAGTCAACAAGACAGAATCAATGGTAATATCAAAAAATCCTATTAGATGCAAATTGGTAGTCGATAGAGAAATAATACGGTAGATATCAAAATTCAATTACCTGGGAGTAAATATATCTAGTAAAAAAAACCTGATAGAGAAGGCACGAACACAAGCGATGAAAGCATCAAAAGTCAGCGGCTGTCTGAGAGATATAGTGTGGAGAAACAAAGCTCATAAAGCAAGACCAGAATTTATAAAACGTGTGTGAGACAACCAAAAGGATAATGAGAGCCACAGAGATGAAAATACTGCGAACCATCAAGGGAGTCACTCTCAGGGACCGAATAAGGAGTGTGACATAAGAGAAGAATTGGGCGTACAGGATGTAGTGAGATGGGTCAGGGTACGAAAAATATTCTGAAGGGATCACTTAGAAAGAATTCCAGAAGACAGATGGGTCTAAAACTCAGAGACCTAACACACGCAGACTTGTAGGTAGATAACCAAAGAGGTGCTACGAGAGCTGGAGTTCAACTTCTCAAAAAGATCCAGGAAGAGGGCCAAACATACAGAATAGGACCTGATTCTATTGAAAGAGGAAGAAAAAGAAAAACAAATTTGAAATTTGCAAAAGATATAAAGAAGTGCATTTAACAATTTTGTGAGCCTTTGAATTCATGAATGTACATACAGAAAATAATATAAATTTTTGAAAGAAAACGTATTTTGATTCCTCCGGAGCACGTTTATTATACACATTATTTGTGTGTAAAAGTACAATCTAGAATAGAATTAGAGACTCAATATATTAGTCAGACTTTTAGATTAACTAAGTTCAATAGGTATTAGAACAAATATTTCAACGTTTTTACAGTTTGTTGATCAAAATTTTATCATGTAATATCTGCCTTTTCATTAGCTCTTAGAATATTTTAACGAACAAATAAGATCCCTTATTCAAATAAATATTTTCTTGAAAAACAATCAAGACCGTTTCGAATGAATCTATTATTAAGACACTGATATTTATATTATTGTAATTGAATAAATCGAGACCTATTCTACAGATTCAATTTATTAAAAATAGGTCACTGAAATAGTCCTTACCCTTTCCTTCTGCATTTGGGCCGCTCTTTCCTTGAAGGAAACAAGAATTTAATAAAAATAATTACAAATACATTAATAAGTGCAAATATCAAATATGCTCAAGTGCACCGTTCGTGCTATTTTGCAATCAATTAATTCTTTTATTGTATACCTTCCAGATGAGACGACGATAAATCTGTGTAAAATTGTGTTTTAAGTGGTAAAATGTTACTTTTTTCTTTTAGATATTTCAACTTTTAAACATATACTTACTCCGAATTCCACAACCATTGCGTCTACGATGCTACCAATTACGGTAACGAAATCGAACGTATTCCAAGGGTCTTTGAAGAAATTCTGTGGAAAATTAAAACGTGAAATATTTCATTTAATAATTTTGTGATACGTGGTTGTCGGATGATAGCTGGAACGTGACACTAGTATACACTGAACTGTTTATATATCTATTTAAATAATGTCACAAGTATTGTTATGGATAGTTTGGACTTCTTAACGCAGCCAAAAAAGCAGATTCTTCCGAATCAATTATTAGATTGATGATTGATTCTGTATGATACAATTTTTGTAGCATAAAATCGTCAAGGAGAGCTTGAAAACCGACATGAGAATAGGAAAATTGATCGAGGTGTGTAGTGACAGAACGCGGGACCTGTACGTGCCCTAATACGAGGATGGTAGTACCTGGCCGACCTGACCTAGAGATGGCGGTAGTTGCTTTTAACATATGTTCCAAGTTTAAAGTCTCCACGTTGTTTAGTATTCGTTATCAATAGCAAAATATTGGGTTTAAACGAGGCCGTCGGATCTGCGAAAACCAGCGTCGCAGTGGTTCGATCAAATGAGGTGACGACTCCAGAAATGCTAAAGAAAATCAACAAAGCGGTACTGGATCATCGTCGACTGAAAGTGCGCGTGCTAGCAGACATAGTAGGCATTTCAAAAAGCGCGGAATATCGCATATTAACTGAAAATTTTGACATGAGAAAACTGTGCGCAAGTTAGGAACCGCATTTACTGACAATGGAACAAAAACAGCGTCATGAAGATATTTGTATCCAGTGTTTGGCAAAGTATCAGAAATGTAGCCTAACCATGGATTAAACGCGGGTACATCACATCATACCCGAAGCAAAAGAATAATCAAAATAACGGAAAGAAAAGAGAGAAACGCCTCCAAAAAAGGCAAACACCGTTCCGTCTGCAGGAAAGGTCATGGCGTCGGTTTTTTGGATTGCACGTGCGATACTCATCGGCGAGTATTCTGCGAACTTATTGCAACGGTTAAGCGAAGAAATCAAGCAGTAACGGCCGCTTTTGGCAAAGAAGAAAGTGTAGTTTCATCAAGACAATGCACCAGCTCATACATCCGTTATTGCAATGACCAACATCAATGAATTAAAGTTTGAATTGCAACCTTATGCACCAATTTCGCTGAAAGAAGGGTATGGAGCAGAAAGGAGATTGCTTTGTAAATAAATTTCCAAAATTTTTGTTGGGACAATCCACGTACACCAAAATCGTCGGTTTGCAGTTCGGATGGTAGCAGATGAACTAAATATTAACTATATAGCCAACAGACAGATTTTATCCCGTGCTCATCAACTTCTTCAACAGGCACGCTGTGGTCCATAAGAAGTTCGTTCTCCCTGCTATCAAGGATTTGAAAGAACTCGCAAAAGTGCTAAAAGAGTGTGCCCAGATATAGCGATTGGATGCTGCATCGACACTATCCACCCTGGTACTGCGAGTTGAGTGTGAAAAAGTTTTTAGTTTTCGGAAAGCTTCCATTATTAGTACAGCAATTCCATTCACCAGATCTATCACTCCGAGACTCTAGTCTTTCTTGAAATGAAAACCGTTTCATAGATAACGTATTTTGGATTGATCTAGAGCACTGATACCAATGTGACGAAAGCTTCAGTCGAAGACTTGTTACAACGACTGGAAATTTCGCTGGAATTGATGCGGAAGGGAATTCCGAATAGTTTAATCACTAATTTTAATAGTATCAGTCTCGAAACTTAGCTCGCAAACCTCGTGATGGTAGAGTCAATTTACGATTTTTCAACAAACAAAACATTTGACATGTAAGTCGAAGCGGGTCACTGGTTGGTTATGATTAAACCTTTCAAGCGACTACTTACAATATTAATTGTATTCAGGGCTTCATTTAGAAATAATATGTTTACATCATTCTGGTATACAAAAAGAGTCTTAATCTATTCAACAATGTAGATATTCAGGAAAAATAATGGACTACTTCACAAATGGGAGCTAAGTGCAGGAGCTAAGTAAGCAGCTGTTTGACCTCATTGAGGATTAGTCAAAAAAAGTCGAAGATTCTCGTTTGCAAGTCGAATTCCAGTTGTACGAGCAATACTCCAAGGATAGACTAATCTGGGCCTTGTAGAAGATTTGGAGCTGTTGCTAAAGAGCTGCTTCAGCTCTAGCCTCAATACCAAGCAGGTAAATCTGCGATAATGATGATATTGTATGTCCAGATAGGATAAAATCTAGCCCGGGTCTTTGCTGCGTATAATTATCAGGTTCTAGGATCTATTTTGTCCCATACTCAGTATCTTCAGCTGATATATTAAACCCGGTCTCTTAAGAAACTTCAGGAGCCTAGGATGGTTCTAGCATCTATTTAGTATGCACCCAGGTGTAGTGCTCTAGAGTTCCCTAGTCTCTCAAACTTCGACTTAATGTGGTTGGAAGTTTCTTCGGTGCAAAATCTGCAAGCTGCTTCCTCTGTTAAACCTAACATCTTCTGACGTCCATCGAGACAGTAATGCCCCAACAAGACTCCTGTATTTATAAGCTGAAACCTTCAATAGATCTCGTTTGGTTGTTTGTTTCCAGTAGTATTTTCGCTGGTCTTAACTTCTGCAGTGTTTTCTACTACAGACCAGCTTGGATCTTGCTACATTGGAGCTCGGAGCTCTAATAGCTGCTTGAGTATTGGACAAAATTATATCGAATATGATCTAACTGTTCTTCTTTTATGTTTTATGGTGCTACAGCCCCTTTTATACATCCCTATCATTGAGCGGCATTGGTGCTTTTATACTTATGCTTAATCTCTACAATGATAGATGATACTACTTTGCAATCCAATATTTCCCTTTCTGGGAATGCTCCGTAGTTCAATTTTGCCTTAAGAAATTGCAATCAAGACATTATTGGAGGGAGTGAATCGAAAATGTGACTTCACGAGTGATGGTACTTGACTTCTATCCTTCAAACTGAGGACCTTTGATTATTGAAAAAATATAATAATTAAAACTCGATCCTACGTTTCTTGTCTTGCTTATGTTTTCTTATGTTTCACTTTCTCTTTTATTCAAATTTCTATGAGTCTCAAGTACATGCTTTATACACTTTTAATAACATTCTACTATGCTTTTATTATTATCATTTGAAGGAGCTTGAAATTGAAAAAATAACTTTTCCAAATTATTATTTTTAAAACAAAGTTTCATTTATGAGTACACCGTTTATAAACATTGATTTAATAGCATTCTAAGGAAGCTACGACATTTTTTAGGTTAGTAATTTTCCATATTTTTATAAAATATTCTGAGCTTTTCTCATAGTTGCGATTTCTAAAAAGTAATGAGATAATTAAATCATCACAATACTTGTAACACATGAAATAGTAAAGCGATGCTTTCGATATATTATGATAGATAGAAGGATAAAAAGGATTCCAGTGACTGTGAGCTCTATTATATGAATCCAAACAGTCACTATTTATCCTTTATTATTGATAACTACATGTAAATAGCTCTATTTATATACAAGGTGGTATAAAATATAAAAGTTTTACCTTAACACCATAAGCGATTAACTTCAAAAGAGTTTCACCGAGGAAGAGTAATGTAAAAAGTATGTTCATTACGGCGAGGATGTCGGACAACAAAGGTGGCGAGTCGTGGTACTACAAATAACTCAAAAATATATATCTAAACTACTAAGCATTAAAAAAATTAACAATATATTTGTTTTTTTTTAAGAAAAAAAGTCGGCAGAACCAGAAACAATTTAGACTCGGCGAATTCAATTCGTCTTCAAATTTTTTATACAGATCGGCAGCTGTGTCTTGCAGCTCCTTGTGTGAAGAATTGTTTTGTAGTTTCATGCAGTTCTAATAGCACAATGAACATCTTCGTAAAATGTTAATCAAACTTTATTTCTTATAATTATTTTGTTTCTATAACAGTAACAGTTTGAAATTTGGTCTTTATCAAAATATTATTTTACATCGAAACCATCAAACCCTGAAATATGAATTAGAAAATATAACTTATACAGTGTGCTCTTGAATAATCTTATAAATAAGGCTCCTTTATTAATTCAGTCTCTCTGCGTTGGTCAATTCGAAATCTTCTTTCATAAAGTATGATATCAGAAGCCGATATGAAATAACGCGTTCGCTGATTGGACATTTGATACATTCTATTTCTTAGTTCACTATAATTATCAGAATTTGTCTGGTATACGTTGAAAAAATAACCTAAAAAAGATAAATCGTTAGATGTATTCTCATTCTCCTTCTAATCTATTTGTTTTGATAAACCCTTTTTAGTTATTTCCAAAAACTACTCTAAACTGTTAGGATAATAATTTAGTCCATACAAAATGTCTTCTACAAACGATGGTCCAATGTCAATAATGTTGATAACAACTGTTGTATGTTCTCCATTTGTACAACTAGGCAAAGGAGGATCTGCTTCCAATTATAGCATTTCGATTCTACTAAATACATTCAGCACTCATGGTCATTATTGTACTAACTTTACTTCATAAGGATGAACTAATTCTTCTCAATAATGTTAGAGACATATCCTGCACAACCATCAAGTTGCTAGCTAGTTTTTCAAATAGGATATTTTAGTTAAAAATATTTAAAACATATTCTCTATCTTGTAAACGGAAGTTTTACAATTGATAAGTAAATTACTCGAGCTAAAAAGACTTAGTACCATGTCATCATAACAGAAATATTTTGGAGAAACATGAAGCTTCTCCGATCACCAAGTATACCAGACATTACACTTCATTCAGACATTCAATACAAAATTTGATTGTATTTAATCAAAGAACTTGAACTTCCCCGGTCGAACTCACGCAGCAATTGTGTGTGGTAACCAATGTAGGTGCTGAACTGCCATTTACGCCTTCACACGACTGTCTACTGCATTCACGTTGCTGTTAAAGGCAAATGTTCAATCACCGTGCGTTGCTCAACACGATCTACTACAAAACTGAGATTTCACTCTCAAATACGAGCTTCTGGTCAGTTGATAGCTTGACTGATACATATTTTAACTAAAAATTGACGTGAGGATAAATAATTGTCTTTATTCATACACTAATCAAGAGAAAAGTCTAGTAATAATTATAATATATAATTTGTACTCGGAGTTTTACTTTAAAGAAGGAATTCTATTATGGATTCGTATTTCTCGGTGTTCCGGAAAAATTCGGAGTAGATGACGTGATAATAATGCTGTGAGACGGTTCTGAGTTATAAGCTTTTAAAGATGAGGAATCAGAGCTTAAATTTCAGTATATTTTCTAATTTATACATCCAACTCAATAATACAAGTAAAAAAACTTTATATTGGTATTAATAATTACAGTTTTCTGTTAATATTTATAAAAATAATGTTGTAACTTTGGTATTTGGAAAAATTAGTACAATTATAAAAGGATTTCTGTTAGTAAATTTTTTAATCATTGTGCTAAAAGATAATATGAAATATACACTAACGTAGCCATGCAAAACATCTATAATACGCATTCTCAAAACATCGATTCAACAATACAATAATTATAACAATAATCAACTTATTGGCAAAACAGTTCAGTGATATACCGTGTGTTAATAAAAATCATGCTTCTCGATTCTCAAAAAAAAAAAAACGGAATAATAATCATATTACAAAAACAAGTTAAAATAAATAGAAATTTATATTATAATTTGTCCCATTATAGAGTGGATATCAATTTATTACAAACAAATCAAATAGTTATTAATCTAATGAAAATGAAGGTGCTAATAATGGCATTGAGAGAAATAGTGTTTCATAATAAAACTATTAGAAAGAATGAGATAAAATAGTTTCTTCAAACCTTTGTATTTATTCGTAACTCGTTGTATCTTAGTGACTATTTTTTTGTACAATAATAAACGATAAAATATAGATTCCTCATAATAAATACGACAAAATTTGTATATTCAATATATTCTTTGTTTGATGTGTGATCTATTTTAGTATTTCGTTCCAGAACTTCGAAAATAATTAAGTTACGAATAACGAATTTTCGCTCTTCAGAAAATGTCTAAGATTCCTTCCAAACATTTCAACGTTTTCAGCATTGAAGATCGCTTAGTTCTAAATTATATTTATCAAAGTAATATAGTGAATCAAAACAATGATCAGTGCATGATCATAACGTGAACATCCCGGGCGAAACGGGGCGTGGTATCGTTATTGGTCCAAATTAATGGCACCATAATATACCACAAAATAAGCCACGTGGGAAGAGCGAGCGCCGCATCGCTGAATAAGCCGTTACATAAGATTTAGTACGGAGACGGTATCTATATATATAATATATATTATCGTACTGCAGACTGTTGATTTAAATTTTCTGACGCTAAAATTCTTTATTAAGCTATTAAAGAAATACACTTGATGAGGGAAAAAGTGTATTAAATATGTTCAGAATAGGTTGAAACCAAAAAGTGGTACTTGGATATTGTGCAAATTGAGCCCCTTATTATAAATGTTGACGCCAGTGGAAATGTATCTGTATTCAGTCTATATAATCATTGAAAAAAGTGAAAATTCGAAATATCTATTTCAAATTTCACGTTAACAATGTATATTTTTGTAATAATAATTGTACAAAATTAATCATATTTTATATGATCAATCTGCTGTAAAAGTGCGTAGTACCGTCCTGTTAAAAGCTCGGCTTTAACGTTTCAATCCAGATCACGTGATCACTATACGTGAATATGTTTTGTTTTACTATTTTTCTTCGATACACATATTATTGAACCCACGGGAAATCCGAATAGATTTTCAACTACCGATCGTATGAACGCCAGGAATACAGCAGGTAATTGCTAGCTCTGTCACTGCAGATTTCAACAAGTCCCTCCAAGTGTGAATTGCGAGCTGTTATTGGTTTCTTGCAGGCAGAAAGAGAACAGTGCAGCGAAAATTCATCGAGAAATGAATCGAGTATATGAAGACATCTTTATGCCTAATGGCGTCGTTCGTGAATTTAATAGATAATTTGAAGGAGGCCGAACTGATGTTCATGATGAAGGCGACAACGACGAAACTCTATCTATAAGTGAATTATCGGTGCAATTTCCGCAAGTTTCAAGATCTCCTCTGTACTCTACCGTTACTGAACAGTTATGTTTCAGAAGTTTGGGCTCAATGGGCTCCAACGATGACACAAAATTCGCCGAATAGGTGCAGCTTTGAAGTTACAGAACTGATGGAGAATATTTTTTGAAATACATTGTGAAGGGTGATGAGACATCTGTATGACATAACGTTCACTAAATAAATGCATACAAATTTACCAACGAAACGTACACTATTCAAATGAGTTTAATCTCAACAGTCATAAGAGTATGACGATTGTTTTTTGCGAAAATGTGTCTTATTTGAGGAGCTTATGCAGGCTGGAAAAACAATTGAAGCTGATTCATATTATGAGAATTTTCGACGCTATTCAAAACAAATTCAACGATTCCTTCAGTAATTTCGATGGGACATTTTCGTACACCCACTATACAAACCCGATCTAGCACCGAGTTATTTTCATCTTTTTCGTGAACTGAAGAAGTGGCTCGAAAAACGATGCTTCCAAACTGACGTGAAGCTCAAAGAAACCGTCACTGGAGGTTGAAAAAAAAACAACCCTCGTATGATCAGTTCGTAATTTGAATCAATGATCGATGAAATAGTTAAATGGAAACATAATATTCAATAAAATATAGAAGTTTTGTTACTATCGCTAATAAATGCGGATTATTATGATGTTTGAATCATTCGGAAAATAATATTAACAATGGATGTTGAATCTTACTGAATAACCGTTTCTCTAGGGTAAATTTTATGAATTTAATCTCAAATTGCCATTTTATTAATTATTACTAGCTATTTGACTGGTTTGTATCACATCAGTTTGTTAATGAAATGATTTTTAGTTTTAATTTGTTCTATATGGTTTTTACCGATGATTTTTAGATCATTTGGATTATTTTTGAGACTTTAAAATAAAATGAACGATTAAGTTAGTATCCCGAATTTCTACAAGGGGTATCTAATTTAATATCTGAATCTTCAAATTTCAAACAAAGCTACATCATCTTAAGACATTCAGAAGTCTGTTTTTGTTAAGTAGATATCGTTATAAAAATGATTATCTATACACAGAGATAGATATTTACATGTACCCACATTTGAATTAGGAAGAAACACTGTTATGTTTTAATGTATGTCACATATTTCCTTTTTTTCTCACTAGGGTTTTTATTACCTGGCTTGTGCATCGAAGAGTTCATTACATATTTTTCTTTCGAAAACTTAGATAAAAGATTCAGATTCTAAGGCATTGAGATCCCATGAGACGTCGACATGTGGAGCATTCAGATTAAAATTTTGTTTGAATTTGAGAAGTTAAGCAATTGCTCATAGCTGATTATTCACAAACGATACAGAAATATATAGCAGCAGTAAACGTTTTGAATTCGTTGAAGTATCCAGATGGTACCACACTTTTTTCAAATTTTCAAATCAAAATTTGATACTATAAAAAATTATTTTGTTTTATTTTATTTGGAGAGATGAGCCCGCGTTTGAATGATTTTGTGGAGAACTAATTTTAGAATTAATATTTCAAATAATGGACAATATTAATATCCTTTAGGTTATCAGATGAAAACCAATGATAATGAAGTACAAATTTTTTTATATTTTTTGCTTAACTTGCCTTCGGATTCTTCAAAACCTCTGAATTTACTAACCTTCATGTCTATTTTCACGTTATTCAATGTTTTGACCAGACTGTTGAGTCTGTAGTCAAAACAAAAATTGTTATACCAACCATATATTTAGGACAACACAACAGGATCAAGTTTGTATTGAAGATAGAAGTCAATAGTTGAATTAAAGCATATGAATTCGTATCTATTTGAATAGATTATTTTATATTACTGTGACATACAGTAAATTATTATAATAATTTATCTAATTTGGTATAAAACAAACAACTGAATGTCATAAATATAAAAAATTTGGCAACGTTGTTCCTATAGTCCTTACCCTTACGCCGAAAGCGAGAATCTTCAGGATACATTCCACAGTGAACATTCCCGTAAATCCCCAGTTGAGGTACTTTAATGTACTGGTGTAGGTTTCGCCTTGCTTGTCATACTGTTAACACATAAAACAATCGCATATGGCAGGCACTAGCCACTTTTTTTTTCTCTAAATAGACTATTCATGTGAAAACAATTGATTTATATTCGATTCTAAGTAAGTATTCCAGGACAAACGAATTCGTTAATTTTTCTGAAACATTCTTTCAGATTACTTTTAGTGAATTCTCAAATCAATCTATTTCCATACTATAAAAGATTTGGAAGTAAACTTATTTCAAAAGAGAATCTATTTAACTCTGGACATCGTTAAAAGGTGGCAGGCAGTAGCAAGGAAAAAAATGAAACGAAAAATAAGTGTTTCAGTGATGGCCTTACACAATCTCAGCTTAATGTTTGTAAAATTTTTTAAGTAAATTCCAATGTCTTATTCATATTTGGTGTTCTGCTAGATCTGATCTTGAGTAGAGAATCGATATAATACATTCCCGATACTTCTTGGCTATTATTTCAAATAAGTATCCGATTCAGCCAATAAATAATTGATATTGTAGACTTGGTGACATAATTATCACCTACAATTTACTTATTGTTCCACTTAGAAACAGATTGTAAATAAGTTTGATGAATATAAAATTCGTTCAATTATGTTCCGAAAATTTTTCATTTTCTTTAAACGAGAGGTGATGGAAAAATCCTGTGAGTCCTGTTCTACTTAACCGATTTCTATGAAATCGATGTTTAAATACGCAATAATAATTAATGAAAACCAAACAAGAAGGTCCTGTTGATAGTACGATATAAAATAAATTGCCTCTTGCAACTACTGGTCTAAAACGAATTCCAGTTGCCACTTCCTTAGCCGTGATATGTTATTACAACATGATGATTACCCAGCACATTACTTCATGTGCGACATTTTAAAGATCAAACATACCATGATAGGTAGTTAGGACGGAGAAGTTTACTTATTCAGCCCTCCAAATCTCCAGACCTAACTTGCTTATATTGTTATTTGTTATGCCGAATAGAAGATTGTATAAAAAATGCCAGTAAATCGAGTAAAGACTTACAACTCTTAAGATAATTTTTACGTGTTCCTCGGGGTCACTATGCCAATCAACCGCCTCAATAAACTCGGCTAACACCCAAATCCGTAGCAGCAGATCAATACCGATCTTGAAAACATTCTGGTTTGGGGCGGCATACTCTGATTGAGTTTGATGCAGCAAAGACCCAGGCTTCTACTTTTACAACTAGCACTGCAGCTAGGGATTTGGTCCTGCCTGGACATAAAATATCATTATGACCGCATTTACTTGTTGGGTATCCTAGCATAGTCACGTAGCCGATTTATTAGGTAGGCAGCTTCACAAAAATTCGGAGCTTTCTTTAAGTTCAAAAAAGCTATAGCAACAGCTTCTAATCATCTACCAGGCCGAGATGGAATATTGCTCGCAAAGTTTGGAGCGAGGCTCTCAGCATACCTTAAAGATGCTCGAATCAGTAGTTTAGCTTATAAGCGATCTTGAGTTGACCAAAAACTTGTTTCAATGCTTGGAAATTTAAATACTATGTCTTGCACTGAGAATTGACCATAAGATCTATTCATAGTCTTCAGGAACTGTGGAGAGAGTAATTATTAGAGTTATTTATGGAGCAGTTATAAAATAAAATGTTAGATAGGTCTTTGCTTTTCGCTGCAGCGTCATAAATTCGAGTACACTTTGTTAATTTTAGTCAATGTAGATCAGTGGTTGGAGCGTATTCTTGGGATGATTCATGTCTTAATAAAACTGTTCACATTTCTCTAGAAGATATATACGAGGACGGTAATTTGCGACGCAAATCATATTTCGTTGAAGATAATCTATTATCCATAAAAGAATCGTAGTACAAAAACATACTTTTCTAAAGGTTGGTAATAACATTGAAAATTAATTTTGAATCATCTAGATGGTAATTCATCTGTTCTATCGTTCTCAAATTCATATTGTCACGGGATTTTAATAATTACTTAGAACGAATATTGATATTACATCTACAATAGCCATGGATTTTTTTCTAGTATAAAACAATTGTAGGTACTAGATCTAAGATTTAACTATTTATCTAAATAATCCTAAATGTTTTATCAATGATACTAATCTTTATTTCTATTTTGGAGATTCTATGTGGGAGTAAACAGTTCAACAAGAAAGTCGTCCTCAAATAATTTTCATTTTCTGAACACTTAATTAAGAAAAATCAGTCACTTACAAGTTTAACGCAAACCACAAGCATTAATTGAAATAAATAGAACAGAAACAATAAAATTTAGTAATGTATTAAAAAAAAATCAAATTTTCTTTTCCTAACTGAATCGGAGTCTGGAGAACAAACATCTTAGTTTCTAATTAGTGTTGAAAAACAACAAAAAATGATATAATTTCTGAAATAAAGTGAAAATGTATCAATCTATTTTAGAAGTCGAGTCATTAGATAGTTTTGAGAGTCTAGGTGCGATAGTCTGAGACTTGATGAGAAGTAGTAGTAGTAGAAGACGTGAAAATAATGCTGTAACAAAATTTCCTCATACGACCTATAGTTCCTGAGTTATATTCCCTAAAATATGCGAAATCAGAACTTAAATTCAAATATATTTTTTAAATTATACATTTAAACAATATGAATTTTTAATATTAAAGATTATGTATCTTGTTAACAATCCACTGGGACGTCTGCTGACGTGTATTGCTTTGAGCGAATTAAATTCCAGAATGTATTATAAGCGACATTATAAGATAACCAATAACAACTTTACGAGTGCCTCTCTAATGGTTATATCAACTCATACCACTCAGTCTCTATCTCTAACAATTTCTAATATAAAACGCGCTCCATATTTATGGAATAAATTCAATTTTAGCGTTATTATGTACTATGTGAAACAAAATTCTGAAACAGGTCGATTTTTATTCTTAAATTGACAATTTACAGTATGAAATATTACCCCTTCAGCACCCCTCTGAATTATGAGCACTCCCTTTTAAATAAGAAATGGGGTCGTGTGGCACCTTGTTGGGAAGGTGTTTAGCAAAATGAAGTTTTATTTTTAATTTGTTGCAATCATGCTGAGGGAAAATATACTTCAGATTTTAAATAATCTCATAAGAATTAATCGAGAGGAGTTAAATCGGGGATATAACAGGCCATTCGATCGTTCCACGTATTCAAATCCACCAAATGGGAAAAACTTCGTTAAAATAACTTCTAACAGTATGTGTAAAATGTGGTAAAGCTCTGTCTTGTTGGTAGTTTGACGTTTGACGATGTTTAACATCAGGAAAAAGGTTTTGGAATATAGAAGTTAATCAAGATACACTTCACCATTAAATAAGCCCTCAAAACAGTGAGAGCCAATAATTTTATTGTTAATGATGCCAGCTAATTCTTGCCTTCTATCAGGAACCTCTTCATTTAACTCATGAACCAACTGAACTCTGTGAGGGTGGTATTTTTCATTAAGCAAAACTCTCAAAATAGATGATTTACTTACGTCATTGTCGAGTAGTCTTATGCGGATTTTCCTGAATGTCTAGAAGTACATCTAATTTTTTCTCATCAGTAAATTGAACATTTCTACCTGGTTTTTCAATATTTTTCACATGTCCAGCTTTTTGATAAGTGTAGACTGCGAAACGTGTTGACCTGATTATTTCTAAAGTATATTTTAATAGACCAGACAATAACGCTGATTTAAAAGCTAGTATATTAACAAAATAACCCCTAAGTTCTTACAAAATGTTGTAAGAGAACTCCAAAATCGCCTCGGTTATTGTCAAGAAGTTTTGTGATAGAAACATAATCAAAATTTCGCATCTTAAAAATTAATTCTCTCAGTTATGATTGCACCAAATTTATTTTGCTAAACAGAGAACTAAAATCCCTTTCCAGCAAGGTACTACACGACCCCCGTTCTTGTTTAAAATTTTCGTGGTGGTGTTTATAACTCAGAGGGAGTGCTGGAGGGGGATAATATTTTCAAACTGTAAATTGTTAGTTCAAGAATAAAAATCGAGCTGTTTCAGGTTTTTTTCACGTTAAAATCGAATTTATTCCATACATATGGAATGATTACGACTACTAGTATGTTGTTTTTCGATACTACTGCGGACTTATGTCATCTTTAGCTTCTTAGGCTTCAAGATAAATAATTTTTTTTTTTATTTTAATAACTTCACATATTTTTCAACAACGATATGATTTTTTACATGTTGTGGTACTACTTTATTATGGTTTAGTTTCAGCTTGCGATTTCAGTTACTTTTGTAAGTGACTCACAAATAAATTATGTTCGAAATTGAATTATTCAAGGAAGAAGTGGTGTGAACATATAAAAACAGTTACCACAATTATGTTGACCACGAGAACAAATACATAAAGATGCTGATTACCGGCCTCAAGCTTACGTTGTGCACAATGCTTCCAAGCATTCAGTGTGTTGTTTTTGTTGGAAAATTATTGTAAAATAAACCATTTTAAAGACTGAAAGTCTTTTGGTTGCCGACTTTTACAGTGAAATCTCAATGTCAAAATTCACCAGAAATAAAAAATAAAAAACACCAATTCCAGATGTACTACAAAAATACTAAATTAATTATTTTTCAGTTTATGAAACAAGAACCAGAAATTGACGATATTTCTTGGTAACCACAAATCAAACCTGAACCTTCCCTTAGTGGATTTCAAGCAAGCATATGATTCAATAAGTAGAAAATATTTATTTCGGGCCGAGAATGGAAGGAAAATTTCTAAACAAAAATTTTTACTAGAAATGATCGTGAGAGATGGAGAGATTATGTGGTACTTATAATTAAAATGAAAAAGGATCTAGTAAAAACACATTTCTACTCTTCCAAAAGAAATCGAAAGTATAAGGGCTATGAATATATGAACAAAGGACCCAATTAAAAGTAATGACAGGCCAATATAGATTTGATAAAGTCCAGGAGTTTGAATACCTACAAGTAACAGTGGCAAACGAAGTAAATGAAACCAATGATATCGAAAGAAAATCGACGAGGAGAAACAAAACGCTTAGAGCTCTAGGAGGACTTCTAAGATTGAAACATTTTTCAAGAGCGCATTTACAAGACGGTGCTGTGTGACAATGAGTGTTGGATCATTGATAAAAAACAAGTAAATAAAACAATACAGAACATTTGATGATACAGTATCGAAAAACCTGCATACAAGAATGAAATAAGACACATTAAAACCTTATGTAACATATAAGTTTATTAATTATTGATGTTTAATACCAAAACTAATAAATATTGAGAAACAGAATTGATTTAAATCTAATTTTATTCTGGTTAATTTCACGACGTAGTGGTACAAACAAACAGGTTCTGGTGAACTTTGACACATTCTCAATAATTTGGGGTATCAAAAAATCACATTAAAAATAATAGTGTGTTTCATTGTTTACGGAACTTACCTTCATCATCAGTAAGAGCGTGTTAAATACGATCAACATCATGATAAAATATTCAAAGGGAGTTGAAACAACAATTCTCCATATTTTGTATTTGAAGCTGCTCCTTTTGCTCGGCATATACCGTTCCAGTGGTCTGGCTTGAATAGTGAAATCGATACAAGATTTCTGGAATTGCCTCAATTAGCAAAATTCATTCGTTGTTGGATGAATAATTCGTGTATTACCTGGTTCTTGTCAATTTCTCCACTTTGAAGTTCTGCTTCACCCTGTTCTTGGAATGTGATGATGATCAAGGCCACGAATATATTTACAAAGAAGAATGGAAACACTACGAAATATACAATATAGAAAATGGATATCTCTATTCGGAAATTCTGAATTGGGCCTTGATCCTCATAAGTGGCAGCCATAGAGTTTTGCAGAATCCTAGAAAACGAACATACAATTTTCGATTTTTCTTGATCGACAATATTCTCAAGAATTTCATCTTTAGTTTATGACAACTTACTGAGGCCATCCTTCACCGGTTTGTACAGCGAACAGCGTTAACATTGCCATGGGAACGTTATCATAATGAAACTTCTGAGGCAACCATTCTCGATTTTGCACCTTAGGCACATCGCTGTCTTCTTCATATACAAAATATTGACCTCTGAAAACAAATATCTGTATGACTCCAATACAAAACAAATAAGAATCAACGATTATATTTAGAGGAGCAGCAGGTAATTTGCGATGATATATGCGATGATATAGTTAGTCAGTGAACGACTTTTGAGGCTTGAAATTGGGTCCAAGACTAGCTTAGGATTCAGTATCTAAGCTAATCATGAGAAGAATAATGTTGGGAAAGGTTTCGTAACAAATCCAAAAGCTCTGGAGATATCTAAAATAGGGTTGACAGAGAACACTACATGAAAGATTTATTCTCTAGGCAAATCATAAGATAAATAATGTTGGAGAAGGTGTAGAGCTCTAAGTTGAGGTGAAGGAATTCACCAAATCAAATACAAAGAAGGAGGATAATTAGAACAATCGTCAAAATACCTGAGAAACTAAAAAGCTGAGTAGATATCTAAAATAGGGAGAATTAAATTAAGGATTCAGTTTTTCGGCTTATCATAAGATAAATGATGTTGGTGGAACGTAATCTAGCTGAATTCGAGAATGTCAAATCTGTTAAATCTATCCATTTATCTTTGTTAAATAATTAATAAGTAATAGTTTTAGTCTAAAACTTTCCATACGAGGATATACAAAGTACACAATCTATATAACAATTGTTTCAAGTTTAAAGATGCCAAGTTTTCTATTATTTGTTTGGCAGCCATCACTAGTGAACGTTTGTAAACATGGAAATAATTGTTATGTGATACAATACTTTTATTTGGAAGGTATTAGCCCAACCAATATAAAAGCTGAACTAGATTCTATTCTGGATGACTACTTCTTCGTTATCAACAGTAAAATATTGAGTAGCAGAGTTTAAGCGAGGTCGTACGAACTGCGAAGACCAGCATCGCAATGGTCGACCAAATGAGGTGCAGACTCCAGAAATGTTGAAGAAAATTCACAATGCGGTACCGAATGATCGTCGACTGAAAGTGCGCGAGTTAACAGACGTAATAAACGTTTCCAAAAATGCGTTATAACATATTAACTGAAAATTTGTACATGAGAAAGCTGTGCGTTTGCTTACAATAGAACAAAAACAGCGTCGTGAAGATCTTTCCTTTGAGTGTTTGGAAGAAATAAAGCCGAATTCTTGTGCCTTTTCCCAGCCATGGATGAAACACTAGTCTTCATACCCGAAACGAAAGAACAATCAAAGTAATGGATTGAAAAGGGAGAACCGGCTCCAAAGAAGGCAAAGACCGTTCCATCTGCAGGTAAGGTCATAGCGTCTGCTCAAGATATTCAACGATCAGTAGAAAGTATAATGCGAATTTATTGCAACGTTTGAGCGAAGAAATCAAGCAAAAACGGACGCATTGGTCTAAAAAGAAAGTGCTGTTTCATCAAGACAATGCACTACCTCACACATCCATTATTACAATGGCCAAAATTAATAAATTGAAGTTTGTATTGCTACCTTATGCTTCATATTCCCCAGTTTTAGCCCCCTTGGATGATTTTCTGTTCCCAAACTTGAAAAAATGGCTCGGAGATTATGTCGATGTTATTTTGAAGCTATTTCGAAGAGCTTGACGAATCTTATTATAAAAAGGGTATCGAACTTGAATATTCAAGGTTCGAAAATAAATATATATTAGTCCAAAACTTTTCTGTTTTCTTTGTTATGCGAGTTACTTCTGAAACCAACCTCGTAAATAGTATATTAAGTACTTCTCTTCATTAACCGTTTCCTCAACATTTTACCATCGTTCATTTCGAAATCGTTTCAAAATACACGTGGTGTATCATTCAAAATTTTGTTTTTTATGGCATGTGTATACATGTTATACATGGTAAACATATTTTTTCTGGTATATATCGGCCGGCATGCACAAAATTTATGAATCGTTAGTTAGTCCTTGATTTGTGAAAAGCTAGTGATAAAAATTACGCAACTCGTCTCACAAATTACTTTGTTTCGAATACTTTTTTTAAAAATCACGTAGTTTGGAAACGAATTTTTTTTATTTCATCTTCTTATTTATATTTCTTATTAGTTACGAGCTAAGCAAATCGCGTCCAGACAAGTCGCGCTTGCTTGACATACACGTGGCCTCATGTATAAACTAAAGGCCGGGACACACCTATCATGCATTCTTCCGATCCGACTACGATCTTTCAGTCGGACGAGAGAATTTGAACAGCGTAATTCACACCTTTCCGACACGTGTCCAATTCCCAGTTCTACACGAATCCGATCATGCATCCGATCGTGCAGACTATTCGTTTCACTGTTGCAGAACGCGTGTCGGTTGGAATTTGTGAAAATATTTTTGAGTTTCTGCATTGTTTGTTACTAAATTGGCAATAATGTCGGGTATAAACCCGGAAGAGCTTATTGAAGAAGTATCCATTACTGTATAACAAGACAAATGAGCAGTACCAAAACGCCGATTACAAAAATATGATTTGGAAAAAAATTGCGAAGGAATTAAATGTCAAAGATACACTACAGATTTAAATATAATCCATACTTATTACATATAAAGTAAAGGCATAAACACAATTAATTGAAAAAAGGAAAGAGTGCCGTGTGTATTCTCAGGAATACATAAGGCAGTTAAGTAATTAAATTTGCTTGTACAATAAGTGGAATACTTACTTGCAGGTCACTGCGGTAAATTTACTAGCATCTGTACAGTAGAAAAATTTTCCGTTGAACAACTGAACGGCAATCACAGCAAATATGAATTGGAACAATATATACACTATAAGAATATTTATCACATTTTTCAAGGAGTTCACTAAGCAGTCAAATACTGCCTTAAGTTTCGGCACTCTTTTTATTGTTTTTAATGGTCTGAGAACACGTAACACTCGCAGAGATTTGATGGTAGACAAGTTGGCAGCTTCTGGACGCTTTCTGCAAGGTAAATACATAAATAATAGATAATGAAATATTCATCATTCAATTTAGGGAAGTGTAGATTGAAGCCGAAATATTTAATTCAGTGTATGAAGGGGGTGTTAATATTTTATTCTTTTTGAAACAATAAGATGTGTTTGTGAATGAATTGGTTTGAAAGCTTTAGTGAGTGACAAAATAAAAGAAGCTCACGAAGTATTCATCAAAGGTCTCATTGGAGAAAGCCATGGATTCATCGTGGACATGAGCGCAATACTAGCAAATTGCAGTTACTTGAAAGCAAATCGAATGTATTTTTCAGCACATACTCTGTCTTAGTAACGGTTTATCTAATGATGGAATAATATAAGAATTCAATACTTGGAGGTGGGTTCTTAGAGTGCCTTGAAGAAGCTCTTCATTGGTAGCGACCACAAAGTGGGCGGTCAAATAGTGCTCCTTCATTCAGGTATTTCATACTCCTTCGTTCGGGTATTTCATAACGTTGATAAAATGCAACGTAGGATGTCTTCCATTGCATATATGTTCCGTTCCATTATATCAACAAGAACCATATCTTCATCCCAAAACCCCACAGTCATGTGCATCCTCCTTTTCATTCTCTAGATTGTCGTAGAGACTTATTTCTAGTATCAGTAGTCCTCATTTCAAATCGTGTGCGACATAAATCTCTGCGCACAGTTTTCAGTATATTAGCACATTTTTATATGGAAAAGGAAAAAAATCTACTAAAAAAACTTTACTAAAAGTAAACTTCTGTGTCTCTTGCATCACGTATTGAAAAATTGCGCAGCTGTACTAACAAGTCTGCTAGTCAAACTCTTTTCTTTATCATATAAAAGAGGTCTCTTCCCTGCAGATTGGAAATATGTTGGGATTTAACCCATACCAAAAAAAAAAAAAAACGAAAAAAGACGGTTCCAAATAACTATCGCCCGATTGCTTTAGTCCCATCCATTACCATGGAGAAAAACGTTTACCAGCAAATCTTGAGTTGGCTAACATTAACAGCGTCTATCAATACGGCTTCCTTAAACATAGATCAGCCGGGAACCCTCTGGCCTACGTCACTAACGCATGGACTGAAGCTATAGAGAAATATTGGGAAAACACTTGACATATCGAAGGTTTTGATATGGTTTGGTATCAAAACCTTCTAAATAAATTAAGATCGTACGGTTTGTAGTCCCCACTCAGTATATTAGCTGGCTTAGTAGCACCGATGCATTCAGGTTCAAAAAGCTTTATTCCTTCTTCTAAAACTCTAAAACGCCCAGATTCGTCCATCTTTATAATATTGCTCGCACATTTGGAGCTCGTCTTCTAAACATACCCTGAAGATGCTCAATACAGAAGAGAACAATTCGACGATAGGCTATCCAGAATTAACCAGAAACTTAGGACAGCTTAGAACATATAAAAGGCGACCTGACTCTGTTTTACCGATGCTGCCACGGCAAATGCTTTTCCGACATATTATTAACATAATCCCGCCAAGAGCAGTTTTTACAGCATCCAGAACTTCACATTATTGATATTCATTTCTTTGGAGAAGTGCAAGCACGTCTTTCACGAGCACTACAACCTATCAAAGTTCAAGCTCAATATCCACAGGCATTTCCACACAGTAAGCACGACGTAAGCAGTAACTACTCGAGTGTAATAGTGTTTGCCCTTTTGTGCTTACTTTTTACATAAAAAAACTAACAATTAGCGAGAATTAGCTTCGTATTATCACGCAACTCACTTATAGAAACAAACTAAATTGAAAAACAAAAACAGCTGTCACAGATTGTTATTATATTTAGAAATTACTTACGCAAAATCAAAGCCCATGGAGACTAGTGCACAAATAACGACTACGGCATCCATAATATTCCAGACTTCCCTGAGATAAGAACCAGGGTGGAGTATAATGCCTAAATCGATGACTTTCAGCAACATTTCCACGGCGAAAACGCTGGTGAAAGCATAATCGAATTTATCGAGAATAACGTTACGGAAGGCATTTTCATCCACGGGATCTTCACATGCAAGTGCAATAGAACTGAGACAAATTACGATCATAATGAAAAAATCGAAGTAACGTAGATTAACTACCCAATGGGCACCTCTCCTCACTCTGAAAAACGAGAAACGGACAATCTCATATTATATACTTTGAAGAAAAAAATAGATTATAATCAACTCACGGATTAGTTGAAGAAAGAATAAACATGCTAGAATACGGCAGCATAGGTTTCGGACCGACAATTTCTTCCTCTTCGGCTTTTTCCTCAACTTTTTTCCTGGATTTGACGGGACTAGAAAGGCCTGCATCCATCTTGAGACCTCCTTCCATTTGTAAGGCCTCCATTTCCTTTTCTAGTTCCAGAGCTTGCTTCTCTTTATTTTCTTCGGCTTGCTCTTCTTCGGCCGCCGTCAACTCTTGGGCGTTCGCCAAGTTGTCGACGGCGATAGCAAGAAAAACGTTGAGGAGCGTATAGTTACCGAAAAGCATAAGAACAATGAAATAAAGTGAATAAATCATGGCAACGTTCGGACCGCCAAGAGCGTTTATACCATTATACATGACCTCGTTCCAGTCTTCACCAGTCAATATCTGAAAAAGAATAATTTGAGAAAAAAATTAGTTCCGAAACTACTTTAAAACTTACCTGGAACACAGTCAATAACGCGATAGGAAACGTATTAAAGTTGGCATTGGGAGTTCCCGCTTCGAAGTTGAATTGTCCTCCGAAAAGCTGCATTCCCAGTAACGCGAAAATGAGGATGAACAAGAACAGAAGGAACAGCAACGAAATAATCGATCGCATTGAATTGAGCAACGATATAACAAGATTGCGCAGCGATGACCAATACTTCGTCACTTTAAATATCCTCAGGAGCCTCAGAGCTCTCAGCACTGATAACCCGAACGAACCACCTTTCAGTTCTGACCATATAACTTCGAAAATGGAACCCGTTATCACTACACAATCGAATCGGTTGAAGGCTGACTCGAAATAAATTCTTGGTCCCAAGGCATACATTTTTATGAACATTTCCGTCATAAATAGACCCAAGAAAATGAATTCGGTATAATCTGAAAAAGAAATAAAATAATTTCCATATATAACTGAAAAAACATGTATAATAAATGTAAATGTATGGATGAGCTTACATAAAAAATTTGTGAGCCACTGCGGTTGTCCGTGAAACTCTACAGCAACGCAAATTGTGTTGAACAACACCAACACGATCACACACCAGTAAAACCACTGCGTTTTGATCACGTGTCGAATGCAGAATCGAAATCTCTTTTCTGCTCTCCAAAATCTTGCACAGCCAGTTTGTCCTTTCACTCTCGACTTCAAATAAGAAGATTTACCATAGCCTGCTAACAAAACTACAACTTCAAAATTGATTAACGAATTTCAATTATTCACTACAATAGAAAAAATTCATTTAGCAATTCCCTACTTCAAATGAATTCTATTTAAGTAGCATATTTAACAGACAGAATATACCTCAACAGACAACAATAATAGAATCTTTTAAACATATAGAGATCGTCCACGACAAAGGTCGTGAAGCAGGTGCTATCCAATTATAATGGAATTCTAAAATTTGGAGCATTCGCGGAGCCTTTGATGTTTGTTTTTATTACAGAGGCGATTTGTTTACATTTTTCTTCTTAAAACTCATTTCTAGGAAGGTCTAGGAAGTTTAGTATTGTGTATTAACAATGAAAATATGAACAGCCAAAAGGAATTGAAGAAAATACTCGCTGCTATCATAATTGTATCCCACTATATTTGATTCTACTGATAATTGTTTATTGTAGAAGGTGGAAGAGTCATCATTTCTTCGTGAAGTACTGGTTTCGACATTGAAGGAACGTCAGGATCCTTATATTTAACTTTCGACCAAATACATCAATTGTTTCTTATACGCTTAAATTTAGGTTAGTTAAAATTGTTATAGATACCACGTACGTTCAAAAGAATCTTAAATGATAGTGTAATGACTAATTTCTAATAATTGCAGATACATTCTAATTCTGATGACAATATTACAAAGAAAGTTAAGGAGAGCAGCAATGAGAATTAAAAAAAGGAGGAATGGAGAACGATAAGGAAAAACATCATGTCTTACCATCATCGCCTATTTCATCTTCTTCTTGTTCCTCTTCAGTATCTGTACTTTTACTTTTTCCCATACTCTTCAATTTCTTTTTTCTAGCAGCCCTTCTCCGTGCTTCCATTATATGTAACTTTTCTTCTTCTGTAGTCCTTTCCTCGGCTAATATTACCTCTTCTAATAAAGCAAAAAACATTCTAATAAAGGTTCTTAAGATGATTTGTCAGATGTTTCTTTACAAAGTTTAATAGTTGTACATCAATAAGAGCCAAAATTGAAATTTTAAAAATTATATCGAAATCTTCAATTGCAGCATTGGTGAAAAGTGTTACAGAACTGCGTATATTCATTAGAGAGACACATTGAGACACTACACAAGGATTATATGTCAAAAATACTACTAAAGAAAAAATTGATGCTATGACTGTGATATATAAAAAATAATTTTTGGATTTCTGTAATATTTCCTTTCGTATCCGACGTTTATCTGGCCTGAGGACGATATTGATATCACTTAATGTGCCTTGAATTTTCATAAAAGCTTTAACTTTGAGATTATTGAGAAGTTTGCTCGCAAAACGGTAATGAGTATCTTTGAACCACGCACAGGCAAAATTATACAAATTGAGGCCTTTTCTATCATCTTTATATCTACTTTCATATTTTAGTATTCCATAAATATAAAAGTTGTCATCGATTCAAGTCACAGCTCATTCAATTCAGTCGATCAAGTGAGCTGAATATATGAGTGTGACTTGAATCATTTATTTAAACAGTTTAAATGCCCCTTCAAGTACACATAGTTGTGACTTCTGTCTACCTTCAGTTTGTTTTGACTGACACTGTAATATGAAACGTCATCTCAATGCTCTAGGCATAAAGGACGACATCGCTGGTGTGTAAAGGACTTTTTTCGAACACATAATGAGGAATATTCATTCTAGTCGATAGGGGACAATTCAAAATGACCTTAAAAATTGTTGGATTCGTTGATAATGTGGATTTGATGTTAAGAACAGAAAAGTGTTAATTGGAAACTGCAGAAACTTAAAAGAGGCACGAACTGTGGAAGTTTTAATTAACATGAACACAGAAAAATATGTGGTGTAATATGCAATGAATGCTAAATGGATCTGATTGAGACATTTGAGTATTTTGACTTCATCATAACTGAGAGAATTGAATCTGAACATAATAGCCGTCAAGGTTTTTTTTAATGACTAAGCTGCTCAAATATCAAGAAAGTTGTTATTGGGGAGAGGATCTATCATGTTCTGGAACATGTAGGAGCTCCCAGTAGAAGAGGAGTTTGGTATTGAAGATACGTCTAAGCTGGAATTTCTGGAACCTTTGGCGATATTCATACTGAATATACCACCACTACACCAACACTCACAATCACACTGCCTGACGCGCGTTTCGATAACCAAGTTATCGTCTTCAGAGACAGTTCACCTTCAGTCTCTGAAGACGATAACTTGGTTATCGAAACGCGCGTCAGGCAGTGTGATTGTGAGTGTTGGAGAAGTGTTAACAGTGTATTCAGTATTGAATTTACGTGGCTAATGACAAACGACAATCTGGGAGGTATAAAGTGATATAAAAAGTGAATGTAGTAGCAGCTCGGTCATTTGGAGCAAATGAATGAAGAAAATGCAATAAAAGAGATCTATGCAAGAAGAATAAAAGAAAACGCCTCGAAAAGGGTTGTTATATGACAGAAAATAAGGCTTACAGAGTTAAAAATTTGAAAATTGGAAAAACAAGTGCAGGGAACGGGAGAAGTGAAAATGTTTGATGAAGGATGGCAAGGTCCTTTATGGATAGTAGAGTTCAGGATTAAGTAACCATGAACAAGGAATCAAGGAAGGAAGGAAGGAATTCAAACACATTGAAAAGTGTGTGTTCATCATCTTTCATTGTCACAACTATGAGGTTGAAATAATGAACAAATTTCTCGATGTATCTAACGCAGTATAAAATATCGAATATTTGCCCTAATTCTCCCACCTGGTGGAGGAAGTACACATTCCAAATTTCATTCGTTCGTCCTTACAACTTTGTACAACTTTATACAAATTCAAAACTGAATTTTTATGCTTTTGCTTCAATCTCAAATGAGACACACAAAATTTCAGAAGCGATAAACGACTAAATGATAAAAATTTTTCTATTGACGAATCATCATGATTAAGGTCTCTTTTAATTGGAAATAAGTTTTGAAAATAGTTAAAAATATTGACGTTTCGACCTATTTCGGTCTTTATGAAAATATGATTCGAAATTGACAATTTGTTAAATTATATTAGTCAATAAATATATAACATAATTATCAAAATGAAAATTTGATTCAACCACAACAAATATTTGGTTTTCATTTCTATAATTATTACAAATGAGAATATAATTAAATTTGTAAGAAACATCCAACGAAAAGAACGATTCGATTTATAAATCTAGCGCTAAATACCTGCTTTACATATCCATTGAACGTAACCGTTCAATTCTCTTTCTAACTGTGCAGCTCGTCTTAATTTTAAAAATTCTTGGCGATTTTCTACTTTTTCTCGTTCTCTGGCAAATTCACTAGATAAAAAGCAAGCAGTTAAAGATTTCTAGCGTAAACTACCTTACTATTTACAATAAAAGAAGACGTACAAAATCTGATTAAAATATATTTATTGTAAAACTGGTACTAGTATTCTATATTCTCAATAAAAAAAAATGTATTTCCTCATAATCCTGAATAATAGCTCGATAAGCAGCAATCGAAATTCCATCTATCAAAATTAATCATCGATATGAAACAGAACATTTTTGATTCTCTAGCTCCAATTCACAACCATACAGGTATCTTTCGATTTGTTCATCGTGCCAAGAGAAAGAAAGATATTCGTTGGAAAATTTTTTACGTTAAATAAGGGAAATTTGTTTTAGAAGAAGGATTTGTTGGAATTGGCCCCGATATAGGAGCTGCTCCTCTGCAGGGCTAGGGTTGTGAAGGTTGCGTGGGGTTCTGTTTGCTGTCTTGGCTTGAAAATTTAAATAGGGAACGGGCAGGTACAGTTGCGGCTGCATTATTTCCTATCGTCGGTTATTTGGCTGGTGAACTGGTTCACGAGGCTCCAGGGAAACCACAGAAAACACCAACGATATTGTGCCAAAAGGAAGAAGACGAGTTTTATAGAGAACGATTAGTTGGCTTACGCGATACCGATTAATCATAAAAAAATAGTCAATAAGATGTTTGCACAGTAAATACCAGAGGCGCACCAAAGAGAGGGTCTTGGAGGTTAACCCCTGGAGCCTATTATAGTTAGTATTGGAAAGTATTTTTTCAAACATATAATACAAAAAATTTACATGTTTACTATGTTAATTTAACAGATAAATTATCGTTTTTATTTAATTGAAATATCTCTTATAAAAAGACAGTATCGCCATCTAGTGGACATTAAACCAATTTTGCGATATCTCATGAATATTCAGTTCTAGATATCTGGAATTCTATGGAAACAAACGAAGCTGCTTACAATTTTGTTTATTATCATAAAAGGTAACACTTTTAAGAGAATCAAACTGAACAGAAGCCGAATATTGAAAAAATTTGAAGGCTCCGTGCGACACGAATCAGTTGAAGCATTTATTACTTTGATTTCTGTCCGTGTTTTAATCTTTTTCGAGAGCGTTGCTCGACGTATGCCGACCTCTGTGTATCAATAATCAATAATTGGAAATAATCTGGGGTTTTCTCCGTTTCTTGTGATCTTGGTGCCAAGCTTCTGCGATAACATTTTTTCTTTCAAAACTTGTAGACGAACTCATACTCTAAGAGTTCAATAACAATAACAAAGTTTATTAATCCCTATAAAAATAGACGAACTGTGTGTTATATTTATATATATCACGCTTGTTTCAACCGATAATATGATAATTGAACCATTCACTGAGTATGCCAAAAGGGGTATTGATTTGTTTTGAAACTTTATTCGTTATTTTCGTTTTTTTATAAATACCACCCTTAATTGCCATGCTACCTACAATATTGAAATTATTTATCAAGAAGTGAATCATGTTTATAAACAATTATAATTCGTCGAGCAACTCGTGTTGACAGCGTGATCAAATATATACGAGGGTTACTGAACACACTGTTTACATCACCACTACACCAACACTCACTCACTACACTATCTGACGTGCGTTTCGATAACCAAGTTATCGTCTTCAGAGGCTGAAGATACGTCGTTAAAATAGTGTGTTCACTGGAAATATCACCAACAGAAATTTCAACTTAATATATACGAGGGATGTCATAGAAGATTTCGACCTAACAAAAAAACAAGACATGTTTTTCCATAATAATTCTTATTTTCACACATAGTTTCCCATACAGTTGGTTTAGCAATGGTCTAGACTTTTCAACCCTTCTAAATAATGGTTATCGGCTGTAAATGGAAGCTTGTAGCTACACTGTAAAAAACAGTGTAATGAAAATAATAGCGTGAAAAGTAAAACTAGTTATATTAGTCATTTTGGTACAATTTTTTAAAAATTGAGAGTTGACGGAACGAATAAGAGACATAGATTTGTGGAAATTAAACGATAATAACGAGACTGCTCACCTAGAGGGCGTCCTAGACGGGTGGGGTAGAAAACGAGTAGTGCGTTGGGTATCTAGATATCTTGTCTATGCACGTATGGGGACAATTCCTTATCTCGTGCGCGTGTTTTTGAGTGATGTAAGCGCTTTAGTGATGCCCGAGAGAGCACTGAAGATGACCAGCGCCCAGGTTGACCTGTGACTATTCTAACTCCGGAAACAGTGACCAAAATCAACCAAATTGTGCGTGCAGATTGTCGAATTAGCATCTGGACAATTACCAAGGCAGTAAACGTTGATAAAGAAACGGTAAGAAAAATTTTAAAAGAGGAATTACACATGACAAAAGTCTGTGCGAAGATGGTGCCAAAAAATCTGACTCCTGACCAAAAGCTCTTGCGTCAACGGGTCTGTTCAGATTACCTTGAAAGGTTAGAAGAATGTTTGCTTTGAAAGGGACCCGATTGAGTGGATGGAAGCGGTAGAGCAAAAAACGGCAGATCTCCTAAACGCCCTCACCAAAGAAGACTTCCAGCACTGCTTCGATCAATGGAAAAAACGTATGGAAAGATGTGTGGCGGGAGAAGAGGAGTATATTGAAGGGAAGCATCCGATTGTTGAATAATTTTTATAACAAAAGCCTTTTTCGTAACCAGTCTCGTTATTTAATAGCAAGACCTCGTACACTTAGATAGATACAAGTTCCTACCACTAAAATGGCATTCAACACCGTATCGGAGGAAAAAAAATAATTTTGAATCACATTTATTGATAATTTTTGTTTTACTTTCTTTTCTATTGGAAATTATTCGCAAGTGATACATCTTATTGGGGTTTCTGCTAATGTAAGCAGTTTTACATCTTTTAACTCTCGACTTCAAAATTAATGGAACGTGTTATACTTATTCAGCCGTTTTTATACTGAACAGTATACAAGTACCGAAATGTCGATTGTGTCTTGAAATCAGCTATATCGACAACGTTTTAATTAGATGGGATATCTCAAGGGATAATTTTAGACTTTAAAGTACGTGGGAAAAAACTTTTTGAGATGATATGGAATAAAACTCACAATGCAGAAAATATAATTTATAGTATGCAGATTTTTTCTTGTTTATTTGTAAATCGTCCAAGACTTAGTAGGAATTAGGTCAGATTATATATGCTTGCATGCATAGAAATCGACCGACTGCATAAGGGTGAATTTGTCTCCAAGGCAATCGACGTAAAACACCATCTATCAGCTGTAAAACCTCTTCTTCTTTGAACACGGTCGCTCCTAGGACTGAACACAGAGTCGGTTGGTGCTCCTATATAAATTGCACCCCAGATTATGCAAAAACCGGCTCCATAAGCACTCCTGTCTTTAAAGTAACAAACTGCAAACTACTCTCTTGGTCCTTGGACACTTCTTCGGTCGCTATTACCATGGAGGCACATTCTGGTCTCATCTGAGAACAGAACAGATCCCCTTATTCCAGCGTCCACTTCAGATGATCCTGTGCAAAACGTGAACGTGCTTGCCGATAAGCTGGACTAAGTGTTGGACCAATCGCAGGTGTTTTAGAGATCAGGGTATTTTCTTGCAATCTTCGTCTTATTATTCGTCATTCTTCGCACCTTACGAAGTTGTCGTAGCACTTGAACGGTATTAAGGTGTTGTGTTGACAGAATAAGCGGTTCTAAATCTCCTTCTGCCTGTTCCAGGTCACCTATAAGATGATCCAATCTTCTCAACACGCTGGCACACTCTTCGAACCGCTGCGTGGGTCATACCAATTGTCTGGGAACGCTGAACAAGTCCACTATCGATTAAAGCAATAACTCGGGCGACTGAAATATAAACTCACTGCAAATAGTCCATTAGTTGAAAATAGAATTTAGAGATTGTTCCGTTTATCTGCAATGAGTTTTTTACATGTGTTTCATTATTCGAAATACCATACGAAAACGACGATAATTCGAGATCTTGAGCTCACAAACCATCTAGTAATAATTGATCAACTGGCAGCGAGTAGTGGGTTATCTTGGAGCTCTGTATATAGCGAAAGATTTGAGCAGGAAAAGGGTTGCTGTAAAGTTTCTTCATCGGGCTTTGACTGACACTCAGAAAGAAGATCGAATCGCGACAACAGCTTGAAACTGGTCTAGATTTTCTGATCATTACTGAATATGGAAGACGCTTTCATCACATCATGCAGAGTTTGTTCCTTCTATTTGAGAATGTTAAAAACAAGACGCGATGGTGTTCGACAAGAAAGACCCGATTTATAGCAGATGGGAGGCCGATGCTTTTACCTCAAGTGTTCTTTCAAATTTAAGCCTTACGTCATCGGAACTGTCAATATTGACGTTTTAAAACAACGTATTGTTGCAAAATGTAGAGCAATATCCGCAGACACACTAGAAAAAGTATAACTAAAGTTTCAAAATAGGATATATTAAATCTGACGTCATGTAGTAGTGGTACATCCATTATATCCCTCGTAGTTTAAGTATGACACTATATATTCAGACAAATAATAGAAAAAACTCATAACAAACTTTGAATTCTTAATAATTTATGTAACAACATAAATTCTAATAGGCGCAAAGCAATCTACTGTAGCATTTTATAATTCATATCTCGATAAATAATTTCGAAAGCTAGAAGCTGTACTAAAAATCGATTATTTGACCTGCTTCTGTTATCCAGTTTATGTACTGGCTGAAACATTCGTTCACCATATTTTTATATTTAGTTCTGAAATATTTGGCTCGCCTTTCCACTCTGATTCTTTCATTAGAAAACTCTCTAGCGAAGAAATATAAATCACGAATCATAAAATTATTTAAACAAATCAAATTAGGTTAGAAATAAGTCGATTATTTTTGAATGCAACTTTTTTTTGGTTCACAGAACTTGTAAGTAATCAAGTATGAGATTTCTATTTAACGTTATATTTGTTTCAATTTTTGGTTTTATCTCATTTATAAATAAGAAGTGATATCGCAATATTGAGGTGAAGCTTACGAGGTAGGATCAAGAAATATGATGATTTGTTCCAATATAAACAGTAAGCAAATAATCTCCTACTAAGTACTGCTACCAAGAAGAAGGAATACAGAGATGAAAAGTTTATATAGTCAGATAGAGATCGGCTATACAGGGTGTCCCACGACGAGTTAAAACTATCTATATTCCGGTTCTACCGGAAGTCGACTGTAACTTTGTTATTTCAAATAGAACACCCTGTGTATTAACACATTTTTGAAATATACGTAAAATTTTAGTATACTTTTGTCTGAAAACTTTTTTCGAAAAATGCATAGTTTTTGAGTGATTTTTTTTAAAAAATTTGACCGCCGCAGATCCTTATAAACTATCACAACATTTTTTTAACTCCTCATTTATTATGTAGATTTGCTTTTAATACATGGTGAATGTGAGAAAGTTTTTACAAAAACATGTACTTTATTTGCTGCAAGATATCAATTGTCAACAATTTGAAGCTATTCGGTTCATTTGAAGCAAAAGTTAATTGAATTAAATCAGTTATTGACCTGTATCTCTAAAAATTTACAGAAAACATTTAATATCTGGATAACGTTAAGATTTAGGTATAGATAGGTATAGATATTTATTTTTCACCTCTGAATGCATTAAAATAGAAAAAACCAGGTGATTCTATTTAAAAAAATAAAGAAATTTGATATTTATGCAGTTAAACTTTGAACACTTTTTATACACACCCTGTATAAAATAAAAACTGTTTCAATATAGATTCAAATATGAGTGACCCTGCTAAAAGTAACCGAACAGAAACCATTTTCATATCTACAAGGGTGTCTTCGTAAAAAAATAATTTATAAGGTTCTGCAACGGTCAAATTTTTTACAGAAAAGTTAATAACTCAAAAAGTATGCATTTTTTGAAGAAAGTTTTCGAACAAAAGCATACTATAATTGTACGTAGATTTCAAAAATGTATTAATATACAGGGTGTTCTTTTCGAAATAACAAAGTTATAGTTGACTTCCGGCTCTACCGGAAGTCGGCTAACTTTGAAAATATTTTACTTTAAAAAATTTGTATCCGAAAACCCGAACGTAGAATTTTCATGATTCTACTATAAGTACTTTGCCATATATACAGATAGTTTTAACTCGTCGTAGGACACCCTGTATAGTGAGAGAACAAACACTGCTTTAGTTGGGGCATACAGTCAGAATGGACGTAAACAGGTGGGTGAAAATAGCCTTGATTTTGAATTCCATGATGTTTATGGTATCACTCAAAACGTGTTTTGATTATTAACTCTGGATGAACACCAGATCCGAATTCTTATTACACTCGAAGCTCATTTTTTGATATGTATTCGATAGCAAATGTTTTCGTTACCGCGAATGTGATTGCGTTAGCGTTTTTGTTCCTCAAACCTATTCAAAAATCCAAACAATCCACAATCGTAGTTCTCAGGCTTCGGGAATAAGAGTGTAAGGCCCGCTTAACGGCTATAGCTATGCTGTAAATACCCTCCACGAAAAGATGAAGAATATGGTTCCAAACTATAAATTATTATTATTTTGTAAGCTCTATTTCTCATTTATTTTCAACAATGTTCATTACTTTCCTTGCTTAAGCACAGACGTCTTTTCCCTTTTCTTTTCCTTTATTCCTGTCTTCTTAGCTTCATTGAATTTTTTCTTCATTTTTTTCATCTTGCTCTTCTTCTTCATTGGTATTCCAATTCTCCAATGCCACTCCACTTTTATTTCCAAAGTTACATGCTAGTTTTATATTCCTTCTTAATTGATCTTGTATTTGAAGAATATTTTTAATCATACTCATAGAATCTTGCACACAAGTTGCAATTATGTATAAAATACCACTAAATTTTAGTTTTGTAGCACTGGCGATGATTTTTCGATGCTGTTGATGAAGAAAATAAAATTAAAGTTTCTCTTTTTTCACTATCTTCTTAATCTTTTGTTCGAGAGTTTCCGAATCTTATCCCCTACAACTCTCGTTGTAGTCTTATCATTATTACGATTTCGATTTGATTCAATCAAGAATTATTTCAAATAATCAATGATAATATACGATACTTACCCACTGAGAACACCAAGAACTAGATTTAACATAAAAAATGACCCCAAAACAATGAGTGGAACAAAGTAGATCCAGTTGAACATACTACCAATTGCATCATTCATCTGGAACAAAAATATATTGTTATATCATTGGCTACAAGCCATTTTGACAATAACTGGATTGAAAAAAAATGTGCGAAATATGAATACCCGGAAGCTCTCTAGGAACATTTATTATAGTTTTTTTCTGGATTTTATTTGATAAGTTTCAGGCTAACCAATTATATTTTTCTACATTTCAATTTTTTCCTCGTGTAAGTAACACAACGTTCGACATTACGCAGTTGGATTAGAAATATTCCTAATACTTCTTCACAGAATACTTCTTTGAAGCCTTCATTACTACTTGCTACGTATAATGACGGTTTTTTTCCTTTAAACGGATATCATTGTACCTTTTTCCTTATTCCCTTTTATACCATCAACATTAACTTATCCTTCTGTATTTTTAGTAACTGTTTATAGTAATCGGTCTGTTAGGTTTTGTGGTTATCTTCTAATACCATTTTTTTTCTCTTTATTTCTTTACCTCATTCATGTCTATTTTGTTTTGAATACTTTTGTAGAACTATTTGTATCTATATTATTGTTCTTTTGCTCAATTTGTTTTATTGTCTCTTCCGTTTTCTATTCTCTTTGTCATTGTCAATTTACTGCTGTTATCTGTTCACACTTCTCGTTACACTATTCTGTTATAATTCCTTGAAAATCATCAGAATTATTTTCGTATTTCTGACCGATATGATTAATATAGATCTCCATTAACATTTTGTCTTCTATTCAATCTAGGATAATACTCACCCAATACAATATGGCAGTCCATCCTTCCATAGTAATACATTGGAACACAGTCAACATGGCGAATCCAATATTATCAAAAGACGTTATACCATTATTAGGTCCCTGCCAACGTTCCAAACATACTGAATTACCATCTCTACACCAATTACTTCCTTGGAGTCTTGCTTGAGTTTCATTGTCAGTATTACAAGGTACTTCTTCATCCCCCTCTTTAACAATTTCCTCTGAAAAAAAACGCACATTTAACTAAAATTTGCTTAAAGTTGAAGTCTTCTATGATACTGCTATTTTTCGATCCTCAAGATATAAAATAATGAAGATCTATTTAATAAAACTTGGATGAAATATCAGATCTGTCATCATAAGTATAAAAATGTTTATAACAGAGACTTGAAAAATAATTTCAGAGATTAGAAAACTACAAGGGACAGAAGGGATCGAAAATGGAGGAAAATGAAACATTGCTAGTGGTCATATTTGGGAAAATAAAGTAAAAACAGGGAGGAGTAATAAAAATTAATCGATAAACATTTTGTACCCCAAATTTAATCATAAGGTATTTCTCTACATCTTAATGATGCTGATTTACTAAAACTATGCTGTAGCATTGCAGTTCAGTGTATCATGGGCTAGTCAAAAATTGAGTAATATCCATATTGATCAGTGCTTAAGTGTCCCAATTTCAAATTTAATCTAATATTTCACATCATCATTGGGAGAAACTCAATTTTTTCTCAAGCTTTCCATTATAATACATAAAAATTTTGGCACAAATTCAATGAGAGATCTCCAGTGACCTGGAAATTAAATAATAGGATTTGGACTGTAACAGATTATATAAAATGGAATGTGGAACATAATGGAATGGAAAACTAGAAATAATTTCATATGATTTGAATTGTTTTTGTTTCAAATTCAGTCGAAGAAGTATATTTAAAACTATCTTTAGTCTCTCATCAAGTTACTTTTCTAGAGAGATAAAACTAATAAAAATATCTTTTTATTGCTGCTCTGTACTTTTCGTTGAAAGAGATCCACTGTATACCGAAATATTGCGTCTTATTTTGGCAGAAATTCATTGGGAAAATCTTGGAATAGTAGGCAGAGATTAGTCAATTGAGATTTCGCCGCCTCGACGACGCGTCGCCGTGACGCCCTACTTCTTGGAAAGATTCTCTCATAGAGTGTTATGGCAGACATCACGACTGGTTTCGCCCCACGCATCACGTCAATAAGAATAATTTATTTACTTTTAGATATTGACAAAAAAGTTATTTGTTCAGGATAAGTTTCTAGTAGGGAGATATTGTTGAATGACGGTGGAAAATACACAATTCTTGAATAGAAAAATATCATACTAATCAACTATTTTCGTAAGAAAATCAGTGTAGTTAGTGTAATTGACAAAATTTTTTCCTATACCTCTAAATCCATGAAAATATTATCGACCGCAATTAAGATTTGATTATATATGCACGGAAAAACGTTAATTCAAATTCTATTGAACATAAAGTAGAAATAATAGTGTTTTATTTCTGTATTTTCATGCAGATTAATTAACAGTTCCGGAAATCTCTCTAAGGAACCAACTTTTTCGAAAATCAACATGGAAAACAAAAAAAATTGTTTCAATAATTTTTTTACAGAGGTATTGGAAGGCATTCTCAGCAGAGTGGATTTGAACTTGGTTTATGAATCTAGCAGTAAGCAGTACATTATTGTGATAAGAAATATGTTGGACAAACTAAAAGGTCTATTAATGTCCGGTTTAAAGAGCACATACCTCGTTTACAATATTGAGGGACTTAACCAAGTAAAAAACAAAAAAAAATAATTATAATATTGATGAGATAATACGAATATGAATTCAAAAATATTTTTCATCTACACTGATGACGTTAACGTAATTTTTGTTCGTTTTTTTTTTTTCAGTAATCTGTTGTCAAGATGATTATACTATAAATTCCAATAATTTGATTGAATATTATCGGGAAAACGTCCAATCGGGGAAAATAAATATTTACCTAACCCAAGGACTATGTGATGGATGTTTTTCTAGAAGTATATAATACAAAATGGACAAAATTTAATAGAGTAAAATAAATTGATAAATTTAATAGAAACAATGAACTGAGATATCTTGAAAGAATATTTTTTACTCACCTATGTTGTACAGGCTATAACAAGTTTTATGCAAGGCACCGGAATAGAACTCCAATCCTATTATGGCAAAAATAACAATGGCGAACAATACCAAAAGTCCGATTTGAAGTAATGGTGCCATAGCCTTGATGATAGACTTCAAAACTACCTGCAGGCCTAGAAAAACACATTCAAAAAGTATACATAGTCTAAAGAACAGAATAAATCAGATCTAGAACAAGGAAGAATCGATACTTATGCAAATATGGACATTTTTATTCGTCAAATCAACTAGCCTGAGTTTTATGAGTAACTGGGTGATTCCGTTCTAACTGTGATTTTTTGTATTCAAAATTTCAAGATTTTAAAATTTAACTTTTCTAACTTTTTTATGCATATTATTCATCTATTTTACTGTAAAAATAAAACTCTAAGAGGAATTTACTACAACTTCAAAGTATCACGAGCAAGACACAAATGTCGGATTTTGAGTTCCACGGTACTGACTCATTTATCCACGGTACTGACATGGTAACTTAAGATATTAAACAACAAGTGCATCAATTTTCCTCAGTTTGATCATAAACATTAGAATTTATAAGGTAATTAGTTTAAATCATTTGTTACGACAAAAAAAAATTAATAATTTATCGGTAAATTCTAGGAATGGACATGACACGGTACTGACATTCAAGTGATGTAGTATAAGTTTTCTTTAAGTGGCAAGTTATATTGTATAAAAATAATGTTTAAATATCTTAAGAATTATTCAATTAACACAAAATTTTTATTAATTGATTATTAATTAATGACTAGTACAAAAAAACAATACAGGACATTGATTATCACAGTTAGAACGGAATCACCCAACTACTCAATTTGTGAGCTTTTATTTCTTTATTTAATTATTTTTGATCAATGAAAATATCTACTTACTCCACTAAACTATAAGGTGTGATCTAAAAATTATCTTTTTAAATTTTCTGGAGAGTATTCACAAATTATATGACCAATTTTAAGGTAGAAATTGAGAAAATATACAAAAACGAGATAAATGAAACTCAAATTTGTTTTTAGGCGGAAATAAAATTGTGTTTCATAAAGTTTCCAGTTTTTCTTTCCAGAATTATTACGTGATATGAAAGTTGTATATATGTGAGGCTGATACAAAATATACTCAAAGAAAACCACCTTGTCTCAAATAGGTCAGTCAATCAAAATTGAACCTGAAAATTATAATTACGATTTTTTTGTTTGATTTAGAAAGCAGAATTTATTCAGGAAGCACCTGACCATTTTAGTATGTTCATAGAAGTACCTGTACTGATCTAGCCGGTAGCTGCTGCTTGAAAAATATCACTGTGTTAGAAAGGACACAATCTATGAATCAAAAGTTTCAAGTTTGAAGACGCCACGTTGGTTAGTATTTGTTTGACAACCATCAATAGTGAACTGAGTTTGTAAACATCATTACGTGATACAATACTTTTGTTTGAAAGGCATTAGCCCAAGCAATATAGAAGCTGAACTAGATTCTATCCTAGGTTAGACTGCTTCTTCATTATCAACAGTAAAATATTGAGTGGCAGAATTTAAACGTACGACCTGTAAAGACCAGCATCGCAGTGGTCGACCAAATGAAGTGACGACTCCAGAAATGTTCAGGAAAATCCACAAAGCGGTACTGGATTATCGTCGACTGAAAGTGCGTGATTTAGCAGATATAGTAGACATTTCAAAAAGTGCGGTACATCGCATATTAACTGAAAATTTGGACATTAGAAAGCTGTGCTATGCACATTGAAAAATATTTTTTTTTCGAAAATATCCCAGGTACTCCATGGACATCCTCGTATACTTCACAAGCGAAATTATGTGATAAGAAAGAGTCTTTTTTCATTCACCAGATTCAGCACCTTGGGATTTCTGTTTTTTTCCGAAAATAGAATAATGTGCTAAAAGGGAAACGGTTGATGCGTCTTCCTGATATTTAAAAAACTATGTCTTAGTTGTAGCAATGAGATGTTTTCCGAATGAAGCATTTCTCTAGCAATTTTTGTTTCTTTGGTGAGCAGTGCTAGAGACATAAATTAACATTCGAATTGTTTGGTGTTATAACGTTATGAATTATTGACAAAACTAAACGAAATTGGAGGATGCATAGTTTTGATAATTCTAGATTTCCTAATAGCACAGGATTCCGTCTATGAATTTTAATTGAATATCTTTAAATAAGTTATATGTTTGAGTGGACGATGTAAAATGTAATAAAATCACGTATATCTGAAGGAGTTTGATATTGTGGAAACTTGTGGAAAGTATATAATCTCTTTTATAAACTACCTCGTTAAAAAATTACCATATCATAAGTGAAATTGGAAAAATCTATTTGCTTTATTTGTTCATAATGAAACCTGCCCAATTTTATAAAGGACTCATTTTGTGATAAAATTATACCATACCCATGTCTTATTGAAGAAGGACTAAGTCAAATGTACGTGGGACAGTTAATATGTGTATCCTAACGCCTACCACTCGATTCCTAACGTGAAATGGGACTCCAAAAAGTTTCGAAATGTACCAATTTTTATAAAAATCGTGGTAAACATCCTAAAAACGCATCGAAAAAGACTTACAACGTCGCTGTGAACTAAAATTTTTTTTAATAAGTTCAGAAAATTACCGTTTACTTCTTTGAAAAGTAATATAATGTATGGTCGAAGATCGATATATAGAGGATCTTTTTATACAAGATGTTTCCCACGTTTTTTCGTTTCAAAATCTGATTATACTCGATCTTCTATAATAAGGAGCTTTACTGAGTATCAGGAAGTGAATATTCACATTTCCAGTTTACCCTCACGCTATCCAGATTCAAAATAAAAGCTTTGGCACCTATAAAATTGAATAATTAAGTCGAAATTACTCAAGAGCATTGAATTGAGTAAACCAGAGTGGTATCATGATATTATAAATTGTAGAAGGTTCGCAGCTTATATTGGGTTGATTATGATTTGAATTTTTACATTTAATTGTATTACAATTCATTTTATATGTGATCTGGTACTTTTATGGCTAATAGTAAATCGTTATACAATAAGTTTCAGCTTTAGCTAGTTCGATCGACTGTCCTAACAAATTTCTTAGCGAATGTTTGCTCTGCTTGATACATACTTCGATATGTCAATTATAAATTATTTGAACCATCTGATACCGAGCAAATTGAAGTTTACTGTCGAAACTTGCTTAAATCAGTTTCGAACTGAGAAATAAACTTTTTATTGAATACAACCTTGTTCTAGATTTTTCTAATCAAGTATATTTGGATACAAAATCAGGAATTTTTTATCTATTTTTTCTTTACAGGATGCTCTGAAAACAATATTGACGACAAGATTATGAGAAATGATACCTTAACTTATTATCCAAATACACTTTGATAAATTAGGAACATAGTCAATGTTCCTTACGAAAATTTAGCGTTTATATTTGTTTTATAAAGTATTGGAAAATATTCTGCGAATCATAGGAATTTCATTGTAAAATCTTTAATCAACTTACTTCCAATCTATCAGAGGGAATTTCAATAAAACTCAACGTTATATTATGATAAACTTGATTGTTTCACTGGATTCCCAATCCACTCTGAGCAAAGTACTCAATAGAATCGAAATAGACTTGTATAAAAACAGGAAAGTGTCCCTGGTTCACAAAAATGATAATTTTTAATTTATTAAATTAGAAAGATTATCCGGGAGAAAACATATCTCAAATTACTCAATTGAATTACTAGCCTCTTCTGTATAAGAATATAAAATAATAAGAGCGTTGTGCAAATTCTAATATTTTGTTTCTCTTTGACAGAATGTTTCTCATTTAAACATTATCCATTAATCCGATTAGAATTTTTTCCTCTTTTCCTTGACATCATAATGATTTTAACAGGTGAATCAAGGTTAACCTTATTGAGAAAACCTGTCGAGGTCTACGCAGGATAACCCTTTTTGAAATAAATTATTTCTCCAGCAGGTTTTCCTTATTGAAAAGAAAATATTTCTTATCAAGCTATCCTGATGAGGTCCATTTAAGGTTGACCCTATTGAAAGTAAATTAATTTTACTTCATGCCTTTCTCGCCATGAATCTCTAAGAATGATCTTACTAAAATGAAGACTATTTCTTCTGGAAAAACTGGAAAAAAGAATATTTTTTATGAGGTTTCCTTGATTATGTCCATGTAAGGAACCTCTCAGGATCACCTTATTAGAAAGAAAAATATTTCGTAATAGGTTATCCTGACGAGGTAGAAACTAGAATCAAATTAGATGAATCCTATTAGAAATGAATTATTATTGTTTTAACCTTTCGCTCAGATACAAACCAGAAGGAAAATCTGATCAGTTATATGCCGGGAAATCGTGATTATAGCAGTCCAAGACAATCCTGATAAGGACCATGTAAAGGAATTCTGCTCAGAACCGTGAGGCAGTTTTGATAGGGACCACATAAGGTAAATCAGATCAAGACTTCATTAGTGATTTTTGTTACATCCTCATCAGGTTCTTGTCGGGCTATCCTAACCTTCACCTTACCAGGTTGCGGAATTACTTGATAAGGTCCTTATCGGACTCATTCAAAAAATTGTTGTGTGGTACATCGAGACACGTTCGAGGTTCTTCACTGTTTTTCTAGTACAAAATTGGGTTATCTCTCGTATTGATCTAGGAATCTAGGATCTGAGGAACTAATTCTACAGTTAGAGTTAGTGTATAAATAATTTTGAACCTCAACTTGAGCACGTAAAGCATCTTGCTAATACCAAATCCCTCCTTTCCTTGAGAAAAATATTTTAATTCGTAATAAAATAACTAGGAAGATTACTTCCCTGAGAGGCAGCTCAGATTTTTGCAGCAACTGTGAATAGAGGAGATTCTTAACCTAAATTTTGACCTCCACTGGACACATAATAAAGAAAATACAAAGTAAGAAACATGTTTATATCTACTGCGATACCTGGAAAGCTCCCGAATCAATCTCTAAACTCTAAGGCTGTATAAAGCTGTACGGAGTGGCTTCGAAAGCTGTCGACGCTTCTGTAGAGTCCTGATCATTCTAGTGACCAGAGGAATAGGAGTAAACAAGTTCTAACTAAACAAGTAAACCCGACGGTTTTATCTTAAGCTTTGATCAAATTTCTTGAAAAAATACTGAAGTGAAGTACTGTGGGAAACCAGTGAAATAGTTGATAAGTTGGTTGAAGATTTGATACCAAAATTCTTATATTTCACATCACTGTATATATTTATGTTTGTAATTATATGTATAAATCAAATTAATTTCAACGTGATCAAATAATATCAATTATAGAGAATAGAATGTATACTTAACAGAATACTCATAGACTCAGAAATATTTTTAACGATATATGTGATTGAAAATATCATACAATGTTTTTCTACTATGTCATATTGTCAATGTCTAGTCTTTCTAATATGCCTTCCGTTGTTATTTAGTAAAAATGTTTCATAATATCGTGATATATCGTGAAGATCTAAAAGCGCTTTTTTTCAGCCTAATTTGCCAATCCTCAGCTCCTCTTCATCTATCTATGTCTGAGTGCATCTGATCCTACTTCGCGCAAGCTTCGATTGTGAATACTTTTATAAATGATTCTTCATGTTAACCAAATTGCAAATTGAGAATCAACAACCTTCACAGCAAACAAAAAATTCTTTTAATACTTTATAAAATATACTATGGACAAGTTTTTAAAGGTGCTTGAATCCAGTGGCAATTTCGTGTTAATTTAAATATTGAACTTTCATCGTGTGCGTAAAAGAAAAAGTTCAGTCGAACTACGTTTGTTTGATGATAATTGTCAGACGTATTGGAGAAAGTAAGACCTAGTAGAGAACTTATAAAATCCCAAACAACTGTATGAAAACAGTTGTCTGGAAAACGGTATCGATTAGTAGTTGGGCTGGAAACGCAGAAGATTGAAGCGTTTCTCAATGGTATAACTTCTAGCGTAACATATTTTCCTCTTATTAGAATAAACAACAAACACAATGACACAGACAAACTTCCTAAGTACGTTCACGGTTGTACTTGATTTCTTAAAGTCGGCACGAGCTTGTTTTTAAGCGATGCGGTTTCCAACGCGAACCAATCTTTTTGACAGACAGACGAATACTTATTATCATTCGTAATAACCCCTATTATTGGTATCAAGGATGAAAACGTGTAGGTCAATGATGGCGTACATACATTTTATAATAATTTTTGTACATATCATCTTATCAACTTTCACCTGTATTAACCAAAAAACATTTACAAATCTTTATAATCGCTCATTTTGAACAAATACAATCATGCTAACAGCTAATTCAATTCTTCATTGATTTGTTGCAAGCGTCTCTGATGGGATTTTTAAGTTAAGTAAAGAGGAAAAAGTCACAGAGAGCCAAATCTAGTGGAAAATGACTTTAGTTTCGTGTTCAGCCAACTGATTAGCCACAATCGTACTGGAAAGTGACGGCGCATTATCGTGGTGAAGGTAAATGACTCAAAATGACCAATTCTCTCTCAAGAATATGTTTATGGCAAACCACACTACTGTAATTGGCTTCAGTTCACTTTTAGAGCGCCATTCACTGGACTGTTGGGCAGTTTGGACGTCACATTCACGTCTCGTCACCAATAATGCGATTGATGAATGTAAAAGCCTAGCTACATTATCGACAATTCCTTTTGTTACTAGCCTAGAATTAACACAGTTACGGGTCTCTGCTCTCTTTCGGATGCCAACATGTTTTTCAAATGGACCGATAAATATAAAAATGTTTTTAAACTGAAAAATTTTAGGTATAGCTTTAAAAATAATAAAAGGATTCGTGAAAAACCTCCTTTTTCTCGAAATTATTTACTAAGCAAACAAAAACGAAAGAATAAATAATTGTTGTGGAAAATATGTTCATAGTGACTTGAGGGTGTGTAAAAAAATTAATTGTAGACTTGTAGTAGCGACCGACTATCCATTGACAAGAGCAGTCAAAATTATTACTACTTAGTATGTTATGAATTTCTATCACAACAAAAGCGTTCAGGTTTTTGTATTTGTATGATTATTCTGTTATAAGTATAAATGTTGTGTGAAAATTTATTCATTACAGTACTAAAATCTATTGATAAAATGCAGGAGTTGTGTGATTTCAAGTTGGTGCTAACTATTCATTTTTTTTTAAATTCAGTGTTTGTGTGATTTCTTTTTCTAATTACTCATTGCTGTATATAAGAAAAATCTACTTCGAGCAAACAAGCTTTAATAGAACTTGACAGACGACAGACAAAAAAGCCAAGATTTTTCCAAAAAAAAACTATGTATCTAACAAACAGAATAATAATATTTTTACAGCGATTGTATTTATTATTAGAAGTAGCTGGAAAAAAAGACAAAATATGTGGAATTTTAATAGATATTCTTCTTTATTTTCAGTATCGTACGTGGTAGTTTTAAAAAAATAAAACAGCTTCATTGCTTTCGATGATTCTCAAGTTCTAAGCCTTATTCTTCAATAGCTTGACAAATACTTTCTATCAAAGGTAATATAAGCCAACCACTTCATGTATATGTGTCGAATGCACAATGCAAATTGATAAAAAGCCTGGACATATTGCAAAAAACCGACAAAACGTGATCATGATCACTTAGTTTCGGACATTTTACAATTTTTCGGATATGAGTTAGTCAAAAAACACGAACTCGGTAATTTCATGTCAATTCGCATGTCAAAAATAACATAACCTCAAAAAAGTACGATTATTTTAAGGTTAGGTGTATATTAGTGAAAAATGTGTAATAACCGCGATGATATATGCAAGTAACTAATGATTCTGTTTATTTAGAAGCAAAAGTGCTGTTCAACAACCAATTGCAACAAAATAAATCAAGATCTATTCTTTCATATCTAAAAAGCATTTATTAAATACCAATCGAAGTTTTAATGCATTGATTTTTGGGCATTAAGGTTCTCAATCGGATGCAATTGCGACTTACATTTAATGAATACGGTAAATATTTGTGTTTGATTATCGTCACCAAATCACTATTTAAAAAATATATAACTGAAAAACTGATTAAAACGTATGTTTCATAAAAATTAATCTATCAAGAAAGAACGTATTTGAATATTGACATGAAGAAGATGCTATGTGAATATTTGGTGTTTTCACATTTTATTTCACTGTGATGTAGTATATGGACCACGTTTAGACAAAAGTGATACTCATAGAATTCAAAAAAGTCTTGTTCAAGACTAATCTACAGCATCAGGCTTAGTATTTAATAGAAGATAGCTACATAGTCTAAAGTTTTCCACGACTTTTTAAGAAACAAATTACCAGAATATTTGTACACAAGAGTTACTTATAGAACAGACATTCATAACTTAAATTTTAGACATATAAATGTAATAAATATTCCTAATCATCATAAAGAAATATATAAATATTCCTAACAAGTGTTCCTTTTTAGTAAATAGTTGGATATTCCCAATTATGCATTCAAAAAAAGTTTTTATTAATAATCAGAATATTTTTTACATTCTATGGATTGATTTGCTCGCAAGTGTTTGATAATCTAACATCTACAATGTCTTGGTGAGGTTTACATCCAGTGATGCAACCTCTTATACCTCATATTAGGTCTATTGACCAACTTTTCTTCAGTCCTTTCGCGTTTCGTGGCTTTAACATCTCCTCTAGTAGTGGATTTAGGTGGGTTTCTATAGTTTGGTGGTATTTGATGATCCTCTCTTGGATAACTTCTTGTACAGTGGGCACTCCCAGGTCCACGTGAATGATGTGATTTGTTACATACCATGGAGCATCTACTAGTGGACGGAGTACTCACCATATTTGGCACCGTGCGACTTTTTTTGTTTCCAAAGATAAAATCTGCTTTGAAAGGGATCCGATTTGAGTCGATGGAAGCGCTAAAGCAAAAAAACGGCAGAGCTCCTAAAAGCCCTCACCAAAGAAGACTTCCAGCACTGCTTCGATCAATGGAAAGAACGTATGGAAAGGTGTGATTTTTTAAAATGGTTGAAACGAGTCTCCTTGTTAGGTGGAGAATGAAACAGATAATTTTTCAAACGATTAATCAAGAAGATTGTATTTAAACACTTGGTCCTTATTCCTTATCGTCTAAACTTGCGTGAGTTTGATACAAAGTCAAAAAGCATCTATTCAAGTCTCCAAACTGTATATTTATTAGAATAACATTCTCTGATGACGTACAAGAAGAATATCTATTTTTTGTTTCTAATTTTCCACACATTTGTTGAGAAAATAGAGTTAGAATAGTATAAAATAAAGGATGAAGGAAGACACACGACTACATTTCTACTTACTAGGAATGCCAGAGACTAGCTTCAGCGGTCTAAGCACTCGAATAGCCCGCAACGCGCGGGGATCCAAATCGATGTAATCTTGAGGAATCGACGTTAATAACCTGCAAAAATCTAGCCTCTAGCGATGGCACTACTCTCCTTACCAATCTAAATCTATAAACTAAGTTCTAATCCAACTATATTAATACTAGTGATAATGCAAATTGTTTAGATAATAAAAAAGGTTGGATCTTTTCTGTCGGTATTATTATTATTGATATTAAAGAAGAAAAGACTATATGAGCTGATTGTTCAAATTCACGTTTACTTCATGTATGTTTTGGAATATTTTCTACGAGGGTCGTTTTTGTTTTTTAACCTCCAATCGCTTCGAGCAGACGCTACGCATAACAAAGAGAGACCTACTCTGCTATTGTTGACATTCAGGCGTCAGTCGGCGTTGTGCTACAGCCACGTAAACATGTCCGCCATGATTGATGCTCCCACCAAGTGTGAATTGCCGAATGTGATTCGTTTTCTAGAGGCTAAAGGCAATAATGCTACAGAAATTCATCGGAGAATGAGTCGTGTGTATGGGGAAAACTTTATGAGTGATGGTGTTGTGCGTGAATGGTGTCGAAGGTTTAAAGATGGCCGTAGTGCATGATGAAGGGAACCAAAGACGCAAATCTATCGTTTCAGATGACAGAGTTGACAGAATGGTAAACGAAAACCGCAAATTCACCATTACTGCTTTGTCTACGGAATTTCCAGATATTTCATGGTCTGTTTTGTACTCTATTTGAACAGTTAGGCTATATTGGACGCAACTTTGAAGAGAGTGTTGAAAAGATGTCCACAGATATGAAAAGCAACCAATCTTTTGGTAATAAAATAATTGTTTTATATAAAATTGTCTACTATTTATAGCCTATCGGAGATTGAAAAAAAAATAGCACTCGTATTATTTATTGTAGCTAGAAATAATGTTTGCTGAAGACTAAACATCCCATTCCATTGGATACTTAAATGATTCCTCAATGAATAAAATTACGAACTCCAAGAATACCATTTACCAATTTGTTCCATCTATCATATTTCAATTATGTATTTTTTCTATAGAGTCCAACTTATTGTGTGTAATAAAACGAAATTCTCAAATAATACCAATCAATTTTCGTTATACTATGTTTCAAGTGTTTTTATGTCAAAAGATTTCGGAAATTATTGCTACATTTTCAGTATTACTTAGTAATGATGATATATTATTTAGGAAGATCTAACATTTACTTTTATTTGAAAGTACTTGGTGTAAACTTGAACAAAATAATTAATTCATATAGTCTCTCCCACAGTTTTCGCAAAAAGAAAAATAATACAACTCTTCAACGCTTCTGGATATGATCTTGAGAGCTTCTAGTTAATTTTCCATTTTCCAACAAAACTCAGCTGTAGGTTGTTTTTTGACTTTAGTTGAAAAATAAATCAGCAGACGATTCAAAGTTATCATTAATTTTTATCAACTTATCGAATTCCCGTTAACTGTCATTTAGTTCTACATAATCTGTTAAGTCATTAGGTGCAAAAATAAAAGTTATTTATACTGATATCTTGTTATATCTTTTTTTACTGAATAGTTTTTCTTAAATTATTAAGTTATCCATCTTAATTCATAACAGAATTAGTTAGGAATGAATACCTAGAACGACATAATAAAATAGTACTTTAAAACATTAGACAAAAACATTAAACTAACCTAGTAGAGGACAACTAAGGTTTACCGTAAAGAATCTGAGAAACTACCAAAAACAGAGCCCTCACTAGAGAAATCAGCAGAATTTGGAATGTAAAAGTTAATGTAGTATTATTAGAAGTTCACTGGAAACCATAATAAAAAACAGATAAGCCAACACACACAAAGAAACATCACTAAATAAGACCCATAAAACAATTTTATAAATAACGGAAAACTTTAGGATTGGTATAAGAATAGTAACAAACAACAAATAAGAAGATAATAATATTGAGTAAGTTCTATTAGATGAATCAGAAGCCTCGGCACTACATCAGATTATATCCAAGCCTCTTTATGAGGAAAATCTGACTTAGTCTTAGATACCGAGAAGTTAAAGTGATGGTCACTAAAGGCATTATATGGCAGACATCAACACGACTTTAATTTTCCGCTTCTTGACTAAAAAGCTTCAAACAAATGGCTTATTAACGTAACCATCATTCCGAAACCGAGGGCGCTACATATTCAAGTTAATAACTACAAGAAGAATGTGATTAAGGATCCGAATATTCTGTATATATGCAGAAAGTGTAAACAAACATCAGACTTTTCAACATACAACATTTGCTTGTAGTGTGTTAACTAATACTGACTATCTACGCCGGCATAATCAAGTGTGCAACATCAAGCACCAGAAACTGATTAACAAGTTCGGTCTTCTCAATACCTACACACCGTACTACAAGTTCCAGACGCGGAAAGTCTTAAAAATGACAATGTTAAACTGTAGACTTTACTACGTCCACTTGGATCATTATCATCGATAGACAGGTAACGAATAACACACCTGACATCTTGTTGATTGATAGAAGAGTCAATTCAGTCCTTGTCGTCACAACGCTGATCTCGCAATTGGTTAGCAAACTGAGCCTTATCTTTCTGATACTTTGTAACCGGAATAAGTAAATGATACCAACTCTAAACTGAGTAGTGTATAAATCTTTCGTTTATTAACAATAACTTTACAAGTATGCTTGCAAAAATGCATTGGGAAAAGAGCTGTTCTAGAAGAGCTTTGCCATTTGAATGGACACCTATAAAATCGGTAAATTGACATCTACAGTACTTTTATTGTATTATTTGTTTCACCATTGGATATTATTTTAAAAATAAGCATCTTAATTGAGATAAACCATTTTTTGACATTGGTACAAAAACAGACCGATGCGTGTAGATTTGATTATGGTTAATTTTTCACTTAGTTAACCAAGAGGATAAACTAAATACCGTTGCTCCTTTTTTATGTGGGATAGTAGATCGAAGCAACTTCATTGGGAAAACGATTTTTGGTCTCTGGGAAATTTTCTAGTTGTTGGTAAAATGCAATGATGAAGCCATCGGCAGACGGAGAAAAAATCATACTTTCACCATCAAATATCGAGTTTAGAATGATAAGCAATTATTCAAAACACAGTACTATTAAGGAGTTTAAATTAAAATTAAATTAAGATACCGATTTCATTGAATTTAATATGATGATGTTTCGTATAGTGAAACTTGGAAAATTTTGAGTTGATACTCAAGAATTTCCAAACGATGGAGAATTGTGCTAATTCACGCTGAATTTCAAATACTAGGACCAAATATGAGTATCAAGTTACATTATATCTGCACTTAAATAGATAAATTTTGAAAATTAAAGTGAAGGCTTCCATCAGGATTTAATATTGATAAAGTAAAGGTATCAGGGTTTGTGGGATTCTTATATGATGGAAGATTACGTTTTGTCTTTGAAAAAAGATAATTCCCTGAAAAATTATGCAAGAAAAAATCTTAAAAAGCATTTCATTGAAATATAATATGAGTTTACAAAATTTTTCTCTCTATGTATTTTAATATTCTCATTCTTTAAAGAAAAACTGATAATTTGAAATAATGTTATGTTTGTGATGTAAATTTGAAATAAATATTCATGAAAAACGCAAACAAATCTTTACAAAACCACTGATAGTTTAATAAATTGTAATTATTAATGTATAAGAAATCAATCTCTGTTATCAGTGTAATTAAATTCTCCTTTTAAATCAATTTCTTCCATTTCTATAGTATATTCGCTTTTTGCATGTACGTAGGAAAAATATTGTATGTATCTCGTAGAAAAAGTGTTTATTGGACTAAACAAGCTAGCAATTTAACGTTGCATTCAATAAACACTTGCTTTGTTTACTTCCTGCTATTTTTTGTTAGTAGTTTTTCTTAGTTTTGCATCTAATGATCAACGAGGTAGTTAAATGGCAAATATACATTTATCGTCTATTTTGCCACGTATTTATCTAGATAATCGATATTTGAACGTAAATGTAAAAAACAAACTATTAATGAAACAAATATGGACGACATACTAAACATAAAAAGGTCATATTCAATTCGTTACCCTTGTGACTAATCTCATACTAAAAACTAGTAGAAGTAATCAACTCTAAGAATCAAAGACAAAAAAAATACTAGTCTGTTCTACGGCCAGGTGTAATTCTAAACATCAAAATTATGTCGGAGCTCTTTTTTTTTATCCTTCTTACTTGGAATTCTGGAGACTAATTTGAGCGGCCGCAGAACGCGGAATGATCTCAGCATCCTCAGATCAACGTCAACATTCGCTTCAGCAAATACTGTCATCGACCTTATCGTTAGAAAAGAATCAAATTACGTTATCCCAAGCATGATCTGAATCAATTCTTTTTACAATATTCATTGACACAACTCTCATTACTTCTATTGACTTGAAATATGTTAAACATGTTAAGTTTCATGTAATAATTGAAATTTGATATTGTGACAAGTGACAGGTGACGTATGTCATTACTCGTGATGTTTAATTTGATATAAGACAGAATACCTTTAAAAAGACAGAATTAATTATCCTTAATTAGGATGTAAACAAACAAAAATAGTAGATTTAGCGTATTTTGGACGATATTACAACAAATTTAGTACTCCGACTTATGAAAATAAGTAATTTCGCTTTTTGGGTATCATTGTATAGAATAAATAATTATTATTTTCTTTTGACTTCTGAAAATAGAAACCAAATGTTTCAAAATTATGATAACCAATGTTATTGACCTTCATCAATTTCATCTAATAAAGAAAGAGAGCCAATAAGTATTGAAAAAAGAATAATTAGTTTTGGTCGGTTAAGAGCTGAAGTGAAAATATTTTTAGAAAAATGGGGAATTTTATAGGACGATGATTGGTCTATTGGGTAAATATCAAATTTGAACTTTTTTTTTGATAATCAACTTGGTATTATTTCGAAATGATTTTTAAAAACCATAGGAAACTAAAACTTCATTATAATATACAGAGTGAGTAGACGTGAAAATAATGCAGTGACATGAAAAAAATTCCTAATACGACTTTCTGAGTTACAGGCATTTTAAGTTGCTAAATCAGAAATTATATTTAAGTGTATTTTCTAAATTATACATTCGAACATTATGAATTTTTAATGGGTGGTTACGTATGTTAATTTAGTATCTTTGATGGAATAAATCATTCTACACTACTAACTGAAAGTCAGGGACTTTTACAGGGACAACCTGTACGATCTAAACGTAGCAAAAATGAATTTTTCAATCGATTATCTAACAAAACTCTACTAAATATTTTTTTAACTCGATCAAATTGATGATTCTGGAGATGTGTGGATTTTTATATCGTTGTACATGCCAAGGAAACCGTTCGTCATAAAAAGACATTCTGAAGAAAATTATCATAAATTGTAATTATTTATTGAAAATATTAAAACACAATGAAACATTTTCAAGCGAAGTACATAATTTGAACAAGTAGTCCCTTTTTATTGGGTAATCGATTGAAAAATTGATTTTTGTTATCTTTAGAATATACAGGTTGTCACTGTAAAAGTTACGGATCGTTAATCATTAGGCTTGAGCTGCCCTTGGCCTTCAGATAGTAGTGTAGAATTATTTATTCCGTCAAACTGCTACATAGACATACGTAATCACCCATTAAAAATTCATAATATTCGATTGTATAATTTAGAAAATTTACTTAACTCAGAAACGAGGGTTAGTATAAGACATTTTTTTTATATCACAGCATTATTTCCACGTCATCTACAACTCCCGAATTTTCTGCATCAAGTTTTCAATTTATCCTTCTCAACATTGATAATAGAAATAAGTAGTTGCAATACTTTTTGTTTAAAACAAAGTAATACTAGACCGCGCTTTATTTATTTATTCTAGACTAGTTTAATTAGAATTCTGTTCATAATACTCCTAATAAGTTTAATTTTAGTAAAATATCGGTCCCTAAGGATCATCCCGTATATATATATATTCAAACATACGTTGTGGAAGAACATTCAAAGCCGAAAATTAGTTTTGGAAACTTCAATGAAACCCATGTTTGAGATTCTCTTTCTCGACGGGTTTCTGTGTTGGTTACATATGTTTGGTTAATGTCACAGCTATCAATGGGAAGTGTATTCATAATATAAGTTGACGTTGACTTTGGAATAATATGAAGCCATGTTAACTTAGCATTCAAGCCGGGATGTTTGTTTATTTAGGTTGAGATTCTGTTAACTTGAGGTTAAAAAATTTCTAGATATGTAATCTGAGCTCTGCATACGAGTAGTTCCTGAATAAAGTACTGCGAAAATTAGCGAGTTGTGAAGTATTGAGTGATTATTAGAATGATTTTAGATCGATAAGAACAGAAAAATTCCAATAATTCTCATAATTACGGTAATTGTCATGCGTTAGAGCAAGTAGTAGCAAGTTTAAACACGTTGTGACTTGTCAGTCTGCTACTAAAGCGAATAAAATCACAAATCTTGAATAGGGCTTTACTTTGAAAATAAAGTGTTTAAGAATCTCACGAAATGTGACAATGTAGTAACTCTAAGACTGATGTTAAATGGAATGAGCAAGTAGAAAGTGGAAATAACTCAGTGGAGGTCGTGAAATGGTTACTATACCAAAAATTTTTGGTTGTCATTGAATTAACATATCTTCATTTTCTACCAGAAGCTCCAGTCATAGATTTAAGATTTTGGCAGTTTCCGGAGCAAATGTATTAACACATACTTCCGATCCGGGTACATCCGGTGGAATATCTGGAAATTAAATTGTACTTGGGTTTAAGCGAAGTGATTTACGTTTTCCAATACATCTTCGATCTTGTCCCGATTGTGGGATTGTGGAATGCGTGTCTCTGAGTATTTTTCTTATCGATGCAGTATTCTGAAATTATTGGAAAAACGTCTAGCAGATAAGGTAAGAATCTGGAATACTGTCTATGCGTAGATTTCGTTTTCCAAGTCAAAATATACGACGACCTTGTCTTTTTGGACACCACTCCAATAGCCATTAAGTAATCCCACCTCGACGATCGTCGATGTTGCAGGTGGAGTGTCTAGCAAATTAGGTGCATTGTCTCCATTTGTATTATGTCGAATTCTAAGAGGATGTTTCCCATTAATATACGAATATTGCCTTGAGCGACAATGAACATAAATCCAGTAGAAGTATGTCCACTTGTGGAATTTCCATTCGTGAAAAAATGTGCCTTTCCAATCACATGTTGTATAAATATCTATTTACGTTTTAGAAGTTATAAAATATAATCTTTCTTATGAAATGCTTTGACCTCATTAACAACCTCAATACCTCACATCATTCATTATATTCCGTTTTATTGTAGATATGCTTTCTAGCTTTCCATACGCTGATATTGCATTTTAATATACAGCTTCCTGAACTCATTCAAAAGCTTATTCTTTACCCACTACTTGCTATCATTTTCTCTTTTAAGCCTCTTCTTGTATTTGTTTCTGATTAATTAATGATTCGTCGATTATTAATGAAAATGTTTCTCGTTGTTTATATGATGCCTTTTTATCACTTTTTCGGGTATTTTTAGTTGACTCACAACTTCAACTAACTATATTTTGTCCCCCTAGATCACGAAAAAAAGTCGTTAAAATAATGAAGCGATTTCAATGGAACATTGGGTATATAATTAGATTTTTCATTAACCTTCACTTAAGCTGATTCGTTTCATGTTTTAAATTTCCACGTGTGCGTTATTATATTAAAGTATCATCGTCATATAAAATTTTCCATAATCGTACGTCTCGCTTTTATGACATGAAAAGATAATAGAAAATCGATAACTCACCCAGTCAACACGACGAAAAAATCCATGATGTTCCAGACGTTCCTTAAATAGGAACCTCTATGGAGCACAAAACCCAAAGCCAGAATTTTTAATGAAGCTTCAACACAAAATATACCGAGGAAATAATTTTCTGTTTTCTCCTGAAATGGGCAATGGAGAATTTTACGTTTTTATTTATATAATTTGAACTTCGGAAACTTCAAATCTGACGTGGAGGTGGATAAAGAATGATTCAAAACTTGATCATATCCTCCAAAATTCTCAAAAATATCAATTTCTTTCTAAGCAGGATAAATAGAAGGAAATTGAGATGAAGTGAAAAAAAAGGGACAGAAACAGAAGAAGGAAGAGAAAGAGAAAAACGAAAAGACCAAGTAAAAAAGGAAAATAAGAAGAAATAGAATAAAAAAAGGAGAATCGGAAGAAAAGGAAAAAGAAGAGCAGTTAAAAATTATATATTTTCATTTATATAGTTTGATTTCTTCAAATCTCAAATCATACGTGGAGGTGGATGAAGAATGATTTTAAACTTGATAATATTATTTTATTTCGAAGCAATATAAACAGAAGGAAATGGAATTGAAGAGGAAGCAAAAGAAGGATATGGGAGTAGAAAACAGTAAGCAAAAGACAAGAAGATTAGAAAGAGAAAAAATAGAGAAAGAGAAAAGAAAAGAAGAATAAAAAGAAACAGAATAAGAAAACGAAGGAGAAAAAAAGAAATAGAGAGGGGAAGAAAAAGAACAAGAGAAAGAAAAAGGAAAAAAACAGACTAAAAAACGAAGAAAAAGGAAAAATAAAAAGAAAAGGAGGAAGAAGAGGAAAAAATAGGATGAACCGAGCAATTGGATACTAAATATTTTTATTTATATAGTTTGAGCTTTGGAAATTTCAAATCTGTCGTAGAGGTGAATGAGTAGGAATAGGAAAAACATGAAAAGGGAAATGAAAAGAAGAAGTGAAAGAAATGAAATAGAAAAAAAGGTGAGAAAATTGTAAATGAAGATATGGAAGAAGATATGGAAGAAGAAGGAGGAAAGGAGGAGTGGAATGAGAAATAGAAGGAGAAGAAAAAAGGAAAGAATACGAAATCGACTTATTTTGTATTCTTTCTCTTTTCTAATGAAAGATATTAATTCTCCTCGTCACATTCGATGATAGTATTCACTTGATGATTAACTTACAAGTTTTTGGGCCAACATGGTTTTGTCGTGAAAAGGCAGATGCTCCTCCAATGCTAATACGACACAGTTAGCTATGATTGTCAGAAGCACAGCATATTCGAAAGGAGTAAACATATTATTAAGGAAATCAATATTATCAATATTGTATTTAAATTTAACAGTAGCTATACATTCAATCTGAAATTCATAGTTTCGCTATGAATACAACATTCTTCTATAGTTTATTCTATATTATATAATAACAAATAATGCTTGCAAAGTTGACTTGGATACATTTTCATTGTTCAAGGTTTAATTGTGATTATAATTTGTTTTCTCTCTGGTAACACCTTCATAACTTTTATAAAGCTCGGGACATGACCTCCAAAAATATCGAGAAAACGTCGTTAGTACCGAATATTTTGGTTACTCGTTTTATAATCCAATTTCAACATTCCGCAATCAATGATAGAGATCACCATTTCATCAAAACATCTGTATAGAACGTACTAATTAACACATGACTAAGAAAAGAAAATGTTGGAAGTGATGGAAAAGTGAATATAGAGGAAAATAATTCCAAAATTAAAGAATAGCCAGAAGAAACGCAACCCAATAATATTTTCAAGAAATCACCACTATCCATATAAAAAAGAAGCAGCTGTTGTTGAACAGGGACCAGTAACTACACAGAGAAAGCTAAGCATTAATAAAAATAGTGAAAAGTATTAACTAATCAGATTTCTTCATATCAAAAAGTTAGTTAAAACCTTCTTTCGAGGTCAGGAATAATCCAAAGTCAATATAACATTACATATGAATTTATAATTATCACTATTTTGTGAATAGAAAGTTATTTCTAATTCATAACTACTGAAGATCTCCATAAAAAAAAAGATGAGTGCTTGATCTTTTGAAGGTATGTGAAAATCTACGAAAAACTATCTATTATTTTCACCTGTCAATTTGTATGATTATAACAGATAGTTTTTCTTCCTTCGTACATAAATAACAATTTGTTAAAAGGATATGGCCACTCGATGATGAAGCGCGTATATCTGCGTATGGGGTTTTCCTCTGAAAAAAGAAAAAGTGAGGAGGGCCCCTGTCCAGATCCAGCTGCGCTGGCACCTCCCATTCTATCACCTGTTCCTCTGGCGGCCCCCGCCTTCTGCCACTGCACCGCCTGAGCCGACAAAGCCTCTTCCGCGGTGGCCAACCTACAACAAAATAACAATAATTAAAAAATCAATTTTATTCTAATTTAATTTGAAATATATGGATGCGAAATTGTATTTGGTTCGATTTATTTTTGTGATGATTTGTATATAAGGTATCCAAAAGAGCTTTACGTGACTTAACGCATGTATATTATACATGCCATAATAGCAGGTGTTTTGAATTCAATAAATAATAATTAAATGGGACTAGGTAGGGCATATTCTCCGAAGACAAATAAACCGAATGCTATAATAGTGTCCAAGCCAAGAGCAGATCTCCAATAAAATAACCCACGGTATAAGAAATTGGAACCAAGTGGCAAATGACCAAGGAGGGTAATAATTAGGGGTAGCCATATCAGAGTCATCGATCATGACAAAGGTTTATAACAAAAGTGTGGCATCTAACAACAGCAGTACACGATAATTTTTCCTAGATTATTTTTTATAATATGCTCTAACATTCAGTTTTCGATGTTTAAATCTTAGATAACACCTTCAATTGTTAATTTCAACAGTAACTCAATTATTTCTGCTAAACTTGGTAGTTACAAACCACGCTTATCCATATTGTTTAATATGAAAACCAAAGCTTGGCCAGTTTCTATGGACAAACCTCAGTATAGAGTAAGTGATGTAGATTTACTTAATGTTCTGGGCGTCCAGAACCTATAGGGAGCTAGGTTCTTGAGAGGGTTAATTAACCGTATTAAACCGCATACTTTGTTAAATTGCAATGAACCAAGAGATTAAATAACGGGTTCAGAAAAATAATTGAATTGATCGTGGTCTAAGTCTGCTAGTCAGAGTATGGCCTTCTTTGGCAAGGGTGTCTACTTCGCCATTACTCAGTATACCCTTGTGAACTTTTTTCTGTTGGCCACTCCTTTAAGAATTTGTTTACACATTCGATAGCTTTCAGGACCTTCAAGGTTGCTTGGATATCGGTTATAATGGAATGTGCTTTCTAAAAAGTTTTGAATTCAAACAATCCTGAAAACATTTGGTAATTGCTAGCAGCTCTTCCTGAAATAATGTAATTTGGTGGGCTTACATTTCAGTCCAAAAATGCCTGACCCAGCTCTTTGCGCTACTTTCATCTGTATTAAAATGATCTTTGTTGACTCATGATTGCGGTCACTGATTACCTCTTCGAATGGGATCTCTGTGTATATCATGCTATGCATTCTAGAATTTTTAGGTGACTGTCAGTTTTCCTGGCTTCAATGTTTCTGTCTGTGGATGGTATTTAATGCCTTCTTCAATGGAATGTTATGGTCCACTATGTTAACATCAGGCTATAAACATCTTTCATGACTCGCCAAAAATTGACTGAAATTCGTAAAGAAGTCCGGATCTTTCACAAATACGATTCATGATAGGCCCGTTATGCCTATTCCACAATCTTATAATTATTTGTTTCGGTCTTTACAACACTTTATTGATGGAAACATATCGGACAATACCATATTGCAAACAAGTTTCTTGCACTGAACAATTCTACGCCGATAGAATTAAGAAAATACACGAAGTATTAAGGATAACATCAGAAAATACTTTTTCAATTATTCTATGGGCTTAACGATGAAGTTTTGGTTATAAAACAAGTAATCCAAACCATATTGGTAAGTTTTATGGTAGTCAAAATGTTATTCAACATAATATTGGATACAATTTTGGAAAGGTTATGGAATGGGTGACAGTGAAATCAAAATTCTGTGCTTTGCCAATAATACTTTGATATTTGCTGAAATTGAAGGTGATCTCCAAAAATTATTAAATATCCTTCATCTCATACGAAAAGATTATGACTCTCGACTGAAAAAACCATATGCATGACAACAACAATCGAGCCCTTACATGCAAATTGGAACTAGAAAATCAAATAATCCAACAAAGAATGAAATTTCAGTACCTTGGAATTGGAGCTGGTCGTAGAGGTCGCAGGATGTTTTTGCGCGGTACAAACAAAAGGAAACAAGTTTAGGAAACCACAGAAATGGAAATTTTCAGGTGGATCTTGAGAAAAATACTATAAGATCGAAAAGACGATTATGTGACAATATAATGGAACCGCTTAAGTCGAATGACAGACGATAGAAAAACGAAAGAGATGGAGTGATAATCTAAAGCATTAGAGCATTAGAGCTATTATGGAACAAAGGAGAAGAAGAAGGAAAGAAATAAAAGATTTTTAAAATTAAAAAATTTGGACTGCCAACAGTCTGATAGTTATTCAAATGACTTGATATAAAAAAGGTGAAAAATTAAATTTATTAAATATCTATAAAATATAATTCGAGAGATTTACAACGTTACCACAATTTTAGCCGTTTTTCATTCTATTACTGAATTCGAGATCTAAATTGAGACACACCGTACACTTAATTCAATTGTGCCTTAGAAAATAATTTCAGTGAATACTTTGGAAGTTAATAATCAAATAATTATGTTGATATGCCCTAGATATTACTACAATTATATGCAAAATGTAATTTAATAAAGTCTGCACTGCACCATCGATTCGTGGGTAATGACGAACATGTATTCAATTAAATATATCAATGATAGTAACATTATAAATTATGTGAATAAATATGTCATATTATGTGCTATTAGGTGAATTTATTAAACGCAACGATATGAATTACATTAAATGTTCCATTTAACCGAATTTAAATGTTTCACTATATCAAAAACTACACGTCGTAGATGAATAATGCTTATAAGAGGTGGGTTAAAAAGTAATGAGACTGGCAACAATGGGATACTGATAGGGATTGAGAAAAGAGAAATCCCAGATGGAGCGAAAATTTTTTATTGGGACATCCAGAACAAGACGCTCTCGTACATGTAGATATTTCAACAGTAATATAGTTTCTTAATCATGATCAGAATTGGAAAAGCAACAAATTATAGACTTTTTGGTGCAATGAAAGCATGATAGTACGACAGTAGCACCTATAAGTAAACACATTCAAATAAACGATGGAAATATGGAAAAGAAAACTTCTCAGAAACATATATGGCGTTGTCAAAACGACAGGAGGTATCTAGAAAAGACGTATATATAGAAAACTATTGATGATATACAAGAAGCCGAAAATAAGAAAAATAATTACAGCACAAAGAACGAGATTGTTAGGACTCATTTCCAGATTGCCACAGCAGAGAATTGTGAAATTGTTGCTAGAGGGATGGAAAATAAGAAGAAAGCACTCAAAGAACAAATATCTGCAAAAAAACTAGTGAGATATAGATATAGATAACAAAATGTGCCTTAGGCCTCCGAGTTACCCACGACAATCTAGATCGAGGTTGCCTGTACTAGCCTAACGAATGTAGAGCTGTTTTTCTATTCAGTTGTAGGCTTGGTGTCTGAAGATTCAATTCAAACTGCTAAACCAACTTGTTAATTGTTAAAATAAATTGAAATGTCAATATTTCATACCAAAGTTAAATTTATACAGTGTGCTTAATTATATACCATCCTTAAAAAACATAGTTTCCACAATCTCACTACGAATCTACTTGAGTTTATTGGTTTATATATTTAGATTATATTATATATGAAACACAAACCAATATTCTCTTGTATGTAGCAGAAATTGATTAGAATTTCGATATAAATGAATGATGATCTCACACGAAAACGCAACTTCAAATATCTTCATGGTTTAGAAAGAAGGGCTTTCAATAATCTCATGACTCAACGCTCTGCTTATGTGTAAAGTAAAACTTTTGAAACTGATCTCTTCGTTAAAAGAACCAATTGTACACAATCTATTGATTCTTGAAAATGTTCGACGTAATGTCAATTGTGTTTTTACCAAAGCCTCTCCTCCCTGGAACCGGTCCTGCCTGGATTCAGTGGAATTCTCAAATTCGGCATACGTTTATTTCCATTATTTCTGTTGGGAAATTTCTAAGAAGATTTATTTATTATTTTCTAGAACTTTTGAGAATTTCTTTTAGGATATATATAAGAAGTTTCTGTTAGTTTATAATGAATAGACTGAATAGACGTAGTGAACATACCGAAATAGGAAGTAATCGAAGAATATGAATAAATTATTGTTGAGTGTTAGTGATAAGTGAATTATTATAGGTAAGTGTAGTGTATAGTGTGTAAATAAATTAAGAACGTAAGAGACAGTGTTTATTAATTGACCCCACGAATAGAAATCGTATGAATAAATAAGAAAACAAACATTGGGTTCTAATAGACTCCTCTGGAACAAATATGGAGCAGAAGACGAGAACATTTTGCAGTTTTTGGATGGATCTTCAACGACGCATTAATATAAATTTTTCTTTCAAATCGAAGAAAGTGTCAATGCAATTGAAACTAAAACTGAAGTAATTTTGAAGAATTCGAGAGTTCAGTGAAGTTATAGTTAGTGTCCCAAGATTTAAAACTAAAGGAAAAGGTCAATTAATATAGAATGGAATCAGGGTGTTCATTCAGATCCATATTTCATTGTCGAAATTAATACTAAAGATGAAAGTTGAATGCACGGGAATCATCTCGTCATGTTCATAGTTTCAACCAATTCTTAGTGCGTAGTGAGAAAAGAATTAACTCCAAAAGGAAACAAATGTAAACACCAACTTTAATAAGGTGGTTCTGATGGTTCTCAAGGAATCCAAAGTTGGAAAATACAGGTCTAAGCCCTATAATACGTTGAAGAAGAAGAAGAAGGTTCTGGAAAGATTATATGTGTGCTTGATGATTAATTCAGACCGGATCCAGTTTAAACCTTCCTGTTTTTATCAAGTATATTCGTAGGTGTCGAGCCTGAGTTTATCTGAAAATATCTGAAATAAATTATGAGAAGACCTAAACCCGAAATCAAGCCAAATGCTTTTCTCATTTTTATAAAGCTCCATGCCACAAGCTGCAAGTTATTATCTGGTTGTTTTTCCTCTATCTTAGTCACCATAACTAGCACCATGTCACTTAAAACTCTTCCCGAAAGTAACGAATGTGCTCACCAATTGAACATAAATATCAAATTATTATTATTTATTTTTCTACAGATTTGATTGAAATTCACATTTGTAAACAATTCCCATTCTTTCATCAACAAATTTTTCTTATCTGATATGAACCTAGATCTGAAAAGAAACTAAGAAACAAACAAAGTCATAAATTGTTTCTGTAACGATTGAATAGCGGACTGGAAACTCCATCATATCTTTTCTTTGTCTAGTAGCTTCTTATTTGTGTGTAGTTTCTTTCATAGTTGAGATGTGCGGCGCTCATGCAAGCTGGATATAAATTTCTAATTTCTATAAAAGAGAGGCTTTCTTCATAAGCAGCAGTAGATAAATAGAGAATGAATAGAGCGTATGTTTATGATAATCAATATCGCCTTCATATGGAAACGTATGTTTTGCTAAGCAAAAAAAAATTGAAACAAACAAACGTTTAATAAAAATTATAAACAGCAGAATACGAAGCAACGAAATATTTGAATAATACCTACAAAAAATATTGTTGCATGGTATAGTATAACGAAAACTTAAGTCAAAAACTAAACAGTACAGTCATAAGAAAAATACCAAATGTACGACCACACGCAGGCCTGACCTGCTTTTCGAGTCACCGGCGGTGGGGATATTTTTAATTTACTAGCTTATTCCATTCATAATTCTAGAATTTGTCATTTTTGACGTATTAATTCCTCAAAGTATGATTGTATATACCGATACATTTTGGTGTGAAGAATGAAAAAAAATGGATTTTGCTTAACAGCTTTCAAAATGTTATAAACATATTTTTAGTAGATTTATAACAATGTGAATTGAATCAATTGGTACTATACATCTTCTACTGATATTTAGTAGTAAAAAAAGTTAGTTTTGTACATAGGACAGTTATTCCCTAACGACCTATTTACAGGCCATCTTAATCAATGATTTGCCGTCAATTTTCAGACCTACTAGTTTAACTATTTGAACTAATAGAAGGTAATGGGGTATAGTAGACTGATAGGGTGGAAGTTTATGTTGGAAATAATGCACGAGTAATAAATGGTAATCTTACCGTGTCTGTCAATGCGTGTTCATAAAAACATGCCTCCATTTTGTGTTCCTATGTGGAGGTACACGTCTTTTTAGGAATTTTAACGCCGGAATTGCGCCTTGTAGCCATTACGACGGATCCAATAACTTGCACTTCATATTAACAACTACACATAGTACGAAAATTCTGGCTACAGAATCGATTTCCTGCTATTTTTTCCCCGAACTCGACATTCATGAAAACATCCGCACCCGTTTAGCGCACTTTGCACCTCGGCCTGCTTTCGACAGGAATCGCGTGACGTCGACGAGGATTTTGTAGCAGGGCGTCGCAGGAAGCGCAGGACTAAAAGAGGACGCAGAAGGTTCGACGATGAATGGGCTCGGCGCCGAATAATCCACGTTCTATAGATACTAAATTGAATATTGCGGAATAAATTTATTTTTACACGGGGAATCGGCTACAATTTTAACACATATATTTCGCTTATTACATAGAATAAAATGATGGGAAATATTTCCTTTCGCGTGATTTGATCCTTTTTAAAAGTAGAATTGAATCAAAATCAATATGGTTGCAGGGTAACTTCTGCGGAGATGGCCCTACTAATTTTAAAACATTGCCTTCAGTTATTTTAACTCTTTTTTTTTGCTTATTATCGTAGTAAGAATACATATCCTCAAACTCTGTGCAATTTTCGGGACAAGAAATTCGATTTTATCCATTCAATTCATTGGGATATATAAATCACTGAGCCTGGTGTTTCCTCTATATTTTCATGATCCGCGGAAAGCTTTCGAACAATCCATTACCGTGATTGTAGCTTCAGCTTTAAAACCTTTTTTAGTCAAAATATAAGTTGGTCGATTATTAAATTGCAGCCCGGACTCGTTCATGTTATAAAAACTTATGTCCAGGTCTATTTATTAAGACATCGTCACTGAGAGTCCGCTGGAACATTTCAGAATAGGAGCTTACTTCTGCTTTATTCATCCCTTGATCTGATTTCCTCAATTAAATTTCGGAATTTCTTCTCAAAAACGTTTGCAACCAATCAGAGCCCGCCTTCTCTGAAGTCATAATAAATCTGTGTTTAATTCCTAATTATTCAGCTTGAATGCAATATTTCTTAAATCATTGATATTCAGAAGAAAATTTCGTGACTGCATGTCTTTTATATGCTTGCTCAGACTTTTTCCATTTTCTGCACCAAAGGTAAATTCTTCTCTCGACCCTCCATTCTATGATCCAATGCGTTTGTATTCTCATTCAGGGCCGGTTTAACAATATCAGTAGTTAAAGGTCCAGTTGTTTTTTTGACTTGAATTGACTTTGACTCATTTGAATTTGTAAGGAATTTGAAGCTTTGTAAATACAAAAATTAGAGAAGTAAGTTTTGAGGACATTTTCATCACATTATTAGCACATATGCTGCTGTTATAAACTTGGGAGTGGTGTTATTTGAAACCAAAGTACAGTTGCGATTTTTGAGTGCTGTGACATTTTAGAACAATAAAATTGGCATCGTATATGATGCTTGTAATTTACTTTTAAAAATTCCAAATTTTCATTATAGTAGCGACATAAAATCAGGAAAGTCTTTTTATCAGTTTTAAATGAGTTTTCGTAACAAGTCCCGAAAGTGGTTTTGTACTGGACGAGTGGGCAAATTGCAGTCCACTGAAAGACCACTTTCGGGACGTATTACGTACAATATTTTTTTTAAAACGGGCATTGTTGTACCATAAACTGCATATTATTATTCAGTCTACATTTTTATAACAAAATCTCTTTATTAATTTTAACAATCGTTAATTTTTGGTTTACAAATATAAACATTATTTTTGAATAGTTATATTAAACGTACAATTATTAGCATTACTTATCTGTAAGGACAATATTTCAAAATTATTCGTTGACGTGAGATTTTTTGAATTGCTTACATTATAATGAGTTTCTGAGACAATTTCTGTGTTTGAGTTACTTGTTTTTGAATTTTGTTAGCTATATCAATCTTATTATGAACTGAATCCTCAATGTAGCCTTCGGTGAATTGAGAAGAGCTCCAACCACCATGTCGTTTTAAGCTAGCACCTTCGTTAGCTAGCAAAGTCGCCGAACTACGTCTAAAACAATGCCCTGTCTATTCCTTTGGGTTTAGCAATCTCAAAAATGTTGCTATCTTGGAGGGGGCATTACCTACTGTATGTATGCCTATCAAAATTCAGCTCTTTCTCCCCATTAATAATAAATGGTCTTGATTTGTTTGTTTTGGTGTTTGAAATTTTAACCAAAGGCATAGTTTTTTTGTTTTCTATGTCGTTAATTAATATATTAGTGATTTCTTCCCTTCGACATGTACCAGTATAACCCATAATCAACAACACTTTGGTCATTAGATATTTTTCGTCTGAAGGTTCTACTAAAAACTTATCGATATCCTCTTTATTAAGTACTCTAGACTTCTTTGCTTTATACTCTACGGATTTTTTTTCATAAACGCTGTTAATTTAAAATATTTGCTCATGTCGATATTTCTTCTGGTACGTAGCATGGCCTTCAGCATCGATTATAAACTCCACCACCAAGAAGATTTCAGTGTTTCTGATTTTTCTGACAAATACGCCAATAACACATCCTCACAAATGCTTATTATCTTCTTTTCCAAGCACCACCTTCCAAAAATTTGTTATATTTGTTCATATCGTGTCCGGGACTTCGACGGTAATAAATCAAACGTTGCTTGTGTGGCCGCCTTAACAATTTCATATGGTATAATTTTATCTTTCATTAATTCAAAATCAAATACATCATTTTGAATATCCATTTTATAATAAAAGTCAAAATAGATAATATAAAACTCGGTTACTATAGAAACTAATTGACCACTATCTTAGACTAACTATTTTATTATTTTTTTCATTAAAGTAAAGGAGAATAAATAAAAATGAGTCCGGTAAAAGCTTCTACTCGACTATCACAATAATTTTCTGGCTCTGACCGACAAAATGAGATTTTCTGACCTAAAAATAAACCGGAAAGTACTAATTCCTAGCCCGTTTTAAAAAAAATATTAAAATTATTTATAATAACAAAAAAATAGAATAAAATACATGAATATTTCTTAGCTCTTGCCATTTGTGCAATGAGTTCGAGTTCGATGGGTTTGAATAAGATATTTACAATACGTGTGCTAGAGACATCTGTGGAATTCTTCTTCTACTAGTTAATGTATTGAACAAAACGCTCTTATAGGTATCTTCAATTTATGCTAGGAACTAAATGTAGTTCTCTACCTGCTTGAATGAATCATCGTTTTCAATCTATATATTGTTCGGTTTATCGGTAGATGGCACATTTGTATTGTTTGAGTCTGTATAATATTAGGGGGCTTTTCCGAAACTATAACCCGAGTGCAGGTAGATCACCGTTCAGCTGATTGAGCATCCTAAGGCAGAACGTGATTTTGATCACGTCACGTTCAATTTTCGGTGGAAATTTCAAATTTAACATAATATACAAGAACTTTCGATTTTTATTACTTTTTCTTGAGAGTTACTTCTTCCATGATTCAGTTGTATTCAGTATTAGGTAAAAAAGACCTCGGAATGAAAGATAATAAGCTGAAAATTGATATAAACCTTTATTCTGTCGTTTTAAATATTGTCTCAAAAGTCACCATTGCTATCGTTCCGCGTCTTAAGATATTGAAGTTTAAAGGTCATCAAAATCGGTTTTTTGCAAATATCTCGGTTCCTATTGCTTAAATAAGATTTGTATTTATTATGAAAGTTGTAGAGTATGAAATTTTCTACAACTTTTATTTGAACTTTTTCTCCATACAACCAACCATTTTACAAGTAGAACGCGAAGAGTGCGTAGCGTATATATGGGCTTATGCAAAGTCAAGCCTGAGTTCTATGTCAATCACTTCCTAAAAAATTATAATTATCAAACAATGCTCATTATTTATGTACTAATTATTGATTATTTATATTCAATTATTGATTGAAAATTATATCCTGGACCCCATAAGAACGTTCCTACCTCCAGCACCAGCCGAACTACTCAACATAATATTTCGCAATTGCAAAAACGGTTTTGGGTCCCGCTGTGGATGCAGAAAATCAGGGCTACTATGTTCTTTAGCTTGTGGCCAGTGCAATGGACAAGCTTGCCTCAACACTCCACTATATCCAAGTAATCCCGATGAAGAAGGTTTGGAGATGAATATGAACGATAATAAGGATGATAACAATGAACCAATATTTGACATATTTAATGATGAATAAAGATATGTGAAAAACCATTTATATTTCCTTTCTTTTTTTTTTTAATTTCAGTTCATATAATCCATAATTAATAATATACTTTAATATAATAATTTCCGATGTGAAACCCCTAATGTGACTGGGCTATTTGTTATTGAACAGTTATCAAAGATTCACCACCTCTCACGAATTTTATGAGAATTATTAGTGGAGAGCCATTTAAGGGTTCAAAAAACCATAGACAAATGAAACAACCCTTCAGCTGATCGTATTTACCCACCAACATTTACATGTTTCTTATTGTTAGAATTGGAAGAAAAAAATACTGGACAAAGAATTCCGAATTCATAAAAACGCCGACAACGAAGTTTTATTAGAAAAAAATGACATTTCGTGAAATTTAGTGCTAAAATCCTGTTGTTGAGTCTTATTAGGAGCTGCTCTCTTTCATTAACTGACCTCCAAAACGGATAATTTCATTAAATATATCGTTACGAAGACAGACCACCCTGAAAAAGTGTGTCATTTGAATTTATACAAAAAATTTGTTTCTTTTGATGAAAATATTATGAGAAATTTGTGGTTTTGTCATTAATAATCACGATGCAGGGATGTATCAACTCAATGAGACCATTTTTACAGTTTTCCAAATAAGATATTACATCCATTTTATCTAACACAGTTAACCCTTCGATTTAGTTGAATTACCCAAATGTAAAATTAAATTGTAATTAAGGAAAAACATAATAAAGGAGGACTGTAAATTTAAACATTTTAATATAAACATCGAAACAGATTTGTGTTTTAGAGGCGGAAGTGCCATAATAAGGACAAAAAATTAATTTTTTTATAAACGTTTTCTCTAGTAACAATGATAGCTGGAACTAGACATATCATAGTATATACTGCAAGGTTTTTAACCATATCATACCAAAACTCTATCGTAGAAACGAATCCCCTCGACTCTACACATCGCATTTTTGAGCGTATCTAGTGAGGAACCGTATTCAGGTATTTACACTGGTTTCCAAATCTCATGGGACCTTGAAAATGACAGTAATATCGAAATATTTCAGTTTATAATCTACTCGGCTCTATCCAAACATTTTTATATATCCATATATTTTCCAGCTGCGTGCGATAAATATGTTTCTCTCAGAGAATGCGTTTCATACATATGTGTTGTGGTGCTCGTTATAACAATGGAAAAGCCAAAATTTAGTACAACAAGTTCTCAAAGAACTTGTTGTACCTTGGGTTGTAGCCAGTATGTATAATCGGTGTTGTAAGAAGTAACACGGTGTATTAAAATGTTTGTTTTGTATCAGCTGGTAGTATCAGTTCCATTAACCATATAATTCATTATCAGCGTTGCAGGTTTTTGCAGTTTCCCTGTAACTCGGGGAACCGTTTCCCTAGACAAATAGGGAATAATGCAACCGCAGCTGTACCCGCCATCCCTATTCAAAGAAAAAGAAAACAAATATATGCCTAAATCGAAAAGAACCTACACCAGAGTTCTCTTTGTGCTTTCTTCTGGCCACTGGTCATCCTATTTTACACAGGGCAGCAAGCAAAATCCCACGCGACCTTCACAACCCCAGCCTTGCAAAGGAGCAGCTCCTATATCAGGACCAAATCCAACAAAACTTTCTCCTATAAAAAGTTTTCCTTATCCTACCAAAAAATTTTCAAAATTTTCTCTCTTTACCATATGGTTCCATTCCTTCTTGACATTCATATGACCTGGTGGTATGAACACTTCCATATGCTATTTTCGTAAGGTTCACTATTTCTATCAATTCCAGCACGATTACGAGGACGATATTTTTCCTGATATAACAATATCTTTTGAAATAAATGATTGAAGAGTCACCTAAAGTCAGGTGTTCAAACTTTTCAACAAGCTGGGGCCTGGCTGCTGAGATATAGGGTGTTCAAAATTTTGAATCAAAATAAAAAATTTGCCATAAATCAACGCCCTCAAATTTTTTTTTCAGATTTAGTGACCGATACGCTTCTTAATAGGATAATATTTTAACATAAAGAAACTTTGGAAAAATTTAACCAGTGGCACGCTGTCAGGGTTAGTTAGTCTCTATTTTCCACGCCACTGGAGCAAATTCTTTTTTTAATTTTGTTTTAAATTGCCTGATTATTTTTAGTTAGAAACTAATAACCTTTTATGGAGCTAATTGAACGGTGTTTTAGAAATTTGCCTCTAAATAAAAGTCTGCAAGCACGTAAGTAATTTACAAATTAATTAATTATTGCAAGAAATTACTTAAACAGACGTTTTAGAGAAGAATAGATTGGTCAGGGTGGACCTTTTTGGCCTCCAAGATCACCTGACTTAAATTGTTTCGATTTTTTTATATGGTGCTATATGAAGTCCTCAGTGTACGAAACAATTATCGAATCTGAACGAAATCTAATAGCTAGAATTCAAGCTTCAGCAGAAATCATTCAATCCCATCCAGATTTATTCTCAAAGACACGTTTTTCAATGACAAAACGGTGTAATAAGTATAGTTAAGTAAGCGGTCAACAGTTTGAACAATTGAGGTTTTGAATAATTTTTATTTGTTTTGAACTACTTACGCTTTATCATTATTCAAAATTAAATGAATAATTCATTGCTTTATTTAAATTCAATTTAAAACAAAATTTAAAAAAAAATAATTTGCTGCAGTGGCGTAGAAAATAGGGGGATCAAAGTGACAGCTAACTTTGACAGCGCGCCACTGGTTGAATTTTTCCAAAGTTTGTTTATGTTAAAATATTACTTTATTAAGGAGCATATCGGTCAACAAATTTGGAAAAAAAATTTGAAGGCGTTCTTGATTTATGGCAAAATTTTGATTTAAAATTTTGAGCACCCTATATCTCAGCAGCAACCGTAAGGGTTCGTATTCCTATATCAAAATGAATCATTTCTTGAGATCTCTATGTGGTAGAGCGTTGTCAGTTCAAAATAGAAATACCCTCACAAAATTGAACTGGACATATTTGATTGTTGAAATAAGGATAAATCCGCAAAAATGTGCACGTTTTGTCCTGACTGTGGTTCTGTAACATAAATCATTGAGCAGTTTTATTGCAGTATCTTTTCCACGATAATTAAACGGATCTTTCAGCTACCAAGTATAGTTATATATACACAACCTCAGTAATTTTCTACTAACGATGTAAATTCAAGTTCCCTAATTCAATTTGCTGGACAACGCCTACTACCTAAAGTTTTGTTTCTGTGTGGGGACAACCTACCATTAATTCACGATATATTATAAGTTTCTTGGGAAATTTTCAGTTCAAAAAAAGTTTTATTTTCATTTGCTACCTGCTACAAACAATGATTCGTTAATTTTGTAGATTTAACAGAGAATTTTTGTTGCTTTTAGGTACTATGAACATTTCTCTTGGAAACTTAAATTCATTTTAAGGTTTTAATTACAATTGTTGCGAGATTGTGTCATTACAGTTTCAATCAATCTAAAACATATAATTCTGAACATATACAGAGTGAGTTTTATGCATAGAACGCTTCAGTTATCTTTTTTTTGTGCGCAAGGTTCTTGTAATAGATTACCTTATATATTTTTGTGTTTTTAGAAATCCTTTTTGTGCTAATAGTGTCAGTAAAAAACTAGTGCAGTAAAACATTGATCCAAATCATGGTGTAGAAAAACTACAACAACTGAAGACCAATCTTTAAACGTTTATGTCTTGTTAGAAGTCGAAAAATTACGAATTTTAGAAAATAAACAGTAAAATCGATCACAGCCATGCGATTTTTAAATCTTTGCATCACATTTTGCTACTTCCAAGACTGCTCAATTCTTCTTAGGTATCTCTGAGCTAATCCTATCTTTTAATTCCTAAATATTGGCAGGTTTTCTTTCATAAACGATGTTTTTTAAGCGACTCCAAAGGAAATAGTCTAAATGATTCATGTCGTTTGATCGCGAGGACCATTCGATGAAACCACGCCTTCCAATCTATTTTCTGCGAAACACATTATTTAGGTATTGCCTTACCACACACGCATAGTGAGATGGGGCACCATCTTGTTGTGGCTAAATATTGTCGCTTGGGATACTTATTTGGATTTGGAAATAACCGAAAAAGCTCAGGTATAATACTATTTTCCAATGAATCTGAATACGCCGGACCATTTAAGTTACCCTCAAAAAAAAAGGGACCAAGATTTTGTCGCCTATTATTCCTGCCCATATATTCAGTTTTTCGAGATATTTCGTGTGGGATTGACGCATCTAGCGAGGATTGTTACGTGACCAGCATCTACAATAATTATACCGATTTACGTTTCCATTAATACAAAATGATCATTAGGTTTGCAAATTCTTCACGTCTATCAAAATTGTCATCAGGCAAATCTTGAACCAACGTTACTTTATATGGATGGAATTTATTATTACGTAAGACTTTCATTACGGATGTTTACGAAATATCAAGTTCTGTGGATATTTGTCTTGTGTTCATCGTCTCCTAACAGGACACAAACATCTAATGATTTGTTTTCAGTTTAGTTCAGTTTTTATGGATAAATATTTTACTGAACCAATTTCTTTGAACTTTTTTACTAATTTACTGATGGTTGATCTTGTTATGGGATTTCGGTTAAGATATAAATTATTAAATATATTACACGTTTCTTGTTGACTTCTACGCCTATCCACTATATAAAATATCAATTCGTTATTTTTCATATAAACGATCCATTGTGACTTGAACAATAATAATTTATTGAAACATCGTTTAGTTATAGTGAATATTATATGAAAAATAATCAGTATATCTTAATGATCTCTTCGAACACAAAATATATAGGGTGATTTATGTGAAATAACAAATACCGGCCGTATCACAAGACCCTTACGCACAAAAATTTATAAAAATCGTATCATGTCCGACATAATTGAGGCGTTCATACGTAAAACTCACTCTGTATATATGTCAAACTAAAAGGCTTAATATGAAGCGTCAAAAGTATACATTTGTGTTAAAAATTTTCATTTTCACTTGAAAATTGTGGTGCTTATTTTAGTTTATTATTGTACTTGAAGTATTGAAGCGTTTTATTTTTATATTTGACTATAAGCTAATATAATTAGAATATCATACTTATAAATGAAATTTACTAGTTTAGATTTATTTCGGCAAAAGCTCTTAACGGCAAAAAATATGCTATTGTTAATTTCCTTATAGCTACTGATACCCAATCTAATTTTGATTTGAAAAAGAATAAATGCACCCTTTTCATAATCATCGATTCAGCATCCAGATATATCGTTTACAAAAAGAACAAAAGTGAAAGTCTATAATTATAAAGATGTGCTGTCTCTTGAAACAACATTGATATTACACCCTGTACTTATCAAAAAAATTAAATATAAAGTATTAAAGCTGTTAAGTCACTTAATTACAAAGTGCGTACATTATGATCGGCAAATCGAAGTCATTAAAGTGTATTATTATAATAAAACGTCTAAAATATTAACTAGATTTAAAAGAATGTTCAGTTTTTTTAGCAGGTGAGAATTATCGAATCAACTTGCGAATGTATGTGAAACAGTGGCGTCACTGCACAGTTTGACAATAATTCTGTTTGAAAAAAGGTAATATGCTTTGTAAATACTTGTAAAATCAACTGAAGCTAACCAATTTCAAATTAATGCTACTATTTCAGAATCAGAATCATCCAATCATTTTCATTCCTAGAGTATCAAACTTTCTTTCCGATCTTGTCAGAATATATTTTGTTTGGTTTTAGTCTTTACCACTTTTGTTATATCAGGCGTCATTCATACTGACAGATGTAAAAGTATACCCCAATATCTCATTTCCAAAGCAAAAACTTAAACTTTAGGAAAAATTCGTCAATCAAAAAGAATCTGACGAATGGGTGGTATAAAGAACTAGTTGTTGGCGAAAGGACGATGGAGTTGCTCTGGATCGCTAGAGCCAGTTAACCACAGTTTGAGGAGACTACAAGTCGTAAAAAACGGAGTAAACAAAGAGGCATAACTTGAGTTGTACGGATGCAGATGCAAAACTTTTATAGGTGAGACAAATCCCTTAAACAACTCAGCGAAACAACTTCAGTCAAAAACAGTCAAGTAAAGAGGAGGCCCTGGTAGATTATTTTTAGGCGGTTGAACTGGTTCTATGGAATAAAAAAACACAGATGAAAATCCTAGGATTTGATATAGTGGAAGAATGTTGTTTCAAAACCAAAGATGCCAATTAGGACCGACAATGCACCTCCATTCATAATTTCAATGTTACATTATGGTCTTAAGATGTATTGAGTTTTATTATAGCTGCAAAATACGGATACTCACAAAAAATTAGTAATTTTATCGGGAAAGTTTCTAATTATAAATCACTCTGAGAAAGGATTAGTGTTTATCATTTTTTCAAAATTATATCGCTTTCAGTCAGAAATTCCGCTTGTAAGGATAGAAGAATATTATATTGGAAATTATGAGAGATTGAAATATTTCAATACGTCATATAAACCGTAAAAAATCTATTGTACTTTCAGCTATATCTGGAAAACTCTCCATACATTTCCTTCGTCAAATTATAGGATTTCTCGTTTCCCCCGTAGTTTTTCTTTAGCTAGATGGTAGCTCTAAACATTACACTTTCGACTTTGATCACTTTTATGCCAATTTGACTGATAATTAATGATGATATTACTGTCTAGATTGAATTACAAACATTACTAGAACTTCCATATGGAAACTGTTCCAGTAGATTTTTATTTATATGTAGTGTTTGGTTCTTGGAGCATATTTTTGTTCTCGGTTGCAGTTTTTCCAAGTTTCATGTGAAATTTCACAACAATTGCTTTATTTCACAGCCCTATACAAACGAAGGCAACGGCTAGACTGGTTTGTTTACATGGTAGACATCGCATCCGAAAGAGTAGGCTTCAGACTAAACAGTTGATAGTCTTCAACCTTTGGCGCATGCGTACTTTTATTTTGATAAAAAATGTTTTGATTATAATGGATGTTTGCAATCAATGAATGGATATACATTTAGATACCTCACTCCATTGCTATATTTCGTATTTTTCAAGTTTTTATTTACAGTTTGTTGCTAGGATCAGCCAAAAACTAGTTTATGCATGGGAAGTTTGTTCGAATAAAATAACTTTGTACATATTTACCTCGATTATGTTAGACATGTTAGAGAAAATAATCTACCAGTGTTCCACCACTGTGAGTTTTGATTCAATCCAGTTATAGAAATAATACTGATCCAGATCAACCAAAATCTTTTCTTTGTACCTAACGTCTTTAGAAATTGAAGGCTTTCGAAATCCACAACTCTTGACCGATAGGGCGTGGTGAAGGGATTTTGATGTGGGGCAGAACGTGCCGCCGAAATTACTAAGAATTTCGATTATTTCTTTGGAACTGATTGATGGAATTACTATTTTCGACCTCTCTCTAAAGACGTATTTGACTAAAATATAATAAGTTGCAGTCAGATTCTCGATTAATACCTAAGTTTCGTATTGTATGCATAAAAGAAGGCTACTGGTTAACTGTCAACCTTGTATTATGAGAAATAAATAAATCAAGATCTTCGGATTCCTTATTTCTATAATGATCTTCTAAACCAAATTATTACTTCGATAATAATGATGTTTCCTGTCTAATGTAAAGACGTCCTTCGATTGCTTCAATGCTTCAAATCTCTTACAACGAATTAGTGTATTTCAAAGTATATTTGATATTAAATTTTGACTTAATTAGATTCTAAATTAGTTATTAATATATTTTGAAAGTAATTAGTTGATCAGAATATCTGTGATTGGTCACAAGACCGAGATACGAGATAAAGTGTCATTCTTTCTTGATAGTCGTGAAAGATGGAGCTTCCATTTGATTCTCACCCCAGGTGCAAATAGCGTTTTGTGATTCCTCCTATGGATATTTATTCCCAATTCTGTGAGGTGTATTGGTAAAAGTATTTGAGTAACATGTGCGTTAATGGTGGAGAGAATTCAAAGAAGAAGGTTCACATCCTCCTTGCAAACCAGACTTGGCCCCCAGTGATTACCATCTTTTCCCTAATTTAAGAACATTTGAGTGGGACGCGTTTCACAACCGTCGAAGAGCTGAGAGAAGAGGTTTTAAGCTATCTTCGCGGCGTGTTGGTAAACTTCTACGATGCAACCATAAAGAAGATGGTACGCCGCACGCAAAAATGCGTTGATCTAAACGACGATTATGTCATAAAATACAGTGAAGTCTAAGTTTTCCAAACATGTATCATTCAATGTCGAAAAGCATGTTCTTCGTTGTGAAAATTAGTTGGGAACAAAAATATAAATAATTAGAATTTACTCTCTATAGTACGTCTTAGTCTCAATTGTTTGTATTTTTTCCTTGTTATTACATTTTATTACTTAGATGATAAAGCAAAGTATTCCATGATATAATGTTGTATTGATTAGATTTTTTCTTGTTTTCCTAGCGCGTGTTTTAAAAGATCTTAAAAATAGGTTATGTTTTCTCATGTTATTCAAAATATATAGTTTTAACTTCTCTTATAAAGGCAGACACGCGATGGATTGTGTGCTCTATGGCACCAAAATTACTGTGATAACCATCATTCAGTTTGCTCCAATTTGATCCCACGCAATTAACGCAATTACGAAGTTTCACTGTGCAAAAGTCAGACTTAACGAAGGGGTTCCAAATCCGACGTTTACCAAAATTTCTGCAGGTGTACGATACAAACTACTAATTATAAACGAAAGCCTAATATCAAAACAAACTGTTTTTCTCTTTTATTTTTACATTTAATTGCCGTTTACTTTTTAATCATTAAAAATTCTGGTTCAGTTATAAAGCATAGACAACGTTTCCATCCTGAAAATATTTCATTCTAATGTTTTACAGGGAATTTGAATACGGTATTTAAAAGCTGTGTTATTTCAGTTAATGATACAGTTATTGATACAAGAGAAGAGAAAAAATAGAGCCCATATTACACAAAAAAACTGTGAGCTCAAGCAAATAATTTAGTTATAACACACGAATATCAAAAACCGCTTAACTTTGTCACATTTGCCTGGAAACAGAAAGGCAAAATCCAAACAGCATGCATGGAATATCTCTGGAAAATATTATGAGGGGGATTGACAAAATCAGACATAAAAGAATTCCCAATATTAAACTTTATAGAAAATAGAAAACGATGAGCAAGCTATTGGCGACAAATTGGAAAACGAAAGCAAAATAAAAAAAGGTAAACGTGGAATCCAGTTGTGGCTAGAATTCTACAAGGTACATCCATAACTAGGGAAAAACGTTACCAGAGGACACAAAAAAATTGAATTAACACGACATCTTGAGGTCAATAATTATATAATTTAAAGCAAGTAATAAAATTATTCGTATCCACATTTCTTTATGAATCCCAAGAAGTAGGCAGATGAGGCCTTGGCATCAGGATAATTTCCAGATTAATGAACAAATAACCACCTAACATCCTTTCTCTTATAATGAATCCAAAGTAGAAACCGAAACGTTGAATAATTCCTTGTTTCCTACGCCGTGTATTTACCACTGTATAATTTTAGTTCTAGATTATTAATTTTTTCTCGTGCTACGATCCGTAATTGACATTGCGTTCTGAAAATGCACAAATGGACCTACAAATTGTCTTAACTCATATATTAATCCGGTCAATTTAGATATTCGAAGTTACCTAAATTCCCGTCAAGCTGAAAATCAGTATAAAAGTGTTTAAAGTACAATTGAACATAGAATTTGAATGTTTTCCCCATCATTTCCGTGTATGGAAAAAAATTATTCAACGCCAAAGGTCAAAAAAATGTGTTTCTAGAAATTTGAATCGTTATATCTCAGAAACGGTGGCTCGTAGGAAAAAAAGTATTGATTCATTTTTTGTAAATAATTTTATGATCTACAATTTTGGTCCAAAGTATTTTTATGATAAAACTCACCGTTTTGCTGATAATCGCGAAAAACTCATTTTTCTTACCTTTGACCTTGAATAAAATTTGTTCCATACACGTAAATGATGGGGAACATTCCAATTTTCTTTTCAATTGTATTTTAAGCAATTTTACACATTTTCAGTTTGATGAGAATTTATGTAGCTTCATTCTTATTTTTTGGTAAAATTTGACCGGACTATATGTATATATAGAACGAAACCGTATGTCTATATACAGGATGATGCTTTTAATGTTTCAGTTAAAGAAATTTATCGTACTCAAACTCCTGATTTCACAGACATAATTAATTGATCTGAAATATTAGGGTAGATGGTCAAGTGCTGTTCATTTTTTGACTTGGGGTTAGTTTTTCATTTGGAATTTAGTGGAACAATACATATCATATAATATCAATACTCAACTTGCATATATACAACCTTTTATATAACTCGTTTGCTTTTAGATGATATTTACGTATATTTTCCTTGGTTTCTTTATTTCATTTTGGGCGTAAGAGATAATGTTGAACGAAAGAGAAAACGTAGATTGAATAAAAACCTTTTACTTGAAACGTTTACTTAACGATTAGTGTATAAATTTTAACGAATCACCTGATACTTATGAGAAATGGATAAAAAAGTTTCAATCATGGTTCTTAAATAATTTTCTATGTTTAAAATAATCTTGTATTGGAAGTTATTGGAAAAGAAATAACTAAACGAATTCATATCAATTGGTTAGCTCAAATTTTGTGAAATTGAGGTGAAAAGTCAATAGATTACCCTGTATGTATATTTATACATTGTAGAATATCCTTTTCCTAATCCTTTTTAAAAAAGTGCCGACATCAAATTCGTGAGATGAATTGGTTGAAAACAGGATTTCAGATTTCATTTAATGTTATAATGAGGGCTTTGTTGTGGTTCTAGATTAATTTGACTGGCAGTGTACATTTCGCATTTTAGTATTTTTTACGTTGTTCTATTTAATTTCGTGAATACCCGTAATTTCAAACGATTTGGTATGTTTTTGTTCAAGATTTCGACCACCAAATAACTTTTTATTGGGATTTAATTCACAACAACATCGAAACGTGAGGTAAATAAGTTGATTGATTGAACAGAATTTATGCATGTACAAACAAAATCACTGTTCAGTTCTATCCAATCTATTCTATCGAAACTAGAATATCTAGCAATAAGTATGAAATTACATACAACTTAATTACATAAAATAAATTAATTAGAATAGAAATGTATATAAATACAACAGATTATATTGAGAACAAATGCCTGCCAGACATATTTGAATGTATACAAGATACAAATTGTAGCTGGTGGAACGATGTTTGGGGGTTACAAACCTTGACTAACGATGCCTTCGGTAGGTATCATATCGAAATATGAAAAAAAAATCAATTTTTTGAAAATTTCACACTAGGTGTGCCCCCGGAAGCCGAAATTAAACAATAATCGAGATTATGGGTTTTCAAGACGATCCAAATCCAACAAAAGTTGCGCACGAAGCATTTCCAAGCAAGATATGTCATCACCGTTCCATTAGAGTACAGTCAAAACATTAAATTGTTCACACAATCAATCACATCTTGATGAAGTATATTTGAAAAAACAATGAAGCCTTATCCAGTTATCTTATATATTAAAAAAATTGATGATTTCCATTCCGAGTCCGTTCAGGCGTTCTACCCAACCGATTTGCTTAATTTTTCTTTTCAATGGAAGGTATTGATGCACAGATCAGCCATCAACCAACGGATTTCATCTAATTTTCACCATTCTCAAGTTACACTCAAATGCGATTTCCCCCTGTACATTACTTATGGAAGTTTTTCACATACACACGTTCTATCCTCAATATCTCAGGTTCTATTCAAGATAGAGACTTTGTTTTGGTTTAAGAACACTCGCTGAAACACCTTCTTTCTTTTGAGTTTTTGAACACTTAAATCGTTTGAGTTGGAGAGGAGCTAGGCGCGGATATTCAAAGTGGAGTTATGGATTTTTGTAGGTTTTTGGCAACTTTTCTACATTCAAAGATCTATATCTCAGGTTCTAATATAGCTACAGAGTTCGTTTTGATTTAAGAATATTCGTGAAACACCTTCTTTCTTTTGAGTTTTTGAACACTTAAATCGTTTGAGTTGGAGAGGAGCTAGGCGCGGATATTCAAAGTGGAGTTATGGATTTTTGTAGGTTTTTGGCAATTTTTCTACATTCAAAGATCCATATCTCAGGTTCTAATATAGCTACTGAGTTCGTTTTGGTTTAAGAATACTCGCTGAAATACCTTCTTTCTTTTGAGTTTTTGAACACTTAAATCGTTTGAGTTGGAGAGGAGCTAGGCGCGGATATTCAAAGTGGAGTTATGGATTTTTGTAGGTTTTTGGCAACTTTTCTACATTCAAAGATCTATATCTCAGGTTCTAATATAGCTAAAGAGTTCGTTTTGATTTAAGAATACTCGCTGAAACACCTTCTTTCTTTTGAGTTTTTGAACACTTAAATCGTTTGAGTTGGAGAGGAGCTAGGCGCGGATATTCAAAGTGGAGTTATGGATTTTTGTAGGTTTTTGGCAATTTTTCTACATTCAAAGATCCATATCTCAGGTTCTAATATAGCTACTGAGTTCGTTTTGGTTTAAGAATACTCGCTGAAACACCTTCTTTCTTTTGAGTTTTTGAACACTTAAATCGTTTGAGTTGGAGAGGAGCTAGGCGCGGATATTCAAAGTGGAGTTATGGATTTTTGTAGGTTTTTGGCAATTTTTCTACATTCAAAGATCTATATCTCAGGTTCTAATTTAGCTACAGAGTTCGTTTTGATTTAAGAATACTCGCTGAAACACCTTCTTTCTTTTGAGTTTTTGAACACTTAAATCGTTTGAGTTGGAGAGGAGCTAGGCGCGGACATTCAATGTGGAGTTATGGATTTTTGTAGGTTTTTGGCAATTTTTCTACATTCAAAGATCCATATCTCAGGTTCTAATATAGCTACAGAGTTCGTTCTTTTCTATTATAATGATTTCTGATACTTATTTAATGGATTCGATGCGAGCGAAGCCGCGGCTAAAAGCTAGTAAATATTTGTTTTTATTTGTTTAATTCAAAACTTTAGTTTAAAGTAGGTTTGTTTAAGTATATCAACATTTTTTCGGAGAATTATGGATTCATTATTAAATGAAAAACTAAGCAAATCGAAGGAAAAAGTGATCAATAGGAAAAAGAAACGTACATACAAGGTGAACTGTCGAAATGTATTGAAGTAAAATGTGTTCGATTATATTATATTTGTGCATTTGTGTTTATATTTTATTATATTCTTCGTTTTAAATTATTTGAGAAAAATATCAATTTCTTACTGAATAATTTTATTATTCAGGTGTCATTTTAGAATAATTTTCTTATTAGTCTCACCAGAAGATTACTATATTTCATTAGTTCAAAATCAGTCAAGGCTACCGCAAAATAAAAATAATGAAAGCAGATTTCAGTGCCACAATAAAAAAAATTAACCGTTTCTGCTGGATACCATAAAAAACAATGCAAAACTCCCTCATGATTTTTATAAAAGATTCGTTTCAATTCGTTGGTGTTCGCTTAGTTTTGAGAGAGACCCCGTATGGGGCAAATCGCTTTTATTCAAAAGTAGACAAGATCAAAAAATGATTTTTGTCAATCTTCACAGCTCGGCGGTCTAATAGTGTAAAATATTGAGCCTATTGTAGTTATATAATTGATATCTTCCGAAACTACTCCGTATTTAATTGAACTACAACTGTTAGGATTTCGAATATTTGTTTCAATTATATACGAGGTGGGAGATAATATACGATAGATGCATATCAACGATTCAATTACCCATATAGGATTTTACGATGGGCCCAGTGTAGGCCCAGACTTGGACCAAGTACTTACAATTCTAGCCCTAGCTTGGAAGCCATTATTTGCCCAGACTTTGCAAGCCTGGACCATGCTTGGTTGCCTTGATAAACCCAAAACTGCTTTGAAACCCTGAGTCAAGCTGTTATGGATAAGATATTAGAACAAAATTGAGTTCTGCCAAGCCTGGCTGACTATAGGATGGCCGATGCCGACTGATGACAAACCCTGTTGTAAGTACCAAGTCTCAGAATCGACGAAATTTCGAAATCGAATAATTAAACAACGACGTTAGTCTAAAAGTACTGATTTGTAGCCGACTTATCTGACCTCGATCCGTGTGACTTTTTCTTATTTCTAGGAGGCCTAAAACAACACTTATTCTACATCATGATGAGTTCAATATTTTGAACAGTTGAAGCATTCGCAGGAGAAAGTCTCTAGAAGGGATAACGTATTTTTGTAAAAACAAATGAAAATAATGCTTATTTTTGGATCCTTCCTCGTATACCTTGCATTGGGAAGGTAGATAAATATTTCAATTGCTAATATGAGTATTGGTTAATCAAGACCCGAAATGATAACTATCAAGAAAGTTTATTCTTATAAAAAGATTTGGAATTTTGTTTTAAGCTTGAAAGAAGCAATTTCTATTGAAAAATTGCTATTAAATGAAACAGTCAATTAATCTTCTAGAAGGTCACGACGATACGAAGTAATTATGTTCAGCAATAAAAATAACAGTAACGTTTACGCTTTCAGTCAATTCATTTCATGAATAAATTGAAAATACAGCTACTTTTCGTACTTCAGTATACAAGTGATGTCTATATTTCACAATTTATGTCAACACGACTTAAAGTTGGGCTTTCAAAATGACCATAAGTCAAAAAAATTGCATTTCGTCTGTCCATATTAGCTACCCCATAATTAACTTTATTTGCTGGGTGTATTTATAACTTATTTGAAAGTAGGCGCGGTAGTCGAAACTTTATCTTGAATTAGGGATGATTTTTCATTAATAGAAACTGCCAAATATTACCCTTAACGATGTTAAAAATGAAAAATTACTTTCCGCTCAATTAATTTCTGCTTAATTTACAACAAATATCGCAGTACTATTTTTTCAAATTATTACATATAATAAATACAGGACGATAATGACTCAAGGAGGTGATCCAAGTCGAAGTTTACACAAGTTTGCGAAAATTTTACTCAGAAATTGATTTATGACTGTGAAACATTTGTTGCTCCGATGTAAATACGTTCACATTGACTGGTGGAGTCAACAGAAATAATCCCTCTGGGTGACCACATTATCGGGAAGCTTTCTTTGTTCGGAATTTGGCTGGTACGAATTCACTTGGACCTGTTAGAGGACCTTATTGATTATTCAATGACACAAACACTGGGGAATTATGTAAATCTCTATGTAGATCCAATTTTTCCACAACAGGATGGAGGCGTCTTCATAATTTGCTCATTTTCATGGGTAATGGATAATCTACAAAGGATCTATCGAATGGACACTAGATCGATCAAATACACCGTGAATGCTGAAGAAAGTTATGGGTATCTATCATTGCATGGTAGTTGAAGGTGGGTACTTTCTGTACCGGGTGTCCCAGACTCAACCGTCTTGGATTTCTATCTCTGGGGCCGGATTAAAGACCTTGTTTGTGCAATTAGACCCACTACTAGAGATAACATGATCGATAGAACAGAGAATTTCGAGGGCAGAAATGGAGACTACTGTTCAATTTACTTTTCAAACAATAAACGCTTGTATCGAAAATGATTTGATTTTGGCATGATTTGAAACTGATTTTTTATCACATTTCGATTAAGCGAGTTCAATCTTTCAACTAGTCTATGAAATTGATTATGTAAATTGTGAACATATTCAATGAGCTCCTGAACGATTATCCATTACATCAATTTTAATCTCTTCAAAGTAATTTTCAACGATTCTTGCGATTTTCATTGGAGCGTTGTTATGCAGTAGAAAAAAATGCTCTTTCAATGATGATGATGATGATGAACCCTCCATTCCAATATCATCTCATACTATTGAGACGTTTGTTGAACCAGAAAATCGTAAGTTTAATTGTAGGTCACGATAAATCAAAAACGTGTAATTCGACTCGATGAAAAAGTACGTACCACTAAATACGCGACGTTTAAATTATAACAAATTTTGTATCTATAACATTGACTTTATAATTATAAACATACGATTAATTGAGTTCGAGGTACCTAATATTTTGTATAAATACTTATCAAGACAGTTGTAACGTTATCAAGCATACGTACCATGGTCACCTTTTGTTTGTGGGACAAAGTTAGTTGTTATTGAATGTGTAAGTTAAAAATATATCAGTGACTTTCAAGAAATGGTTTTATTTAGCTCCCACTGTTTGGAGGCATTTGGAGGTTCCATAGCTAAGGTGTGGAGGTAAAGAAATTCCTAAGCATCCAAATATACATAATGGAATAATTAATCATTTAGTAATTCTTTATAATAATTCTATAAAATGAGTAAGTGATAATTGGAATACTTTAGTTATTGTATGAGAAGATAATTGAAGGCATTTTGTTAAAAAAGTTAGAGATAAAACTTCTAGGTCCTCCTAACCGTTAAATTGTACCTAATATTACATAACCTATATCAATATTTCAAGAAATTAGAGAAATTGAAAAAATTAAATGAAGTCTACAATAAGATGAGATAATCTTTGTCTTCTTTTGGCTAGTGGAGAAGTTGGGAAAGAAACTAAAGGTAGCTTATGCATCAGGAGGAATGCCCGCCTCAATACAGTATAAATGATGCCCCACCAAACCCGTACTTTTTCTCCACATCGGGAGAATAATACATTTACCGACTGGTGATCTTCCTCATCTAAATCATCTTTAAAAAACTCAAGACTCAGTTGCATGCACATCAATAACTTTAACCAAATTATTGTCTTCAATTATCCCTAAGTGTGGAATGTACTCTCAATTAACATGTTTAAATAAATTCAATATTTTTTGTTTAACATCAGAAGGAAATGGACTTGGACTATATTCAAAGGAGCAGCAATTTTTTTGAAGATACATGGATTAAATAAAAGGAAATTAGTAAAACCTGCAACTATGTAATAATTAATATATTATTTAACTTAATTAATATGGTTTTCAGAATATTTCGAAAGTTTCATACACATATAGATCTAAGAATGAGTATTATATACCGTGATGCAGTTTGCTGTTTATTTTTTATTATTCACGCTTCCTATGAGATCTGTACCGAAACTTGTTTGAAATTTATAATCAATTTAATCGATTTTCATACTAAAGACTGTAATTATATGCAAATTTGAGGACATTATGAGTACTGGACGATGAATATTCTAAATAAAAGGGTGTCACGGCTCATCAAATTTACAAAAAGGTGTGAGCATTATAATTTCCTCCTGACAGGTTCTATGAGTTTTTTTTTCGACTGTTAGATTTTATTTTTATCGTCACGGGCTATTTAGCAATTATTGGAACATTTACAACTGTTTGGGGTTATAGTATTAATTTTTTAATATCTCGCACCAGACTAGGCCGGAGGCTTTGAAATATTGTACCGAAAAACTGGATTAGAAATTCAACACGATGAGAAAAATCACGCAATTTTGATATGAATGAGGTTGTGATTTTTTTATTTCGTTTGTACTATCATTATCTGTTGTAAGAAGCTCAGAAGATTTGAAATCACATCATTTTCTACAACGTATCTATGGTTAATTCCTACATTAATTTTAATTATAGGTTGGGGCTATCAGCCTGAACGATTAGAGGCAGGTATCAATTTATATTTTATAAATTATGTTAAAGGAAAACATTGGGATGTAAACAAGAAAACATAATAACAAAATCGTGTAAAGGATTTTAATCGCGAACATTTTTGTGGGATGACTTACTAGGACTTTCGACGTGGTTTAAACTAACAGCAGTATGCCGATCAACTCGCTACGACTTTTTGAGTCACCGGATGAATTTCGTGGAAGTTGACCAAAATCGATTGTTGTATTACATACATAATACATGATAATTTTGCTGTTAAAAAGATTCGTTAGCCTTGGATACCGCATAATTTGACAATCGCTCGAAATAAAGCTCGTGTCGATTGGTATTAAGAATTACTGACGAAATTCAATTGTGGTGCCTCGAAACCCATACAGGAAACCCCAGAGTTGACAAAGGGGCCAAGCCTGAGCCAAGCTTGTGCCCTTGGAACTTTCCTCTAGGGGAAGACGTCTATAAGATTGTGACAGGCAACTAAATCCGAAACTAAACAACAATCGACTGTATGGATCTTTCAAGACGAAATGAATTCAATAAAATTTATTCGCCACGAAGCAAGAAACAAATGGTCGCGTGTTTTTTCAAAATAACTGCATATACCTCAGCGTTCCATAAAAGTAACATATATAAAGGTCAATTTTGAATGGAACCCAAACATTTATTTGCCAGAAGTGTTCGAAAAAAAAAAACAGGGAACCTTCATATCAATTTTTAGTTATTATTTAGTGCAAATTTTTTATTTAGTTTTAGAAAATGCAACTTCCAGTGCAATTATTTTTAAACAATATTGCTGTAAACTATATTATATCGATTTTGAAATTGCCTTATTGCTGCTATAAAATCTACAAATAAAAGACTTTCTACCTGAATCGGCGTATAACGAGATACCGCCCTTATTCTAATAATTAGACAGGGAATACATTTCATGAAACTAATAAAGCATAAAAGGGTTGAGTTTTATTAATGAGCGCCATTATGTTTTTGATTGATTTTTATGAGATTTTAGTGCGTTTGGGAGGTGTTAATTAACCGAAGGTATTATTCAAAGTCTTTAAATTTTACTCAAATCTACTTTTTTTATATATCAACAACTACGAAACGTGTTTTATAGGTATTATATTTCAAAATAAGGGTAGAGTATCTGCCCACTCTTTTGAGATAAATTCGAACACCGGAAGAGCGATATAACAACCCTTAAAGGGTTTTTTCCAAAGTATAATAATTTCCTCCTTTTATACGCGACAGTTGTGAGTATCATGGTATAAATCATGGAGTTTTTTTGTTAATTTTTTAATGAATACCTATTCAATATCTTAAATATAGTAGCCTAAAAAAAGTTTTTGTAAAAAAATTACCTTCAGGTAAGTTAATAGTTTCAATTTATATGTAAGAAAAGAGAAAGCGAGTTTTAGTTTTTTACCATTTTAATCCATTTTCTCATTAGAAAGTTCGTTTTCTGGTATTACATCAGAAATGACAGGCAAATAATCATCAAAACACATTATCAAAATAAATATCATTTCCGTTGATTTTACAGAGAAAAAAAAACATATTTAAAAGCACCAACAATTTTATTATCCACTTCAGCTTTCAAATAACTTCACTGTCGACGATAACCTCTTCCATGGAGCAAAATTTTTGTATAATCGAGCATCCCGCTATCCTCTTGAGGTACAAGTACAGGAACGAGTCGCTGGAGGCCAGATGTGGCAAATACGGTGGATTCAGAAGCAATTCTAAGCGCAATTCATGTAATTTTCCCAACGTTTTTTGTTGATTTACATCATGATGCATTATCTTGATGAAGAAGTAATTTCTTCTTTTTCAAATAGTGGCGTTTTTTGGCGATTAGGTACATTCTTGAAATACTTCAATAACGCTACGTTTATTATACCATGTACATCTAGAAATACTGATGCCATAACCTTGCCAGACGATTTTTACATCTTTTGACGCTTTTCAGTTGGTTCGCCATGGACAATCCAATTTGACTACGGTAAGACATTAAAAAGCCATCTTCCTTCCCTTGTTATTTGTCCAAGCAAAAATTCGGGTTAGTTACGACTCAACAGCTTCAAACGGGGCTCAGAATCATGAATCCGTTGATTTTGGTTGATTATGAGCTGATGTTTTCGACAGTGACATCCTGTTTGGGGCGTCCAGTGCAACCTCTCCATTTGTGACACAAATAATTTTGTTATCTCTTCCTACATACACTGAGTATGTTATTTTATTTCTGTAGAATTGAATTAGGAATCAATATTTCTCACATTTTTCGTTACAAAGTTTTGAGAAGAGTATATGAATATCTGTGGAACTGTAGTAAATTAAATCACAATACTAATAATAATGTGTTGAAAATATTTTAATTCAATAAAACAATATAAATTATTATCATTCAGCTTAATTTCTTCTGTAATTTGTTATTGACTCATTATGTGTGCTTATTTTGCCTCGTTTAAACTTAGCAAACCACTTCTCATCGAATGATTTTCCTCGGGAAAAGTCCCAATAACTTTCATCAAGTCAAATCTTGGCTTAAGCCAAAAAGCAATACAAGAAATTCGGTTTTATCCATTTTGGAAAATATAACACATTGAAGTGTGGCGCCATGTATGAGGTGCAAAGTACAAAATTTTACAGATCTCTGTAAAGAAATTCGCTTGAGGCGCCATCTGTTCCAGACTTATGGAAACTACGATTAATAACAACAATCAACGTTGATGATCAGTTTATTATTGATTATTTGATGATTAAATAATAACTATCGTATCATTTAAGCTGGACTAAATTACACCCAGACACTTACTTTTTATATATTAAAATTGATGTGAATATTTTCCCAAAGCTAAACTTTTTCGATGCATCATTCTGAAGCATGTCCCAGGTTTGATCATTATTTAGGAAAGGTTTTTCTTTGGTGATTTCGTCTCTGAACATTTTAAGTGAAGTTTTTTTCTGCCACGCTTTCCAGTACTATGTGGAGACGTGGGAGATTTATAATCACTTCTGTGCAGTTATTGGGCATGATTCCATGGCCCCCCACATAAGCAAGTCAGTATTTGTACATTTGAGAGATTATTTCTCGTGGCATTCGGACTAGTTCTAGTTAAATTCAATACATGCGGCACCGTCCGCTGAAACACACATTATATAACTACTTAAAACTATTGAATACTTTTCTTCTCGACCACCAAATTAATTAACACCCTTTCTGATGCCGCAAAGCTGATACCCCGGCTTGTCTTAATGGCTACCTAATGTCTGCTCTGCTAATTTTTGTTTGATCTTTCTAACCGTTCGTAATATGTGCCATAAATTGAAGCGAATATTTTTCAGCAAAATTTATAACTTATTTTAGAGTGGGCGGCACTTGAGGCGCTATCATAAGTTACGGTTGATTTCACTAATAGTAGAGGGTAACTAGCCCACTGGCTGTAATTATAGGAAGGGAAATAATTCCTTCGAACCAAAATTCCTGATTTTAATTTCAAAATTTGGGAAATTAAAACAGTGAAAAAGTGTTTGTTATAATTTTATATTTACTAAAATACGAAATTTTCAAATTTCGAACTTTATGTTCAATAAAGGAAATCATTCTCATCATCAGATTATTTATCAGATCATTTGCTTTTGATGATAAGTACTAGAATCAAACAAGAAGAGTTATAACGTGAAGAGATTCCTTGTATACAGTAACTTTCTTTCCTATTTCTGGAGACGAAATCTGGAAACTTATGGTCTGATATTTTGAAGATTACGAAAATCCCTGTTATGTCATTCAATGAGAGTTAAAGGAAGATCCTTTAATTGCGAGGAATATAATGTTTTTCAAAGAGACGGCAATCACATTAAATGAAATTGTTTCGTCACTTCAATGCCCCTAGAGGTTTGAGAAAAAACTCAATGTTGTAATAAATAATATTGATTTAAGAGAAACTTGTATCTAATACTAAGTAAAAATGTGTTTTTATATTTCAAAATAACAGTTTACCAAACGTATTATCCACAGTATCGATGATGTTTTTTTATAGGATCGAAAAATGATTAATATCTTTTTAAACGTCTCGAAAGTTTATTTATTCTAAATAACAATTTTTGGTTGTGTTCTTGATATTACAGTTCCAATTCAAATATATAGTCACCCACCCTTTTTTTGGGGTAAAATCTGTTAAGACAACTATATGTTCGTATAATGTATTCTGTCATAATTATCATAAAGACCTTTTGTCAGCAGTTATAAAGTGATTTAGTTTGAACAACTTAATTCCAAAAAAATATACCTAATATGCATCAAAGGCGGAACGCAACGTTTAAATCGAGATTAACTAATATTTAATGCATAATTCATAATATGAGAAAAGAAATATTTGTTTATTAAATGAGGGTTGATTGTATTGGACGGTTAAATAAATACAATTTGGGGGATGGTTTCTATGCCGCAAAGGAATTAAATAGATATGATGTTTTTATGAATTTTGACCTGATGACACAACTTAATGGCCATCAAAGATTCACTTCACAGAGTATGGAGTTCGTTCAACCAACAACAATAATTCCTAGAGTTTCCGCAATCGTATGAAACGTCATTTATTTTTGACCTAAAAGGGCATCTCGAGCAATTTTTGCTTCTAAGTCATGTTGAAAACGTTTGAAGCAATCAAAAATACGTTATACATATAAGTTTCAGTAACAGTTTTTCCAAATTTCACGTGAAATTTTAATCGTTGCTTTTGTTACCAGTGAAACAAATATTTCGTTACGGCTATACTGATTTGTTTACTGTAGCGAGCGTTCATAAGAAAAGTTTTCAGGTGGCTGCTATTGGTTGTTGGTAATCAGTGCATGAACACCTAAACTAATCAATAAACGGAATACGTATTAATTTAAATTATTCGCAAAATTGATTTCCGACTCTTGAATAATTTTCACCATGACTTTGGCCGTAAAAATTCATAAATAGTTTGAACAAAATGTTTCACAAAATGACTCAGAGATGCCTACATCAATTGAGAGACCATACAGTGCTTAAAAAATGAGAAGGAAGATTATGACGACTGTCTTTTGAAAAATGAAAGCTATGATAAAATTGATGCAACAACGTTAGAAGATCAGTTCAAAACAGACGCAGAGGAAAGTAATGTGTTCAAAATTGTGTTTTTGCAAGGCTATAGCCGACTTCACACTCCTTAAATCATTCAAATGTGAGCTAATCCTTTTTCCAGCCAGTAAATTTAAAATAAGGATATTCTTGTCTTTTGGAACTCACAATAAACAATGAAAGCTAAAAAGACTACGAGGAAAACCCTGTATTTGATGATTAGTAAACCAATGGCCTAACCTAACCTAACCAATGATATAATAAGGACTTGGGAGACACACATAACTGACAGAATACAGCGTAATAGAGACATCAAGCCCACCATACTGTATAATGGAGCTATCTGGTAGACGAATGGCTCCAGAATGGTAGACTTGCTGCAACAACAACCGACATAATGTGCTCTAGACTAGTGCTGAAGCATAAAAAAGTCTTACATGAATTGGTGAGTAAGGTCTAGCACAACCCTGGTTTGTCGAGAATTGAGAGCAACGATGAGGTTAATTCGCTAACCAGACTGGGATCAATGAACCCCCTTTTTTGGGCTAGCCAAGTTAAATTGCTGTGAAGTTTGCTTGAAAGACAGTTTCTACGTAGATCGATGAAATCACCTGGAATGAGACAATCGACTAACTAACCAATGAACTGCTCTTGGTGACTGATCTGAACTTCGCTGACCATCTGGTAAAGTAACAAACTGCAGAGTACTTCATCAGTAAATGCCCACATGGTTACAATTTACTCAGTGACGTTAATGTTTAAAACCCAGGTGTCTAATTAACTTTTCCAAGGACGTGGGACTTTTTTATTGGGACACGACGGATTCATCAGGAGGTGCGTTATAATTGCTCACTGTCATAATTTTGATCTATGAAATAAATCGTAGGTAACAGAATTTTGTGACAAAAGAAGTTCAAAGTTGGTTCATTTATAGATATTTCAATTTATTTGATGAATATGTAGAAAATTTAATGTTCAGACTTTTTTCGTGTTCTGAATAAGATTAGTCCTCATTAGATTATTCAAAATAAATGTTATTCTGATATAATGAATATGAATACAATATTCCTCATATTAAACAATCGAAACAATCGATGGATTCTATAGTTTAGACTCACTCTGTATAGTCGATGTCTGGTGAGTTAGTATTAAAACAAATACCAAAAAAATCTTGTGTTAAATTTTCACACATCCTGTACAATATTTGCTTTATTCTTCCACTATCAGATATTAGCCCCTGGGAAAGTAATCATAGGTCCCCGCCTACAATTTGATGACTTCATTATCCAAAATAAAACTACAAACGGGATTCAACCTTATTGGTTGGAGTTTGAACAATTTCGTTAAACCAAGGATGGACGATTAATTCTTATTTATTTTCATTTCGCGCAAATTATGGGGTCTGCCTTTGTTTACCAAAGTTTTTTATTTTTTATTTCAAGATAATATATTATGCTGATCAATGTTGTGGTAGGAGTTTTCGGAAACTAATCAGCTCCTTCCGGATGTTTAACTTATTTCTCAGTCAATATGAAGAAGATGGAAACGATTTGTTTTCTATTTAATAAATTATTAACTTTTTTTAAATTATTTACAAGGTGTCTATTATCAATTTATGAATTTACCACTAATTAAAAAGAATATGTACAGCCACGAGTGTAGGCTGATATTCAATTGAATTACAAAAATGCTACAAGGAGGAAGTGATGAAATATCAAATGGTAACACAGATATAAATATTATAAATGTTGGTAAGGATGTTTGGATATTTGTTACTTAATCACGCGTAAACGGCTAAACAGATTTTAATGAAATTTTGCATACATATAGAATACGTTTGCTTACTACTCGCCGTTTATAATTTTTCCCTTTTCAAGATGATCAATGAGAATTATCCCACGCGCACTCCAAAAAAACGACGCCATGACCTTTCCTGCAGATGAAACGGTGTTTGCCGGTTAGGTTGAAGCCTAATCTTTGAAGCCGGTTGTCCCTTTTCAGTCCATTGTTTTGATTGTATGTATGTATTTATTTCGAGTATGAAGTGATGAAAAGGTGCAAAAATACGGCTGTATTTCTGTAAAACATTGCTAAACACTCGAAACACGGCACCCATCTTGCGCACAGCTTTCTCATGGCAAAATTTTCAGTTAATATGCCTACTATGTCTGCTAGCTCGCGAACTTCCAATCGACGATCATTTCTAGTACCGCTTTGTGAAATTTCCTCAACATTTCTGGAGTCTTTACCTCATTGGATCGACCACTGAGATGCTGGTCTTCGCAGATCGTACGGCCTCGTTTAAACTCTTCTACTCAATATTTTACTGTTTATAACGAAGCAGCAGTCTCATCCAGAGTACAATCAAGTTCAGCTTTTCACGTTGGTAGTGCTAATGGTTGATGGCTGTCAAACAAATACTTAACAACGTAGCGTCTTCAAACTTGCTGTTTAGATTGTGTATTTTCTAATACAGTGGTACTACTACCATCTCCATATTAGACCAAGTACTTCTGGGACCATCCTCAAATGGTAAAATGATCCTGTTAGATATTCTGCTATATATTGTTCTTCAATTGAACGTTTCGTGTTATCTATAAACTGTTTAACGTATTTGGTTGGAAAAACTTAAAAGAAATCTAATAATATTAAATATTAATATTAAATCGCGAGAGGAAACGCTGGTTAAGAATGAAACTTTTGTTCAATCGTAAAGTCAAAGGTGTCCCAATGCGTCTTCATCTTAAACTCCGGGTCTGTCTCATTGAAAGCACAAATATATTGTTATTAAAGTCTAATTAGAACATTGCCTGTTGTTGAATGTTATGGTACCGTAGAACAAAAAACGTTTCGAGAAAACATGTCGCAAGTGAATATTGAATATTTAAGAGGATAAATTTCGTGCTGGAAAAAAAATTCACGTTGTGGTATAAAAAATATTGAAGTATTTTCGAGAACATTACACGTGCTTGTTGCGGTTTCTTTTACCTTGGTTCCATTCACCATATACCTATATAATTATTTTAGGTACGTATCAATATTATTTCGAAAAAGTACAATAGTGAATAACCCTTCCTGGTATAGCCCAGAAAATGACTTATAAACATACACTTCGAGGATCTAATTACTAAGACATTCAAAAAATACAATAAAATCCCATTTTCATCATAACTTAAAGTACATAATAATATCGATGTACTTCTTTCAGATACAATAATAAGCGGTCATGAGGATCTCTATTGAATACCTCTAATCACTACCTGTTTCTTTCACTATAGTGTGTATTTTTTTTTTCTTTAAAACTCCTTTCATGCCATAACCTTCTTCAACACGTTAAATGGTAGAAGGAATATATAGAATTTACTCTATCTAAAAGAAATGAATTATTAGAAGGACGGTTTAAAAAAAACAGCCACAATAATGGATTTCAAAATACTTTCAAGGATTGGAGTATTGCCATATCTTATAGCGCGACAGAAATTTCACAATAAAGAAATACTAGCGGCAAAAATGGTTAGGTTAGGTTAGGTTAGGTTAGGAATGTGTCAGGAATAGAGAATATTTTAATAACTCATCAGAAGAAGAAGAAGATAGATGGCGTTAGTTACGCCGTTTGCATTAATGCTTGAGTCATGCAGAAAAGGTGCCAGGAATAAAGAATATTTTAATAACTCATAAGAAGAAGATAGATGGCGGTAGCTACGTCGTTTGCTTTAATGCATAAGTTAGGAATGAAGAATATTTCAATAACTCATAAGGAGAAGAAGAAAATAGGTGGCGTTAGCTACGCCGTTTGCGTTAATGCTTGAGTCAACACCACTTAAGCATCTCATTTTCAAACAAACTTGAGTAACATTCCGATATAAAAGGGTGGTTATTTTTCTCGAAAATTAAAACTGTAATATTAATCATAACACATTCTTATTTTCTCAGACTCAGCTTGTTGAGGAAGGATAGTTTGATTTTTTCTACTCAATAATTATATTCTTTCCTTGAACATTAATTACAAGAACTGCTAATTTGACCAGAAAAGTGGTTAAATATTTAATAGGACCAAAGTCAAAACAATCTGGCACGGCTATGAACGACTCTATGTTCCCTAACCTAACCAAAAGAATTGACAAACGTTTCAATGATTCGAGAATGATTTCAGATTCTTTTTTGAACATTCAACACAATTTCGATTAATCTGTAGAAACGAGAAATTATTTCAATCAAGTAAAAAAGTAATATTCTCATAATAAAAATACAAAAAGTATAAAAATTCATAAATTGTAATCGTTTTTTTGCGAAAACCCACCTCTGGTTAACGCTAGACCTAATAAATGGATTGCCACATTCAATGACAAAAATAGGAGTAGCACACCATGTAATTGAATGATCAAAGATTCCTTCTGATTAAACGTAAATTTATTAATAGTTTTCAACAGACTATGATCGGAGGAAAATGCGATACAGCAAACAGTCCAGATATGTAGAAGTCATCATGGACAACAAACTTTCCCTTAGGTTCATCTGGAAACAAGATACTTGTGGCTTAATACAATAAAAGTGGCTGCTATATTGACTAATTCGAGACATTTGTAGCCTCAAATGAGAGTTGGTAAGAAATATTAGGCAATTAGGTCAACACCATCAATTGGATTAGGCGCACTCTTAGAAAATTGGGTCTCTGAAAAAAAGCATAAAATGAACGCGACCATGACGCTGGTTCGCTAGTAAACATAACCTCAAAAGTACTTGTATGTAAAGGTGATAAAGAAAGTGTTCGATCATGGTCAATTTTGAATTTTGTGACATATTATATTATTACTTTGATGTATGAAATTTGTAGAAAAATATATATAAACCAAAGGCGAGACCCCTAAATTTGATAGGAAATACCTGCAGTTACTGTACTACAACATATCTTGAAATGAAAGATATAGATCCAAACGAATTTTTTTAAACATACCCGGGTGAATCTATAAGATCTATATGATCAACTGTTGAACTCATTGAAGAGAGATTTAACAAAGCCTTCAATAGCAAAACCTTCACATTTTGAGTATTGATTAGATAAGGAAGTCACCAGGTTTTGTCATGGATTTTTCAAATGGGGAAATCTACTAGTAGAGAAGTTATTTGCTTTGAAATGCCAAATTTAATTTTCTTTATAACAGTCTAGTCATTTTTTGAGTTATTTAATTCATAATTATTAAATTACCATGTGCAACTACAAGCTACACTAGGAAAATGAGGTTATGTTATTACTTTCAGCGAAGTTTAGCGCATAAAAAGCAGAAAGTTAACTGTATATCGCTTCAAGACTACCAAGACTACAGAATCCAACGGACTATCCACTCGAGATGAATTTCAATTTCAAGCTTCCTAGCAGGCAGTAATGAAGGAATAAAATAGTGGGCAGCCTACTACACGGATAGATCAAAATAAAAAGAGCTGGTCGAAGCACAAGTCTATTAGGGCAGAGGGAGTTGATTGCACACATTTCACCTAGTAAGGTGGAGAGAACTAATGAGTTGATACTGGTAGAGTTAAAAGACATAATTATACATGAAGAAAGTGTTGCAATATTTTGGACACGGAACTAGAAAAAGACATGACAATATACATAGGGACAATAGGGCTATAGTGATGAGAAAAATGTAGAGGCCGATCGCTAATGAAATGGCCTGATGAACAAGTCACAGACCAGCCGTTTCACTTATCGTTACGCTAGACTGAACATCAAGAAATATGGAAGGGGTTAATAAAAAAACGATTAAAGACATTCCAAAGCGATCACGACTCTCATGACTGAGATAACAAGCAGAAAGAGAGAAAGGAGGAGGTACGTTTTTGTTTAGCAAACCAAGCTACTTATCACACGCACCATGGTCCAGCTTGCTCCTCGGGATAATAACTAATTAGTGTGTAGATCTGCTAAGAATTGCTGATTATGGAATGCTACAAGGCATTCATTGAGCTAGCTGTCGAAAAGTGCGGTGACGCTTCTCTGGATCCTTGGATATAAGTGGCAATGAAATTACTAACGAACCTTGGAACCACACAAATGCTGACTGTTCGAACCTTGTAAAGTGAATCTCTTACAAAAACAAAGAGGCACTGCTCAGATGATACGGCTACTTTCTGAACGTCTGCAAAGAGAAGTCATTTCGAGCAGAAACTCTTGTTGTGTGTCTAGGAAATTATGAAGATTTAGTCTACTTCTGAATCATTCCAGATACAAAGTATCTGAAGGATTAGGTAGGCTCATGCCATGTAATAAACGTGCACACTGTGTACAATTTAATATTACAGCCTTCTGAACGTCAGGAAAGAGAAGTCATTTCGAGCAGATACTTTTGTTGTGCGCCCAAGTGAATCTCTTACTCGCGGATTTAGGATCACTTTAAGCGATGAGTGGAAGATAAAAACAAAGAGGCACTGCTGCGATGGTACGGTTACGTATAAGCTAAAACTTCCATTGAAGGAAGAAACTCCCCAGACTGGGTAGAAAATATGCGGTAAACTTAATCACTGTGTTATAACTATCCTACACCTTAGGAATAGTCTTATTCTAGAGGGTCTTCATGAGAATAAAGACTAATCCAGGTAATTAAGGTCTGACATAGTAATAGTTTCACCAAATATACAGCGAAAACAAAGAAAAAAGGTCAATTATGTAATATGCTTGAAAATGACGTATAAGTAAACTCCGTAGCATTGAAACAATGGATAATAACTTATATTATAGTCATACATGATTTAATGAATAAATTATAGTTGAAAACATCGAAATTTTTTCTTTTACAGTTAATCGTTTGAAAAAATTTTTAATACTATGCATATTTTTATTGTTATGGTCTCTGTTACCTCACAGGTAAACTAAAGTAATCTAAAGTCGAAAGAGAAAATGAGTATTCGGTAACCTTATAATAGGAATAAAATTGATGTGACAGGTAGGGATATTCTACGCCTGAATTCTCATAGTGGCTGACACTTGCTCAGGTTGTTCCTAGAAAACGAAAAGAATACTTCGCAGAACATGATGAATATGACATGTAACTACGTAATTGGATTGGAGATAATAGTGTCCTCGAATTGGAAATGTAACAAATAATCGTATTCAGGTCCTTTCTTTTATGTTATAGAGGACGACAGATTGTTTCTATTTCCGGTACATTTATGTATTGTTTATAATAAAGATCAATAATTTGTTATAATACTATGTTCTAGATATTTATTAATATAAGATGAATATTGAATATAGAATACATTGTAATGAATATGAAACTAGTACAAATGAAACTGAAAGGGAAAACAACTTGAACAAGTAAAAATATACAGATACCAAAGTGTTATAACAGCGCAAAATAAAAGAAAAACTGATTAAATTATTTATTCTAACGAAGAGTATTGATGCCTACCCTGCCTCACATGGGTATTGAGTTTATTAGTCCCTATAATGGAATGAAAATTTGATTCCTAAGATGAAATACGATTTGTAACATTTAGAGAACATTGAAGATAAAACTAGAGGCACTGTTGATATAGTTTGGACACACAAATGCCGAACATTTGAATCTAAAATAATAGAATCATAGAGAAATAAGTAAATGATGAGTAAATAATGTAAAATAATCAGCCAAGTTAAAGGGGATGAAAAACAAACGACATAACTCCAAAAGGAACCATACAGCATCACTAGGAATAAGTGAAAAAAATGATTATTTCCGTCTGTTCGAATCGAGATTTACCTCAAATAAATTATACAAAGAAACTTCTAGATTTCTCTCACTATATTCTACAGAGGGTGTTACGTAAGTAAAATTCACACAGCTCAATTTAAACATGACGTAATTTATCAGACTAGTCCCTAATTCTATAAAAAGTGGAATTGGAGGAAAAGATAGAGTTAATGATCGAGAAACCCCCGGATGTGGCAAATAAGTGGTTATTCAAAGAACAAATAGCAGAACCAGTCGCAAAGAGCGGTCAATTCGAATAGAAACTCTTATTGTATGTCTAGGAAATTACGGAGATTTAGTCTACTTCAAAATCATTCCAGATACAAAGTATCTAAAGGGTTAGGTCATATAATAAACGTGCACAGTGTGTGGAAAGAATCTAATATCACGTATCCACGCACGCCTTTGGCACACTATTTTCAGTGTTTGTGAATGGAATAGGGTAAACACATAAATTGACCCCAACCCGGGTGGTACTTCCTGCACTTGTTAAAAAGAAAGAGTTTTACAATGAAATCAATGCTAACTAAGTGCTTTAAATATTCGTTGGGTCACTCTGTAGTCCCTGTGCATACCTAATGAGGTTTTATTACTCTATACGTTTCTAAAATAAACTATAGTGGAAATAATAGGTTATTTCTACGATCTGTGTTGCCGAAAATAATGTAGATATGCTTAAAGAAAACCATTTTTTTTCGTGAACGTAGAAAAAATATAGTATGCAATAAACACTTACTTTTTGCACTTGTTGCATAGATAACTATTTTGACTACTCTTCACTTTAAATACGTCAAATAAATAAAGGAGATTCTTTTCAGAATTGAAGGAATTCTAATCATACAACATAAATATTTTCGATTATAGAAGGCTTAATATCAAGTCTTGACAGTATGTATTTGTGAGCAAAATATTCATTTCCACGTGAAAATTATCGTGCTTATTTTAAGTGATTATTTTGGCTAAAATGATCAGAATAGGAAGATCAGAATCAGAAGATACTTTAATTTTAAATAAGTGTTTCAAGTTATAGAATGATTTGAGGGTGATTAAGTACCTACAAAGTCAAATCAAAATTGCAAAAAACGATTCAAGGGAAACGAAATAATTTGATAAATATTACCATATAGAGAGAGAATTTTTAACTAAAATTTCAAGTTACTTAATCGAAGACTCTATTTGTGCTATGAAACACTCGGTGTTCCATTTGAAAGAAGATAAAAAAAGATCAGTTCAAGTTCCCTTGTATCTGATATATAAAAAGAAAATTATTACAATTTAATCGAAAAAAAAAAATAATTTTTTCTTCCACGTTTAATGAGATACACAACTTTGATTTTCACTTAATAATTAATATCTCAAACCTTCAAACAATTGTTATGAATCCCAATCAGGTATAAGTAGTATGCATTTGAAAACCAGCAAAACTTATACCGTTTAAAAACATCCACCAATTTTCTCAATAACATTTTTGGATATTTATATATTCCCGTTGTAAATTTGGTCTATAAATATTTCCAATTCGTTCTATATAAGCCATATAGATGGATTTGTTTTTGTAGTCACCCTGTAGGAGTATCAAGTTGAATTTGTTGTTTACCTAAACGGATCATAATTAGTTTAGGTCTAAACCGATTAGCGATAAGTAATAATAGGTTAGCAATAATTTGAAAATTGGTTATTGAACGATATAAAGAACCTTTGGTGATGATAGAGGCGTCTTTAGCGGACACCTGATACCGTAACGGCATTAAATCTCGACAAAGCTTCTTTTTTAATTCGGCCGCAGCTTATCTAGAATCTCTAGACTATATTTTTTTCATTAAATTCATTCATTTTACAAGCATTAGTTGTGTTGAAATATTACGGGGCTTCTTGGCCATTTTCGATTTTTATTTTCAATATTTCACAATTCCATTTTATCTATGAATTTATTTTTCAATTTCTTTTGTTATTGATGTTGTTAGACAATTCTTCATGGTCCTTTATTGCAGATACACACTAGTCTTTTCACCTGGCCAAGATGTCGCTTCGACTGTTGCTTGAGTTCTCTCTGTTCTTTAGATTAGATACTATTGTCCTTAATCATGGTGTACATCCATTGCACTTTAGGAGAAGCCCACTTTTTGCTGCTTTTCTTTTGCACATCATGGTGCGCGGTGCGGTGGTTATACTGGACGATGAATTCTATGAATAAAAATCAATATTCAAGAGCTTCAGATAACCAAAAAAGGATGTTAAATAAGCTACAAAAATGCTAACGATTGAGAAACGAAGCGTGGTTGTAGCGAATAGTGTAGTAGAAAAAACAAATAAATCATTTGGTAAAAACTAATTGGAATTATACTATAAGTGTTTTATATTGAAAAATATATACTTTGAAAATTCATTTAGTGGAAAAACCTCGTTTTTATTTTCTAATTTCCTGTACTGTCATTGTCACTTCGATTTGAAGGTGTCTCTATTTTTTTATTATTGCATATATATTTGAAAAATTATATGCATTTCGGTTTATACTGGACGGTCATCCTATCGGATACACTTGTTTTGTGGCTTCTTCGGTTGACTTCCTTTATTAATTAAATACTTTATGGTATAGCCATTTATCAATGCAATTTAATATAACAGGGGCATAAAACGGATGTAAACCGCCACCCCTTAATATCTTTGCACACTTTAATTTTACGGCAATGAAAACTGATACCATATAGAACTACCAGATTAAGAAAAATTAACTTTTATAGCAAAGAAAAGAAACTAGAAGCTATTTTTAATACATATGATTTTAGAGTAATCAAATTTTTATCGGGTTGTAGGTAAATATACGAAAATTTGATACACCCAATACATAAAAATGTGTTTAATTTCATGAATTACTCAATTTTTTGGAGTTTTCTTGTTTCAGTTTTTTCATTCTCAATGTTTTCTATCTGTCAAACTTCCTTTTCACGTTCTATATAATGTTTGTTCTGTTAAAGTTAATGATGAGTCCCATCAATCCATGATACTACTGAGAAGGTTTCCATATTGTGGTAACACAATAGGCTTTAGGCTTTCAACTGAACTACGATCAATTTAGATCAAGTTTACTTGTACCAACCTAACCCAACTTTGAGTCAATTCAATTATTAATGGGAAAAAATTAGTTTGATTGTGTTGAATGCTGTATGCTGGCTGGTCAAGTACTTCTTCTTCATCATCGTACGTTAGGACTTAGTCCTGTGTTTGCATCAATGGTTGCCTAGCTGCAATTGGGATGACGAAGACCAGCTTTCATATAATCTTGTAGGTAATCGTCCTGGTGGTCGAGATGTATTCGGTTTTACTTCCTTTGTAATCTTTGCATCCCGGATCTCCCTTATTTTATAATTTCTCTTCTGGTCAAATAAGTGTGTCCCGCTCTGGTATGAATCGCGTATATCATTACTGGTCTAACACAGATCTTGTATATTCTGACTTTGCTCTTGGTAGTCATATATTTATTTCGCCAAATTACCCTGATATTAATAATACCGGCTTTGTTGCTTGAGGTTCCACTTCATTCTTTAGATTTCTTTTAGAATAACATCACTTGTTCTACAATCTGGTCGTATATTGCGAGTCTACATCTTCTCCATACTCTGGATACTGTAGAAGATTTGGTTTTCTTCAGGAATATTTGAATGTTAGAAGCTTTCTCTATTTGTTCAAACCTGTACAGTAGCCTTCGTCTTCTTAGATGATCACTGCACTATTTCTTCCTTTCCCATCCGGTATCCTCTTCCAGCTTGCTTTATCTCGTTTATGATCTCATCCATTATGATGCTGAACGAGATCGGGCTGAGGCTGTCACAGGTATTCTACTGCTCAGTTTATTTTCCATTCTGAAATATGTGTTATCATCGGTGTTAAGGTCTTCGGTTACTTTTATCATGTTGGGGTGAATCTTCCTTTTCTTCAGTAGAGTTATATCCCTTATCAAATACTTGGTCTAGTACTTATCTCTAGAAATTATCCAGTTATATCCTTTTTTGCTCCAACGTGAGACCAAGAACTTTCGTGAGCAAAAGTTTAACAAAAAACTTTCCAATCTCCAAAATCATGTATCTCGTTTCAATTTTCGAAGCCGCAATGGAAAGTTTATCGCTCACTCGGCTGATGTTTACTCTTTGGAGTGTAACACCCAATTTCCGTTCCATCATTGTTCATAATAACTTTTTTTAAAATTCTTCTCCACAAGTTTCGATTCTGGATTTTTGCATTCCAATTGGGTTCTACCTTTCCGGTATCTTCCAACACAGGATCTAATAATCTTCCTTTGGTGCACCAATTCTTTTTTTACCTACTTTTCCTTCAATGACCCACATTTATTGTATTTGTATTTGTATTTGTATTTTTTTAGATAGCCCCAACAGTCTCGCTATTTGGGGTTTTATATTCTTGGTAAATCATTTTTCAGAAAATCCTCCATTTGTTTCCATTCCTTCACAGATTTTCCTCGACACCTTTATTTCCCATTTTCCCTTCCGCCTTTATTAAAGTCTTGATTTTTCATCAGTTCAAATCAGTTTAAACTAAGAGGAAATTTGTATTTAAGCTAACCTTGTTTGTATTGCTTTCTTTCTTATTTTATCTATTTAGTACCTATCAAATAACTATTTAGTAAATTCTCCCATTGAGCAGGTATACACACCGGAAACTGAGGCAGATTTTATTATGTTTAAATGGGTATTTTTACAGTAAGATTCTCATCATTTAAATTTGCTTTTATTTCATCCCCAAAAATGACACCTCAACACCTGCCCCACAAAATGTGCATAAATCAACTCGAAATCATCACTTCTATTCTGCTTTGTTTGTATTTGGTAGAGGGTGATCCGTGAAACGATATCATCAAAATATTTTAATCAGAAAAGTACCGGATATAAAACGAGATTTATCCTTTCTTTAATTACTATCTTAATTTTCTAAAATAGGAGCAATGTTCAGGCAAGAATCTCAATAAAAGTAAAAAGAGAAGATGCGAGAAACTACGTCGAAACTACGACTGATCTAAATTAGCGAGACGAAATAAGGAACATTGAAAAAACCAAAGGACTAAATCCTTACGGTAGGAGACCGAGATTCTAACTCAGGTTAGATGAGGTAATTGGAACATTTGAGCAAAAATTATTGTACTGGAGCCAAAGATAATAATACATTTGATTGTCTAGAATCGTGAGTGGTTGTTGATGTATCACAAATGAAATTTAAATAAACTTTAAAATGTCATCTCAAGCATATTTTGTTAAATCTCTCCGTTGTATCAAAATATGTAAAGAATTTATGAACAGCTCAATAGGCACTAGAGGAACAAGGTTTGAAGTTGCTGTACTTCTGTTTTTATTAATTCTAAATCTTCTCTACTTGCTTCTAATCCATTTTTTCCGTAGACGCCCTATTTTCCTTTTCTCTCCTTCTCCCCTTTATAAGGATCTTCTCGCCCAATGTCGAAATAAAGTCATGAAGACATCTCTCAAATATAAAAGTTTTGTCTAAGATTAGATGTAGATCAGGGATTACCTCGAACTACAACTAAAAGGTATATTGTGCCTCAATACGTAAACAATTTTTGATTCCAGTATCCAGCTGGCTTCTAGAAGGTACCAAGCAGCCCTTTTTTATATTTGAAAAGTCGGGAAAATTCGACTCCCCAGAGAAAAGTTTTTCCTAGATCTAATCTCATAATTTGCCACAATTTATTCTGAATTAAACTGTTTGTCATTGAACTGGACAATTTCCAAAGTTGTATTCCATTTGTTTTTTTTTTAAGATGATACTACAGTTATTGATTTTGTTAAAAAATTGGCTTTTGTTAGTTTATTTTGGCTACAAATATATATATTATAACTTCAATGTTATCAAAAATTAACATTCTGTCCTAAATTGGTAAAAAATGGCCTTTCTTAGTTCAATTATATAACTTTTTTGAATTAAATGTTGTCATAAGCTCAAAATTAAATTCTAATTTGGTCGGAAATTAGTTTTCTAATGGAAAAAGACTTTTCATAGTTGAATTTGGCCCAGTATAGTTTTCCTCAGTCTCAATAAAGACTTTCCTAAATTGAATTTGTTAAACATTGGTTTTCGATTCCCAAAATTGGTCTATCGCGGTGAATTTGGTTTTAGATTGATTCATAAAACATAAAAATTTCCTCAACCGATCCAAAAAGATCCCAACGAACCTCTTCCACTCTTTTCTTCTCACAGAAAGGTTAATAAAAGGCATCCGCTCCATTTTTCCAGCGAGAATATTAGACCCATAATTTCCCTCAATTCTACGAGACTTAATGGAGAAGAAGAAAATTTTGTTTTCAACAAACATTATAAATAAAAGAAAAAACATGATGTTGTTCGAAAAAATATGATTTTTATCGTACCTTTCCTTTAATTTATAGCATAAATCATAAATTCAGAACCCGAGATTCTCACATTTAAGAAATGGTTCCAGAAGTACCTGGCACAACAAAAAAATTTTTTGGAAGAATATATTTATTTTTCAAAGTAATCTCCTTTCAGCTCCATACACTTTCCATAAGATGTTCAATAAGTTCGATACCCTTTTTATAATAAGAAATAAGAAAGTTCTTCAAAATATTTATTAACTGCCAACATCAATTCTTCATTTTTGGAAAATTTTTGTCAACCGAACCATTTGTGCAAGTCTGAGAACAAAAAATAATCCGAGGGACTAAATCTGGCAAATAGGGTGCATGAGGTAGCAATTCAAACTTCAATTCATTAAGTTTGGTTATTGCAATAAAGGATGTTTGAACTATCGCATTGTCTTGATGAAACAAGACTTTCTTCTTAGCCAAATGCGGCCGTTTTTGCTTGATTACTTCGCTCAATACTCGCCGTTGATAGTTTTTCCTTTTACAAGATAATGAATGAAAATTATCCCACGCGCATCCCAAAAAACCGACGCCATGACCTTGCAAATGGAATTGTCTTTGCCTTTGCCTTCTTTGGATCCGGTTCAATCTTTTGATTATCCTTTTGTTTCGGGTGTGTTTAGTGGTTTCATCAATGGTTATAGAACGACGCAATAATTCGACTCTATTTTTTTTTTAAATTATTGCCAAACACACGATAGAAACGCAACAAACTAAGTAATTTAATACAAATATGAATGTTTAACAACAAATTTATTTGGAATAAATGGAAAAGAAAACACTTAGTATCCCCCTGTATATATTTCCGTTCATCCACTCTCTACTATTTTGTGTATTCTATTGGTTGATTTGCATATACGAGGATGCGGTTCTGAAAGGTCAACAAAAGAGCTGCGTACGTCTTTTCGGTAGATACAATCTTCGTTGTTGGATAAATTTATGAGCCGAATGCCTTGAGCAGGTGACTTATTCAACCAGGTGAATCAAAAAAACTCCCACAATTTTTTATTGCCGTTAAAACCTATGTCTTCGAGTAGTTGACATCGGGTGACGTTGACTGAAATGTATGAAACACGTAAAAAATGTTGTAACAGTAGGCATATTTCAATTTCGAGTATAAATTTGAAAGACGACCTAATATGACATATATTTATTCAACTTTTATATTTTGCTGTTGTATTAGCAATCGGAATGAAAAATGTATTAAAATATATGGGAAAAACAAGTACGAAATAGGCCGAAAACTTAATGTTTCAACAACCAATTTTCAATTAAAACAGATCTCAAATCAAAACAATTCAACAAAAAACTCCGCGAAAATTTATCAAAAATTACTCGTCCTATTCGAGGGTGAAAGACTATTCAAGACACACTTGTATAAATGGAGTTTCGCATTCCGAAAAGTCCGAGAAATAGTTGCAGACTTGTCCCAAAACGGTGGGAGCGTCAGCGCTAGAAAAAAACTCATTGTGGGTGACCTACGCAGTATTATACGCGATATGGCTAAAGACTCAGGCTTCAGCGTCGGTTGTATTGAGTAAATAAATCATAAACGGCTCGGTTACCCCAAAATTTCAGCCAGATACCAAGAATGTTGAGAAAAAATTCACACGCTGGGAAGTTTGCATGTATGCAGTATGTAAAGAACATTTATTGCATCGAATTTTCACCACAGACGAGACTTGGGTACACCAATATATTCCAGAGAGCAAATGTTCGTCTATGGAGTGGAGGAAGAAAGATGAAGGCGTGCCAGTTAAAGCGAAGGCTTCACTATCAGTGGAGAAGGTGTACTGTACCGTGGGACACCCTCCTTATATTCCCGATTTGTCGTCATGCGACTATCATTTATTTGGTCTACAAACCAAGAGATTTTTACAAAAAAAGGCATCCGAAAGCTTCCATAGGGAAGTTAAAGTGTCTAGAGTAGGTTAATATCTAGGAAAAATTTCAGCTCTGTATCATTTCCAGAGTGCCAGTAATGCAATTAATTGAGATCGAGACAGGACAAATTGTTTATTATTTTTGGATAGGCTGTCGTTTTGAGATCGTGGCTGTGAAATCAGGCATGGCACCAAAAAGACTGAAATTGAAACGAAAAGACACAGGACGAGTGAAAAGGAAAGTATCGTAACCAAAGTTTACTATCTTTGATGTATGTCATATACGCTACAGTTCACAGTAGAAGTTATCTGTACAGTTTTGCCTGCCCAAGACAATCCAATGTCGCTAGCGCACGAAAAACTACACAGGTCAAGTCCCGCAGACGAATTGGTCTACTTCTGATTTATTATTTTTTTTTGACAGAGGCAATAGCAGCTCAATAGTTTGTAGAATATGGTTGAATCCTCGGAATGAGAAATGTTCATGTAAACAGAACACAATTGACTTTTTTCATGTTAACCTCTAAGCTCTAAAACATACAAGAAATCGACCTGAACGGTATTTATACCAATGATGATTAGAACGGAATCAAGAATGGATACAGTAGTCTGAATTTATGAATCTAGGTACTGTCTACACCAATGTTTCCCAACCTTTTTCTTTCCATGACCCAGCTAAGCCCTTCTAAAATTCTTATGCAAAAATTTCAACATCAAAAAATTGAAATGTTCAATCCAGAAACTTAAATGAGGTATTAGGAAAAAATTACTATTAAATTGTTAATGAAACATAGTTTAAATTAAAAACAAAAAATACGAAATTTACGACTAAATACACACGTGGTTGTGAAGGAAAGAATAGCTTTTCAAACTCAGTTGTCATCGGTCAACTGACCCGTGACTTTGAGGCTGATCTTGGCTTACAGCACCACTTTTTGATTCAACTGCTTCTAAGTCGGGTGGTGCCTCTGCGAGCTCTCTATTTAAGAATTTGCTTTTGCAATTGGACACCAAAATATAGCATTTAAATATTCTAGAGCACATTTTCGAATGGGCCCCCTTTACAATCAAATTGTCCACCTGTGTGGTGTGGGCTACACGTAGGAAAACACGGGTCTAGACATTCGTACGAGGAATGAAAAGGATACAGAAGTCGTAGCAATCAATTTTATATCGAGCACCATCCATTTCGCACTGTCTGAGCTATTGTATAGGTGCCAATGTTTACAACTCAAGATCTTTATCAGAGGCAATATGCATATGGATATATAGAGAAATATTAAAACTTCATCCTTGGGCCTCAAAATGCCCTCAAATTAATATATGTGGGAGATAATCCGTAGATTTAGGAATTCACAACGCCTTGTTTAAACTTTCGACATAACATGGAGGTAAATAAATTTAGCGATTGTATTGAGTCACAAGGATATTATGGTGCCTATACCAAATGATACAGGATTACGTACATAAAATGAATTCGTCTTGATGTACATAGCAGTCAGCGTTTTATTTACGACGATTTGTTTCTCTTACTAGAATATTGAATATAGAAATCATGGATTAACAACCTTAAAAAGCTAATCGACGATCGAGAATTCAAACTTTTAGCTCCAACCTAGTAATTTTTGGTGAAGAATCGATCAAAATATGGTATGATGATTATATATTTCATCCCAAATATTCAATTGAATAATTGAGAATATTTTCTGTTAATAAAAATTAAAAATGAACAAGCTCATGAATTTAGAAACAGATTCCATTGAAAATTGTATTACCTCATACCTGTCACGACGAATCCAATCAATCATTTCTCTCTTGCGAAATTTAGAAGTCAGAAAATTAAAATTTGAAAGGTACCCTGATCAAGAAGCACCCAATACCCGATGACATATGTTTTTGTTAAGTCTAAGAAGAATCGTAGCCGTTGCCAGACACTGAAGGTACTAGCGTGATGGACAGCTAAAAGTCATTAAGTAGGAGGGATATGGGGCGCGTGGCAATAGGCACACTTCCGTGCAAACCCCCGATAACAGTTGGTTAGCGAACGTTCAAACACCGGAACCAAAAACTCAAAAACAACCAAACAACTGATTTTTGGGACAAGACAACAACATCGATACCGAGAAATCATCAAACATAATTGTTATTCGCTGTTCTGTTTTTTCATTTAATATTGTAACTTTATTTCAAATGAAGTTTCTCAATATCCAAGTACACCAAAGTGTTACCTCCATTTTGTCCATTCAATTATTATACTTAAACATTATATAAAATTTTGTGAAATGAACTAATACCTATCTTGTAAGGTAAGAATGATCTACATCTCTAAACGTATTTTGTCGAATTGGATCTTTTATTTATAATTTTGAAAAATTGAATCAATGGAAAGAAAAAATGTCAAGAAAATGGTTTCTCGAATTCTCCATAATCTGATCCTCGGTAATTTGTAATTGATAGAGAATGCAACAAAGATTATACGTATATATACAACTATTGTTTTAAGATGTTTTCATTAAAGACTAACTATTCATTCAACTACTGGAAAACTATCATATGCTGTGAAAAATCTGCACATTTTTAGTAAGTATAGTAGAAACGGTGGAAGTCTTGTATAACCTGACTCAATCTAAGTTTATCGAACACCTATTTTCTACATACTATCTTCTCCCATCAATAGAAATCAAACATAACAACATACAATCGATTGTCTTCTTCACAAGACCGAGTACAAGATATACGTGATAACTTCTTTCAATTGACAGTAGTAATCTTGAAAAGATACAATGATATAATTGAAGTAACGTAAACTAAAGGTTGCATTTGACGTGAGCTTTGTTTACTGTATCATTTCTTGCGAATTTTTAGATTGAACGTGTATTTATTGTTGAAATCAGTTCTTTTAACAGCTAATTTCACTTTTTATTCATTTTTACATGACTAAGTATGAACATCACACATCATCAACATACGAAATAAACTTTTGTCATTTTATAATACCTTAAATGCCATGAAACGGGAAGATTTCAATGATTATGTAACTATAGTAGAGTTTATAATTTTGTACAATTTGTAAATCTTCGTAGAAGTTTCAGAATTGCATCAATCAAGTGCTTGGTTGGTTAAGTACAACTTAACCAACAGTTATTTTCAAAAAATGACTGGAAAACAGCTTACTCCACGTCTGAGTCTTGTTATTCCATGATTTTACTTTCATGGAGTGATAATTCAGCCGGTTAGGTACAGATTAGGTAGTTCTAGGCTTTGTATTTTTTAGGGAAAATGTCAACTGTCAAACTGTCAAAACCATAAATGACGAAATAAAAAATGAGGAACTTCTTTATCAGTGCTACTGAAACATTTGGGATTTAAATATAAAAAGGAAGACAACGAACAAATATTGCTAGCCTAACCTAACCAAAGAGCAAGCTTTCCTCGAAAATATAGATAAAATTGTAATAGTGTAATCACAAGAATAGATATATTTCTGGATAAAACAAATGAAGTTCTTGGTAGTACAATAACATTAATTTTGTATTTTGTAACTTACTCTGTATAACGATATTTATATCAAATGAATTTTGTTTAATATGTTGATGTTAACCATATAAGTAAAATATAAACAATTACAAATAATAAGTTTATATTCTAATTACCAATTCTTAAATGGCCGACTTCTGGAGTTTTAGTCATAACGATTATTTCTTCTGAGTTGACAGAAATTTCGATTTGATTCGTATGATGATTGGTGCTGACGTATTGATCACGTGATGGAAGACATCCTTCGTTTCTTCTTTATACAGCATACGTTTGAAAGTAGTATATTGATAAAGACTTAAAGAATAGTCAAAACGTCAAAATTAATCTTTTAAAAATTATCAAGAAAAACTAATTTTAAAACAGAAGATATCTAAAATCAAGAACATCTAGATGCATTAATATATCAAAGGGTTTAAGAAATAAGAAATTAAAAAAATTTAATCAATAAGTAAATAATGATACCTATTACTTGACAGAATATGACGATTGGGGGAAATTTTTTTAAATCAACTGACAAAAGAAAAACTTTTGTGAAATTTTTAGTCCAGGTGACCCCTAGTTAAATTAGTTTAGGGACCGATCGCATGCGCAATTTCATTATTATCGTTCGTAGAGGGGAGAAAAGAGTGACAATTTTGAAAATGCGCATGCGATCGGTCCTGAACTGATTCGGAATTGGACCTGCGAACAAAGCTGCTAGTTCAGAGATTACGGATATTTAACTTCTATAAACAAACATTATGGGATACAAAACAGGCAGATATAGAAATTAAATGATTAAGTAGAAGAATCATAATTATAGTCGATACTATTATATTTTGACATGAAAATATGATATTGGCATCTATTTCTTTCGCGTTAAGTACAACATTTGTATTATGTAGAGTGATAAGAGAAATTTTGTCTTTATTCTTGGTTTTATGAGATCAGCACTATATCTAGAAAAATGTATAGATATTGAGTAAAACCAAAACATTTTTTTATTGAAGAATAATGAAAAAGTTATATCTTCACGTCTGTCTGACTGATATATTCAATAATTTTTATTTTATCTATATTTACGAAAGTTTTTTCTAACCATCTGTTGTCTTGAACACGTGCGAACATTTAAAATCGACCAAAATTCATTATACCTAAAAGTCGATGGCAACCCTCAACGGTGGAAGAAGCTAATGTTGACGACATATGTTGTATAGAGAAAATTACTGCTTATTTCATGGAATACTCTTTTTTTTTGTAATGACTAACATAAAAACTTGAATTTAACGTATTTAGAACATATGACAATATAAAAATAAAGTGAAAATTCATCAAGAAAACAAAACGAAATTTCCACACTTACCTAAAGATTGATAACAACTCAGATCAGGTTCAGCAGGAGACTCGATTTGTTTTATATTCGATTTATTGTAGTGATTTGTACCAACTACAACGTTCTCAGACATTGGCAATGCCCAATTCCTTAAATTGGAAGAAGAACTTAAGAACGGTGAACGTACTCAGAACGTTTTGTCATACGAATATTATTTTAGTTGTTTATAGATACTTCAAACATTCATATTGGTCAAAAACGGAATTGAATCTCGATGATTTTCTCCGATTTTTGACATGAATTGAACCAACAGCAGTTCGCTCGACTTTTGGTGATAGGGCAAAAATCACTCAATAAAAGCTCGTATCGATTGGTGCTGAAAAAATTCAAACGATATGCTTTAAAAGACGTAGAACGTTTAATTCTGAATTCTGAATGGTACACCAGCATTTTTCTGCCACCAAAAATCTTTCTTGAACAGTCAATACATCGAATTGATGGGCCTTCCGCCGCACAGCCCTTAATTGGTATCCAATGATTTCTTCTTATTCTTGTAGATCAAAAATAAATTGTGAGGTCAACGTTTTTCTACCCTGTGATGGAAAAATATAATCAGCTCAAAGCATCCGTTTCTTCTCTTCCTCTGTAACCTTGGCATATTCAGCCAAGCGCCAAATGATTATGAACTTTAAGGCCGTTTGACATGATGCAAGACAACGTGCAAAATAACAAAACTATGTAAAAATAAACAAGAAAAAAGTGGTTAGTACTATCACTAACGATAATTATAACTTTTGTTAGTTTGCTTTTGAAGAATGTGTGTGACAGAGAAGAGTATTAATCAAAATCCTAACCTCAAATTTCATTTAATATTTTGTGCGTAGCTTAACAATGAAAATAAAGAAAATAATCCAGTCAATTTAGGCATTCGAAGTTACGTAAATTCCCATCAAGCTGAAAAAATTGTTTAAAATACAATTGAACATGGAATTTGGATGTTCCCCATCATTTCCGTGTATGAAAAAAAATGTATTCACGGTCAAAGGACAAAATATTGAGATTTTCGCAATTTTCAGCAAAATGGTGAGTTTTATCACAAAAATTTTTCTAACAAAAATTGTAGATCATAAAATTATCTACAAAAAATGTATGAGTACTTTTTTCCTACAAGCCATTGTTTCTGAGATATAATGATTCAAAAATTTGTAAAAGTTGTCGTATTTAATGGTTTCACCGATATATTTTCTGTAGTAAACATTGAAATGAACCGAGACTTGTTGTGAGTGTTTGTGAGAAATTTCTGTTAAATGGTGGGAACTGTCAAAGTTCATCAAATAAATTTTTAATTGACGAAAATGTTGCTAAAGTTCGAGGATGTTGTTCTGCAGCTTTGGTATTTTTCGTGCAATCATTACAGCCATTAAATACGTCAGTAAATCTGAAACATTATAACTTTTACAACTTTTTGAATCGTGGCTCGTAGGAAAAAAAATACTGATAGTTTTTTTTTTGTAAAATAATTTTATAATCTACAATTTTATTTTTATGATATTTTAAATAATTTTACTGATTTTCAGCTTTATGGGCATTTATATAGCTTCAATCTTATTTTTTGGTCTAATTTAACCAGACTTACGAATCAACTGATCTGTTGAGCCAAAACTAACTAGATTTTTCCCAAGAATTGCAACTTGCACGCAATAAAACGACATCAAACCGATAATGTTGCAAATGCGAGATCTTGCATGAAACAATCTTCTGCGCATGCTTTTGATCAAGAAATATTACGTCTTGCATTGCATCGCACGTTGTCTTGCATCATGTCGAATGACCTTTCTTTTTCTTTTATTTTTTTTAAGTAGTGATGGACTTCATTCTCGGAAGGAAATAAATACGCTGGAGGTGGCTATTACCACCCCTCTATTACACACAGTTTTCAGTCAACAAAGTATTGGTCTCTCATAAGACGTTTCCCAAAGTCTTCACATCACATACGAGCATTAAAACGAAGTCATTTAGAACTTAATTTGTATTGGTAACGTTTTGCTTAGAAAATAATTTTTTTCTGTTTTATACTTCCATAACTAAAACTCAAAAACCAGATGTGATAAAAATCATATCGTATGTAATTAGCAATAGCTAAGATAGTGTTATAATACGAGTAGGTTTTCAATTCCATCCTTTTTTTGTCCATTGAAAATGGAGATAAACTATGCTAGACTTATGTTGATTCAAATTTATATTTGAAATTCGGAAAATTCAATTTAGAAATTAACAAATTCCGTAATATATTATTCCAGCTTTCTAAAATAAATAATTTTATACTATAAAACGATTTAGATTTGCGACCAAGCAAATTATAATGTCGCCTCAGGTAAATTGGAAGTCTTAAGGTAGATGTTGTTAAGGTTGTAAGCCCATAATTAAACTTGGCGTTTGTCCGTTTAGATAAAATCTAGTAGTAAAGTGTGAAAATAGTAAATAATGGTCTAGATAAGTGCGAATTGCTTATAGCTTCTCAATTATTTAGATTTATTTGTTGCAAAGATCATAAAGTTAAAAGTATTTAGTAGTTTCGAATATACAGTAGACGGGTTTTTACGCTATTCCTGGCGCTAAAGTAAATTTATATCTATGATTATTTGAAGAAAATCCATTAAGATAAACGGGTATTTATTGAAAAAGATTTTGTTCTCAAAGATACTAACACCGACCAATTATAAGAATAGGAAATTTTACTTATTACTGAGGATTACAAAGTAACTAAAATAATGTTAATTAAAGATGTTCATTATATATATAGTTACAAAATGGAAGTGTAGTGACAAATTTGAAAAATACTTTGAGTAGTCAAAGAACGATATTATTTCAGGAAACCAGATAGTTTTGAATATTTTCAAAAAAACTAAAAAAACAAGCTTTTGAAGCACGGAGGCTTTTTGTATTTTTATTCGATTTATTGTCAAAAAGGAAAATTTTATCTTGAGTGCTAGTTATTAATAATGTACGTCTCGAGCAGAGGGTTAAATAAACTATGTGTTAATGACTTGTTGAATTTGCTTTTCATAACGTTAAAGGTATTTTTCCAAAGCTTAGGTTCGAAAAGCCAGGTAATAAAACGATGTAATTACTTTCTATTTTACATTTTACATTACAACTATTTAATGAATGATAAAATGAAAGAACATAATAAGATTTGAGATGAAAAAATTCGACAAAACTTTTATCAATTTTTATTTTGTAATAGTAATATTGAAAGTACAACTGTGAGCAATATCAATTTGAAGTTACGTTACTATTGATACTTGAATGGCCAACATGTAACGAGTTCAAAGAAATAACATCGTATATAGTAGAGTTAATATTTTCACTGCTGGATCCATTTTGTTCTTTATTGAGTCGTCTACGTAACCCTCCGCAACTGTGTTGGATTTCCACCCACCGCGCTTCTTTAGTTGGCCGAAGAGCGTCCAAATGTATGCCCAGTTTTGGTAATTTATCATTTCGTATACCGTTTTCGATAAAAACGTTGTTTAGTGAAATAATACTTTTCATTTTCACTATAAATTGATCTCAAGATGTCTGTTCATAAAATAAGATTGCCAACGAATTTTCACAATGAAAAACATGTTTATTGACATTGAATTCGTTTGTTATAACTTGAAAAATCAACCCCCTATATTCGTAATTTATCATTTCGTATACCGTTTTTGATAAAAACGTTGTTTAGTGAAATAATACTTTTCATTTTCACTATAAATTGATCTCAAGATGTCTGTTCATAAAATAAGATTGCCAACGAATTTTCACAATGAAAAACATGTTTATTGACATTGAATTCGTTTGTTATAACTTGAAAAATCAACCCCCTATATTCGTAATTTATCATTTCGTATACCGTTTTTGATAAAAACGTTGTTTAGTGAAATAATACTTTTCATTTTCACTATAAATTGATCTCAAGATGTCTGCTCATAAAATAAGATTGCCAACGAATTTTCACAATGAAAAACATGTTTATTGACATTGAATTCGTTTGTTATAACTTGAAAAATCAACCCCCTATATTCGTAATTTATAATTTCGTATACCGTTTTTGATAAAACTGTTGTTTAGTTAAATAATACTTTTCATTTTCACTATAAATTGATCTCAAGATGTCTGTTCATAAAATAAGATTGCCAACGAATTTTCACAATGAAAAACATGTTTATTGACATTGAATTCGTTTGTTATAACTTGAAAAATCAACCCCCTATATTCGTAATTTATAATTTCGTATACCGTTTTTGATAAAAACGTTGTTTAGTGAAATAATACTTTTCATTTTCACTATAAATTGATCTCAAGATGTCTGTTCATAAAATAAGATTGCCAACGAATTTTCACAATGAAAAACATGTTTATTGACATTGAATTCGTTTGTTATAACTTGAAAAATCAACCCCCTATATTCGTAACTTATAATTTCGTATACCGTTTTTGATAAAAACGTTGATTAGTGAAATAATACTTTTCATTTTCACTATAAATTGTATTTTGCATTTAAAAATGTTTACCAAGTTCAATCTATTGTCAGGTATTTCAGGTATATCTGGAGCTTGCAACAGAAACTTTTTATTTTAGATTTTTTGGGTCTATAGCCAACTGATTTATTTTTCAAATTTACAATGATTATTTACTGATGTCTATGTCGTTATTTACCATTAGGGTGCATTTCAGTTTTGAATAAGTCGACCAAAGTGCTCAAGACTTCCCTCTATTTCTCTGGGAGAAGATTCATAGTCACTGCAGTTGCCGATTCAACAACATCTTCTGATGTGCAGTTTAAACTTTCTTCACTATTACTTTCCATCACTATTAATAATACTACACTCCTTTCAATTAGACACAAAACAGATTTTTTAAACTAATATCAAGAAATAAAAATGTGACAATTTATCGGAGAAACGAACAGCTCGCTATTTTGATAAAACAAAAAATTACACTTTACAGCACTATTTTTAACTCAAAAGCGTGAAAAAATGAGTCGCTCTTGTATTTTTTTTAACGCTTTTTAACCGATTCCGAAATTACATTCTTTATGAATGCAATGAATAGAAAAAAAAACGTGAATATTATAACGGACGTAGAAAAAATAGTTTTTCGATGTAAAAAGAAAATTTCTAAGTAAAATTTGTCGACAAACATTTTTTTTTTTCGGTGTTTGAACCCACGATCGTCGAACCCGGAGATTAACGTTTTAGCCCGCTCGGCAAACGAACACAATTAAAGTGGTGGGATATACTAACACTGATTCACTTGCTCTCAGTCCACAGGAGAGTTACAAGCAAACTCACAAGTTCACAAACTTACAAACCCACATGCAGGTGAAGCTAATAAAAGCGTGTTAAAAAGACAATAATCCAAGAGAAAATAGAATTGAATGTGTGAAATTTGTTGAGAGACCTATTGGAGATTTTTTACGGAGCTTATGTATTTTTTACTTTAGAGAATTCTCAGTGAGCGATGCTTATAGTATATTGAAAGGAATGAATGACAACGTATCACTTGGTTCCAGAAAAGAAATCTCTGGTTGCAAACCGTAAAATATTTCTGAACAAATACATTTTTTTGTTTAGAATAAAATACCAATACTACACAAAATTCAATCAAAAAATTAACAAACGATAGATATTTGGCAAATACTAAAAGAACCTCCTTGCTGACGAATTAATTTTAGACAAAATTTCGATCATGGCGTGGGTATTGCTAAATTCTCTAAATTTTACATTAGTTGTAGTTGTAGTAGATCATCTCAGCTCAGATATATCATTTATTCCCAAATATTCAATGTTTTTTACTTTTTCCACACTATTTAGTTATTGTGTATTATATTTTTTTATATATTATCCGTTATGTCACACATAACAACAGTAAAGAAAGACAAAATACAGAAATTAGTGACAAGCCAATCAATTATATAATAATTTGTGACTTTAATGATATGTTATTAAAATTTTTTTTAAACCAAAATTCACTTAGTCGAACATAACCCCAAATTAAATATAATTTGATTTAAAGAATATTAGTAACTAGCCGAAAATAATTTTTATCTTTTTTCAAAGAATGTGGGGAACGAATTCTGAAATACATATGATTTATTTTGAATCTTCATTTTTAACTGTTAACTTTTCAACTTCAACATCAGCATCCATTCTTGACATCATTAATTGTAACAAGATTTAAGTCCAAAATTTAACTTCCATTGTATTTTGAGGTTATAATAAATGAAGAAACTATGATTATTTTTCAATATATTCAATATATATATATTGAAGAAAATCCACAAAGCGGAACTGGATGATCGTCTACTGAAAATGCGAAATCTAAGATACATTTCAAAAAGTGCGGTACATCGCATATTAACTGAAAAATGACATGATAAACTTGGATGCTGCGTTTGCTCACTATGGAACAAAAACACCATCGTGAAGATGTGTCCATCAAGTGTTTGGCAATGTTTCACAAAAATAAAGCCGAATTTTTGCGCAGTTTTATAGCCATGGATGAAACGTCGTGAAGCCATCACTTCACAAACAAAACAAAAGAACAATCAAAACAATGAATGAAACAACCGGCTCCGAAGAAGGCAAAGACCGTTCCATCTGCAGGTAAGGTCATGGCGTCGGTTTTTTGGTATGCGCATGGGATAATTTCCATTGAAAAGGAAAAACTATACACGGTAAATATTATTGCAACGTTTGAGCAAAGAATTGAGCAAAAACGGTCGCATATGGCTAAGTAGAAAGTGTTGTTTCATCAAGACAATACACCAGCTCACACATCCGTTATTGCAATGGCCAAAATTAATGAATTAAAGTTTGAATTGCTACCTCAATCACCCTATTCGCCAGATTAGTTCCCTCGGATCATTTTCTATTCCTATACTTGAAAAAATGGCTTGGTGGTCAAAGATTTTCCAACAATGAAGAGGTGATGTCTGCAGTTAATGGTTATTTTGAAAAACTTGACGATTCGAACTTATTGAACATCGCTGGGAAAAGTGTATCGAACTAAAATGATATTCCATTGAAAAAGAAACATATTTGTTTGCAAAAGCAGTATTTTCTCTGTTCCCCCTTTGTCCAGGTTTTTCTGGGACCATTCTCGTATCTTAGATATAATTAAACGTATTCATATTTCTTAACTTAAAATTAATCATTAGTAAATTTTGACTAGATTAATATCTGATGGATGATTTGATAAACAAAATAAAAAAATTCGAAGCAATATTTTACAGGTATTGAATTGTGATTTCTTTCCAAAAAAAAAGTTCTCATAACCAACCACCTCACACGAAGATCAACCATGTAATGATCTGCCAAAAATTCCATCTTAATTATTTAACACCACTTTTGTTGTCGATATCTTTGAATAGAAAATGTTGTAAAGATCTCTTCTACTACTCAAAAAACACGTTGAATAAAAGAAAGTAGGGACATCTTAATCAAAAGATGACTAAGCGGAATTATTTAAGGGTGCGTTAAAATGCTGTTATAATTACCCCATGTGTGGTGGATACCAGTAGTCCTTTTCAAAACGATGTATTCGAAAGTGAAGTAAGCCAATGATACACTTAAGTTTCCAACTTATTTTTTTTTTCTAATTGTTTTCTAAAGTGTTTAATACCTCGAGCAAATATTATAAATTATTTGCAACTAATAGAAAGTAGTTGATTCTATTCATAGTAGTTTTTCTGAAAAAAGATTGTTTACGTTGTTTGTTGTAAGAGTGTAATTTTCTCTACCTAAGTGTAAAAGTTACTTTTATTGTTCCAAGGTATTAACTAGAAAGGGATTTGTACTGAAAAATTACCTTTCTTATACTCATTTATACAGAGTGGGGCACATAAAACAATTCACCCCCGGTTTTAGTCCGAAACAAGACGCGATTTAAAGATATGTCATCGAAATACCTTGTTATTTCAAAAGTGTGTCACGTACATGGTATATTACCTATTTAATGGAGAGGGTTGAAATATGAAATAAGAAGAAATATCGAAGATTATTTTGTATTCCATATCTTTCATGTGCTCACTGTATAAAAAACGCTTGCATTTTCACAATAAACTACTAACCGCAGCTTCCATTATGTATAATTTCCTCTATTCTATCCATGCGCCTAATTTTTGCATCAAACCGAATAGAGAATTAATTTCAAAAAAAATTCAATAAATATATCAAATTTTTCACCACAAAGCGGTCGGGTTGAGGGTAAAAATCTTTGAGCAAGAACAATATAATAGCTTCGCATTGTAATCAACCCCTTGGCCGCTAATTCGCTTCAGGGTGGTCTATAACAGTAATAATTGTCCCCCACAGGGTACTTAATATGGCAATTCGAAACATTAATATATATTTCTCGCCTACAACGGAAATCGCTAAAATATGTCATTCTTTTATAAAAGGCAGCGGGTTACCTTTTCTTGATTATGTAAGGGATTAAGTTGGCGAAAAGTTTTGTTGTTTCATCAAATAAATTTTAGACGAAATACCCCGATAGAAGTCGATTTTAGTTAGGAAACATCATAATTAAAGATAATTTCTAAAAAATGGTAATTATTCTCAAATACCATTATACCGAAAAACACTTAATTGGTTTTGGAAATTGTCCATTTGTTATGAGACAAATAAAAACAAATATTCATAATTAGATATGGCTTTATTGTTTTTCAAAATATTCTCCATTAAGATCAATTTGCATTGCATCGATCGACACGAAATTTTTTGAGCGATTTTCAAATTATATGGTATCCACAGCGCGAACAAATCTTTCTGACAACTCAAATATCGGATTTTTTCTGGACAACTTTTAATTCATTCATCCTGTAGCGATCAAAATTGTATCCAGAAACACTGTAGCTCGAGATGATGCTTCACCACCGAGTTGAATGGAACATTGCGATTTGATTCCTGTCTTTGACCACGATGAATGTTTCTAAACAACTCAAATAGTAAATGAATTTTACTCAAATTATTTAGGTCTTCATCATTTATAGCTTTTTCGTTCTTATGAATGTGAACCATTTTTAAGAATTCTCTTTTTCTTGTATTAAATTCCGTTCCAAGAATTTCTTAATATTTATAATTATATTTATGTTTTCTTGATATTTTATAGTTTGTTGACGCAGGTTTATTTTTTATCGTATTGATGACCTTTTAGTCTATTTTCTAAATACTGAGATGTCAGCCCAGCGTCACAATCCACAAGGATACATAATATTAGGTTTTAGTTTAGTGAAAAATTTGTATAATATATTATGTCCTTTATAACTAATACTTATATCATATTTATTGAAATAATTCGATAGTTGTTGGAAAAGTCCTTGTACATATAGTAAGGAAAAATGTTTTATGTTTTGATGTTTCGTTTCTGTTTTGTTTTTCAATTGATCATAGTATCTGTTTATCCTTTTCTTGAATATGTTATTTATATTTTTTTCCGGATAATTATTTTCTTTCACAATGCAGTTTTTGCTTTTTGAATACCTAAGCATATAAATTCAAGATCTGATAGTTGGATAGATCTATCAGCCAAACTTATTATCACTCATCTTTTTTGTGACATAGGATGACACGAATTGAAGTTCAAATAACTTGTTATTAATTTCATAGTATGTGACACCAAGAAAATTGATTCTATTATTTTAAGACGCGATTAGGAATATTTATTTGGAATCGAATTGATTCTAACAGTATTCATGTAATATTGTCTTCATTGAAATAAATAATTAATTTGGATTTTTGTTTTATTAAAATCCCCCTTATGTTTTATCCAATTTATCCAAACATTGTAAGTGATTGAACAAAATTCCGATTTCTAAGTAAAATCAATAAAGACTAAAAAAAGTCGGAACGTCAATTTTTATCTGTCTTTCTAAAGTTATTATGATGACTGATCCTCTGAGTTATTTGCTGAACTGAATTTCGTGTAAACTGATCTGTTGATCAACACTTTGTCAGCTTGTTCATTTTACTCAAACTGTTTAAGATATCGTATGCCAACGACATGGTCCATTAGTTCAGTGGTTTTATGCTGCATTAATCAATTTTCATAGACCATTTCTTTTGGTATCAATCAAATTACTATTTTTTATTTAAAATACATTTCAAAAATTATTTTTCACTTTGAGAAAAGTATCTGGAAATGGATATTCAAAAAGTGAAATAGTTAACTAGATAGAGAATTTAGAGGATGGATTTTGATTTTTTTCGGATTTGGTTTTTCGATCAGAATGACTCTGTTATAAGATTTGTCAATAAGTCAGAATAGTTCGTTTTTGCACTTAATTTTCCGGAGTTTGAAACAATTGGATATGATACACATATCAGGATACCAGCAGAATATTTATTGTTTTTGAAAAATCCATATCGAAGCTTTCTTTCTGAAGTCTTTTCGTTCATCATTCGCTTTAATTCCTTTTCATCAAATGAGATGTATTCAAGTTAATGAATACCTCAAATTGTTTAGCCTAGTTAGTCTTGAAAATGTCTTGGTTGAAGGGCAAACGAAATAAGACATTTTAACTCAGATTGAGCAAAGAAAGAGTTGTGGTTATAAAACTAAGCACGATAGTCCAAAATTTTTGTGAATGAACTTTCGAAATGTTTAGACTAGATTGTTTACAATAATGGCTTTTGTCCTCAGCATGAATCTAAAAACCAAATGTTATCAAATAAATCTGCGTCGTCATTCAATCGGTTGTAGGGTTGAAATTTATTTACTTCACTGTTTGATACACCATATACATGATTTTTCTGAATATTTGTCTGTTACCTATTGATGCTGACCAGGAATAGCGTTATTTCTGACACCACTATCATGTTTCTACAACGAGAGTTGCTGGGAAAGGTTCCAACTTTAACCTGAAGATATCAGCGCTTTTAAGTAAGAAAATATATTTGCGCATGTGTTGAGTATTAGAATGTCAGCCATGTTGGACGTTTAGTTTCTATTTGATAATCGTATAAGTGAGACATTGTGAAGACGTTTGTCTTATGAAGAATTCTGCATGCGTAAACTATCCGGCGCTAGATGTCGTTTGCTCGGATGTTTGAGTCGACTAATAACTGAAGATGAAATATGACTCCAGCAGTATGTTCCTGAAACTAAAAAACAAGCAAAACAATGAGTTGCATAGGGGAAAACTGCTTCGAAAAAGGCAATAGGGTTAAAAAGGTTAGGATATGTGTTGTTTCTTATTTGGGACGGAAACTTTTCAGTTCAACCTTGTTTTTCACCTAAATATGTATTATACTGACTAATTACTTAATGTTTAGGCTATGGAAGATAAGAATATTTCTTGCTTCCTTGATAAATATTCAGGCAGGTACAATATAATGATATTCTTGACATTTACTGTCATTTAAGTTTTCTTAATGTGTGGTTCTGGATTTTTTTGGATTTCTCAAAATTTGATTGACAATATTGATATTAAGAAAATACAAAAAAATTCAGGAATATAATCTTCGTGTAATTTGGAAGGAAATGCTAGAAAAGTGGGAATCTTAAGAAATCCTTTTTGGAATTTATTTATAGAATGTTATCTATTGAGGAATCATCCCTAATTTAAGATTTGGTTCCAATTACTTTTCAACAAGTTGATAAATCCAGTGAATTTTATTTATTTTTCCCACCCCATATATTCAAAATCCAAGTTAGAGTCAACTATTAATTTAATCGCTCAAGCTTTTGTGAACAATTGAGACCTGCTTCCGATTTCGTTGTGGAGTGTTCTACAGCCTCTTTTAGAGTTTTATATTCAAACTGACGTTCTATTCTTTCCAACTCATGTTGATTCAGTAAATTGTTTCTATTATAATTTGGATTGATTTATATCGAAGAACAATGTATTCATTGGATTACCCCAATTTTCATTACTAACACAAATATGTACAGGTTGTTTGTTTGCGTTGTTGAAACATACATTTCGAGGGATCAAAACATACCCGCTACCGAAGTTTATATTGATTCAAATGATTAATTTCATAGATCAGAGAGTTTATTCGAGTTTTTCATAGCACTAGCACACTGGAAAAGAAAATGTAAGAAGATGGGCATTCCACTAATTGATTCCACACTATATACCGTGTGTTTCGCAGACGACCAAATTATCTTGGCACGGGACTATGAAGACTTAGAATATAGGTCAAGAAAGCTAGTAGATGAATGCAGGAAATGGTGTCTGGAAGTAACTTTGGGTAAAACGGAGTATATGTGTATTGGAGAAGAACAACAAAATTTAATACTTGAAGAAACACAACAAAAAGTCGTTGTACAAAATACAAATACCTAGGCATGATCATCACTAATGATGGAAGATTAGATGAAGCAATCGCACAAAGAATTAACCAAGGACGACAAGCAGTAAGACAGCTAAATAGTGTATTGTGGGACGAACAAATATCCAAGGAAAACAAACATCGAATATGAGAAACGAAAGAATCAGGGAGATCGTGGAAATTTAATTGTCGCAGTTTTCTCTGCCCCATTTTTTATATACGGTAGTCATGTAAGATGTTTTCCACTCTTCGGGTAGCGCTTCATCGTTTATATACTTCTGGAAAAGCATTTGCAGATGAGAAAAAAGTTTTTCAGTGCCATTTTTAATTAACTCTTGTTGCGGACCAGGAGATTTTCGATTTTTTAGTGACTGACAAACGTCTTTTACCTCTTTAATTGTAATTCCAAGCGGAGATGTGATAATATTTATATTGTCCTGTCTTTGGTTTTCGAACTCCGACTTTGTTTCTGTAAATAATTTAGAGAAGTACTCATACCATTTTTCTAATGTTATTGGCGATACAAGATTTTTTGATCTATCTTCTCGAACATAATAAGAGCAATGCCAAATCGGTCAGCAACATCTCTATATTACGCTGATTTATGTCCAGCAAATCACAAAAATATTACAGTCATATGCTTTCATTTTACCAAACATCACTTTAGTGAAAGAAATATTGTGATTGTTTTAGTTTTTCTGCTGTTTCTGTGTCTATAATTAAAAGAGAACTTGGCTGGAAAGTATAAATATATTAGATATTTTCAACTCATTATTTTCAATAGAAATTCAAGTTGAATTCCAAATCAATCAAAAGCTTTCTAATTATTATCCAAGTGCGCAGGTCTTGAGGTGAAAATTTTCTACTAAATCGCAAATTTTGTCCTGCGAAAGCCTGGCTATTCATCAGCACTAAGAAATTTTAGTTCTACGAACGCCAAAATCGTAGGACAATTTCTGACTTCTCTCTAAACAAAGCTATAAATTTATAAAAATTCTACAATTTCTTGTGAGAAAAAATTATTTTCATTTGTGATGAATTCCATCTGATGTTGATACAAACAACCCAGTCTCTCACATAAGAGGCAGAGCTAACAATTTTTAGGTACGAAAAATCATTTATAATAATATTTATGAACTAATTTAGTTCATTGAATGTATATAAGAGAAATTCATCAAGATTTTAACACTCAAATCCTGAAATGTATATCAGAATTTATTGACGTCAATTTTTTTGACAGACTCTCTTTTCATTTAGATATGGGTATGTTTAGATGATTCGAAATTTTTGTATCTGAAGTATCTACCCAATCTCATTATGATTTCGTTGTGTATCCGGTATCTTCATTAGTTTACTTTTTCTACACTTGATTCGAGGATTTATATCTCTCACAAAATGATAATAATTTTCAATTTTAATTTGATTTCATCGAAAATATTTATGTTTGATGAAATAATAAATAAATTCAAGTTTGAAATTTGATGTTGTAGAGTTTTGATTTGCGAGATACGATGTTCTAATTAAATATTGTTCATTATGAACGATATAGATACGTGTTAGTTGACTATCACCTGTAATATATACTCTTACAAAAACAATTGCTTGTAGAGTTCAATTCACATGAACAACAACGTGAAGAATCGCGAGTCAAATAACTCAATTCACAACTTTGTAAATAGCTATTCATTGAGCTTAAAAAAATAAGTAATAATCTGACTATCGTACTCGACTAACATCAAACTATTAAGAACTCAGTATCCGTGCACAAGCTGCCTTAAATACTAAACCTTATCGTATATAAAAGCTATGAATAATTACAAAAATTGATAAGTGTCTAGTCGCAAATAAAGGACACTTGGAATCACTTAACTCTGAGTTTGATTCCTATTAGGATTGATCAGTGTACAAGTACTAAGTTTAAAAATTTTTACAAGCTTCAATAATATCAAACATCACCGGCAATCTTAATTAATTATTGTAAGTAAAATTTTATTATTGTTATACATTTATACATATTATTTATATTGTATTTGACCATAATTTCAGTCCCAGACGATGAATACATAAGTACTCGAAAGCCTGGAAAATATATTAAAGTTAGTCCACTTTGGTGTTTCCTTGCCACGTTCCCAATAAAAAACTAATCACTGGCCGGGTCTGCTAATTTTTAATAATCTTCAACAGATTTTTTTTATATTCATAACGAATATTCAATTTAGACAGACACTAGCAATATATAAAGGCCACGAAAGTTCTAGCACCAAAAGCATCAAAAAATTATCGGCGAAACAAGTGACGAGAAAGGCAAATCATTGCTCCCTTCCCGTAATTGTGTTTACCAGCAAAAAATGGTATCAAGTATGGTTGAAGGAGCACCTGGTCTTGCAAATTCTTCATATCGGATGAACAGTAAGCGATAACTATATTGTATAATTTCAAAATCTGTATCGTAATGAAATTCTGATTTTGAAATAAAATAAAGAATCATTCGAAACTATGTCATTTAAATTGATTTATATTGATTTGAGGTAAGAGATTTTCATAGTTTAGTTTGTAAATTTGCACACTCTTTACCACTAACAGCTGACGGAAAAAGTCTTTTCGCAATTTTCGAGAAACTTTTTTAATGGAGTGTAAATCAGGCAGTTGGTTAATCGTTTCAGAAAATACCAGGTCCTTCCCTTTTGTCAATATTTATCTTAAGTATGATGTTAAATGTAGTATATCAGAATCTCTGATCGACTTAACCCGAAGGGTTGCCCGATAATTTAGCCAGTGTCGAATCTCCCACTATCGGAGTTAACAAGCCGTCTTCAAAATTCCTATAATTTTCAACAATCTCACTTCAAGATCGGATATTAGAAATGGATTGACTATAAATCAAATTTTATGAAGTTATTTCGACAATATGGGGTTTATGAGAGCGGAACCTTAGAACTATCATTAAAAAAATTTAATCTAGGTTACAGATCGTTAAATGGTTGCAAAAAATTTTCAATAAGAAGCTCCAAAAAGCAAATAATAGTTAAGACCAGACTAGAGAGTTTATATAATGATCTTATTGGATTGGAAAAGGATGAAGGTGAACAATTTAGATAATTTAAAATTATCGTCTCGTTTGGGTTATTACGTAATCAACTATTCGCCTATTTGGAAATACACAAAGTACGAGGGGGTATTAATAAATTCCTATAAAAGTTTTGTTTTGAGTTGATGGAGCTTTATGTGAATAATGTAAAAGTAGAAATAATTAATGGTTAGAACGTCCATCGTTCTCCAAATTTCACTGTCGATGACGAATGTTTCGATAACCAATATCATCTTCAGAGACTGAAGGTTAGTAAGTTTACCTTCAATCTCTGAAGACGATAGCTTGGTTAACGAAACGGGCATCCGACAATATAGTAAACAGTGCAATGAGTATTAATATCACCAACGGTTCCAGAAATTCCAAATTAGGAAATATGACTACTAAAAATATCATGGACTCAACATATACCTAACGATGAAGTGCTTAGACGTATGGGAAATAAAAGGGAGTTACTTACAACAATAAAGAGAAGAAAGGGCGCTTATCTGGGCCACATATACCGTAACAACAAATGTGATATACCGAAATTAATAATAGAAGGGAAAATCGAAGGAAAACGTGGACCTGATCGCAGACAACATTCATGGTTAAAAAACATTCGCGATTGGACTGGTATGAACACATCATCTTTAATTCGCACCACCATGAGATTTCATAAGCCAATAAAGGGATATTTATATTCAGTGGAAGAACTTTGAATGACGTTATCTCAGTTTTTCCTACCTTTGTTTTTAATTTACTAGGATGGTTCCAGAAGTTTTTCAAGTTTGAATTTGTAAACATACTTTTATTTGAAAGGCATTAGCCCAAGCAATATAAAAGTTGAACTAGATTCTACTCTGGGTGAAACTACTCCTTTGTTTTCATCAGTAAAATATTGGATAGCAGGGTTTAAACGAGCCCGTACGACCTTCGAAGACCAGCATCGCAGTGGTCGACCAAATGAGGTGACGACTCCAAAACTTTTGAATAATATCCACAAAGCGGTACTGGATGATCGTCGACTGAAAGTGCGCGAGCTAGTAGACATATTAGACATTTCAAAAAGTGTTGTACATCGCCAAAGAAGGCAAAGACCGTTCCATCTGTAGGCAAGGTCATCGCTTCCATTTATTGTGATGCGCGATGGATAATTTTCATTGACTATCTTAAAAAAGTAAAAACTATCAACTGCGAGTATTATGCGAACATATCGCAACATTTGAGCGAAGAAATCAAGGAAAAACTGCCGTATTTGGATAAGAAGAAACTGTTGTTTCATCAGCACAATGCACCAGCTCACACATCCCTTATTGCAATGAACAAAATTGCTCGATTAAAGTTTGAATTGCTACCCCATAACCCCCTTGGAATATTTCCATGAAAAGGCCAAAAGCTGGATAGAAAGCTCTTACTTTTAGTGGTTCCTCAGAGGATTTGGAAACGTTTCTCTCATTGGATGCTTCTTGGAATCCTTTTACGAAATTAAGTAAACTTTTGAACTGAGGTTCGATTTGTTGTTTGATTCCTCTACAAGTTTATCTCATGAACCTACAATCACCTTCAAGCTCATTGATGTTCTCTGTTGTGTTGTGTTGATTTTGGCTTCTAATTTCTCATATTTTTTATAGTATGTGCAACTCAATGTGGCCTTAGAAAATGTATCAATGAAAAAATGAAACCTGGGCAATCTGCTCCCTCTATCCCCCTGTCTCGGTGGCCCTACTAATAGTGCTGTTTCCTTCTTTTATTTCCAGATCTCACATAATGAAATATATTTCTTTTAATTTAGGGATGTCGTTTACTCAAAAATTTTTAAACTAATAACATCAATCGGTAGTGAGGACACATGTTCCATCGTTAATTCATCCTTCCGAAAACACTCCTAGGTATAAAATAGAATATTTTTATTAGGGTATTTGGAGGTAATGAAGCGAAATTTTTCAGTGTGTTCATCGATGTAATTGCTCGATCAACTGCTCAGATTACTTCTCCTCGTCGAGGAGGTCCTTTTTATCAGAAATTAGATCTTCTGACATTTTTAGGATGTATACATATTATATTAACGGGATAGTGTATTTTGTTTTGGCTCGGAATTCATCAGCCAAACAGGTCAAACATTATTTTTTTTTTTTTCTTTTCGATTATTTAAATTGCGATTCATCATCACAGTTGGTGATTCAATAATACCATCTAATGATAAACGAATACGTGAACACAAAAGGTTGGTCACTTAAAAACCCCGACAGAGACTTTAATTTTTATTTTTATTATTTTTACCAGACAACTTTGGAGATGAATGAAAACTATAAAACCCGTTACAATCACCATTATTCCTGAAAGGCAGGTAGCTCGCGCCAAGACAAGTGAATATCTGACCCTTTTTTCTAGAATACATCAACGTCAATCTGTTCGACATATGTTCTAATTTAAATCCCTTGATAAACATAGGGTGGCGCGGCTCGTATAAATTCTTTGTAATAACATTGTAACTGTTTTTTTTTATTCTTATTATTTCCCCGTATCGATATTCATATAGATTTAACATTTAATTAGGGATATCCTTACACGGGCCAATCATTTCCGGTGAATATTTATGAAAATTAAATTTTAAATCTACTCGTAACATCCCTTGGATTGTAACGAACTAAGATAAGATTTTCTTTGGAGAAGCTTGTTGAAGTTATTTAAGCCTGTAATGAGTTATAAGTTGTGAAAAAAATCAAAAATGAATGTAGAAAATAGATCTTCAATGATATTTTCACTTCTATCTTTCAAAAATTTCTCAAATCAACTATGTACTACATCATCTCATTTTCTCCTTTTTCGAACAGACCAGTTCTTCCAAAACTTTTTTGTGCTACGCTCTTCAAAAATTCTTATGCCACCTTATATAACATTTCATTCTTCAATTAAGAAACTCAAATGATAGATTTTAGGATGAAAAAACTTGTAAATTGTTAACAAAATTGAAGTTTAGGGAGATAGTACAGTGAACCAAGCAAATCACCTCGCAATTTTAAAGACCTTCATGGATTAGTTTGAAAATTTGACAGAAGCTCAAAAATGATGCGAATAACAAACTTGATTTGGTGCCAATGTATGCTTCTACCCCAGGGGCGAATGCCAGACTTATTTGGGGGTGGAAAAATTTCAAAATAACACAGGGAATCGATAGAAATGAATTTTATGAAGAAAATGTGGATTGAAGTTTTTTATTTTACTCTATAATTTCTGAGTTGTTTGTGAAAATTAAAAAGAAACACGTTTTTCAACATTTTTTCACGAAAAACTCGAAAATTACGCATTTTCTGAAAAAAATTATTCTCTTCAAAATTGAAGCTTATAAAAAAACAAAGGAATTAGTCAGTTTAAATTGAATTTTTTAAATAATATTCAGCAATTTATGAGTCACTGAAAGACAATTTTTTTCTTTTTCGTAAATTAATGCAGAGGTTTGAGCTCAAATTACGGAAAAACGATAAATTTTTCATAAAAAATTGTAATAAAGATTTTTATAGTACTTTTTCAGACCTTTAAAATGAGCTTTTATAAAACAGTCTAGCATTAAAATAAAGTGAGTTATGATGGAAATAAGTTAAGTAACTCGAATTTGTCAGTAAATTTGACACCATTGGCGGCAAATTTAAAATTAATCGTAGCCCATGTAAAATTATTTTTGTTTAAGTACTAACAACACGTTCCAAAAGTTTGAATGATTTGGAACACGTATATTTTGAAAAAAGTTGTTTAATGTGAAATTTAAAAAAAACTTTTATTTTTCCAAAATATCTCAAAAACTATTGGATCAATAAAAACATTAACGCACAAAACTTAAGTAATAAGACAAAAATGTTTTTATAAGTTTAAATTTTCACCGTCAAACGGAAATATCGTTCTAGGCTGGAATCCGTCAGCAGCTGATCTACCTTATCCAGGATAATAGTTTCCGAAAATTTGAAGCATTACATTTAGAAGGAATCCTTGCGATTGGTTTGTAATTAAATAGACGTAGGAATATTATTGGAAGAACGTCAACAAAACAAAAATCTCTCACCACAAAATGACATGATAATGAAAATTTTCCGAATATTTAAGCAAAGCAATGAGCTGTTAAATAATGTAGAAACCGAATTTGAGAATGTTATGTAATCTACATATTATTAAGTTTCAATATGTTATTTCGACGTTGGTGGCAGATTTGATTTGGAGCTGATTTAAGGGGTTCATATTACGTACCTGGATTCGAAAAAAGTATTAAAATCTCATGAGATTGTTAGGAGGTGTGTCGTGAAAATTTTTAATAATAGGTTTGTCGTTTCACGTTTTTTCAATAAAATTATTGATCCCAACCCCAGGGCTCTTTATAAAAGACAATCGTGATACATATTCAATATGTACATATAATTATTTTAAATATATATAATAATATATATAATATAACAAATGGAAATTAAATTAATCAGCTACATTATCGGTGCATAAAAACATTCGTACTCAGGCGTCAGTAATGGGGGTATCTAAATTATTTATATATTTCTTTAATTTCTTATTTCTGAGACCTTTTGATATATTAATGTTTCTAAATGTTCTTGATTTCAGGTCTCTTCTGTTTTAAAATTAGTTTTTTTTAGATAGATAAAGATAAAAAAATGTACCAATCGGATTTCGGCGACTTACTCATCAGTTCTTGTAAAACTTTTTTGCAGCACACCAGCAGAAGCCTCGAGCTTGAAGCAGCTATGATAATAAAGTATTCCGAGGTTAATGTACTTAATTGAATCAGAACGCAGCTTTGACCAAGTAATGGTATGCCTCTATGTCTCCATTATATAAATAGCCATTTTGTCACTACTCACAGAATGATAGGACGCGTACCTTCAATCTGCGACCAGATTTTCTCATGCCCACTTACTCCAGGTTACAATTCGTTAAGGATATGCAGCCTATATGCTGTCTTGATAGATTCAAAGTATTATAATGTCAAAATATACAGTAAGAACTCCAAGGGCGCTGTGATACACACTCGAAACGCTGAACCGTGCATAGTTACACTCTGGTTTTCAATTTCAATTAAAGATTATATCCAGTAGAAGATCAATCACGTCTCCCATTGTTATAATTGGAGACGTGCCAATATTTTATCTTCTGGTGAAGAGAAGAAGATCGGTCTTCTTTGGAAAAATCTTTCAACGGTCTACATGGACCTCATAGAGCATCGTACTTTAAATCTATTGTGACTATTACCAGAGTAGATCACGTCGCTGGTTTATATGAATCTCGCTCTCTGGTACAGTACAATTTATAAAGGCGTCATTATAATTGCTGCAAGTTTCTCGTGAAAAGCACTTTTCTGCGTTGACTCAAAAGTTTCCTACGCTTTCTTTCAAGATCTACAACTGTCAGAAACTATAAAAATCAGTCTCGTGTATGTATTGAGTTCTCAATTCAACTGAACAATGAAAATTATCAAAGAACTTTCGACAATAACATACGAGTTGTCTAAAACTGTTACCTTGGACAACATAGTCGTAGTTACCATTAATTATTTTTAATAGCTTTGAACGTCTTCATCTGTTATTGCTTCTAACTGATCAGTTACAGTGTGTTGGATGTTATAAATTGACAGTTTCTCAAAATATATTGAAATTTCAGTAAAAAGAAAAAGTCACTCGGAATCTAATTATGATTCTTATCTGTTATGTTTTTATTGAAATGTGCGGTTAATGTTAACGCAAATTTTTACGTTTTTTGACACTTTTTGAATAAATAAATTGATCTAGCACAAAAGAATTGTTATATCGTCATCAGTTTTGACAAATTTGTCCCTTTTTCTTAGGAAATATCATAAAACGAAATGAAGAAAGAGGATTGAAGCTATTTGCAATAATTATATACAGTAGAAAAGCATTTAGCATGATAGAGATAGGTCATTTGAGTAATTGGCAAACTCGCTTAACTTTCTTGAAATTCGTCTGTTATTACCTATCCAGAAATCATTTTCTGCTGTTGGGAATTGTATACTTAAGTATATTCGAAATCAATATTCAAATATCACTATGAACACAAAAGTGTTGACGCTAATTTTGACCAAGCATTAATTTTGTAATGAAGAACAGTTTTTTTATTCTCCTGGTCCTTTATCCTTCTGTACTATCCTTTTGTATTAATATCTGTCTAATATATTTCTGCAATAAACAGTAAAATGAAAATACTATTTCGGAAAGTATACAAAATACCATACTTCGGTCATTTTATCACTTTTAATTTCGTCACTCATAATACTCGCCCCAAATATTCCTGTCGCCAAAAGAATCAGCGATTGAAATAATGTAAAGGCGGTAGGTAGGTAAAAACACCCTCGAATGGTAGTTAGTAATGCTTATCTTTCAACTACACAATTATAGGTGAACTATACATTCTTCCGGTCTCGTTAATTTGATCTATCCACAAATATTAGCAAGATTTATGTAATTTGTGCGGTTTTCTTTTGATACCCGGCTTCAAAATAGTTCCGACTCTAAATCATTATATATGTCATACAACTACCTGTCTATGACAATCATAATTAGGCAAGTCTTGTCAAAAATAATTGGAGCATTCTGTATTATTAACATACTAGATATACCGGTCTCGAAATATATCGGCTTTTTTTTTATAAAATTTTCATTATTTACTATACTATAACTAAATAATGGACGATTTTCATGAATTATGTACTAGGTACAATTTCACCAGCCAGTATGTACAGTACCTATTTCAACATAATTCAATTAACACTAGACTATCTTTTAAAGTCTAATGAAACAGATCTTTGAGAAGAAAAGTTGTAAGCCGTTGTCTATATGATCCTTGTAAAACTGCTTGTATGAATATCACCAATGGTTCCAAAAATTTCAACTCAACTTTATAGGACACATGAATTTGAAGGACAAGTAGAGAGAGCAAACTTATTTACGAACTTATTAACAAATACACATAAGTACCTTACACGTATACCTCGTATTTCGATACTTCACTTGCGCCGTGGTACCCTCCTAATCGACGCTGCGGTAAGCCATGACGATAAGGATACTACAACGTAGCGATAAGCTCGTAAACGTCACTTACGTCCTGGTGCCTGTCTAGAGCATCTACTTATGTAGTCATATGAATATATATTCAAGGATTTTTTTTTGGAGGGAAAAATCTTCAGACTACGGCTGCTGGAATTGCGGGGATATGTGGGATTTCTGTCCACTACACTAAAAACCCCCCTGCTTGCTTCTCAAAATACAGTATAACGAAAACACCAGAAGGTTTTACTTCATTTTTTATGTTCAGCAGTATCTTCCACTTCAGGACAATAAGGATAAAGTCAATTTGCACATCCGTGTTCTCTATTTAGCTGAATTTTAATATTAGGAATTAACGTTAATATTTTGGTCTATCTACTTTCGTCTGTCATTCTGTTCCATCATCTTTGGTAACTATACACTTTCTCCTTTACTTTAGTAGCATTATCTTCACCTATTGTCAAGTTTTTTTCTCTCACTAATAGAACTATAGGTATCAAGTCAGCTGTTCGAAACACACTGTATATTCTAATGGATAGTTTTCTAAGAATTTTCTTAGCATATCGCTGAACTTTTAGAATCTGAGTGCATGAGTTCGCTTTGCAGAACTAAGACCATTGAGATTTGGCGTTAAGAGGATTAAGGCAATCGCAGATGCCTCAACTTCTTTGCAGGTATTCAAAATATATCTCTCCATAGAAGTTCCCTGGTATATACAAGCTCCATGATACCTCAACTTTCGTTTAATTGTGCCCTACGATGAATACAGCTTCAGTCTTTTCTTTCGCGATTTTTAGACCCATTTCTTCCATATACTATGATATCCTATGTATTGCAATTCCTGTCAGGGTAACCAGTAACTCTTCTGATGCTCCAGTGAATGCAAGAGATTGAAGATTTAGTCATAATAGAGCTTCGGAGAGGTGTAACCTAACCTAGATGATTATCCTTAATTTTATTTAATTACTAGAAAAAATAAACGTTTTCGTTAATATTTGTTTATTAAAAAATCTTCGAAACAATATTTCAAGCATTTCCACACATTCACCAATGTCACGAGTGTTATGTTTCACTTGTAAAACCCTGCTAATTTTTGAATTCGAAAAATCATAGATTATATTTTTTATACACAGCTATCTCTGGTGGTCCAAGAAATCATCCATCATTTGGCTTCTGTTTAAACTTGCGTGACGTCTAATCATCAAACCTTAATCACAATTTTTGGAATAATTTTAATTACAACGTACCTTTTTTCGGTAGTTTTTATTGCGAAATAACCAGCATCAAATCCAATCACAATAAATAAGAGAAAAAAACAATTTTTTATTGTTGTAATGCATCAATATTTAGAAATTTGGCCTAAAGGCGTGGCGAAACCCGTTATCAATCCGGTAAGTGGGACCACCTACTATGAACGTCAACCTCAAAATTTCCACCCCTTCGTTAAATTTTCTGATCGATGGATTCACGTGTTTTATTGGAATTGGCCAGCGACGTGCGCACGTACTACCCGAAAAAAAAAGGTTGCTACACGTGTCGATACTACCGTCATTCGTATGTTGGATATCAGCAAAAAAGCTCGAAAAAGCTTCGATTTTGAATGTACATAAAATAATCGATTTCATGGATTGATATAATCTTGTTGATTCTACGAATTTATGGGATTATCAGTTTATCATATATCTGTAGAAAAGGTGCAAAATTTCAAATTATTCCGACATTTTTAAGTGAGAGAAAAATCGATTCCAAATATTCCGTTGTACCTAGCAAGGATCATCTCCTGAATTTATGATAGTATTGCATATTTTCGAAATTACCTGTAACCTGATTTCGTCATTCAAATGCAGATGATACTGTGTTGCTGCCTTTCTTCTTGTTTGAGTCTATTGCTTCAAAAGTCGATTAAGGACGAGCTAATTTACTTTAACAACAAAATCTGTAGAACATTTGTTCTTCTGGAACATAACTTGCGCACCTACGCTCGAAAAAAGGCAGGAGCATCCAATTACAACATCAAATACGATACAAACAAAATCCCACCCCAAAATTCACTTTTATTGCCCCATTGAATACACAAGATAAATTTTGATATCTGAAGATGATAACTTTGTTATAGAAACGCGTAGTCAAACAGTGTCACTGTGAAAATTGTGTGTGTAATTCAGTACAAATAATACCATAAAATATGTTCAATTTTGTCCTTTTTTTTATTGTTTTTCAGACTTGGAAATGTGTGTTATTTTAAAGAAGGTCTCGGAATTGGCTCCGGTGATCTGTTTCAAGCATTTTCTTAACTATTTTCCCTGTTTTCTGTCTCTTCATACATTCCATTGAACTTTTTCTGGTGAATTTTCGTATTGATATTTTTTTTTTTTTCTCTATAAGACTACCTCATTTATTCTCCTGGTCACTTATATTTGTTATATTATTGATTATTGACATATATTTCATTATTTCCATTATGTGTTTATTTTTGTATCTATTTCAATCCATTTATCCAACTATAAATCGATTGCTTGTATTTCAGTTCCTGCTTTATCCGATTCACACATTTCTCTATTGAATATATTATTATTATACACATTCTTTCCATTTTGAAATTTATCAATCAATTAGCTCTATGTGTTAATTCTCATCTTAAACTTCTTAAAATAGAAACTAAAACTAGTACTCCACTGGAAATTAGCCCTTCATTTGCATTGACAATTAAACCACGAGGCCCTTTTAGTTCCGTTAATGATCTAAAACTGTTTGTTTTAATGTCTGAATTGTGAATTTATGATAGCAAATCTTCTCAGTTGATTAATGATGCCTACACTTCCAAATTAAGACCTCAATTAAAATTTTTTTTAACAAGAACGACTCATTCTAGTAGTGAGTAGTTTTTTATGAGTTGTGGATAGTCCTCATCCACCGTGTGGTCTTGATTAATGTTTTTACGAAACATTTGGATTGTAGAAAAATTGGAAATTAATTTTTCTATTTTACTCATTCGAAATTTTATTTATTTGATTGTAAAATTTTGTCGTTATCGTCATTTTTTATATATTCTTCATCGCTACGTATGATCGTTTTTGATAATTTATTATGTATAAAGTTCTTTACAAAAATTCAAACCATTTCCCAGCATTGTTGATAAGAAAAACTACAGTACTAGTAAAACTTATCACAAAAGTAAACTCGTGATTAGTTTACTTAAAAAGTGCATATACGGTATGTACCAGTTAAATTGAGTAAATTCGTTATTGTATAAATGAGGATGTGATGGGAAAAGCGTTTGGACACGTTAAAAAATGATACAGAGTTTATCATGTGACAGTGGCCGATACCAAGTTTCTTATATCAAATACAACCCCTTATAAATTATTTAATTTTTATATTTTTCAGAAAATTATAAACAAAATTCATGTATAATGTCCTATACGTATCTTCAACTGGTTCGTAAATACTGATTTTGTTTCATAACCTCAAATTTAATTTTTCACATCTCGCTTTGTTTAATAACGAAAAAAGTTTTACACCAACTTACATTAGTATGTGGGTTTGTTTGTTTTTAACTAAAAGTAAGTCGCTTATTTAATAAAAATTTCGATCGACAGAGGATTGGAATCTCCGATCTCCGTATTGGAAATTAAGCACAACCTTACCACCTATACCGTTTCGGCTCGATAAAAATTTCGACGAGATGTAGGAATATAAGCAGCGAAACTATTATACTAGGGTGGTTTCAATTGAAAAAGTGAAAAATATAGTTTAAGAAAACTTATGTATTTTTATGTTATATCTACGTATTACAACCATTGCATAAGAAAATCTTTCAAGAAAAGATGTTCCACCCTGTACAGTATGGATTTGAAGGAATACAATAGAACTATTAAGTGAAATATATGTTTTATTCATTGATTGATGCAATAAAGGCATCGACATATCATACAGTCTTAAAAATATTTAATTTTTTTATAAAAGCGTGAAATTTTTTGAAAATTTTGTGGATTTTGCCAATAAATTGATAATATTGTGAAGGTATGTGGAAATTACGGGATATCAAGCATTTTTCGTCCAGAAATTCCGAAATTAATCAGTTCTCTAATTTATTTATTACAATTTCTTTTTTACTATTATAATAATAATAAAAGAGAAAGAAATATTGATGTTAATATAGGAGATGTTCAGAATGATTGTCGCAAACATCTTGACAACATGCTGATCTAGTATAAAAATGTCTTTTAACGTAACTCAACATCTCAAGCTAATATCAAGCGTGATTGATCTTTTTGAGTTATCGAAGTTGAGAGGTTTTGTTTATTATAAATTTTTATACAATACTTTTGACATATCACCACAGAAATAAGTCTAATTGTCTCAAATGAGGAGATAGTGCTGGCCATTATATCGATCTGCGTCTTTGTTCAGGTACTGCCGAACATTTTATTTTTAGGTTTACAGGATCAGAATCAAAGTTTGCACATTATTTTGAAGTATTTCTAGATATTTATTTCCATTAAACTTGATGAAAAAGTGACTATGATTTCCAAAAATTCCCGCCCAAACATTAATTTTGTCTTGTTTGATACAGTGAGGATTCTCGATGGCGATTAACATGACCGTGAAGTGTAAATATTTTCTCGTTAGAAAACAAAACATCCTCCAATTAAATCATAGTATTATCTAATATTGCCATAATTTGTTTACAAATGCAGTTCTCCTATCGAAATCGTCTTCCATGAGATGGTATCCAGATATATGGTATGAGGATAAATTTCATTTTCCTTTGATATTAATATTCAATAATGAAATTATGTGTGGCCAGCAGTGGGGCTGCTTTTCGACCATAATTATGGGCTTTTCTTTGAACTCAAGTATAACATCCAATTTCGTACCTTCACTCACTTTATTAGCCGTTTCCTTTTTATCTGTTTTACATGAGGAACCTCGCGAGGCTGCTTTTCTACTTTGTTACTTGTTCCTTGGGATTTAGGCTGCAAATTTGGAATGTGTTCGTGGATAAGCAAGTAACTTTTTAGTTGTAGTTAACGAAATTCGAACACTAATAGCACTGACTCTGATCACTACCGTCAAGCAGGCAGGTAACAAATTGCTAAAGTTATAAGGTTCAAACGAAAATAAAAAAAAACCTTTTTGTAAAGTAAAAGTAAAAAGGCTTTTGCTCACTTTCTTTCGCAGAATCAAGACCTAAATGGGACCTAAGTATTCTCTATCTTTTTTTTTTCAAATGTCAAAAAGAATCTGAAAACACTTGAAATGTCTGAAAGAGCTGAAGATAAGTATAAGACATGCAGGGCCGGATTAAGCTAGGGGCTTGGGGGGCTATAGCCCCGGGCCCCAGGTCCAAGAGGGCCCCATCATTTGGAAATCATTTTGTATTTTTTGATGTGTTGACACCACAAATCTAACGTATTGATATTATTTCGTGAATTTTTCCGGGTTTCCGAGTTCTAGATTATCTCTAGAAGTTTCCGAAAACTTTAAGAAATGAATAATATACAGGGGGTTGCGTTTAAAATAAAATAAAAAAAGTTAATATAGGCCACAGGCCGAATTCTTCTTTTACCCCTACGTATCTAGCTCTCCATTTTTTATTGATGATACAGAAATTCACATCTCGTACTATCAGGAAGATACTATCGATAGTAAAACTTGTAAAAATGTCGGTGTGTTTAATAAAAGTGTTACGATATATCCATAAAATTAAAACATAAAGATACACTATTTACATCGCGGTCTGGCGCTTAAGGCTAACACCAAACAATGAATCATAAGAGGTGGTGCCTCTGTTTACCATAATCCTCTCGGTGGCATTATTACATGGTAGTGATATTTTGATCATAAATCAAATGATAATTATTATGTGATTGGTGTACCTTACATGATAGATGTAATAGATTGTCTTCAACTAGATCGGTGACTATAAAAACTGGTTAAGGGATTTTTTTTTAGTACTGCCAAGTAACATAACACGGGGATGTTTTCTAATCTTTCTTTATCTATCAATAGATGTATTCGGATCTTTCTTTTTGTCATTTTGTTAAAAGATACTTGAATTTTCAAGATTTGAATTTGAATTTTCAAGATTTGAATTTGAATTTTCAAGATTGGAACGAAGAGATGATGTACGGCTAGGACTAGATTAGACAGAGTTTAAATATTCTTATGCACTATTTATAGTAAAAAAATGAGTATAATTTTAGGGTAAGTCAAATGAACTGGCTATTTTTTTTCACTCTATATTCTAAACTCTACTCGTTCCAAAGTTATTTGAAATTAAAGTTCAACCTCACTTAGTAAATTAATAATTTCGACATTTTTCTATTTCATCTTCAAAATCATAATTTGCAAATAGAAAAAAATCGTTTTTCATGAAGTGCAAAATAAAATCGGTTTTTTGTAATCATTGATTTAATTTGAAATAATTTTTTTATTCCTAAATCAAAGTAGGTAATTGAAAAGTATGAATTCCATATTTATTACATAAAAAGCTAATCAAAATTAACTTTAATTGCGTGTCTTGAAAATAACGGATGAATAAAATAAATTAGTCGTCCGCATGGAGGGTGGAAAAAAATTATGACAATGTCTAGCAAAAAAATAATGGTAATAATGGCAGTAATGAAGTTAAAGAGATTACAAAATTATGAAATTATAGAAAAGTAAGTATTAGTTGTGATTATTTCTTGGAATGGTATCATTTTCAATGTGCTCAACTCAAAAAGAAACCAGTAGAGAAAAAAAAATTGAAATTAAATATTTATAATTTAATTAGGTCAATTATTTTTATTTTACTATTTGCTGAGTATTACCTTTCATCAGAAATCGTTCTTAGTTCTTGTTGTCTATGTTAATTCTTATAAACTATATTTATAAATTAAGTTAGGTTATTAGGTTATTCGGACGATTAAGTTATTTTATTCATCCGTTTATCGGAGGACTAGCAATATTCTGAAAATAAACCTACTTATTGATTATAACGCCATCTGTTGAGACTAAGTCCATTGAAATAATATTTCTAGACGAAGCCATGTGGAAGTTGTTCGTTCCGTATTTATTTACCCGACAGTTGCGTTTTGACTGTTCCATGTAATGAAAGTGACAGTTCCGTACTGCAAAACACTTTCGGGACGCTCTGGAGTACACAACTTCAACTTCCTTAAATGTGACTATAGCCACTGCAATGTTGACAGTTGACAGTTTCACTTCGATGATTTTGTATAACCTTAAATTTTTCATTTTCTGAAATAATTTGTTTTATCCGAAGTTTTGTCTAAATTAATGAATTACAATGAATTGTGATGAAAAAGAAAACATCAGCGATGAAAAGTTACTCGAATCCACGCCACCTGATCTCACCGAAGAAAGAAATACGGCCGTTGTCGGATAAATCTAGTGCAAGGTACGAAAAACAGTACGAGCTGTGGTCACCAGAAAAAGGCGAAAAACCCAACGGAAAACGTGGTGCTCGCTTATTTTTCAGAAAAATCCAAAATCTGGGAAAAGTTCTACTTTATGGTCCACATTCTCGATGTTAATAATTCTCTATTATTTATTTTTTTTTCTTTCAACTACTTTGTTCTGTTTCTAAGTGTTCTTACAATTAAATTTTTGTACAAGTATCATTTAAAATTCATAATATTCCAAGCGAGATTCTCTAAATAGAGATTAATTTCAAAAACATACAATTTTCCATCCTAATTATGAGTAGGATGGAACCAATTTTTCTTATTGATAATCCAAACATGTTTGGTCGTCAATTACTGACAGCTAAAGCGATTATTTTGGCCTTTTTTCATTATCATACCGTTAATAAAAGTGCATTGAACACAGTAATGAATTTTGATTTACCTGTTGATTTATTTAGGAAAAATATCGAATTTTGAAGAAATTATGACAGCTTTAAAGAAAATTTGACGTTTGTAACATGTCATTGGGCTTATTACGTTTTTCTTCAAATATTTCGAATATTCCTTTGTTCACGTATTGTGGATCAGTAGTCATTTCTATTTCAATTTTAACTTTCGAGTTTTTGGAGAAATTATTTTGCTATCGATCTCCCACTCCATTCGAGAAGTTCAATAAAACCTCGGAATTGAGTGGAACGCAGATAAAAAATTAATTTTTTCAAAAACACTAATGTTGGAATAAATAAATCAGAAGTGACTACTGTGCCACAATACGTGAACATAAAAATTTACACATTGTTTACACAAATGATATCTAAATAATTTTTTAGCATTCTGTGAGACATCTTGCTCTCTTCTGGTTAAGTTAAATTTTGAACTGCCTACGGAAGCAACGAAGAAACACAAAATGCATTAGGTATATTTTTCTAAACGATTAATTGACAGGAATACAACATTAAATACATTTTTTCGAAACATACTCATTAAATCCGACATATCTGTCTTAACTGATAACATAATCTCAGTTGAAAAAAAAAACGTTGTAAATATATAGTTGCAGGTACCAATTATCAAAAAGGTGTTAATGCGTAACCTTTAGGTACAACGTAACGGGTGTACCTAACTGACAAGAACTTTCTATAAGGGTTGACATCTAAATAGACTTTTACACGCTTATCAAAATACAGGTATCACTTTGATAGAAGTGTGAATCAATTATTAAAGTGTCAGGGCGTTTATGTGTTTAATTATAATTTTGTAAAGGATTATAAAATACAGTTAAATTTGAATTAACATCTTGAATATTTAACTGTTATTTTATAATTAGATTATGATTATCATTATAAACTTTTTCTTATTTATTTAAACAGTTTTTTGGTCATAAAATACTATACCCATTTTGTTTATGTAATTTATTTATACACCAACTATTCACTAACACTCAATCACTAAACTATTCTCTTTCTCTAACACTTATTACTAAACACTTATAATATAATTTATTTAAATTTATCATGTGGTTGAATTTTCAACGTCCCGCTGTATTCACTAAGACATATTATTTATTACTCTCCCCGGCTGTTAGAGGCTTGTTTTATATATTATCTTACTTTCCAGAATCTTCGAATTCCTGAAAATCACTCCTTTGCCGTAAGAAAACAGGAAAGGCTTTTTTAGAAATTATCGCTATGAAAACATAATGTAAGCAGGTCACAAAAACGTAATATAAGCAAATAACCATCACATAATAAGTACCCGGCGCATTCGCCAACATTAGCCTGATTTACCTGATAAATGATATGGAAATAAAAATTCATTTAATTTGCTTGAATAATACAGATGATAACATAGACAGTTACATGGATTTGTTTTTGGAAAGATAAGGGATTAAAATTTTGTTATCACGTTAAAATATGGAAAAATTTGAGGTTATGCACTCACAAAATTGCATTTTCTGTTAGTTCTTTGGGTTTATTAAATTTTATTAGAATTTTATACATGAGAATTGAAAATACTTCCAAAATTCAAAATTATCTAATAAAACTTGGGTTTAATTCAGTTTAATCATGTAAAATGATATCACAAAGTCATTTTGATACTTGTTAAACGATTTAATAAGTAAGCAATCAACACCCCCTTCCAATTATTGTATAAGGGTTATCGCAATCGATGAATTTATTTTTTTAAAGAAACAGCAAAGTTTAAAACGCCCTAATGCTTCACTAATTAATATCCAAACGATGAATGTTCGAAATCTCGGAAATATATTAGATTTAGTACACTTTGATGTTCAATTTTGTCACAATCCCACTACAAAAGCGCTTATATACATACCGTCATTGGTATCTAGGAAAAATATGTTCAATATAACGAAAAATGTGCATTTCAATTGCACTCAAGAAATTCTTGATCAAATTGTAGGTTTCCCTAATCAATTCCATAGTCCATATTTGACACTACCAGTTCAAAGACGTTTCTGGACATCTAGAGAGGTTCCTCAGACTTCGTAGCTGATATGGTTATAAATCTTTTGGATTGCCTTGAGTCTGGGGTGTCTATTTGTAATAATTTATATGACCCTTTAGACTTCCAATGAGTTTGTTATTGATGTGACATCTCATGAGGCCACAGTAAGACTTTGGTCCAAAATATGGTGTCCTCACCTCTTTTTTATCAATAATATTTACCTGGTATACCCCGGTTACCTTGTTGACTGACTACGGCCCTCATACATTCATTCGCACATGATGGAGGAGGAAAAAATAATGATTTTATCTTAGAGATTTCAATTGATGATAATTTGAAATATTTCTGCACTAAACATACTAATTGTAAAACATAAAAAAGAAGATAATGTCGACAGGCTTCTGTGAATAATTATTCAATATTGGTGCTAGAAATAAGTCAGTTGCTTCAAAACGGTAAGAAATGTTTGAGGTTTGGTATTATTAAAGACAGTTTCTGTCTTTTATATACATCAACAAAATCTACATCTATTCTTCATGTATTCATCAAAAAGTTTGGTATAATATTAGCGAAGAGCTACGAAAACCAGTGCCGAAGAAGCAGCAGCTCGGACGTCTTAATATGTTACAGATAAAAACAATAATTTTAGATTGGCAGATGCTGAAAATTGGTACAATGAATTATCGACAATTTTCTTACCAATGGAATAGTAAAGAATGGCAAAATCGAATGTAGATAACGCGATGCAGTTCATAATTATCCAAATTTAAGCTTAGAATTTAGCCCCAATGTATAAGCCATTTTAAACAGTTTAAAGAAACCATTTTTAATATAGGGAAGGGCAGAGCACTGGTAATTTTCAAAGATGAAATTATTATTATCAAATCAAATATTTGTTTTTCCGTATTCAGTATTCATCAAGAGCAATAACTCTATTCATTTCTATCATTTTTTATTCTTCAGGTAGCGTCTTAATTCTGAGGGCTGGCAATAATCTAAGCAATTCGAATTTTGGTAACTGCCGCTCTGAAAACTTGCTTATTATATCAATTTCTTGAATTCTCCTATTGTCTATTCTCTCTCCTCTTTTCTCACGATTTCTTATTCTATGATTAGCTGAAGAACGAAAACCAAAATTTTCTTTCACCTTTATCGATAATTATCTGTGTTTTTTCATTCCTTATAATAATGTATCATTAGTAACTTTCTGCACCCACGATATTCTCCGAAATTAGATATATGCTCTATTTTCAAATACTCGAAGTTACAGGTAACCATTTTCTTAATCTCCCATGTTTCCATCCCATTGTACAGTTAATAATTAGAAGCTCCAGACTCAAATCCCGACTGTCTAACACTCTTTTCTTTTCACAGAATGTTTGAAGATAAGCATAAAGTCCCGAATGTTCAACCACCAGGTTATGAATGTATAAAAGCTCCCAATATTTTAAGTTGTTTTTAATATCAGCAAAACTATTGGAGTCCATATTCTTCACCACTTTATTCGATAACATCTGTAGCTTTCTAATGATTCTGACATCAAAACTCAACATATCGCATATAAATTCTATATTTTCTGAAGATTTGCTAATTATAAATAAAGTGGAAATCATGGATGAGGATTCATTAACCAACCAATGCTTCTTGAGGATAAAAGTCCTCAACAGTCACAGAGTAATGTACAGGTTTCTGGATCAAGTTAATCAACACTTTGACTATGCCTGTTTTGATAGTCTGTGGTTGGAATTCTTGTAATATAACACCAAGTACCTTTTAAATAACCTCTTAGAATTATATCCAAACTAAATTGATGCCAGATGACGAATATACTTTGTTATATAAACAATCACTTTTGTTTGAAGATAATAGTTATTTGCACAGATCTTGCACAATATAAATAATTAGTTCAATGCAGTTCAAAAACTTTATGAAATTAGTTGTGATTTGTCTGAGGTGATAAATTTTCATTGATTACATGATGTATTGTGTGAGATCGTCCTTTCCACCACAACAATCACATCTGCAACGTTGTCATCTTGAAAATTTTCAACAATAAGTTACCAAATAATGAATCTGACCGCGAATAATAAGAATATTCCGACTTGCCTCGTACAACGAACAAAAATTAATTGTATGCGTGCGTGAAAAAATTTCCTCACATACTTAAGTTCTCACCGCTAAATACCGTAAAGCTCATTATAAATTTATCAAAATTTGTTTCACTTCCCTAATGTAACAATATCTACCTATAGATACCCCGAAAAAAATTTTGGCCGATACCTGGGAAATATAATTTTAAATAATGAGGGCTTTTGCTAAGGGTAGGGGCCCTTTTCGGAGACTCGAGCCCTATAAAAGAAACAACAGGTAGTGGTTCATTATTAAAATAATTTTATTCTCGATCGAGACATCACACAAGAAATTCATACCATTTTCAGTAAATATGGATTTTTACATCGACAGTTTTGAGTATCCTTATATGGTTCCTGTTCCTGCTAGTTCTCCTAGTGATTGGAGTTCGGTGTCGAGTTGCGATAATTATCCTGACGAGAATAAATTTCTGTTTAACGCCGATTTAGAAAGACAAAAACGTACAGTTACTCCTTCGATTTTAAAAAAACGTAGATTGGCTGCGAATGCTAGAGAAAGAAGAAGAATGCAAAATTTGAATCAGGCGTTCGATAGATTGAGGACGTTTCTTCCGCAATTGGGACAAGACAGACAGCTCTCTAAATATGAAACGTTGCAGATGGCTCAAACTTATATCACGGCGCTTTATGAACTTTTGAAAAAAGAAAAGGAAAACTTTGATTAGTGTTATTGTGATTTTATAAATTGTTTTGTAAGATTTTATTGATATAAAGCTCTATTTGTAAATATTATTATGTTTAAAGTAAGTTTATCTTGTTGTTTATTGATTGATATATAAATTTGTAGAATAAAAATTATTCCTTGAAAGAAGCATCAATTTTCTTAATTTTGATTCTATATTACAATTTTTTTAAAAACTCAATTCATAAATTTTTATTATCCTAATCAGGGAATGCATTTTGAGTGTCCTTATATGGTTCCTGTTCCCGATTGTTATCCTGGACTTTTGAAAAAAAACTTTGATTAGTGTTATTGTGATTTTATAAATTGTTTTGTAAGATAATATTGATATAAAGTTCTATTTGTAAATATTATTATGTTTAAAGTAAGTTTATCTTGTTGTTTATTGATTGATATATAAATTTGTAGAATAAAAATTATTCCTTGAAAGAAGCATCAATTTTCTTAATTTTGATTCTATATTACAATTTTTTTAAAAACTCAATTCATAAATTTTTATTATCCTAATCAGGGAATGCATTTTGAGTGTCCTTATATGGTTCCTGTTCCCGATTGTTATCCTGGACTTTTGAAAAAAAACTTTGATTAGTGTTATTGTGATTTTATAAATTGTTTTGTAAGATAATATTGATATAAAGTTCTATTTGTAAATATTATTATGTTTAAAGTAAGTTTATCTTGTTGTTTATTAATTGATATATAAATTTGTAGAATAAAAATCATTCCTTGAAACAAGCATCAATTTTCTTAATTTTGATTCTATTATTAAAATTTTTTTAACAAATTTTCATTATCCTAACCAGGCAATTCATTTTTATTCTTACTTAACTACAAAATTATATTATTTTATTCAATTTTCAGTCAATATAATTTTGATTTTCTAATAATTCGCTGAAGTTCATTTTAATTTTGTGTCCACTATATGTATAACATGGAACATACTTTTGATGTTCCAAATTGAAATTCTGGATTCTCCTTCTAGCTGAAATAAGATTTAACATTTCATATTTTGGGGCATTACGGAGACATTCTTAACACACTATTAACTACCCTGCACTTACTGCTTCGAAAAAACAGATTATGTCATTGTCAGTGTCTATACAGTAAAGCATGTGTTCAGAACACAGTTTGCTAAATTTTGAAAAAAAATTTCTTCCAAGGTGTACAGAAACGCTTATTTTATAAGAAAAAATTATGGCTTTCATCCCAATCTACTGCACTGAACCTAGACAACCAGAGTGACTCAAATGGGACAAATATGAAGGTAAGTCCAGGTCTCATGTCATATTTTTTTTGAATCAACTCCAAATGACCAAATTTTGACAAATGGATGATTATACAAACGGGTGCAGCTCATGGGTTTGGATTGAAGTTGGATAAAGAGTTGATTTAATCTTTGCCCCTACCTTCGATATACATGTCATGAATTATTTGATCTCAAGATATATCATGTCCTAAACGAACTAAGCACAATAATATTTTCAAGAAGAAGGATTCTAAGGAACAATTATACTGTACAAGGCAACCTCTTGATAAATGGAAAATTTTTATCGAAGACGTTGTGTTAGCTTATCGGGAATTTCTCTTTATACTATATTTAAACTTTTTAGCTCCTAGGAGACTTTCATAGGTTCTTATACGGCTCGAAAGACCAGATAGTATTGTTGTGGTGCTAGTAAGCATTATATTTCATGGAAATTGTGTTTACAGGTTGAATGCTTCGAACTTTGTTGAATTGCATTGAAGAGTTGATTTAATCATGTCATGAATTATTTGCTTCGATATATATCTTGTCCTAGACACACTAAGAACAATAATATTCTCAAGAGGAAGGATTCTATGGAACAATTATACTGTCCTCTTTATGAATGGAAAGTAATATTTTGGATTTATGAAAATCTTCGACTAGGGCATACGAAATTCACTTCACATCCATTTTTGCACTTGATTACCATCGAGCTAATTTTCCTTGTGTAGCTTTCTTTGAGGAGACCCCCAACAATACCACAAATAATACCGCTAACAACAATGACTAATTGGGAGAATAATCTGAAAATAAGTTTGAGGTCTAATGTCACTTTCTCCTTTTAACAAACTCTCGTGCGTTAAAACATTCTTTTTAGGTTTTCTACAGCTTAAAAGTAACATTTCATTACATATCAGATAGATTTTGGGAAAATATTTCAATCATAGGTAGGAATTTCTGGAACCTATGTTTATATTCATACAGAACACATACCCTTTTACCAACACACAGTAATTTATTTTATGAATATAAAGTAATAAACAATTTAAAAAAACATATAGTAAGACAAAGTTCAAACTTTTGCAAAAAGGTTTTTTCTAGTTATGAAAAAAACTCAGTGAAGTGCTGATTTGAAAAGTTTCTCAAGACATATTTTCTATAATAAAAACGATTATTCACTTTTCAACTAACAGCCAAACATAACCAAAAAGACAACAAATAATTTCCAAATGTTTTAATTGAATTTTCATTCTTCTTTCCCTGCAACTTACATAGTAACACAATTGTTCAATATTCTGGAAGTATCTTAGTAATTTTCGGACTTCGATGAACATTCGAAATTATTCGAGAAAATCGGATAAGTCACGAAATTAATTAGACACAAAGAAATTGTATGTAATGTGTAAGTTTCTACTTTGGTCATTGATCTGAGATTTATCTCAATACGTAATAATAAAAATCGATTCAAAATAATTCTTCAACTCATTTTCTTTGATTTTGTCGGGTGGTAAGTTTCGACCGCTTTTCAAACCATTTCTTCTGCTATGTTTTACCTTTTTCTTCATTTTTTTCTACGTCTGCCTTCATTTTTTTGTTTGGTTCATCCATTTTTTTACTCTACAATTGCATATCTTGTTTAATTATGTTTCCTTGTGAATCTGTCTTGTTTCTCACGATATGACCACGTCAATTTTGTCTTTTTTTTGTGATACTTCTAAAGTGTAGCACTGAATTCATTCCTCATTCATATGTATGGGTAAGTTTCTCCTGACTACAACCAGAAATTGAAAATAATTTTTGAAATATGTCAATTGAAAATCTTTGTCAGATTTTTATGCCATTTCTTTTGTCCTTGTGTCCCTTTTCTTTTCATTCCATATTATCCTTGCAAGCACTTACATGGAATTCATCTTTATTGTATTATATTCATAGAATTAGTTCTAGCACTGTTTATAGTTGATTCTGTTTGTCTTTTATTGTTTTCAATTCCTTATTCCTATTTCTTCTTATTGTTTATCAAAACATTAGAATAAAATCTTGAAATTTCAGAGTTAATGACAATATTTCTTATAATGTTTAGTATAAAAAAATATTAGTTTATGCAACGATTTTTCTGACAAAAAAAGTTTTTTCTGATACTTTGAATAATTATTTTATGTTTAAAGAATTTCTTTCATGTCGATAAAACATAGAAATAGTCATTTTCAATAAAAGAAAAAATAACACACATATTTAATTAACACTTTTTATTTAAAACAAATAAATAAAATAAGTTACAAAAATTTGGCACATTATTTACATGATTAACATATTTTTCATATTCAAAAAATCATTTGGCACATTTAGAGTACTGAAAATTTACTAATCTATGAGCTAAAATAATAAATAACATCAGTCAAAGCTATATACATCTAAAAAGTACATTTTTTATTAGATTAAATGGAAGAAAAAACTATAAATCTAGATAACAGTAGACCTTGTTGAACTTTGGTATATAACTAATTCAATTATGAAAGTATCGAACAAAATGTTCAATAAACAAGTTTAGGATAGCGCAATTGTATTAATAAATAATTTATAATCGATAATTTTAGTAAAATAAAAACTATAAACAAACTTATCTTCATTGGTTACCGTCTCGTTGATCCAGAAGATCGTAAAGCGCTGTAATATAAGTTTGAGCCATCTGCAACGTTTCATATTTCGAAAGCTGCCTATCTTGTCCTAATTGAGGAAGAAACGTCCTCAATCTATCGAACGCTTGATTCAAATTTTGCATTCTTCTCCTTTCTCTAGCATTCGCCGCTAATCTTCTTTTTCTCAAAATAATAGGTGTGACTCGACTCTTACTTCTCAGCGGTTCCGGAGACGTGGATTTATAACTTTCTTCTGAATAATTTTCGTATGATTCTGGTGATACGCATCCCCAATTACCAGAAACGTCTTGAGGTGACAGAAGGTAAGTCGTGTAATAGGATTCACTATAACCTGCCATTCCGCGTAAATATTTTTATCTGATTCGAAGTTTCACCACCGAACGTCGGAAGATATGTACGAAGAAATATTTTACCTGTTGGTCTTTTATATGCGGGCTACCCCCCGGTTTAATGTAAGGACCTTTGTGTTAAGTACCGCCCTACTAGCGCGTGCCGGCCGACCAATAGGCTCGTTACCTGATGAATACAGTCGTACATATACGGGCAATGAAAAAGTGGATATGAAACCTGCATTGAAGTTTCGGTAGTTATTTTATTTAGATAATTTCAAAATGGCGATTGATCTACTACAGTTTCAATCAAATCATGATAATGTAAACAGATAATGGAATCTCTGAATACCAAATAAATTAAAATTGTATGGAAAAAAATTAAGATCTATGAAATAATATTTCGCAATAAAAGTCTCGTCTTGTCCGTGAAAGATCATCAGAGATCTCGCAAAAGTCTTGAAAATTTTTTTATGTAAAAATCAAGCACAAACTCTAGCTGAATCCACAGCTTGAAGCTCTGAGCGTCTGCAGGCGAACTCGGTGCTCATGAGTCACGTCTGCCTGTCGAGTAGATCTTGCAAAAACTACTCTACGCGGGATTATTTTAAACTCTCAAAAGAATATTTGCCGTAGTAGTATCTATTCAACTATGGATCGCCTATAAATCGAACTGCTCTCTTCTGTACTGAGTCGAGCATTTTTACGGTATACTTTGAAGTTGAGCTCCAAATGTAGAAGAAACTGGGCCTTGTAGAGGATTATAATCTGTTACGGGGTATAAAGCTTGATCTTTAGAAGGGCTTCAAGTTTTTTGTTGAGCTGCCTTGGCTAAATCGGACACGTGACAGGACCAAATCCTGAGCTACAATCTACCTCATTCCAGAATGTTTTCAAGATCGGTATTGATTCTGCTGATCTGTTGATACTTACAGATTTGGGTTGTAACTGAGTTTATTAGGGCGGTTGATTAGAACGATGGTCGGGTTTGCAGTTTTGTCGAGTAGATCTTGCAAAAACTACTCTAGGCGGGATTATTTTAAACTCTCAAAAGAACATTTGCCGTGGTAGTATCTATTCAACTCTAGATCGCCTATAAATCGAACTGCTCTCTTCTGTATTGAGTCGAGCATTTTTACGGTATACTTTGAAGTTGAGCTCCAAATGTAGAGGAAACTGGGCCTTGTAGAGGGTTATAATCTGTTACGGGGTATAAAGCTTGATCTTTAGAAGGGCTCCAAGTTTTTTGTTGAGCTGCCTTGGCTAAATCGGACACGTGACAGGACCAAATCCTGAGCTACAATCTACCTCATTCCAGAATATTTTCAAGATCGGTATTGTTTCTGCTGATCTGTTGTTACTTACAGATTTAGGTTGTAGCTGAGTTTATTAGGGCGGTTGATTTGAACGATGGTCGGGTTTGCAGTTTTGTCGAGTAGATCTTGCAAAAACTACTCTAGGCGGGATTATTTTAAACTCTCAAAAGAACATTTGCCGTGGTAGTATCTATTCAACTCTAGATCGCCTATAAATCGAACTGCTCTCTTCTGTATTGAGTCGAGCATTTTTACGGTATACTTTGAAGTTGAGCTCCAAATGTAGAAGAAACTGGGCCTTGTAGAGGATTATAATCTGTTACGGGGTATAAAGCTTGATCTTTAGAAGGGCTTCAAGTTTTTTGTTGAGCTGCCTTGGCTAAATCGGCCACGTGAAAGGATCAAATCCTGAGCTACAATCTACCTCATTCCAGAATGTTTTCAAGATCGGTATTGATTCTGCTGATCTGTTGATACTTACAGATTTGGGTTGTAGCTGAGTTTATTAGGGCGGTTGATTTGAACGATGGTCGGGTTTGCAGTTTTGTCGAGTAGATCTTGCAAAAACTACTCTAGGCGGGATTATTTTAAACTCTCAAAAGAACATTTGCCGTGGTAGTATCTATTCAACTCTAGATCGCCTATAAATCGAACTGCTCTCTTCTGTATTGAGTCGAGCATTTTTACGGTATACTTTGAAGTTGAGCTCCAAATGTAGAAGAAACTGGGCCTTGTAGAGGATTATACTCTGTTACGGGGTATAAAGCTTGATCTTTAGAAGGGCTTCAAGTTTTTTGTTGAGCTGCCTTGGCTAAATCGGACACGTGACAGGACCAAATCCTGAGCTACAATCTACCTCATTCCAGAATGTTTTCAAGATCGGTATTGATTCTGCTGATCTGTTGATACTTACAGATTTGGGTTGTAACTGAGTTTATTAGGGCGGTTGATTAGAACGATGGTCGGGTTTGCAGTTTTGTCGAGTAGATCTTGCAAAAACTACTCTAGGCGGGATTATTTTAAACTCTCAAAAGAACATTTGCCGTGGTAGTATCTATTCAACTCTAGATCGCCTATAAATCGAACTGCTCTCTTCTGTATTGAGTCGAGCATTTTTACGGTATACTTTGAAGTTGAGCTCCAAATGTAGAGGAAACTGGGCCTTGTAGAGGGTTATAATCTGTTACGGGGTATAAAGCTTGATCTTTAGAAGGGCTTCAAGTTTTTTGTTGAGCTGCCTTGGCTAAATCGGACACGTGACAGGACCAAATCCTGAGCTACAATCTACCTCATTCCAGAATGTTTTCAAGATCGGTATTGATTCTGCTGATCTGTTGATACTTACAGATTTGGGTTGTAACTGAGTTTATTAGGGCGGTTGATTTGAACGATGGTCGGGTTTGCAGTTTTGTCGAGTTGATCGTTGATGTACGGCAGGAAGATCCATCCCTGAGGAGCACCAAGGTTGGCCTCAAACCTTTCTGAAGTATGTCTATCCAAGTGTATCGCATAAGACAACTCAATTATTGGTCCTTTGGAAAGAAAATCATTTCACGAACACGTTAACATTTACGAGAGAAAGTGAGGTTATAGAAATTCTAGAATACAACTTGGCCTTTGCAAGAACAATTAACAAAAGCAGCAGGTAATCTCGTGAAATCAAAAATTAAAAAGAAAATTGTTTTTTGTTGAGAAAATATGAAAAAAAGTTTATTATAATGTAGTTTATAGATACAATAAAAGCATAGAACTAATTGAAAGAAGGAGGGTCTAAAAGGAAATGTTTGGTAGATATTAAAGAAGAGCTGAGATGTAAGAAAGACAAAAACTGTGAAATAAAAGTTAAAGAGAAGAAAATAAGAATGCAGAGAGTATAAAAGCGATTAATTTCTCAATTATTGATTCTATAATTGATCTAGAATTGTTACTTTCCTTCTTATTATGCATCCAATTCATTGTACCATAATTATCTAAAAGTTTTCTTTTCTTTTTCTTGTCCTTCTTGCAGTTTGTACTACGAAAATTTCTTTTTCTATAATAATAAATTTGAGAATCCACACTTGATTACCTAAAAATATCGAAAAAAAACTCGCAATGATAAAATTTGGAAAAAAAATTACGTAATGAAGTGGTTTGTATGAAATTAGTTCATTTTATGTGAAAACAATGGATGATAATATGATCAAATATAAGCCAATCAGAAAAGAAAACAACCAATCGAACAAAATAAATATTAAATCAAAATGGAGCTGAATAATATTTACCTAAACTAATAGGTGTTACCTGCCTTACCTTCTCGGGTTGAAATTTAATACCATATGACATGGTGGCAGCAAAAACAATCCTTTGAGGCTATGTAACTTTTCAAAAAAACAAATATGAATTGTTGCGGGCATCAGCCAGACGTAGCACGAGTTTAAAAAGTTTTTGTTATATTTAAATGAATGAAATGGTACCTTGTGGATAATTGTAGGTAAATGCCGGACGATGAAAAAAATCTTAGAACATGGACCGGCATAAAAATTAAAAAAAACTTAAGATGAATGATACACTTTCCAATTCTCTTTGATATACCTAGTTCAATGTTTTTGTTAGCATTTTTTGTCGGTCTTAGATAAATAAAATGTGTATGAATGAATATTTGTGAAACTTTGTGAAAGAGTAGTAAGTTACATCGATGTAAAAATAATTTCGTTTTTCTGTTAACCAGACTTTTTTACCAAAATTTTAAGGGGCGTTTAAGTTTTACGTAAAGCAATTCCAGAAAAGGGGGGCCTGGTAATACGATGCTTTATAAACAAGTGAGGGAGATTTCGAACAGCGCGTCATGTGACTCTAATTTTTATTCTAATAATAAAACTGAGAAAATAAAATTTTCCAAGTTGGCAGCCTTTTCATTAATGTTTTACGGGGAACTCTATGATTTTAAGTCACTTTTATTTTGGTCTCCCAAGTTGGCAACCTTTTTCTTTTATATTTTACGGGGAATCCCTCGACTATTTGTATTTGTTCCTGTTGTCAGTATTAACTGATGTTTTGAGCACTTAATACGCAGCCCATCCTTCAAGCAAGCTCATGATACCTAGTCAGCTAGACGAAGGATCATGCAAGTTTTCACTACTTCTTGATCTGACGCCTCCTTTAGAAGGGCTCAAGCAAATGCCTTACGTTTTTTGCCATCAGTATAATCTGATCTCAAGAACGGAATATGTGCAACCTGTGCGAACTATTCCATTTCCCACAACAGTGTTCACATGTACAGTCGTGAAAGAGAGAAACGATTTGCTGTCAGGGATTGAGATATGCAAAGATATTCCTGGGAACTTATAACCAAAGGAGACATCTTGAATGTATCAATTTATGAATATTAACAGAGATGTTGTTGTATTATTGCAAATGAATAGACACCAGAAAACGATAGGTTGAACAGAGGATTCAAAATGCAAATTTTGCTACAATGAGGACTAAACCTCTATCCATTTTCTCTCGAAATGTGGAAAATTACGGAGCTCCAAAGCCTTCCAACTGGGGTGTATGAAATGATAAATGAAATTTGATAGCTACATCTTAATGTTTTTACTCTGAACTATACATACACATAAGCTTCATAATAATAATCAATCAGTATGGTCAAAACTACAAGTAAATTGAGTTTTACATAATTTTTTTATCATTTCAATTTATGTCAATGTTCTGTTTTGTATTTCTGAAAGAAAATGACCGCTACGACGAACCTTAAGTAAGTATTAAAGGCAGAAAACGTAATTAAAAAATATTTTGCTCAACATTGTATTGAATGTGACTGGTAAAAGCTTTTACTTTCAAATGAAGTTACAATTATGAAAATAGTAGAAAAAAAAACATAAATGCAATTCCACGTGTTCAAGCTTTACATGCCAAAAAATTCTTTCGATGGTAACCATAACAAATATGGCCGGAGGAATGCATTTTAAGTGATATTACAAAAATCGACATTATACCAAATTAGGCACCTCAAGGGGGTATATAGCGTGCCCGAACAAAACTGAACCATTACTAAAAGTCCAACTCAATTGAAATCTACTTATTTCGGTAGCAGACAATAGAAAAAATAGCGTTTGTTATTCGAGACCTGCAGTTTTTTTTGTTATTATGGAATTATCCGACATAACAACATATCAACATAATTATTGTATAAATAAAGTATTCTCAAGACTTTGTAAAAATTTGGTTGTTGGGTATAGAACTGGTTTTTTCTTCAATTTCAAAAATTTGTAGATTACGTCAATTATCTATGTGCTGAAAACTGCACAGATATTGGTACAGCTTGTCCTTGGCAAAGTACAAAAGCTGAAAAAAGGTTCGATGCAAAGTTATTCATACTAAAATTGCTTTTCATGGTGTTTCAAATGTCTTAAAATACATTAATCTCTATGTACGAGAAAATTTACGAAAGTTCAAGCCTATAGATTAATTAATTATTGTTGGTGATAGTGTATAGTCTACTTCATGAACCGAATGCAATTTATTTTCACAATAAAAGAATGTTTTTCGTTACAACTAACCTAAAATAGTTTTTCATTATTGATGGATTGAAACAGTTCATTTCCAATAAATTTCATCTGAAAATTATCATTAAGTTCAATGATTTTTGTAATATTTCAGAAAAAAATATTCATGTATTCATATTTTAAGATCCCTTAGCTACTTCATCATCTGAACAATAGGTACCTGCACCTCGTTATCGATTTATTAAACCGTTTCTGTTTGTGCAGACTAAACAATAATTATTAAAACTATTCCTACCTCATTAATCAATACACGAGACAGACGAAAAGAAAAACAAACAGGTATTTGGAATAGGCGATACCCAATTTCTTTCAATTACCCCAAAAATAAAGAAAAAAAAATCGGCAAGTCATCTAATGCACCTAGTTTATTAAAAGAAGCATCTATCATTTTGGTTTTGGAGCGGAAATCAAACTAGTGTCGGGCTAGCAGTAATTTTGCGGTGAATTTTCTATAACAAGGCATAATGTGAAAGCGCAAATCTCATTATTGGATCAAGTTAGAGCCGCCCTTCACGCGGCTTGTGATGCTGATCAAACGAGCCCCTCTGAGATTTATCAAACACGAAATAACTGAACCAAAATGATTGTTGTAATTTTTTTTTTAATATCCATTCATAATTTTTTAGTAGCATGCTCATTATTTTGGAATATAACTCATATATATGAAGCGAAAGTAAAATCACTTTTAACAATCGTTACCAGACTTTCCATCTAGCTTGAACTAGTATATTGATATTTATTATAACTTTTTTCGTTGTTTGCTTTTATTATCTTGACAATCTGCTTGAGTTCTTCTTTAAGCGATTAACTTTATGCACAGCGCTTCGAGGATTGACTGGGATCATTATCATGCTGGAAGATGAATTTTCTTTAATCAGAATTTTCCTCCAATATTTTTTATAGCTTCATTTCTTCAAAATCCCTTCGAATTTCACCAGGTCTTCAATCGCACTTCTTGCCTCTTTCATGTTTTACAGTTTATTTTATTTTGGAAAAGACTGTCGAAAGAAAAGTCGAAACGTCAATTTTTATAATTCTTTCAAAAAATTATTAAAAAAATCCTAAGAGATCTAAAATCAAAAACATTTAGAAGAATTGAACGTACATTTAAAATTTTTCAAATATAAAAAATAATGCTGAACGTAATTATATTTTTTAATCATTGTTTTCTTCTTTGGTATCGTACTTATAATTATTTATAATTTGTTTAATTATTGAGCGTTACAAATGAAAAATCGAGTGTCACGGAATCGATTATTTCATTCTCAATTTCACTACTAATAGCTAGTCCTTCTTCCTCTTCCAAGTTTCTCACAATTTCTTCTTCTAATTCACTATCTCTAGAATCTTCAAAATTCATTTTTTTATTTCAATTCTTCTTCATTTTCAGGCGATAATAAATACTAAATGACGTGTAAAACAAACTGTCATCGAGAGTAAACAAACTTGAGAATTATAATGAAAGACTGGATTAAAAACCAATTAAGAAGACTTTAGATATTACCAAGTTTAACAAAAAAAAATTGAAAAAAATACTGAAGAGGTTCAACAAGTAAAAAATATTGGAAAATTTAAGGATAGTTTATGTCCTTTCTGCGGCGGAATGTATTTAGAAGACGATGACAATCCAATTGAAAATTGGATTCGACGTAACATTGGGGCAGGCCAGTGAATAATTTCCCAATTTCTTATTTGAGTTACTGTTAATTATTTAAAAAAACTGATTATGTTATTTGTTAGAGATATTGATAAAGACTGATTTGATCCATTAACTTTGTTTTTCCTTTATCCTATTTCAGATAAAATCATATATATATATATATATATATATATATATATATATATATATATATATATATATATATATATATATATCAATTTATCATTTCCCAGACCTTTTGATATGTTTATGTTTCAAAATCTTCTCGATTTTACGTCTCTTCTGTTTTAAAATTAGTTTTTCTCAATAATTTTTGAAAGGCGGCAGATAAAATTGACGTTTCGACTTTTCAAAATATATTTTGATAGAGACTCGAGAAGTCAATTTTATGTTTCCTTCAAAAATTAATAAAAAATCTAATGTTGAAACAGAAGAGACCTAAAATCAAGAAAATTTAGAAACATAGTCATTTTTGGGAAACGTTTTTGAGTGGTTTTTCCGAAGAAATTTTCGAAAAACAATGACAATTATCCAATTGCATTGTTCAATATATGAACCAAGCTTCATCATTCTGTCATTTAGACATTTATTTTGATATGATCGACTTATGATATCGTACAAGACTTGAAAATATGGTTTTATCTAAAAAGTAAACTTGGATTCATTTTTCACATAAAATGGGTGAGTAATAGATCTTTAAATAGTTAAAAATATTTTCTGCGCATGTCTCAAATTCCGCCACGTTTTTCGGGCATTTTACAAATAAACATACCATACACACTACGTTTTCTAAACAATTTAAAATAAGAAAAAGTAAAGAACAGTGAAATTAAAATGAACGTATATTTATAAATAAAAAATTAACAAGTATTTTTATTGAAATAAAAAATGTTACCAATAAAAAAGGGTGCAAAACAACATTTTTGTTATGGAGTTTGCCGTAGCGTTACACGAAGTAAATCCTTTTCAGAAAATCAATATTTTCCCAAAACCTTGTTTGGAATACCATCAACAACGTATTATAACAACAGTGAAAAATGATTTAAACACTTGTTCCAAGTGTAGTAAATGTGATTTGTGGGTTAAGCGTTGTGGTCGAGGTGATGGTCGGTTCCAAGGGATTCATCATGTAAATGAAGACTTTCAGAATTTATCATAACCTGGACAGAGTAGCTAGTTTTTGACTTTTTAAACAATAAATATTTTGAGACGCGTTGGAATCAACAATATCTGTAACATGATTACTGTCAACGTATAGCTTCCCTCTTTTTATAGGTTTTGCTTTACTGTAATCTAAAATGTTTGACTCATTTTCTTCATCGTCATCACAAGAATTATAATTTTCTTTCTCTGCTATGCAAGATGAAAGCAGATATTCATAGATAGAAGCTTCATCAAATAATTTTGGCAAACTTGTTGATGGACATTTTTGCCATACAATTGGGAAACTCTACAAAGGACTATTATTTACTGCTTGACGATTTCGTTGCTTGTCTTGGTCTAACTTCAGCCACTTTCCTTTGTCTAGACTTGGATCTACTGGGACACGGTTGCAAATTGCGTTCTTTACCCTAAAAAATTTACAATTAATTTCAGTGGTCGGATTTTTTTTTTTAAATATTTACAGAAGAATGCAGTTTTACATCCAACCTCTCGACTAACTCTGCCTTATCTTCACCTTGAGGACGTCCATGACAATTTAACCATCGTCTTAATTGAATACAATTTTGAGCTTCTACCGTTGGATAATGCTCCATTATTTAATTTTTCATTTAATTTTATTGGTGACAAAGGTGATACAACTTGTTGCCCGCCCATATTCAGAAAAAGTGCCAGAAACTTTTATATTGTCGCCGTTTAAACGTGGCGACCTAACCATTAAAAAGCCTATTAGAAAGTATCTCAACATATTTATCAAATATACTTCATATTTAACACTAGAAGATTGACTAACAGAAATAACTACCTGGTTTTTGCAGTTCTTTTCATCGGTGGCGAGTGGGGGAAGCGTCTATAGATTTTTTGCAAATTTTTTTAACTATTTCTATCTCTATAGCGGTGCCCGTTAGATTCTGGATAGCCTGCATGGTATTTTTCACAACTTTCACTTGCTATACGACAAGAGTAAATCTTTCAGTCAGCATAGTATCCATGACCAAAGGAAAAACCAAAGGTGTCCCTTACTGCAAAAAATCTACAGATAACGTCAGCGACAGCAGTAATGGAACGGAGCAACCTCACGTTTTACCTGATGTAAGTCGACTTATGTACACATAGTCATTTTTGAATATGAAATGTCACATTATCTCGAAAACATCTTAAATTTTGGTTTATGAGTATCGATATTACCGTTATACATAAATTGTTGTATAATCTTTCATTTTTTAGTAATGTAATGAATTATGTTAATTGAAATAGATCGCCCTCATTCAGTTTTGTTGTTAAAATGTTTAAATAATGCTAAATATTCTTATACTTAATTACCATGATTTGAATTTATATTATCTGAAAATAAATGTATAATAATTTATATCCTGATCGAGTTCTGTTGCTAATAATAAGTCTAATCAAATTGGGATCATAAGAGATCAGTTGAAATCAGGTTATAATTAGAAAAATTGCATAAAGTTGGAACAAATATTTAGATGTGTTGTGCGACGTACACACTAAAATACTTGTTGAATATCCAAGGATACAATTTTATATGGAAATCATTTTTTTTAAGTAATCCAACAACATTGTGGTGATGATGTCGATAGATTTTGGCTGACGCAATTATGTGTTGATAGATGACTTCTTTGACGTCCAGATACGTTTATACGGGATGTCCTAAAGTAAAGCTTGAGCTACACTGGTTGCATGAAACAAATTTAGTTTACGTTTCTTTCTATAGAAGTGCACAAACTTCTCATTTAATTACTTTTTAATAACATTTTCTATGTGTTAATTTTTAGACAATCAACAAGTTCACAGTGATATAGTGCTGATTCAGGACCGGAGCTCAGGCGTTGGCCTAAATAGCTAAAGAATATGATGGAGGTCTCTTGTAGGGTCGATTTCTATAAAATAAAAGCTGTTGTCAGTAACTGAAAGATAGTACCCCAGATATAAGAAGTATTTTGTCGAGGTTAGAGAAAAGGAGAAAAATCTGTGATAAATATCCATTGAAATGCGTTGACTAAAGGTGGCGCCACAATTGCATCCGGTTAAACTTAAAAGAAAGCCCCAAATATTTATTCAAGCTTTGCACAACTTTTGTACAACGCAAGTCGTTGTTTTGATCAATAATTAAGTACGATATTATTTTTTTTACTCGCCATATTTCAATTTATCAACAATTACCACCCTTTTCCAACACCAGCGCTATTCTGGAAGGTTTTTGAACTGTCATGTATTGTATAAACCTGGACACTCTTTCAACTTTTCTCGCATATGAGTTAATCCTCCTTCTTTCTACCCTCCATGGAGATGTCACGAAAAAGTTAATCCAGGAAAGTAAAAAAGTAAAATTCAGTGAACTAGCCAGTGAATGTCACGAAGTAGGCTTCGAAAATTAATAAAACTATTTATTAGATGACGCAAAAATGGCGTCTTTTGAGTGGAAAAACATTCAAAATTTAACAAATTTCACTATGGGAAATCTGGAGATTTATAAAATGTTTCATATGGGATCGGTAGGAGCTTGTCACAATTTAATTAAAATTATATTCGTATGTAAGTTCTTGGGAATTCATAAAAAGGTGAAGTCCATTTTACGGAATGAATGTTTACTTCATTATTTTAAAAAAATCCTCTTTACCGTAAAGAGAAAAGAAGCTTATGCAGAGATTCCGTCTACCTGTCCGCATAATTGTCACTGCCAAAACAACAGATCGTAGAAACATATTTATAATCTGCGTGAAAAACTAGTTCAGGATGAAATAAGTTTTTATTTACGGTACACTACATGAAGCCATTTCGATGAAATTTCATTTTGATCAATTACAAATTATATTGAAGACTTGTAAGCGATTTTAGGGTTATTATCTCAATTTATTTCCTTTAATATTTATTTAACTATTAGAATGTGAAGAAAATTCATAGTGAAACCATCCATCACAATTTACCACTCCTCTTTTTTTCAGTATGGTCCTCGCTACGAATGGGATGAAAGAATTCAAGGAAGTCTGTTAGGAGCTTATTTCTATGGCTACATATTCACTAATCTCGCTGCTGGATTGATTGCCGAATATTTTGGTCCATTCAAAGTAATTCTGTTAGTACATATAGTAGCAACAATAATTAATACATTGTGCGTACTAGCAGTTAAGATACATTGGAGTGCGCTATTCTTATGCAGATTATTATTGGGTATGGGAGGGGTAAGTACCATATATGAAACATTTTTATGAACAATATAATTTTCCATTCCACCTCTTTGATATGGTAGTTTCGAAAAATGAAGATAATTAACTGTGAGTTCAAAATAACTACTATCAAAGATATCTAATTATGATTCATGAAAAGATCCTCAGTTTGCCCTTTGGTTCCTAGCATTCCAATTGACTAGTTCGAGTTGCTGGAACCGTTTGTTGCTTACTGCTATCACCAATACTCCCAATTAGACTGTCAGATATTTTGATAGCCAATCGTCTTCAGAGATTTTCTTCGCTCAAAAATTACATGACGTACATAAATTTTTGTTAAAACCTTTTACTAAAACCTGTTATTAAAACCAATAATAATGATTTTTGACTCACAAGTAGTTTTTGAAGAGTACGAAAGGCCATGGAAAATGGGGAAAACCATCGGAAAAACTCTAAACATTGGTATTACGTCAATAACGTGGAAGGAATTGAAAATTTCGATATAATCGACTATAATAATTTTAATAAAAGTCAAACATTTCATCCTGCGACCATCAGCTGTGAATAACGTCACTATATAGTAAACTCTATTTAATTCACTTTGTTTTGACTATCAGTGCACAAGTAATTTCATTTTCTTGGGGATTATAGACGGATTTACATATTTATACTTCAATTAAGTTTTCTTTTGTGTTTTCTTCCAGCTGTTTTCTTGGCTTTAATTGTGCTGCATGGGCTTTCCTGGTCTAGGCCGTCCTCTGATTATTCTCGGGTCTAGAAATCTACTCGTGGCGGTGTCGTTCATAACCTCTTGAATTTTCATTCACGACGTCGGTATATCTGCTGTGTCGTCACGTTCCAAAGTATTCTTCATCTAAGGCCTTATGTACAATTCAACTTCCGTATGCAATTGACTTTTTCCTAATATTTTCTGCATCTACTTTTTCTATTTTTGTAAAGCATATGGTAGATGCTAATACTTTTTGAAATCTTTATTCTTTCGTTTCAGTATTAGGAATATCACACAAAGGTATATAGAAAAAATATATAAATTTATCCTTCAAAGTATTTCCTCTTTTTCCCTAGACGCTATGAATCCATGACTTCTTTTCTTCTTTCTTTAAACGACGGTACGGTCTTTTGACGTCGAACCCTTAGCTGAATCAGGTCCACCTCAATACATGACTCAGCGGGGGTATCAATCAGAAGGTATCCTCTCCACGTGTTTCAGCCACCTTAGACGTGCCCCCCGGATGTCTCAGCTCAATATTCCTCTGTATCCTCCACGCATCGTTCTCGCAAACATGATCTTACATGACATGAAGCATTTTTTGAAGAGTTCTTCAGCATGGCTTCAACCTACTCTGCTAGAGTTTAGTTAATATCAAAAACACATTACCTAAACGCTCAAGAATTGGAATTCTAAGCAAGTATTTAATATCTTTTCCATTTTATATTTTACAGGCACTAGTGTATCCAGCTTTGCAAGTACTGATTGCTTTTTGGGCACCACCTCAGGAAAAAGGAAAATTCATAAGTGCCTTAATGGGAAATGTGTTAGGTAATATCAGTGTTTTAGGTCTTTTCTGTTTTAAAATTAGTTTTTTCTATAATTCTTGAAAGATTGATAAAAAATTGACGTTTCGACCTAACTTCAATCTTTATCAAAATATTTTGATAAAGACTGAAGTTAAGTAGATTTCAAAACGGAAGAGACCTAAAATGAAGAACATTTAGAAGCATTTATATGAGTTCTAGAAAAACATTGAATATACAAGGTGTCCAAAAAGAGTATCGGGTATTTGTTTTCGCGCCATATTCGAAACGGAGCTACGAAAGGGAGCGGGGAGGGGTTTGTGGCGTCCGCCATTTTGTGGAGTTTTAGTCACGATGGAACAGTACTCGGGGACGCATCGCGCATTTTGCGTACGAGCGTATTATCGTAACGGTGATTTAATAGTGACGTCTGTCTCGTGCGGAATATCGTACACGCCACGCTACGCCAAATGACGATAGCATTAGGAAATGGATCAGGATGTTCGTACAGGAGAGACTGAAGAAACAATTGAAGAAGTTGAGGCGTCGGTTCGTCGAAATCCATCTTTATCCATCCGAAAGCGAAGCTAAGAGTTAAACATCAAAAAATCGTCCTTACATTTGAATTTAAAGGAAGATTTGCATTTAGAAGCCTATAAAATTCAATTGATTCAAGAATTGAAGGATACGGACTATGCTAATCGACTGAATTTTGCCTACGAAATGATGCAGCGATTTAACAACTTTGAAAACATACTGTTCAGTGACGAAGCAAATTTTCACCTGAATGGTCATGTTAATAAGCAGAATTGTCGGTACTGGGCAGTCGAGAATTCGAGACGAAAGCATGAACGACCCCTGCACAGCCCAAAGGTCGTTGTTTGGGCCGCTATGTTTGCTAAAGGAATTATTGGTTCTCATTTTCATGAAGATCAACGAGGCCGAAAAATCAATGTGAATAGTGACCGTTACTGCGATATGTTGCGAAATTTTTTGCTCTCAGAGTTGCAGGAGTTTGCCTGTTTCAACATAAGAACGTGGTTCCAGCAAAATGGGGCCACTTGCCATACCTTGAATGACTCGATGGAAGTTTTGAATGAATTATTCCCAAATAAAGTCATTTCGCGAAGGGGTAACATCAACTGACCTCCCAGAAGCCCCGACCTTAGCCCGCTTGTCTATTTTGTATGGAGATACCTTAAAAGTAACGTTTATCAAAATAATCCAACGAACCTAACCCAATTGAAGGAAAACATCAGGTCAGAAATGGCAGCAATATCAAGAACTTTGTGTCGACGTGTTATCGCCAAACTTCGTTCCCGTTTAGAAGAATGCCAGCAACGTAACGGTCATCATTTGGATAACACCATCTTTTCCAAATAATTATCCAATTCATATGGTATCAAAAAACAATAAAAGTTTTTATTGCTTATAAATATTTTTTGTTTAATTGAACTTACAAATACCCGATACCCTTTCTGGACACCTGTATATACAAATGATTTTTTTATAATATGCAATTTCCATTCAAACGTGATTATACGAACTTTCTGAATGTATATGTGGAACTTTATGAATATGTATGTGAATCCACAAACTTTTACTTCAGCAATAATTAGGTAGAGGTGTGTTATGAAGAGCTAGCACAATCTGGTGGTGATAAAACTGATACTCTGTTCCTCTTTCATCATCTAAAGATTGTATTTTTCCAAGAGAAGAATCAACTAACATCTCAGATAAACTCTATTATTCATATTTCATAAACAAGTCGATCTTAGTGTATTCAACCAATCAAGTACTACCAGCTAACTTGCGGGACAAGGTCGCTGATCCGGATCTTTGGAATAAAGGAGGAAATTATGATAAATATATTCTGCAGCTTCCAGGGCCTTTTTAGCACAGAGGACAGTCTCAAAATTTGACCTTGTGTTGACCTAGTGGAAGAGCCTTAATTTCAAGATAGCGCTATCTGGATGGTTCTTCAGTTCAGGAGGTGACGGCTAAGAGGACTGCAAAGAGATTACCCAGGCAATTAGGATAGACCAGGCTTCAATATTTTTAGTAATAATAACTCAACCAAATTTATTTGTATATTTATTTCGTTTCGAGTAGTCTCTGTTTAGCTACTTTTTACAGTTGAGTACTTTCATTCTGTAAATTGTGTTGCTACTTCAATCCTTATACTATACAGTTTGGGCTACTACTTTGACCAAGAAAATGGCAAAACATCTAAAAGGTTTAACGTCAAACTACAAACGAGAATGAGAAAGTTTTCAATTGAGGAATTGAAAATAATTTCATTTATCTTAGAAGAATAAGAATTTATTCTTTCGAAGGAATTGAGATCAATATTAAATTCTACTAGATGTTTTGCCATTTCAATTTTTCTGCCAAGAATAGGAGGAGTAGGCTGTACAGATCAGATGAAAAAGATGAGAATATGAAACTTGCAGTTTTCTAATTGAAAAACATGTGCATTAATTATTAAAATAAGTTAATAATTAATTAAACCAACCTATTGTTGTAGGAACTTGTATAACTTGGCCAATTGTAGGGGTAGTTACAACGTATTTGGGATGGGATTGGGGATTCTACGTTGTCAGCATTGAAAATTTGATGTTTTGCATTGTTTTCTACCTTCTGGTAACTGATACGCCCGAAACTCACAGATGGATAAAACCGGAAGAAGCAAATTTTATCAAAGAATCGCAAGCAGGAACAGTTACCAGAAAAAAGGTAAATAACTAAGTAATTGATCCAGTTTTTTCCTTGATAACAAATTAATAGAATGGTCTCTAACAGTTATAGTCATTTTCTAAAATTTCTCGATGGTTTTTAGATAGGATAAGGGAAGGTTTGTTGCGGTAAGCCCTGATGTAGGACCTGCTCCTCTGCAGGGCTGGAGCTGTAATGATTGCAATGAGGTTGTTCTGTCCTAGCTGAAAAGGAGGAAACACGGATGACCAAAAGGCCAAAATAAGACGAGTAGAGAGCTTCAGCATAAGAAAAAACGGCTCTTCTTGATTTTGGAATATATTTTATACGTTTTTTCTTGGTTTTCCATTTGTTTTTTGTTAATTTTTAATTGAAATGGAGGTTATGAGAACTGCATATCAAATGATCTATTGCGTCACCTTTTTTTGATGTGGAAAAGAAAATCAAAAGCAAAATTTTTCACAATCCTCATAATCTAAGCTGCATATACAAAACCACCTAATTTTTTTTATTTATTCAATTTTGTAATGGGAACCGATGATTCGCTGTCCCGAGAGAGAATGCGTTTCTCTTCGATTCAAAACGTCTTGCATGGATTCGAGTAAGTGTGTTGGTTTTTCCTAACCCGTGTACCTGGTATATCGGAGAGGATTAAGTTAATTGTATGCTATTAAGACATTAAAAAGGCTATAGAAGAAAGAAGATTTGGAATTCTGAAAAGAAGGTAACTTGGAATTCCCTAAGTCAGGTATCGGTCCGTCAGAAGTGGAAGGATTTTGTTTTATTGAAGAAGTTGTTCGGAGACATGTGTACCTGTATGTTAAGTATTTTTATATGCGAGAGCCAAATTCCAGATGCGGCTAAGCAACTGAAGAACCGGAGTAAACAATTTGGTAACTGGATGACCAATTTATCTCCGGATTTGTTATGGTGCACCCGCTTCGTTGCCATTAAATAGTTACGATTTAATATCATTGAATACGTAACTGTTGAGATTGTTGAAAACGAAATGAGTCATTCATGAATTGAATTCATAATGATATATATTGAATCATTTTGACCATTTTTTTGTCAGCACTGTCTGTTTCGTAGCACCATGCTTAGTTATTTTTTCTTGTTGTTTCATAATTCATAAAATTTAAGATGAAACCATCTTCAACGAATTTTCATCTTTCTATTTGTTGCTGATATAACTTTTCTTTATACTCATATAAGTTTACAGCTCTGCACAGAAGAATCAAAAATTTTATTCGTCCAATTTGATTTTGACCTCTCTTAGTCTGGATTAACCAATTCTTTTTTTTTATACCACCGTCGAAATTACAAAACTTTTTCATCTAACTCGAAGAACGGAGCTGAAGTGCAGAAGTCACAAACTTTCTGCCTTGGTACTTTAATATACTATTGACTATTTTCCAGGTAATAGCCCCCTACAAAGAGTTATTCAAAAATTTACCATACTGGATGTTGATGTTATGTCATGTTGCTAATGAATGGGGTCTCTATTTGCAATTGACTCTAGTTCCGAAATTTATATCTGACGTAATTGGTTTCGATTTGAGTCAAGCTGGAGGATTATCCGCACTACCTCCATTGATGAGGATGACGTTTGGTTTGATATTGGGTGCAATCGCTGACGAAATTTTGAAACGTGAAATATTCAGTAAGAAATTGGTTAGAAAATCTTATACCGTTCTATGTAAGTATGTTTTGTATAAATCGTAACGAAAATACTAAATAATTTCGATAAAAACGTTTATAAAAAAACTTTCGAAATTTAATTTCGCGGCCGTTACCCATAGCAACGGCCGCGAAACCTAACCTAACCAAACGTCTTTTCCAAATTCGACATTTCTAAAATACTACAAAGACAAAGATTATTTTTTATTGAATACCAACAAATACATAAGTACTTATATTATTTAAGATGAATATTAACATTGATAGTTTGTATTACTACTTATTAATCTGTTCAGTTCAGATATTCGAAGTGACATAAATTCCCATCAAGCTGAAAATCAGTGAAATTGTTTAAAATACAACTATTGAACATGGAATTTGAATGTTTTCACAACTTTTTGAATCGTTATATCTCAGAATCAGTGGCTTGTAGGAAAAAAGTATTGATACGTTTCTTGTAAATAATTTTATGATCTACAATTTTCGTCTGAGGTATTTTTATGATAAAACTCACCGTTTTACTAATAGTCGCGAAAACTTTTTGATCTTTGACCTTGAATAAATTTTTTTCCATACATGGAAATGATGGGGAACATTCAAATTTTATTTTCAATTGTATTTTAAATCATTTTACTCATTCTAAGCTTGGTGGGAATTTATGTGGCGTCACTCTTATTTTTTGGTCTAATTTGACCGGACTATATGTTTACTCCAGTTGAAGCTGAAGCAACTATATCTAGTGTTTTTGAATAATAGTTATTGTCTGCATTCAAACCAGATACTATATCGCCAGAAATTGAGATGGAAATTTGCTTCTTATTTTCGGTAGAGTCTTTTTTATATCTTTCCGCTACTGTCGTGGACTTCCATCCACCGTGACGTGTAAGAATTGACGTATCAGCCCCAGTATTGGCAAGCAGCGTGGCAGAACTTCTTCAAAAACAGCGACCCGTGTATGTTTCACGATTTGGTAATCTGAGATAACGCTTTTCAACTCAGGAGGAATGGAAGGTACTGAAATATCGCTATCAGTATCGGACGTATTGCGTTTTGTCAAAAACTGTCAAAATATTTTGTATATATTGAAACATATCATTTCCATAGCACACAGTGACATTGTTGAATAAATTAAACTGCTGTTGAAGTTAGAGCAATAAAATATTTATTTACAATTATCTAATTTAATAAATGTAACGATTGCACGAAAAATAGTGTGTATGCTATGGCCGCGAAACTTTTTAACTACCTCAAAATTATCATGCCTCGGCGATAACTGTTCTTTCGGTACGTTAAAAAGACATTTTGCGGCCTAAGTGGAAACTGTACAAAGTAGACAAACATACAATCACTTTGTTTTGGTTCACAACATAATTTTCTATTTGCTCTGCAATGCTTGAATATCATTCAGTCACAAAATATACGAGGATTGGTTGGAAATTTTCCGATATAGCATAGAAACAATAGTTTTCCTCATTATCCTCAAAGTAGGCGTTACGTAAACCTCAACGTCCTTGTCTTATGAAAATATCCCTCCAGCGAGTGAAATTTTGAGTCTTAGAAACGAGAAAAAGTCGATAAGATTCGTTGGGTGGTCAATTAATTGGAATCGCAATTATCAAGAAAATCTTAACAACCACTTACTTATACGATTATTATAAAGAAAATAAGTGTTCAAAATTACTGAAACTTCCGTAGATTGATCTCGTATAATGGACCAAATATATGTAAATGTGAATATTTTTCAGCACATATTTTACCCGGTTTGATGTTGATCGCTATAAGTTTCGTTGGATGTAGTTGGATACCGGTAATAGTATTATTAACATTCAGCTTAGGTTTTAATGGTGCATGCGTACAAAACATTCTAATTAACGCTCAAGATCTCGCTCCGAATTTCTCTGGTACTATTTACGCCATCAATAGCTTTTTTGCCGGCATGACTGGATTCATAGTACCTGCCTTAAACGGAGAATTCACCAAGGACCACGTAAGTACATAATTATAGTATGTGGATGATATTAATTCGAAATCAAACGAAATTTGTTAAATAATTTTACCGTAAATTCGTGTATTTGAACATTTAACTCCATTTTGTGATGTTTATCTATAAAAAGATGTGATATAGTTCATAAACTAACTAAATTTTTTTATCCAAATGTATAAATTGTTCAAATATAGTTGAAAAAAACAAAAATATAATATCTTAACACTTATTTATTTTACAAAAAGTAATAAATGTTCTTCTTTCTTGGACAAAAAGCACAGAATTTGTGTACCACTTAACTGGTATTTGTTTCTTCAGTATTCATGCCAACACCGTGATTCTGGAGCAGTGCCTTCAGTAGCCCATAATTCCTTCAGATTCAGGTGCTGAGCTTTTTTTATGCCAGCTGTGTGAAGTAATCCCAATAAGGTATAAATTTCTGCCAAATCAGTCTGTCGACAAGCTCTAGTTCGTTTATAATTCTCCCTCATTTGATCTAAATAAACATTTAGGCGTCTTACTATAGTCTCAATCATAGAGTCAGGAAAAAAAGCTTCCAACAATCAACTGGTGACATCGCACTTCCTCTTGGTAGTACGGACATTTTTTCGGGGAGGGTTGCGAAGCCAAAATGTTGTTTTGTCTCTTCCAATAAAACAATCATTTTCTGAGATCATCTAACGATTGCTCGGAATCCGTATCGTGATCGGAATGATCACTATCAGTTTCTGGATCATCTAATCTGTTTGCCTGGTTATTCAGATCCTGTCTGTCGGGGTGCTTCACATTCCTTGATAGTTGGACTAGAAAAATAATAAAAAAAATCGAAAAAAAAAAAACGTAATAGTTTTATGAATAAGCTATAACTAGCTTACTTACCAGACAGTTAATATTTAGCTGCAAGAAGTCTTCCTCTACTAGTCATTATACCGAAGTATGATTTGTAACTTATACAGGAGAAGTTTGGGGAAAAATTGTTTGGGTTTGGTTGAACAAACAAAAATTTTATATTTTTCTTCATTTATTTCAGAATGGTATAGTCGAATGGGGATACACTTTCATACTAGGCGGAGTTGTTTATTGCTTAGGAGGTATAATATGGATTTTGCTTGGATCTGTGGAAGAACAAAGCTTCAATAGGTTTGGTGATCCCGCATCGTAATTTTGGATACAAAATCTCTAATGATATAATAAATATTCACAAATTACTCGCACATTTTATTCGTCGATCTAAACAAAAAAAAATATTAAGTATTTGTAAGTTTAATCTATTCTAATTAACACGGTTAGAGTTGGATGAGTATTTTTCGCTTTAATTTGTTTTGTTACTGAAATCCACTGCTAATAGCAAGTTTAAAAGTCACTAATATTTCAACAAAGGTAGAGGTAGAAATCCTTTTAATAATTGCGAAGGACTCCGCTTAAATAGTGTCATAAGTCAAAAAATTAGCAATAGCATCTGTTTGACTGTACTATTAGTGCTAGAAAACTAAAAAATCTTATCTTAAATAATTTTATGTGAATAGTTACTGTTGCAGTAACTTTTTAAATATATCTTCCGAAATTTGAATATGAATTAAGAATTAATTTCAAACTTTTATTAGTGGATAGTTTTTTTTTGACTTATGACACTGTTTTACTATTTGTGAGAAATATTATAAGTCACGTACGTGATTAGCATACCAAGTAGCAAGCGATTACTCAATTTTAAGTATTATTAGATAATATAAAAATATAAAAAAATGTATATAATATCTTGCTTCACACTAAATTGAATTGTGCCATATTGAGTCGATGGTAAATTGTAGAATTCTACCAACCACAGAATAAGAAGGTCTTTCAAGCAGAAATGTCTTCATCAATCTTCGGAACTTGAAATTTCATGAAATTTTTTACCAAATCAGAAGTGGGTATCGTTAAGTAGATGTTTAAATTCTTTCTTCTAGTTGGGAAAGCATGAATGGGTCTCTCAATTGAGTTGTGAAACGAGAGAGTTAGAATTTTGTGTTTTTTAAATTAGAACTCGCAATGCGTTTCTACTGCTCAAACCGAAAATGTACCAAATACCTCTTTTTGGGTAATTTGAAGACCCCCAGAAAGGCAAACCATATCAAAATCGCAGACGAGTTAAGCCTATTTAATTCCTTTCCATTCAAAACTCCCTCTCGTAAGGACCAAATAAAAATCGATCGTTTAAGGCTGGGGCACATTAACCGAGAAAACCCACCAATATGTGAAACTTGTAACGAAAATCTTAACGTGAAACACTTGAACTGTCAAAAGTACAAAAACGAAAGGCTAACCAACAACCTCCCAAACACCATGGTCGCTCTACTGAACAATAATTGTAATACCGCAGACTTAATCAAATATCTAAAAGACACTCAACTGTATCATAAATTGTATGTAATAATAATAATAAATCGCATCGCAACGACGTTCTAAAAGTTAAATGATATGAGAATGATAAATTATTATTGATAGATACAGATCAAGTCTTTTATTCATATCATAATCCCCCTACCCCTTGTCGCGCGTTGTCATATTGTGTTCGTTGATACCTCATCATCATCATTCTGATGGTTGCCCTCTTCTCCTCTAGTTTTGTTTAAATTTCTCTTCTAACGATCGTGTCGAAGGTATAATTTGAATCAATTTTAAATACATGGAATTATATTTCTAAATGTTCTTGATTTTAGGTCTCTTTTGTTTCAAAATTAGTTTTTTTAAAAAAATTTTTTGAAAGATAGATAAATTTTGACGTTACGACTTTTCTTTAAGTCTTTATCAAAATATGATATTGATAGAAACAAAACATCAAAAAATAAAACATTTTTCCTTACCATATATACATTTCCAAACAAATGTCGAATTATTTCAATAAATATGAAATTAGTCATAAAGGACAAAAAATAAGTTATCCAAATATTTCACTAAATTAAAATCAAAAACATCAAAAAACAAAAGAAGTAATATAATATATCAAGTGCCTTGTACTAATTGTGACGCTGTCTACATAGGGCAGACATCTCAGTATTTAGAAAATAGACTAAATGGTCATCAATACGATAAAAAAAATAGAACTGCATTAACGAATCATAAAATAACATAAATTCAATTATAAAGATTCAAAAATTCTTGGAACAGAATCCAATATACGGAAAATAGGATTTTTAAAAATGGTTCACATTGATAAGAAATTGTAAATTCTAATAAAACTACAAATAATTTTATTGACTACTGCTATTTATTTGAGACGTAAGGACTAGGGAAAAATTAATTTTTCTTATTAGAGCAAAGTTCAAGTTTCATTTTATTCTTATTTTGATATTCACGATAAATTGAATTGATCAATATAAATACGTAAATTGTCAGTGTCAATATCATATTTTGATAAAGTATTAAAGAGAAGTCGAAACGTCAATTTATTTCTCTTTTAAAAATTATTAAAAAAAAAACTAATTTTGAAACATAAAAGACATAAAATCAAGAAGATTTAGAAACATAAACATCTCAAAAGGTCTAAGAAATAAGGAATTAAAAAAAATTTCATAAAATTATTATACTATTTTCTACATTCCATAATTTTTTGATAATTTGTCAATAGATTCCAACTTCTCTTTTTTCTATGTTCCGAATGGCTTCTTCCACATCTTCTCTTGCAATTTCTGGTATTTCTATTTTCGTTTTCTATAAATTTGTGGCTTTTTTTTTAGAACTTTTGTGAAATTTATTCACATAAGTAGAAGCCTCACTTTGTGTCTATCATTTGGTCTATTCCTGTTTGTAGTTCTGTTTTTCATTCCCTGATTTTACTTTTCCTTATAGTCCAGGAAAAATGACGATTTTACATTGCTCACAACTCTATATTGTGTGGACCATATTATATTCAAATATATCCAAAATTTTCTGTTATCAATTATAAATTGTCTTGTTATCTTTCTGATTTTGCTATTTTTTTTTTTCTTATTTTATTTTTACTTTTATTTCGTTAGTTTCCCTGGTGTAGCCTGCTTCATCTTCACACTCTTTGTTTCAAGATATTTTTCCAAGCCGCCTTTCCCTTTTAATAATTTCCTTGTCCTTTATCTAAATATATAGTCCACAAAGAGTGTCAAAAAATAGTTCCCGTTTTTATTTCTTATTGCGAGAACCTAACTATTCGAAGGTATGTCTCTTTGGAATTTAGTTGCTATGGAGAGAATCTCGGAAACTAACGGTGCATTGCGCGTGCGAGTTTTACAAAAACGAGTCGAGATCGGATCAAGACAGGATAAATCAAAATCCGGACATCCAAGGTCTTCTAGAGTGGTCGAAAACATAAACATTGTTACACGATGTGTTCGTGACGAGCCTTACTTGTATATTCGGAAGCACGCTCTTGCTTTATACGTGCATAGATTATCATTCTTTCTGATTTTATACAAAGATTTGAAGCTGCACCCTTACAAAAGCTCATTTTTATCTTAATGGATACGTCAACTGATAAAATTGGACTCAATCCAAAACACAAACATCAGAAATCTCTACATCGGCCTAAAGTAAATATAAAAGAGGATGAACAGTTACACTGAATTTGGAGCGTAATGTGCAGATGGTAGGCAACTATTTCGTGTATGAGCTGCAAAATTATTCCTGGAAAATTGATCTCCAGGAGGGATGGCACAAGTTGGCCTCCACGCAGTTCCGATTTAGCATCTATGGACTTTGTCGTGTGGGGTTATGTTAAATCTAAAGTTTAAGCTAATAAATCGACTTTTCTGGCACAATTAAAAGAGAATATCCGTCACGAAATGGCAGTTATCACGGAGAATGCCTGCCGAGTCGTCATAGGAAGTTTTAGTGCTCTCTTAAATGCATATTTACATTTGGACAATGTTATTTTTGAGAAGAAAATTCCCAAGCAATGTATTTTAATATGTAACAAAATATTTTTCAATAATCTTCTTACTTTTTTAAATGCGAATGTTCTTTTCAGAGACCTTGTATTAAGCTTAGTTGTTTTACATTTTGATGTTCAGGATTTGTTTTTTAAGCTTATTTATTCTTGCTTTGGTCATGCTTTCCATCATATAGTTATTTTTATATGAATTTTTATTTCCAAAATGATTCTAAATATATGTTTTGTTTTAAAATTTTTGTTAACGAATGAATGAATTCTCAACCATAAATTGATTAATTACGAGTCTAAATGATTTTTCCATATAGAATTATGAAAAAAGGACAAACCATGTAGCTCATTACAGTTAACTATGGGGAAAAATAACAACCGAAAAATCTTAATGCCCAAAAAATGACGGTTAACAAGTCGATCTGAGCTTAAGCAGAATCAAATTACATTAAAAAGGTGTTACGTGTGCGTGTTGGTTCTTTTTGGAAGCACCCGACTTGCTGAAAAATAGAATTTGGAATGTTTTTTTTTTAATTTGAAGTCGCCGTCAACGGAGCTAATGATACCACGGTATTCTTGGGTAAGGTGTGAAAATCATCAGAATATCATTAAGTACCGATTTTGACCAAAGATTTGTTTGCATCGCAGCCTATATTTTTTGTCAATTTTCGAAATAACTGTGTTTTAACGTTAACCCCTTTATTTTATGGCAACTCAATCACATATACTACTAGTCGAAAATTTTATGCTCGTTATAATATTATCTCGAGATAATTATTGAAAAAAATATTGCTTGTACATTCACTCATTCCCTTGTTTTTTAAAACACTTTATAGTCAATATAATCAAATCTTTCTTTTTATTATCTATATAGATAGATTTTTACCATCAATATTTAAACCACCATCAATTAATCGATTCATTTGAAGTTTCATACAATTGTTTCAGTCCGTCGTCATTGAATTAAATAAAACATTTCTTTATCCTCTTTGTATCTGTTTGACTTTTGTTTTCATTACTTTCAATACATCATCCATTATGATTAGAAATAGATCCGGACTCAATACTCCCAATTATAATCTGTTGAAAATTGATCAAATTGACAGCTGACCCGATCTATATAGATTCAAAGTTGGTAACCATGTTCATGTTAATTTTTAATTTTGTTAAGTTGGCAGGCGATAAGCACTTTTTGATATGTACACGCGACAGCGAAAAAGCGAAATAAAATGGCGACAGTCAAACGTGCTCCAATTTGAAATCTCAAAAATAGGCTTGTTTCCACTAAGAATAAATCGGATGGTTTTGAGTTTCTAATGGTTAAAAACAACTTTTCTACAAAAGTAATAAAAAATTAATAATATTTTTGGAAAATAAAATCGACAAAATGGGGCGTTTAATCACGTGACATTGAACATCAATAAGAAAAGCGTGACGTCACACCTCGCGAAACGCTATGTTGTAGCTGTCATTTTCGTATGAAGTGACCAGGTTATTTCGAGTTTTCAGCAATTATTGTTGAATTAATAGAGTTCGTTTTTAGTTTAATCTTGAAAAACAGGTATAATTTGCCACGGAATCTGAATTTAACAAAGCAAACTGCAGTAATTTGCCCAAAATTGATGCCGTTATGCTTAGACAAATTTTTGGCGATGAACACCTACTTTTGTACATCGGAAATTCGCAGTATTAAAACTTATATTAAGTTACCAGTCAGAGAGTCGCATTTACCCACAGTGGAATGAAAATACTCAACTGATTTTGAGGTTAGCGGATACAAAGTTTCAATAACTTTAACTTAATTCAGTCATAACATTTTATATGTTATGTGTGGTATGTTATGGTAGATTTTCCAAAATTCATTCCTTCTACTATACATTTATAAATAGATACATCAAGTTTTGTTTGAGATTTACATCAAAGTGATCTTCAAAGAAATAATTTTAAAAACACTTTCTTCGAATTTCTTTATTGTTTGGAACGTATATGAATAATTTGTCTGGTGTTTTTATCATTGTACTTTCACATTTGGGCACTATACAGTATTTATAATACGAGGAATTCATTATTTATTAAAAAACACAATTGACTGTCATAAACAAACAGATGTTTCGCGAGGTGTGACGTCATTCAAGACGCCATGTTAGTCTTGGTCTTTTTCGCGGTCAATTTGAAGTTTATTTCTAAAAACTCAAAATACTAACGTAATAAACCTATTTTTCTTAAAATAATATATTTTTGGGGTGAAATAGATGCTAAGCTATAGTTTTAAAATAGTTTCCACCTAGTCACCTAGTCTATTGTATTGAGTAGCAATCCAACGATTGTTTAGCAAGAGATTTGTTAACCAAAATAAGTATTATCATACGATTCAAAAGGTATGTTCAATTCGTATCAAATTAAGCTTTATTTTTGTATTAAAATTTTGTAGCCACATGCCAAAACTTTGTTCATTTTAATTTTCTTTTAGAGAATTGTAAAAAAAAAAACAAATAAGTTGCTTTTTTATAAAGTCCTGAATATTTTTCTTATTAAATTGTAAAAGTTAGAGATACTGATTCTTGTGTACATTGACAGGTACCTTTTGAAACTCTGTTCAATAAACTGAACATTTTGCCAACCTTGGACTTCATCATTTCTCAACAAAGAAACCAAACCCACTAAAAATAACAACATAATCCTACTTTTGTCGTGAAATCCTCGGATTTTTCCTCATGTGGTTCGTCGTTTTTTCATATATACATTTAATATTGCTCCACAATTTCCTAGTTCTTAGCTCTCGTTGCTTTCTTCTTGGATTTGCAGTTGTTACTCTTGTTCTTCATTGAGTAATTTCCTCCACTGATCTATGAGCTCTTCATCTTGTCTCTAATACTACACCATTTCTATTTCATAGTATTTCTAGAACTTTGAAGAATAGTTACCATATCTTCAACTTTTTCCCATTTGAATTCTATGAATTTAGTAGTCTTTAGTCGTGTTATTTCATAGATATTCCCTCTATTTTTGTTTCTAGTCTAGTTTATTGTCGTCTAGCGTTGTTCCACCATCTTGTTACTTTCTTATTGTCACCAGCTTTGGTAATTCCACATTCTTCCATTATTGCTTCAAGAATTATTAACTCAAATTCACTCCACATCTCTTCTATTGATAATCTTTGTCTTTGCTATTTCCATTTCGATATATTCCTTGAATTTTTTTAGCTACTTCTTTCTCTACTAACTTATATGATTCAATTTCATTCTTTATACTCCGAGTTAACAAACAGGATTGATGCAGCTGAAAAAGGATTAAGATGCATATTAAAAAGCGTTAAAACACCGCTAATTTGAAACACTCGGTATATAGATGGAGAAAACTTTATGCATGTATCTACAACAGTCGCTACAGAAAAATTCGCCGAGCTGGTTCCGTGTGATTATTAGTATTGTTTCCAAACTTCGGGTCACGTCAAACCGCCCTCGTATATTAATCTAAATTGATTGAAGTTAACACGATAATTTTAAGTTTTTTTTAATGTTAACTAGTGAGAAATTCACAGGCTCACTTTTTTCAATAATTCGATCACTAAATCCACACTCCAATGTGAAACATAATGTTAAAGAGTATTTGGGAAATTTATTAAGAGTCTTATGATGGGGGCTCTAAGAATCGTCTACCCATCGAATAGAGCTAATTGTTGATAAATGAAACTAAATTGATAAATCTTAAAAGTTTATTCACAAAATGTTCATTAATTTTGTAACTACAATGTGGTTTTAAATATATAATAGGTAACTTTAAAATCATAATATATTGCTACGGAGAAGCTCGTGAGGTGCGTCCTTAGGCCGGCCCTGTCCAGCCAATGGAAGTTTAAAAATCGGCGAGTTCGCGCGACGTCTTTAATCTGGTTTTAATAAACAACTTTTCGTGTTAAATTGAAAAATAACATACTTAGCAATGACAATGTTTATAAAAACTGAGTTATACAGGAACATTAGAAACGAAAATAATTATGCATATTTTATTCCAATCTGCGAGTATTAATACTGAATTACAACATCACTAAATAAATAAATAAATATGATTGGACAAGAAGACGATTATTTTTTGTATAATTAAAACTGTTGTTCGAAACATCTGTACATTCGTTGGGATATAATAAATTTATCATTTTCTTTTCTTTGCCCTATTAAACAACATTTAAAATCGGTAGTCACCAAATCAAAATAAATGAAAATTTAGTATTCGAGAACAGCATAATCAACCAACCCTTTCATAGTTTGATTCCCCAAGGGCATACTTCAATTTTGGTTTTTGGAATAAATACTTATTGTTAAACTAATTGGAACGTGACAACTTCCTTCTTAAATACAAACATAATGTTATGCTGGTTGCCTGTGAGTATGGATACCTTAAATACTGGTTGCCTATATTCAACTTTAGATATATGACAAATAACTTTTAATACTGGTTTAAATAAAAATTTCATTAATTATTATAATTCGAAAAGTAATTATCAATTTTCAATCTTCTGAATAAATAATTTCAATAAAATAAATGAATAGTCAGAAAAAATTGTAAGTGAATTTGATAATCGTATTCTTGTCCAGTTTATTTTATATTTTCGCTATTAAAAAAATAACCAATGTGTACTCAACATCTATATCAAAAATATAAAAATAAAAACCTACATCTACTTCCTAGTTAGAGTAATTACAAAAAACAAATCTCATAAAAGAATTGATTGGTTGATATATATTTATAGAAAAATCTAACTTAAGTTTTAAATAAAATAAACGCAATACACTATACAGTTTGTCCTAAGTTATCGTATACAGGCAATATCTCATGAAAATTCCATTATAAAAATAGGTGTATGACGACTCCCTTTATACATTTTTATTAGGAGGCATTCAGACTTATCTGTGATTAGTTTGAAGGACACGTCGACTGGAAAGATATTTACATTTTTTTCACTAATTGTGAAACATGTTGGGCGCGGAAACGTCATCTTCAAATAGTTTTTTTTAAGTAGAAAAATATAAAAATTAAATAGTGTGTTACTTTAAGAATGTCTGATGCAAAAGGAAGTTGAACGTAAGGTCGGGGGGATGTCCAAAATGATTATTTGACTAGTTTTTTAACACAGATTAGGTTAGGTTAGGTTAGGCTAGGATATTTTGTACAAATTCGTCGCACGGTAATGTCGTTTTTATTATAAGAAATAGTAATAAGGATTAGCCTAATACACATATTTCTTCAGAGTTTCAAAGATGAAAAACTATGTGAATACACACATTTCGCGCCCAACATTTATATATAAAATTAATCAGCATAATTGCTTCTATAAAATATTGAAATTTCAAGGTGATCAGAAGTTAGGGGGTTAAACTACATAATTACCAGAATTTCTATTAACTTTTCCCACCGGGAAATAGGTACTATAGCTTGTTCTCTATCCAGATCTCACTACTAATACATTTTTTTTGTGAAATTATCTTCAAAATTTGTCTTAGCAACTACAGATTCAGATAACGTTAAAGAGCGCAGCTCTGATTCGTTTTGCAGCCTCCATGGATTCCACAAAATATAAGCTTGAAGACTGTGATAACTTTCTTTGTTTTAAGAGATTCACAAGGATTAACTACCTAATAGAATGACTATTATTGCCAGTATACAATATTTGGGACATCCGGTATTTGTTATTTGAAGCAATTACCCGATTCGTACTATATATATGCACAAAATTACTCAACTGGTAACTATATATTTATAAAATCATCTTTTTGTAATACATTATCTTATGGTATATGGCTATATCATATAAACCAATGGTTCCAAACCTTTTTGGGATCGATGCAAAGAAACGCTGTTCAAAATACAAACCTAACCAAAAAAGAAATCAACACAAATAGAGGGCTAACCAAATTGTTAATTGAAAAGCCTCGGCTAAAATAAAAAAAAATCAAAATTAAAACCGTACTAAACATCCCCACCCTTTTGTATTATTTAACAAAATGAAACTGTCCAGTAAATCAAATCGTCACGCGGAATTCCTTTAATCTGTCACTGGTCGCGATCCCCCGGCTGGGAACCACTGATCTAAACCATTTTAAAGTCTTCATCATTTACCTAACTTAGAAGCTATAGTATACAATGTATTCAATAATTGAAGAGCTCTAGTGTCTTGGTCCTCTTCGTTTATAGTAGGCCCTAAAAAGGGACTAAAAGAATTATGACTGGATCGTATAGCTTGTTGACTAGTCGACATCGGGTTAGTCTCGGTTGATTCCAAAGTTTTAAGACTATCATAATTATCATCTTTGATATCTTTGGTTATATTTTTACCACATTCGCTGATTAAAAGCAAAATCAATCTTCTCGTTATCGGATTCGATTCTATTTCTCTCATTTTTATCAAAAACTCATTTTCCGTTGTATTGAGTTTTTTAAGTATACGATGTAATTTGTTATTGCTACCGGTATTGTTCATAAAATTAATCAAAATACCCGATACCTCCGAGGAATTTATAGTAACATTCGGTAACTTATGAAGTTCGTAATTTATTTCTTCAAGTTGTATATTTTCCGGCGTCGTGTTTTCCACTTCTGTAGACCCGTCGAATGATAAAGTAGAATCAAACTCGTCGTTCAATAACGACGGATCTACAGCGAAAGTATTTTTCCATAAGTTCGTAGCCGTCGTAGACGTCGTCCAATGATCCTTCGGTAAATCTTTGAATGAAGCAGTTCTAGCTTTTTCTCTTTTTATATCGTTTAAGCCCGGTAGGAAAGATTGAGTATCGGCAGTGTTCAAATCTGAATTAATAACGTTATCGACGTCGGCTAAAATAAAACCCCAAGTGGGTAGCGGCGATTGAGATGTCGTGAAAATAGGAGGAAGATTAGTTTTCGTATCGGTATCCGAATAATTCAACAATTCCTCATCGATTCCGGCGATTTCAGTTGTTGTTTCCGGTGGTTCGGTCGGTCTGTAATTCTCCAAATCTTTTCTAAACATTTCCGGATCGTTTAAATAAGCGGATAAAGCTAATGTGAAATTTTTAGCGAGCTGTCGTATTTGAGGACTTTCCAATTTAAAATCTTCCTTTTTTGTAACGTTTTTTTCATTGTTATTAGTATTATCTGGTGGCGATTTTTTATAAAATAACTGATTGTAACCATGAACTGTCATTTGGGTTAGAAGCGTGGTTAATTTTTCTTTATTATCCATCATTAGTTTTTCTTGGTGTTTATTAGATGTTTTAGCTTTCTGAGCTATTACTTCATCTAAAGCATTAGCGAAATATACTGATAAAGTATGTAAAGTTTGTGGTCCCACAGAAGGTGGTACTACCAAACCTGGTCTTGAATTCTCGAAGGATATTTCACGTTCTTTAGAAAGCGCAGTGAGGACGTCAATCATATTATCAACATGTTCATCAATAATAGTCGTAGGAACGACAAAAGGAGTCGGTGAAGTAGGTTCGGGACTATTAAATGGTTTAAAAGGACCAGCAGTTGATATTTTATAACGTTCGTAATTCTCGGGATCGTAACTTGAAGTAGTGGAAGACGATGTTAACGTTGCAAACGACACTTTTTGGAACGGACGTGGTTGTTGAGTTGTACTGCGAATTGTGATATTATAAATACGGTTATCACTAAAAGGTTCTGATGTTGTATAAAAACTTTGTTTGTTCCGTAGTAATGGGGTTGTACCAGTCGATTGACGTTCAAGAATTTCTTCTTCGTCGACTGCTATCTTATCTATTGGTTTAACTACGGATATGATTGGTTTAGGTCGTGATGAACCGAATGATTTTCCTAATTGGATCCCGATTTTTGTCGCTGTTTTATTGAATTTCACTTGAACCGCGTTACTTGGTAGAGATCTGGGAGTTGTTGAAGGATACGATCCATAAACGATGGCGTAATCTTTAGTTCTAGGTCTTGTAGTTGAACTTTCTAACCTCGATCTTATTTTAAATGGTTCGCTTGTTGTTTTAACTTGCTTTTTCGTTGGATTATTTTTCGTAGTAGCTTCTGTTGTTGATACAGTTGTAGTGGGTAATATCGTTGTTGTTAAATCAGTTGTTTCTTCTATTGGTTTAATTTTTGCGAACAATATTTTTTCTAATACTTTAGGTGTTACTAAAGATGAGTTAGTTGAATTTTTTTCTACATTTGTAATAACGTGTACTTTAAAAACTTGGTCTGTATCTAAAGCTTTATCGATTTTTGTGTTATTCATTATTAAAGGATTTACGAATAAAGGATCTTTTGTGGATTTGATCTTACCACCGACTCTGTTACCTAGGAATGGTTTACCGTTATTAATAGGTTGTGTTGTAATATACTGAGGGGTAACTGAAGATATTGTACTGTGAATTTTAGGGTAAGTATACGGAATTGTTTTTAGATCTGAATATGTTGTTCTGTGATTTGGAAACGGATTATACGAAGAGGTTTCGTGGATGGTGTTTAATGAATTCTTTACGAACGCCGCTGTTTCTTCTGGTACTTGTGATTCATCCGAAATTTGTGATAAATTAGTATTTTTCCTAGTTGGAGATTCTTCGTTTTCGTAATCTGGAGCTGTTAGTGGAAATTCGACGTGATATTCTTTTTGAGTACTTCTCAAATTGACGAAATACTTTTTTTTAGTACTAGCTACAGTACTAGTAGGAAAAACATCGTTATTTTCGAAATTGCCGAGATCGTTCTCGTTGTATCTTCTCGTTTTTTGATGTGCTGCTGTTTGTTGTTCGGAACTTGTTATAATTTTATTAGAATTTCTTGAATTAACTTTATGATTACCAACATTGTTATTTCTAGCATTGAAAGTTTTATTTTTAAATTCGTTATTTTGATTCGGTTCCTTATTAAATAATTTTCTATCAACAGATGAGTTCTTCTTGAGTTGATTAGAATTTTTTTCTCCATTGTACAGTTGAACTCTACGATTTAATTTCCTTCGCGCGTTATCTTCTCTTAAATTTTCCGCACTTTCTTCATATAAAAAAGGGGAGTGACTACAATTTACTTTAAACCACCACTCGCAGATTAAATCTGATTGTTGGAAGATGGTTCCGTTGGGACATAAAAAGGATATTTTCTTTTCATCTTCGCAGATGTGAAATACCTGAAATTTGGAAATATGTGAGTTGAATTAAAATTTTAAATGAGTAGAATGTTACCTGACAATCTGTATCTGTATCAGCATAATATCCAGATTCTAATCCTTGACAGGTGAAAAGAGTCCGAGGTATATGAGAATATACAGGAAAATCAACTCCGGGTGTACCTTTGACTCCTTGATAAAAGAAATGGAAGTCGTCGGATTTAGATAGATTTTGACGTGACGGATTTGAATACGGATTACCTCCAGTTGCATACTGAAAAATATTTATAAAATCAGACTGAAGGTACTTGAAAACAGTCATAAAATCGTTTTCGTGGCACGATATCTAGCTATTGCAGGGGAATCTATTTGAAGCAAGTTGTCCGAAAGTACCCTACTCCATTTTCAACAAATCAACTGTTGTCAAAATAGCGATAATCGCCCAACTTGTCAAACAGACCGGCTGCTCTCCTACACAATCGGCGCTGATGACGTAAGACCTATTGGGAGAGAATCTCGGGCGGTATCAAATATATCCAGACGTCTAAACTTTGTAAGTTTGTTAATACTAATCCTATCGACTTTAAATAAACACCATTATTGTTGTAAAATTAAGTAGTATTTATTTTCGTGAAAAAAATGGCCCAAAGCTACAGGTTCAAATACCTACAAACTACGAATACGTGACAACTACGTTATTGAAATATTACAAGACGATGCAAATTTCAATTGTCAGTTATCTTCAGTGATTAATCGACTGTTCATGTTAACAATCATCATTTGTGGACCTGGAGCTCAGAAAATAATCACGAGAGGGTGCAACTAGACTTCTCTAAAATTGATGTTTTTTGTACTATATCCCGGAAAGTTTGGGGATCTTTTTTCTTAACTACAGCAATTGCTCTTTCCTCTAGATAAAACTTTTTGAGTTGCACTTCCATTTTTCACATCAATTATAACTGGAAATTCAATTAAATGAATATGAAAAAGCGTTTAAGCCCCAATATGCATTTAAAGATGAACTTAGAACTCAGTTGAGGACTTCAACCATCTCAGCTTTCCCTTGATAAGTCCTAGTTCTTATCTCTAATATATATGTCTGAGTTGTTGTTGTTTTATTCGTTATGTTGTCTTGGATACGCTATCAATGCGAATTTTACTAGTATTTCGAAAAATTTATTATTTGCTGAAACTTAATTGGCGCCGAATACCACTTTCTGAGAGACTCCAGCCGAAAAAGTTGAGGTTACAAAGTGTTATATAGACTAAATCTAAATTTTCTATGCATACCATTATTTTGTTAATCAAATTATTCATCAAAGAAATCGACTTACTTATAACATATTACAAAATAATATTCATTGATCGACGTCTTTATTTGTGAATTATATTTTTTATACTGTCTAATTGTTACTTACTTTGACGGATAGCAGGAAATAAACCACGTAAAATAAAACTGCAGTGCCTAAAAACAAATAATAATAATCAAAAATCCATCGTGACTCCAATCAAAAATGATTAGTTGATCCGGAAAAGTACGGTTAAGCTTTTTAATATCCTGTCACCGGACTTCAGCTTTCATTATCTCGGCTTCTAATGGTAGTATCACAATTTTTTTTTCAAATGTTCGATTTTTCAAAGTTTACTTATTATACTTATGTTAATAGTGTCTAACAAACTTCAACTCCTCTGTTGATTATAGCAAATAGCATCTCAAAATTAATAATACTAGCTTTTACCCGCGGCTTCGCTCGCATCGAATCCATTAAATAAGTATCAGAAATCATTATAATAGAAAAGAACGAACTCTGTAGCTATATGAGAACCTGAGATATAGATCTTTGAATGGAGAAAAATTGCCAAAAACCTACAAAAATCCATAACTCCACATTGAATGTCCGCGCCTAGCTCCTCTCCAACTCAACCGATTCAAGTGTTCAAAAACTAAAAAGAAAGAAGGTATTTCAGCGAGTGTTCTTAAATCAAAACGAACTCAGTAGCTATATTAGAACCTGAGGTATAGATCTTTGAATGTAGAAAAGTTGCCAAAAACCTACAAAACTCCATAACTCCACATTGAATGTCCGCGCCTAGCTCCTCTCCAACTCAACCGATTTAAGTGTTCAAAAACTCAAAAGAAAGAAAGTGTTTCAGCGAGTGTTCTTAAACTAAAACGAACTCAGTAGCTATATTAGAACCTGAGGTATAGATGTTTGAATGTAGAAAAGTTGCCAAAAACCTACAAAAATCCATAACTCCACATTGAATGTCCGCGCCTAGCTCCTCTCCAACTCAACCGATTTAAGTGTTCAAAAACTCAAAAGAAAGAAAGTGTTTCAGCGAGTGTTCTTAAACTAAAACAAACTCAGTAGCTATATTAGAACCTGAGGTATAGATCTTTGAATGTAGAAAAGTTGCCAAAAACCTACAAAAATCCGTAACTCCACATTGATTGTCCGCGCCTAGCTCCTCTCCAACTCAACCGATTTAAGTGTTCAAGAACTCAAAAGAAAGAAGGTATTTCAGCGAGTGTTCTTAAACCAAAACGAAGTCTCTATCTTGAATAGAACTTGAGATATTGAGGATAGAACGTGTGTATGTGAAAAACTCCCATAAGTAATGTACAGGGGGAAATCGCATTTGAGTATAACTCGAGAATGGTGAAAATTAGATGAAATCCGATGGTTGATGGCTGATCTGTGCATCAATACCTTTCATTGAAAAAAAAAATTAATCAAATCGGTTGGGTAGAACGCCTGAACGGACTCGGAATGGAAATCATCAATTTTTTTAATATATAAGATTCATCGAATAAGCAGCAACTTATTGAATATCGCTGAGAAAAGTATATGTAGCTGAAAGGAGATTACATTGAAAAATAAATATATTTTTTTCCAAAATTTTTGTATTTTCTTCAGGTACTTCTAGGTACTTCCGGGACCATCCTCGTAATTTAAGTAGCCACTAAATTTTGAATGGTATTATTAATGATACAAAAGGCACTTCTTAAAATGATATTTGATAATTACAATAACGAAAACGGCTGATAAAACTGATAATAAAATAATTTGTATCAATAACTATTGCTGATAACCAGATGATATGTTAAAGAAAGACATTTTTATAGCTTCCTTTCAATAAGTGAGAGGAACTAGTTTTAAGAAAAATATTTACATGTTACACAATCTATTACTCTTGTACATGATTGCTAAATAGTGTCACAGCTTGTAAAAACTGATTCATGGTAATAAATTAAGTCTACTACATATTTCTAGTCAAATACATTCGTTGACAGAAACGTTTCTCTTTGAACTAATTTAAATCCTATTAGCAAAAGTTATTTGTTGAAAATCCAAGTTTTTATACTTGTGTCTATGAACACAGGTAGCATAAAAGCTATTCGCACGAGTACTACACAAGAATTTTTCAACGGCAATTCAATAATTCACAACATTTAACAACAGAACCAATTCCTTATTGTCTTGATTGTTTTGGTTCTACATGTGAAGATTCCCACGTTTCAATTTAACCTCTTGTATACTACGAAAGCTCTCAAATTTGTACACGTGTGTTTTGAAGATTAGGTCTAACTGAAAATTATATGAATTTAATATCAGTAGCACCTTGTAAGTGTCACTTTACATCCCTTATATCACAAGTCAGGTTGTTAGTCATTGATATGTTAGTAGTAGTTAGTTTTTAGGATTTTCGGAACTAGGAATACAACTATCAGCATCAATAACTTTTGTATTGCATTCGATTTTTGTGAAAGTTGCAGCATTTGAAAAGTTTTCGTAAAACTTGGTTACTGAAGTTGAAGTATCAATAGTATATTACACTACTAGTACAGAAAGATTTCTACGCTACCTCTCGAGTATCATATGTGTCTTGAAACCACAAAATCAACTTACCTACCTTATTATTATATATAATATAAAAAATAAGAATGGATGCACCATAAAATGTAGCTTTATTCAATGAAATGCATTAAAATTGAAGCCTGAATACTGTGAAAATATTATAATATATAATAATAATAAAAGTGAGGTTAAGTTGCAAAACAAAATATGAATGACTCACCACATTTAAATGCACCGCATAATCGCATGTTCCAAAATCTGTAAGAAATAAAATTATTTTACTCTAGGATACAAAATTCTTAGCTGGCTAATTTTCGAAATTAGAAAAACACATTTAATTAAAACTATTCCAACAGTTCAATAAGCTATTGTTATTTACAATTTATTACGAGAGTAATGTTCTCAATTTCAATACAAGTACAAGCAAATCTTGCTTGAACCTTCTTGAATTTCTTGTTATTCGGGATCCGACTTTTGAGTTGAAGGATTCTCTCGAATATTTCCCATTTTAGATGTTGCATTCCATTTTTATATGAAAGTATCCAATTAAAAACTTCAACTCACTTTATATACATTCACAATTCACTTCATAATATGAATAAAATAATATTTAAGAGAAGGAAACTTCTAGTAATGCAGAGCTCGATGAAGCGTCTACAATAATCCATCTCAGATAATTCAGCTACCGAAATACATGCTGCAAGTGACACTTTCGATGAAGGATTTAATGAGGCTTGTGTCGATATATAAGAATCACCAATGAGATAACTTGTGGTTCAAGCTTTCAGTCATTCTAGTATCGAGCACAAAGAGATCAGAGAAAGAGCACAAAAGATTATTATTGGTTCAAAAACTATCTGTAGTATAGGATAGCGGTTACAAGAAAATTTTCAGAGAAAGAATCACTCTGATGGATTCCTCCAGAGCTCCTTGATTCTGAAAGTGGATTTTAGGGAAAAAATGCTCCCTGGTTTTCTTATATGAGCTCTGTTGCCTTAGGAAGCACCTAAAGTGACTAGGACTAGTTAAAAATTACGAATTTATGATCCGTAATGGAGAAAAATTCACAAGTTACAGAATCTTCACTATCATAAGATATTCTATGAAAAAGAGAGGAGTGAAGACGTGGTTTTCTTGAAATCGACGCAGATTTTCTGTTCATTAGCCCTGACTGACCTCGAGGTCCTCGAATAACTTTCACCCTATAAACTAAATCTAAATCTAGGACAATATATTTTGAAAATATTAAATTATGTAGAATGGAATGTTCTTCATCCAAATCAACCTGTATAAACTTGAGACTATAATTTTAGAACTGTTACGTAAAACGTGTGATTTTGGTCACTTTTTAATAAAACCATAGATATTATTTGCACAATAAATCTTGAAACAATAGTTTTTGCTATTAAATGAACAATGAAATGTTTATGATTGTTTAAGAGCAAGCCAAATGGAATTAAATTCACAAAAAAAAATAATTTGCCAATATAGCACCTCGATAAAAATCGTGGGAAATTTTTAATTTGCTTTATGTGTTGAGTTATTGCCAATGAATGATGATATCTGATATAACAAAATACCTCGACCTGATAATAATTTGACATGACGTAATTTTTAAAAACTCTGAAGGATTGATTTTCACTGATACTACAAAGAAAATCGAATACTAAACAAAAAGTTTTGCAGTTTTACGATCATGTACACGAGCCTTTTTCGGACCAAGTTTACCCTTTGCAATCCACACTCTCTCTATTTTCCGAAATACAACATTTCATTTACACGATTGTCAAACAGAATTTAAGCGTCGAATAAATCTGTGATCTTCATGTTGAGGTCGGACTTTTCTCACAATATTCATACAATTCGAAAATGTGTAATTAATTATTTAGGGTCTAGTGACTTATAACAGAGGCCCTAGGGCCTCAACCTTATAATAAATTGATATGGCGTAATTGTAAGCAGCTTTGAATGAATCATTTCTACTGATACTCTGGAAAAAAATATAATCCTTAATATATTCAATGTAATCTGACATTTTGAAAACGTATCGTAATTTTATGACCATTTATACGAACGTTGTTGCCTTTTTCGGACCAAGTTTACCCTTTGCAATCCACACTCTCTCTATTTTCCGAAATACATTTCATTTACACGATTGTCAAACAGAAACTAAGCGTCAAAAATATCTGACATCTTCATGCTGAGGTCGGAATTTTCTCACACAATCTTCACACAATTTTGATTAATTATTTGAGGTCTAGTGACTTACGACAGGGGCCCTAGGAGTCACAATTTTGTTAATTTGTCTTATAAAAACCTGTAGTTTGATATGCAATTTCAGTGTTTCGCTTTTATTACGGTTTTTATTTGTTATTCGTTATTTATATGATAATATGCATGGTTCTTCATCATGATGAGAGTTGGTGATAGGGAATTGTCCAAAAAGAAAGCAAATCTCGGTATACTTTATTGTCACTTTTAGGAGCTTGAAGTTACTCGACCCATTTATCAGTTGGACGATTAAACCTTCAGATTCGCTAACAAACAATCTGATTAAAATATGGAAAATACATGACAAAGTTATATGATGAGCGATTGCAAAATCGACAAAATTAAAACTTTATAATGTTACACAAAGAGAATTGAGGAAATTTTTTCAACGATCTTTTGATATAGAAGGTATTAGAAAAAATTACACTTGATCCTTTTTCGTTCTTTAAGAACATCCTACCACCAAAAAGAACGAATTTGATTAATTTCAAATTTTAAAAACCAATTATTTTTCGTTGTTAAAATTATGAAGTTATATGGCCAATAATGTCATCTTAACATCATCAATATGAACTTATTTTTCTAAATCTATCGTAGGCAGATACAAATTGGGGGTGTTTTAACCGATATCTCATTTCAAAGAACGTCTAACTGTCTTTTGTGTTCTCAAAAATACGACATAACCTTTTCTAGCGAAAAATCTTATAAAAATCATACATAAAATATTTTTTTGCCTTCAATGAGTTTTAAAATTAATTGATAAAATTATGGTCATAAACATGGTAAAATAGAAATAATTTTCTATGCTTATTCAGATGAATTTTTCTAGAAAGAAAGGAGGTTATTCTATATATTTTCCATAAAATCATCGTTCAAGTTTACATGATGAAACGAAACTGTGTCAAGTTATTGTTTTAAAATGAATTCTGGTAAATTTTTTCCTTTCACAAGAAATTAAGCGTAATTAAAAAAATGTAAATTATATCCGTCAACTTAAACATTTCATTAAAATTGTACTAGATTAAGAAATTCGAGTTGGGCATTCAAGAAATTGTTAATTATATCGATTTTCACTGGGCGAATCAAAAATAATGTTCAATCTTATGATTTAGCGCAACATTGATTTTCATTTCAATAACTTTTCATGTTTCTGTATGTAGTATGTTCGAGGATAGTCCAAGAACTACCTGGCCTGACCTACAGGTGGCGGTAGTTGCTTGCTTGCTATTTTCCAACAAAGAAGAGTTGATGTCGGCAGTTAATTCTTATTTTGAAGAGCTTGACGATTCTTATTATAAAAAGGGTATCGAACTTGAACATCGCATGGAAAAGTGTATAGAGCTAAGGACCAGGACCATCCACGTATCTATCCTGTTCTAAATTATCAGAGTTCTGTGTTTTAGAAAACTAGTATTCAACAACGTTTTTAAATAAGACATTAGCTAGGGTTCAAAGATAATGTTAATTGGACGAGGACAATTCAACGAACAGTTACTCAGTATACATTCTACAAAAAAGGAAAGAAACTGTACATCGAAAATCTTACTGATTAAGGTCTGCATGTAATATACTTCGAGCAGAAATGTACGCTTTAGAAAAAGCTGCTAGACTGTTAACAGAAGATTGGGAAACAAGCATCAATGCAAAAATCTACGTAGATACACAGGAAATAATAGCATTGAAAACAACAAAATCTAAAGTGATAATGATCTGTCGGGAGGCATTCTCCTGGATTCTTGACACTAAAGTAATACCGGATACCTGGATTACGATTGAATCAAATATAAAAAAATCTATTATATACCTAAGCAAAACAATTGAATTCAAGTAAATCCTTTTACTTATTCTCAATACTTTACTAAAATTGCATCAAACTCTGTGACATAAATTTAATAAGAAAGTCAGAAAATATAATAGATTGCAAATGCACACATTGTCTTTTAAAGATTTCTTTTTAAGCTTGTAAACAGATAAATTTCAACTAATAAAAATAAAAACGTTAAAAATCATCGAGCGCAAAAAATTGTCGCTGTTTTAATTTTCTGTGTATGTTTAATTAATGTAAAAGAAATTTGAATAGAGGTCATTAGTCACAGTGAATTTATCATCTACTAGTTGATTGTTTTTACTTTAGATTCTGATTTAACATTCGATATAATATGTAATCACCCCTTTCAAATCGATATAAGGGTGATTCCGTTCTAACTGTGATTTTTTGTATTCAAAATTTCAAGATTTTAACATTTAACTTTTCTAACTTTTTTATGCATATTATTCATCTATTTTACTGTAAAAATAAAACTCTAAGAGGAATTTACTACAACTTCAAAGTATCACGAGCAAGACACAAATGTCGGATTTTGAGTTCCACGGTACTGACTCATTTATCCACGGTACTGACATGGTAACTTAAGATATTAAACAACAAGTGCATCAATTTTCCTCAGTTTGATCATAAACATTAGAATTTATAAGGTAATTAGTTTAAATCATTTGTTACGACAAAAAAAATTAATAATTTATCGGTAAATTCTAGGAATGGACATGACACGGTACTGACATTCAAGTGATGTAGTATAAGTTTTCTTTAAGTGGCAAGTTATATTGTATAAAAATAATGTTTAAATATCTTAAGAATTATTCAATTAACACAAAATTTTTATTAATTGATTATTAATTAATGACTAGTACAAAAAAACAATACAGGACATTGAATATCACAGTTATAATGGAATCACCCATAAACAAATCATGTAAACATTATACAAAATCCTACGCAGTTTCATTATTTAAGATCATTTGAGCAATTTTCATGTTTTCTTTCTCAAGTTTCTGGTATTAATAATGGCGGAAACCCTTTTTAGTAAACCATTGATGCTCTGAATACCCCGTAATGCCCGCTTCACACTTTTCATGAAGTTACACGAGAAAACGCGATTGCGAGAGTGAGGATGGTACGCTCTTGTCTCCTCGCATCGCTCCGCTTCTTGTGGAATCCAAAATATCCTTATCACAAGGATGAAAGTAAATTGAGTTACGCATTCGATCTGATATGTGAACAATTATATATAGATAAGTACAATTCGAGAATATGATAAATAAAAACATGCTCCATGAAGGATTTTCTGCACACCACAATCTCGTAACTACTACTGTTAATTATATATGGTGAGGAGTGAATTTCAGCTAATTTGTATTCGAAAATTATGTACTTGAAATGCTCACTAGACCGAAACATTCTTCGGGTAAAGGTGGAAGTTTTATTATTCTACATATAAGATCAAAAGACAATTTTTTGGATAACGATATGTTGCTCTTCAAGTCAAAACAGGTTGTTATCGAACTTGAACATCGCTGGGAAAAGTGTATGGAGCTAAGGACCAGGTAATTCTGGACGGCAAAACTTTCAAATTTGCATCCGCAAATTTTTTACTTGAAATGCGCATTAGACCGAAACATCCTTCCGGTAAAGGTGGAAGTTTTATTATCCTACATATAAGATCAAAAGACAGTTTTTTGGATGATGATTTGTTCCTCTTCAAGTCAAAATAACTTGGTGAAATCAATCACGACATGAATGCGTAGGTTTATAAAAAGTGTCAACAATATTATTACTTTGAAACAGGTCCAATTCATAATGAAGGAAAAGCTTTTTCATATTCCTAAATTTGTCTTCTCATTGAAGATATTGAGCAAAATGCTTCAATCAGTCAGTAATTGGAACTGAAGAAAAAATGACGGACGTACTCATGGGATATTGAAACATGAATCGGTACAATGGTGGATCTATCCATAGCAAAAGGCTGCGTATTTATAGAAAACAGAGCAAGTTTAGCATTATTGGCATTTATTCAGACCTGACTGATCGAATGGTGAACAATGCAGCATTGCACAATAGAAATGGTCTTCCATACAAGCCTCCAAGTGAATGTAGAGGAAGTGATTCATTTCACTGGCGCTTAGTTATGTTATGGTGGGTCCACACGATACAGACTTTTGTTCGTACAGATATCTGTACAGACTATGGAGTCGGAGTGAAAAATTTCACCCAAACAACACTTTTCATTCGAAAATACAATTCAAATTTCTTAGCTACGATAAATACGCAGACTGACATGCATACTCCGACTTTTGGATCGCACCGACATTTGTCTGTATTGTCTAGTTTGCGCAAACAAAATTCTATAGAATTTTATGGAAGTCTGTATCATGTGGACCCACCTTTAGTCTGTGGCCGCCACTACTGGTGAAGATAAACTGAATCGTTTGATGTTACTCAGCATCGAACATGGAACAGCTGGAAATTATCATTTGAAAACATCATTGACGATTTTACCAGAATGTAAACTAGAAAGAAAAAAATTTTATTTTGATTTAAGCCTTTTGTTTTATCTTAGGTTTATTTTGATGTATGTTTACGAAGTTTTTTGAAAATGTAATGTCTTTCTAAACATAGTATGGATGTGTTAAAGTTAAAAAATGAAAAACGTAAAAAAGGTTTGAAATGCTTCTTGTTTCCCATCAATTAGTTTCAAAACAGTTCAAATATCTTGTTAACAAGTACTATAAGCAATAATCAATCAAACCTCAAAACTAATTGCAATTATAATTTACAAATTAATATTTTTATGTACCAAAACTTATTTATTTCGAACATAGCTGTGTGACAGAAGATGGTTGTAAGCATTGAAGAATTTTCAGACTATATTGAATTTTTCTTAGTAATGAAAGCCTATTAACCTATTAGTCTAAAGATGTTTCATAGCTCATTCCATTCATTTATAAGATATTCGGCCAGTACAAGAATAAGGTTACTATCAATTTCCGATTTTGTCCATTTTGTCACGAGGGGTCAGTACAAAACTCTGCCAAGGGCCACCAAAAGTCTCTCGGCAGTAGAAGGGAGCCGCTCGGTAGAAATTGATCTCACTTTCAAAACCTATATATGAGACCGAGGCAATAGAGCTTAACTATTCAGATTCAAGAAATCTGTAATAAAAATTTATTATTAACAACTACTAGATTGTAATTTTCCATTTTTTATTATTTGATGGATTCATGAGCGCAATGCAATGATTATACATTTCCTGATATCTTCATTATCATGTCTATTAACATCTACTTAACCGTATCTGTCCATCGTGAGACCAAGAAGTATAAATAACCCATTATTCTCATGTATAATTCGTGTCAAGGAAACCGAATTTCAATCGTAGAGATTCACATAGAACTCAACAATCTATTGACCATTAAAAGATGTTACCGCAGTCATGAACTTCGTGATAAATATATGAAATAAAACATACTACAATTTTTCTTCTGTTGCGCATAACTTTCAATCAAGAAAAGGTCATTGTCGATATATAATTAGATCGGACATTTAAACGAAGAAATTATCACTGTCGACAACAAAAATTGATGTTTGTTAGATACATACAATGTCAAATAAAATTGAAATTGCAATTAGAAACCGCTATTACTCGCAATTGAAATTAACACTGAAAAGTTGGTAATTGACATTTAAAAAGCGAATATTGCGTAATATAGTAAACACCTCAAGTTGCATACGTTATCAAGAATCTTCACAGATATTTAAGTATTTGATTGAAATGAACCAAGCCATTAGACCTTGTATCATGTTATTAGAGTATTAGTATTATAGTAGAACACATCACGCGAAAGAAATACGTTATTTTTAGAGTTATAGTTCTCCCAAAATCAATTGCAGATTATAAAAACCCTTGCCGACAATTTTGTTTGATCTACCATAGGCGTAGATAGCTCATTTTATGAGACGGCATTATTTAGAGAAATTTTGAGTTAATGTGCGATTTACCGAACTTTTCGAAATACCTACTATGTCCACTATCTTGCGCACCTTTAGTCGATGATCATCCAGTACCGCTTCGTGGATTTTATTCAACATTTCCGGAGTCGTCACCTCATTTGGTCGACCACAGCAATGCAGGTCTTCGCAGGTCGTGTAAACTCTGCTACCCAATATTTTACTGTTAAAAACGAAGGATCAATCTCACCCAAATTAGAATCTAGTTCAAGTTTCATATTGGTTGGGCTAAAACCTTTCACGTTAGCTATTTATGGCTGCCAAACAAATATTAAGCAACGTGGTATTTTCAAACTTCAAACTTGAAACATATACTTTTTAGTACGATGGTATTTTTCAACTACCGCCATCTCTAGGTCAGTTCGTCAGCTCGTATACCTTGTTGCCATTCTCCCAATATATTTTATCCGTTCATTAATCTCTAGAAATTCATTGGAATCTGACACATAATTGGTTGAAATGATCGATATATTAAGCGCTGTAGCCTCTTAAAAAGAACTGATTACATACATTCCTCAACATCATAAGTTGAATAAATATAAAAGAGTCTCTTGTTCGATATAGTTGTTACACAAAAGTTTCATTGTGTAATTGAATTTTGTTGAAAGATGAAAGTAGCCAAATGGTTACATGAATGGATGATTCTACCGGCACCTATTGTTTCAATTCAAAAGTAGAGCGTCTAGAGTTTGTATTCGAGGGCCAACGAAATATCAATCATTATTTTCTTCTATTGAGGACACACAAATTTATTTTTTACGTAAATATTACAAAGGAAACAAACATTAATAGAATAATGATTCACACCGAGATAGCGCAGCAATTTACCAATTTTGTATTTCAATAAAACTATCAATGTAAAATTCAATAGAACTTGCGATTATATTAAATCCAGCTGTTTTATTAGATTCCTAATCTACTTTATCGAGGAGTATGGAATAATGATAGATATCAAAAACGCTAGAACAATAGTTGAATAGAATTGACAGAATTTCGTTCTTTCACAAAAACAAGAAGAGAAAGCAAAAATTTTGAACAAAAATAAATAGGATAGTTCAAAAGGCAACTATTATACTTGTTGCGATTCCAAACGTTGCCTAACCAGGACAAGATGCGTTATTTTAGTAAACAGAACCAAGATATGTCAACAGTTTCCTTCAAATAAGGAAAATATCATGAATCACCTTTTTATTTATTTTCAGACCTTCAAATTCAATTTAGTCAAATTCTTCATTCTCAAAATAGAACACAAATTACGAAGATCACCACGAAATTTATGATGAATCAATTCACGATGTTCAAGTTCAGTTTTTATATAGAAATAACTAATGAAAACACTATTTTTCTTTTTTATCTACAGATTTTTTGTGAGATAATAAGTAAAAATAGAAAAATTACGAAACAGACGTTCTAATACATCTTAAAATAAAGTCTTTCTTAAAGTATTTTGTTTATAATGCAGCCGAACAAGTTTCATACAAAGGTAGCTACTTAAGTTTCAAGATATGGCAACACCAAGACAAATTTTTCGAGGACAAAGCACTTCGAAGCAAATGGTTGACTGTTTTTTCTGAATAACTTGATTTCATTAAAGCAACGAAGAAAGATCAATTCTGAACGGTATTTGTTTATCAGAAGTGTTCGAAAAAGTTAGGGAAGACAAATCAAACATCGAATTAATGAGGCCAACGTTTTTCTATACCTGTATACCTGAAGGAGTTGAGTGTACCTTAATTGGAATGAAAAAATTGGTTCAATCGCAATATTAATGGAGAATATTTTGAAAAACAACGAATCCACGTCCCATTATGAATATTTGTTTCTAATTTTGTATCTCAAAACTAAAGTAATAACCCTCGTAATATGAATAAAAACATAACCTCTCAAGGAAAAAAATCGCTGCCTTCGAATAGATAATAATTATTATTATTTATGTTTATCCTATCGAGTAGTTGATGTTAATTAGAGTGAATAATTCATAGGTACTTGTTAGTTGAATAAAGTTAACAAAGATCTTCTTAAATTACAATAGAGTAGATTACACCATTCCGTGAGAATTTTCCTTCAGATAAATTAAAAATTACATAGGACAATTAGAAAGTGTATTTGTTTATAAATCTTGTTTACGTATTTAGTTAAAAGATCCATCCAGTTTGCAATGAAGAATAATCTATTGTGAAGTTTTGTGCGAACTGTCTATCAAGACGAACTTAGACACAGTGGCGGCTCGTTATTTCGTTGACGTCATTAAATATTTAATTAATTATCATTAATATTACCACAACAATTTATTATATTGTGAAGACATTTTTGTTTCTTGGTTTCTTATCTTCTATTTGTACTTTGTCTTTTCTTGACAGTGACTTTTCTTACTAATCTATTTATAATGAATTCATTTAATTTTTTCAATCTATTATTTTCATTTCCCTTATTTTAATTTTTCTTATTTATAAAAAACGTACGGGAACAGGTATTTTGTTTTAATATGTTCAGGGGTGTCTTCACTTCAGCTGCCAAAAACACGTTTTATTAAATATCTCGCGAACCGCGCATCGTACGACAAAAATTGTACAGATTATTATACCGGGTGTCCCAATAAGAATGGCTCTCGGCCATATCTCGGCAACCGTTTATAGTACAGCTTCGGGAAAAAAAAATTTATAACAAAAGTGACCTCATAAAAGACCTGGAAATTATTTACAGAGTTGTAGGTCCACCGCCAGAGGGCGTAATTAAGTACCAAAAATTATAAAATGAATAATTTTCAAATTTTGCCTCATTGAGATGCATTTAAACTAAGATTATCGTATTCATCAGAAAATTCAGCGTATATTTTAATTTACAAGTTTTAGTCTATTTCTTCAAATTAGAGGTGGGGGGAAGCGGAAACTTTATTATGAAAAAACGCCTGTAAGTCCAGTTCTACTTAACCTATCTATGCAAACTCAATATTTTTGAATAGAGCTCCTTTCTACCAATGTAAGAGTTATAATTTCGAAACAACCTAATAAATAACGTATACGCTAGAGGGCGTTATTTATTTATTTTTTTAAATCTAGCTATCCTTGAAAAATGTTGAATGGTAACATGCAGTTTTAATGAAGGAATACAAAAGTAGACGAAATTAGCAACAAAATAGTGAAAGCCGCATGTCGATATCTTTTTAGTATAACGAGATATCCTAAGAAATGTGTAAATTTTATGCATTTTCCTTTAAACATAAATATCTCGGGTTTGACTGAACGGATTTTAACATTTTTTGACTCCTCAAAATTGTCTTTCCTTGTTCTATTAATAAAAGTTCCAATTATTATGTCAATATTACTTATGCTGTCACCGGGAAACTGCGTTATGGAAGTTGAAATGGAAATATAACTTAAGGTACTATAATATTTACCATCTTTTTTATTTGATACCTTTTTTTTGTATAACGCATAGGTTTCCAATGAAATTTTATGCTCTTCAATTCAGTTACTACCATTTTCAATTTATCATTGACCATTAACTAAATATTTAGCAAAAACCATATTGAAAAAAGTTTGGGGCGCTATAATTAAAAACCTATGCGTTATACAAAAAAAAGTTTCAAATAAAAAAGATGGAAAATATTATTATCTACAATAATGACCTTTACAATTTTTGTCATACGATGCGCGGTTTGCGAGATATAAATAGAAACGTGTTTTTCAAGATGGCGGCTGAAGTGAAGTCCCCCTCATGACGCCCACTTGGATTTACATTTAGGAAACACCCCTTAACATATTAAAAAAAAAATACCTGTTGCTGAACCTACTTTTTTATTGTGACTCTTAGACTATTAATTCGATAATTTTCTTATGCACCTGGTATATCTGATGCAATAAATGTCTCACTTCCTATTCTCATATACGAGGGCTGCTAGTTAAGATTTAAGATATGACAATACTGATGTAAATATGTCAAATATGACATTTCCATCGTATAGTTTAGATTTTTTATTCTGTACGTACTCAGGACGTGTTGTTTGAGTTATTTACAGATACCTGAAACATTCATCTTGGTCAAAATATGATTTTTGACGTGGATTAAATCAACAGCATTGATCAACTCGCTTCCAATTTTGGTGATGAAGCACCATCTCGAATCAGCGTGTTTCGTTAATTTTCAAAATTCAATTATGGTGGCACTGCGCTACAGAATGAAGCTTGTGTCGATTTGTGCAAAATCCAATCCAACAAAAGCTGGACATGTCACCACCGTTCTATTGGAGCAACGTGGAATGGTGCACCAGCATTTGTTTACCAGAAGTGAAAAAATCAGGAAAATCAGTCCCAGAAGACGAATCATGAATTGATTCCAGCAGATAAAAGTTGATGAGTCCAAATCACATGTTTTGGAGGTACCTCAATCGAAATAGAAATGCTTCGACAATTAGTCCAAACGCATACAAAAATATATTGATCTTAATGGAGAATGTTTTGATGAATGAAGCCATATCCAGTTATAAATATTCGTTTTTATTTGTATCCCTCAAAACTAATGTATCAACCCTCGTATAATTTTCAATATTACGACATTTAAAATCGATAATTGTCAATATAAGATTTTATGCAATAAACAAATGTTTTTAATATAATAAATTAAGCAATATAATAATACATTAAACTAATACATATTAATCTTCCAAATATGTTAGATATAGGTAGAATTAGTTGTTTATTTCTTCATTTAGAATCCTATCACGAGTGAAATCAATTAGGATTAAGTAGATTGAAAACAGAAATCGTAAATGTCAATCATTAATCAAATAAGTAACTGAATGAATTAGATCAAATTGAGAAATCACATCACGCGATAGTGGGTGTTAATGACGAATACAACCCTAGTGAGCTAAAAGTAAACTCGTTATACAAGGTTAGTCAAGTGTAAAATACCAAATTTTTAACAGTACTTAAATAAAGAAAAAAATTTACATCCTAATTAGTAACTACTTGGGAACTTGGGAAGAAGCTACTTTTCTGTTTAACAGGAAATTAAAGAAGTGTTAATGATAGAAATTGTTTCAATATACCTAGTCCTTAAAATTCGATTCAAGCTCTTTGTTAAATGTATATGGAGGTTAAATATCTAGTGACATCGATAGAAGTACTAATTACATGAAGAAGCGTAACTGTTAAAACTTAAAACTTCAGGTCGTACAGCACGAGGAAAGGACAAAATTCAAAGGTTTACACTACTTGAGTTATAAGAACATGCCCCACAGGGTCTTTCTCTTAATAAATAAAAATGATATAGACAATAAAAGTATCAAAAATGAGCGATTTGGTCCTCCCTAAAAAAGTACGACTCATCAATGACTATTTACAGTGAAGATTAAAACTTTACTTCTCTACTAAGTGAGAAGAGGGACCTGAAAAAGAAGTTCATTACCGAAACTTTTCTAAAACGTAAAGAAGTGTTTTAAAAATTTAACAGTAGCTAGAGTTGAAGATTTAGATATTTCACAGATAATCAAGCAGCGATTACATGACGCAGCTTTGATCAAATAAGAATCAGTAATTACCCTAAGTTCCTGGTTACAAAAAAATGAAGATACCTACCTATTTTTATTCTCTAATCTATCTTCGGTATAGAAAAGTACTCAAGAAAAAGGAACATACTTGCTTGCTGGATTTTTTTGACCTTTAATAAAGCTGGTTACAGGAAATATATCGATCTAAATAAAAAATAAGCTGCATCAGGATTAGATTAGATTAATTCGCTAGCAGTGTGACTTATTGATCTACTGTTTACCAGTAATGTAGCAGTAAAATAAACTACCGGTTCACTCTGATTTTACTAAGCGTAAATGTAAATACTGTAATCGCATTGGAGGTGCTTTGATGTTCTATAGCCAGGCTGCTCAACCCCAGGCCCTCGGGCCACACTGTGGCCCGCGAAGGAATTTTAAGTGGCCCGCTCAAGTGTATAGCAAAAGCTATTAACAGACATCAATTCATGCAATTATTTGAAGAAGAAATCAGAGAATATGGAGAGTTACAACTGTGCTGTGCAATGTCTTTTAAGGGGCAGCATGTTGAAACATTTCTTTAGCTTGCGAGAACAGGTGTCGCAATTTTTAGAGCAGAAAGGGGCTTTACGATTCGAAGTTGATTTACTGAAGAATACAACCTGGTTGAGTGATCTTGCATTTCTTGTTGACATTATGAATTAGCTCAATATTGATTCTTTTTTCAATTAGCTCTCTTCCTCACACTTAAACATTTGAAAGAGGAGCTCAATATTGTTTCTGTTAATTACTCTAAATACCAATCTAAAATTTAATACTTATCACAGTCATTCGAGAGGAGATTTCAAGATTTAGAGAGTAAAAAACAAAACGTACAAATTTTTATAAATCCTTTCGTAATAAGTAACTTATCCTGCCAATATTTAATTAGAACTTGTTGAACTGCAAAATCATGATACGTTGAAAAACCTTTTTGCTAACAAATCGTCTTCGAAAGCAAATAATTCTCAGAAGATTTTGCAAATTTCTGAAAATTGGTAACAAAAGGAGAATTTCCAGCAAAAACTGACCTGGCGATACAGTTTGTAAGTAGTTTTGTTGTTACTATCAACGTCGTATTTGTCGCCAAACATAAGTAAATTATTAAAAGACAAACAATGACAGAAATCACATTGATTATATAAACAAATTACCCTAGAATTAAGATCAATTCTGTTTCTTTATTTAGATTTTAGAATAAGATACAATTTGTTCCTAATAAATAATAATTCGATTTTTTTTCTTGATAATTAAGTTTTTATTCCGCTTGTCCTAAGAGTAACTGAAACAGGAAATGTAAGTGGCCCGTCGTTAACGACTGAATCCCCCGTTTGGCCCGACTCTTCAAAAGGTTGAGCAGTCTTGTTCTATAGGTTGTACAATAACACAAAAAAACAGTCTAGTGCGCATACCAATATCTCGCCCTTGCTCCTCTTTGCTTAATTAATGGATCTTTTGAATGAAGAAAGAAATCTCTTCGATTATTTCAGACCTAGGGCTCTTCCTATTTTTTATTTCCTACTAATGATCATCGACTCTTACGTTTTGGAAAACTTATTAAAGCTTGTAACTTGGAATGATTTATGCTGCCTTTCGTCGCCAGATTATTAGCTTAGGCCGAGTTTGGCGAATTATTTGCCAAATAAGTTATTAGGCAGTCACAGAGTTTAGTTATATATGGACAGTAGGTATGGAAAAAAACGTTTGAGACACTTTATCTATATTGCGCATGATTGAAAATGCGCAGAACCGAGCTGGAGCCTCGGAGGATAGAGAAATCGTTGCCATTCTGTCTTCCCAACATTAATTCCATATATTATTATATCTATATTTGATTAGTTAATTTTTGGAAATATTTCATAGTGTTCAATAATTATTTGTCACTTTGTTGTTTGCTCACAATGAATTCAGCGACTGCTTGCATTCTCATACAAAGATCATTTGAAATACAGAAATTAGAGACGAAAATCAATCTCAATCTGTCTAATTATCTTTCTTTCATTAGATGTGTTGTTGCTGAAGGTTTTGAAACATTACATTTAGATAAATAACAAGTTTATAAAAATATGTGAACGCATCCTTGAATGACAATATTTATGATGACTTGGTACATACCAGCCCCGAAAAGTAACTAATGACATTATATTCTGTAAATGGGAAGAAAAAATTACAATAATTATAGAATGACTTGCTATTATAAGCATTTGAAGCTTCTTAGTAGCCTGCATAGATAATGAAATTTATTAGAGCTCTGGAGAAAGAGATAATTCTTAAATAGAACTAATAAATTCAGAAAAGCTTAAGTCTGTTTATTTGAAACAAATAAATCAAAGTTTTAGCCTACGAAATGACTTAATTATTGTCTAGTTTCATAATTTTATAGATAATGGTTTGTTACAAGACGTTAGTTACCCGACTCAAATCGAAAATGATTTTGTGTTACTTAAACAACTTTTTAGATAGTTTAAACAGGTTTGGGAAAATGTTCATCTTTCACAATTTAATCACAAGAAAGCTGTGTACCTAATAATATATAAAATCATATATCTAATTGCGTAACTCGATATCCATTTATAAATGATGTTTAAATCATTAACCTATTGACATTATGCAAGCACAATTTTTTCAGAATATCTCCAATTACATATTTTATCATAACTAAACATCTATTTGATAATTTTTTTCGGTTAATTTGAGTTTCAATGTTATTAATTTCAACATCTCATTCAAGAAATAGAGAGAACGAAACATAAGCTTGATTGATGGGTCTGATTCCGAATCAGTTCAAGGACGAATCGCATGCGCACTTTCTAAATGGTTATCGCAGATCTAGGGTTGATCTTTGCTAGGACTAAAAGTTTTATAGCTCAAACGCTAAACCAAACAGTGTTAATTGAACTCAAATAAATGTTTTTGGACCTTACGTTTGGTAGTGAGTAGATTTTTATTTTGATCCTTGAATCATTCGTGATAAACAAAATCCTTAACCGGTTAGTAATAAAGCATATTTATTTAAATTATCCTCGATTTGTTGTAACCCGAAGGATTCCAAATGTGAACAGAGGTATTTGATGGGTTGAATTCCAGTTTCACAGATACGCATACAAACTGGGCAAAAAGATAATGACATAACTTATAATCCAACATTTAAATGCACGTTTTTAATGGTTTTCTCTGGAAATAACATCAGACAGATGTAGAATTTAAAGCTTATTCTCTCGGATAGTTTGGTAAAATGTTTGTTAGTTAACTTCTAAGTTTTTTAACAACAGATGTAGAATTTTGAGCTTATTCCATTCAAAGTTTCGTTGATCAACAGCCTCCAAGTTTTTTAAGGAAAGAAAACTTTATGCTCGTTTTTTAGTATGTTAAAACGTTTTTTTGGTAAACATCCCTCAAGTTTCTTTTACATCAAATGTATGTTGAGCTTATTTCATCGAATAATTTGTTAGAATGTTTAATGGTAAACCAGCTCCAAATGTTTTTAACAGCAGATGTAGAATTTTGAGCTAATTCCCTTCAATAATTACTGAACAACTTCAATGTATTTTAAACAACAAATTTAGAATTTTAAGCTCATTATCTCTATCGTTCGTTAGAATGTTTGTTATTGAACAAGCTCCAAGCTTTTCAAACAGATGTAGAGTTTAGAGCTCATTCTCAAGTTTCTTAAACAACAGATGTAGAATTCCGAACTCATCTCATCTAATGAGAAGTTTGCCAGTGAACAGCCTCCTAGTTTTCTTGAAACAGATATCGAATTTTTGGTTCGCTTCCTCCAAGAGTTTCTTGAAATGTTTTTTGTTAGCAGCCTTTCAGTTTTTTAAACAACAAATGTAGAATTCTGAGATCATTTTATCTAATAGTTTACTAAAATGTTTTTTGAACAGATGTGGAGTTTGGAGTTTGGAGCTTATTCTATTCAAAAGTTTGTTAATGAACAGCTTCCAAGTTTTTTGCACAACACCTCTAGAATTTTAAGCTCATTATCTCCATAGTGGGTTAGAATGTTTGTTATTAAACAACCTTAAGGTTTTTCAAGCAATACATGTAGAATTGTGAGTTAATTCCTTCCAATAGTTTCTTAATATATTTTTTAGTGAAAAATGTTCAAGTTTCTTAGCATGTCTTTTGGCAAACAATCTCGAAAATATCGAATTTTGGACTTGTTTTCTCTAATAGCCGGTTAAAATATTTTTTAGTAAACAATCTTTATGTTTCTAAAATATCAAATGTAGAATTTTTAGCTAATTTAATCTAGTAGTTTGTTAGTATGTTTGTTCATTAACAACAACTTTTTCAAGCTCGAAATATAGGATTTTGACCTCATTTCACCGAATAGTTTGAATATTTATTAGTGCCCATGTGGAAGGTCGGAGCCAATCCCGACATAAAGGTATCGGTCTGATATCCGGCCGTTTCAAATTTGTCACTAGATCCAATGTAATATCGGTCGGAGATTGGTTTTGGTGTTGGAATCGTGTCAGAATGGCCTTAATTCTGAGTCTCGGAATGAGAACAAGTCGGACGCCGGTTTGAGTATCGGAATTACGTCAAAATGATCTATAATCCGAGTCTCGGAATCGGAACGGGTGTTTGATCAGTCGGACATCGGATTGAGTATCGGAATCACGTCAGAATGATCTATAATCCGAGTCTCGGAATCGGATTATAGATCGATATTCGGAAATAGTATCAATACGGTACTGGTTTTTAGTCTTAGGCCGATATCTGAAAGAAGTGCTGGTCTAACGTCGGATTTCTTTGTCAGCTTGATACTAAATCTGACATCGGCCCGATTTGATCATTTTGTAAACCCGTACGATACTAATGCGAATGTCTACCCGATATCTGTTGATAGATCAGACTGATCACCGGCCAATCCGAAATTTCCACATGGGTGAACAAGTTTTTTAAGCAACAAATCTAGAATTTTGAACTCATTACCACCATAATCCGTTAAAATGGTTTGTTATTGAACAGCCTACGACTTTTTAAAATATTAGATGTCGAATTCTGAGCCAATTCTCTCTAATATTTTGTTAGAATGTTTTTTCGGAGACAAGCTTCAAATTTTTCAAACAACAGATGTAGAATTCTAAACTCATCTCATCTTTTAGTTTCTTAGAATGTTAATTAATTACCTCTAAATTTTTCAAATAACAGAAAGAGAATTTTAGGTTTGTGTCCTCCAATAGAAAGTTTTTTAGTCCAGAGAAATGGAATTTTGAGCTTATTCTTTGTAATACTCCAATCTCCAATGAAAAAAACAATTATATTGAACATCTGGAGTGGTTCAATCTAAGGGCAGTTGATTTTTTGTCACTATAACTTTCATTTTCATAGAATGCTATTACCTTGAATTTTTGCTTACGCCAATTGTACACAGATCATAGATTTTATCATAGACAACTCACTCCACGAGTCTCATATTTCTAATTTCTCTTTCAGATATAATAAGACGGATTGCTTCAACGTCGATTACTTCTGTAATAAATCAATTATTATTACAGCTTCTTAGTTATAAATAACAACGTAAGGTTCATCATTACTATTCCTCATTATGCGAAGCGAAAACGAAACAACAACAAAAACATTTATTAAAAAGTGTGTACTGTAAACAATATTGTTTATTAGTAATTAAGGTTATTTACTGCTCGTGCGTCGTCACTATTGATTTTACGAAAAAAATTGTACGAAATTTTTTGTAAGTTAATTTTGCAAATTAAAATTTTTGTCATAAAAAGCGTCAAAGATAGATATTGTCAAAAAGTTGTTACAATTTGTAGACAAAAGCTTGTAAAAACTAAAAAACAAACATATAAATAACTAAATCAACATAAAAATTAAATAAAATTTCAATATTTAGAAGAAAACCACAACGAACTACAAAATTATAGAATACAAGTCGTTTACAAAGTAGAAGACACTTTCTTAGTAATTATGCCCTCAAATTATTTCGAAATTCGGAAAAAGATGATATCGATATCGCAAGTGATAGTGCATTTTTTTGCATTGTAAAATATTGAGCCTATAACTTATTCTGAACGTGAAGTAGGTCGTGCTCCGCGTGGAGCAACGACTTTGGAGAAGCATGCTTACGAATTAGGCACATGGATTCAAAGATAAATAAGGAAGGAAGAGTCAGAATTTTCAATAGGACTCAATAAGGGCATAATAGATTGTTAAGGAGGTGGATAAGTTCAGTTATTTAGAATCCAAGTCCACAACAAGAATTTTATAGCTTATTTGATTAAAAATGCAGTTATACCGTCAAAAAACTGCCTTTGGACGCAGTTTCTTCATTATAGCAGCACCAAAGGCAAAGATACGATATAGTCAACTGAGAATTCATGACAAGAATTTTCTAAGTTAAGCTACTACAAAATGGCTGTACTAATAATTTTTATATTTTAGATGGAGGAGTTAAATTAACCCATTAGTATTATAAATAACGATATAATCAGTGTCAGATTCAGGGTACTTATTGCCAAATTAACCCGAGCCGCCCCCGCCGTTATTTTATAAAACGCTGCGGCTCTTTTGATTAGAGCCCTACTGATAAATTTGATATTAAAAAGCTAAATTAAAGCAAGCAAGCAAGTTTTCCCACTATTTCTATTGTATTATTTTGAAAACTACACACCGTTCATGAAACTGGAAGACATATTACATAACATCTTGATTTAAAAAAGGTATATGAGATAATACTTTTTTGTTAAAGATGAATTATGGCTATTTAATAAAATAACACGATATATGCATACCATAAGAAATCGACAACCAGTTATTTAACACATTGAATGTAAGGTTATAATCACTCCATTCAAAATTATTATTAAACATGAACATAGCTTGAAGATATTTATCTCGTCAGCAATAAATAAAGATATTTAACTCACTTTCCTTTCTTGGTATATAGCGGAAATACTTACAACAAAATCATGGGAAAACTGAATTAATCGCCGATTTGGGAGTAAGAACGTCACGTAATTAGGAGAATCCGACATCTTTTATCATTTTTATTTGGGGTGATGTTATCGGCATGTGAACGTGTGTTCTCTTTAACTTGTATTGTTAACGTTAATTAAAAAATCTTTTTCATAAAATTAATTCTTATGATGACAAATAATTTAGTAATTAAATTTCAAAAAGTAGGTTTCTCGATGAAGAAGAATCAAAATGCAACGATTTGGGAGAGCCTCAGAAAACTTTGTAAACAAAACTTATGATTAAGAAAATGAAGTTCCATATTAGTAGGGAAATGTGTATTTTGAAGTTCATCTCGAATGGTTAAAAAATGAAAAATATTACCAATCAATTCTACTACTCGGAGGTTTACAAGGTACCTGGTGCCTAGAGTGGCCATCATCTACGTCGCACACTGGAGCAAAAAGGTCCTATACCTGGCAATAAATCAGGAACTCTATAAATATATGTCAAAGTTGATCATTATTAATAGGATATGTTATTACTACAAATAAAACCATAGTTAACATTTTGATTTTAATTCAAAAATATTGAAGAGCTATTACATACAGCTTGAACTCCTTTGTAAGAAGGAAATTTTTCTGGAGGGAGATAACTCCGCGTCCACTAAAACCGCTAGATCGTCTTCACCTGACATAATTTGTTTCTCAAGCGAATCCTCAAATGTTTTTGAATGTTTGACGCTTGCATTTGTCCAGTAGCTCTTAAACTCATTCGAGTGGCATAGTTTAATACATTTATTGATGTAGACTCCCTCGACTGTTTTGTTTTCATTCGTTTCGTTCGCGCGGAACTAGATTCGAATGGAATTTCTGGGCGAACTTTTTTCCTTTCAGGAGTCTCTACATCTTCCCTTATTGTAAATGAAATTGATGTATCAAGTCACTCAGCATTATTTTTGAGGAACCTTTTTTCTATCCTGGACGCTTTCATCCAAGTTACAAGTGGTCACACTAATCTGCCTGGCAAACTAGACGAATATCAAATTGAATGAACCCAGTAGAAGTTCTTGTCTTATACAATAATAATTATAAAATTAGATAAATATATTTATGGTTCATTATAGTCACTTTAATAATAATGAAATAATAAATAATTGATACCTTAATGGGGTTGAAGTTGAATCTATAAAACTAACAGAAATAGTAAACACAGACAATTTATAGTAACGATAACTTGATGAGGTTTGAGTTCATAATAATAAATAAGTAATTGATGATGATGCGCCGCTGTGAAAAAGGTTGTTTTAGATTACTTAACTATATCATAAATTGAATTAGAAATTAGTAAGATCTGAACATTTAACTAATACTACATAATATTCAAGTTGTGATCTCGACATTTATAAATACGAACGAAAATTATAAATGTCAGCAATATGTATATGAATAGAAAACGATCAGCATTCAGATAGACATCAAAAAAATGTGATTAAATGTTGAGGTAAGCGATGAATTAAAACGGGAAAGAATTTACGTCAAGTACCTTGACACATTTTTATTTAATATAAAAAAAAACATTAAGGATTCTCAGTTACAAATGTCAATGAGAAACGATACTCATTTAAAGTATGAAGATTATAAGTATTTATGATATAAACAAAATATTGCGTCACATTGAAAATGTGATTTTAATAATAGGGATTCATGACAGTTTAAAAAAATATATAAAATACCATTTGGATAGAGGCGATATCTTTATTGTATATTAAGTACGATGAATCCACATAAAATGTCGTTCAAAAGCTGAAGTTTTAAAGTAAAGTAAAATCACTTAAAATGTCTATATCGTAAATTAGTTTATCTACTCCATTAATATATTCTCTCTATGACTTTCTACTCCGTGCTATAAAGCAAACTCAACAAAAAAATATAGAAAATTATTTAAAATTAGTTAATTATAAGATGTTATGTTTAAACGTCGTGCTAATCAGCAAAATTACCACTACTGATCAACTGATCCTCACTGGATGAGAAAGACCAAGCGCAATACCCTTAAAAGGTTAATGTTTGGGTGGGCATTGCTGGAAATCATATCATTAGTCTCTTTTTCATTTAGAAAACTAAATCATTTGAGCTATGTCAAATTCATATCTCGATCCAGGAAACCCTTCCAGTGAATATCACCATCGCAATATCCGGCAATATATCTCAATCGGTGGATAGGGAGGCGAATATCGATAGAATGGACAGCGCGATGACCTGATCTGACTCTAAGGGGATATGTGAACGTTCTTCTTCTTCTTATTACGCCGTCTCCCCACGGAAGTTGGTGATCCAAATTTCTGTAGACATCTGCGCAAGTCTTTGAGCCATGAAGTTTGTCTACGACCGACCGTTATATGTCCTAGGTACTTCAACTTTCTCTCATGGACTGTCGTTACCCATTTGCTGTAGGACCTCTATGTTTGTCCAATATATTCTGTAGACGTACATTTCGAACACATCAATTTTCTTCTCTGTGGCCGCATCCGTGGTCCAACTTCCACATCCGTACAGAAGGACAGGAAGCGAAGCATTCTGCTCCGGAGTTCCAGACTTATAGGTTGAGATTTGCCAGAATTGTCCTCATGTTGTGCAAAGTTTTCCGCGCTTACTCAATTCTTGATCTGATTTCGAGTTTTGGGTCGCATTGCTGGTTGACGAGATATCTTAGAGATGACACTTGTTCAATAATCTCTCCATGGAGTCTTATGGTGACGTTTCTTTGTATTTTTCAGAATACCAAGAGTTTGGTCTTGGACGTATTAAACGTACTAGACATAAGAGATTGAAGTTCTGGTAGGCTACTGGCCACTACCACAGGTATCATCTGCGTAACGAAGATTGTTTATAATGTTTCCATTGATCTTTATGCCTCCAGTTGTATTCTCGAGGGCTTCGCTGAATACTGCTTCAGAGTAGAGATTAAACAGTAGGGAGACAATACAAATCTTGTCGCCCGCCTCTTCTTATTGCTATCTCTTTTGACTGTTGCTGTTTGGTGCCAGTAAAGTCCGGTTATGATCCCGGTTGATTCTAGGATGTTTATCATTTTTTTGAGTGACACACAGTCAAAAGCTTTTTTATGGTCAATTAAGCATGCAAATACATCTGCATTTATGTCTTTTTATCTCTGAGTCAAGGAGAAAAGAGCTGATTCCGTTTCTAAAGATGAATGAACCTTTGTTGAATGTTCAATAAGGTTAAAAGGCACTTTTATTTGAGAATAGAATCTTTCCAAGACGTTCTCGGAACAAGAATCAAAGAAGAGTAACTTTTTTTGTAGAATTTAACACTTTTTAATATTTTTTTATTATTTTAGTTGTAAGTTTAGCCCAAAAAAAGTTTACTTTGTTTTAATTAACACAAACAAGTGTAACTAGCGCCCTCTTTTAGCAATGTTAAATTAGAGTGCAAATTATGATACCTCATGCCAAAAAAAAACGTAAAATTGCCAATTTTCAAAGAGAAATTGTGAAAACATAAAAAATTATTGCGAAAATCAAAATTTAAATTTAATTTGAACACCACGTACCTCGGAAGCTAGCAATATTTGCATAAGGCATGTTGAACAGAATCATCATATTTTGAGGTCTAGAATCTACCGTTCAGAGATTGGAAATTCTTAATGAATCACCCTGTATATAACTGAACATAGCTTTCAATCTCAATGCAGCTGGAACCACAATTGGATAACTTTCTTTGGAGACTAGAGGACAGATATTTTCAGTGGTAGCGAGGGATTTTAGATACAGGTCATTCTGAAAATCTATCCAACAGCTGAATAATTTGTTATTCAAAATGTTAAAAACTGTTGTGCGTCATTCAATGCCTCTTAAAAAAATAACGTGCAATTTAGTTCGTAATCGTTCATTAGTAACTTCCAGGTTTCTCTCGAGGTCACTGTTATTATAATATATCATGTTTTTGATATATATCCGAGAGATACTAGTATTCTCATTAGGACTCCCGGTATGTTACTTTCGATTATTTCAATTGAAAAGCCCGCGGATTCGACAAGTACTAATAATGTTCACAAATAACTTTTACTTAATTCATGACCACTGACATAACTTACAATAGTAATCAATAATTTCAAACATCCGCTTTCTACCAGAATCCCCATTCGAATCGGTGTTTTATAACATGATGCAGTAAAGTAGGAAATCACGTTTCCAATTTTTATTTATTTTTTTTTTTCTATTAAAAATTTATTCTTCGCTAACAAATTAAAATATTTACGACCCCTTTCGTATGAATTTCAGTATTACTTCGCTATAAGTCGAGCAGTTTTTTTAAATTTGTGAAAGTAATCGGAGAGAACCAGATCAGGTTAATATGGTGGCGGACGCAATAATCAATAAAGCCTACTTTATCGTTCTGGATTAAATTTGATATAGAAACGTGCATAGTTATCAATTTTTCACAAAACCAACAAAGATTACACTTTTGGAACACCAAAATACTATGACCAAGATTTAGTACGAATCTTGCACCGACAGAAAAATATTGATTTCAAAGGATTTAAATCTATCCCAAATAATGATTTTACCAAGGTCTCAAAGAGCTTCTCGATATTAATAAAGCATACGAAAACCATCCAAAAAGAAGATTACCACTGATATAGACCGGGAAACCAGTCCTGTTCCAATATGTTGTCGAAGCTAAAATTTGGTGAACGCGCCGGTTATTCGTATTACGATTTTTTGCGACTATTTACAATATTTTGTAATTGTTTTTATAGAGACAATAGCATGTATACGGCAAATTAAAGGTGTCCAGGAAATCACAGATTCCAGAAAGTGAACACATCGATCGCTATAGTAATGAGTAGACCAAAAGGTGTATTCAAATAAATTAGATGTTAAGTGTTAACCATGTAAGTGTTAGAGGTTGTAAGTGTATCAATAAATAATGTAAGTAAGATACCCCGTGTTCATAGATTCATCTCACCATGTGATTAAAAACTGTTTAAATAAATTAACATCACTCAATAAGTCGTGTGACTGACATAAAGATGGCGCTGTCAAATTCATATGATATTGCTTCTTGATGAAAAAAAAAATACTGTACAAGCTCAGCAATGGCTTCAAAAGTGTTATCCGGACTCTGTTCCATCTAAAAGAATAATTTGCTGAATAGAAACGAGTTTGTACAGACATCTATGATTTGTCCAATTGAGATGGTTACTCCAAAAAACATCAGAAAAGTCGACAAATTGGTTATATCTAATCGTAAATTGAGGCCATAAAGATATCAGAAGGCAGTGTGTTTACAATTATGCATTAACATTTGACCGTGAAAAAGTTGTTTTCAAAATGGGTGCCGCGTTTACTCACAGTCGATCAAAATCAACAACGAGTTGCTACGTTTACATGTAAAGAATCAGATTTTTTGCGTCGATAAGAGACAATGGATCTATCACTTCACTCCAGAATAAAAAAGATTATCACCTGAGTAGACCGCAGCCGGTGAACAACGTCCGAAGCGTCCAAACGCACAACTTCAGCTGGGAAGGTTATGTCCTCAGTATTTTGGGATGCGCATAAAATATTGTTCTCCAGAAGAGTTTAAATGCAAAAATCAAGGAAAATCGGCGTCATATGTCGAAGAAAAAAAGACTGAAAACAAGTTGATGGCTTCTAATTGCTTCCTCGGCCACCGTATAGTCCAGATTTGACACCCAGTGACTATTGGATATACGCTGATGTCAAAAAAATGCATACCGGTTAGAAATTCAGCTCAAACTGGGCCTATTTTGAGGCAAAAGCCAGAAATCCTTCTACAAGCACGTCATCGAAAAATTAGAGAAGCGTTGGAACGATTGTATTGCTCTAAAAGATGATAAAATTAATTTTTAGCACAAAACTATGTTTTCATTAGTTAGTCACACGACTTATTGAATGATGGTTAATAATTACAGTATTTTGGAATGGATTGATTCAATTTACTTTTTGATTATACCTCGTGTATTATACCTTAAACACTACAAAAACAATATGAATACGGATATTAAGAAAGGATAAAGTCAACTAATGTAAAAAATATACGTAGATGATAATTAAAAAATACTTTTACTTTCACCTATTATATTATTTAGCATCATCTTTAATATTGAAAGGTGAAGCTCGACGACTCTACAAAACTCATATTTTTATGACCAAGTTCACAGAGATTAAAAATAGCGTGTGAGACTTTTAGATATTTGTTTGGTAAGTGGTAGTAACGTTGAAGAAATTATATTACGTAAGTTCATTTTTTATAAATGGAAAATTATAGTACTAGATTTAGTAATAGTTGAAATAAAATAGTAAAACCTTAAAAATTTAGTTAGGAGAAAATTATGTAAGCGAGGGGTCTAAATGCATAACCTACACTGTCCACTTCTCACCAAAAACTGATTTTGGAAAATACAATCTTTGATATTTCTCCAATAAAACCTCATACATTTACATTAACTGTCCACTACATACCTCGGCATTGAAAGCTTGACCATTTGGAATAATTTCCAACCACACTAAACCTTCATAATTCCACTAGACACACAGCAAGATTTTCCGATTGAATCGACTTCTCTTTGCTGGTAATTGCTCTTTATCTAACCCACTGTTTGGGTTGTTTAGATAAATCCATTTTACTCAACATTTGGATTGAATTTGTATGGCACTATTCGACAACTTTTATAGACCTTACCTGATGATTTTAATTGGGAGTCCCATAATCAACAATTGCTGGTACTAAGTTAGTTTTTAATATACCCCGCTGATGGACAAATTGAGCACGAACCATCATAAATTTCACATATTTTCCTTGCTTAAAACTTATGTCATAATACACCATTTTCATATTTATGGCACTCCTTCAGAAAGTAAAACAATGCACCCTTCATAGTATTGGGGACTAGTCTCAACATGTTTAAATTAAGAGGAGGAATTTTCACATGGCCCTGTAGAAAAAGTAGAATTGCCCCATTTATTTCAAGTATATTATGAGACATTATGAGTGATTCACGAATCGCCTACCTATAATATATATTCAATATAGTTGGAAATAGCTTTTATAACAACTCTCACAAACAATATCTACATAATCTTGATCTTTTTTTTATTTATTTCAACATAATTCCATTTCAACATATTGAAATCTTGGTTTTATTAGCATAACACGCATTCGGCACACTTAACATTCTTTAAATGACCATCACTTTTTATAGAAAAATCTTGTATGTCACCAAATACATTTAATCAAATAATATAATGCTCATTTCGAGTTTTTCTTTCGATGTTTGTCCTATTTTATATTTTGAAACTAACTAATGGATTTGTTTGAGTCTTTAAATTCATTTGAAACATTTTTTTCTTTCATAAAACACGTATGCAGAAGACTATTAGGTAGATTTTTATCTCGATGATTCATTGACAATCTCCAATCACCGAAATGTAGATTCTGGACTCCAGAATATGATGATTGCTAACGCTATTATATAATTATGATAATTAACCGAACCTTTTATGGTATTTTCACAATCATCTTAAATAATAATTATACTAGATTTTAACATTCTAAATTATTATTTAAGTCTTCAAATTATGATAAAATATGAGATACACTAGGTCAAGAAACTCGCTCTCGAAGTTTTAACATCAAGCTTCAGGTTACCCTGTATATTGTAACTCTCTGCTGATTGCTGACATTTTCAAGAGAAATCGAAAAATAGAAGAAAACTTCTTAGAAACTGCTGAATTTTCCCAGATCTAAAACGTGAGCAAACTTTTAAATGTTTCAGATCTATGACGTCACCAAACATTCGTAAATCTGCTTAAAAAATGCAGATTTTCATTAAAACTTTCGGAAAATGCTAGAATTTTGGAATAATATAGAAACATTGAGTAAACTTTCTAGAAACGCAGAATTTTCCTAGAATCACCCAAATCGTCAGCAATCTACCGAGTTTTCTCTCTGAACTAATTGTTCAATTCAATCTAATTTATAATAAGATCCAAATTATCAGGAATCTTTCGAAAACTGCTAGAACTTCCAAACGATGTTCATGCTTTGAGTAAACTTTCTAGAAACTGCCGAATTTTCCCAGAAAGATCTAAAACGCTAGCAAATTTCCAAGGAATATTTAGAGAACTTCAGCCAGCAAATTTCTAAATCTCCTGACAAGATCTGAAGCCCCGATAAATTTTCGAAAACCTGCTGATATTTGTCAGAAAGATCTAGAAAGTCAGCGAACTATTGAGTTTTCCTGGTAAGATCTAGACTTTCGAGATTCTGCTGGAATTTCCAAGGAATACCTAGAACTTCAGCTGTTTATTGAAACGCTGCTAAAATTTCCCAAAAAGTTTCAAACTCTCAGGAAACTGCAAAAATGCTTCAACAAATTACAGATTATAAGCAAAATTTTCGGAAAACTGCGCTAGAATTTCTAAATAATATTCAAGCTTTAAGTGAACTTTCAAGTAACTGCTGAATTTTCCCAGAAAGATCTAAAACGCCAGCAAATTTCTAAATCTCCTGACAAGATCTGAAGCCCCGATAAATTTTCGAAAACCTGCTGATATTTGTCAGAAAGATCTAGAAAGTCAGCGAACTATTGAGTTTTCCTGGTAAGATCTAGACTTTCGAGACTCTGCTGGAATTTCCAAGGAATAACTGTCGATTGAAACGCTGCTGAAATTTCCCAGAACGTTTCGAAATATCAGAAAACTTTCAAAACCTGCTGAAATTTTTCAAAAAGATATAGATTATAAACAAAATATTCGGAAAACTGTGCTAGAATGTCTAAAATATCTCAAAAAGTTCTAGATTTCCACAAAACTCCCAATAATTTGGTTAAAGTATCTATAAAATCTAGATGGTCGTCAAACTTTCAAAAAATACTGAAATTTACAAATAATATGCAAATTTTCGAAAAACTATAATTACAAATTTTCCCAGCAGCTTAAGAGAATCTTCTGAAATGAATTTTAAAAACCAAAGTCGTTAGAAAACTTTCTAAAAACTGCTTAATTTTCTTAAAACTTCCAGATTCTCACAAAATTTTCAAAAAACCGCTAAAATTTCCCAGAAATATCCAGATTAACAGCAAAGTTTCGAAAAACTGAGTGTTCTCAGATAGAACTAAACTATAGAAAAATATTTAGGACAAGCTTGTTATCAAGAATTTCCTTCGATTTTCCATTTAACTTCAAAAAGATTGGGTTTCCATGAAATTTCACTAATTCAACTACCTCACTTTCAATATTTTTCACGCCCCATACAGGGATCGATATTGCACTATGTTTGGCGCCAAAACTACATAGAATATTTTATAAAACTATAAATATTGATCGGTAAAAGAAGTAACATAATGAAACTTACTATTTTTTTAATATTAAATCCAAGAATTCACAAGAACCACCCGGCGGGTTGTGAAAATAAACGGTTGAAAGTGAATCTCGGAAACACTATGTAAGCCAATGCACTAGAAGACTAAATTTACCAAAGCGCATCATTAGAACATAGAGAGATGAACCCAAACAATTCTTTCTCCCTCTCGATCTCTTGTTTCTTCACCATCAAACGACCTTTCACAACATACTCTTCGCACACGTTGTACCGCTACACAGATAAAATCGTACCAATCACTTTTTATTCATTACGCACACTGATAAAACTCACGATTTCAATAAGGAGCCCTTCTTGAAGTATATTATCATATAAAATATTTTCAAAACTAGGTACACATTTTTTTAATGTATAAAATGATCTTCAAACTAGGTAAATATATAATTTAAAACTGTAAACATCATTGTCCGTGATATTAAGCATATATTCCTCTACCTAATTAGTTCCGCTTTTTCAATGTTTTTGTTTTTCATCATCTACTAGAGCATATCTTATAATGTTTTAGTTAAACAAGATGAAAGTCGGGAATTATTTCGAAAATTTGAATCAACCGCTTCGCACACCGTAGCACACATAACATACCAAAAAGAAGGTCAACTTGTATGTAAATATCGGCAACACAAATTTAGTTCTGCCACCTACCATTCGTGACGCTAGTGTACTAAAAATGTGTCATAACTGTCAATGTCAATATTGGGCTTTTGACTGTAGCTGTCAAGTTTATATAGTGAGGAGTTGGAAGCAAATCATTGCCTATTCACATACAATACAGACATCTGCCTTGAGACAAATTATTCTTCATGTGATTCAGGAGCTGCAAAATATAAATTTGAAAGTTGTTACTACAGTTTGTGATCGACTTAAACCATTTAACGTACTTTGATTAACATATATTTGCATTAACAAACCTTTTTGTGGTTTTTATAACTTTCCTCTGATTTTTCTTCAGTTTCTTAGCAATTTTCTTCAATATCTAAACAAAAACATTCCTTATGTACGCTCCATACCCGTTAATTCCTCTCCATCAATTTTCTTTCACATCCATTAATTTTCATGGGTTTTCATTTGGTTTCTGCGGTTTTCATAGCTTTCCATTGATTTTAGTTTTGCTTCTCGTTAATTTTATTCAATATCAATTGATTTTCATCCATTCTCATGTATTTACTAAATTTTCATGGTTTTTCGTTTGCTTTCTTTGGTTTTCATGGCTATCCTTCGGTTTTCTTTCAGTTTTTCAGCAATTTTTCTCAATATAAATAGATTTTCGTCCATTCTCATCATTTTATACTAAATTTTCATGGATTTTCATTTGCTTTCGTTGGTTTTCATGGCTTTCCTTTGATTTTCATTCGGTTTCTCATAAATTTTTATCAAAATCCATTAATTTTAGTTCAGTTTGTCATCAATATCCAATGATTTTAGTTCAATTTCTAATCAATTTTCATCAATATCAATTGATTTTCATTCATTCTCATCAGTTTTTACTCAATTGTTATGGTTTTTCGTTTGCTTTGTTAAGATTTCTGCAGCTTTCATGGCTTTCCATTGATTTTACTTCAGGTTATCAACAATTTTCTTCAATATCCATTGATTTGGCTTCAGTTTCCCATCGATGTTCTCCAACATCTAAAAATTTTCATCAATATCCAGTGAATTCCCTTCTGTTTCTCATCAATTTCCTTCAATATCCTTCGATTTGGCTTCAATAACTTTCTCCAATATTCAATTATTTTCATCAAGGCCTACTGATTTTCCTTCTGTTTGTCATCAATTTTCTTCTACATCCATTAATTTTCATGGGTTTTCATTTGTTTTCTTTGGTTTTCATGGCTTTCCTTCGATTTCATTTCAGTTATTCAGAAATTATCTTCAGTATTAATAGATTTTCATCCATTCTTATCAGTTTTACTAAATTTTCATGGGTTTTCATTTGCTGTTGTTGGTTTTCATAGCTATCCTTCGATTTTCTTTAAGTTTATCAACAATTTTTGTCAATATCAATAGATTCTCATCCATTCCCATTAGTTTTTACTAAATTTTCATGGGTTTTCATTTGCTTTCTTTGGTTTTCATGGCTTTCCTTTGATTTCATTTCAGTTATTCAGCAATTTTCCTCAATATCAATAGATTTTCATCCATTCTTATCAGTTTTAACTAAATTTTCATGGGTTTTCATTTGCTTTCGTTGGTTTTCATGGCTATCCTTCGATTTTCTTTCAGTTTTTCAGCAATTTTTTTCAATATCAATAGATTTTCATCCATTCCCATCAGTTTTTACTAAATTTTCATGGGTTTTAATAAATTTCAATTGATTTTCCTTGAGTTTCTCAGCAATTTTCTTCAATATCCATTGATTTGGTTTCAGTTTCCCATTAATTTTCTCCAGCATTTACTTTGATAATTTGTATACTATAAATTTCACAACACACAGTATATTAGAAGTTAATAACACATTTTGAATCAAAACTAAACATTCTTCCTCATGTACGCTTATGAAATTTTGCCGATTGATTGATTAATTGCCCTTCCAATTTTTTTTATACACAAAACAATCAAGATCTTGTGAACATCAAGAATCATTAAAATTCGCGTCTCTTTCACTTTTGTTAAAAAATTGAACTAAATTTTACATAATACCAAAGATCAATTTTTTGTTCAATTACGGATAATTTACTACTTTCTCCCGTGGAATAGAATCTATTTTACATAAAGAATAGGGATTACTGGAAGGAATTATTTCCCTGTTACCACTATAATCCTTATATTCGTATTCTTAACACATCGATCAAAATCTATTTCACACGATACTAATAAACAATGCTCGTAAATAAATAATAGACTTTATTCTGTTGTAATTTATGGGTTTAATCAACGTATTACTTTTTATTTCTCACGAAGAAACGCATTATTCGATAGGGATAATGCGAATACTAATTTTTCATATGAACGTGATTTATTTCAAGCATTCAGAGTCTATGCAATCGACCTTCACCCTCATAGTAAACATCGTTAACTCAAACATACACATTAAAGACGTTACACGAAGATCTACGGACTATTTTCGATAAAATACTTGACACCAAGAGTATACCATCAAATTAATAAGAAAGTATTTTGATTCCAGTGCAATACAAAAACTTTTCACTAAATTTTTAACGGAAGAAGTGATGTCATCTGGTCTAACAGTTAGATCAAGACCGACAGTTAGAGTGTTTGTGTCAACAATGTTTTTAATACTTTTCATTTCGTCGGTGGAATTCCAAGGAGTATGCAGATTGAGACCACGGAATTGGATAACTTCTTACCAATGAACGAATATCCGCCCTATCCCGACCCTTTTCTTGATAATGACTCCAAAGTGGGACCCGAAACGTCGAGAATTTTGAAAATTTCAACATTTTATTATTTTATACATATTTCTTAATTATATCTGACGATAATTCCAGTCCCAGACAATGAATACATTCGAAAGCTCGGAAAATATATCAAAGTTAGTCCACTTGGGTGTTTCCTTTCCACGTTCCCAATAAGAAACCGCAATATATTCCAGTAGGCTGTACAGTTCAACTTCAATCTCTGAAGACGATTACTTTGTTATCGAAAAATATTTAAGAGCAAATCGGTTACGGAAAATGGTAAATTTTATATTATAAAAATCGAGATCTATTTTCAAAAAGTCAGTTTTATTGACAAAATTTGAAAAATAATTTTTAGGGCCCTCGATTTTCAGTCAGTAATTTTTATAGGAAAAGTGATAATTTGATAATAAATATTTTATTTGTGGAAATTATTAAATTTTCTCAAAAAAAATATTCGTCGAAATTATTTCCTTTATTGGTAGGTCAGGAATATTAAAACAAGTTTGTATATTAGAAAATTTATTTATTAAAATATCAAAGTAATAATTTTAAACAATTAAATAATAAACATTAGAAATTCAGTATAAGTTACAAAAATATCTTATTACAATATACTGTATATTGAAAAAATACTGCATTTTGGTTATTTTTCTGAAATCAATAGCCAGAAGTGATTCACAAATGAATAGAGGGAAATATAATTAAAAAAATAAGAAAAACAAAAAACAGAGTTTAAAAAAGTAATGAAAAGGGATTGAAAGAAATAGTGGAGATTATGGGAAATTGATAAAGAAAGGGAAAATAAAGGAGAAATAATAAAATTGTGAATAATGGAATTAGAACATCATTCTGCTTATTCGTCTGAAAGTTTCTGACCAGAAAAACAACTAAAGACAATATGGAAATTCAATTAATCATGAAAAGTAGGAAAATAAAGGAGTGAAACATACACGAGACGAAAAATAATGAAAAAAGAAAGGAAAACATATGCAAAAACCAAAAAAACAACAAAAGGCAATATGAATAATTCATTAGCAAAAAAAATTGAGAAAATTAGGAAAGTGGAATATACACAAGACGAAAATTAAGAAAAAAGTGGAAACAAAAATGAGGAAAGGGAATTAGATCGAGAAGTAGAGGAAATAAAAAATCGATGAAAACAGAAATTGTGAAAATAAAGGAGAAATAAGAAATGTGTGATTAATGGAATTAGAACATATTTGTACCCATGCAGATTAGAGCAGAAAAACAAGAAAAAGTAACATGAATATTTCATTAGTCAGAAAAAGTAAAAAAATAATAAAAACTGAGAGAAAACGGACACAAAAAAGGAAAGAATATAAATTAGGATGAAATGTAAGGAAAATAGGCAACAATAAGAACAATAATGTGGATATTATGACCATCCAATGTTGCAGACCAGAAAAACAACAAAGAGCAACTATACATTTCGTTAGTCAGGAAAGGTGGAAAAATATACAAAAAAAAAAGTAGAAAAAAAGTGACAACAGTAGTCAGAAAAGCTAAGAAATTAATACAAACGAAATGAAAACAGATAAAAAAGTAAAAAAAAGTAATTAGAACGAAAAGTAATGAAATTAAATAGTAGATACAAAAATTGGGAAAATAAAGGAGAAAGAAAGAATGTCGAAACAAAGAAATTGCAATTTTATGCAATTTGCATAAAATTGGTAAACCAGAAAAACAACAAAAGGTAAACAACTAGAGAAGGGAAGTATACACAAGACGAAAAATAATAAGAACAAAAGGGAAGCAGATACAAAAAATCATAAAATGGAATTATAATACAAAGTGAGGAAATACGTAATACATATAAAAATTGGAACAATAATGATGGAAAAAAGGGAAATAACAAAATAAATGTACCAGAAAAACAACAAAAAGGTGAAATGGAAAATGAGTTAAATAGAATAAGCATAGAAATTGAAGGATTGTGAAATAAACATGAAACAAAACATAATAAAAACGAAGAAAAAGGAATGGGGAAGTGTTAAAAAGGAATTAGAATGAAAAATATGGAAAAAAGGTGTCAAATAGATATAAAAATTGGAAAAATAATGGAAGAAGGTGAAAAAATATTGGCGCAACAGAATCGTTTTGCCCATTCACATAAATTTACCAGAAAAACAACCAAAAGGTAACATGGATATTTTGTAAGTTATTAGAAAAATCAATAAAAAACGAAAAGGACGAATAAATATCATAAAGAACTATAAATTATATAAACATAACTTTACAATGTTTATCTATGTACATCAATTTCATTAAATCTACATCTAAATCTAAGTATCTACATAAAATTTGTTTATACAAAAGTTCTGCAATGAAGGTATAATCTATTTGGATAAAATACAATATGCGAGGACGAATTATTTTTTTATAGAATTATGGAAAAAAAAGTTTTTTTAAATGAAATAATGTTTAAAAAGTTTTAAAAATAAATGTCCCATTTCAGAAATGATAAAAAAAACGTCGAAATCAGAAACTTCGGCTGTTATCCTGAAAATGACGACAATGTAAAAAATTATCATTTAAAATGCCAACTATATACAAAATTTGAATTTACTAATCAGTTTTTTTAAGAAATAAACAATGTGGCGATTAAAAACTATTTACAACTACCCCAAAACCAAAAGGAATAAAAGATAAAATTGGTATGATACAAAATGATCCTAAGATAATTGTAAAAATTCGGAAAGAGTAACGTAACAGAGGAAACTTCAGAAATTACATAAATGAAAAGAAAAAATTAATACCCAACGAAAACTACGTACTGGGGAAATTCCTGGAGAAGATGGAATAGAGAAATACAGAGAACAAATGAAGAAAAGAAATACCAATACACAAAAAATGCTATAACACAATCCATACAATAGACCAAAAAACATGAGATCTACACATAATATCTGTGGATTCTAAGAACGCGTTTGACTCAATAAATAAACAAGAATAAGAAGAATGGGAGGAGAAAATATAATGAGGTATTCAACAGCACGAAGACTAAAATGATGCGAAAGAAATTGCGAGGAGGATAACGCAATTGATACCTCTATGGCCAAAGGGAGGAGGTAGACCAAGAGACACCCGAAGAAACCAATTTGAAGAAGATACCTGAATCATAAAAATAAAAGGCTGAAAAGCAAAATGCAGAGACGGAAAGCTGTCAAACGAAAACTGTAATGAAAAAAGAGAAAAGGGAGTAATTCACCCCAATAAAGAGGCGTATAATACAAGAGATTCATTTTTGTTTATATATTTCAATTTTAAATGATTTTCAAATTTCAGTTTTTAATAATTTTCTACTTCTCCAAATGATAAAAATACGAATAGATGGTAATTTGAACTGAACATAATAAAAATAAAATCCATCATAAAAATTAATTTATCAGTTATCCAAATGGGATTATACCTTTCGTATTAATAAATAATTTTCGTATAAATAAAATAAAATGAATAAATCTTCTACGACGTTCGAGATAATCGAATAAAAAAAATCAAAAACTTCTACCATTACGCTGTAAAAAATTGATATGAAAAGAATTATATCCACTTTATATTATTTATATAATTATATTTTTACTTATCCAGCTAAATTTTTTTATACGGACGAGTTACTATTTGATCTTATTTAAAAATACCGAGATACAGAGCTCCAAAGTTGAGAGAAAGACTCAAAGACGTTAATTTATTAGTTAAAAAATGAGTAGCAAATTAAATTTCAATAAAAAATTAGTTTTCGGTGAAATTCAGTAAAATAAGAATAAAAATGAGTTATAGAATCGATTTATTCACGATTCGATCAATTCATTAATCGATTACTTGATTAAGGAATCGATAACTCAATTAATTAATGATACAAGAAATAAATAGATTAATAAAAAACGGAAAAATAATTCGATTCATCATTAAATAAATTAATTGATAAAAATAATTATAATCTAATTAATTAATAAATAAACTGAATCAATGTATAATCGATTAGTTAATTGATGAATGAAGAAATGAATTATTCGATCAATTAATGAATGATTAGAGCAATCAATTGATCTATAGATTCATAAATGAGGTAAAGAATCGATTGATCAATCGATCAAAAAATCGATCAATAAATAGAGCAATTAATCGATTAATAAAGGAATTTTCAAATAAAGCAAAGAGACGATTAATTGATGAAAGAATTGAGCATTGAATGAATTGATATAGAATAGAGCTTATAATCGATTAAACATCAAAACTAATTTAATAATGAGCAATCGTTAAACCAATGAGCGATTTATCAATTGATCAATAAATTTATGATTGAAAAAATCGATATATCAATGAATAAATGATTCGATTAATCGAGAAATCAATGAAATAATGTATCAGTAAATCGATTAATCAAAAATTCGATGAACTACTAATCGAAGAATCGAGTAATTAAAAGAGCAGCGAATCGATTGATGGATTAATTAATCAAGAAGTTAATGAATCAATTGTGCGACAAATCAACGATTCGATAATGATAGAATGAATTAATAGATTTATTAATGAATTGAGGAATGGAGCAATTAATCGATGAATACATTGATAAGAAAAACAAAGAATCGATTGATAGATTAATTAATCAAGGAAGTCGATGAATCGATTGTACGATAAATCGATGATTCGATTAATGATCAATTCATGAATAGATGGAGTTATAAATTACGTTTCTTTGTTGGGATAATATTCGAAATAGTTCGTTTGCGCTTTCCTCTTGGACCACTTGCCCGTCGTTACCTTCGAAGATGAGCTTATTGGAATTAAAAGGATTCCTTATATGCCTGTTGAAAAAAAAAATTATATTATACAAATCCGGAAAAAGAAACATTTTTTCTCGTTATATTTCCGTATCTGTACGTTTTAGGTACATAATGAAACACATTTGTTTATCGTTTTCGTTGTCGTTGAATCCATTTATCGAGGTCCCAAATATCAGAAATTACTACTTCCACTAATAATTGGATTAGTTTACTTCCTATGCGGTTTTTTGATTTGTATTTAATAATTGAACGGAAGTTTTCATATCGGGGGGCATATTTTTTCAAGATAGCGACTAGGATGGAAAAGAGGAAGATACTGTTGTTTTCGTTTCTATAAATTTAACCTTTATTAACATCCTACAGAGTGATATAAATATTTATTTGGCTATACTTCCGTATCTGCTCGGCTGATAAACATACCAACACGTTAGTTTACCGTTTTCGAGGTCGAAGAATCCATTTATCGAGATACGAGATAATAAAATTAGTAAGTTTTATCAATAATTGGATTGGTCGATATCCGGTGCGGTTTTTTGAAATATATTTATACAGTGAACGAAAGTTTTTATATTGGGGGACTTATTTTTGGGGGATAGGCTGCTTGTATGAAGAGGGATACGACACTTTCGTTCCCATTTTTACCAAATCACCTTTCAATTACATCAGAAAATGTTCTTGTTGTTGTTAAAGACTCAGAGAAACACAGGTTAAGTTATCTTAATTGGTGAAAAAATATTTTTCTATGAAAAAGTTATTAGTAAAACAGGAAGTACTAGTTTCTGACAACCGGAACCTTGACAAATGGATTGTGCGAACCCGAAAACGGCAAATTAACGTGTTTTCCCTATTTATTTCAAAGTTATTATAAGAACTGAATAAAGCGCATTATTTTTCGAATAAATTCAAGATTTAAAAAATGATTTTAGGAGCAGTTATTTTTAGATACGGTATCGTTGTTATTCCGTTTTTCAATTATTAGTAATAAAATTGTTACTTACATTAATTGGGTGTAAGGAATTTCATTTTTGTATATCCATGCTATCTTCCCTTGTGGTTTCGCGTTAAATCGTATATATAAATGTAGAAACTTGGCAACTCCTTGAAAAGCTTGACTATTATTGGCGGTAAAAAGCAAATAGACCGTTTTATGAAACTGAAATTGAAAAAGGATGTTTTCCTAAATAGCGGATCGTTTCAAAAAAATTATTTCATTATCTAAAACAAAATAACCCGAAAACGGTATACAGTATGTACGGTATTTGTTGGTGTAAAATTGAATAATTTTTGAAATTTAACTGAAAACTTAACCTCAAAAACAATTTTCCAAACAATTAGGTACGAATTTTATTACTACTACCCTCAAAGTATAGAATTTCACTTGTTTTTCACGTCAATTTGGATAATTTTTGGTTTATTTCAATTCCACTCCGAAAAATTCATAAGAATCAATCAAGAAAAAGAAGATTTTCCATAAAAATTGGATCAGAAAATTTAACCTCAAAAATTTAGGTACAAAAATTACTTGATGGAAGCATGTAACTAACGCCCTCTATGTCCAAAGTATTGAGGTCTACTTGTTTCACGTTAAATTGAATAATTTTTGATTTATTTTAATCCTATACCTGAAAAGTTATGAAGATAAGGCAAGACAAAGAAGAAATGTTTCTTAGAAACTAGAAATTAGATTAAAAACTCTAGCCTCAAAAAGTTATGTACAAAATTACTGGGTACGAAACGTGTAACTAACTGAAAAATCCCGAGGATGAGGCAAGAAAAAGAAGTTCTATGTTTCCATAGAATTTGAATTAAAAACTTCAACCTGAAAAAGTCATATACAAGTATATAGAAACCGTGTAACTAACACTCACTTTACTCAAAATAATATTTTCGTAATTTATTCAATGCAACTTTTGACAAGCCATTAGGCTAAAACAAGAAAAAGAAGAACAAATTAGCCCAACCTCGATGAGTTTTCGTCGTTAAGTTACCTTCCAGCCGAATTCCCAAGAGATGGCACGAAAGCTGGACGTCCACTTCTCAAAAGGCTGAATAGTAGAAGAAACAAGACCAAATCTTAAGAAAAAAGAAAGTAGCTGAAACACCTGATTTAAAAAGCTAAACCATATTTAGTCAAAATTGTATCGCGTGACGCATGTAAACCAGCGTCAAACGTCAACGTGAAATTCGAGTACATTTTTATTGGAAATTCGAAATTTAAATATTTAGTAATAGTAACATAAAATTATTTTTTAAATCATTTTGAAAAATTTAAAAGGCCACAGCAACCGGTTAGTGGTATTGACAGTATAAGCAAACTACTATTTTGAGGTTAGAATGACTGAAAATATACGAAATACATAGAAGGAAAATCTCTCGATATCGTTTAAAGAATATAAGAAACAAAATGTGATTTTTTCCTTGAATAATAAATAACCAGTTGTAGATTTACCAGCAGGCTGAGTGGGCTGTAGCGTAGAGCAAATTTTTATTCCGGTACATTATTGCTCACACTGAAAATATGAGCTTTGATGAGCAGAACATGATAATTTTGGAAAAAAGGCGATGGAATTGAGCGTATAGAAAGTACTAGATAAATGAAAAAAATTTTATTAAACACTTAATGAAGATATTGGAATGGCTGCTAGTGATTTCTTCAGAGTTAATACGTTTTTCGTTGTCTCATATCATAGTAAGCGAAAGAGATTTATCTAGAAATTCTCATTTCTTATAGAATTGAAATAGAATCCGAATTAGTGAAATTGTTCATGCCAGAGAAGCTTTTCTGGCTTGAAAAGAACGAATAACTTATCTATCGACTTTAAGTCAAGAAATACTTAAAGTTTTAGCTCTTTTTTGCATAGTCAGACCTAATGAAAAAGTTTTCAATATGGCAATATGATTAATGATTTTGATGTTAAACTGTGTAATGAAAAATATGAATCACCTTACTTCAAAAGTAATACATGATTCAAATTTGCTAAATACAATGACTTTCAATAATTCTTTGCAGGGAAAATATTCAAGATTCAAGGTTTCAAAATCGTAAAAAATTTTTTTGATAAAATTTGAATAATTTTGTGAACTAAAGTTTTGAATTTCGAGGGTCAGTAGAAGCGACAGAAGATTAATAGCCTACAAGGGGCCAATCTTTAAATTGGTCACTATAAATAACACAAATGTAATGGATGAAAATGTAAAATAATGAAAATATGATTACAGCATATTCACTAGAAACCTGCAGGTATTCTATTGTTTTGAATGCTACATTAAATAATGTTAATTGTGATTGTGACATTATTAACAAATTAGAGCGTGATTATGTAAGTTACTTACATCTAATCTTGAGGAAACCAGAAACTTACAGTTGAAGATTGTAAAATAATCTAAATTGTCTTAATTTTAGGTCTCTCCTGTTTCAAAATTAGTTTTTTTATGAAAATTTGACGTTTCAACTACTTTTCAGTCTTCATCGAAATATTAAGATAAGAAGGACCCTTTGATGAAACTCTTGAAGTCAAGTTTCTTATACCAGATAGAAAGATAAAGAATTTCTTCATCTATCCCATAGTGAATGTCATTATGCATGATAAGTTTGGAACAAATTGTGGAAAAACTGCTTTAACCATATAAATCGTGATGAAGAGGCTACAAATTTCCATTGCAAATGAATCGAAAATCCTATGAACTTTAAAATGAAGGCAATTTCCAAATTTTCTTGTTTTTTTTTAAATTAAAAAATAAAGAAAAGTGATATTTTAATTTTTTTTGTTCCAATTAACCCCATTGCTTGACTTGAAATAGTATTTCGCCCCAAAACGGGGTCAATCAATTATTATTATTATTTTAATTAATATAATCAAATCAGATACTTATCCAATACATATTTCAACAGCCTTATTGAAAACGGTCACTTTCCCATAAATTTTAATTTTTTTCGATAATTTTACAAAAAAAATATATAAAATCGTCCCTATCCACTCCTCTCTTCTAACGGGGGGACTAGGGTTTCATTTGAAGGAAGTGGAATTTTTTTTCGGATTTAACGAGAAGTTATATAGAGATGAAGCGGGAAAAAAAATTGTATTCACCTTTGGATAGAATTATATTAAATTATATCTATACTTACTGCAATAAAATATAAAATCTTCTTTTCGGTATGTGGAGCAAAAACCCATTGTCCCGTTTGAAAAGCGATTTCGATGCTCGACGTCTGCGTCGGTTTGATCAGCAAGAAAATGTTATTAGCATCAAATAAAGCCAAAAGGTCGTCAGATTTCCATGGGACATATGATGTTGGTAATGGTAGTTCAGGGCGTAAATTTAAATTTTGAACGGGTGCGGTTAATGGGTTTGGATGACAGTTTGCAATTGCCTTCAATAAAAAAAAACTACTAATTAATCAAAGAAATATTAAATAAAATGTCACTCAAAAGAAACTAAAAAAAAAAGAATTTTTATCGAAGGCGTTGTGTTGTAATTTGAAATTTCCATAACTGGTCCTTCGAGCCTTCATATACGGCTCAAAGTACCAGAAAGATTAATAATGTGAGTGTTGATGTATTAAACAGTATGTTCAGGTCCATTTTCATTGATTTTTGAAATATAATCGTTTACTGTACTTAATTCAAATGGTTTAAATAATTGTTCAATAGCATTGAAGTCTAAAAAGTGAATCAACTTTTATATCTTCGTTATCCATGAAAAATTTCATTAAAATTTGTGGTAAATAGGTAAAACAATAATATTTGCAAGAGGAATCATTTCAAGGTATACCAAAGAACAAGTGACCTATCAAAATTTAATATTAATGGAAATAAATATTTTAAAGTGGTCTCTATTATTGTCAGGCCTTCTGCGGAGAGTTGGTTCATATTATCCGGCTCAAACGACCATACAATGTAATTTTCAGTGGTAAAAAACAAAGTATTCAATGAGTTTATAAGAATTTTAAGTTTGGACATTGATAAATCATTCAACTTTTAACTTGATGACAGTTCTAGTTATTTTAGAGGTAATCGAAATGTTAAAGCTAATGATTACAATGAAAAGTAGTGAAACAAACAATTAGAAGATAGAAAAAAGAAGAATAGTCACAAATTTAACGTATAATTAGAGAAAAATGATTTAATGTAATATAATAACAGATTTTGTAACAAAAATTTAAAATAAAACTTTTTTGCTCCATTAAGTGATTAATTAACACCATAAAATTGCAAGAAAAGTAGAAAAAAAGCACAAATAAAGAAAAATAAAAGAATGGATGAATGAATACAGTAACAATTGTTCCTAAAAGATTACACCAATGATTAAGTTTGAAGAACCTTTGTTGATATTTATTCTGAAAACACTGTTTATTATATACCACTACACTCACAATTACATTATCTGGTTCTTCAAGCCTTACAACCCGATTCGATGGACCAGACAGTGTTAAGTGTCGCGGTATATCTCTCCAATCAACTTGGAATATTTTTACGGTGTGAAGAGACACGGAAAATATCAATATTGTAGGAATTTTGGAATAAAATGTGATTTGGGATAAATTAACTCGATAAGGTAAAATAAATAAATATCGATACAATACGTTACAATAGAAACAACAATTAACAAAACACGTTTATTATTCTTAAGAACTATCAATACCAAAAAAGGTATAAGACATTAAAACTAAGAATGTAATAATTTACAAACTATTTCTTTTTTGTCCTCCAATCTATTTTATTTCGATTAATCCAATAGGAACTACCTACCTCGGAGGGAATTCTTCTCGTAGTACCGGCATACGATCCGTACTCGCTCCTGTATTGGTTCTGGTTGCCCCTCGGAGCGTTTTGGTTGCAGTGAAAACTTTGATAGCTGCTCGAACAGTGTCCCGTTTGATTACGAATTGGATTCCTGTTTGGTTCATTGTCGCGCCAAGAACGTCGTTGAATACATTTTTGCGGTAAAAAGAATTTCGGTCTGTCACCGACATTATCGGGCATTCTCAATTGCGCGTAAGTTTCTTCCGATTCCAAAACGTTTCTCAACGTTTTTATGGCTAATTGATCGAAACTGCTGTAGACGTACCAAGGTGTTGACATTACTTTGTTGACGATAAGATCGAGAGCGTTTCTTAAATATATAACGCTATGATCAGGGTATTCGAAATCGACCCAATCGTCGATGTTTAGAACGTTCATGGAAGGAGCTACGACGTCAATGCCGCAAACTAAACCGATCTAAAATAATTTAAAAAAATAGTATTTTGAACAACGTTGCCATAAAAATGTGGGAGTAAAACTTACTGTTAAGGTAGTTACAGCAGAAACACCTCGTATGAGAAGACCATTACGATGTTTAACCATTTCATCGTAAACCAACCAGGTTGTGATTTGTTGATTAGCGCACGCACTGCTCAAGTGAATATTCACTTTTTTCTCCCTCCTAAAAATCAAGTTCTATTAATTTTTTTTCGACAATAATGATTGTTTTTAGATAAATCCATGTGACAAAAAAAAACAATACTGTACAAGTGTTTCCTAAATCATCTAAAATATTGTAGTTCCTATAAACATGTGTGATAAGTCTTGTCTTTAATGAGATACAGGGTTTATTTTTCCTACTAGAAATAATACGAAAGAACGTGCTTTTTCTAAGTAACCTTTGAAATAATGTTGTCAAATACTGTGTCAAATGTACAAACTAACGCAAAAAACGAATCAAAAATTTTTATCATAAGGATTTTTTGTCTTAAGTTGGCGAATGGTAATGCCTTAGAGGCTAGACGTATGTATGTCCAGTGTTATCCAAATAATCGTTTACCATATTCTACGATTCGATATGATACGTTTATTAAGAAACATATTCGTTTTTTTGCTAAATCAAGAACTTTTCTTCTTACAATGGAGTGACGTAGCGCCCACTACAATATTTTGGATTACTTAGAAAACACCCTATGTATTTTCGATAAAAAATACCAAAACTTGGAATATTACAGCAAAATTCAAAATAATTTTTAGAAAAAAGAAAGTTTCAAATCACGTAGCAACTAAATCGTAAGATAACAAAACCCTTTTTTCAAAAACATTACAATAATCAGAAAAGAACGAAACATTATAGATACGAGTAGTATTTTATAATTTTCATTATAATAAAAATTTTTGTATTACCTAGTTGCCAAATTGTTTTGACAAGGATAAGCGAGATTTGGATACGACCCAGTACAAATAATAGCTTTAACCATAGGCCAACAATTGGCGTGTTTGTTAAATTCATCCATGTTACTGTTCTGCGGTATGAACTTAATGGCTCTAAGTTGACCTAGTAATTGACTTCTAGTTTCCAAAATTAGATTCATCGTTGAATTACTTACGAAGTATTCTTCACAAAATCGCGTTACGTTTCCGGAAGTCGACATTTCCTGCAACGTAAATTCGATTTAGATTTACAGTAGAAAAATCAAAATTGTCGCAATTTCATTTTGCTTAAAAATAATTCAGTTTCACAGTACAAAAATCAAAAGTATCACAATTTTATTTTGCTTAAAAGTTATTTAATTTACGGGATAACACTATGATAATAAAATCAGTCTGATAGGTTACACTGATAACGCCTTCTCGGCCTTTGTTGGGCTAAAAATCTCATTAGAGGTAAAACTAATTCATTGGAATGATTTTGAATACAATGAACATACTTCTGGGAGGAGTGGAATCTTTTTTCGTTAACAATTTCACTTAAAGGTCACAAACAATAATGTTATTAGGTATGTAACATGAAGCATTTATCTTTGACCCACTTTTTCACACCAACAAGAAAAAAGAACGAAATTGATATATACATAATACATATACACTTTCATTCACGACATTATCCATCCTTCAAACGTTTCCAAAATTTGAATCAAGTTTTAGTAAAAATTATCATGTTATTACCTGCCATTTTTTAAATACTTGTAAATATAAAACATGATCGCTCAAAACACCGTTGATTAAATTTTTTCTTTTAGAAGCTGCCACACTTTTTAAATTTGCTTGAGGAGGCAACTGGAACGGATCCCTGCAAATATAGAAATAAAGATAAGTGTCTTCAATACTTTAGCCCCTTTTATATTGTTGCTAAATTGTCTTGATTTTATTTTTTATAACCAAATGTAAGTTATTTTTATATTCCATGATTTGTTAATGCAGTTTTATTTTGTTAATCATATTGATGTTCGTTTGATCTATTTTTTAAATACTTAGATGTCTGTCTTAGGTAAAATCAAGTTATTTATCTACATACAATAAAAAATTGATGAAAAACATATTTCCGATCTGTTCAATTTGTTGTTGAGAAAATAAATAGTAAATTACAATTATTTATAGTCTTTTGTACAATAGAATTCTAGTATTTAAAAGCGGTCTGTAAACAGATACGAGGTCTTTAATAATCTGGCATTCGTCGATCATGGTCGTCGGATTATTGAAACCGAGTTTAACTAATTGTTTAATAAATATTTTATTCCAAAGTAGTTTTAATACAAAAAATATGGTCAACCATCATTGGTTAGCCCGAAGATACATTACAATGCTCCTCAGCTAACGCATTTGCCCGAGCACCAGCCTGGAAGAAGAGTTAAAAGATGGAAAAGGGTATAAATCATACTCATATGGATGGAGTACTGGCTAGTTTTACTAAAAGCCAAAATACGTTCCAAGTTTCCAAAATATAAAGGTTTTACTCACACTAATTGTGCTACATTCTTTATTTGAATTAAAAAAACAGCTGTTTCAAAAACTTTCATGAAAATGAAGTGAAAAAAAAAGGATTTAAAGGTTAATTAGATTTGCAGAATTTTCCTTACTTGTGACTTAAAGTTGCTACTAAAGTGAGGATAGGTTCCAAACATCTAAATATGATGCCGTATATAAGCATTTTACCCAGCTGCGGTTCGATAGTGAGTTGTGACAAATAAGCGCCCAACCTGGTCAAATCTTCTTCTTTATCTAAAGCGCCCAAAAATTGCAAATTTTCAATAGCAACTTTTATAGAATTGGCCGAAGGTGCATCGGGGGCCAAAGAAAGGAAATTGTTGATGTTCATATCGTCCGGGGCAAGAATTTTGGCATGAAGACATAGTTCCTAAAACGAATATCAATTTAAAAAAAATAAACACCAAAACCTAATTAAAATGTTTATATTTATAGATTCATATTACCTCCAAAGAAACTCTTAGAATCTCAGGTATTCTTTCAACATCCATATTATCATATCTCTGTTTAGAATACAATCTAAAACACATTCCAGGACGGGTACGACCAGCTCTTCCTTTTCTTTGATTCGCACAAGCCTGAGAAATCCATTTTGTTTGCAACGATGATACTTTATTGTACTAAAAACATAATTAAACATAAGATGTTTAGCACCGCACTATAAATATTTTAAAGATTATTTCAGGTTGTTCTACTTTGTGTCGAAACGGTGGTTGTTCTATGTTATTCTTAGTTTATTCTATATTATTCCATAGCGATCAGTTGAAAAATTATTTTTCACAGAACAATTTAAAATAAAATAAAAACCAGAGCCCAAAAACACTGCATATATGAATTTATAGATGTAAAGCTAGCTTTCGACTGAGATTACTGCATATATGAATTTTGAGGGGTACAGCAAGTGTTTGACAGGGTTTGGAATACAGATATTTCATACCTAAATGTAATAGAACTCCATATGTTTTCTGAATGAAAAGAAATTAAATTAGAATTATTGGAACACTCAACAAGGTAATTTTATGAGTGTTGGGGTAGTTGTAGCAAACAGTAGGCTTAATTTGAAAAGAAATTGGGAATTCCTCTTACAATCACTGTGATTTTAATGATAGATAAATACAATTTCGAATGGTGTTGTGGATTGAGGAATCAAAATAAAACTGTCCAAGAGTATTTTTTTAAATGCCAACGTTTCGATCTTTATCAAGGCCTGGGCAGTTTTATTTTGAGTCCTCGACCTGCAACACCATTCGTAATTACCTACGAGGAAGGACAATAACAGCAACAATGACATAATTTACAATGTAAAAAAGAAGATAAATGGAAATTCGAATCTACTTACAGCATCAAAACATTTTTCTTTGGCTTTACCGACATCTATCACAAAAACAACGTCATCAATGGTAATACTGGTTTCGGCTATATTTGTGGATAAAATGATTTTTCTTTTATTACCCAACTTCATAAAAACGTCATTCTGATCTTTAATATTCATAGAACCATGTAAAAAGAATATTCTGTAACTGCGGCTATCGAGACCAGAATTGACGATCCCATCATTGCACAACATTATTTCATCATAACCAGGTAGAAACACCAAGATGGAACCTTCTAATCGGCTATAATGTATGAATTGAATCAGATTAACTATCAATGCGTAATCGATCATGTCATCTGGTGTAGTTCTATCATACAATTCCAATAGGCGTTCCCCTTCTTTGGAGTTGTCTTCGTCTTGGATGTCGGCACTTCTTTTATGCTTCACATATTCCAGCAATCTCAATATATCAGGGTTTCCGTTAGCATAGTCAAACACAGTTTTGTGAAGTTTGCAGTGTACGTCCAAATTTGCACCTGTAAGCAGCATTGATAGTAGAATTTACTATATAAACAGAAAATTTTATCATATAAGTACAATTTTCAAATGAAATATAAAACATAAGGTCATAATTAATCAAGCCGGTTATTATTTGAAGAAATTGAATCAACTAACAATGTAACATTTAAATAGAAAAAGAAGTAATTAAATCAAGTAAATAAATATATGCTTCCAAAAAAATAATTTAGTGGAAATTTTGATTTTCAATTTCAGTTCAGTTAATATTAAATAATTAAGTGAAAAACTCACCCATATTACACAATCTGCTAATAAACTCCTTATCGGCAAGGTGAGCTGCAATCATCAATGCTGTTTGACCAGTTTCGGAATGTTGATAATCCACAGAAATGCCTTCAGATATAAAATACATCCCTAATTGAGCTGTAGCTTCCTCATAATGTAATCTATAGTCATAATTATCAGAAAAATTCAAATATTCTTCCAATGCGTCATCTACATGAGGGTGTGCCACTGATTTTTTCTCTACATCAGTTTCCACATTGTACACACAATTTTGGGATAATGGAAATACTTGTTCGTTCTTTTGTGCTTTTATCATTCTGTCGGACATATATTTGGTATTTGCAAGAACATCTTCCAAAAATAATGTATTTATTTCGAATAATCGACCAGGTATTGATAATACTTTGACATTACCAAAGTATTCGACGAATTTATTGGTATTAATAGTTGCCGACATAAGGATAATTTTCAATTCGGGATAATGGTGAATATTCTGTTTAATACAAATTAACAAAAAGTCGGCCAGCTTATCCCTTTCGTGGATCTCATCTATTACAATATGGGTGATATTCTTAAATGAATCGGTACCACCCATTAAATGTCTTAAAAATACTCCAGTCGTACAAAAAATAACATTCGTATTCAAGCCATACTTTTGTTCAAGCTTAATATGATAACCAACTGTTGCTCCTACTCCTTCACCCCTTTCAAATGCAACCCTTTCTGCTGCAGCAACTGTTGAAATTCTTCTAGGTTGTGTACAAATAACTTTGCAAGGTTTCTTCATTACTGCTGCTTCATCTATGATGTACTGAGGTATCTGAGTGGTTTTGCCAGAACCTGTTTCTGAAGCGAGTACAATTATCTGATGATTCTTAATGGCTTCCATAATCATCTCTTTATTTTCGTAAATTGGTAAATCTTTTCTCGTATTATAAATTTCTTCTGAAGGTTGACCTAAAGTTGGTACAGCCACATGACTATATAATAATCGTCCAGTTCCCTTATATACGCTGTATGAGCTTGGCGTACTCTGCAAATCACTAGGGTTGGGCATTGCAGTATCAACAAAACTATGTAGAAACTTTTGAGAAGTTTGACTAGGTGTGATCATGAAAAATTGATTGGATAATTGTTCGCTCTTTTTTTTTATATGGAGTCTTCTGTCCGGTTCTTTACCATATGATTTTGAAATGATATTCATCTTTTGTGCCTTATAATGAATATATTTTCTTTGTAAATTATTTAAATCTGATGAAAATACATATTCGTTTTCGTCGGGATTGTCCACAAATTCTTTAAAAATGCGGTCTATCTCTATACGCATTATTTCTGGAGTACTCTCAAGACAATTCATATCGAATTCAACAGATTTCTTATTTCTAAAATGTCTTGAATTGAAACTAAATCTAAAATAAAATATTATAGAATAAATATTAGGAAATTCCTTGTGAAGTTAATAATAAAACAACCCCTAATAGTTTAATTATTGATAAAGTTATGTGCAACATAGTTAAATTCAAGTCAGAGTGATGTTTATTGAAAAAAACAAGTAAGCGATCATAATTATTTCTTTATATTATATAAATATTGCTTGGGGTTAAGTGGAAATATGAAAACCATCGATTTTTAATGCAATAATCTATTATATTCAAGATAAACCTTGTTTGAATCATTTTAATAGGATTTGATATGAGAAATCATCTAAACTAAACCTGCAAAAATTCAGGTAAAATTTTTTTCAAACTGAAAATGGAATGGAACAGTGATATAAAAAAATATACGATACTTACTTTTTCTGTTTATTTACTGTATTATTCATGATTAGCTTCTATTGTATTTCTTTCGATATCAGAAATAAATTTTTCTTTAAGATATAATAATAAATAAAAGTGAAATTAATGTCTAAACCATTTTTTTCTTTGATTTAATTGAAAAGTAAACATGTTTTGTCATATATTCAAATCAAACTATTTCAGTCATATTTAAAAAAAATTATTTATGAACCAATGTGAAACGTCAAAAAATGCTGTTTAGTTTTGACGTATGTTGCGTTCGTTTAGTATGTTTGAAACTACTAGAGCACCTACAAGGAACTAATTCTTGAAAAATTTTCAAAAAATTTGTTATTAGATCAAATATACTGCTTAGTCATTTTGTGTGAAAAGCATTTAAAAATCGAATAAAATATGCAATAACAAAAATTTTTGATTTAATTTAACTTTTCAACAAATAATAATTACTGTAATTTTTGTCATGTTTAAAGCAATTTAAAACGAATACGCATTTCCTTAATATTCTCATTATAGAATTGAGAGCTCATTTTAGATATATTTTTATTCTCTACACATTATCTCATCTCGAAATTTAAATTAAAAATTTTTTTAAAATTTTCAACGAAAAAAAAAACTTTGAAAGTGATACTTTCGTATCAATTGTTTTTGTCAGACAATGGGGAATCGTCTGGATTGTCCACACCCGAAAAAATATGGAATGTCACGATAAACAACTTATTGTAAAATTTTCACCAATACAGTGTTTAAAATGACCGACAATAAACAGTAGCAGCAAAAGCAGGACGTGAGAGGCAGAAATCTAGCCTGATATCGAACGCCAAATACCTATAGCAACGTAAGAAGAAAATTTTATGTTATAATTTGGATACATGTCTCTCATACAAGATAAATGCCATTAAGTTCAAATTTTGAATTTTGTTCCAGCAAAATTCTAAAATTCCGCCATCTTGAAATTTTGCCCTGATGTTTTGATCTCTTCTTTTGACAGACCTAAAGTATCAACTCACTCCAGCATTTTCAAATATCGAATAGTAATTCATTAAACATTAAAAATATTGATACCAAATAATACTATAAATATATATTTATTCAAAACTTTTGAGCTACTTCCTACTTGAACAAATATCATTTTCCCCTGTTTCCACGTTAATATATATATCGATTTTCTTAGTTTGGGTTTTATTGATTTTTCAAATCGATTTTTATAGTGAACAAGACGATAAAATAATATTCAAAGTGGAAATGATTCTGGTGAATACTCACGTTACCTTTTTTTATGAGACATAATGTATGAAACTAATCACTAAACTTTTTTCAATAATGGCTACCCACTATGACTCTTATGCTATATTCGATGCCTACCCTAATAAAATCAGGGTAAGCTTTTTTTGATGAACATTTGAAAGTCACGAAACACTTGAAACTTAGAACGATAGAATTATTTACACATTTGAATCTTTGTACATGATTATCTTTGATACGCTTTGCTTCCATCAACCCTACTCAAAATCGAGCGGGAAATTTACGAGGATGCAGCGTTTTTCATAACCTACTTTTCCTTGGAAAATCATTAGATTCGAAAACAGCATTAAAAATAATTAAACATATATATGTAATAAATTTTTTTTTCTAACAAATTTATTTCTAGCTGTGGTTCAACTTATTCATAACATTTACCACAAACAATCGAAATTATTATATATTTAATATTTTTTAAATATATTTCTTCGTAATCATATATTAATAACAAAATAAGAATGATCATGCATTTATGATAAAAAAGTTTATACAGACTTACATTTTTCTTTCCAACTAAAAGCTTGACCCACTGACTGCTCAAGCGTCTATATGTAACTTTACCGCGTCTTTTTATTTCTGCTTCTTCCCAGGAACCAATACTCAAATTAAATCGTTTTATCACTACTAAACACCTAATCTCCAAAAATGCACTTTTTAAGAAACTTTTCGTCAATATTAACTAACGATGGATGAATATTTTAAAATTTAAATGATTCTGTTCCCTCACAAATATTCAAACTACTTTAGACAACGCTATATTGCATGTTGTCAACTCCACAACGCAAGTTTTGGATGGATCAAGGTCAATTTTATACTTTTCAGTTAGTAACAAAGATAACTACATATATGAGTTATACAATTATATGTAAGGTGGCGCTACAGTCGATTGTGGCAAATGGTTAAGTTATTAATCTAAAATAACACCTGTAAATTATTTAAAAAAATTGATAATTCCATATAACTATATAAGAATTTAAGATCTCATCGGTCTCATGAGTTTTATATTAAATGTAAATACAGGGTTATCCACTATACTTACTAGTCTACTATCAAAGAAAATTTTGAAAATAATGTATAAGGGGGCAGACTAAATAAAAATATTTGATGTATCTAAATCGTTTATCAGAAAATTGTTTTAATTGAAAAAAGTATGAGGTTATAACCGAAAAAATGCTAGATTTTTCACAACAAAGATTCAGAATGTCGATAAAAATACTTATTATTTAATGTGCATTCTTTTTCTACGATCAAAGTTTTTGTACAAAAAATCAGAGATTGTGGAGCTGGTTGTTGTGATTCGTAAAATATTTGTAAACTCTATATTTCAAACTCTTTATTATAGAAAATAATATCTTCACCTGGGGAGTAGAAGACCTTGTCATGGTGGTGGAGCTTGAATGTCTCAATGACCTCTTAAGCTATGCCGACGGCAGCTTATGTTGCTGGTAGAATCAGACAGGTTAGTGTGAGAAGTACTCAGACAGCGCCATTATGGTGCATAAACGGACAGAAGAAGCTCCATAGCCGTTGTGAAGATAGTTCTTCTAGTGGTTGAATACCAGGAAGACAATATCCTCTTCTTCGGGCTAGAGGTTGGGCTTGGGGCTAACGACCCCATCCCAGACTACCAGGCCGACCACGCACAAGATGGCTGGAAGACGTAGAGCAGCACCTAAAAGAACTAAGCGTCCGAAACTGACGTAGAAAAGTTTAACATCGAGAAGAATGGAGGACAGAGTGAAGATATTTATAAAACATATATAACTTCGAAATTACTGGTGTAATTCTTGTATTTCATAGCACATAATTGTGTATAAATAAACTTCAAATTTAATATTGAGTATACTGGTGTAAAAATTATCATATTATATGGTTAGTTGTATAGCTTTATAACAATAATAAACAACTAATTAATCGATGTTTATTAAATCTGTAAATGATTAAAAAAAGAACCAACTAAGAATGTACACTCAATACATTTTTTCATGCTAACGAACTACCTATGTTAAATCTAGTTGGTTGTATACATTTCAGGCGCAGTTAACTAATTTCCTGCTGTAAAAAATATTAAAACAAAACTAATGATTAAATGCTTATGAAGTACTATTTTTTCCGTTATTGAAATGATATTTATTTTTTCTCAAAACACTTTAATTCATATAATTGAACTTCAAAATTAATGATATTTAGTATAGGTAACATGCGCAGACATATTGTATAACTGGTTGTATAGCTTTTAAAACAATGCTCTATATTATTGATTAAAAATAAATAAAACATAAATTTTTCAGTATATTTTAATAACAATAGTTAAATAATAACTTTAATAATCACTATTATAGTATAAATAGACGTTTTGTACAATTGGTTGTGTAACTTCCAAATTCAATAGTCTAAATTCTTTTGGTAAAAATATGGAAAACGGAAATAAACTATAACTTATTTAATGTTTTTACAGTATTATTTTTTTATATTACTGAAATGATAGTTTTATTCCACACTACATTATAATTTGACTTAAAAAACTATTGGGTATGGTACTGAACACACTCACAATTACACTGTCTTACGTGCGTTTCAATAACCAAGTTTTCGTCCTCAGAGACTGAAGGTAAACAGTATTTCAATAATAAAACTCAACCTATAAATACCTTCTATATTTATTACTTTTGTTTCGTGCGTTAGTTTATAATTATACTTTATAACTATAAGGATTCTGTCATTTATAGGTTTATACACCTCTATTTAATTGTAATTAACAGATTTTCGGTGTTTGAATAATTATTAATGAACAGTTATCAACGATTTATCAATACGCGTAATTCAAAAAAAATTCCATACCAGAAAGATATTTTTAGGTCGAAAAGTGCAAATTTCGTAAGCATCAATTGAGTTGTTGATAAGAATTTATCAAAAATAACCATCTACGAGGGGTTAGCAACTTTTGAAGTTGAAAGCAAACAAAACAATCCGTCAATTTATCGTATTTACACGATGATATATCAAAGAAAAATCATTCTGGCATATAACAAAAGAATTGAACAATTTAATTTTATCTTCTCCACAATTTTTTGATGTCACAAATTCCAGCCATCATTTTGTAACAATCAAATGTCATTTTGGTGACATTGACAGAACAAAGGTCATATTAAGTCATAGAGAAAATAATAAAGTAGAGAGAATGACTTATAAGTGAAATTGTACTATTGAACGAGAGAGAAAGATAGATTTACCACTCTCTATTTCCCTCAACTTGTTTATAAATTCGAAACTTGTTATTCTTTATGTTATTTTTTTGGTCTGTTTCTGATGTTATGCATATAATTTTTGTCAAACTTAAGAAGCTACTCAGATATAATTCATCTCATAAAGTGAGGTTTACACGAAATAGACTACTTTATGAATTATTTTGTAGTTTGTTTACATTTTACTATAAAATGAGGTTATGTTGTGTAATTTGTGACGTCGGAAGACAGTCTGACATATTTCTCCCGGACTGTATGTTCGCGGCCTAAGTAACTGACCTAAAAATAATATTCGAAATCTCGATATAGATCTATAATTAAGGCAGCTTGTCATGGTGCAAAACAACGAGCAAGAAATTGGTTGGTTGTTACGTGAAAAGTAACTAGAATTCTCCCTAGAATTGCAACTTGCACGTAATAAAAAAGTCACCAAATCGATAATGTTGCAAGTGCGAGATTTTTCATGAAACAAAATGCTCATAGAGCTCTGCGCATCTTTTGCGCACATGAAGCATGCGCAGTATAGATAAAGTGTCTCGAACGAGAGAGAAAATGAATACTGTCGTCAGCGTAACGTTGAGACGTTTTTTCCCATAAGAACTGTCTAAATAGGAGTATTACATATATGAAAATGCCGAACTTCATTTATGCATGCTTTTCATAAAAGGTTTGTTCTTGAAAGCTGCACTGGAACTGGGCCAGTGCAGGCCAGTTTATGAGTGTATAGAATTAGTTCGATCAGATACACAGAACGATAAAGTGCAGAGAGCAATTGAGCATTTGTTGATTGTTGTACTGAACTGGGTGAACTATTTCTCTTGCACTGCTACTAAGAACAGAGACACTAGAACGCTTTAGTGTACACTTCCTGAACTAGTTATGCCAGTGCAGCAAACAAGAACAAACCTCAAGAGATTGCATTGCATTGTACGTTGTATTGCATCATGTTAAGCGGGCTTTAGTAATATCGTGTAAAGGGTTGTATAGATTCCAGGTGCGATTTCTTATTTTCTTTCACTAAAAATAAATAAAACCACTATTAATTCAATATTTATACTTTATATGAAATAAAAATATTATAATTCATCGGAGTACGACTTCATATGGTATAATTCTGCGTTATTAACGTCTGCCCATACGGATTCTGGATATAAAGATGTGGTTTTTAACAATCTAATATCGTCACTATCGGTAATATTCAGGTATGTAAGTTCATTCCCTTTTGTCGGCATCCATTTTATATTCTCATCAAATGAAGGTTCGCTGAAACAAAAAAGTAAATAATACGAATTCCCTCTGTATACGTATGTTAAAAAAGTGTAAAATCCGCTTACTCTTCGGTGATGAATGTTTCAATCAATCTCTTGAAGTTTTTTCTCATTTTTTTGTCACTTTCTGAAAATGCGTTGAGAACATAAAAACCATAAGCAAAAACAGTATCATCACAATGTGAGACTCCTAAAAAAATAATTAGGAATATTTTATCGCAAATTCCTTAATCTTATTGTGGAAATATGATATTTTTAGGTTATCTAATATAAAATGATAATATAATAGTTTTTTTAAAAGGGAATGATAAGTTTTTACTTTTACCTCCTATATTCTTGGTATTGCAGAAATATTTAGAAACTTTATTAGAACTCTTATCGTAATTGAAATAATAAAAGTATACTGGTGATTCCATTGCTTCAGATTGAAGTTTCGTAGCAATTTCTACACCAATAGTGAATAACCGATGCGAAAATAACTAAAACATAAAATTCCAGACGAGAATTATCGATTTTTATCGATACTAAATATAATATAAACGATTAATTTAAATGAAAGACATCAAACCAAGGTTATAGTGAGACCTTGGTGCCAATTTATAACATCACTCAATAAGTCGTGTGACTGCCACAAAGATGGCGCTGCCATTGTCAAATCCATATGACGTTTGTGAAGTAACATCTTTCAAAAGACTATGTGTCAAATTTCATGACATTTCAGTAAAAAGTGACAGCCGTTTAAGTGAAGCTACTTTTGTTATTTTCAAAACAATTTTGTATGTTATATTTATCATTGCTTCTTGATAAAAAAATACTATACAAGCTCAGCAACGGCTTCTAAAGTATTATCTGGACTCTGATTCATCGAAAAAAATCATTTGTTATTGGTTTGCTGAATTTAAACGTGGTCGTACAGACTCCGATGATGGTGAACGTTCTGGTCGACCAGAAAATATCAAAAAAGTTCACAAATTGGTTATATTTGGTATATCTTGAAATTACGTGAGATAGCTAAGGCCGTAAAGTGGACTGCAGCTGGTGAACCACGTCCGAAGCGTCCAAAGGCGCAGCAGTCAGCTGGGAAGGTTAAGGCTACAGTATTTTGGGATGCGTATGAAATATTGTTCTCCAGAAGGGTTTAAATGCAAAAATCAAGTAAAAACGGCCTGATATGTAGAGGAAAAACCACTGTTTCACCAAGACAGTGCATCGATGGCAACGATGGTTAAATTGAACGAATTACACTTTGAATTGCTCCCTCATTCCCCATCTAGTTCAGATCTGGCCCCCAGGGACTACTGGCTATTCGCTGATCTCAAAAAAATGTTCGCCGGTAAGAAATTCAGTTCAAATGAAGAAGCAATTACTGAAACTGAAGCCTATTTTGACGCAAAGACAAATCCTTCTACAAGCATTGCATCGAGAAGGTAGGAATGATTGTATTGCTCTAGAAGGAAATTACATTGATGATTAAAATGGATTCTTAGTGTGTTTCGTAGTTAATCACACGACTTATTGAGTGATGTGTTGAAATATCACGAGTTCCATAACAGATCGCTCTTCTTTGGATTTATAAACGAATTGATGTGTCTATTTGAGTTGGATGTCTTGAGGTTTACCACTCTCTATCTCTATCTACTCGCCGTTTAAATTAAAACTTGTTATTCTTCTCTTTTGAACGACTCAAAACGTCAACTTCAAGGACACATAATCAGAATAGAGTTGAGAGACATACAGAGTGATATACCTGCATCTCTAATATTAACTCTATGTCCAAAAGAGATAATGTGACATCGCGATGTTGCCGCTTGTATATAGCGTATAATACGTAAAAAATTCGATAATTAGACATCTTTTGCACAAAACGTACGACTTGGAAAAAATTTTCGAGCTATTATGATAAAAAATTATAAAATCCATCTTACCTCAACAAGTCTATAAAAGTTTTGTTGATTTATATCTTTACCTTTACCGAAATAGTATTCCTTTAACTGAGTGGCGACTTTAGATCTTTTTCCCATCGGTAAAGTGTAGTTGTAATCGAGTAAAAGCTGAGCTTTTTCCAAGAAATTTTTATTAATTTCCTCTAAAACCTTATCTTCGCAATAATCTAGAAATAATATGCCAAATTCATTAGATCGGAAATAAAAATATTGATGATGTTTCAGTTTCAGTATTTTAGAATTTATTTTATTAACAACGGCAACGCGGGATTTTTGACAGCCAAAAGTTGATACAATGTGAATTGGGTAATGCCCAAGTATGTCGCTGATTTTATGGATTTAGGTAGTACTGAGGTTGCTCTATCGATACAGTAAAACATCAAAATTTTGGTTGCTAAGCGATATATTTTTGTTTAAATTTTCAAAATTCCGAAATTTGCAAATAACTCGAAATCTATGGCAAATTTCGGGAAAAGTAAAGAAATCAAAAATGTAGTTTAAAAAATTTTCTACAAAAAAGGCTCCTTGTGATTTTTCCCTAAAAGCTGTCATTTCTTTGTAAAATGCGCTCAAACTTCGCAGTCGCATCTTACTAAAAAGTTTTCGCGCCGCGTAGAGTCTGACTCGTTTTTCGTTTTTGATTTTTACTTTAAAAACTTAAATACGTCGTAGTCTTTCATATGCATCTGATCTGCGACAGGCTTAAGACAATAAAGAAATAATTAAGGTTTCATTTTGATACTTTCCAATAGCTTTAATTTTTAAAAATATTTTCATTTTCAGGCATCGAGTAATTTATAAAAAGTTTGATCATTGAATAACTCACATCCAGCAGGAAGTATTCCTTCGTCACGGGTAACAGAAGCGATCCAAGGAGCATCGAAAACTTTTTTATTTTTCATCAAATCATAGGGATGCTCTGGTAAAAACGGGTTTTTCGATTTATCATCAATCACCACGGCGAAAGGAGAAAACGGCATATGACCGAATTCCAAGTAATAACGAATTTTATCGATAATCACTGTGGCGGGTCTCGTTTTCAAACATTCTTTAATTTGTTTAGTCGATGAAATCGAACACCCAACATCGTCTGCTAATCTTTTCGCAAAGACCAAAGGATTTTCCTTTATTACCCATGGATTGATTGCGGTACCACTGTGAGAAATTCCTTTTGCGAAAAGACCTCGGGATAAAGGTGACAAATAATGAAGATGAACACTTGCTCCACCAGCAGAATATCCTGTCAACGTTACAGCTTTTGAATCGCCTCCAAAGAATCTGATATTATCTCTAACCCATTTTAAAGCTAGTACTTGATCTTTCATCCCGTTGTTTCCAGGTATTTCCTCATCTTCAGTACTCAAAAAACCTGAAAATGAAGTTTTTTTTGTAATATATTCAGCATAGTCCATTTAATTATTTGCCTAAATTTCAAAAATTTCCATCATTAAAAATATACTTACCGAATGCACTTAAACGATAATTAACAGAAACCAAAATGATGTTTTTAGAATCCATTAAAAACTGAGAATTTGCCATCATATCACCAGAGCCCATCATGAATCCTCCTCCATGAAAATGTACGTTGACAGGATAACTTTGGTTTACATCAATTGTTTTACCAGGAACGTACACGTTGAGGTACAGGCAATCTTCAGTGCCTATAATAGTACAAAGAGATATACCAGAAACATACCAAAAGAGGTTCCAGACCTGGCAATACTTCAAAGAGAATACCTAAATATATCTTTATATAGAATATGTAATGAAGGAAGCTTCTAAAATAACATAGATAAGAAAAAACATGAAGTTTTTGACTCATTTATATTCAGTCCATGTGACTTTAATTTTTGGATTACCTAAATGAAGGTAAGAAGTTTATGGGGTACTAAAGGTGTTTAGAAACAACAAGCACAACATCAAAATAAATACCTTCATGTTTCAATACATTAATGATTTGATGTTTCTGGACGGTCAAGAAACTGTTAACTTCCTAATGGAGCTGAAACTAGCGACCAAAGAAATCAGACAAACGCGGAAAATCTAGTACAGAAACCATCAAGGAGTTTAGGTCAAAATCTTTTTCTTTTAATCTGGTGTTGGAAAAAATTTAGCAAGATAGAAACATTCAGACGATTTTGCTTAAATAACCAGAACAAAGAGAGAAATGGAAAGAACATCCATTAAACTAGAAGGGGCTGCAAAAAATTTGATTGTTATAGAGGAATTCATAGAGCTTAAAGATCGGATAAAAAATTGATGGTTGGATGCAGTTTTGAAGGATAATAGAATTAGAGTTGAAGCACAAAATCACAACTGGTGGAAAAGAATTGTGAACTCTTATGAATATAAACAAAAAACGTCTATCACGATAATGCCAACTCCAATAAAGCACGTCAAACAGCTAAATATTTAAAAGGGAAAAACATCGAATTATTGCTGTTGAAGACTTTCAAAACCATGTTTTACTATATCAGCTTCGGAGCAATTCGAACTTGTTCATTTCGGCTCTAATTTGGAATTTAAGGAACCGTGGTTGATATTCATCCAACACTCACAATTACACTGTCTGACGCGAGTTTCAATAACCAAGTTATCGTCTTCGGAGACTGAAGGAAAACTGTTGTAGTGTTGATATAAACAGTGTGTTCAATACTAATTTTTTTTAATAATTAGAAGGAATCCCTCACAGCTCAAATTTCAGCTCAATTAGAAGTACTTCAAATTACAAATTCAAATTTTGTGTCAAATAGATATGAAATATATAAACTAATGATTCGTACCTAGAATTGGAAGATCTCCTTTTAGATTTGTCTGCAAGCATATGTGTGTATTTGTAGCATTCCATACTCCTAACCATGGTTCAATGGGAACGGGTTCCTGCGAATTTAAAAATTATTAACACAAAATTATCGTCGATGTAGTAAAGATTTTCCACAGAGTTGGGCCCAGTACTGTTATCTTTGGTACTCCACGTCGTTTTCTGCTTCAGTGATTATCTTTCTATTCGACAGATACGATACAATGATGCTTATTAAGCTTTCATTGATCCTTCTCAATCTAAGCTCATCGATAATGTGTTACCACATAGGCGGCGATGGGCAGAGGAAAAGATTTCTGCTTCTGCAACTATCCTCCAAACCTCTTCTATGAGAGTAGTCTACCTTTCCTGAATTCGAAGCCCAACTGATTGGTTCAGATAGTTTCAAGCTTTAGAATTTTAGTAAACCACAGTTTAGTTTCTTTTGATGTACTTTTATTATTATTATATATGCTTTTCATAATATATTCTTCAACATAGTCTCCATTTTTTTGGAATAAGTTTGAAGACGGCGCTCCAAGCTTTGTATTCCTAAGACGGAGAAGTCTTCCATCAATCCGTTAAGGAACCGAGTGATATCTGCTGCTCTAAGCGTTCCTTTCGATTGTTGAGGAGGTGATAAGTGACTCTATGCTCACTGTTGATCTCCTGAATCTAAAACTGGCGGTCTTCAACTCCCTTCTTCATCTTCAACTTCAGTATGTGACCAGTTAGCAATGAATGAGCCCAGAATTAAAAAATAGAATTTTCAAAGTATGTAGGTAATGTAGTATGTTTTTACACTACTAGAGTTACTGTTTATTATTTTATTAGAGTAGATACTTTGAAATATGTCAGACGTTCACATTGAAATGAGTTGATCTTACCTCAAATCGTAGTTCGCCTACTGGTGGTTTGGCAAATGGAATTCCTTCAAATGAACTGTAAGGATTTCCTTCAACAGAAGTTTCGACAGTACCACGAATTATTCCTAAGGGCGTCTCCACCTCTGGTCCTCTATCGTCACAAATACATGCTGTAAGATAAAAAAATTCTGGCATTTTTGTAATATACTGAACTTATTCGCTTAAACAATCACTTCCTGAATTTCGCCTCATGAATTTAGAAACACCTCATTGAACTGATAATAATACTACTATAAGCGCTGCTTTGTTGTGTGATTCCGAATATTAAGCCTCCTTCTGAGCTTTTCTTGAGACGTTGAGTTCTCATACTACATTTTTGATGGTCTCCTTAATGTTCCTCGTGTGTTTGGTTTCTAGTTTTCTCTCTTTGTTTTTTGTTATTCTTTCACATATCGTCACATCCTCAATTCTTAGTCCTGACTTCTAATTTTATCTCTGACGTCTTCATTTTAGTAGTCTATTATGACTTTTCTTCTAATTTAGTTGCTTATTCAATTTATATATGACGTTTTTTTGGGCTATTTTCATCATTTTATCTAAAATGTCTTAGAAGCATGTTTTCGTCTTCATATCCGTACCATCCTCCGTTTGCTTTTTGGTCGTTTCATAAGAATTGTTCACCTCTACAGTTCTGAAGGTCACTTTAAACATTAGGAATTTACTTACAGCTGATATCGCATTGGAATATTTGGAATTTCACCTAGTTGTTTACTCTAATTATCACAAGCGATAAGATAGGAAAAAAGTTAATTTTACTGATAAGGTAAGTACTTCAAACATTTATTTTTTGTATTTACACCTTAATCCGGATACAATTCAATCTATTTATAACATACGTATAGTTATTGTAAATACATGGTTGCTATCAAATGAATATTTTGGTCTACAAATCTTTGAAAGAAACTCTAAAATATATTAAGTGTGAAATATGAAGATACTTACCTGTTTTAAAAGGTTTATTAGTACATTTAACGTTAATTATCTAAAAATCACGATATATGTAATTAGCCGTCGGTTATCGTTTTTAAATTAGATTAGATTAGGTTAGGTTAGGTTAAGTTAGGGTTTGTTAGGTTAGGTTAGGTTCGGTTCTACTCAAGATTTACTAATTTATAAATTTATACATTTTTATGTGCTCTTTTAACACCCCCGCGATACCCCATGATCCTTTTTTTACCCTATTTATACCATAAAAAAATAGTTATTGAATTTTCAATTTTTCCATATGTATTTTTCTATGATAAAATAATAATTACTTATCGTTACGGCAATTAATAATTATAATTGTTCGTAATTCTACTGATTTAATTTCATATATTTTTCACATATGTATTATTTTCAGTATTTAGCTGTATGTTTTTTTTTATATGTTTTCAAATAAAATTTATAATTTGTTAACACGCGTAATTCCGAAAATGTCAAATTTAACCCTCTTTATCTTTTAACAACAACTGAAATAATGTTCCCCAAGTCGAAAGGGGATGATTTTTAGATAATTACCCATTTAACAATTTAAAATTCAAACGAATTACTAATTTCGGTACTGAAACGATTCGGACATTGACCAGCTAACAAGCTCTATAGACCGGGCGCTGGATGAATTTGAGTATGCAAAATTTGAGATCAGAAAAGCAAATAGATTATGATTCGGAATGTTGCCAGGAGTCCTATTGATCCCGACTGTACAAAATGGCGTCCAATCTATGAATACTGAGCGATATTGATAAATCAAGATGTAAGTAGTCTATGAGCTGGACCGTACAACGTATATTTTGATGGTGGCGTTCAACTAACAACTAATCGTGTTTGGAATTTTTGTTTTTATGTTAACTATAGGTATTTGAGGTACGCTCACGCTTCAAATTATGGATATCTGGAATCAACCATTAAATATAATTTTTTTTAACGCTCTGTTAGGCGCGCGGTGATTCGTAACGTCGTTAGTCGCGCTTCATCTGACAGATACATGTGATTCAAACATAATTGAAATGCATAATAACAGTTCAAACTTAATTAATGGTAAACGGAAAAAACACGTTAATAAGAAAAGGAAAACATTTTATCAAAGTGTATGATTAGTAAACCAATCTTATTAATTTGTATAGTTGCAAATTGTTTATTTGAATACTATAAGGTATAATTATTGAAAATAAGCATCAATGCTACTAGACTAAGAGCTACGTCGGTTTTAGTGTACGATCTGCATCTGCCTACCATATAAAGCTTGTAAAAATGAAAAAAACAAACATAAAAATAATTAAGCTTTCCAGTAAATATGCCCACAAATTATTATCGGAAAAATATGATATCGATTTGATTTCAATTGAAAAGTGATTGTGCATTTTTTTGCATTGTAAAATATTGAGCCCTTAACCAATTCTGAGCGTGGAGTAAGTAGGTTAAGATCGTGGATAGACGTGCAACGTCTTTCTTGTTTGCTAACGAATTATGCAAATGGAATCAAAGATGAATGAAGAAAGAAGTTCCTGCATTGAGCCCTGCTGTTTAGTTCGAGTAATTATCTAACAGTTCTCTTTTGTAGTTTGAAGATTCACTCAAATTGAGTCGCACCACACGTACCCTAGATGCTTCTCAATAAGGGCATAATAGATTGTTGAGGAGATGGATAAGTTCAGTTCTTTGGAAACTGATCTCAGCGCAAATCAGGAGGAACTTAATTTTTTAGATAAGGCGGCAATATGTAACTCCTATTTCAAGGAATTTTCCACCATGATTTAAAGGTGATTAGGTCACTAGATATGGCCTCTATCAGGGTTGTTCCAAGAGAAACTTGTATCGTTTACAAATGAAAGACTAGTATCTTCATAGCAGCTTTGTAGTTCTAGTATTTTTGCTAAAAATGCCGTTTTTGAACTAATAAGTATTTGTCACTTTATTATAGTCTCTTGGTAACACTATGAAAATGCCTAAATAGCAATCGTCCAAGTATTGAATAAGGAAAGAAATAACTGAAAAAAAGTTCGTCTGTTGACGGTTTCCTATGATTTGTGTTTGCGACAACGATCTGTGCGTGTTTTTTTTGGGTTAATGTTGAAGGAATTAAAATTGATGGAAAATCTTAGGTCTGTAGATGTCATTGTAATACTAGCCCACACCATTCAAGACATTCAACAGCTATTAAACAGAGTAAATACTATCAGTGAAAATTGCGGACTTAAAATGAACTACAGTAAAACGAAATTCATGGTAATATCGAAAACTAGTTATTAATAATGTGTCGCTGTCAATTAATAACCAGCCCATAGAGAGAGTACACCGTTTGAAGTATTTGGGAAGCTGGCTGAATGACGAATGGAACCCAGATGAAGAAGAAGAATAGAGATAGCCAAGAGCACGTTTAAAGTCGCTTCTTACAAGTAATGACCTTAACCTGAGAACACGCTGGAAAATAACAAAATGCTATGTTTTGACTACCCTACTTTATGGTGTTGAGAGCTGGACTTTGAAGGTCTCCAACAAGCTTTTGAAATGTGGCTCTTTAGACGGATCCTTAAAATACCATGGACGGAGATGCTAAGACGAAAGAACAGAGAGCTATTAACCATTGTGAAAAGAAGGAAAGCTTCCTACTTTGACCGCATTTTTAGAAATCAAAAATATGCCTTGTTACAGCTTATCATGGAAGGAAAGATAGAAGGTAGGCGCGGCCTGGATAGAAAAGATTTTCATGGTTAAAAAACCTTCGAGAATGGTTCCGTGTACGTGATGCCGTAAATCTAATACGCATTACTGAAGATCGTGAGGATGATTGCCAACCTTCATTAAAATGAAGCAGGCACTGGAAGAAGAAGAATGTTGAAGTAGTCGCTAGTTGGAGAAAGATGTGTCGTTCTGAAAATTATAGTTTAGGAAAAAAAATAAAGGTCAAAAAATTATATCACGAACGGAATAAGCTGGTTCTTTTGGAATTTGCTGTATTTCCTCAATCAATTTTTCATCAAACAAATGTTCTAAATCTTGAAAAGCATCCATATTAAATATTTAATTATTTGTTTGACGAATATTTCCAAAAACAAAATAATCAAATATAGGTTTAATAAACAAACAAACCACTTTTGATGTATAATATTTTAGATTAAGTTTCTACTAAATCCTAATAACTTATTTGGCAAATAACTCGATTTATTCGGAGGTTTACTTAATTTGAAGGTGAAGACACCGAATTTTTGGTTATTCGGTAAATAATAGTTAGTAGGGACTTTATTAGGAAGTGAAGAAACCCGACATAACTCTGACTTGAACATCTATTAAAGTGATATTGCCTTTAGTCACCCGCTGACAATATATCACGGAGGCAGCTCCAAAAAAACATCCCTGGAGTGAACCTCGCAATTCCAAAGCTCGCTAAAATGAATGAATGATTTAAGTAATACAAAATTATAACGCATAGATGCTTAGGCATTAGCGCGATCATGAAAATGCACGTGCAAATATTAAAAACAAAAAAAAACTAATTTATTTTCAAGGCCTGCCAAAGCAATTATTACTTAAACGCAAATATCCTTTGATCTCGATATCATTTTTCTGTTTGGAAACTTGCATAATATCGCTAATTCGTTATAATTAGCACGTTGATTTTGCTTGTCAATCCGGCATGTTTTAATTCGATCAATATAATTTACTCTATGAAGCCTGCATTCACTTTATATTTAGGGTGTTTTATCCCATCAATCTCATCGGGTTGGGAAGGGTAAAAAAAATATTAGGAGGTCAAGAAATATATAAAGCGTCTCATAAATAATCTAGGTTTCCAATGTTAACTTTGTTATTAAATAATCATAAAAAATAAAGCCTCAATAATCGTCTTTCATGGTTCTCACCCAACGTTCAGCAAGCACATTCAGATCTAAGTAAAACCGTTTTTTAGGCTTAGATCAGTGGTTACAAATCAGAACCTCCAGAATAGTCAGAAGTTTAGTTGTCTGGCAAACGCCGTTGTTATTAATCCCGAGAGATTTAGGCTAAGTAACCGCCAACTTTTATTTACATCATTCTAAGATGCATACCTTGAAACTGTCAGAGAAAATTGCAGCATTTAAGAATTGCAAACAGCAGTTTCGCTGTCCTTTTCGCGGAAAAATTTGCATGGTCATTTCGTCAACATCGCTGGGAAAAGTGTATAGAGCTGAAAGGATATTTTTGTCAAAAATTTTTGTGTTTTCTTTGTTGGGCCAGAAACTTTTGGGTCCATCCTAGTACAGTACTAACAGAAGAAAACGTAGAGGTACATCTCTTTAAAAGATTCAAACCAAACGAACTAGATTTGGTTGAAATATAAAAACTGTCAGTTATAAAAAAGTGTAAAACAAAATCCTTATTGGACGATTCTTCTCCATTGCCATCTATAATTATTATAGCAAGTTTTCGCTGTCCTATTTAGACAGATTGTATGTTACATGGGGTTGAAATTCAAAATTCAAGTTGTACGAAGATTATTTCATCTTGAAAATACGATAAAAAAGTGTTAACGAACCCTGTCTCGATATTAAACTGAAAAAAAAATTCACACAAACTTAAAAGCATAATTTAAATTTAATTTACCAGTAAATTAAATTTTTAAGTTTTTTCCTTAGTTATTATAACAAGGGAGTTTTCTCAGATATATTACTATTAAACTTAAATAATTTCCAAATCCAACATACCTTGAATTGAGAATAAAACTATAAATATAACAGTAAGGAAATACATATCTAAACCGAACTTTTCTGACCGATTTAATAGTAGGAAATGTTTATGTTTTGACTTTTTATGCAGGTCATAGCAACAAAACTGAATTAATTTCAGCACCAATTGTACCCAGTGGCGGCGTATTACCTAATCACTCAACAAAGCTTAAAAAAGATTACTATATACAATGGTAGTTAGATGGAACAGTAATTTAGAGATATTATTTTTTTCTTATCTCAAATATTATCTTAAATAAGCAGACAAATTACTTTACAATTTATTGCCTCGTCCGCTTTAATCACCTGATCTGTTTCCCTCCAACTATATTCTGTCCCCAAAATCGATAATTCCACGTGTAGTATGCTGCCGTGCGTTGTTTTGCTAAAACAAGTCTTTTGCCGCCCAGTTAGGAGTGACTTGTAAAGGATCATCAACATAACGCCCAACTGAGTGAATTAATAAACATGAATGGGGATCTTCCTCCAAACGATTACCTCCAACAGTCTTGTACGAATGCGATTCAATAGCAAATCCAAACAGAACAGCGATTATCAGTTGACGATATTGATACGCAGTCAAAGCAAACGGGAGTCGCAGAGAAGTTTCATGCCGCATATTAATAAAAAACAAAAGAATCGCGATTATCAGGGCGCTGCCGTACTATGCAGAATTCGCAGTTGGCGATATTGATACGCAGTCAAAGCAAACGGGAGTCGCAGAGAAGTTTCATGCCGCATATTAATAAAAAACAAAAGAATCGCGATTATCAGGGCGCTGCTGTTCTCTGCACAGTTCGCAGTTGACGATATTGATACGCAGTCAAAGCAAACGGGAGTCGCAGAGAAGTTTCATGCCGCATATTAATAAAAAAACAACAGAATCGCGATTATCAGGGCGCTGCCGTACTATGCAGAATTCGCAGTTGGCGATATTGATCCGCAGTCAAAGCAAACGGGAGTCGCAGAGAAGTTTCATGCCGCATATTAATAAAAAAACAACAGAATCGCGATTATCAGGGCGCTGCTGTTCTCTGCACAGTTCGCAGATGACGATATTGATACGCAGTCAAAGCAAACGGGAGTCGCAGAGAAGTTTCATGCCGCATATTAATAAAAAAACAACAGAATCGCGATTATCAGGGCGCTGCTGTTCTCTGCACAGTTCGCAGATGACGATATTGATACGCAGTCAAAGCAAACGGGAGTCGCAGAGAAGTTTCATGCCGCATATTAATAAAAAAACAACAGAATCGCGATTATCAGGGCGCTGCCGTACTATGCAGAATTCGCAGTTGGCGATATTGATCCGCAGTCAAAGCAAACGGGAGTCGCAGAGAAGTTTCATGCGGCATATTAGATCCATGAACTTTAATATAGAAATAAAGGTTATAAATAAAAAAACTGTTATTATTTTTCAATATATTTTTTCTGTACTTCCTCACAATTTTCAGAATGTCTGACTCAAGATTCTATGCCAATATAAAATGTACTACTGGATAGTAAATTAATCTTAACGGTTAATATTTAGCGCCTCTCGGTTTTAGAACTGATATAACAATTTCTTTGTTAGTAATTCCATTCTTTCAATAAAAATTGTCACTTTTTTTAGTCTAATTAATTATGAAGGCTTATTTTGTTACAACACTTTATTGCACTCACACTGCTTGTATGTTTGTATAGTACAAATTTTGTTATCAAGATTTAATTAACTTTCTGTTAATCAATCAACTTGATATTTGCATGCTTACTTATTTCCGATAACAATAATTGATTCAATATCTGACATTCAATTGACCAAATAAGTTCAATTAATTAATTTAATAATTCACATAAAGAAATTTGTTATTGATTTCACCAACAGATGACAGTAGTAACAATTATACTTCCTATATAGATTGCAAAAGATAAAATAAAATAAAAATTTCGGTTATAACATTTTTAATAATTATTGGAATCTTGGAATTAGCTATTAAATATGTGAATTATCCCGCTACTCTTTATGAGAACCATTAGAATCTGTTAATCATATAGTTAAGTGCCTCAAAGTTTCCCTTATTCATGACTACGTACCACTCGAACCCCATTAACCCTCTAATAACTTTATCTACTGATTTTATATTTATTTATAGTTATTATTGTATACAATAAGATTTAGCATTTAAGGCAGCTTGTACACTAAGACTACGTTCTTAATATTTTGATATTCGCTTAAAAAATTGTATTTTTTCAAAGTAGTGAATTGAGTTATGTTAACTTTTGGGACTAATTATTATAATTTAAATATAAATTCAGGAAAATATTCTTTTAAAACCACACTTTTCAAGAGGTTTAAAAGTGCACTAAAAAGTTAAAAATAAAGACAGGATAAAGGTCATGGTTCGTAGCCACGGTCTTATATACAGGTCTTGAAAAAAGGGTAGAAGGGTGACTTTTGCTTTTATTATTTCGATGAACAGTTTTGGCATTCTGTGCAACAATTTTGAGAAATAATCGTCGTCTATTTGGTTCCATTGGTTTTCCGGATATTCCGAAGACGTGAAGTGGAAGTGGGACACTGCTTTTTGACTTCCCTGTCCAATTCGTCCAACAACAACTCGAGCAGTACATTCTTCCTTTCCATTTTTTTTTTCAAATACTCTTTGCACAGCTTCGAAGAATACTTGGAGTAGTTGTCATGCTGGAAGATAAATTTTCTACCGATCAGACGCTGGCGACAACCTCTACATTTAATATTTTTTCATAGCTTTCTTTCTTCAAAATCCCTTCTACTTTTGCCAGATTTCCAGTTGCCGTTTCTTCAAAACATCCCCAAACCCTCTCCAAGCCCTCTTTTACCTGCACATAAACACTGTTCTAATAAATCCAAAAACCTCAAACTTTAACTCATCATAAAATTCTCTTCCAATCTTCATGCGTCCAATTTTTATGTTCTTTAGTCCACTGCAACCTTTTAATTCCAATTCAAAAGTATTCAGAGGAAGATTCATTGATCTGAGCTGCTGTCTGAGAGCACGTGGTCGACGATCATGTTTACTGATCAATACAATATGTTTATCTTCAGCCGTTGTAGGCTTTCGAGCCCTTTAAAACGTACAAGTTTGAATTTGCGAGAACGAAAATAATTTGTAAACGAACTTCACTTAAAGATGTCTATATCCAAAAAGTATGAATCCCAGCACGTTCCAGCGTCTCACAGGGCTAACTAGGACTAAACTACCATCATAAACACCGAAGAAATAATTCACAGTTGAAGAATAATAAAGAAATAAAACAAATAGATTATTATTTTGGAATTCAATAAATTGATTATGGGGTGGGTAAAAACTTTTGATCGGTAGTGTAAATCTTCTCATAAAGCGCCCATACTTTTGATAGTATTATAATTAGTTTTTCATTTCTATTATTACCGATACAACCCGTATCCTGTGCTTATTTTTCACTTTTTAGTGCACTTTTAAACCTTTATAGAGTGTGGTTTTCAAAAAAGTTTTATAAAATATCATTTAAACGTTTATTGACTGAACGGATCAGTTTTATTTGCTTTGCAGCTAAACCGACTCTGTTTCTAAAAGGTCATTGCCTATCATCTGGAAACCAGTGTGTGTATTTTTGTATGCATATAACTTATCTTTTACGACTTTTTCTCTATAGATTCAATTACATTGATATTTTTTGTTAGTTGTTTCTTGAATTTCCTCATAGTGTTACTACAATGTTGATGGTTTTGCAACTTATTTTCATATTTATTAGAAGTAAGAATCTACATAACAAACATTTAATTTTAGTACATTTATTACTTTATTTTGACTTCTAATTTATAAACATTAAGTAGACTGGTATTTTGTACACAAAATATTGAGCTTGAATAATAGATTTTGAATCTTTGAGAATTAGAATCACGTGTAAAAAATTTTATGTAAAATTCCAAAATGGTAATTTTATACTTTCGCGGTCCCCTCGTTTTTTGGCTCTAGAAAATCGAAAAATCATCCGATTTCGATTATTCTTTTTTTTTTAATCTTTATTTTTACATCGGATTTACGAAAAAAATTATGGAGATAAAAAAATGAAAACTTATATTGGTTTCAGGGCTTTAAATGTTCTTGAAAATGCACTCAATCACGTATAATTATTGATAACTTTTTTCCAAATAATCAAATAAAGTTGTTATATTTTTTTTCATAATTTACATAAAAAAGAGAACAAACTGGAAAAAAAATTATAGAAAAATGATTATTCATCAAGTTTTTACAATTAAAAATAATAAAAATATCTCTTAAAATTGACCCACATAATCGTTTGTACCTTTTTTATTAAGTAATCTTTAAAGTTTTATTAACAAAAATATTCTTAAAATTACTTATTGTAATCAAGTGTACAATATTAAAAGTTATCTTTGAAAAATTGAAAAATCTCACCATTAAAAAAATGAATAAACAAACATTTCTCAATTTTTTTTCCAAAATGTTCGTTTTTTCGCGTAGATTAACAAAAAAATACATGAACTGAGTTTGATGTTTTGTAAAAAAACGATTTAATGCGAAGAAGTGCGTTTATGAATACATTTAAACTCATAAAACTATATTAAATCTCTAGTTGAGTTATTTCCCATAAATCCGCCGTAAAACTAAGATAAATCCATCGAAATCGGATGTTTTTTCGATTTTCTGGAGCCAAAAAACGAGGGGACCGCGAAAGTATAAAATTACCTCCAAAATCTTTAAATCTCTCATTTTTTTTTTAAATTATGACACAAACATTTAACTTTGTCTTTTTAACATTTTTATTCACTCATTGACTACAATGATGAATGATAAATTTTTATTTTCACATAATTTTTCTTTATTTCACCAGGTATGTTAAGAACATTCTCATATTGATTATATAGGTATAAGGGCTTAAACTATGACCTTTAAACAACGTTACTTTCATAAATAATAATTGAAAATAATACAAAAATTCACCAGTATGAGTAGAGCTACTGTTGCAGCCAATTAGTGGCCAATCCGACATTTTCTCTTATTCAATCGTATGATTTCATCAATAATTTCAAAACAATTATTATTTTTTGAAACTTTTCCTTTTATCTGTGCCCCTACAATTTCAACCGGGTTCAGCTCGCAATATGGTGGTCAGCTAACCACCGTCATTCCACGATTTGCTGCAATTTCATATTTTCCTTCACCAATCTCCTTTTTACTGTAAAAGTATTCAAAGGCGGATCCCTCGATTCATTGATCTGAGCTGCTATCTTCACCAAAACATGTCTTGGTCCAAAAAATATAAATCTTGCGCCTCACTGGGCTAACTGCGACTAAACTACAATCATAAACACCGAAGTAGTACTTGTATAAAGTAAACAAATAACTGACACTATTATTTTTGGTTTGTAAGACACCGTTTCGATCCTCGCTGGGCAATATGAAATTTATTAACTATATTATTTTGAAAATTAATGAATGGTTTATGGGGTGGGCCAAAACTTCAGATTAATTATTTTTCCCTTATATATTATATCGAATAAAAGTTTATTTGAAAAAGATATCAAATAATATTTGTATTTTCAGTTTCCACATGTACAGAATACACTCCAACTTACGTTAAACTCCCTTTGGGTACTATTGAAGGTTATGTTGGTAAAACTGTCAAAGGAAGAGAATATAATGCCTTTGAGGGTGTACCGTACGCAGCTCCACCTGTTGGCGACTTAAGATTCCAGGTACTGAATCGAAAACTTATTATTCAATAAATTTTGAATGAAAATAATTTCAGGAACCTGTTCCGCCAAAACCGTGGCTGGGAATATGGAAAGCCAGAACAATTTTCAGATGTATTCAATATTATCATTACACACCTTCAGGAGAAGATATGGTTATTGGTAAGATTTTCTATCTTAAATCTAATTTCAATTGTCCTCCTATGAAAGTAGACACTTATTTTCAACCAGTTTAAATTTTCGAAATCGATTTTTAAGTATTAAGTTTATAAAAAATTTGATAAGTTGAGTAAGTGCAAACAAAACAAAAAATACAAATTTGAAACACTGGATAGTTTAACTATTTTCAGAGCAATCAATCTTAGATTTTCTCCGCTTCTCGATTGGATCCAAATCGTCTTTGTCGTCACGTTGACATAACTTTAGTAGCAACTAGTGCGTATTGAAGCTATTAGTTGTGGGTTAATTTTAAATGCAGTACAGAAATTACTTCTTCATTCCCATAAAGGAAGGAAAGCTGCAGCGGCTCACAAAAATATATGTGGTATCAAATTGGTATCAAAAATTTCGTTCTGGAGATTTTTCCCTCAAAGATGAGCAACTTTCTGGTCGGCCTACTGAATTTGATGATGACCAAATGACCGAAGAGGCTACCTGCATCATATACAATAATTGAAAAACATTTACAATGTCTTGGGCTAGTTAAGAAGCTTGATATTTGGTAACCTACCTCACGAATTGAAAGAAATTCATTTAACACAAAGAATCAACATTTGCGGATATGCACCTTAAACGAATTTAAACCCTTTTTTGAAAAGAATCATCAGTGATGATGAAAATTGGATCCTATACAGAAACATAGTTAGAAAACTATCATGAAGCAAACACGATGAACCAGCGCGAACCACATCGAAAGCTGATAAACAACTTGCTGTCAGTTTAGTGGGATTACAAACCAAACGATAAATTCTGATGTTTACTGTCAACAATCAATGAAATTGGATGATGCAAGGCCTCACACATATTTGGCAACTGCTAGGAAACTATTGGAGCTTAGCGAGATAGTGATACCACATCCCCCATACAGCCCTGATCTGGCACCATCAGATTACCATTTATTTCGTAGTTTGCAGAATTCTTTGAATGGTCAAACTTTCACGATGACCTTCAATCGCACCTGGTTCAGTTTGCGAAAGGTTAATTAAGCAAGAAATGTTTGGAATTTCAAGATAGAGGCCAACTTTTTAATGTCAAACTTGTAAATATACAATTTTGTAATTTTGAACAGCATCAAATTCATCTTTAGACTTTTCACTTAACATTTCTTGTTTGACTTTATGTGAAAGTCCTTCATTACAGTCCGGGCCTGTCTATAGTCTATGGCAGAAATATTACGAACAATATTTTTTTTATTACAACGCGTGCTAAAATAAATATATTTATCTATACAAATAATAAATAAGAGTTTGTTGTTTGTTCCTTTGAACGGGCTTATCACAGAACCTGCAAATTCGAATTGAAAAATTCTTTTTGTGTTGTATCCAAAACGGCTTAACCGATTTTTATAAAATTTTATATGCATATTTTCACCCTTAAACTATCAACTCCTATTTTCCCATCGCGATTTATACTTTTTTTTATTTAATCCGCAGATCCGCAATAGATTGCAAGATGGCAATCGAATATAATAATCATAGTACAATGAATTCTTATGGTGTTTACTCAATTTAATTTTATGTTTCTTCCTCGTCGATTGATAAGAAATCCCCGCCAGGTGTCTACCGTTCTCACCTCTCATCCAGCAAACATTACGAGGTAGGGATGAAAAAGAAGCCGGTCTCTTGTTTTACTCACTATACAGTTTTCGGCCATTTTGTGACAGTTATACATATCATTTTGATTTTTCTGTGTTTTTTATCATTAATTTCCAGTGCAATAATTATTAATTTACAATTTGTTAATAACTGAAAAGACAGTTTTTCCTCTCATGTAAATAAACACGTGTTGTAAGCTGCCGCCAACAACGGTCATTATCGTACTTGTACATATTGTACTTAACATTTTTTGAAAATAGTTTTAAATCAAAACAGAAACTTGTACGTGTTTGATAAATATTCGTGTTCTATTATATTGAAAGGTAAGTCAAATAATAACTAAACGGATACAATATTAAGTCACTATTTTTCACCAATAAATATTTTAACTTGATTTATTTGTAGGTTATATGTATAATCAGCAATGCCAGCAATTTAGAGTCATCGACAATCAAATTTAGAGTCAGTTACGTGAATCACAATCGCAAGAGACACGAAATGATTGTAATCAAAAGTCAATTCGAACAAAGAGAAACGTCATCAGACGTAGAGGAATTGACCGACAAAACAATGCAGAGGTGCATGAATCACGAGGTATCAGATGAACTAAATCAATAGAGACAATTAGAACGAAGAGAAACGCGAAGATTCATAGTCATCAGACGTAGAGGAATTGACCAACAACGCCCATTCCAAAGTGGCATGTTCTCGCATAATTAATAATAAAAATATGATTATTTTTGATGCGTAGATACCAATCAAGTATTTTAATTTGAAATATATTCGTTACTTTAATAAATAAGACTTTAATAACTTTAATAAAGCCTCCTTTCAATATCTCAACGTTTTTGATTATACCTACACCCTTATTTGTATTGAACTAAAAAAAATATTTCCAAGATATAATTTATATGGCAAAACAACGTTCACCGGGTCAGCTAGTTTATTATGATTAATTTATAATTACTGTTGAAGTTGTTGGATATTTTTAAAAGTTACAAAACGCGTGAAGTGAAATAAATAAATTTATCACATTATTGAGTAACGAAACTCAGATTAAGGTCAATATGAGATCAAATGCTCTTCCTATTATTTATAAATAAGTCAATGGAAAAGTTATATTGTTTACGGACGTTCTTTATTTATATATTTATCAGTCATAAATGAAATTAAACAAAAAATTATATAGATAAAACTATTAATATCATTCAATACAGATTAGGTGAATTTTCACGTTCTTCCGGTTTCTTTTCATGTTTATTATGGAAATTTTTTGTTCGTCTAATTTAACAGATATCTTTGGGATATCATAAGCAGTATATTATACTATTTGAAGTATGTTTAAAGTTCAACGTCCACTAAGGCGCCTTTCACACCAAACGAATCCGAATCAAACTGAATCACTCCGAATCAAGTTGAATCTGATTCGTCATCTCCACTTTTTTACACCAGCCGAATCAACCTGAATAATTCTTATTTGGAATGTTTAATTCTTCCCCAATTTTCTTCCACACAGAAGATATGAGATTTCTGTTGCTGTGATTTTTATCACTGGCGTCATAAATCGCACTATTTTCTTTAATTTTTAAAATTAAATAACTCCACGTCCATCTCGTATGGTTGTTGATTCAAGACTGACCGGACGAGAAATCTGACAGGTTGAATCAAGTGCGACCTCGAATCAAACCTGATTGAACCAGATTCGTCCGGTCTGAAGGCGGGAAAAGAGTCCCTTCACATTTAAACGGAGCGCTCGAAGCCGAATCTTGGTCAATCAGATTCAACTTGATTCGGAGTGATTCTGATTGATTCGGATTCGTTTGGTGTGAAAGGGCCCTAAGTATCAAACAATACGAGTATGAAAAGTAAAGGTAAGAAGAACTGTCTCATGTGGGTATTGAGCTCAAAAATTATCCATTAGTATACAATAGCGTTCTTCAAAGGAGAAAACAACTACTTTCCTGGCTAATACCTCGACGAATATTGAATTACGTCTCCTCTGAAGAGCGTGATGTCAATCACAAACAATAACAAAAAGATCAATTGACATGACGCTCTTTAGGGGAGATTTAAATCAATATTCGTCGAGGTATTAGCCAGGAAAGTAGTTGTTTTCTCCTTTGAAGAACGACAGAATATATTTTCGAAATATTAAATTTCGAAATTATTTCAGAGTGAACAATAGGAATCGATTATTTTGATATATTTTACTCGGGCGCGGAAACTATCCCTTCAGATATTTTTTTGGTTTAAAGAATCAAATAATTTTTCAGTGATTCTATTATTTAAATTAATCGTTGAAAGTAATAAACGGAGGACAGAATAGGACAATGTAAGAAATTGGTCTAAAATTTCTTAAACCTACCGTTCTCCCCCAACCCTTTCCACTCATTTCAACCATTAATTTTTAAGTAATCATTTAATCGAATTCAGCGATTGTTGTCTATGGTTTCATAAAAATCGATAATCAAGATGAGTAAAATGAGTCGAGAGGGTGGGGTGTTGTTTAAACTTCAGACCAATTTTCACACTGTTCAATTCTGTCGCTCTTTTATTTCTTTTAATGATTAACGATAAAAAATACCTGAAGGGATGGTTTCCGCGCCAGATATATGTATTCTAATGTTTTTCTTCTTTACTTGTACGATTTCTATTCGTGGGGTTAATTAATAAACACTGTCTCTTAGGTTCGTAATTTATTTAAATACTATACACTACCACTTAACTAACTTATAATAATTCACTATTACTTAACTAACTTAAATAATTTATTTAAATTCTTGGAATACTTTGCTAATCTAGAATTATCCTCAAACATTTTTTTCTATCCCAGAGTCATTAACTGCCGACATCACCTCTTCATTGTACGGAAATCTTTGACCACCAAAAAACCGCCGCCATCACCTTGCCTGCAGATGGAACGGTCTTTTTCTTCTTTGGAGCCGGTTCTTCCTTTTCAGTCCATTGTTTTGATTGTTCTTTTGTATCGAATGTGAAGTGATGGACACGCGTTTCATCCATGAAACGGCGCAAAAATTTGGCTTTATTTCGGTGAAGCATTGCCAAACACTCGATGGAAACATCCATCTCGGCGGCATCCATCGTGGCACAGCTTCCTCATGTCTAAATTTTCAGTTGATAGGCGATATACAACACTTTTTGAAATGTCTAATATGTCTGCCAGCTCGCGCACTTTCAGCCGACGATCATCCAGTACAGCTTTGTGGATTTTCTTCATTATTTTTTTGATGTTGAAGGTGCAGTCTCTCTCAGAGTAGAATTTAGTTCAGCTTGACCAGTTCAGATGACCAATTTTTTCCATGTTTACAAATTGACTGAAAACGTCACTATTGATGGCTGCCAAAGAAATAATAAACAAATTGGCGTCTTCAAACTTGAAACATATCTTATATAGATTCTTTACTTTCTAATAAAGTGGTATTTTCCAAGCAACTACCGCCATCTCTAGGTCAGGCCAGGTACTTCTGGGACCATCCACGTTACTGTTTTAAGCATCGAAACTTGAGTTGAGAAAGTTTCGTTGTTTAAAGTTAAACAACGAAAGAAAGTGTGGATATCCTCGGAAACTGATAGTTACAAGGGGCAAGCAAATTGATAGGGTGAAATATATGAAGTAAGATTTACGATAAAAAGATGTATGATTGGCGACCTATCCAATAAGTTTAATAATATACTTATTATATATAATTTCAAATTTATTTTCCAGGAGACGAAGACTGTTTATATCTAAATATTTATACACCCAACTTAAACACCACGAAGAAAATGAATGTTATGGTTTTTATACATGGGGGAGCGTTTATGTTTAATCTCGGTGGTGTGTTTGGTCCTCAAATATTCCTCGATCAGGACGTTGTTTACGTCAATTTGAATTACCGGCTAGGACCTTTAGGTGAGAATACAAAAAATGATCTAAATGTAAGCAAAGTTTTTTGATATGACATCGATATGAAAGAAGTAGGAAAAAAACACTGTAATTCATGAAATTTTATGTTTTATAACAATTCGTGGCCATTTTAGGATTTCTGAGTACCGAAGACGAGTTGGTTCCAGGCAACAATGGAATAAGAGATCAAGTTCGCGCTCTTGAATGGATTCAAGAAAATATCGAATATTTTGGTGGTAATCCGGAGTCTGTTACCATAATGGGCATGTCCGCTGGTGGCGCTAGTGTACAAACGCATTACCTCATCAAACAATCAAAAGGTAAAAAAATCATAAAATGATTATTTCAATTTATTCATTTATTTATTTTTTGGATACAAATCCTTCGATTTTTCATTATCCTTTCCACAATTTTCTTATCCTCTATCAAAACAGGTATTTGCTTAATGTAAGTTCTTTCTGTCGAACTATTTATTCGGGTTTGGAAATAATAAATCGCACTCGAGACTAAATACGGAGAATAAGGTGGATGTGGGAGCTATTCTTGGTCTAATTAATAGATTTTTGCCACGGAAACAACATATATCTGCACCCTTTTGCAAAAGATTTTTTTTCTTTGACAAATGGCTTCTTCTTTTTCCAAAATTATCGTCATCGAATGGTTTACTTTATTTAGAGTGTACTGCGTATATCCCAAACAAATGGTGATCAGTAATTCGAAACAATCCGATTAATATGAGATATTAATTCAATTAAATTCGATTCAAGTAGTTTCGATTTGAATAAATTTGTTTTTATTTGATTCTTATGTGGAATCGATTCATGCAATTTCGATGTATCTAAATTTTGACTAGATTCAAATGCAGTTGATTTTAATATGGAATCGAATCATGCAGTTTCAAGTAATATAAATCCATTTTAATTTGATTCTTATGTGGAATCGATTTATATACATCCATAATACATACTAATTCGGTTCTAATGTGGAACCGATTCATGCAGTTTCTATTTATTTAAATCCATTTTAATTGAATTCAAATGCAGTTGATTCTAATGTGGAATCGATTCATAATAGTTTCGATTCACGCAGTTTCATGTAATATAAATCCATTTTAATTCGGTTCTAATGTGAAATCGATTCATGCAATTTCGATGTAACCAAATTTTGACTAGATTCAAATGCAGTTGATTCTAATGTGGAATCGATTCATGCAGTTTCGAGTAATATAAATCCATTTTAATTTGATTCTTAAGTGGAATCGATTTATATACATCCATAATACATACTAATTCGGTTCTAATGTAAAATCGATTTATGTAGTTTCGATTTATCTAAATCTATTTTGATTTGCCTCAAGTAGAGCTGATTCTAATATGAAATCGATTCATATAGATTCGATTCGTACAGTTTCGAGTAATATAAATCCATTTTAATTTGATTCTTAAGTGGAATCGATTTATATACATCCATAATACATACTAATTCGATTCTAATGTGGAATCGATTCATGCAATTTCAATTTATCTAAATCCATCTTAATTTGTCTCAAGTAGAGCTGATTCTAATGTGGAATCGATTTATATAGATCAATAATCCATACTAATTCGGTTCTAATGTGGAATCGATTCATATAGATTCGATTCGTGCAGTTTCGATTTAACTAAATCCATTGTAATTTGCATCAAGTAGAACTGATTCTAATGTGGAATCGATTCGTGCAGTTTCGACTAATATAAATCCATTTTAATTTGATTCTTATGTGGAATCGATTTATATACATCCGTAATCCATACTAATTCGGTTCTAATGTGGAATCGATGCAACCAGTTTCGATTTATCTAAATCCATTTTGATTGGATTGAAATGCAGTTGATTCTAATATGGAATCGATTCATATAGATTCGATTATTGCAGTTTTGATTTATATACATACATGTATGTGGTGGTTTGTGATCGATCATAAACGCCCGGGTGAATCATTTGTTGAAAATGATCATTACACTACTATTTACCATAGATATTGATGATGCACGGTTCTCACAGACAATTTACTGTTTTTTCTGATCACACCTTGTACTATATGACCCCCTATTTTTCATATACTGATTAATATTTCAAAAGAATCTACTGAATAAATAAAAACTCACTTTTTGTTCAAAAAAAAAAAACAAAAATATGCGATTAGAATATTTCAAAGTAGTTAAGGAAGAAAATTAAAATCCAATATGTCTACAATATCAACTCAATTCGTTAAAATTAACATTTTCAGGTCTATTTGCTAAGGGTATATCACAGAGTGGTACTGTTTTGAACCCTTGGGTACTCATGGAAGACCCATTGAAGAAAAGTCAAACTGTAGCGTCTCACGTCGGATGCCCAACGGAAAATAACGAAGAAATGGTGAATTGCTTGAAAACAAAGCCTGCCAGACAAATCGTACATACAATGAAACATTTTCAAGTAAGTAAACTTGGTTTTTTTAATATTGTAATGTTTTCCTTCTAATTTATTTAAACTGTTTTTAACAATGGGGTTCTTGGTATTCTTGGTTAATCAAATTTCTGGATCACTGATCAGTTATTAGACTCAGATTTATGGGCAAATATAATGAGTTCCCCACCTTTACAAACACCTAGGACATAACCTCAAAACTTCTATCTACCTTTTTAGGACGTCACCAACATAACCTCAAAACTTTTCCCTAAAAATATAATAAATATTGAAATTTTTATTTTCAGCCTTGGCTTTATAACCCCTTTTCACCGTTTGCATTAGTAGTGGATAGTTGGGCAAAGGATCCCATATTTCCTGAACATCCTTTGATACTTCTTCGGAAAGGACTTGTTAAAAATTTGCCATGGATAACGTCGTACACTTCCTCTGAAGGATTATACCCAGGATCAGGTAATTCCCATAAAATATAATGAAAATGTGATAACTAAATATAATAATTTTTCAGATTTCTATTTTGACGAATATTTGGATTATTTGGACAAGAGATGGAACTATATAATGCCGTATATTTTGCATTATAACGATGTGGTACCTGCTTCTCAGCTCAATCAAATAGGTACCAAAATCAGATTAGAATATCTGAAAAATAAAGAAGTTGGCAAAAGGAATTTCGAAAAATTCATTCAGGTAAGTTTCGAATTTTAGTTTTCGTTCGGGTTCCGATCCTTTGTCGTATTGTTTTCCCTTTGCTTCCTCCTTCATGTACCACTTGTTTTAGTCAGGTTTCCATGATTTTCCTTTCTTTTTTATCTTGTGTATTTTCGCATCTGTCACTTTTCCTTTTGGTTCATATTTGAGCTTTTCTATAATTACCACATTTCATATCTTATCCATCCTTATTTTTCCTGCTGTTTTCCTCAGTCTTTTTGTTCATTACTCAGGTTTCACGTGACCCATGCCCTCCACACCACTGGCAGTATTCCCTCAATTATGGATTTTTTTAATGCTCTCAAAGTAATAAACGAAAACTGGTTCAAGCTTTATATAACCCCACTAGCATTAGCTCCCAAAAGTAACGTCTACGTCTACTGGCTTATGCTCAGGAATTCTTTTCTCATATTTTATGATGTAAGTACGGTTCGGCACGCGTTTCCAAAACAAACCATTTTAATTACAATTAATTATTTGTCCTGTCAGCTTCTTCTTTATCTGCACTAGCAGAGTCACCAAGCATGACCGACCACTTGTTTATTACCAGATCTCTTTGCGTTACGATGGAAATTTCCATCATAATATTGAATGCCCTTGCATTCTAGATAAACCTCGAATGTTTCAACTTTACAAACTGACCAGTTGTAGCCTTGAATTCTAGATGAACCTGGAGTGTTTCAACTTTACAAACTGGCCAGTGATAGTCTTGAATTCTAGATATAAATTACACATATCCTAGCAACTCTAGCACTCTTTTGAAGATTTTCGCCTCCACAAAAAAAAATTAATGAATTCCATATTTCAGATACTCAGCGATAGACTTTTCTTAAGAGGTATCGAAACTGCAAGTCGTTTACAAGCAGCCGCAACTGAGTCACCAGTGTATTGTTACTATTTCAATTATAGAGGCGTCAATAGTAAATCAAATTTCAGAACATACTCAGATGTGAATCTTGGTAAGTTTTGTAGTCTATTATAATCTGTAACAAAGACAAGATTTAGTATTATACCAAAAAAATGTTTTTTTTGTTTCCACATCTCCCTGCTCCACTTATACCGAATTGGTTTTTTCTTTCTCATTCAATTTCTTATTATAACAAAATTCTTGGAAAGTCAAATATTGGTAGAGAGCTGGGGTTTACCATTACAAATAAAATTTTAAAAATTTCCATCGATGCTATGTGCCAAAGGTCAAAATTTAAGTTTGTTTGGATTTTTCTGGAAACCAGTAAGTTTTATCAAAAAAATTCAAACCGCGATATCTCAGGAATGGTAACTCTTGGGAAAAAGATCATACGGACCATTTTTGTAGAGAATTTTAAGATCTACAACATATTTTCATATCTTTTCTTAGTCCGGTCAATTTAGACATAAAAATAGTGGTCAAATAACAAAAATTCCCGGAAAGCCAAATATTGTTGGTGGGGTTTACCATTACAAATAAAGTATTAAAAATCCCTATCGATGCTATGTATGGTCTAAACCTAAAAAAAGATATAAGAATATGTAGTTAAAATTCTTTCAGAATTCAGAAAGTTATCTTGAGTATAGTTTCAAATTTTAGGGGTATCTCATGGGGATGACACTTCGTACATTTTCAAAACCAATATGGATACATTGTCAACTGAAAATGATCGAGCGATGAGCGATATCATGATCAACTTGGTGATTTCCTTCATGGAAACCGGGTAAGATTTCGAAACATTTATAATAATACAGTCATTTGATAGTTTCACCCGAAAAATTTTCTGGGAGCTTTGACCTTCGTGAGAGCCCTCTAAACTTGAGCGCTCTCAGTAACTCTTGTTGTCACGTCATTATCTTCAGTTATCAAGGCCCCAAAATATTTGATCTTGGGACGTGGTTTAGAAGGTCGAGGTGCTCCTTGAAGTTCTCATGTATTGTTCCTCCGAGATTCGTTCATAAGCTCCTTGCGGTATCTTCTAGTAAGAAATTGATTAGTGTTGACGCTAGTGGGTATCCCTGATGCAAGTAAAAACTGTGCCTAGAGACCCCGATACCTTCAATTTGCCAAACGCATTCCGCATTATCATTCTAACCATACATACCAGCTTCCTTGGGACATCTAACCTCACCAGGTCCTCATACAGCTGGTCTATGAGGATTCTGTCGTGGTGAAGATCAACATTGTACTCGTAGGTTTCCTCTAGAGTCTGACGGAGCATAAATATGTGATCAACTGATACTCACCTACTTCTTTCTCCATGTACTCTACCAGCTTTTGATTCAACCAGTAAGTATTTTGTAGCCTGAACACAGCAAAACAATGACCCTGTAATTTGAACAGACCATATTATCTCCTTTCTTGTAGATAGATAATTCTGCAACGCTCCACTCATCTGGCATCTCTTCTAAATTAAGAGGAACAGTTCGTAGAGGGCGTTCCATACATCTCTCTTCGCCGTATTTGAAGAGCTCGGTAGGAATGTCATTACCCCGAAAGACTTGTTGTTTTTAGCTGTCTGATGATGCTAAAGATTTCCTTAGAAGGTCTATTCGATCAATGGTCGTCGTCAATTCTTTCTCACAGTTACCCCAGTTGAAATGGGGTGTCCTGATTCAGCAGCTGGTCCATCTTTCAGCTATCGTTTGAGGATCAGTTATTAGATTTCCTTAGGGTTGATACATAAATTGTAGGTATCTGTCTCTAGTTTAATTTTGTTTTTACCATAAAATGAGTTGGTAAAGTTGAAATTTGGAAAGAGTATATTAATATCTTTAAAATTAACAATTTTCAAAGCTCCCGAAACACTTTCCAAGTAACATTTATATTTCGAACCAAAATGTAATTTATTTTTAATTTTAAGCAAACCCAACACTTCCACCGAATGGAAACCGTTGTCCAGAAATCTTGAAGATCCGTGGGTACAATTACGTATAGATGGTCCTGAAAAGATATTCATAGAGGAAAAGACTGATATCGGGAATAAAAAATTCTGGGAAAACCTACCGTTCGCGGAAAACGAAAACCTTTTCCCTGCAAAAGATGAGTTGTGATAATTCATAAGAATCCAGTAAAATATCTTTAATTTTATATAAATAATAATTTTAATAGAAACTTTCTCGAACGACTTAACATGTTTATATTATTTAAAAAAAAATATAAATAAAAATTAAATAAATATAAAATTCTATTGCGGCTTTAAATAACTATCATACAGTCACTCCTACTTCTCCTAGTATGTCTGATAATCTTTCCAAATGTACAGAAACTGATCCAAATTCTTTATTACTCCTATTTAGCAATTGGAAGGCATTCATATACTCTAATTCCGAAAATTCAGGTCCCTTATCTACAATACCGTTAAGAATATCCTGAAATAAAAAACAAATTATTACCTACTCTATTAATAAATTTCAAATTACCCAATAACATTATTTATATGTTCTTAAAATACTGAATACACTTTTTACTAGCACTCATAATTATTATATTGCCTTGTCCTTCGAACCTTTATTAGGTCACTGGTTCACATCCAGCTCAAAGGACCAGACGGTGAAATGGTGAGTGTTTATGTAATGTTGTAAATGTCACAAACAGTTCAAAAAATATCAATTATTCTTTTATTTTAATCACCACTGATCTGAAAAGTTCATTGATCTGTCATAAATATTGTCTCGGCAGGGATATTCTTCTTCTACCAATCCACCCATCAACTTTGAGTGATTATCTGAGGTTTCTCAACCAGGAAATTTTCTTCTTTAATTTTTAATATCAATTTTGACTGTTTGTCTTTCTGAACCACTGCCTTGGATTTTGTAGATGGTATATTCTTCTTCTGTCTATCCTTCTATATCTACTTTGACTAATTGTCTTTCTGAATTATCTTGAGTTTTTCGGCCGGGATATTCTTCTTCTATCATTTCTCCAATCAACTTATAAACTTTGACTGGTTGTCTTTTCAAATCATTGTCTTGAGTTTCTTAGTTGGGATGTTTTTCTTCTGTTTCTCCTTCCATCAACTTTGACTACTTACCTATCTCTTCAAAGCCACTGTGACCAGTCTATTGCCTATTTTATTGAGTTTTCTTTAAACATTTCCACATAAAATTTGATGGATTCTTGGACAGATCTTTCACTATCGGTATCAGTTCTTATAGTATCTTCGAAGGTTCCTTTCTGTTCATCTTTCAACATCAAGTTTTTCTTCATATTTACCATTGTTAATTATCGAATAGTAATTTAATTTCAAATTATTTTTAATAATTTGTCACACAGGTAACATAAAAATGAACCAATGAATAAATATTTTCAGCAATATGAATGAAAAATTATTATTTTGTTGATAATAATTCGACTTACTTCTGGTGTTAAAAAGAATAACTCGAAATAATGTCTGGCGTGATCCAAAGCAACTTCTCGACTCATCGTTATATTTGTTAATGTTTGTTGTAATGTAAATATGTTTCTACACATTCTTTGGATACCTGCTTCATCAATTACATTCATATATTGCGCTGAACTTATCAATATTTTTGCTATTAGATGACCGAGCCCTTCGAATATGTACTAAAATAAAATAATTTATAATAGGGAGTTTCTAAAAATGAATAATAAAATTTTTTATCGATAAAAGATACTTTGCAATGTAAAATTAATAGATAAATTTAGAAATTTCATAATTTTTTAATGGTATGCAACACTGCCCCCAGAAGAGTTAATTATAGGGGAGGCAAAGACTACTAATACTCATCTTCATAATATGTTTCGTAACTTTCTAAACAATCATCACAGCCGATATATTAGGGGCCCAAAAGAGCTAACTGACAATAAAGACGTTGTTTAGATATATTTTTTCCGTTTGGAGTTATAATAAAAGAAAAAAAAAAAAGGAAATTACACATAGATTTTGTTAACATCACCTGTATTTAACAAAATGCAACAAATTTTATAACAAGATTTCTGTATGATTGTTGAAAATTTCAATTTTCTTTAATTAATCATTTTCACTTCAATAAATGAAAAAAAAAAGTACATGTTAATATCTCCATAATGGGATTCCTTTCATATACAAACAACTATAATTTTTTAGTGAAATTGTATTAAAGAAAAGCCTCTATAAGTAAAAAAAATTGGTGAAAATCTATAATACATGTTTCACTGTATAAATAAAGCGAAAAGGAAATATTTGGTCTGAAATAATCAATAAAAGTACCTTGCATTTCCTAGGGTGTAAACTATTTGCCATGGCTTCTTCGACATTAGCTAAAACTCTGCTTAATTCCAAAACTTTAGGATCCGGTTCGTGATTTTCCTTATTATAATGCGTTTGAGCTAATAAATAATAAAAACATTGAACTCGCACCTCCAAGTGAAGTAGCAAAAGGCACGTATTGGCTAATTCGTCGAATTCTTGAGCTATGCTAGTTAACTGTTGCAAAATAGAAGCCGATACAGGCGAAGGTCGATCCAAATGGTTATTGTCCGGTTGGGGAGGTGACAATCCAGAAGGTTCTCGTCTAAATTCACTAGCGTATTGAAACATTCTAACCGCAAACCATTCCTGCAAAACAGATAGAATAAAAAAAATAGATCAACACTTTATATCAATACGCTTACCATACTTTCTTGAAGCTGGGCGAGTTCTTTCAGCAAATTCATATCGGATAGGAATTCACCTGCAGATACTCCACCTTCTCCGAGGTTACTTGCCAACATTTCAGCTTCTCTTCTATTTCTCATTCGAACGTCTTCGGGACTTTCCTCTTCTGATGGATGTTCACGTTTCAATAACTTCTTATTTCGTTCACCTCGCGCGTGATACTCTTGTTGTGCTTTCAAGTTCAACCAATTGGGCAAAGACCTATAAAAATACAAAATAATTTATAGTTCCTCAAGTTTTATGTGACATAGATAAGAATGTCTTGTTCAATATACTGAGTGGGATTGATCCAAATTACAGGAGAACTAAGGAGAAGAAAATTTAAGTTCTAATACAATTCTAAAATAAAGTAGAGCCCTTTAAATCACTTAGAGAAGAAAAAAAATGAACCTGATGTCTTTTGAAAGGTATAACAGAGATCTGAACTCTATATAGTAGACTAAGAGGCACCAGGAGGCTTGAATAATGCCAGTAGGTGTTTGTAATACTTCTCAAGGAGATAAAAATGAAATTATGAGAGTATCGGAAGACTATGAGAATAGCAGAAGACATCTGACTTGTTTTTGTTATCAAAATCAGTCTGAGCTGTGTCCAAAGAACAGTAGCAGCTTGAGGTAAAAGGTAAATGCAAGGTAAAAGGCAAACATTTCCAATGCAAGGATCAAAATAAGTCTAAATGTACCGAATACTAGTTTGAAGAGTTCTTATAATGTACTTCAAAAATAAAAAAGAAGTTAGTTTAGCACCATTATGATATTATGAGTTTAAAACCCATTCATCAGACACTTTGCAGAAGATGAAATGTTTTAGAAGTTCATCGAATGTTGAAGAGCTTTGAGAAACAAAACTGATGTTTCTTTGAGGATCAGGTAAAGTCCAGTGGAAATTGGAAGGGCGCGATTTAAAGTACAACAGAATAAGAAACAACAAGAGGCTATCAGAAACAAGAACTAAACCATAAAATCAGTAGAAGTTATTTTTAAAATTGGCTATATGAAGAGAAAAATAAGTCTAAAGGTACCAAAGATTCGTTTAAAGAAAAAAACATGAGATGCAAAAGAAAATAAAATATAGATAATTAAAAACAACAAATAAAATAAAATTGTATACATATTTACTTTAGAAAGCGACTAATGTCATCATCTTTAAGCCAGGCAGCACTACAAATTTTCTTGTTATCTTCAGATTGGGGTTGTACTATTCTTCTATATGCAGTATCACAGATTTCTTTATATTCTTTTAAGGCTTTACAGGAATATCCTGCGATCATTTCACTGTACAAAGGCAACGCTTTCAATATCGCCTTCCATTCCCTTATACATCTTTCTACTGTTACGGTACTCTAAATATGATAATAAAAATAATTAGAAATTAATTATAATAACATAATTGAAAAGGTAAATATACTTACCACTAATAAGGGCTTATAATCTGAAGTAAGATCTAAGAGAATAGTGGCTTTCCATGCATCGGATTTTCTAATACAGGATTCTATCTGATCTAAAATCTCTTCTGATTTCCGTTTCAGATAAACGTTGTTGACATAATCAGTCAGAAATTCGTATAAATTGGAATCACTGCAAAAAAAATTAGTTACAGAATGATATATATATATATATATATATATATATATATATATATATATATATATATATATATATATATATATATATATATATATATATATATATATATATTATTAAAGAGTTTAATCGGTCCTTACCTTTGTTTTTTAATGCGCACGGATTGATCTAATTCATCCAAGAAACAAACGAAAGGTATATATAGTACTAAAATATTATTTGGATGAGGTGGACATATAAGTACTTTATTTTTTTGTACGGATTTCAAGGTGCTACTTAAACTTAAAGCACTTGACGAACCATCAAATTTGAAAAGTACATTTTTTTTACTAAAACACAATCAATATAGTATCATTTTTTAAGGATTCCCTTTAATAAAACTTACTTTGGTTGTTTGCGTCTTGAGAAATATGAAGATATATCGCTAATATTATTTATATCGTTCAGTTGCATATCACTAGACATGTATTGGATGTCTAAATATTCAGATAAAAATGATTGCAACTAAAAAATATAAAGAAATAATTCAATAAGGTGTTGATAGATATAAAAATGAAATAGTGTGCAGGATAAAAATTTTAAAACAAACTTCAGACAACTCTTAATGAAAAAAAAAATGTGAGAAGCAGTACATTTGAAGAACTGAAAGCAACACTTTTAGGTTGGGTAAGTCGAGTGAGAAATGATGAAACGCATGTTTCAGATTCTATTCTTACTGCAATTTTCTGAACTCCTGGAATTTGAGGAAACATTTGACACTTCATCAGGATGGCTAAAAAGGTTCAAAAAACGCCATGAAATAAGATAAATTAAAGCTCCAGGCATAATTGTAGTAACAATGACTTGCAACCTCCCAGTATATTAATTCAACCAAACTAAAAGATGGTTAAATCAAACAATAATTTAGAAATGGTTTGAATTCAGTATTTATTCTCCAAGTTAAGAAGCATTTAGAGTTTCAAAATTTACCCCAGAAAGCTGTTTTATTAATTGACAAATATTTTTGTAAAATTTTTGCCTTCCAATGTCACAGTCTTATCCAACCTATGGATAATCACTTCAAATAAGAGAAAATACAGAACGAAATAACTGATAAAAAGGATTGAAAAGGAAATTGATGTTATAGCATTCTTCAAAGATTATACAATTCTCGACCATTTACGATGTAAAGTGCCTGGAAGTCAGTTCAGAAATCAAATGACATGTCTTTCTTCATCTTGTGAAGCTGAACGTAGGCGGAAATAAAATGAAAAAGAAAGTGTTAAAATCCTAACTACTATAATTGTAGTACAAAAAAAATATTCATCCATATGTTTTTATAAGGAAAAGTTGACTTACAACAATTTGAACTTGTGACCAAAAATAAAATGTATCATATGTGTTAATTTCAAGCTTATGAGCTTTTTTCGCCTGCTCTACACAAGTCATAAATACATAGTGGGAATCGGCTACTTCCTTATATTGTTCAAATAAAATTTGTACGAGTTCCTTAAGCAATAATCTTTGGTCGCTTACATCTACTAAATTTTTAATGTTATTTGTTGTTCTTTCTATGATTTGCTTCAAAGAAAGTTGCATTTCTTGTACTATTTCCTAAAAATTAAATTAATACAAAGAATATTATGAAAAGACAATGTAGTATACTCACTTTAACAGCATATGGCAATTTTTCTAATAAACACAAGCATTTAACAAGTATGGCAACAAAATTACTACGATTTTCTTCAGGATTTGATACATCTAGTTTCTCTTCTACATCAAAATTATCACCAAATATGGATTTCTTTTCACTGCAAATAAACAAAATTAAACATATGAGCTATAAGAAAAAAAATATTCACCTTGATGTGTTATTGAAAAGATTTTTCGAGATTGAAGATTTCTTTCTGCCAGACCTCCTAAGTTCTATACTTCGTTGCAGAGGGGAATTCGCAAAGAAACCTTCTTGTGCAGAATTTTGTCTTCTTAATGCTAATATATGCTGTGATGGTTTAACGTACAAATGTTGTTTTAATTCTGACAAAAGTTGAACGTGTAATTGCTAAAATAAAAATCGATTAGTGCATAAATAACGCACACCCTCTAATTCTCTACCTCTTTCTTTTGTTCCAATTCTTGTCCCAGCTCTTTCAAACTCTCCACACCTTCCAATGTACCCTTACCTAAATTTACAGCCTCTACTAATAAATTTGTGGCATGTAAATACTGTTTTCTAGTCATATATACTGAAAGGCTATTTGGAACTTCATTCATTTTTTCACTAAAAAAATTTTTAATCAAAACGTAAAAAATACTTTTCTTCTTTATAAATTGATTTTGAATTTCTGGAACCAATCACAATTACACCTCGAAACTTTCATAGGTCATGCAGTGTAATTGTGAAGTGGTAGTAAACAGAATTTATTTGGCATGAAATAAAAAAATAAGTATGTAGAGGATAATGTTGAAAAATCTCTTATAATAGAGCAACCTTGCATCATATCCAGTAGTTCTGAGTTTTTACTAACTTGTAAATGATATTAGCAGTGGCAGATTTACTTATTTGCTGCCTGTAGACTATTCATATTTAGTCGCATCTACTGACCTTTGAAATTAGATCATAATTATTTAAATTTCATTTTTCATTAAATGACTTACTCACACTATCATATCAGTTTTTGATTTTATAAAATAAGCTTGTGTGCCAAACCTTGTAAGAGTCTAAAAAGGTGAAGTTTTTTTTTCTAGTATTTGATTTACTGTGTAGCTTATCCTATGGATTTGTTGTATAGTTGAATGTTCCTTCTTGAATTCAAACTGGAGTGATGGTATCCATTCCTCAATGTTTCAGTCTGAGTTTATTCTTTGTAGTAGTAATCCCTCAAGGACCTTAGGCAGGATTGGCAGTAAGCTTATTGGACAATATGAAAAGACAATGTTTGGGTTTTCTCCCTTTTATGGGATCATTATTATTTCTGCAGTTCTTAGCAGTTTTGGCCAGTAAATGGGACATAAAATAGGATTAAATATGTGGGTGATAAGTATTGGTAACTCCTTCCTCAAAGAGTAAAGTCGACACATACTTTGTATTACACTCACAGTTTAACAACAAATAGATATTTTTTTCTATTTATACAATGGCATTACAGTTTAAATTGAATTATAAAAATATTACAATACATTTTAGCAGGTCCTTCAATACTCAAAATCATTATTTTTATTATTATATGAAATCTTCTTCATTAGGTCTAACTCTATACATAAAAGAGCTAGTAGAAATTTCATAACTCTAATTTTTTCTAATTCTGTAAATTGAAAAAAAAAATTGTAGTTCCATGAAATCTGCTGCTTTAAGATACAGTCTACTCAGCCTGCTGGTAAATCCACTACCAGTTGATGGTCCAAATACCCAAGATATACATAACTAAATTCAATTTGCTAGATGAGTTGAATGAAAACATAACTACCAAAGCCTTATCAATTGTGGGTTACTAAAGAGTTCCACTGTACATTGAGTTATTCACACTAATAAATTAATGAGAAATCAGAACTATCGGAGTTTATCCAAGGTACTGTCTTAATATAGAAACAACTTACACTTCTTCAATTAATTGCAGCATATGCTTATATTCTAAACCTTCTAGCCACAAATTTTTCAGTTCATCTCTTTTACAACCCAATTTTCTTTTGCAATCTTGTAAACTTTCCTTAACTTTCTTTATTTTTTCTCTATTTATCAGAACTATCTGCGATATGGACCCAAATAGATGCATTACCTGTTTTAATAAATGTATTTTAAATGCCTAGTAAAACATAGATATTTATATCATTAAAAGATTACTTCTGCTCTAACTATTATTTAATAATTAAAATAGCCTTGATTTTAATAATTATACATGAAATTCTACAGTTTTTTAATTCATTATCTATGAAAAAGATTAAATTTACCCCTATAGAGCAAAAAGCTAAGATTAATATGAGTGTACATCTTATATTATTCAGTATTCAACTCACCTTGGTCAAATCATTTTCATGTTTGGAAACAAGTTCGTCTAACCTTTGGTCACATATTTTATAATCGTTTTCCAATTTGGCTTTTTCTCTATCCCTTTGTTCATTAGTTTCACTTGCAGATAACGTTCGAATTACAGACATTAGAAGTCCACTCTGAAAAATTTAAAAGTAGGTGTATCCATATAACCTAAATTAAAAATTTGAATAATATATTAATTACCGTTTCTTTGGCAGGTTTGACCCCCCTAGGGGGCTTGATAGGGGGAGAAAGATCCATTTTGGAGTAATTCAACCCTTTAATAATTATCAAAAAACAATAACACCCCTTTTTAACACCATTACACTTCTTCTCTTCTGAAACCACGTATGTCAAATATCCTAATTATATTCTGCAAATAGTGTATTTAGTATATATTTCAGAATATTATAGAGAAAATTGTGAAATTCAATTAACAATTTAGATATATAATAATAAACTATCAATAAATAAAATTAGATTAAGCCAATATTTCAAAATTTATTATTATATGCTAACTTCTGTCACCACACTCACGACCAAATTTTCAAAATTGGAAGTAGAATATAGCCATACTTTGTTAAAAGAAATTGTCACTATAGTGGTTGCAAAATCAAAACATTAAAAAAAGGTTTTGGATTTAAGAATTTTATCTTTAATAATACAATGTAATAAGATGACGAGCTATATGATGGGTTCAAATAGTAATATTATTATCCAACAATTTCAATAATTGTACTGATTGTTACGTCATAAAAAATGTTTATAAATAAACTGGAGGAGCCACCAATACCTCAGTAAGTATTCAAAGAAAACAGGCGCGTAAATATATATCAGTAGAGGTATTCAATTGAAAATTATAAAATTTTATGACGCTTGTATTTTATTTTTAGTGTCCCAAAAATGTCTTACTTCAGCCTATTTTTAAAAACAGAATTGACTTGTATACCAAATATACTAAGTAAGTGCTTAGGAAATTATTACAATAATGCTTTATGCAATGGTGCAACTTGGGTATTTGCTTTTTGGTGGATGTTACATTTAGGTTTTAACAATTTTTTAAATGTAAGTTGAAATTCCTCTAATCACTTATGTACTTTAAAAAATCTGTAACATGCAATTTATTCATACGAGGCGTATCCATAAAATAAGGTTCCCAACGAATTTTCACAATGAAAGACATGTTTATTGGCATTGAATAATGCATATTCGGAAAACTCAGACTTCCCTTTATTTCTCATTATAATCAACATTTAGTTCAATGTGTTTTTGCAAGTGATTTACCATCTTCTTTATGCCTAAGTCGTTAAAGTCTGCCCCAGCGCCACAAAGACAGCTTTGTACTGGGGGTGAGAATCAAATGGAAGCTCTAGCATTCATGGTTAATAAAACAAGAATGCACGTTGTTGGCAGCTTGCTGGGGGGAACTGGAAGAAAGGAAGCAAAGGTATATGTCAGTCTTGCTAAATCTTAAGAACCTTAGTTTATGGTTAACCCTCGTATAATAATAATCATTTACCATTGATAAAAAATATTAATATATCACATAATAAGTAAAAGAAAAGGTTTGTGTTAGGTCAATACAACAATTGTTCAACAGTAACCATCTTGAGCTATTTTGAAACAAAATTACAAATACAAAATGGAGTAAACACATAACATAATAATACACACAAGTCGCATATGTCTTGTTATCTAACTTTTGTTTTCAAATTGTTTATTAAAAAATATCTATATATTTTATTTTAACCATTTCAGGCATTATTCAAAAGATTGAGATTCAAACAATATGAACGCGATAGATTAATAGAAATTTTGTGGTATTTAGGATTTTATAGTACTGCTGTTGTTTATTGTGGAGCAGCACTTTCTCAAAATGAAGTTGAACTATTCAACTTTAAAAATATGCGAGTTCCATCTAGTACAATACTCCCAACACAAGTGGTGCTTGGATATACATTAATTTTGACGTTTTATTTACATACAGCTTTTTGGGAAGGAATTACCAAAGCCCACATTGTCAATATGTTTGCTTATATGTTCCTGTTTTTCTTTATGCTGTCTTCATATATATTGAGGTAAATATCTTCAACTGTAGCTTTTTAAACAAAATGTCTGCTCTAAAATTTGCAGATTTTGCCTTACCTTGAATATTTTTCGTACAACAAAGAAAACTTCCCCCCACCAACCAATCAAAACTACCCCTGAAAAGTCCAAGGGTACTATAAGAGGAGGTATTTCTACCAGTTTTTCTGAAACTTGGCACAATGATAGTTTAAAGTCAGCTAATTTAAAGTCTCACTAGGACATCAATGGGGTAGCTAAGTTGCAGAAGTAACTTCACAAACATTCATCAGTCAATTAAGGCAAGATTAAATGGTCCCAACAACTTGAGATAAGGTTGAACATTCCTGGTCACTTGAGTCAAGGTTGAACAAGGTGTAGCAGTCCAGTCAATTGAGGCAAGATTAAATAGTCCCAGCAACCTAAGACAAGGCTGAACATTCCTGGCCACTTGAATCAAGGTGTAACTGTCCAGTCAATTGAGGCAAAATTAAATAGTTCCGACCACTTAAGGCAAGGTTGCAGAGATCCGGCTACTTGAGGCAAGGTGTAGAAGTCCAGTCAATTGAGGCAAGATTAAATAGTCCCGGTCACTTGATTGAAAGATTGGAAGGGCTTTGAGGTTTCACATCCATTGAGATTGCTTCAAACTATCATTGCGCCCAATTGCGGAAAAATTGGGTGAAACCCAATTTCCAACGGGGTCTTTTGTGTTTTTAATTTCAATACTTGATTATATGGACCTATCTTGAAAAAATTCTAAACTTCATTGATATTTTACCTAAAAGGAGATTTTTTTTATATAACATCGTTACCACAGTTATTTAACTGGTAATTTGGGGTACTAGTGTAGAGTGAGGTCTGAGAAAAGTTTGTAAATATTTTGAGTTAGTTTTCCTTGTGAATTGCTATTTACCACTGCTTCAAGAGAGTTTTCAAACAAACCTATATCCTTGTTTCCCAACCAATCAGAACTGCTATTTCGAATGTTTGCTCGAGATTTAGGATATACTTTTCAAGACCTTACTCACGGTAGAACCAAATGGTTAACATAAAAAAATAGCTCTCAATGTGCCTCTATATTTGAATGACTATTATTCAGTGTATATAGTTGTTTATTCAGCTTTATTTCTACAACATGACTATTATTTGATTGAATTTAAGATGTAATTGTATTTTTAGGGTTGTGGAAATATCATTTTCCCTTTCAGCCCTAATAAGTATCACGCAGATGGCTTTACAGATCACAAGAGGATTTTTCGTAGTATTGGATCAAAAATCATTTTATTACAGATTATTTATAGCAGCTTTATTTGTTGTGACGTTCGCTATACAGTAAGTTAAAATTTAAAATAAAATTATACCATAAATTAATCATGTAAAATATGTATACAGCCATTGTTATTAGCTAATATGTGTCTTTAGTAGGTGTTATAGGTCCACTCGAGGGCTAGTTTAGTTTCAAACACAGTTAGACAAGTAAATTGACCTACACTTCAATATCTATATGATAACAGTTATACATTTTAGTTAATACCTGCTTTACCACCATTTTTAGATTCCAAGGTCATGATTTGATCATTTTACTAATCATAATTAATTGTAACAGACTGGTAATGACTTATTCATCAATAAAACTCAAGGATTAACTTACTTGGTTAGGTTAGGTTAGGTAATTGATTAATTGTAATACACTGGTATTGACTTATTCATCAATAGAACTCAAGGATTAACTTGGTTTTAAATTTTCTAAAATTAATCGTATTGTCCTGCCTTTATAACCAATATTAAATATTAAAGCATTAAACAACTTTTATTCAAACCTTAAAATTATTTTTCTACTCATTAAATGCTTATATAAATGCTTTTATTGATTTTTTGCAATAAGGGATAGTTTCCACCCATAAGAGTAATAAGCACATATCGAAATAGGGTAGATTTTGAAGGGTAAGTCCAAATTTACATGCAAATCGATGCGGGCAGTCAGGACTATTATCCACTAGTTTGATTAGGACTGAAATTTTGGCTATTTTTGATTTTTGGCTCATTTTTTTTGCCTTTTTTTAAAATCTGTATTTTTCTGCCTCGTTTCATGTTTAAATGAAAGTTGTTCAATGTGAAATACACATTAATAAAATTCTTTTTTTCGGTTGCTGTTTTCTTTTTGAAATAATTTTTCTCGTACCACCATATTTATTTATATCTTTTTTTAGTGTAGCCATTTATTTAGTCGTGATACCTCTAACATTTATCGTACCGCTTGGAATCAAGATAATGTCAGATTATCCGAATATTCTACTGTACTTTCTATTTTTCAATATATTAGCTTGGTTAACAGCAGAAATATTTCAATCGGTGAGTATTTCATTTTAATATTTTTTTCTTGTTAAGACTCATAAATAATATTTAATATTTTATGAAGAGTGAAAATAATTAAAATTTTCATATTTCAAAGTTGCCATTTCTGGAATAAAAACACAATGTTTACTACCTCTACACCAACACTCACAGTTACACCATCTGGTCCTTCAAGCCTTCTATAAGTGATTCTATGTATGTATAGTTGAGGGTGTCATTTACATTGGAACTCAAAACACCTACTGTGCTTCATTTTTTTCTGTGGGAATGCTCAGTCTAATTGTCAAAGTCTTCAATTTTATTTTTAGAAAATTTTAATGTTTGGGAACCTCCTAAGAGCTATAACTGTTCCTATATAGCCTTATGCCACAGAAGGGTAAGGTCCTATAAATGGTTAATCAGTCTATATTATCCCATTTTCCTCCATTCCAGTGTACCCCGGAACCCATGGAGGGTTACTTTATTTTTTTGCATCTAGTTCAGGTATACTCAAAACAGTATGGATCTTATAGCATTAGAGCTAAAAGCCTTAATGGCTTTTTAGTTATCAGATATGTTGTTAATATCCGACTCGAAGAACCAGAAAGTGTAATATTTATAAAATCTTTAATCATTTCTCAAGTAGCTTAAAACTAGTGTATTTATATAAACTGGTTCAGGTAGTTTTTATATTCCAAAATTTGTTTTAAATATTGTTTTCTACTACCATACAATTTTTGGTCGGGAAATTTTGATGTTTAATAACCCCCTGAGAATAATAAATGTTCCTATACAGCCTTACCAGAAACACAATAAATTAAATGGGACACTGGTAATTTTTCTGATTATTTCCCCTATAGTTATGGTTTATTTTTTAGATAATTTTCAAATTTTCATACCATTGGTTGTACCATAGTAAAGAATCTCAAAGAAAAAATAGTATCGATAGCACTGAGGGTTACGAACAATTGAATAAGACCCGAGGTTGCTCTATTAGTCATATAGAATGTTCTTTGTTCCTTCCCCGAGATGACCTGGCCTATGAAATCCAGAGGGTGCGTAGGGAAATTGAAGAAAGAAAAAACAAGTAAGTTATATGTTAATATTTACCCCTTATAATATCAAATAAATCAAAAAATATATTTTTTTCAGATTGATAGCGCTACAAAAACCGAAAAATACATTTGTACAGACCCTTAAATGTGAGTATTATTTTCATAATAAATATTCTACTGAATATGTTTTTTCCAGACATGCTTACCATCAATAAAAAAATTAAACAGAGACGTCGTCGTTTATCCGAACAATCTGAAAGCTACGAAGATGACGAAGGAGGGAAATTACTTTCGAATAACGTTAAAATAACAGAAGATGCATCGGATTCAGACAGTGAAAATGATAAATTAGATATCGGTATCCAAAAAGTTGACAAAATTGGTTGCCCGAACGTTAAAGAATCTGATTTACAATTTGATAAATACAATGATACCGAAAAAGGTGATACAAATGATGCACGTGATTCAACTGGTGATTTATAATCATAATTAGTTAAAATTTTCTTCCTCTCCGCATGCCACATCATTGCATTTGACAAAAATGTAATTTCTCGTGGGTAAATGGTCTTGTTCTGACAGATATTCAGTTGTCATAAATTGTTTTTAGAACTAAAATAAACAAACATAATTGTGTCCTTTATTTTGCATTTCCACATTATACAAATTAGAATCATTTTTCGTCATCTTCTACTGAATCGAAAGCAACTTCTTCGTAATCCCTTTCCAAAGTTGCCAAATTTTCACGAGCCTCGCCGAATTCTCCTTCCTCCATACCTTCGCCTATATACCAATGTACGAAAGCCCGTTTGGAAAACATCAAATCGAATTTTTTATTCAGTTTTTTCCAAGCGGATTCTATGGCCGTTGTATTCGATAACATACAAACTGCTCTTTGGACTCCTGCTAAGTCGCCTCCTTCGACTACGGTCGGAGGTTGGTAATTTATACCTACTTTAAAACCAGTTGGACACCAATCGACAAATCTGACGTTACTTTTTGCTTTCATTAACGCTATGGAAGCGTTTACGTCTTTGGGCACCACATCGCCTCTGTAGAGTAAACAACACGCCATGTATTTACCTAAAAACGATTTAATAATCTTTTGAAAAATATTACATACCGGAGATTTTACAATTTGTTTATCCCCTCTAAAAGGTTCTCAAATATAGTCAAAACAATCTAAAACACTCCAGAATATTCGATAACTGATTAATCATAAAGGCCAAGTCAAAAGTAAAAGAAGAATAACCTAACCAAATGAATAAACACTCTAGTGTCCTGGAAATCCATGGGTATTAACTAAAAGTGGTAATTAATAAATAATAATAGGTGAAAAACAATTAAAAACACAATTAACCATCGATATTATAAAGAAAAAATGAACTGAAATAAATGACCAATAGACGCTATCTGGTAATGTGGAAGTATCGAGATGGGCTCAATACTACCAACGGTAAAATTTACCACGGAAGAAATCAAATAAAAGTATGAAAAAATATTTTGAGTGTACGTAATGAGGAGTAGAAACACAAATTGAACAATTAAAGACATGAAATAACACTATTAGTATGAATCAAAGGATTTGCTCGAATATCTGGTAAGCGGAAGGCTTTAGAAGTACTCAAAACCACCAACAGTTTGATGCAAATGAAATTTACCATAGTCAGAAAATCTCGAACACACTGTTTACCACTGCACCAACACTCACTAAAGTGCGTTTCGATAACAAAATGGTCGTCTTCAGAGACTGAAGGTAAACAGAAGACCTGAAGGGTGGAGGGTCTGAGATAGTTTGGAGTTGTTGAATAGGGAAAAAATTATTTATAAAATAAGTGGACATATTGAGTTAGGAAACATAGGAATTTGACTATTTCAGTCCAGGAAAATGTCTAATAGTTAACAGTCTGTGATGTTTTAGTACTGCTTTGATGGCGCCAGGAGGAAACTTGTGAAAAAATACATAACTCTTTTGGAAAATATTATAATGTCTTCTAAAACTTTTTTAGAGATCATTTTAGAAATCATTAAAAAGGAACCACATAAAAGTTTACAAATAAACTAGGAATTGACATATTGGGATAGAAAATAGAACTTGAACAATTACAGACCGGGAAAAGGTCTTCTGGTTGAGAATGTATAATGGTTTGGGGCTGCTATAATGTATTCAGGAAGAAATAAAGAAAACTATATCGTGTAAAAATGCCTTCCGTAACTTGTTTAATGAACAATGTATAAAAATGGAACCAAAGGCATAAAAAACCAAATAAAAGAACATAAACAACAATTGGAATGGACATATTGCATAGTAAATAAAGAAATTGGACAATTGAAGACCTTCTGGTTAAGGGTCTGATATAGTTTGAGGTTGTCGAAAAGCTTCATGGGAAACTTTATAAAATAATACAAAACTGTCTTGGAAAATAGTGTAATGTCTTCTGGAGCTTGTTTCACGATCAAAATAATATAAAAATGGACCCAAATGCAGAAGAAACCAAATAAAAATTTACAAAAAAACTAGGAATAGACGTATTGGGAGAGAAAACAGAACTACAGAGCAAGAAAAGGTCTTTTGGTTAATAGTCGGTGAAGCTTTGGGGTTGCTGTGATTTTTTCAGGAGAAAATTAAATAAAAAATTGAAAACCATCTTGGAAAATAATGTAAAAATACTTTCCGGAACTTGTTTAACGAACAAAATCATAAAAAAGATCGGAAGAAGGTCTTCTGGTGAAGGGTGTAAGATAGTTTGGGGGGAATGAAACCAAATGCATAAGAAATCGCACAAAAGTTTACAAACACACTAGGAGTGGACGTATTGAGGTAAGAAAGAATGGAATAGGACTTGTAAGAACGAGAACTTTTCTATTCACCGATACCATAAACTAACTCACCTTCTCTTGGATCGCACTTGACCATTTGATTTGTCGGTTCAAATAGTTCCGCCGTTATCTCCGCCACCGACATACCTTCGTGGAAAGCTTTCTCTGACGATACCACTGGAGCGTAGGAGGCTAACGGAAAATGTATCCTCGGATATGGTACTAAATTTGTCTGGAATTCGGTGAGGTCGACGTTTAGAGCTCCGTCGAAACGTAGAGACGCGGTAATAGAAGAAACTACTTGGCTAATCAATCGGTTAAGATTGATGTAATCGGGTCTTTCGATACCGAGTTTGCGCCTACAAATATCGTAGATCGCTTCATTATCTACCATAAAGGCGCAATCGGAATGACCGAGCGTCGAATGCGTGGTCAAAATGGAGTTATACGGTTCCACGACGGCTGTACATACCTATAATATTGAATAAAAAGAATACCGATAAAACAACTTCATAAAAGATTGAATAAACATCAAAAATATGGATTTTCTTTCTACTTTACCTGAGGAGCGGGATATACAACGAATTCTAATTTACTCTTTTTTCCGTATTCTCCGGAAAGTCGTTCCATTAATAGAGACGAAAATCCAGATCCGGTACCACCACCGAACGAATGAAAAACGAAAAATCCTTGAAGACCGTGACAATTTTCAGCCAATTTATTCAATCTCTCCATAACAATATTCAACATCTCTTTACCGAGACTGTAGTGACCTCTAGCATAATTATTGGCAGCGTCTTCTTTACCGGTTATTAATTGTTCGGGGTGATACAATTTCCGGTAGTGTCCAGTACGTACTTCATCTAGAATCGATAATTCATATAACCACGATGCAAGAAAATACCGAACACACTGTTTATACTACCACTAACCCAACAGTTTACCTTCAGTCTCGACAACTTTTTTATCAAACCGTGCGTCAGAAAGTATAATTGTGAGTGTTGGTATAGTGGTGGTGTAAGTTCAGTATGAATTTCACTAACGGTTCCAGAAATTCCAGCTTAGATGCAAGAAAATAGTAGAAGAAATATTTCTTACCGACGACAGTTGGTTCCAAATCTACCATCACTGCTCTAGGTACTAGCTTTCCATTTTCCACTTCGGAAAAGAAAGTTCCATAACAATTATCGGACACAATTTGATCGGTTTCTTTTATTGTTCCATCTGGTTGAATGCCGTGTTCCAAACAATATAGTTCCCATGTTGAATTACCTATTTGTACACCAGCTTGACCAATATGAACCGAAATACATTCCCTCTGAAATTATCGATTAATTTTGCATATTAAAATCACATTTAATATAGTTCATAGTAGCTTTGTGGGCGGGCAAAGGGCCGTCGTGACCCACTTGAAATTACCAAAGGCCGATGTCCTTTGAGAAACCGATCAGGCGCTTTTGGTTGAACATTTTGGTGTCACTGGACAAGCCATGAAGCTTGTCCAAATATTTAAGTTGCGCTCGTATGAGTGCTGAGCACTCACAGTTGACGTCGTCTACAGTTTCATCCTCCTCCATACAACAGCGGATCGTGCGTGATGTTCTTGGTGTGGAAATAGCGTTTTAGATTACCGTGTCCGGTTAAAAGTCCGGTCACGAATTTCGCACTATTGCAGCAATTGTTTAGTAAGAGAGGCAGAAGTTCCATCTGTGTGCCCAGACCGTTAAAAGACGCGATAGCATCACAGAATGAGTTCTGGGCCTATTGACGAGTTCGCGGATGCTAACCTAGCGAGTGGTGAGTCCGTTTCGTCGTTACCCGAGTGACTGGGCACTCAAACGAGCTTAATATTGCAGCTATCACTCACCACTTCTTGTAGGACTCCAGCCTAGAGCTTACTAGAGCTCTAATATCTGTACTTTACTTTGGGGTGTCTTCCGCAGAAGCCTCAATTCGTCTGTTTGGTTAAATATTTAGTAAAGCGAGCTTAACAAATTTTCAAGTATTAGGGAATATTTGTCAATATTCTCATGATTAACCCTTGATATATCCACGGGGGGTTGTATTCCGAAATATATATTAGTAGTTATGACGTCATGAATGAAACCCCATATTGGCTTGAGGATCATAGATAAACATTATATACGGAGGGACTATTTCGCTAAGTAAAATTCTAAAATGAATTTTTCGTCATTTTCAAAACAAAAAAGCAGAAATTGATTAAAAAAAGACATGATTTCTGCTTTAATTCTTTTGATAAAGAAATTATTTCAAATGTCTGATTGCATTAAATTAGTTCAAATATCTGATTGCATTGAATTAGTTCAAATGTCTCATTACATTTATAATAACTTTGTAAGATGATACTTACAGGAAATTATAAATAATAATAAAAAATTCAAATGAATACATTCCTGTGATTGTGATTTAAATGGAGAAAATACATTTAACAAAATATAACAAATTAAGTGCAATTTTGGGATTTTTATTTTGGAAATTTCAGGCGGCCTTTTAAATCAGATTACGAGCTAGAAATTCTTAATTGTGAAAAAAAATGTTTAAATATATTTTTTTGCATCCTATTGAAAATAATGATTCAAAATAAAAATTTTCTTACCATTGTGTTACTAGAATTTAGTTTTTGATATAAATGTGATTTTCACTAAAATTTAAAATTTTGGCCAAGACTACGAATTTTGAAAATGATTTTCTTCACGTCACATATGACGTTACTTTGTCGCCGCAGTTACGAATTTTCAGACTACCAGATTTTAATAAAAAAAATATACAATTAGTTTAATCTTAATTAACTAGTAAGTTATCAGTCAATATTTACTAAAAAACCCAAATTTTCCCTTACGCTGTAGAAGAAAAATGCAAAAAGTGGTCATAAAAAAATGAATTTTACAATTGGTGAAGGAGTACCAAAAAAATCGATATCTGGATGGTCAAATACATAACATAAACGACAAGAATCTAGAATTACGACAGGAAATTTGTGATACATACTCATGTAAACGCAGCGTCATTGAAGTCTTGATCATTTTGAGAAAATTATACATAATATAAATTTGTATAGGCTCAATATTGGTATGGACGTTTTATATTCAGAATTAACAAATTTTAAATTAATTTATGAAAAAATATCAGAAGACAGACTTACTTCAAATGAGTACTGGCCAAAAGTGGAGCCATTTCTTAGTACACTTCAGAAGAATTTAAAAATATAACTAAAATTGTTTCATATCTACTTTCTGTTCCCACCACCTCAATATTTACTACAAGTTTTTTCGGTAATTAATGCTAATTGGCGGGAGGATAGAAAAGAGCATCTATTAATTTTTATAAAAAATGAGCTCCTCATTTATTTTAATTTAGGTTATAATTGTGGTGAGGCGTATGAAGTTTTAAAAAAATATTGTTAATTAGGTAGTTATGCAAGCTTTAAAAAATATGTATTTAAAACAATAAATGCATAAAATACTGTTCTTTTTTCTAAAATACTGTTTAATATTATTCATAGATCTGAATATACTTTATATCTTGTAACAAAAGTTGGTAACCCTAGATGTACATTTACTACAAGTCTCTACTAATTTTGACAATTTTTATGTGTACATCAGCCTAGAGACATGTAATTTTCACGTTCCCTTAAATTCTCTTCAAAAGTGTACAATGGTCTAGAGGAATTGGATAATTTTTTTGTTTCCATTACTTTGGTAAATTTCCTTCTAGTTTACTGTGAAATTTCTCAAAAAGATGATCAAATAATGTCATTTTGAGAGGGTCCTTACGAAAAAATTTAAGATGAGGATAAATTATGTTTGCAAAACAGTTTATGTACACCATATAAAATAAAAAGAAACTTATGCTCCATACTAAAAGAAGAGTAATTGTTTTTCATTTCTTGTGGATATTTAAATAAATAAAACTGTATTTAACAAATTATTTATTTACTTAAGCTACTTTTATTGGATATATAGAAAGTTGTTTGATATATGCATCTAATTTCATCTTGAATAGTTCAGATTCGATTGGTTGCCCTAGTTTACAAAGTGGATTCTTCACTACATACTCCACATAAATCTAAAATAACAAAATATAAATGTGTTAATAAAACTACGTAAACGTATTAAACTTACTTGACTATATAATTGTTGAAGAATTTCTCTAACTCCAAGACTATGTGGGTCAGTGTTTAGAACAAATTTCAGTCCGGATGGTGTTTCAAAGAAATTGAGAGTGTATTTAGATGTTCGATAAAATAAAAATCCTTCTTTAGGATCAATTGGTGATATTTTGTTAACGAATGATTTTATCGAAAAAAGCATACCATACATAAGTTTAGCTTCCTAAAAATATAAATAGGGAAGAGATCATCTCAAATAAAAATGATAGATTACCTCTTCTCTAGTCATTCCTGATTGTTTAAATCTATTCCATTCTTGATAGTATAATAGAATTCCTGATTTATCAAATATATAAATGTTATAAATAGTCATTTCATATAATATTTAATTCAATTTTATTTATTTCTTCTTCTTTTTTATTCTCTTTATATGGGAAATACAGTGAATAATTTACTTAAAAATATGTATGTTACTAGAAAATTTTAATTCTTGTCAACCTATTCAACTGATCATTCAAGTAAAATACTAAAAACCAATTTAGTTAAAGATATATTACCTTTATCATCTAGTATCTAGAACTTTATTGTATAATTTAATCATATTAAAAAATATGGTGGATGATAACTCATTAAATCGGGAAATAATCGAAGATGAAATTTGACAGATAAATTCTAACCTGACTATTTTGTTTTAATTTTTAAGAAAATGGCCCATTTTTTAAAACGCGTTTGTTCACAAGTATATCGATGTTCTCAGTTAAATATTTCAAATGTTCTTTATAAGAATACTCCATTTTTATCATTGGTATCTTCGACGCAACATTATTCCAATACAACAACTCCTTTTGAAATAGTCAACAGTGCTGTAGAAGAAAATAATAATAAAAAAATTATCGATAAAGTGAATAGTCTTGTAACCAATAAGGCTCACGGAAGACTCTTTGCAGTCGTTCACGTTGCAGGTAAACAATTCAAAGTCACCGACGGCGATGTTATTGTTATTGAAGGATATTGGCCGCCCGATGTAGGAGACAAAATTACTTTAGATAAAGTACTTCTAGCTGGGTCAGCCGATTTTACCTTAATCGGTACTCCGATTATAGAACAAGGTCTAGTTCGAGTGGAAGCCACAGTTATAGAAAAAACTTTGTCGCACACAAAAACACATTTTAGGAAGAAAAGGAGGAAGCAATATATGCGAATACATTTCTATAGAATTCCACAGACGTATTTGAGAATAAAAGAAATTAGTATTCAAGATGAAATTAATAATCCAAAAGATGTGAGAGGATTAGAAACTGCAATATTTTAATTATTATAATTTCTTCAATTAAAGTTTGTTATTTATATATCAAGTTTTTTTCTAATATACCTATCAGTGACTAAGACGTCTTTATGAAATATTTTTATTTCCTAAAATCTCAATTACATCATTTTGGTACAATTTTAACTACATGCCAGAGAACAAAACAGTCAGACTTTTTAGCACCACATTTAGCACTGCACCCCTTTTTGCAGTCACAAAAAGTTGATTCACTTCATATTTGAAGTGTAAATTACTCTAAAGGTGTATATACGTGGCGTACTCATGCAATTATGACGATTACACCTGATTACACCTTTTTGAATCGTTATATCTCAGAAAAGGTGGCTCATAGGAAAAAAATATTGATACGTTTTTTGTAGATAATTTTATGATTTACAATTTTTATCCAAGGTATTTTTATAATAAAACTTACCTATTTTTTTACTTTTGTTCTTGAATAAAATTTTTTCCATACATGGGAATGATGGGGAATTTTCAAATTTTATTATAAACAATTTTACTCATTCTCAGTTTGGTGGGAATTTATATTCTTATTTATTTAGAACATTTTTTTTTCTAAAAATAGCTAAACTTAATTAAGGGCTATATTACATGTGCCCTTCCTTTCAATTAATTCATGCCCTGGCTTCAGTTTAGGTCTTCATTTTCTATCCAGTATGCTTCCAGATTCAAGCCCTACAGTGCCTAATATTTTAGAATCAAGTTATCTGGATTGAGTTAGAATTTCTAGAGCATTTGGTGTATTTATGCTGGACACATTGTTCAACACCACTACAACCATGGCTTTGAAAATACATTCAAAAAGGTCCTTTGTAAGTTTATATAGGAGGAAGGTTTGTTGAAGTTAGCTCTGATATAGGAGTTGCTCCTCTGCAGGGCTGTAGTTTTGGTGATTACATTGTGCTGTTCTGGCTGAAAGGACAAAAAGCAGATGACCAATGATCAGAAGAAGACAAATAGAGAGCTCTAGTTTAAGTAAAAACGATTCGTCTCAGTTTGGAGTTATACTTTGTGTTTTTTTGTTTATTTTTAATTTAAATGGGGGCAGGCGGTTGCATTATTTCTATCGTCGGCCATTTGGCTGGTGAACTGGTTCACCAGGTTATAAGGAATCACGACACTGAAAATAGACTTTGTATTTAGTTTCTTCTTCCCCTCAAAGAATTTCTGTTACTTTTGCTAAACCTAATCTCATCAGATTCTCAGATGGTAGTTCACTATAATCAAGTGAATGCATCTTGGTTAGATCCTAATGCATTTTATACCTGGATGTATTACAGTTCCAAAGGGATTTTTCGGAGTGACCTTTTAAGTTTCTGACTATCGTTTATTGGTGTTTTTCTTCAATTATTTAGTATTATTTTTTGTCTACCACCATCCTTATTTTTCATTCCAGTATGACTGATTTTTTATTTTTTTGCACGATTTCCTTCACCAGAGATATTAAAATCTTAAACAAACATGATTAAACTGTAATATATATATATTTTTTTAAAAAGAAGCTATAAAGCTGCATATTATTGTGCAAAAAGTTTAAATACATATTTAATAAAAAAAACTACATAGACAACACAAAATGAAAAATAAACTTATATAAATAAATTAGAAATTATTATTTATCTATAATTTTATAGCTTAATGAAGTAATAAACTTGAGTGGAAAATAAGTTAGGAAGTTATATAATCACAATAACCTTGAGTTCAAGAACTAAAATGTTTTTCTGTGTATAGCTCTTTGTCCTTCCTCGTCAAATTCTCGTTTTGAGACCCACATCTTCTTGAAGGTATCTAGTGATGCTAAAATGGAACCTCCTATCCAAGTAGAGTACAACCTTTCTTGAGGAGCAGATATCTGAAATATAGTTCTTTCATTTTTGTTAAATGTATTGAAAATAATCTAACTCACCTTGATTTGTGTTTCTTTTGGAGACATCTTTTTTATTTCTGAAAGCAGTCTATCACCAAATCCTTTGAATAATGTCGAACCACCTGATAAAACTATATTTTTAAACAACACTTTTCTCAAATCCAAATCAGACTTTTTAATAGAAAAGAGTAAAACTTCATGTATTCCTTCGCATTCTTCACCAATCATATCAGGTTTGAATAGAATTTCAGGTGCTCTGAATCTAGCTGGACCTACTTTTATAACAGAACCATCCGGAAGGGTATAATTGATTTGTTCGGTTTCAACAGATTCCTCTTTTATTGGATTGTTCGATAAGTAACAAGCTTTTTCTTTTAATGTTCTAACTGATTCAAATTCTGCTGTTGTACGGAATATAATACCTTCTTTACGCAAAAGCAACCTAGGAAAATAAAAACAATCAGTTTTTTTATTATATGAGAGTTCACTGTTTGTAATACCTTAAGTATCTAGATACATCCCTTCCTGCAATATCTGATCTCATAATACTATGAGGAAGTGCAAATCCTTCATATATAGGCACAGAATGAGTTACTCCATCCCCTGAATCTAGTACTACACCAGTAGTTCTACCAGTAGAATATCTAGAAAACATTTTGTACTACATTTTATATAAATTTTCACAATAGTAAAAAAGTTTTAAAAAAGGGGTTCTTATTGTATACTTTCCAAAAAAATTAGGACATGTCTTTTTATATTCCAATTTTCTAATGGAGAAAAAATATAACAAGAGTTTGATATAAAATCTAAAAAGCAAGTCTTTCTTCCTCTGGCATTTCAGAAAATTCTTGAGCATTTTTAATTACAATCAACTTAAAAATTTTTCAAAGGAACTGAATGGTATGACTCATGGTTCTAATATAAATATTGAGACCCTTCCATTCAATGCCTCAAATCTCATTTCTTCCATTGTACTCAAAAGCATAACATCTTTCAATAACTTAGATACAGATAGCTCATGAGAATTATGAGGCAGATTCAAGACAGTCCCTACATCCCAAATCCACAAGATTGAGGTCAGGGCTGCTAGCTGACCATAAATTTCAAACTCTTACAATTGGCCAAGCTCGTCAATTTTTCTAGGCAATCCCAAAACTAGTTTGGATTTTGTGATAATAGAACTTGAAGTTCTAATGGCTGCTTGGCTATTGGACAGGATGATGATCTCCTTTTTGCAAGAGTTCTTGAGATTTTTGATATAAATTAGTCATTAGTTTTGCACAGCAGCAAAAAGTATAGGTAGGTTCTTGAAAAAAACTTTATTCCATGTAGAAATGTCGAACAGTGATGAAATTGAGCCATTTAAGGAAATTCAATTGTTTTATGCAAAATTTAAGTCAATTAACAAATAATGTTAATTTTGATGGGGTAGTTTATTTTTCAACAACACCCTGAAACAATTAATCATCTTTAAAAGGTTTTTCTTAATTCAACTTTCAGGAAAAAATGTAAGCAGTGTTCAGCTTCTACTGATTTTTCAAAGTATAAATTAAAATATCAAAAATAATTCCTGCTGGTTTTTCAAATGATATTCATTCTGTCAAATTATTATACTATATTCAGGTATTATTACTCACAAACTAAGTACTGCTTGCATGGAAATAAACAGAGCAGGTACATTAAAAGTTTCAAACATAATTTCAGCTGCCTTTTCTCTATTTGGCCTAGGATTTAAAGGAGCTTCTGTGAGTAATACGGGGTGTTCTTCAGAAAAGGTAGAGAGTTGGTCTTTACTGTAAATATAACTCCAAATTTTTTCCATATCATTCCAATCTGTAACTATACCATGTTCCATAGGGTACTTAATCGATAGCAATCCTCTGTGTTCTTCAGCTTTAGGTCCAATAAACAAGTCTCCTTCTAAAGCTCCTGCCATTACTCTTGTATGTTTAGGTCTTCCCACACTGGAAATTTGCATATTAATACCTGGTGTTTGAAATATAAGGCACTTACTAGTTGGGAAATCTGCATTTTGGGATTTGTCCGCCGGCGAATCCCGCTTTAATAACACCAGTTCCCTAAAATAATGATTTTGAAATAATAATATAAAACTGTGGTTCTATTAGCCTCACATTATCTATCACAACAGGTTGGTTAACGATTACATCGTATGCCTCCATATTAGTCTATATATACTGGAATAATATGAGTATATTCGTTTAAGGTATTTATTAATTTATTAGCCGTAATACAGGGATTTTCACCTTCTCATTACAAAAATTAATGACGATAAAACCTATAAGCCGTGAATGATATCATGCTAAATGTCATTAATGTCAACTTAGTTAACCTACCGTTATCTTCTTTTTTATATATATTCTGCCTGGTTATGCAGCCTCCAATAAAAAAAGTTTTAAAATCAATTCCTGAATTTTAAATTCGAACAATAATCAATAGAATATAAGATAATCTGTAGCTCATTAATTATAATACATGTTACGACTAAAATTTTTTATTGATAGTTTCAGTTTCAAATACTAGATGGTACCACTATTACAATAGACAGATGTAGAATTTTTTAGCATATATCATTATTTTTTACATTTATTTGAATTAAAATTTAATTTGATTACATTATATTTGGTACAGTATACAAAATACAATTATAATTCAACTATTATAATCTGTGTGTTTCCCTTCATGGAATTAAAAGCTTTCAAGTTTGATAAATAGATGGCGCAAAACAAAATTGTGTATACAATATCACACAAATAATGATCTGATATCAATTTTAAATTATATATAAATATGAATGAGAAAAATGTTGTTTTTCAATTTCGATTGTATTTTTTCTTCTCCTTTGACTGTAAATGTTAAAAATTGTTGTTTTAATAGTATTAATGATATTTTAAAGTCAACTCGTAAATATGTGATATAACACGTTTACCAGTCAAAACGTGTTGAAAATAATATTTTTCGATAGCTCCTAATGATTGTACGAATAATATAATATTGAAATAAAAATTTGCTTTAATTTCGAAAAGTTTATTAAACGTGTTTACAAAAAAAGAATTGGTTGAGAACGCAATAAAAATTTGACATAACGAAACATTAAGTATATCAAATAAATGTTTGCAAATTAAGCTTAGGGAGACAACTACTTAAAGATAAGAATGAGTAGAAGTAAAAAACTTATTATTAAGTAATTTACATTTTTATACTTCTAATGAGTATTAACATTAGGATGTTAAGAGTGGGGTTGATATGAATTTTAATTTTCATTTGAAATTCATTTCTGTTACAAAGTAAAGTTTACGGATACAATAGATTATTGAATATTAATATTTATAATTATCAGATTGAACCAACTGGTTCGCCGATCAACTACTTAATAAAAAAGGTATTGATTGAAATTGTTTTATCTGTGAATCTACCATCATTTTAAGGTAAGTGCCTAATTTTTTTAACAGAAAATATGTTCAATAAAGTATTTTGAAGAATAAACAGTGTCTACTACTCCGACTACATGTAAAAATAGCACGTTATATCAATGGCATCATAAAAACAATTTTTTAAATCCACGACGTTCACTATTATCAAATCAACACAATATCTTCGTGTTTGATTTTGATTTAAATTAGTGTTCCTTCCAAATTTATTTTTTATATATTATCTTATATAACATAACCTTATTTTCCTTATTACATTATGCTTATGACATAAAGTCAATAGCTAAAAAGTCGTAGATAAAAAGTTGATGATATTTATCGAAATCTTTGCTTCCCTATAGCATGAAAAAAATATTTAAATAATGAACTATGAAGTAACAGTAAGCCATCATAAAATTATAACTTTGATTTTAATTTATTTCGGTATGACGTTAAGTTTAAGGTCAATTGTATGGAGTAAACATACTCATACTTTTTATAATATTAATCCGATGTACTGTTGGGTTCGTAATGGAATAATGCATGTCAAAGTTTATCATTAAAAAAAAAGTGAACAATTCTTTTTTGTACGTCCCATTGTTTGTTGTAATCTCAACTAAAATAAATATTGATTTTGATTTATTCAACTTTTTCAAACAAGCTTTAAATCTTCCTAAAATAAATTAGATAATTGTTGTATAAAAAATATTTTAGACGATTTATTCGATTTTTGTTGTGAAAAATGGATAGTTGAATATCGTTAATTGATCACATTTAAGTATAAAAATGGGAAAAAATTCGATAAACATTTCAAAACAAACTGAAAAGAAGCACATTGAACATAGTTGCGAAGAAGGATGTGTTTGGCCGCAAATTTTAGCTATTCTAGTGGGTGAGTTTATTTCTTATTATTATATATATTACCACCTGACTGAGATTTTGTCCTTCGTTGAAGGATAAACAACCGTTAAGTCCGCTTAACGACGTGGATTATCAAAAGCATGCGCGTATGAAGCTCAGTATGCAATTCCAGCTTTATCGGTTTGGTAGCATTTTTATTCAATTTTCTAATTAAACGAAAAACATTTCCAGTGAGAAACGTTTAATAAGGATTCTTAAATATATTCGCATTTCTAGTATATGATTGTAACGGTCCTAATTGCTTTGTTTTTAGATAATTCTCTATAGAAAAATATTAAAAAAACCGCTTTTAATAGTAAAGTATTTTTGTGATAAATTTAGATTAGAAAATACGGCGATGATAACCTTTGATTGTTTTTAAAAACCACGAATTGTTTTCTTTTGTATTGAAATAAAATATTAAGTGTACATGGGTATTTTTATTTGTTTATTAATAATAAATTTAACAAAACAATGTGAATAAAAAACGCACTTTTATCTGAAATTGATAACTTTCAGTTTCCGGCACTGTTTTTTTAAAAATAATATTTATTTTTATCTTAAAAACAATTATCAATAATCATTAATAAGAAAAAAAAACCGGCTTACAAGATGGAAACTTACTTTACTTAATTAAACGTAATAATCAGAAACTTCGTTTCTCAAAGTTTTCCTTCTACGAGAAAAATCAGAAACTGGAAATATACTCGCAGACAAATAATAAGCAATTTATTGAAATTTCTGGAACCGTTGGCGATATTCATACCGGATTCACTACACCAACACTCACAATTACACTGTCTGACATGCGTTTCGATAACCAAGTTTTCGTCTTCAGAGACTGAAGGTAAATTTGATTACAATTAACTCGAATTACCTGTTTTATACCACCAATAAAAGATATTCACAGTTAACAAAAATATATAAGGAGCAAAACTATTTCCAGTACAATAATGAATTTTTTGAACAAGTCGAACGAACAGCAATGGGCAATTGCCTGTCACCGTTTGGGGCTGAGCTGTTTCTGAGTCATTTTGAAAAGCAAATCAGTCAATTTATTTTGGAACTCAACTCAAAATATCCGTGCAGGTACATTGATTGACATAGATTTGAGACATCTCTATTTTTTCCAAAATGAAAAACAAGAAAAAATTGCTCTTTCAATCCCGTTTATACAAAGGGATTGGGAGGAGTATTTAACAGAGTGGACTGGTTTATAAATCCAACGGTACATTAAAACAATTGTTGGGTAATCCTAAGGATAAAATATCAAATTTGGAAAAGAGTGGAGAACGGGAAGTATATTGGACAGACTAAAAGATCCAGTAATGTCCGGTTTAAAGAGCATTTAGCTCATTTGAAATATGGAAAAACCGAAAAATCGAATATTGCCGATCGCGCTGCCAGTTATAATTGAAATTGCTCAATCTAAGAACATATTAAATAGGGACAAGAGGCCGTTCCCTTATTGCTCACTCTATAATTTAGTAGTCAAGGAATAAATGTAAAGATTCCCGCCAAGGAAGTTTTCCCACTGGAATTAACTTTGGCGGGAGAAGGTTTATTGGTGGGAAAATTTAACATAAAATAGGTAAGTCAATCAGCTGTAAACCTCTGTAACCTATCAATTATGCTGCTTATTAGACTTGATAGTAGACAGCCATTTAAGGAGAATAAGTAATAAAAGCCATAGAAAAATGAAGATACCAGGCAGCTGATCGCATTAACCTACTGGTCTACCAGAGTAGAAAGGATCATATCATATGACAACGACCCGATTAATTCCATCATCATGAACAATGATGTGATCCGGGTTAGTTTCCAAACATTCAGATCCTGATCCATAGTTTAAACAGAGCCTGTTCGCATTAGACCAAGATTTAATAGTGGTGTGAACAGCAAATAAAGTGAATTTACCATTAATTCGTAAGTCTGTGACAACATTAATGAATACCAAAAAAAAAAAAAAAGAATTTGGCCTTGAGATACCTCACTACCAACTGGTGAATTACTCGAAATTTTACAATTAGCGCTTACCAGGTGTTTTCTACATTCAAGGTAAGATACAAACCATTTGAAGGAACATCTCGGATACCATAATAATCTAGTTTATTAATCATAATTTCATGATCAAGATGCGTTATTTTGATGTAGAACACTTTTTTTTTAAATGCGATCAATTTTTTGTAGTTTCTTTGTTTAAATTGGCGAGAAATGATTGGTGGAACCTAGTCGATTAACACAGTCTTTTACGACTATTCCAAAAAACGGTGGACACCACTTTTCCCGATGAAACGATCTTCGTATTTTTCGGAGACAGTTCGCCCTTTAAAATAATGTCTTGACTATTTTTTTGATGGTGGATCCAAGTTTCATAAAAAAATCGACTCATTTTGCTCCAACCGTGTCAGTAAGTTCTGGGAAATGTTTGTTCGATTGCTTGTTTGTTCGCGAGGGAGGTTATTACAATTTTTGGTGGACTCAAACGCTTTTCGTTAGATACAACCACATATGAATTACAAAAAACTGATGCCGCTTGAAATTTATTGTCAAGTGAGCTATATATTTCATTAATAACAGAAAACATCATCAAGTACCTGTATTTAAAAGGGTTAAGAAGTAAGGAATTCTACGAAGATATATTTGATAACCTTGGTGATGAATGTCCTTCGTATGCGACCGTGAAAAATTGGACTGCAAGCTTCAGAAGAAGTATTTTTCATTGAAGATGATGACCGATCGGGATCAGTGCCTGAAAATATCGATGCAGTTCATGACGGATAACTGAAGCACTGAATATTTCATACGAACGCGTTCATCATATAGTCATAGTCAATTTGGACATGAGAAAAATTGCTACGAACTGGATCCCCAATTGTTTGAATGTTGACCAAATGCGTGCAAGGGTAGAAGCATCGCGTTCGATCTGTGCTTGATTTGAAATAGATGTAGACTTCTTAAACCGAATTGTTACTATGGATGAGACTTGGGTACATTTCTACGATCCAGAAACAAAGCAACAATCGATGGAATGGCGACACTCTGGTTCTCCAAGACCTAAGAAGTTTCGTGTACAAAAATCTGCTGGAAAAGTTCTTGCTTCAGTTTTTTGGGATTGCCATGGAGTAATCATGATTAATTTTTTGGATAAGGGTAGAACAATAACTGGAGATTACTATTCGACATTACTGATCACTCTACGGGAAAAAAATAAAGAGAAAAGACGTGGAAAGCTATCCAAAGGTGTTTCGGACAACGCCCCTGCACACAAATCTCATTATTCACCAGATTTGGCTCCGTCCGACTATCATACCTTTTCTTAACTAGGTCTAGAGACGATGCAGAGAATATTTTGACATTGAAATTTTGTTTGGTTCAAAAGTAGGCTAATAATTTTTCTATATATCCTCGTATTAGGTAGGTAGTTAAATTATTGAGCTTACAAGATTTCATGTTTAGAAAGAGAAGGTAATTGACGGTTTTTCGCTAGTCTTTCATTTATCTTTCGAAAAGATTGGTAATAATGTAATAAGACGAATAATGATAATGAAAGAAATAGAGCATGTGATACATTTTATAAAATAATAATACTTATTAATAATTACTATGTATATTTATTTATCATCCCTGGATCCGCCCCTGATGGTCATAGCTCACTTGATGAATTACACAAACTGTGTGAGTTATGACCTACATTACCATTCATTAATTAGTATACTATTATTGGACGTAAATTCCTCACAGTGATTATTACATTTTTTAGGTTCGTTACCAAGTATGATGGATGGAGTTTTGTTCGTTTGGACATCACCTTTCATCGTGAAATTAGTCGAAGATAAAGTGAATTATGACATTACCGAAAATGAAGCTTCAAAATTAACTACGATCCAACCAGCAGTTATGGTTGTTTCCTGTCTATTTTTATTCAACATATCAGATAAATTGGGAAGAAAGAAAACTTTACTGTTGATGAGCATACCTCAAATAATAAGTTTACTGCTCGCTGCTTTCGCTAAAAACATTTACGTATTTTATGTTTCGAGAGGTTTTGCCGGCATCGCAAGTTCCCTTATGTGGTGTTCGCTGCCAATGTACATAGGAGAAGTTGCTTCTCCGAAAGTTAGAGGCGTATGGGGAACCACTCTAACTTCTTCGGTATTCGTAGGGCAATTTTTTGTGAATGTAATCGGTAGTTATTTCGATGCTGCCACAACATCTTATATTTTCCTCCCAGTACCAATTTTATTTTTTATATTCTTCACGTTTATGCCGGAATCACCGTATTTTCATTTGATGAAACAAAACGAAGAAGCCGCTAGAAGATCGTTGATGTTTTTAACGAGAAAAAAGAATGTAGATGATGATCTGATTAAATTGAAAAACGATGTGAATCGTCAAATGTCTGAATCGGGTAACTGGAAAGATTTGATTAATATACGAAGTAATAGAAAAGCTGTTTTGATTGCATTCTTTTTAAGATTCTCTCAACAGTTTTGCGGAACTTCAGTTTTGTCCCAATACACGCAATTTATACTTGAAAAAGCGGGAGGTAAATTAAATCCGCAAGTTTCCTCTATACTCTACAGCGGGTCCGGTCTTATTTTTAATTTTTTCGCAGTAGCTTTCATAGTAGATCGATTCAAACGTAAAATTCTTTACGCTTCATCTTTATGTTGTTGTAGTTTGATATTATTCGTCTTCGGAACATATTTTTACGTAGATAAATACTTACCTGAGCTTGATTTAAATTCGATTAGTTGGTTACCGCTTACCGCTGTTGTTTCTTTCCGATTTACTTTTTCATATGGCGGTGCAGTCATACCGACCTTGATGCTGGGCGAATTATTTTCTACTAGTATTAAAGCTAAAGCCATGATGGTGTCATTATTTGTTTTTGGTATCAATTTATTCGCAGTTAATATGATATTTCATTTATTGACTTCTAGTGTTGGAACGTACGCTCCGTTTTTCTTTTTCGCTTCAATTACATTCGTTATGTCTATACTCGCACTTTATTTAGTACCGGAAACTAAAGGTAAAACTTTGGAAGAAATTCAAAAGTCATTTAAGCAAAAAACTGAAGGCTGATAAAACGCAATGAAGTTGATTGTATCAATAAATGAACGCAAACAAAAATTCATTGGAATTTTGAGATATTTGATCATCTTGGTTTCTTGAATACATATTTCACATAATTACTATAGTTTTTAATTTTACAAAATAGTCAACACATTCCATACTCTACTTCATTCGACGTTTTTTTTGTTAAAAATAGTCTTCGATGTCCTTTCTGTCGCTTTAACTTCTTCCATATTTAAAAATCTTTTCGTCTCAATAGAAAAATAAGAATAATCACAAGGAACAAAGTCGGAAGAGTTTATTACTTTTATTTTTGTTTTAGATGTAACGTATGTCAAGATAGTTTTGGCACAAAATATCAATAAATCAATTAATCTTTTCTTATTTGCCATAATTAACGATTTAGCGACTTATTTGTGTCTTTATTTAGATAAGATAATTGTATGTTTGTTTCTTAGTTTTTTACAAGGTTTTGTCTAAAAATTTGAACAATTTTTTGTCAATAAAGCATTTTTCTATATTTCTCTCTCTAAAAAAGTTAATAACTTAAGCTAAATGGAAGGGGCTGTGTTCCTCAAGATCATTTTCTACGAACATCTATTTCGCGTATTTTTCTAAAAACTCTACTACCTCATTCATACATTTTGCCTAATAAAAGTGCCCAAAAATCGTTAATTTGACGAGCCCAAGTTAAATTGGAAAGGCTCTCTTGTTTTGGCAGGATGCTTAAGTTCGACCAAAACGTTATATAGTCTCCAACGTGATGATGACGAATAAGATCGTTTAATTTAGTGAGACAGTTGTAAATCTGTCTGTCTGGAGATCCCTCTTGACAAAATCGCGCACCAGATCAGAATTTTGTCAGCGAATTTTGCTTTTTCTTTATGTTTTTCATTATCTTCTATATTGTTAGTTTGAAAAACATCGCTTCCTTTCATTTCCGAATTGGTAATTGTGAAGTATTTTTTATCCCCCTTAGTTGAAAACAACATCTTAATATTCGTGCTAATTGATTTGACCATTTCTTGCTAATTCTCGAGATATGATACTCCTTGAATTTATATTTACGCGGTAATTTCTTTAGGGAATCCCAGACTCTGTCTTTTGATCTTCTCATCAGACTTTCTTGGTTAAAAATTCTTGTTTTTCCATTTTTTGGGAGATTTAGACATGGTATTCCATCTTCACATTCAGTTGTATGTATGTATAGATTTGGGGTCTTGTATACACTGCGATCCAAAGGATCTATTGCGTCCCCCTTTCTTGCTGCGATACTGAAGAACCCAGTGTTTACACCTGATCTGTTAATCCCACTTTTTTTAAAATGTCTAGAATGTGGGATGGCTTTAATTGCCAGAGATCTTCGTCTTCTATGTCGAGCGCTCCCAGGTGGAGAGCCCTGGAGCTCCTCAGTGTTTAACACTTCGAAAGAATGTGGAAAGAGGTTTCGTCCTCTGTGCAACAAAATCTACAGGGGTTTGTTAAGGCGAACTCCTAGTATTCGTAGATTGTTCTTATTTAGGTTGACAAATTTATCTGAATATATTTTCCTAGAACAGTCTTTGTCCATTTCATCCGCTGTAGGTTGTCTCAATAATTGGTTTTGCTCCTATCTACCTTCATTGTCTATTTCATCCGCTGTAGGTTGTCCCAATAATTGGTTTTGCTCTTAACTAGCGTCTTTGTCCATTTCATCCGCTGTAGGTTGTCCCAATAATTGGTTTTGCTCTTAACTAGCGTCTTTGTCCATTTCATCCGCTGTAGGTTGTCCCAATGATTGGTTTTGCTCCTATCTACCTTCTTTGTCTATTTCATCCGCTGTAGGTTGTCCCAATGATTGGTTTTGCTCCTATCTACCTTCTTTGTCTATTTCATCCGCTGTAGGTTGTCCCAATAATTGGTTTTGCTCTTAACTAGCGTCTTTGTCCATTTCATCCGCTGTAGGTTATCCCAATGATTGGTTTTGCTCCTATCTACCTTCTTTGTCTATTTCATCCGCTGTAGGTTGTCCCAATGATTGGTTTTGCTCCTATCTACCTTCATTGTCTATTTCATCCGCTGTAGGTTGTCCCAATGATTGGTTTTGCTCCTATCTACCTTCTTTGTCCATTTCATTCGCTGTAGGTTGTCCCAATGATTGGTTTTGCTCCTATCTACCTTCATTGTCTATTTCATCCGCTGTAGGTTGTCCCAATAATTGGTTTTGCTCTTAACTAGCGTCTTTGTCCATTTCATCCGCTGTAGGTTGTCCCAATGATTGGTTTTGCTCCTATCTACCTTCTTTTCTAGTGCTTTTTCTATTGTTCTGCAGCTTATAACATAGAGGGGTTCGGGTCCCATGAAGATCTTGTCTGCACCAGCTTTTAACGAACTTTATTTTTCTTGCCTAGCTCGTATAATTTTTCTAGGCAATACCAAACGAGTTTGGACGGTAAATGTTGTTGCGTGGGATATTTTGGTTTTGAAAAATGCGAACCACGTCAAGCTAAAGGATCTGTCCAACCAAATTATTAATCGTTTTTATATTTCCAACTGATATCAAAAAGGAGTTGTATTACTGATATCAAGAAAATCAATAATTTTTTGTTTACGAAGCCATTTTACAACTTATTCTTAAACTATTCCAAATTTTCTAAATTTCCAAAACTATTGCAACATACGTTGTATCTGATAATATGTTTCTCATTTTTATTAAATTATTTATTTATTTATTTATTATATAGTATAGTAGATGCTATAATATCATCGTATGTACACTTCAAGAGAAGATTCCAATATTTTAAATACAAAATCTTTAGAACAAAGTAGATAATTATATATATTTGAATAAATTCAATTACCAAAAGTTGGGATGTATTAGTCTGGCCTTCCTTTTAAAACATATGGTTAATAAATTTTTGCCTATAATGAAGATACACCACGTCAAGTCACATCCTCAACTGCTGGAATACTAGGAGATATATCACAAATTGTCTCATTTTCTCACTTAATATCTTTCTCAAAGACCGATCTATCCAGGTCGTTATCGATGGACACACCTCAGAAAGGTTTGAGGTCAACGCTGATGTTTCCCTTGTCTCCTGTACATCAACGATCTACTTAACGATAGCACCCTGAAGTCGTCGTTCAAATCAACCGACCCAAAAAACTAGGCTAACACCCAAATTCGTAGACAGCAACAGATCACCACCACCACCAATCTTGAAAACATTCTAGAGTTTATTGCAGTAAAGACGCAGGCTGCTTTTTTTACAAAAAAGGCTAGAAGGCTAGTACTGCCGCTCAGATTGATCTTGCCTGAACATAAAATATCACCATCACTGCAAATTCCCTTATTGGGTGTAAGCAATATGATCTGGCGTAGTCACGTGGGCGATTTAGCCAAGGTAGCTTCACAAAACGTGGAGCCCTCTTTTAGACCAAAAAGCTATATACTCGGCAACAGTTTCGAATCCTCTACAAGGCCTAGATTAGTCTATATTTGGAATATTGCTCACACAGAAGCAAGTAACTCGACTTGTAGTTAATTCACAGTTGAACAGAAACTTGGACAGCTTAAAGCTTAGAAGAAAGGTCGCCTACCTGACTCTGTTACCTCGATACTACCATGTCAAATGCTGTCTAACATAATCAAGTCATTCTCGAACATTACGACCTACAGAAGTTCAAAATCAATATCCACAGGTATTTCCACTCTTTTAGCTTTATAATTTACTATTATCACTCAACAAAGACTAAAATCTGTTGATGAAGCATTGAATTACTTTATCCAGCTCAGCACTTCTTAATTTCGTGATGGATTCAGGAAATAATAAAAGCAATTCGAAATCGTTTAAAACATCTGATTAAAATCAAATCTGCACATACAATATCTAAAAGTGGTACATATGAAGATATTCTAAGTAAGTCTTTGTGGCTTTCGATTCGTAGTTTGGTCTTTTGGTTTAACAGCCACAAGCTCTAGGCTTTTATCTTTAACTATTTGCGAAATTATTGTCAGGACAAGAGACTCTTTTTGTACGATTTAGAGCAAAGACAGTTGACAGTGATACAACAAAACGTATTCAACAAATAAAATCGAAATTTCAAGTTTTTATTGTTTGGACCAAAGCTTCTGGGAAAACGTTTTCATCCGCTTGATAAAAAAGGAATCCTTTAAACATGACTTATACAAAAGTTGTAGACGAATACAAGATTCCCATTGTTTATTGTTATTAATTAAATCATCGTTGAAAAACTTACACTGTTGTCTATTTCTCAAAATAATCCCCGTTTTTTTCGGCCCACTTTTGAAGAACAACGCAAATGAATAAATAGACTTTCCTAGAAATTATTTAGAAGTAATACTGTAAATAAATCGTCTGCTAGTGAAAAGAATATATATAAATAAACATCAAACGAGTGAAAGACGTCGTTCGAAAAGCGCCACGCGAATTCGCCGAATTTTTCAATTTCGATAGTAGCTGGACAGGACCGGCCTTTTTCTTTCGTAACAATACTTTAATTTATATACAAAATTTAAGGATGTTGTTGAGTGTGATATGTAAGTTGCTAATTGATCTTTAGATTTGATTTTAATGTTAATACAATGCCAAGTAACGATAACTAAAAAAATTCTTATTGAACAAGGAAACTTATTGAACAGTGGGTGAGCCATACTCTTCGGTATGGCTGGAATTGTGGTTGATGATAAATTGATGTATACTGCAATAGGCTGAAATGAAAAACAAATAAATAAAAAAAGAGTGAAAAAGAGAAAAACTACAGAAACAAACAAAGGGTTCTGCGTTGAATGCAGGTAGGGGGATGGCCTGTTTGTGTTGAAAACCCCTTTATCCACATAGTCAATTCAATTCAATTGGAAATACGCAGCGAGATAAATTAAAAATAGCAATAATATATATTATGCATTAAATTTAAGTATTAGACAATGGTATTTTCATTTTTGATGAATAATTCTAAGGAAGCTATATATTTTCTTATCAGAATCTCAATGTAAATAGGAAAATATTTCATTTTGACGCAAATGTTATGATTTACATTGCTAACATTTGATTATGTACATAATTTAGTTTGCTATACGAATAACAATCCTTTGTTTTTACAACATTCATTTGAGATGACCGATTGTCGCGAATGTCATCCATTATTTAATAAAAATAGTTTGTGAGTATATAGTAATAAAATTTGTATAATATATAATGAGGGTATTATTTTTTGATAGACTTCTACGTAATAAATGAAAGATCTACGAAAAAATCAATGCTGAGAGTGGAAGTAAAAGACCCAGGATTATGTAGACGAACCACTGTCAAAATGATGGCAGTTATGTTGAGGAATCAACTTCGCTAAAAGTTTAATTTAATGTTTACCAGTCAGATAGCAATGACTGTACAAAGTGATCTAAGAACTATACGGCTTACCTCTTCTGGTTTTAAGAATATTTAATGTGAGTAGTCGTAGCCTATGTCGATGGACAGTCTTGCACTAAGAGAGCTCTGTTCTTTGTTTTCTTGTAGACACGACAAGAGCTGTCATGAGTTGTTCTTCGGGGTCTAAATCACATGCCAATAACTCTCCCTATCTCGATTTTGCTCAATAAAAAACCTTTTAAGTCCAGTTTGTGGAATGAGAAATCTATTCGATTGTTTCAGACCTCCATATTTCTGAATTTCTTGATTATGGTTTGATTACTTTTTGGGAAACCTATAAAATATCGTTCCAGACGTCAGCAGCTCTAGGAATACCTAAAAAAAATAGTACATTTGGTGAAAATAACACTAAACAACACCAAGAATGAAGTAGCTGTCGAAACTATTAACAGAATTGTTTAACTTTTTACCAAAAATAATCCCAAGTATAAGTTGTTACCAATAGAACGAAAAAGGATCTGGAAAAAATGTCTCTACTATTTAAAAAGAAAGTAGAAGAATATGGACTATGCAACCAATCAAAAGTGAGAACAGAGCAAAACTGGGAGTAAAGATTTGATAAAGTGCAGCAGTTTGAGTATCTGGGAGTGACAAACCAAGAAATTGAAACCAGGGAAATCGTCAAAGGAGTAGAAGGACTATTAAGATTAAGTGAAAACGAAGAACGAACATAGAGATCAAATTAATTTATGGTCAAGCTGAAAGGGTTTATGAGATCAAAGTCTTCATATAGCTAGAATGAAAGCAGATAGTTGAGTGAAAAGATTCTTATTAAGGAAAGCAGCAACGAATAAGAAAAGAACAAAAAAAATAGATGCAAACATATGAAGAGGATTTAGAAAGCATCTTCTTCTTCTAATGCAATCCATTAATGCAAATTTACGTTTTGAATTTTCATTTATTTCTCTATATCCAGTATTAACTACTGTATATTGTGTACGCTAGTCCTTTGTCTGATATTTCGCAGCCAAGACATTTTGCTTCTTCCGACCCCTCTCCGGCCTTTGATCTTACCCTCAATAAACAGTTGAAGGATTGATATTTCGTATTATATGGCCTAGAAAGTATAGACGTGAAGCAGCTATGTACTAAAATAATTGGAAGAAAGCTGTAGAGCGACTCCAAGCCTGAAGATTATTATGCCCATTGAGCCGTTTATATATATAGATTGTAGTCCTACACAAGGAGTAGTGCTCTTGATCCAAATTATTGATTGCTGGTACCCTGAGGTGGCCGGGTAACCACATCAAAGTGAATTCAGAGATTACGTGCATTCTCATACTAGCTTTTTTTCAATGTTACAAAAGTTATGTGCTTGGAGAGCTGCTGGGGAAAATGGAAGCCAAAAGATTCGTAAGAGCGATATTACTTCTCTTTCACTTATCAGATAACATGTCACAAGATTTAACGCATAAAATTTACTATAGTACAATAACAAAAAAGAATGGGGTAAAAACACCAGTACTAGATAGGAAAAGGGTGTATCGCCTCGGAACCAACCACTTTGAGAGATAGAACGCTTCTATGATATCAGCACCAATACAAAATTAGAAGAAATTGTTTATAATGAATGAAGAAAAGATTGGATAATTGAAAGAACACAATAGGGCTAATAATAATCCCCAGGTATGTACTAAAAGTTCTAACAGGAGATTGCGTTCTTGATGGACACTTCAAGGAACCCAAAGAGGTGAATAAAGAGAATGTATATTTTTTGAAGCTCAATGTTTGACTCCTGGCACCTTACTGTATAGAACTGAAGTCGGTGGTGCTGAAATTTATTATTAAGTTTTGAGACAATCCTTGGAAAATAAATGTTGGCTGGGATGCAATAGATTTCTTAATTTCTTAATCATTTTTGTTATTTTGAAATATATTATATATGAGATATTTATTCGTAAATTAGGTGAACACCCTGTAGTGTTTTTCATTACAATTAAAGTCCAAATTAAATACAAATCTGTTTAACTTTTCAAATTTGTTTTATTTTATTAGGAAAATTTTATGTAATCTTGAAATAAATATAAGATTTTCATCCGTATATAATATGAAATAATTTAAATGGTTTGTTCAATTGCTTATGAACAATGGATAATTAAGTTATATTAACTTTAAACATGACCCAAACCACGCAAACCACGATAAAACCGAAGCAAACTGGAAAAACTGATACCAAAAATGGTTTCGAGGATGCATGTGTTTGGCCTCAAATTTTAGCTATTCTTCTTAGTAAGTAAATTTATTTTTATATTATTTTTTCCTTACCTTAATGTGAATGTCTCAATGTAAAATTTGGTAATAAAAAAAACTATCAGTTTTCGACAAATACGAGGAATATCAAAAAAGTTTTTTTTCTGAGTTGATTCAAACCTTTTGAGAACTGATGAAAGACTTAGTACAAAGTGTTTTTTTGATTTAATGTTTCTGAAAAATGGTAACACAAGATTTATTATTCGATATTATTATAAAAATTTTGATTTTTTCTGCTTTATAGTGTGTTATTATGTTCGAAAATAATTTTACACATCATTTATACTTAAACAAAATATAATGGTGTGGATTTATATACTTTACATATTTACTAAACTTATTTAAACACTAAATACAACTAATCAGTATTCACTCACACTATCCACTAAGACTTAACTATTCACTAAACTATGTCATAACTATCACTTTATATAATTTATTTGAATTTATTGTTTGGTTTACTTTTTTATGTCGGTGTGTTCATTACAACTTCAGATTGTTTACTAACTTCTACGGCAGCTAGAGACTCATCTTTTCACACTTTATTCATATCCAAAATGTTTGAAATTTCTAATTTGCTGTTAACAAATAAAAAAACCTTAGAAATTGACCATAAAAAACGGCTACAAAAGGTTAAGAAAACTATATAAAGAAATTGCTCACGAATATATAAAAAACATAATATAAATAGCTTAGTTCCTAATAAAATAATATAAGAGGATCGGCTTCATGATATACGTTCGTGATTCCCAAAATGGACCAGGTGGACCACCAGGGGTCCACGGGAGAGTCGACGGAGGTCTACGTGGCGCGAGAGTAAAAGTGGGGGTCAAAAATCGTAAGCGGGGGTCCATGTAAATTTATTTGATAGATTTCTAAAAAGTAAAGTTGAATTGAGAACTTTTTCGATCGGCCAGCTTTGCTTTTTTTTGATAATTGGTATTTGGTAGTAATGTAGCTTAACCGGATCCACCAAAATTTTGAAAGTGGTCTACGATAGAAAATAGTTTGAAAACGAATGGTCTACGTCAATGGACGATAAGTAGAAAAAACAAATTCAATAATTTTTAGCTCTCACCATTACTTTCAAGGTTTGTCTGGAGTCGATGAATGAGTTAAAAATTGTGTTCCGACACTCCGAACCATCATTTACGACCAAAAGCGAATTCGTATGGACATTCCTCAGGTTTTATAAACCTAGTTTAAGCAAAATGAGTTTAATTTCTTGCGTCGATTCATAACTGTAGATCAAATCAGAATGTTCCACTATACTTTTGAAACGAAACAACGAATCTTTCCTTAAGTTTCATTTGCAGACGAAGATACGAGGTCTGGCTATTAAATAACGAGACTGGTTGCGAAAAAGGGTTTTATTATAAACATTATTCTTCATTCGAATGCTCCCTTTATACTTTCCTCCCATCGCCACACTCATTTTAATACGTTTTTTCCATTGATCGAAGCAGCGCTGGAAGTCTTCTTTGGTGAGCGCCTTTAGAAGCTCTGCCGGTTTTTGCTTTACCGCTTCCATCGATTCAAATCTGGTCCCTTTCAAAGCAGATCTTTTCCTAAACTTTCCAATCTGAAATCTGAGCCAACTCGTTGACGCAAGAATTTTTGGTCAGGAGTCAGATTTTTTGGACCAACTTAGCATAGACTTTTGTCATGTGTAATTCCTCGTAAAAACCTAACCGTTTATTTATCGGCAATCATCCAGCCTCATTCGACGATCTGCACGCACAATTTGGTTGATTTTGGTCACTGTTTCCGGAGATGAAATAGTCACAGGGCGACTTGGGTGCTAGTCATCTTCAGTTCTCTCCCGGCCCTCACTAAAGTATTTACACCACTTAAAAACATGCGCACGAGATAGAGAATCGTTCCCATAGGCCTCTTGCAACAACTTATATCACTCAGTTGGAGTTTTCTTCATTTTAACGAGAGCTTTGAGATTGATAAGTTGTTCCTGATACACATGGTTTTCGGAACGAAAAAAAAAACACGTTCGTTTTAAGCCGCTATTACACAAACACTAAAGCGTTGAGTGAAAGCTTTATGTACATACCATGATTAGAGTACAGCTACATTGGATCCGTATTCCTTCCGAACTGATTCGATCCGATATCTGGCGACTATCAAGTCCGACGTCGTCCGACGTGAGTGTCTAACTTGGTCTCAACTTGGGTTGGATTTTGTTAGAAACAAACATCCTACTGAAGACACGTATAAAGAAGGTTTGGGTGTATGATCTTAATTTAAATAGATCTGAAGGATAATTGTTTAGAAATTCTTGAATGTATAAATGAGGAGCTGAAATCTCGCACCCAACGAACGGCTGTTGTAGGCACTTATGTTAAATTTCTTGTGTTTGGCATGCCTCTGATGGCCAGGAGCAATCGGATCGGATCGGATCTGGCGAAATACAGATGCAGTGTAGATGTAGCTTCACAAGTATAAGATATGAGATAAAAATTATGTATGTGCAGCGAATTATAAAGTATACAACAGCGTTTGCGAAAAATACTAGCAAAAAGTTTTTGTTTTGGAATTCATTGATAAACTAATAAAGACAAATACTATATCAATTGAGGAATTTTTTCAATCACAAACTTTCTTTTTTCCAGGTTCGTTGGCTGGTATAATAGATGGAGTATGTTTCGCTTGGACATCACCCTTCATTGTAAAATTAGTTAATGATAAAGTGAACTATGATATATCCGAAGCTGAGGCATCTCAATTAACTACAATCCAACCTGCCTTTATGGTTATATCCTGTCTTTTTTTATTCAATTTGACCGATAAATTGGGAAGAAAGAAAACGTTACTTCTAGTAGGATTACCACAAACTATCAGTTTAATGATTGCAGCGTTTGCTAGACATATTTATACGTTTTATTTAGCTAGATGTTTCGCTGGTATTTCTAGCGCTCTATTATGGTGTTCGTTACCTATGTATATCGGTGAAGTTGCTTCACCTGAAGTAAGGGGTGTTTGGGGGAACGCCATAGCTTCTTCGATGCTAACCGGACAGTTTTTTGTAAACCTAGTCGGAAGTTATTTCGATGTTAGTACAACGTCTTATATTTTTCTTCCGATTCCAATTTTGTTTATAATATTTTTTATTTTCATGCCGGAATCACCGTATTTTTATTTGATGAAAGGAAACGAAGAAGCCGCTAAAAGATCGTTGATGTTTTTAACGAGAAAAAAGAATGTTGAAAACGATTTTATATTATTAAGAAATGACGTTCAACGACAAATGTCGGAATCGGGTAGTTGGAGAGATCTGATAAGTATATATAGTAATAGAAAAGCATTAATAGTTGCGATATTCTTAAGATTTTCTCAACAGTTTTGCGGACCGTCTGTTTTAAGCCAATACACGCAGTTTATTATAGAAAAAATAGGAGGTGCAGTTAATCCACAAGTATCATCGATGCTTTATAGTGGATCCGCAGTGATTTTAAATTTCTGTGTAGTAGCTTTTATCATACATAAATTTAAACGACGAAATTTATTCGCTGCGTCTATATTAGGTTGTTGTGTGATATTATTCGTTTTAGGTACTTATTTTTATGTCGACGAATTCATACCGGAATTTGATTTAACTGCAATCAATTGGTTACCGATCACTGCGATTATTATTTACCAAATTTGTTTTTCTTTTGGCGGTTGCGTCATACCGACTTTGATGCTTGGAGAATTATTTTCTGCCAGTATTAAAGCCAAAGCTATGATGGCGCTTTTATTTCTTTTCGGACTAATGTTGTTACTATGTAACGTTCTATTTAATTTATTATCTTCTAATATTGGACCATACGCTCCGTTTTTCTTTTTTGCGTCCGTTACCTTCGTAACGTCGATATTTGCGCTATATTTAATACCCGAAACGAAGGGTAAAACTCTAGAAGAAATACAAATGTCGTTAAAAGAGAAAAAATAAAAGTTGTATTCAAATTAATACACCATTTAATTGAAAAAGACACTACATTGTGAAAAATATATAAACAACTGATCGGATTTTCATTTTCAACAATAGATAAATTGATTTATGAGAAAATGTCGCGTTTATAGTTTGTTAATATTTTTTTTTAATCCACGTCGAAAATTTTCTCGATTTAATTCCATATTTTCAAGTATCTATAAACAACTTAAATATCACTTATATGACAACACGTTTTGTCTACGTTCATCATTAATATGTCAAACTTTATGATGTCAATGTCAGATTTGACACATTCATATCAGTGTTGCCATATCTCAAAACTTAAGTAGCCACCTTCGTTTATTGAATTCTGTAGTATTTCTAAGCGATACCCTGTAATTATTCATGACAATTTATTGTTAGCGATGCAAATAAAGTTTAATTATATAAAGTAAGTAATTTTGAATTTCCTTAAATATATTTCACGTTCAGATAGTATGATCGCTGCAATTAAGTTCGGAATTAACCGCCACACATATTTAATTTTACGGAAATGGCAAACTCCTAATGTTTCTAATGATATCTTATATATTTATCTTTGTTTTCGTACTTCTTTGTATATTTCGTTTTTGTTAATAGCATAATACAACTTAATTCTAATCAACATTTATGTCTGCTTCTTGTTTACCCTCTTTAAACAATACTTAAATCATAAACAGGTCGTCAAAGTATATTATCTAAGACAATCTGATAATTGCCATTCGATTTGCTTCGAGTACAAGAAACGATGAATTCTGAAAACCAAAGTTAACCGAAAAGCTTTGGCAAACAGTAAATCTTCAACGAGTAAATCCCACAATTTCTCATAAGGATAATAAGTTAATTTGGGCTTGAGTATTTGGTAAGATTTTTTGCATCTTATGAATTTGTGTTAAAAATCGTAAGCTTGATTTTTAGCTTGAACTTTCTACAGTTACTAGTTATTTATACAGAGTGTTCCAGGACATTGAAATAAATTTTCTTATACGACTCCCCGTTTCTGAGTTATAGGCATTTAAAGTTGCGAAATCAGATCTACTAAATTATACATTCGAACATTATGAATTTTTGATGTATGATTATGTAATATGTAATGTTTTTGACGAAATAAATAATTTATACACTACTATTTGAAGGCCACAGTTAACAATAGATTTTTAGATCGCTTAGGTCGCCATAAAGAGACATTCTGAGGAAAATTATCATAAATTGTAATCATTTATTGAAAATACTCACAGGAGGTATCAAAACACAATCAAACATTCATAAAATAAAATTACAAATTGCATTCAAATTTTTTAGTTCTTTTTCATCATTGACAGCTATATGTCAACCATATCTAAAACTTCTCTTTTTCCTGGAATTGATTCCGTATCAAAAATTTTTGAATTTTTATGATTGAATGTATAATTTTTTGATATTTCATGGTTTGTTAATGCAGTTTTATTTTGTTTATGGTATTGAAGACCTTTCAATATATTTTGCAGATACTGAGATGTCTGTCCTATGTAAAAAATGATCACAAGGTAATTGATATACATATAATATTATTTATTTTGTTTTTGTGTGTTCTAGATTTCAGTTTAGTGAAATATTTGGTGAATATTTAGAAGTGCCCCCCCCCAAACTTTTTTACTGCCCTTCAGATCCTTTTAGGGGATAAAATAAGTTATATTAAGGTGGGCGAAATATTTTCTAAGGAGCGGTTGGAAAAGAAAATATTTTTTCATTAATAAAAAGTCATTTTATTACTTATTATGAATTTTCAACAATGTGGTTAGGCGTCTAAACCGAAATTTCGCGATGTAACCATCCATGTAATAATCACGGCGGCTATATTTTGGCATATTATCACGTGCATCACGTCAGACTCGCCCCACGTTTTGAATGTGTGCATCGAAATCAGAATCAACGAAATTACAAGTATGTTTAACTCGATACCTATAATATTAAACGAGAAATACATACATTTTTTTCGATAAGCTTTCAAAGATTGACCTAACCTAATCTAACCTTACCTTACCTAACCTAACCTAACCTAATCTAACATAAAGTAACCTAACCTAACCTTTTTTTTGCCCTGAGGTGGGGTGGAAGCTAATGCCTTCCTCACAGCGAACTGTGCAATGCTGTGAGTTTTGTGTGGGAGTCTCACCTCACTAAACCACCCTCTTCTTTTATCAATCCTTGGGAGTTGTGTACGCCGGGAGGACAAGTTGTCATATCATTGGCGCAACCTAACCTAACTTAATTTAACTTGTAATGTGCTATTGCTCTAGATGACCGCGTATTCTGATATGATTGGATAATTATTGACATTCAATATGCTTAAGATAATAAGTGTTATGCCGGAAAATATGTGTTTCCCCCACTGTTAAAGTAAAAAATTTTGAAGTAAGTTTGGGGTGGAGCTCCAATTTTAAATAATAACCAAATATTTCGATAATTTATTATGTCATTTACGATTTATACCGGTATTACATTTGTTGAAAGAGTTCGACAATTGTTGGGAGAGTTTTGTTTTGTTCTTTGATTGATTATGGTATTTGTTTGTCCTCCATTTTTTCAGGATTTCTTTTAATGCAGCTTCCGCTTTTTATTTTGATATTTGCGTTGTAGGTAATCTATTGATTAATATAAATACGCAAATTGTCAAATAGAAATAGAAAAAAACGTCAATTTCAATCTGTTTTTTTTTAAATTATTTTGTTATAAAAAAAATTAAAATGGAGACGATTTATTAAGAAAAAAATATCAGTTTATACTCGGAAAAATCTTTGTGAATAACTTGTATTGTATAATTTCCATATTAGTGTAAAATAACTCTGTATATGGAATGTTTCAGCTACATAATTCAGATTTATTATGAAATCCCCTGTCTCCTACCGGGTTTGATCGTCTTCGGCGTGATTGTAGCGGTTCATCCGCGATCCTGCATAATATAATCTCCCTGCAAGAAAGTGTCTGTTGTCGATGAAGTCAAAGAAAGCACGCGTGGTAAGTCCGCAAACCGGTCATATGGCGATCGGTGGCCCGTTCTCTATCATGCCATGCCAAAGCCAAAGCCGGAGTTCAGTAGTCCCTCGGTCTACGTAGAGGAGAGATCAAAAATATACACATCGCTCGTCGCGACAAAGTGCGCGCTGCCCTTACGACAGCATGCGGGGCTTTTGCGCGCACTACGTGCTGTTTTTTGTGGTGTTTTTAGCCTCGAAAAGGGCTGATTCTATGCAAGATACTCTTTATAAGTGTCTAAATATAGAACAAGATATGTGCAGGTGTTCTAAGGACCATAAGGATATCTATTGCAGAACCGCCAGCTTCGAGAAAGTACCGCAAAACTTACCAGTAAATATTTTGAAATTGTGAGTCCTTTATAATTTGTTATCCCTTCAGATATCTTTTGTATTTTTACATTATGATCAACATAGACCTAGGTCAACGTAAACTTGAAATTTAAATTATATTCAAAGAAAGCGGTTGAAATATTGCGATTTGTTTAATTGTTTTGAAACAAATGTACTGGAATTTCTTTCTTTTTATAGTTTTTTAATCTAAAACCGATTTTTTAACCTATAGAATACTTATAATATGGATTTCAATCCAACAACAGCGCAAAAATCTTATTTTTCGAATATAATATTGTAACTAGATACCCATTTTTTGAACTAAAATAATGCATATTAAATCTTGTGATATTGTGGAAAAAAATGATTATTATTTTTTCAAATAGTGTGTACTTTTCTATCAAAAAGAATATATAAACGGAAAATTTTATTTCCACTACGAAATATCAGAAAACCAAAAGCTAAGAGTTTAAACATTAAACATACTGATTATCAGCGAAATCATTTCTTTTAGAGAAATCGTTCGATATAATTTATTAAAATGAAATGTACAACATTGAAATAGATTGGACACGATTTATGGAAAAGAAGATGTAGAGAAAATACTCTTAAAATGAATGTTCAACCATATCCTAATTAATTCACAAATCAAACATCAAATGATGTTGAAATTTCAAAATATACTTTAACAAATTTATTTTTCATATTGTCAAGCGAATGTCGAAACGAAGTATTAGAAACCAAACCAAACTGTGAATTATTTCTTTGGTGTTTATGATGGTAGTTTAGTCCCAGATACCCCTGTGATACGCAAGAACGTTGTGTGATTCATACTTTTTGGGCCAAGACATGTTTTGGTGAAGTTAGTATAATAATTGATTTCGTTCTCGCAAATTCATACTTGTAAAGTTTAAAATGGCTAAAACCATCGTACTTAAACTCGTGCGTTAATCGCAAGTCCTTATAGTTTAGGCAAAATACTTGGACGTGGACTACAACGTGAAAAAATATGCATCCACCAGGAGCTTTGGCGACAGAAAATGTTTAGGACGGCCTCAAAAAACCACAATATAGCAGCACTTCTCAATGAATCTAGCTACCTTTGAGTACTTGTACTACAGTGTAGAGGAGATTGAGAGAAGCTGGTCTTTTTGGAAGGGTGGCAGTGAAGAAACCTCTTTCAAGAACATAAAAATTGGACGCATGAACATGAAGTGAATTTTATGGAGTGATGAGTCAAAGTTTGAGGTTTTTATCTCCAACAGAAGAGTGATTGTGCGCTGGTCAAAGGAAGAACGGATCCATTTGTAATCCTGACTGTAAAACACGACAGGAGCTCGGTTATTTTCACGGAAAGGCGATTACACATCTGCTAAAAATTGAGAGGATTTTGAAAAAAGTAGGTTTTAAAAAATATTACTAGCGACTGATAGGTATAAAGTCTATTTCTTATCATGGCAACAATCCCAAGCATTTTTCTGAGCTGTGCAAAGAGTATTTGAAAGAATTACACTCGCCAGACCTCAACCTCATTGAGTTGTTGTGAGACAAATTGGGCAGGGAAGTCAGAAAGTCGTTGTGAACCGAAATAATAGAAACAAAAGGGGCTGTAATCAAAAACATTTGTAAGCATCTAACAAATACAGATTGTAGTTTTCTATATTCTCATCTATACATTGTTCTTTAAAATATTCCTCTCTATCGCAGAGCTTTATTTTACAGAAGGAAGAAGAGTGAAAAAACATCTTGAAAAATTTGGTATTTGATTAGATTGATGCCCAATCTTATTAAAGATATTGTAATAACCAGAGGTGGTTATTACTTATTAATAGAATAAAATAATAAAATAAACAAACTATATTTCTTCCAATAATAAAACAAATATTGATTTACTTTCCAAATGGTAAGAGTTATTCATTGTACAAGTTTTATTTTGTCCCACGCGTTTCTTAGAGGCAGCGACGAGTATTATGAAGCAACGAATGCGACAAATTGTCTTATAAAACAAGGTAATACAAAATTTTTCCTATAAAAATTGTTTGAATATAATACTGGCAACATTATGGTAACTAATTGGGTGGTAACACTCATAAAGAAACTAGATAATTCATAGTTGTGGGTGGCCAGAGAGCCGATGAGCACCTAGACCTTCATATAGGCCCGTCGAGCCCCATTTACGTTACCAGAGGTCGATGTCCTTTGAGGAACGAATCAGGCGCTTTGACTTGAACCCTTTGGTGTCATTAGGCAAGTAGTGCAGTTTGCACAGGTGTTTAAACCGCGCTAGTATGATTGCGAGGCACTCACAGATAACGTGGTCTGCGGCTTCGTTCTTCTCCATGCACCAACGGCACATTTTAGATAGCAGTGCCCGGTCCCTAGTCGTATTTCACGCTTGTTTAATTGGAGAAGTTGTTTGGTGCGAGACGCAAGTGGTTTATCTACATGGGCGTTCGCTTGTCTTATGCCAGGTGTTTCTATCCACCTCTGCCGAGCCGGCCTTTCGAGTAGACGCGATGGCAACGCTTTTGGCCACACCAAGGATGGGTTCTGGGCCTATCGGTGAGTTCGCCGATCCAAGTCTGGCGAGTGAGTTCGCTTCGTCGTTGTCTTTGTTGCCCGAGTGACCGCGCACCTAAAAGAGCTGGATCTTGCAGCCAGATTCTGTAGGACTCTGTTGCACTCCAGCACTAGCCTAGAGCACATCTTTTCAGCTGTTCTAGCTTGTATGGCAGCTCTACTCTCTGAGCAGATTGAGATTACTCAATTTCTGTTCCTGTAGCGTCGATTGAGTATCGCGCATCCGGATTCCAACACTGCGAATACCTCGACTTAAAAGACGGTGGTTTGTTTCCCAAGCGAAAAAGATTCGCTTTTATTGGTGCCTGCTCCGGCATTTGTCAACATTAAAACCTCAAATATTGCGTTTTGTACTAAGTACGACACTTGTTTGCGTATAGTACTTACTATGTTATAGGTGTTTATTTCGATGTTAGGTGTCAATGTCCTTTAAAAAAGATTGTAATAAACATACATAACACCCTAGTCATTATAGTTTGTTTTCAAATTGATACGAGCACTTAACTAATTTGAATTATATCACTAAAAAAGTTACTAAATTGGGAGCGTTGATATGAAATACTAACCACATTAAAATTATTCACAAGGTGAATAATAGTTAAGCCAACACGTTTGCTTTGGGGGTGAGTGGGAGAATATATTAGTACTGAGTCCATTTTCAAATTAGTACCAGAAAAACCTTTTTTTATTATCGAATAAAACAATAACATTTGTTTACAATTGACATTATTGTTGGATAAGATGTCAAAAACTCCGAGTTAACTCTATGTCGTTTGGACAATGGGTAACTCACCTGCTTCAAATTACTTTTTAATAAGAAAACAAGGTCTTGAACTTTGTATTTATACATGAGATATGACAACAAACTGAAAATTATAACCACACTCTTACAACAGATATCAAGATCTCAAAATTTCATAGTATATCTTAGGTCTTATCCACGTTGTTATTGCTATAGTATTAACAAAAACTAAGGGATAAATAGCTGTTAATCTGTTCAATAAGGCCCATTTCGCACCAAGTCAGTCTAGTCCATTCAAGTCGGACGCTTTTGAATTAGAAATATTAACTTGCCATAACCGTAAATCTGGTTTCATACTAAGCGGGACTTGAATGGACTCCTAAGAGTTGCACTGATTTTAATTGTTGTATTTTAAGACGGTCTGGGACTTTCTCAAGCTGTTCCTCAAGAAACCGTACAAAATACCAGATTAGAAACAGATTTAGAAAATAGGAATAAGACCAGCAATGGGACCATGACTCGACAAGCAACATCGCGTTCGCAAATTTGCTAGGATCTTGTTAACCGATAACCCTTTCAACAAATAAAAGTCGTGTGAGAGTTTATAGGACACCTTGTACAAGCTGACATTCGTTAATTGGTTGCATATGGTGGGGCAAGTATTACAGTTTGAGAAAGAAAATACTTTCCCATAAGTAGAACAACTTCTCACAAATCCGAATAAGAATCGAAATCAGAAGATGAACTGTTACAACTAACATTCAATCGATCATTTCATCAATAGCTTCCGGCTTTTATTGCTTCCAAAAACAAATGTTCAGCATGACTCATTTAGAAAAATTTATTTTTTTTGAATCTTGCCTTTATTTGTGCTTGTCTGCAAATGGACATATTTTACCATTGATGTCTAGAAAGGTGATGTCGTTGATAAACAGAAGAAACAAAATAGGGACTAGTACTGAGCCTTGGGGTACTCCACATTCTATTGGCTTGCAAGAAGACATCGTTGTATCAACCCTTAAAAGCTGACTTTTGTTGGTAAGGTATGACTTAAACCATGCAAGAGGTGTTTCCCTGAAATCCCTAAAATATTATGATTAACACAATTGGAAGCCTTAGAAAAGAGTGGTGGCTGTTTAGGCTAGAGTAGACATTATTTAGGAGGGAGAATCATCATTTTTACATTTGTTACTTATGCGGACTTTTCTCAATCTCTAGAATTAGTACATCTAACTTTTTTCCATCAATAAATTGAACATTTTTACCTGGTTTTTCAATATTTTCTACATGTCCAGTTTAACGAAACTATTTTTCAATTTTATTAACTGTAGACTGCGAAACGTGTTGACCAGTGTATTTTTTATAAATTTCACAAACATCCTTTTCAGTTCTTGTTATATTACCACAACCCATTGAAATTGAAATTTAATAATTATGTAAATTTAAATACTTAAATGATAACAGCCTTCTAGATTCATATCAATTGTTTATTTGGTTTTTTGACTGATATTTTAGTATCTTCAAAAATTTTTCCCTGATGATGATGATTTCTAAAGTATATTTTAATAGACCAGGAAATATTGCTGATTTAAAAGTTAGAAAAACGGAAGAAATTAACAAAATTACCTCTGAGGACATACAAAATGTTGTTCAAGAATTCCAAAATCGCTCCGGTTATTGTCAGGAACTAAATAGTTTTGTGATAGAGATATTATCAAAATTTCACATTTTAAAAATTAATTTTCTTAGTTATGATTGCATCAAATTTAAAAAACTTTACATTGCTGATCAGAGGACTAAAATCCCTTTCCAACAAGGTGCAAAACGTCCCCCTTTTTATCACAGTTTGTACGGATTTTTTGTCCCTACACCATTAGTATCAAAAAAATCTAATTTTCTTGTACTATTAATGATTTTATCGTGAATATTAATAAGAGTTCTACACCTTTATGATCCTCGATGTATAAGTGTTTTGGCGATCTAGTTTTACCTTCAACTCACGTGTTTTGCATAATAAATTCGATGAATTGTATTCATTATTTCAACGTCATCAAAAGAAAGCGAGAATATTTATCTATAATAATACCACGTGTTATTGTCAGAATTATATTGAAAATTCTGTCGAAGTATAATACCAAAATTGTTTCTTCTGAATAAATATTCTTCAACATCGTATTACAAAGTTCGAGAATTTTATATTTGATGAAATTATTTATAGAAGTATAATATTCGAAAAGCTTTCGCAACCTCTTTTGTTCCAAGCCCCACCCAAGCCCGTCTAAAATTCTTGTAAGTTGAAGTTGAATTGTTCAATTAAGTAACTCAAATGATGGATTTTAGGCAGAAATCACTGGGAAATTGTTAACGAAACACAGTAAGTGAATAAAACATATAATGAAAAACTTAAATTCAAATTCGAAATAATTTGAATAAATATTTTATCTATAATAATTTAATATTTTGATTTTAGTGAGATCTTCATGCCTGCACAGAGATTTATGTTGGGTTCTAATTTTGTCAGCTTCAGAAAGTTGGTACTTCGTAAACGTCATATAGATTTGACAATGGCAATGTCATCTGCCATCTGTCAGTCATACAACTTATTGAATAATGTTATGAATATGAAGATAGAAATGGTGACAATAATTGTTTTGCACTTTTAGTTAAATTTTTGCGAGTTTCTCTTGATACTGCATATTTAATATATAAGACAAATCCACTGAAATTGGCTGCATCATCCATCTTGGAAAATCAATTTCTTTTAAATCAGAAAATATTTGTTTTAAACGAATGTCAAGTAAAAAAATAAAGAGATTTTTACGAATTAAATATTCAGAAGTAAATGAATTTGGCTGTTAAAGTCAACAATAACAAAAAGTAAGCTACTTTAAATGAAAGCATAATTTTTAAAAGATTAAAAATAGTAATTTTTCCTTCCTTATTCATCTTTGAATCCGCTATCCACTTAGGAACACGGAGCACGACCCACGACGTATCTGGGTGATTCCGTTCTAACTGTGATTTTTTGTATTCAAAATTTCAAGATTTTAAAATTTAACTTTTCTAACTTTTTTATGCATATTATTCATCTATTTTACTGTAAAAATAAAACTCTAAGAGGAATTTACTACAACTTCAAAGTATCACGAGCAAGACACAAATGTCGGATTTTGAGTTCCACGGTACTGACTCATTTATCCACGGTACTGACATGGTAACTTAAGATATTAAACAACAAGTGCATCAATTTTCCTCAGTTTGATCATAAACATTAGAATTTATAAGGTAATTAGTTTAAATCATTTGTTACGACAAAAAAAATTAATAATTTATCGGTAAATTCTAGGAATGGACATGACACGGTACTGACATTCAAGTGATGTAGTATAAGTTTTCTTTAAGTGGCAAGTTATATTGTATAAAAATAATGTTTAAATATCTTAAGAATTATTCAATTAACACAAAATTTTTATTAATTGATTATTAATTAATGACTAGTACAAAAAAACAATACAGGACATTGAATATCACAGTTAGAACGGAATCACCCATCTACTCCTCGTTCAGAATTAGTTAAGGGCTCAATATTTTACAATGCGAAAAAAATGCACAATCACTTGCCAATTGAAATCAAATCGATATCATCTTTTTTCGAATTTTGGAATATTTTGAGGGATATGTATATATGTATATTGAAATTTTATTGTATTTGTATTTTTATTTAGTTATTTTTTTGTTTGTTTTTTTTAGTTTTTACAAGCTTTTGTCTACAAATTGTAACAATTTTTTGACAAATTTTGTGTAATCGATCATTTCTATATTGTTCTTGTTAACTTTTTCTTTTAAATTGAACCGTAATTATAGAATAGATTCCATTCGAAACATTTTATAAACAAATTGAATAGCTACATAAATAACATTCCAAAATAATTCTTAGTATGTCATACGTAAGGTACATATTTGATCGTATCAACGTTGTTGCACGTAAATAAACTTTCAAAACATTTTTGCGCAATTTTGTTCTTCTCAAGTAAAACTAGTTTTACGGTTTCTTGGTACGATCTTGGTTCATTCGCTTTTTTTTAATTGTGTCGATGATTTTAACAGACATTGATATTATTTTAATGATTAATTATTTCTTCTGTCGATTCTAGTATAATTGTCTACATCAATTTTAATATCAATGCCATTTATTCAATTTAACAGTAACTTTGTATGTTTAATAAGATGAATTGGGTTACATTCATTCTAGTTTCTGTCGTTATTTCCTTATTTAGAAATAGTATTATCTCAAAAAATTAACGCGAATCGGTCAGCGAGACACAAAATTTGTTTTTTTTCTACATACATCATTAAAATATGACTTTTTTAAGCAATTCTTCTGAAGCACTTATCCATTTGCCTTCATCCTCTTTTCTTTAATCTCCAGCTGGACTATTGTTTATTTTTCGTATTAATAATTCAAGAATGAACTGAATGTCTGATCGAGTATCAGTTTTCAATAGATGAAGTCTGTTGATTTCAATTAATGGATAATAACAATAATTAAACCAGTTGTTCACTTTTTTTTCTATTATCAAAGTTGTTAATTTGTCATTAAAGGCTATTAATTAGTGAATTCCTTCGAGTTGTTTGCAAATATCTTATTTACATCATCTACGTAGAAGCGCAAGTCATTTTCTCATACGAGGGCGGGCTAATATGCACACGAATTTTTCAATTTCTCGCCTCAAAATCTGAACAATTCTGTCAATCTGTCAATTAGTTTGTCATTGATAGACATTGCTAGTTGATATACCTTGCAGTGGTAGCTCGTACCTATATTTTATTGTCTTTTAGAGCTAAAATGATGGATTGGTTGTCAAATGGAAAAAATTAATTCACCAAGCACTACTTTAAGTCTTCATTACTTGTTCTTTGTCTGATTCCACTCCAAAGAAATAAGTCAAGTAGCTCTCACAAAAACTGCTCTAGTCTCTAGGTTTCTACAATCGAACAATAGGTGGCGTTAATGAGTTGTGGCAGCACTGTATTCTTGAAAATTGACATTTGTTATTGCCAAGCCAGTGACAATTTAGAAATTGCCTAAGCTGTTGAGTTGTTGATAGTGAACGTTTAAAAAGAACGAGTTTGAGCAAAAATGGAAATCCGTGGAGTCTTACGGATGATTATCTATGATTTTGAAAAAGGCCTCACTGATATCCAGAAGGTCTATCAGAACTGTGTCATCGGCATTTTGTATATTGTTGATCCTAGAAGGCTTTTCGAAAGAAGAATTCCAACTAAAGATTAAATAAGAGTGGGGAGAGGACATATCCTGACACCTTTAAGAATTTTCTATGATTTTAAGAGTTCGTTGTCACCTCTAACTGCAGCTAATTGGTTCCAAGTTTTCAATACAGCGTATATCTTTTTAGTCTCAGTTTTTGAACGAGTTTCTGATGTTGCCTATGTCAAAAGTTTCTTTGTAATCCATAAAACATATAACTACATTTTATTTCGTGGAATTTCACTCCCAAATTTAATTATTCATCGATATAATTAAGTTTGCGCTTTATTTCTAGATATAATAGTGTTGTATGCGCATTCAACTTCCATTTATTTCATGATGCGATTGACAAAAGGTATGAATTGCCCTTCTAACATCAATTTCCTTCTTATAATGTGATAAATAAAAGACATGAATTGCGCATTCAACATTTATGTCATGCAATATCAGTCTTTAAGTTAATTATTCATTGATATAATTGAGTTTGCGCATTATTTTTAGACATAATAGTGTTGTTTGCGCAATAAACATCCATTTCTTTCATGATGTGATGAATAAAGGGCATGAATTCCGCTTTTAACCATTATATCATGCAATTTCAGTCTTGAATCTAATTACTCATTGATATAATTAAGTTTGTGCATTATTTCTAGATATAATAGAGTTGTTTGCGCATTCAATATTATATGATAATTGAAAAAAAGAAAATTACCATTCAAATTTTATATTTTGCAATTCTAGTCTTCAATTTGATTATTAATTCAATTGGGTTAGCGCATCATTTCCAGGGATATTAGTATTGTTTGCGCATTCAACATGAATTTCTTTTGAATATTGAAATAAATAAATTGCGCAACAACGTTAATATCATTAGATTGATGTTCTGAATCATGCCTAAAGTAGATATAAATTGGATTTATAACACCCATAGACTATTCGTTGAATCTTTGATCAATTATTATCAGTTTTAGGTTAGTTTTCTCACGTTTTAGTGTATGATTAATAACATCTCTTACTTGTTTATCGTATTCAAAGATGGAATATGGAATTGGATTAAATTTGATGCAATCCTTGTTTCTTGTGTTGTATGTTAAGACATTTTGGGTAAATATTAATTTTAAATGATATAAAAACTTTTCTTTTTCCATGATCTTTCAATCCGAACCTTTCTAAACACAATAAATCTTATTTAACTATGAGATATGGGAATATTCCAATTGTTAATGGGAACGTATTTCAACATAAGAAGCGAGAAACTGCATATAATATTCAGGGTATCTTCTTGTCGAAACTTGATAAGTCAGTTATACGTTCCCATAAAAAACGTTCAGCAAACCGGAAAATATGGGTCGTTTCTGGAAAGAATACAAAGGAAAAAGGCTGTATTATATAGATGCAATAAAAGATTAATAATTTTAATATCACTTAAAATGGCAACGTATAAAGTTAATGTCGGTTGAGATAACGTGTAAGGTAATTAGGGATTTGCATTCGCGAGATCAAAAGATTAATTGTCGCATTAGATTCGAATTTCCAGAAAATTAGTGACCATTTAATAATTCAACTTTAACATATAAAAATAACAGATTAAATAAAATTATCTGTGATATACAAGGTGATTCCATAATTAACGTAAATATTCTAGAGAAGATACAACGTCTATTAGATATAATTCTACTATACTTGTAATAGTTTTGGCATAAAATTTATCAGTTGAAAAATAGGTTATAAGATCAAAATAGTTTCGTGAAACAAAAATTGTCTATTTTCTTGACATCTTCACTACGCTGTTTTTGTTCTATCATGAGTAAACGCGGCACCCATCTTGCGCACAGCTGTCTTAAGCTTAAATTTTCAGTTAATATACGATGTACAATACTTTTTAAAACGTCTTATGTCTGCTAGCTCGCGCACTTTCAGTCGACCATCCTTTATCACTTAGTGGATTATCTTCAACATTTCTGGAGTCGACACCTCATTTGGTCGACCACCTCGATGCTGGTCATGCAGCCTCGTTTAAACTGTGCTACCCAATATTTTACTGTTGATAACGAAGAAGCAGACTCATCCAGAGCAGAATCTAGTTCAGCTTCTCCATAGATCGGTCGGAGGCCTTTCAAATAAAAGTATTACATCACATATTGATGACCAATTTTTTCCATGTTTACAAATTTACTAAAAACGTTCATTATTGATGGCTGCTAAACAAATACTAAGCAACGTGGCGTCTTCAAACCTGGAATATGCTGTACAGATTCTCTAGGTCAGATCAGGTACTTCTGGATCCATCTTCGTATTCCATTTTTTCTTTTGTTAAGTCTTATTTTAACTGTTGACTGAAATGAAAGATCTGTTGAGTCTAGAGCTCTTAGGACCTCCTCTACTGGACCGATATTTATGATCAATAATTAGTTAATAATTATAGCTAGAGGTAAGGATTACTTAGGTCAAAGATTTGACCAACTCAATAACCTACAAAAGATCGAAAAGTTTGAAAATATCCGATTTATTCTTGCATACGAATAATCCTGCATTTTTCGTTTCACTGCTACTACCATTTCGTGAGTCCGTGGTACATTCTATTCTATTCGGAATCCGATACAATAAAATTAAATTAAATTGTACACAGCGACCTTCGCAGGAAGCGGAGCAAATGATTAAAATGTGAGTTCAAACTATTTTAGATCAAAGTTATCTGATTTTATTACTGTCGATTTGATGTTAAGATGTTCTATATACTCTAAAAGTTGGAGAAAACTTTAGTAATTATTGAAACCATTATTGAGAATCCGACTCTATTATTAGTTTCTTATAAAACAATTTTCTTTAGTTTTGAGACAAAAACAAAAATGACAAACGGAGGTAATAATTGTTTAATAGTGGAATTGGCATAGTTTTGGGAAAATTCGAAGTTTTAGCCAGTTCAAAGGAGAGACAAATATTGATGGAATCATAATATAATCAGTGTTGAACAGGAAATAAGAATAGATGACTCCTAGAATGAATATATTGAAATAACAACCATCGTTACATACAGAAGAAAGAAATGTATCTGAATAAACATATTCTTAAAAAAACTAGGAGAGCTTCGAAGGGTCAATTAACAAATATCACAATTCAAAAAGAGAACCAACAGAAATACGATGTATAAATATTTTAGGAAGCTCTAGGAAAATACGCATTGTATTAAGAAATAAATGCAGAACATCTATAACTGGAAAATATAATATATACAAATAAATTTGAAAAAGAACACTTAGGAATAGTGGCATCAAAAATTTCTGGTCCATTCCTCAGAAAAAAAAAATTAGATTAGATTGTTTTAGAAGTCTTTTTGGACCTATACCTAAAAATATTTATTCTGTACATGATTTTCTATCTCATTGCTCTTCTTTCAAAATACGTAGACTCACAATTAGCATTACTTCTTCGAGAAACATTTTTGCTGGGATGTCCAAGACTGCTCACTCACGAAATCTGCAGTCGTCGTCCTCTTAAGAAGATCTACCAGAAGAGCAGCCACCAATGTCATTTCTGGACCTCAAATTTTTCAGCTGATATGGTAATGAAGCTGTCTAAAGTGTTTCTCCAGTAAGACTCTCCATCTAATTCTCCATCCATTAGTTCGTTGTTGATGTGCCAACTAATGAGTCCATAGTAGAGTTCTGATCCAAAATAAGGAGGAGTTGCTCCTTTTTTGACAAAACTGTCTGCTTCTTCAATGCCTAATATACCCTAGTAGCCTCATTAGGATTGGTTTTATTTATCTAAAGTTCTTAGAGTTTTTTACACTCATATGCTAGCTTGGAGGTGACCTCCAGGTCATTTGGTTATCAGATAGAATGTAAAATGTAATAATATGATAATGATGGTATGCTCCAAAGTCATACTTTTTGCCCTCGGGCTCAAATAAAGGTTGAATGAAAGAATACATTTTACGATAAACTACTATCGACAGAGTTAGCGCCGCTTGGTGAACCTAACATAAAAAACTTTAATGAAGATGAACATTATCAAGTAAAGGTTGGATTTATTCAAAAAAATTGGATTTACCGAGCGGCTGTTGATGGTGCTCCATCGTTACCTTGGAGCACACTTTTGACTATTAATTTAACGCAATTTTTGTGCGTCGCAAACCATCCTGTCGTAAAATGTCTCCTTTCATTAAATTTTTGTTTGAACCCGATCGCAAAAACTGTTACCTTGGATTACACTGTCATTATTGTAAATAACGCTGCAACGGCGACGTCGCAAAGTGATCTGACGACGTCGGATTCTATCGCAAAACGTGCTCCAAGGTAACGGATTCCAACGTACCCATTGGTGGGTACTTTCTTAAGTAACTTTCAAATATAAGTTAAAACTTTGTAGCTGTATAAACTGGAAAATGTTCTAGTCAAATTTGAAGGTGTAAACTGAATTTAAATTCATTGAAATTCGTTTGTTGAAATTTCGTGAATTTGAAGACGAGCTCCCCTATACGGATTGACAACTTTGAAAATTGAGAATGGTTATTGTGATAATTGCAAAATGATATTTTCTTCACTATATCAAATCCCACCGAACAAAATTCAAAGAAACGATTTTATCATCTTGAAATTCGTCCTTGCAGATGATTTACCGCAATATTTCTTCATCGTGTGGTTACTTAATCGAAAAGATAATACACACCATCTTTTGATGGTAATTTTATTATGTTTTCGAAAGGAAAGATTCTCTCTGTAACGGACGTAGTGGACGTTTTGCATTGTTTTCACATCATCGGTGATTCAAACGTGATTAATTATTCACTAAGAATGATTGTGACATAAGTTCCATCGGCATATTTCAATCACTCTACCATTATGTTTCAAATTATACATATAAAAAAATGAATTTAAAATACAGAGGTCGGTATAAGTCGGGTAACAAGGCATCGAGAGAAAAAAACGCATCGTCACAATGGATTTATTAAAAGGAATTACAAAAGGGATTCGAAAAAGGGTTACTGTGAGTGTTCAAGTTGACGTATGTCAAACTATGAGTTTCAAATTCTTTTTCAATTGCAGTTCGGAGGTCGGGAAGAGTGTGTGATCCTCTTCCAAAAACGCTGTCTTTGAGAAAATCCCACAGGACGAAATCACAAGGTCTCAGATCGAATGGGCCAATCGACGAATCCTCATCTGTATATCCATTCACCAAATTAAACTGCTGCACATATTAGTGCGGTGAAGATCCATCCTACACGAAATAACGGATGTTCGCGAGTGTTGGATCATTGTCCATTTGTCCACGTAAATTTTCGAGTATATCCAGATAACTTTGACTCGTCATGTGACCTTTAAAAAAGTAAGGACTCACGAGATCTCCCGCATTGATACCTAACCACACACATACCCTAGGTAGGTTTAGGTCTTCTTCAATGAAGGCATGAGGATTCTGATCGCTTCAGTACACGCAAATTCCTTATTTTACCTACCTACTCCTCGTTCAGAATTAGTTAAGGGCTCAATATTTAACAATGCAAAAAATGCACAATCACTTGCCGATTGAAATCAAATCGTTCGCATTTCGCAATAATTTGAAGGCGTATTTACTGGAAAGTGTCTTCTATTCTAATAATATTCAATTCCGGGCATGCTGCATACTGGTTTAATTTTGTTATGGACTTATATGCTAATTATTACCTATAATTTTGATACTCGTTGTGTATATTGAAATTTTACTGTGTTTGTATTTTTATTTAGTAATTTTTCTGTTTGTTTTTTTGTTTTTACAAGCTTTTGTCTAAAAATTTGTAATACTTTTTTGACAATAAATCTTTCTTTGTTTATTTAGAAAATGTTTAATCACCGAAAAAAATTCCTTCATGAATTAAACGGTCGAAAGATTCGTAGTTCAAATTATTGTGGCAGTTTATTAGATCCTGATGCATTAGCAGCATTCATAAGCTATCAGAAATTTCTAAGAAAACTTAGTGTAGCGGAACTTCATAAATCTCAACTAACTATCAAACACACTTTAGAATGAAGCACCCTTCTAGTTATCACTATTTTATAGCCAGCAGATATTTTCACGCGTAGTTCAGATCGCCAGACCGTGAAAATACCGTGGTTTGTTTATAACCATTTAATTATGTTGTTAAAACATAATTCATCGTAATTTTGACGTTTGTTGCTTATTTTATTAAGTAATAAACGCGCGAGAATCGTTAACATGAATTGCTCTTCGATATTTCCGAACAACCTGTTTATACTGGATAATACATTTACTCCAAAGTAAACAGAAGATAAAATAATGTGATAGATAATATTATTTCAGCATATGTATTATGCATACTATGATTAATAAGCATAATCAATGACCAAGTGAATGTAGCTTATTATGTTCAATAATTAAATTATTTAAACAGTTTAAACATTTGATTAGTTAGACAGTTACACCCTCCGTAACCACTGTGTATTAATTTATGCTTTTTAATCGTACATTATATTATAGAACCCAATACTGTTTAATAACTATCGTTTTATCAACTCTATAGGATGTATTGTTAGAAATATACCTCTCCAATTAGTGTCTATTTAATATGACAAGCGCCAGAGAACTAGAACTGTCAATTTTTAAAATTTTTTAAGACAGATGAAAACTTGACGTTTCGACTTCTGACAGATTGTCAATGTCAATATCATATTTCGATAAAAACTAAAAGAAGACGAAATGTAATATTGATATCATATTGACACTGACAGACTGTCAGTATCAATATCATATTTTGGCTAAAAGAAGTTGAAACGTCAAATTTTCATCTGTCTTTCAAAAATTATAAAAGGAACTAATTTTAAATCAGAGGAGATCTAAAATCAAGAATATATAAAATCGTTTTCAGCTAGTTTCACAACAATGAGATGATTTTAGCCATTTTCCAAGAAACTAGATGGCTATGCGATAACAGGGGGGCTAAAAAGCTCCTAGGTTAGCAAAAAAAATTTTTTTAATACAATTTGATTCAATTGTTCAATATAGTTTCGACCTTTCCACAGTACAATTTATGATTAGCTTCAAAATAAGTTTCAGTTTCGGCGATTGACTCTTCATCGGCGCCAATTTTATGGCCAGCGAGCATCCTCTATAAGTCTGAGAACAAGACAAAGTCGTTCGGGACCAGATCTGGATTTTGTCATCGTTTTTATAGATTTGTGTTCTCCTGATGAAACAGTCACTTTTTTTCCTATCTTTTGCCCAGTAGCGTCTATTACTTACATCAGATGGTCGAATTGATAGGTTTAAGAAGAAAATTACCCGTTCAATACCACCAAACACGTGACACCATCTTCCTTCAAGTCAATACGGACTTGGCAATTGATTGTGAAGCGTCTAGAGGCTTCAATAAAAATTTTTTTTGCATATTATTGACATACTTGATCTATTTCTCATCAGTTCCATTTAAGCGGAGTTTCACACCTAGAAATTAGGTCACCCAAATTTTTCTCAAGTATCAAGTTCTTTTTGTGTCTGGTTTCACGTCAAAATTGTTTTATGATCAACGTTTCGTTCCATATAGACCACGTAAGATGAAATATATGATTTTTAAAGCACGTGTATCATGAAACACCTTGCTTTTCAAAAAGAATAGAGTCCCTTCTTTTTGTAAGCGACGAACACGGATTAAAACTGTTTGGAAAGCAGAATTTTTTTCACATATTGATATGTACAGACACAGTTTTCAACACCTTTACAATCCACTATGTTTTATGCTCGTTTCTAAATCTAAATTTATTGATAAGAAAATTTAAAATCGAATATTGAAAACGTGTAGATAATCTTAGGAGTATTGAAAATCTGAAGAATAAAATTCAAAGAGGACCAGGATGCATATATGAAAAATTCAATACGTTGTGACGAAATAAAATTTTCTGATTGATAGCCTACTCAATTTCGTTTCTAAACAGTGTCGAACTGTTATTTTTAGGCCTAAACCCTACTTCGAATAGATCTAAACAGTATTTATTGAATCCTTTACTATGGTAAGACGTATTGGAAACTTACTTTCTTTTCGACTCTAAATGGTGACGGACTGTTTCCAAGTTATTTTAGGCCAAAACCCTACTTCGAATAGCTTCAAAAAGCATTCATTTGCTTTATTTTACAGTTACGCCAGGCCGACTTAACTAAAAAATACCGGGCGGACAATCGAGCAAGTGCTTGGTGCTGCTCAAAGATAGCTTCCACTTCACACTCCAAGCACGTAAGGCGCTGATTGGCTGGTGAAGATCACGTTTAAGAATTTGACTACTGTCAACAACTATTGTGAGATACTTTGTATATCACAATGCAAAGATCTGTATATTCAATGGAAAGTCTTTCTAAGCGGGCTGTCCTGGGAGTTGCATTTCAGCCCTAATTTATTTACAGATTCTACACTTTCAATGGATATATGGAGATGGCCGGATTAATTTGAAAAACTTTATTTAACGTTTCTCGTAAGGAACAAAGTCCAGCGACCGAATCGTTATCGATAGTGGAAAGTTCATTAGATAAACTACTAAAATCGATTGTTTTAATGCTTCGAGAATGATAATCGATTTCAGAGACAACTGTTTCACCACACTATAGAAACATTCATTAATTTTACACGTAGCTCTATAAGTGAAATATATCTCGAGTTTACGGTGATATTTTAAATTTATGTTCAAGATAATTTCACCGTTAATAAATATATAAATAAACTTTTCCTCCTTTGTTAATTTTATTGCTATAATTTAAATAGAAGACGCGTATTTTGAAGATAATAAATTGGCTAAGTGGTGTGTGTATTTGGCTCGGTTTATCCGAGAGACTAGTCGTTAAAAGAAAACAAACTGCAACCAACTGTTGGTGATTGTTGAATTATCGATATCACATTTTACAAGAAGCGCGTTTCTGGAACGAAGATACTTGATAGGACACGGCGAGGGGAACCTTAGTTGAATTTGGATTTTAGGTCGCTTATGCATTGCATTAATATGAAAAACTATATGATTTTCATTATACTTAATTATTTAGCTTTACGATGTTTCAGCTTAACCATTTTAATACTAATATAACTATAACAATTGTCAAAATTTTTGGATCCCTTTATGTTAAATACGAAGTTTTGGATCCCTTTATGTGTATTGCAAAGTGATTATACAAATAAAATACACATATAAAGATTTAGGCACATTAATTTCAACACATACTTCATCGAGTGTGTTCCCACTTTCATAAACGGTTTTTCACCTCAAAATTTCACGTAGTGATGAAAGATTTTCGTTTTTATATTTTTCAAATAAACCTTCGTATGATGGCATCAAGCGCGGATCCCCTAAACCCTGATTAATCAACTTGGTTTTTTGTTTCTTATAAAAGGGCGTAAGTAGCAATATGTAAAAGCCAATACCTCCAAATATTTCCAATATCTAAGCAATACCTAATAAAACAAAAGTAAAATGCTCAGGAAATTCAAGACCAAGAAGTAGAAGAATCGAAAGGAGAACCGGGAGTCGGTCTAGGGCTCTGTGAATAAACGATTTTGGAGTTGGTCTAGTCGAAAGAATGAAATGTAAACTAGTAAACTTAAAAACCGACTCACTCCAAGAGTCGGTCGGATTTCGGGACAGACGAGAAATTTGAACTAGTGAGGGAAAACAAGAAAAGTCGCAGTTCTTTTGGAAACGCTCTTTTAGATAAACGATTCAAAATAATCGATTTTCGATTCACTTGCCCACCTCTGGCCCATATACGGGACTCAGTCGCACCTCGGCACTCAAAGTCCTACTCTCGAGTAGTTATATTTTGTGGGTAAAAGGCTTTGGGGGAGCAATCGTCCTTATACTAATGACCCCCCTTTTGTCAAGACCCTGGATCTGCCCTTGGATGGCAAGGCAAAACTGAAGGTCATTGAGGCTCAAAATTACTTACTTGTAGTTAAGTGCGAAATTTGTGGATAGAAAACATAAAAATTTTTGAAAAAAATATATTTATTCTTCAACATTATCTTGTTTTAGCTCTATACACTATCTCCAACGATATTCATCTCGTCAATCTTGGAAAATATTTGACCACCGGCCATTTTTTCAAGTTTGGTAACAGAAAATAATCCGAAGGGACTGAATCTGGCAAATAGGATGCATGAGGTAGCAATTGAAACTTTAATACAATAATTTTGGTCATTGCAATGACGGATATGTGAGCTGGTGCATTGTCTTGATGAAACAACACTTTCTTTTTAGCCAAATGCGGCCGTTTTTGCTTGATTTCTTTGCTCAAATCTTACGATAAGTCTGCTACCCAATATTTAAATGTTGAAAATAAAGGATTTGAATCTATTTCAGCTTTTATATTGGTTGGGCTAAAGCCAAATAAAAATATTGTATCACGTAACGATGACTAATTTTTTCCATGTTCACTGGAACATTCACTGAACACGTTCACCATTAATGGCTGCTAAACGAATACTAAACTACGTGGCGTCTTCAAATTTGAAACATATCTTGTATAGATTCTTTACTGTCTTGTAGAGTGTTATTTTTCAAGCAACTACCGCTATCTCTACGTCCGGGCAGGTACTTTTGGGACTATCCTCGTTAGTAAATAAACAAATATAACGATGAAATCTCAGTTACAGAGGTAATTTAGTGTTAAAGTGCTGGAGCCAGCATGAATTCTTGTTATATATGTTTCTCACTTATTTAGGTCCTCAACTCAACCAAGGTTCACTATATATTTCATTATAAGGATTAAGAAATTTATTTCCATACCAATATACAAATACAAAAATAAATTACAATTGATTTGAATGTTTGAATGATATTATAGGTTTTTGAGAGAAAAATTAATTGATATTACCTTTCATAATAGCCAAAAATATATATACAGATTTGCGCTAAAAGTATTCTGTTCAATCAATCAGTTAAAAAACAATGAAATGTTTTTTTTTTCTAAAATACATTTTAACTTAATTGCTTAATACCATTACCAAGTATGGTTGAATAGTTTTATAAAAAACAAGCATTAAAAACGCGTAAATAAGTTAATTGTTAATGAAATAGATAATGAATGAACTGAAATCTTTAATTAATAAGTTTTTATATGAAAAAATTTCATTTTTTTTGTGAAAATCAGGTAGAATCCTAAGAATAACCAGCGACAATTTAAACGGTATTCATTCTCATCAAACTGTAACAGACCAAAATAACCAAAAAATTTGTTCTGTTTGATCAACGAACTGTAACCTGTTACGCGTGTTAAGTTATACGAATCAACTGCTAATTTTTTCACGAATTTATAGCTCGGTTGAGAAATTGGTCGCTATTGTCGATTTACAGCCACTTCAAACTTTTATGATTTGTTATGTATCGAAAATCCAGAGCTCTGCATAAAACTCAATGATATATGCGGTATTCATAATTTTTTTCCAGTGATATTCAGCTTGTGTATTTGAAATGTTAATACCGGGATTATCTGAGAAAATAATATCCAACCGAATGGACAGAATATTTATTTTTAATGTTTGCTCGAATTTTTTTATAACTATTTAAACAGCGACATGAAGATGTTTCCATCAAGTGTTTGGTAATTTTTCACAGAAATAAAGACAAATTTTTGCGCCGTGTCATAACCATGGTCCATCACATCACACCTGAAACGAAATAACCATCAAAACAATCGATTGAAAAGGGAAAATCGACTACAAAGAAGGAAGAGATCGTTCCATCTTCAGGCAAAGCCACGGCGTCTGTTTTTTAAGAAGTGCGTGGTATAATTTTCATTGACTATCTTGATAAAGGAAAAACTATCTACGGTGAATATTATACGAAGTTATTGCAACGTTTGAGCGAAGAAATCTTGCAAATATCGTCGCATTTGGTTAAGAAAAGAGTTGCACCAGCTCACACATATTTTACGATGGTCGCAGATGATGCCTATTTTGAGTAGTTGGACGATTCTTAAGTCAGGTACTTCTGGGACCATCCTCGTATTTATATTAGTAGTCATCTCGCTCTCGAGTATACTTGTATATTTCTTTGATTGATGTGAAACTTTTAATGCATCGCTGTTAATCAAACTCAACCGAATTTGGAGATTCTTGGATAAAGCGATAAATATTTAATAACCCCTATCCGTCTTGATACTTGAATTATCAATCAACATTTCAATATAGTTAGAAAATCTTGATTAATTTGAGTTTGGGAACAGAAAATAATCCTAAAGGGCTCAATATAGTGTAAAATTCTTCAAGATTTATCCCACATTCAACCCAAAAAACCTTGACTTGATGAACTGCTGTGTGAAATGTCTATTATGAAAATCAACCAGTACCTTTTAATGTTTTTTTTTCATTATATTTAGGGTTTTCTTCTTATTTTATCGACCTGTTGTGAATGAAGGAAGAAAATTACTCTTAGTCTTTTTTATAAATACATCCACTCTTCTGTTGAACCATTTTTGTGATGGTAACGCCACCTCAAGCTTCCAAAATCATCTCCTATTCCAAGGAATCTCAAATACGAGGATGTATTGATATCTAGTTATCCTAGACCAGTTCCATGCATAAACAAAATATTGCGTTACTATAGCAACGAACAATAACTTATTAGAAGTGTAAGTGTAAAGTTTGACATTGAAATTTTGTTTGGTTCTATAGTAGGCTAAGAATTTTTCAATATATCGTCGTATACTGACAAGAAGTGCTGAAGAAGTCGTCAAAACGTCCAAAACTTCGCTGACCAACGTAATGCCAACTTTTACACAAGAGACTTGGTAAATTTGCGACAAGGACTTGATGAATCCCTACAGCAATATTACGAGAAAGTCATAGATCCTGCTAAATTAAATAAACAATCAACTTCCAATTACTTCCATAGCAGGATTTCGAGAGCCCTTGGTATCCACTATCATTCAAGAGGAAAATAATTTGAGATATGTCCAGAGAATGCTAAACATCCAATCATCAATTAGCAGAAATATGAGCAATACTAAGTCAACAACACCACTAAGTCTTCACAATCACCTATCTTCAAAATGCAATAGCAATCTTCACCTTTCAGACCACAACATCAAAAACAGGTGAACCAATTCACTTCACAAGATCAGAAAGTATTGGAGCGTCAATGAATGATCAACAATTCAGTAGACCTTAACAACAAGATAACTAGAGCAATAGACCTGGAATACCCCAGGTGTGCAAAGCTTCTCCACCGATCAGTACCAGTACTAAAGGTATAAAAAAACCGAAATTTGGAACCCTCAACAAAAACAAAACCCACCAAGTGTTGTTTCCGAAGAATTATTCAACATCGAATATATGTTAATGGAAGCTATGATTATGACATTAACGGATTTGTAGATGAAACTGCTTACAACGAGAGTATTATCTAGAAAACCAGTTCAATAAATGTGATGTTCTTTTGTACGGATGCGAAAGTTGGACCATGGATGCGGCCACAGAAAAGAAAATTGATGCGTTCGAAATGTATATCTACAGGCGAATTCTGCGGATATCTTGGACAGAATATAAGACAAAGATAGAGGTCCTACAGCAAATGGGTAACTTCTCACGATAATCAAGGAGAGGAAGTTGCAGTATCTAGGACATGTACTGAGAGGCGAGCGATATGAGATTCCCCGCCTGATAATAGAAGGAAAGATCGAAGGAAAACGATCGGTCGGCAGTAGACAAAATTCATGACTGAAAGACTTGCGCAGATGGTTCGAACACACGTCTACAGAAATTTTCAGAGCTGCGGTTTCTCGTGCGACAATAGCCATTTGGATCGCCAGAGAAAGGCGACTACCAAAAACTTTTCTGACAACCCTCGTCGATTTTCCTCGCGGGATCGATTATATCGATATTTAATTTGAAATATAATGAATCCAAAATAAATTCTGTCTATATTCGTTCTAAAAAGTTATGAAATTAAACGACAATCGACATTTTTCAAATACTTTCTCACAGAGAAAAGTTTTGAAATCAAGAAACGTAATGCGTTGTCAAAACATAAAATTCCGCGCTATTCTTTAAATAAACTGTCGTCTAACCGACACAGTAAACAAATCTCCAATATACTCGTCTTATTATAGCCATTCGTATTTGATTTTAATAAATGTGCTTTCCGATCCACTATTAATACATCTGGAGATGAAAATAATTATACTAATCACACCCGTCTAATTAGTGTGACGGGTGTTGGAGAAAGGTGCTGAATTCATTTATTTTTTTTTTAGACTGACATAAGCGTATTTGTAGCAAAAGGAAATGCTTAATAACCTGGAAAGGGAAACGTCTAAAGTGTTTAGGAGTGGATTTAAGTTCCTCCTTCTTTCCTAATATCTGTTAACTTAATTGGTTTGTCCTTTTACGTGAAATTCAAGGACCTCAGTAAATTCTGTGAATTCTCCTAATTACTTAAGGAGGATAATAAACCGTTTTATCAATTTGAATAATTAGGAGAATCGATTATTACATTTCATCGTTCTCTACTCGTGGACTATGAAAACTTTTTAAGCGATGCTTCAGGGTTGAATGTCAGGATATAGTTAAATGTCAAAAATTAGAATATTCAATAAAAAAGTTTGGTAATTATCTAGATTAGGTTACACCCTTCCGATTTCGTTAAAAATTTTGTATGTTATAGAGAAAATTATGCTGAAAAATTTGATGTATGTATAATGTAGTGTGCGAAAATCATCCCTTCACATAGTTTTCCAGCTTCGAAGTTCCAGAAAAAGAAAAATAATTTATACAACATATTTTTGTTTCGCATATCTTCATTACCGTCTTTTATCATAAAATTTGCAGTGAATTTAGTTTAGTTTGCTTACCATACGATTATCGTTAGTAAATCTATCAATATTTGTTTTTTTTATTCGTGTTCGACCATGAAAAATATAAAATTCTATGAATTTTTGTGTATTGCTGTTTATTGATCGATATTCTATCAATATTCTTAGTTAAAATTAGTGGTTAGGTTAAGTTAGGTTAGGTTAGGTTAAGTTAGGTTAGGTTAGGTTAGGTTAGGTTAGACATGCGAAGCTAAACTATGATGTATAAATTATTTTCCATTTTCTGGAACTTAGAAGTTGGAAAACTATGTGAAGGGATGATTTTCGCGTCGTACATATATATGAATCAAAGTTTTCAGCATAATTTCTCTATAACATATCGATATCTCGAGCTCTAACTTACTAAAGATAATTACCTCAATGTATATTGAAATAAATATCACAGTAATTGCATCCGCAACAGACATAAGCTCTCCGATCCCAAGAAACCCAAGCCATCGTCTTCAAGTACCATGGAGAGTACTGCTTTTAACTTAAGCTTTCCAATAAATGCTTTAGGGTTAAGGGGTCCGCGAAAAAGCCGTTTATTTGGGAATAAGATTCACATTCACATTTGGACAACCGATCTGAAAGATACTCTCAGAGTACGGGGCGAGACTGTCTCATCAAAGTATTGGAAGAAAAAATTTGAACGAATTCACCTTCTTACTTTACTTTATACGTTTAAAACAAATACCGATTCAGCCACAGGTGTACTGGTTATATCTATATTAACAAAACGCTCAATCCGAGCTGTTTATATAACTTCCAAGCCCAAAAATACCTTTCTAACCTTCTGGATCACTAGTAGACGCTCCCTTTCTACAAAATCCAAAAGAAAACTTTCCTATTCTCCCTTCGGTTCCTAGTGAATGCCTACGAAGACCTTGAAAACTGTCTTGCATTCTCTCACAATTTCGACATCGCTATTAGGTAATACCACCTCATCCATCGTTGGTATTGCAGATATTCCTGTAACCTTTATAGCCGGAACTGCACCCGTATTATGTGAAGAACCGTTTGTTTGTTGAGTATTCATTTTTCTGATCTTATCATTCTATTGCACTGCTCATTACTAACCATCCTAAATTCCCCACAACACCAGCTCTGCAGAGGAGTATTTCCTATATCAGGGCCAAATTTAATATATTCCTTTTCCAAAAAGTAAAAAATTCCATGTCGGAATTTGTATTGAATTTTTCAAATAGACATCTAATAATCCTGATCTCTCACTTATTGAAACCTTGCGGTATTATATGAAGAAAAAACAACAAATCAGCAAGAATCGTTGAAGGATAGCGAAACCGATTCTAATTACGAAACATTGATAGTATATAAAGAAGAATAGAAGCAGTAATCAGTCAAAAAAAAGGTTTAAATGGTCAAATGATTGGAGACAGTCCTCAATTTCTTTATTTTCTGATTTCAGTGATTTTTTTCAGCATGAAAATTGACTTTCAGTAGGTTATATTACTTAGAATAGATGTTTGCACTCATTCAATTGACGTTTATCAAAAACTACTGGGGAAATAAAATGATAATAGTACCTACACATTGGCAATTTAAATTAATTAATTAATTAATCGTTTTATCAATACTTTTTGATTTATTCGTAATTGAAATTTTGAATTTTCGTTAAGAAAAAGCATATTTTGAATCAATTTTTCACAAATAACTCGAAAGATTTTTTCGAAAAAACTGCGAGTTTTGATTTATTAATGGTGTAACAATTTAGTGAACCGAAGATTTTGAAAAATTGAATAAATGGAAAACGATCAATTTTATGAAAAAAATGTATTGAATCTTTTTTAACGAAATTTGAATAACCATTCAAATGAGGCTTTACAAGACTTCGTAATACATAAAATAAGGGAGCTATGACGAAAATAGATACAATCCCTTCATTTCATGGAAAAAAGTCATTTCTACCCTTGATATTGCCTCCCTAATTGAAATAAATTGTTATAAATTTGCAAATTCCTTGAATTGAACACAAATAATAGGATCAAGAAGTTCCAATGGTTTAGAAAGCTTGATTCTGTAAAAAATATGGTTACAATAGAGAAAGCATTTTGCAATTTTTTGAAAAATATCTTCTATTAAACGTGGTCTGTGAACGATTCTCTCTTAAAAACTAACAGTTCAATGTATTCCGCACCTTTTTAGCCTAATAAATCATAAATTTTTCGATAAAATTGTTTTTCAAGCCACTACCTAGCTCAAAAATTAAGAGAGTTATACCCAAAACAAACATATATTTTTTTAATGTCGAAGCAGATAAATGTGTGTGAATGTAATGGTGAAAAACATCTTCTTTGGTGAAAGGAACTAAATATAAATGGGTATATTATGGGTTAAAATACATTGGTAGAAGGCTGAAAATATAAATAATATCCTAAATCATGATACGATTGTTATTTTAATCTTACAGACGATTATTTAATTTTCTAAATGCTTTAGCTTTTATTTTATCAATTTTTGACAATAAGGGGTGGTTTTCACCCCTTACAATAATTCGGACATATTGGGAAAGGTAAATTTTGAAGTAAAGGATGAATAAAACTCAATTCCAAAATTTCACGGGATTTACCATGCGTCTTGATGGAAATCTGAGGTAATACCATATTTTTATCGCTGTTCACTGGACCTACAGCTAAACTGCTTTTTTCACTCAAAATGTTACTTATCTGTTAATAATATGATATCATGAATAAAAAAATACTTACAACGTCTATCAATCAATTATTTTTCCAGCTATACTTGAAAATTCAGAAATTTTAATATTGTCCATTATAATTTGTCTACCTACTGAAATACAGGGTGTTTCGGGAATTGATACAAAAAATTTTTATGTCACAGCATTATTTTGACATCATCTACGCACTCCCGAATTTTTTGCTTCAAGTCCCAACATCCTGTAAAATATTGATTTTGTTTGATTTGATTTCGTGATTTTTAAAAAATGAGTTTTTGTAATGAATCATATATTTCTTTGATCTTTTATATTGAAATTGAAATGTATCAAATACTATTAGAAATAAATGAGAATTTTGAATTAATTTTCGTTAAAAGGTTAATTTCTTCAAAAAACATAGTTGGGTCAACTTTACTGAAACAGTGCTCGTACAATTAGTCTTTTCAAAAAAAAAATTTAATGTATGCTACGCTACTGACATGGCGCCTCCAAAATATCTTCTTGATATTTTTGATCTGTCAATTAACTACTACGAAAAAAGTAGAGAAACATTATGATACGATTTGGTAGCTTTATGTTGACAGATTTGAAAATGCGGTCAGACCGTCTCTAAATTAGTATTTATTGCTTTTGGCTGTTACACAAAGTTGTCGCGGATTCTGGTTCTATTACAAAACGCGTATTTTTTATGATTTTACATTAAAAACATGGTTAAATGTAATAAAAAGAACGCCACTTGGGTAATTTCCTCTTATTTTAAAATTTTCCTTCTCTCTTTCGAACTCTCTCAAAAGTTAAATCATAAAAATGTTCCTTAAATTAGAAAATTTCTTTGGAAAATTTTCGTAGCTGAATTTTTTATAATATTGTTGAATATTTTATCTTGGAATACTTGATATGTGAGATATGGAATATTAACGAAAACAACCGCATTAAAATTTCAATGTGGAATCGGCAGTTCAATAATTCAAATTTGCATTTCGCATTGTTAAAAAATCTATTGATTATTCTGTACGAGTATGATTGAAAAGAATAATTTAGAGCGTACTACAAACAGAATTACTATTCGAAGAATTGATCTCAGCTAAAATATCAGGTAATAAGGATGAAATTATTACTTAATTGCATATTCTACATGAGAATTATCAATCTGCTTCGTTATTAACGCTTGCCAAAGAACCCAAACGAATCAGTACCTTCAATATTTGTTAAAAAATTTTATTAATAACTGAAAATCTTTTTGTGGACCTAGAGAAGTGTTTTATAAGGACTCGACACGAAGAAAAAAGCATAATCAAATCAAATTTTTTGAGATATGACTTAATACCAAAAAATATTGCACCTGGTTTCTGTTCCACGGGGATATATGCTACAAGTACTTTTTCTGAAGATAAACAGCAATAAAAAAGTTTAGAATAAACAGGGCTTTGAGAAATTGATAGCAGGATAATAATTGATAACTAATTGAGATCTTTTACTACAAACAGGGCTTTCAGGATCGTGTCAGCGAAGGAACTACCAAGAAGGTTTCAGAAGAAAATATACCTCCGAAGCACCAAAACAACAAAAACGAAAACCTAAGAATATGTGGGTTTTTTCATCAGAGGAAGGAAGACTGGGGAAAATATAAACAACAAGTAAAAAATAACTCGGGAAGAATAGTAGCGAGGAATCGTTGAACAAATGGAACAGTCGAAAAACAAAGTAAAGAAGATTTTACAAAATAAGAATGAGAAATTACATGAAGAAAGTAGTAAAGAAAAAGTAGATAAAGAAATACGTGATATAAGTTGTAAAAAAGATGTTAGAAGAAAATATTTTGTTGATTTTAGAGTTATATAATCTGGAGAATTATGATTTTTTTGTTAATAAAATTGAAAATTAAGGATACTAACTTTTGTTTGCTTTCTTCTATTAGAATTATCGATTAAGATAATAACAACACACTATGGGCATATCACCAACCTAATCTGGGAATATGCCCAGTTGTAAAGAACAAAAAAAAAAATAAGAGAAAAACATAAGAATTGATATTTAACTTTTTTTCCTAAAAAAAATTATTTTATAAAGCAATAAGAGTATTTTTTGTATTAATCTTCTTATGTGGGCATATTCCTTGTACCTTATTGCAAAATATTTTTCTGTAGTCAAAAGAAAATAAAGTGAATTTAATGGAAAAAAATATATCTAAGTGAAATTAATTTTAAACATACAGTGTAGGTGTATAAAGTGTCCAATGTAAAACTCATTATCAAGTCTCAAAAGTAAGAATTTGTGCAAAAAATATCAATTTTCACGTAGAAATTATAGTGCCCACTATAATTGATTATTATTACTAAAATAATCTTTAATGGAAATAGAATATTAGTATTAAAAATTTAATCGATTATGAGTGAACATTTCAAGAATTAAAATGTTTTGAGATGTATTCACATTAAAAAGGTGTTGTGAGATTGTAGAATTATTCACAAACAAACATCGAAGCTAAATGGCTGCAATTGTACCCTCATATATAATTACAATAAAAATTTCTATCCCAGTCCTTTAGAGGAAGATTTTTCTGTATCAGGGACATCCTGAAACCTTTTTATTCTGCATAAAAAAGTGACCATACCTCTTCAAATTAAAACCAACGTCATCTCTCTTTCACAACCGAGCAAAATCAAGAAAATAATGAAAAAATGACATGAGAAAAATCTTCTTGAGACTTAATATTAAAATTTTTTAAGATCCTTTTTCTTATTTGTACCGCTACTGATTTATATGATGCTCGCGTTTAACAACTCGACGACGATGATTCTCCAAACATAAAAACAGATGTTCCCAGTAATTTACTGCTAACTGAAAATTACCTATTGCAAATGAAATGGTAGCTGACCTGCAATTTAATGCTGTCCATATTTTATCGAGAATGTCAATTCTCTTCATTTGTATTCAATATGATGCCTGTTGTTTATCTATTACGACACAACTTAAAGTATTTACTGATACAAATGTTGAATTATTTCAATCAATTTTTTCAATATTATATATATATATAAATTGGCTAATACTACGGAAAATAATAAATTACATCTCCTCTGAAGAACGTGATTTCATGGACAATCCGCCGAAATTGGCATCCCTAATGGCTCGCAATTACAAGAAGAGGGTCGTAACGACTGACTAGTTTCGACGTTGTTGCCTCTCTTCAGAATAGCGTATCGACCTCTAGTTCGGAGTCTCTATATATTTTTTCCTTTCGCTCATTGCGAGTATTTTTGATATAGTATTACGTAGTATTAATTACTTGTTGAACTTCTTTGAATTTGCTATTTTTATTTTTTGAAATTGTTTTGCATTCATTTTTCATGTTTTGCTTCCTCTAGATTCAAAAATGAAGTTTTATGAAATTTTTTAAATTGTTGATTTCAAGATCAATCGTGTTTTTTAGTTTCTTTATATCTTTAATAAAATCAGCGATACTTATAATTTTCAATTTAGTTATGCAAGTGCCTAAAGTAGAAAAAACTACCAACACCAAGATGTTCTATTATGAAGAAATACGTAAAATTCATGGAACACCAACTATTACATTCTAGAAGTCTAAAACAAATTCATCCAAGAAGCTTGCCATTCAAGAAAAAATCGCCGCATGTTCTTATTAAGATGTAAATCAGAACTCCAACAAAAAATTTAGTGTCATCATCATCATCATCATCATCATCAAGTCTTTCAATCCTTTGGATTATGGTTATCGCTTTTAGCGCTTTAAAACCTGTTTTTGAAGTGGATTACTCCTCGTTTTCTATTCTTGTTTTCTTTTTAGTTTATCGGTTCTCTTGGCTACTTTTATTTTTATTTTCCATTCCTTTCGGATATTTCTCCTTTATGAACTGCATTCATTTAGATTTAACACACTCCTTTTCGAGATTACAAAAGGACAAAGGTGTGCTGAAGAAAGTCCACGATACGATATTGCCAACCATACCAACAGTTTCGAGTACCAACTTTTTGCGTGTTTTGAACTACACTTCTGAATTTACTTCCGAAAATATTAACTCTTATCCTCTTTTGATAAGATCGATGTCACAACTATCGAATAAAACATTGTATTACAAGGGGTATTTAAAAAGTAAGGAACGGTTTCCGTGTTCCAATGGCGGTATCTATGTCATATTCGGCTTCAAAAACGAACAAAAATATTGACACTTTGAATTATACAACACAAGCCTTCAAGTAAACAGATTTCCATCTGCATAAGTAGAGGTTACAGTCGATTATGGCATTGCAGCTTATTTTAGAGAATAAAAGGAGTGTGCCGTTTCACTCCTGTCAAAAGTAAAATATGGCTCGTCGTCGATGATGATTTCCAAACCTCAGCGTGGAAAAACTTGTTGTAGGGTCTCGTGCGTGCTCGGAAGTGCACGTAGCAAAAACCAAACAAATGAAATCGAGTTTGCACGTCAGTCCATGTGCGTCATTTTCCGTTGGTCGGATGAAACCAAATTTGAATGTTTCTTTAATACGTACAAGTGCAAACACTCGAAATTTTGCAGACATTAATGAATGTTGAGAAGTTAATTGTGTGCAATTAAGAACTGCGTCATTATCAGCTTTTCCCTGGATCTAAGGCATTCCCGAAAGTTGGAATATTCTTCAATTTTAGGTTTAATTTTATTTAGTCGAACGTTGACGAATATGTTCCAAAATATTTAAAAAATTTTGCATATAAATTATTCACACAATATTTTCTTTTTTCTATAAATATATAACATAAATTTAGTGGAGTCCATTTTGACTACTCTACCCCGCGGAAACGCACCTTAAATAACCGTCCAGTATAACCATGGCTTAAGATTTTGAGTTTTGAAGTTTGTTCAATTTGTTGCTTCTCGGAGTATTTGGATGCTGGTTTCCTTAATTTTTGACATACATTCTGTTGCTTTGAAATGTGGCTTAAATATTTCTTATTGATTTCGAATTTTCTGCCCAATTTTCGCAAACTGGCTCGCACTTTTCCCTGAGCTGCTTTAACCAAAGCCTCATTCCTTTTTTGGCATTTGTATTTGCTTTACTTCGTTACTGGTTCCAGAAGTATTTGGCCAAACAAAGGAAACACAAAAATTTTGGAAAAAAAAAACAAAGAGTAGAATCTAGTTCATCTTTTACATTGTTTGGGGTAAGGGCTTTCAAAAAATGTATTTTATAACAACGATGTCCAATTTTTTCCTTGTTTACAAATTCACTGATGGCTGCAAAAAAATAATAAACAACATGGCGTCTTCGAACTTGAAACATTAGCTGTATAGATTGTGTACTTGTGGTATTTTTCAAGCAACTACCGCCATCTTTAGGTCCGACTAGTTACTTCTGGGATCATCCCCGTATATCTGGTATTAAATATTTATTATTATGCAATCTTTTACCTCCCTCATTTGTAAAGCATATAAAAGTTTGTGTTCTTACTTTCACATCTCAAAACTCTCGTTGTAAGCGTATTTTTTATTTGATACAACATTTTTCAATCGGAGATTTTTTTAAATAGTCACCTACTTTTTAACTCTTTTACGATTATTCAAAGTTAACCGCAAAGAAAGACCTAAAGGCATAGACGTCTGCCAATTCACTCGTTTTTATTGACTATCTATAAATCTCCAGTCACGTTTTTGATATAACCTACATCAAATAACTACGTCTTGTATGTATCTTGCTGTTTTTTTGTCGTTTCACTTAGACAACATTTGTTTTATCCGTGTTATTACTTAATAAAGAAAACAGTAACAAAATTGAAGCGAAATTTGAATGATGACGACAAAGTCTATTATTCAAAATTTTAAAGGAAACTTGGTGAATACAGACCGATTACTTTTCAATAATTAGCTGAAAAATCCGCCATTGAGTGAAGTTAATATCTATTCTCATTAATACTGATAAAAAATGTATGTAGTACAAACATTATTTGATGTGTATTAACATCGGTTTGAGTCCCTTTCATGATGCTGGACGTGATAAAGTAAACAATTTATTTTAAAAAATGTATTTTGGACTTGAAACAGTTTCATCTTGTCATAATTTATTGGGTGTATGCCCCTCGTTAATCCATATTCAATCTAAATAAAACATATTTCTGTTTTGATCTTCCATTTCTCTTATACTCCTCAGGTGATTTTTCCTCCATACTACAATATTGCTTTTTCCTGAACGGCTGTAGTAGCAAATAGACTGCGTGCAAAAGTAATTACGACTTGTGAATATCCAGGAATCTTCCTATTCAACCGCGATTTGTACAATGAGATTGATTTTGCACCATCATTTATAACCCAAACGTTACAGAAGCAGCGGTTACTGATGAGGCGGTCATCTTCATTCAGCATAGAACGAAAATATATCATCAATAGAGCAAGCTACTTCGGAGATCATATTAACATCATTAATTAATAGTCAAAAGCCTCCACCACTTGGAATCTCCGAATCGCAAGTAACAAAAACATCGCTGGAAGTTTTCCAAATTGCTACGCTGAATCTGGAAATGGAATTTCGTGATGCTGCTTTAGAAGCAATTAGAACCTCTGACATCCACAAGCGACCAGTATGTTTATTGACCTGAAGCATTACGATCCCACCTTAAAGGTCCTCATGGGAAAGCAGGAAACAGAGGTCGCAAAACTGGAAAGTCCGATTCAATCGATTACTGGAAAGGCAAACAAAGGGAAACGGAAATGAAAAACAACAAAGAGACTACTGCACCATCAGAATAATCAGAGAAATGTTGAGAATGTTAATGCTTCATTTGCTAAGAGATGTATTCAGCGACTGGTAGTGGAGATACTTGGTTTGTGGGTACTGCGGGAGTAGATTTATTCAATTGTTCAATTGTTGAGTTTTGCAAGATAATCTTTGTTTGGTACGAGTGATGATTGAATTTTTTTTCAGTTTAGTGAACTAATATTTTTCCAAAATGATTATTTAGATTCTTAAATTTCATAGATCCTAAATTTGTTTTAAGTACATTTAGCTATGGTTGATTAATAAAGCTGTTGTTTGATGTGTAATTTATGAATTGAATTTTAGTGTAACAACTCTCTCTCATTACTGTTATAATCACCTTAGTATAATGACCTTAGTCATCGATACCAGATACCAAGGCTATTGGTTTCGATATCATTCCAAAGGCAAAAGACCAAGGAACCATAACAAACACTTCAATCGTTACTTATAGCTGTAATGACTGTGTTGTATGCAATTCGTGCAAAAATGCTTTATTTTCTGTGTTTTAAGATCACATCTCGTAGTACAGGCAAATTAGGCGATTTTGAGATAAAACCTTAAATTTAATTTGGCGATTTTCATTTTTCTAGATTCTGGGAGCTTTTAGGATACTGAATAAGTCTGGTAACCTCTTAACAAAATTACGGATTTTCGAAATTTTGGTACTTGAAACTCAAAAAAATTTTGCAACGCGAATAATTCGAAAACTATGAGGAATTCTAAAAAAACTGTTATAACAAAAAATGTAGTGTACAAAATTCTCTATAAAAAGTATCCCAAGTATTTCTTCCTAACCTCAAAATTTTCACCTTCAAAATAGTTTATACACTCAAAAATATTTTGAATCGTGAATAACTCGAAAACTACGAGGTATTCGAAGAATCTACAGCACAAAGTTCTCTACAGATTGGTCTTCAAAAGTATTTTTTCCTAACTTCAAAATTTTCACCGTAAAATGGGTTCATGTACTCAAAAACATTTTGAATTGCTGATAATTCGAAAACTATGAGGATTTCGACACAAACTGCCGGGACAAAAATGGATCACAACATTCTGTTCAAAAGAGATTTCAATTTTTTCCTAACCCTAAATTTCCATTATAAAATGGGTTTGAACGCTCAAAAATATTTGGAATCGCGAATAACTAGAAAACTACGTAGAATTCGAAAAAAAGTGCCGGAGCCAAAACTGTAGAACTCAAAATGAGTACCGACATTTTTATGAAAGAGAAACTATTAAGAAGTCTATGAATATTGAAATAATAATCAACCGAAATCGAAAATAGAGTTCATGATCGCGTTTTTCAAATGTTAGCTCATATGAAACCAAGAAATAGTTTACTGGATTCGCTTGTTGATATGGCGATTTCCCAAGTGGAAAATGATGCTTAACCGAGTAGAAAATAGAGATCTAAACGAAAACGAAGTAGTTTTCCAAGAGTTAGAGTGCCTGGAACGTAAATTTGCATTGAGGGAAATTTACTCAGTAACCGAAAATCTAGAAAATCAGAAGCGCCCAATTTAATTTCGGGCTTAAGTCTATTTTACCTGTACTATCGTATCTATTGCATCTTCAAGTAGTGCTCAATGATGTTTTTGAGGCGTTTAATGTCTGATGAGTTTGGGGGCCACTGTACTAAGTAATGAAAGTTGTTTCATTTTTGAATTCTAAAAATATGTTTATCGTAATAGATGTTGCCCTCTGAATGAAATATTTCAAGAGTAAACAAGCCTGAAATATTATCTCTAAACTAGCTCATAAAGACTAGAGCGCAAAATAAATACAAAAGCTCTTTTTTCTCAAAGTAACATCATCTGAAAGAAACACATATATCAAACACTATTCAAAGAAAGCTCTCTCCGTTTGTTATCCACAACTTTTTGCACACTATAAGAAATTATGGCAATAAATTGAAAGAAGAAATAGAAAAAGGTGAATGTTTGAAGGGAGATAAACTTCCTAATAAATGTTGTCCATAAATCTATCAAAAACAAATAGGACCAAGTTTTATTTTACTTTTATGTAAGTTGGTTTTTCATTATTAGAATTTTTTCTTTTCTCGTTTACTTCATCCATTATTAAGTAGTCGCTTGCTAGCAGTATGTCGATATATTAAAAAAGTTTCGGGATATTGAATAAATTGGGTATCAATTAATAAATGCTTGCGATATCCTCAAGATCCCCATCTCAGTTTTAGCAAAACAAATATTATACTATCATAAATATCCTTTTTCCCCATATACTACGTTATAACTTCGACAAACAATTTATGAGAAGCCCTTTCGTACTATACTGGGTGAATTGATAAGTACGTCTGATGTCTACTACATACCTGTATATTATGATTTGCGACAATAATTTAACCTAAATATTGATTCTAGTAGTTGTTTTGGGAAAAACTATTCGTTAAAACTTTTTCGTTGTTTGTTTCCATTTTCTCGTTTATTATCGTTGTTATCAGTGCTTCCATCTTTCTATGAGTTTCTACAATGATTGTGATATCTTCTGCATATAGTAAACTTTTTAAGTTTATTGGTATCATGTTGAAATTTCCCAAGTTTGTTTGTTGGTGCCTTGTCCCTATCTTTAAATTTCTTAGTATCTCATCTCATTGAGCTTAGATTGTTCTCTTGGTATATCCCGTTTCCCATCATAAATCTCTCCGATCTTTGTCCATTCAGTTGTACCTTACCTCTTACTTTTTATATACGCTTCTTGTGATAATTATATATATTTTTTTGTACTTAATTTGCTTAATACATTCCACACGTTGTTTCTTTAGATTGAGTCTAGAAATGTTTCCTGTCCTTTTCTTCTCCTAGTCTTCCTTTTGTTTTTTGCTATTCTCAATGTCAAATTAAAGACTTTTAAATCAAAAAGCTATAAAAAACTTCCTAACATAATTTCCTTTTACACAAGTCAGCAAAGCAATAAATATAACGCATCTTGAGCCCCAAAATACTAAGGTTGTGACCTTATTGATCCAAAAACGGTTTTTGCTGTCTTGGGAGTGTGTCTTTCAAATGAAGTCCATCGTCGAATTTTATCTACTTACGTATATCGACGAAAACATTCACTTCTTTCGAATTTTTGATATGAGAGAACTTTTGATTAGCATCAAATAAGCTCGGTACCCACCTAACCAAAATTTTGACAGATTACATTAGAAATATGGCAAAAAGAAACAATACAAAAGTAAAAGTCACTCTTGTATGAAACCGCGTTCGCATAAATTGGATAGTTGAAATTAATGAAATAATAATTTTCTTTATTTAATATTATTCTATAAGTTATCTATAATATACGAAATCAATTTATGTGCGAGTAATAGACAGAAAAACACCCTATATATAATACTTATAATCCTTACATGGAATTCACATCCGAAATTCGTGAGGAACAAAGCAAAAAACCGAAGGGTAATTATTAATTAATGGGCTTCATGAGACTACAAATTACGGCACGTTTTCCCAAATCGTATTATTAAATTGAACACAGCCTCCCTAATTTCCTTCACCACGTTGTTTTTTGCTTTATATTCGTTTTTTGCCACTTCTGCTGAAAATCTAATATTTCGTAACCAAGACGTTGAAATTGCAATTAAAATCTATCGAATTTTATTGAGAGAATTGTTTTAGAAAGTATTCTATTAAAAATACTGTTTGACCTACAAAAATTCCAATGAATGTCACGACTGAATGACAGTTTAATGAAAATTGAGAAAAAAATTTGGGATAGGGTTTATTATAAATCTAAAATGAATTTCAAACGGATTAAATGATCAATACATTCACCAATTGCCTCAAACCTACACGCTTAACTGTAATTACATTACTAGAGTCTACTCGTCTTTCTATCCGAGTTCAACACCCCAATTTAGACTATTTATTTCTTAAGCTGCAATATACATCTAGATTTTTGTCTGTGGAAGCTCTGAAAGGTGGAGTAGTACGCGTTTCAAAAGAACTGACAGATTTCTCGTTGGTTTAAACGAGGTATCAGTTAACCCCGCTTTCCCTTTAAGATTTCAGAGGTTATGTCTGTGCCCGTTAAAGTAATGATGTAATTTAGTTGACCCTACATACTGTTTAGTAGGCTCAATGATAGTCTACACTGATGGTTCAAAAATGGATAAGTAGTAGCAGGTTCGAGAACCGAGTTTCAATTAACCTTAACATTGCAGAACAGCCCTTCATGCATTCGACTCTTGTACACGGTCACAGTACACTGGAAAATATGGATCGACAATAACCATTCAAAGGTTTTATATAAAGTTTTCAAACCATAATCAGAAGAAGTGGTAAAATAAAAGGAAAGTATGGAATAATATCCAGGACTGGAACAATAGAAGATATTTATTTCTTCTAACTGAACACAAAAAGTACCACTTGAAAAAATTGAAGAAACTCCTGACGGTTCTTGTTTTTTTTGTACAAGAAAATAAAGTATACAGCCAGCACCTCCTTTGTAAGTACGAGGATTTCCATCAGCAAAGGTTACGATACTTACTTTAACTGTTGAATTGAATTAGAGAGGTGATCCACATAGCCCTTGGTCTGTAGCTCCATCTACAGAGATTTGTAAGTACTTGGTAAACTTCCATGAAAAATTATAATCGAAAACCTCGACCAATTAGTTGATCGGAAATATAAAAATTTAATGTTCACCCTATTTTCACGATTCAGTATATCTAAAAAATACCCTTCGTAAGCAGTTGTGACCTTTCACTGCCATTTGTGCGACGAAATTTTGAATCCGATCATAAATCTCAATAACAACTTTGCCACCATTCGAGGAAATGTCCAAATAGAATTTTACTGCCTAATTTTTTCGTGATATATCCTCAAAGACAGCATATATTTGAATAATTTGTTGGTAAACACCTTATATCTTGGGTTTGCTTTTTTATTTCTAGTGATTTATGTATTGAGAACCATTTTATTACGGTAGATAGAAAGTACAATATAATGAACGGTAATACTAAAGGAAAACAACAAAACATTGTTGACATTTGATGCTAAGATAATGAAATACGTTTTCTAGTATATTTTGGAAGATTTTCTTCCTTTTCTATATAACTTCACTTAATAAACAGTAGACGCCAAAACATACAATACTGACAATTACTTTGATTCACTGGTCGACAAAAAAATTTTTTGTAGTAACACCAGAATGAACAGCGTATTGTGATAAAATGGACCATACAAATTCGAAAATATTCATTGGTAAAATGTTTAATATTTGTTAAAAAATATTTAACAATATTTATAGTTTACATACACTTTTTAAAAACCAATCACATCGTCCTTGATACCGTTCTAATATTTTACATCCTTATCATCACTGACAGCTCCCAAATTTTCGCGAAAAAATTTCAGATGGGAATGGAGGAAATGAATTTCAATGACATTCGAGCACCAAGGGATTTGTGGGCGTCTAGAAGTTTATCAACTAACTGTTGGTAGTTTGGATCCATATTGTTCCCCAAGAATCCGCTCACTACACTAACAAATGCCTTCCATGTTCTAAGTTCCTGTCTGGTGAGCTTATTTGCAAAATTATCCAGATGTTTTCTCTTATTAATGGCCCAATAAAAATACCTTCCTTTAATTTGGCATCACTCAACTCTAGGGTATTTGAATCCATCACCCTCTTTATCCATAGCCTTACAAAGTTTTTCATCAATCCAAATTTAATGTGAAGGGGGGCAGAAGGATTTTTTGGGGTATGAACTTAACATTTTGAGATCCCGGTGGAAACTCACTTCTTGCTTGCCAATTTTTTTACATAGTGTTGATCTACTTTCCGACTGTCCCATAGATAAAGAAAACAGCAACCTTTCGCAAACCCTACCTGAAGTCCCATTAAAATTCCAATCTCCTTCAGGTCCTCACATATCTGCCACTTATATTTGTTGTAGTTAATTTTGTCTAAAAGCAAGCGAATATTTTCTTAAGTTTCTTTGATCTTCACAGAATGAGCAACTGGTATAGACGGTTTTAGATTTCCATTGTGTAACAACACTGCTTTTAAACTGTATTTAGACGAGTCAATAAATAGGCGCCACTCACTGGGATTATGCTCAATATCAAGTTCCTTCATTAGACCAGCAATATCCGTACATTTCTTTTTCTAAAGTTCGTAATTTTTGTCCCTTTGGCTAACAAGTTTCATTCCTTAAGTCGGGTACCAAGAAGCTCAGACTGTTGCTTTGATAACCCCAAATCACGTGCTAAATCATTCAACTCACTTTGAACAATCAAATCTGGCTCGCCGGATCTGGTACATGGAATAAAAATAGAGTCGGAGCATTGTTCTTAGGAGCTTCTTGAGGATACTTTGTCTCCAGTATCTTCTAAAACAATATTTTGCAGATCTAAAGTCGTAATCGGTACTGGTAAGTTTGGATACTCAATCTTGTGGTTTCCTTTCTTAGAATAACCTTCAGTCTTTGTTAGACGAAAATAGCAGTCGTCAAAATAGTTAATAGGTTCCCGCCATACCATTGGAATTGCAGAAGGAATATTTTTTGTCTTCCCATCATCTACTGCATCAATGACACGCTCCAACTAACACAGAACGCGTTGGGGGCCTACTGTTTATCTTGGTCTCCAATTAAAGTAGAAAGAAAATGGCCTGGCTTATGTTTTCATCATAAATTCTCCACAAATATAGCAAAATTTGTCAGAGGTTTTGCAAATAAGCGCGTTTCGTTAACCAAGTTATCGTCTTCAGAGACTGAAGGTAAACTAAAACCTAATTACCTGTTTTATACTAAATTTTTCTTTAATAAAAAGTCGAAGCGAGTTGATCGGCACATTGCAGTTGGTTTAACCCACGTCGAAAGTTATAGAAAATCATCGCATGAAAAGGTTTTGATCAAGATGACTGTTTCAAACAAGATCGGAGTGTATTTCTTCGAAATACGATTGACAAATTTGGTGTCAAATAAAATGTTTCGATATTAAATAAAGTGTTTAATTTCATGGTTTATCGCAAAAATTGTAGATGTAAATTGGCGGCAGTTGAAAAATGTCGAATCTGCAGTTGTGGTGACGTCCATTCGTATGTTTGGCTGCGTCTGGGTATTTCTAAACGAATATTGACTGACAAATTTCACCGAGAATGAAATGATACGAATCTGTTGTCTATTATTTTCGTTACATCTGTTTACAGTTGTTTGAGTCACTTTCCACTAATTATCATTTTAATTTTAGCTTTTAGTTACTAGACATGTTCCGCCTATTCCAAGTAATTTACTCGGTTTGATCTATTGGATTCAAGTATACTTGGCAGTTAGTGTTTTATACTTCCAAATTCAAATTAATGTATTGAATGCGAAATCAAGATTTTTCTACCCTGTACTTGTTTGAATGATAATTTTTTTTAGGAGCTCTCTCTAATAGTTCATTCAATGATCATTTTCTTATGCAGCATCGATTTTCATTTTCAAAATTTGGATTTCTACTTATTCTCTATTTTAAATTCTAATCTCTGCGGGGAGTTGCTTTTTTCCTGGGGGTAGATGCCACTCCTTTCTGGGATGAGTAATTTTTCATTGAAAATAAGTGCGGATATCGAGAATTTACTAATTTTAAGTAAGTTTTTTCTGAAAGTCAATACGTTTCGACTTATCCGCAAGTGAAAATGTTGTTAGACGGTTTTTCGCGAATTCCTGGGAAAATAGGCATTTAAAAAAAGTAAAATTCAAGCTTAAATTAAAGTTTTCATTTGTTGGTATTTTCAAATACCAGAATGGTAAGTTTCTACGTACAATAACAAACAACCAATGCATTTTTCGGAAAAATCTCATAAAACCGTTCTTGAAGTCTTTTAACGAACCCTTGTTTTGATTTTTTACAAAAGCTCCAGGGTCCAAAACTAAGCGAGTTATGCAGAGAATAATGTTGATTCATATTTTTTAATTGGAAAAATAGCAAAAATCTTATCCTGTCTTCCACCTCATATAAAAAAAATCATTAAATCAGAAAGATTAAGGCAGTGCAGACACATTAAGAGAATGTAAAAATGACAGGGGATGAGAAAAATTACAAAATGAGACCTAAGGAAAGAGGCCAGACTTGCCAGGAAGTTCAAAAAGTAGATAGAAAACAATGATATGAAAGTAACAGACAGAAATTGCAAAAAATAGTGAAAATCTCATCCTGTCTTCCATCCCATATGGAAAAAATCATTAAATCAGGAAGATTAAGATAATACAGACACATTAAAAGCATGTAAAAATGACGAAGGGTGAAAAATTCAAAATAGAGACCTAAAGAGACCAGATTAGCTAAGAAGACCAAAAGTAGATTAAAAACCATGAAATGAATAGAACAGACAGGTGCAGGATAGAAAAAAAAGAAGAGGAATGGACTGCACTGTACGAAATTCGTAAAAAGCTGTCAAAATACAACACTGTTAAAACTTTCTTTGGTAATTTCACCAAAATATATGGGAATTTTCAACGCAAAACAATTCAGTAAATTTATGAAACAAAATTATCCACTTCGAGAAAATTAGTAAACTTTTTATGAAGTTCAATAATTGGAAATAGAAAATTTGATTAGTAATGAGCAGTAAATTTAGCAAAAGAATGCTAATTTCATAGAAAAATTTTTATAATGAGCTGCAAGGTTATGTATGTTATGGTAATTTAGAAGAATATAAGCTTTGATTGAAGAAAATTCACCGTTAGCTCTATTTACATATTGTACTCGACATACTTTGAACTTGTGGTTGTCAGATGCAAACAGAATAAACTCCACTCCTTAAACTGTTTATGTGTCATCAAATAAATCTGTGGGTTCTTCCATTTGTCAGTCAAAAGAGCAGAATTATTGAAATCAACAATAGCTGAATGTTCTCCCGAACACGACAGGTCGAAAGGCATGATTCGTTTAATCTAAGATGTTTTTGAGCCTGTCTTTATTTCCCTTTCTAAAATAAAAGACGAATTGTGTGACGCCAAAGTCAATTCCCATTTCTTATCAATCTTTTGGTTTGAGCCAAATATTGTCAAGCACATTTTAACAAAAAAACCAAGATCTTTTTATGGTTGTGTGCAAAACTGCGGATAGCTCACACATAATTAATTCTTCAATCAGTACACGATGATTGCGTTGTTCTGATATATGCTTAGAGCCTCTTCCATGTCTCCAACTTTAATCCGACTTGTGTTCAGTATCATTTGCTGATATGGTTACGTTTAAATTTATTTGTACAAGATTTTTCTATGGTAAATGATGGTGTAGAGTCTTCGTACCTATTGTGTAACTTTTCTTTTATTTACATTGCCTATTTAAAAACAACTTGATACTCGATATTCAGTTAAATCTTCTTTTATACGATTGTCAACGAGAAGGCGTCTAAAATGTCTCTCAAGGCATGCGCAAATATATTTCCCAGCTTATTTTAATTGCTTATATCCCCAGGTTGAGGTCTGGAACTTTTCTGGTACATTTTTTCAAAGATTAACAGTTAAAGTGAACGAATTATTTATTATAAGAAGTATTTCACAATAACTTTCCAATTTTTTTACACATTTCCGTTAGAAAATCATTTAAAATATAATGATATTAAATACGAATCACATTTGACGTTTTATAGCAGAATGATCGTTAAACTAATTCATTCACACATATTTTATGATTTCCGTATGTAAATTTATTCAAATTATATAGTATCATCAACAATAAAAAGACTATTTGAATGTATTAACTACTAATAGTGAGTTCAAAATTAATTTTCTAGTATCTGCCTTTTCTATAATTCCCGAAAAATGTTCAAATGCATTGCAACAATTTTATTCACTTCCACAATGAATCAAATGTCTTCTCAACTCAAATATTGTCAGATCTCAAGTATTAAATAGCAAATTCATCCCTCGCCGACCGACTTGAATGTCACCTTTCAATAATCCATTGATTTTACTCATTTGAGTGTTCAGTTTTCGGAAGATCGCGACACCCTCGATAAGTAACTTTACAAAGAAAGCGGCAACGTCACTCTAAAAGATTAACGCCATTTATTAGTGAAAATGACGACGACGGATAAATTTGTCTAATCTATCTCACTTTCTGTTTGTCCTCATCTTTATTCTGCTACCGCAAAATATGTTGGAAAGCTTCGGGGTAGAGTGGAGGAAAAAACGTGAGCCAATTAATCGATCGAACATAAGTTAATTTTTGATAAACTAATGTAATTCAAATTTAAAAAGAGATTGAAATGAGATATCCACGTTTTTTCTAAAAATAACCAGCGCAAACCGGGGTTTATTTAATGGGTTTACTGCCACGAAAGGTTTAAAACAAGATTGTTGCCTATTTCCAACGCTATTTAGGATCAACTTCAGGCAGATACTCAAGATGTGGAAGCGGAAATACCTCCCAGTGACAACATAATCCCAAAATGAAGTTTGTGACAGTGTAGTTCAAAATTTTTTGATCACTTGAACTGCAGGGTGAAAAGTTTTCTAATGTTTAGGTTTATTTATGAACAATCGGTTGTGCATTCCAATAGGAATAGTCCTTTGACTCACTTCTGGTGGTAAGCCAATCCACGTTTCAACAATTTTTTCTTTTTCATTGCATATTTCGTTATTTTTTGTTCCTTCAGCGCGATATTTTTAATCTAATAATCTGTGATCATGTTTATTACACTATAAGCATAATATTCACTTGAAAAGGGGCAGAAACCATCAATTTAAAAATTATACAGACATTGTTGTGGACAGTTAAGGGAAAAAATTCAAGTGTGAGGACATTAAACGTAATTTAAATTTCTGTCGTGTTGATGCGAGAAGCCAGCTCTCTGGCGTTTTTTTATGGCCCTCGGGAATTATATTGTAAGCGACGCAGAGAAGCGAACGGCAAATAGTTGAACCAAAAGTATGGGAACATTAATAGGGGGTAGAAAACACAACGGAATCAATTTTGAAAACCTCTATGAGAACAAAAAAATTTATACAAAACGTGAATAGCATTCGTTATCGTGTCTCGGTTATTTTGATCAAATAAATATAGTAGAAAACTGTAGTGGATGCAATTCAACAGAATTATATTTTCCACGTGTAATCGATCATAGTTTTCTTCTTTTTATGCTCTGTTGTGGAATCTATTGAATTTTTGTTGATAAGTGATCTACCAGAGGAAAGGTCCACTTTGATTTCATGACATAAAACAAGATTGCAGCAGATTTATGAACATGATTTGCAAGATGCTTTTTCATATATTCGTTTGTTTGTCCTATATTAATTCACTATACATTTTTTATTACATTTGCATATATTTGTAAAACTAAAGTTTCTAAGAGTAAAAATGTGATATAATGGATTATATTTCAGGCTCAACCTGTATACATTCATAAAAAGACAGATTTAAGACAGAAAGAAACGCAGTTGGTATGGCGTTCTTTCCAAAATGCCTTTTATGTCAGTGAACAAACTAACAAAACTAAGTATATGTGCAACTTTTCATTATGTTGTTTTATTTATGTAGATCCAAGCTTGCAACTTTAAAAAGTTGTGGAATAAGTGGTAAAAACAGGCAAAAAAATTAATTTTTCGATTTGTTTCAGATTCTACTCTATATCTTTTCGTCCATGCAAAGGTGTTTTTAGATATGTGACGACGTTGTGGTTCTTTTTTTTACCAATACCTTTACTCAGTTTTTGGTTTATCATCATTTAGCAGCCTGTCTCGTCTACTTTTGGACATAAGCCTATTTAAACCTAGATCTTTTTGCACGGTCTTGAGCATCTTAGATTTAAGTGGAAGATATTCTTTTCAAACCGTCCGTAACATTATTTTATTTACAGTTTTAGTGTTTCCTAGCCATAAGTTAATACTGGGAGGATGCCTTGGTTATAAACCTTTCGTTTTTGGTTAGGTTGTCGCTTTTCCTACATCTTCCAAGGCTCTCTCTTCTTGTTGACGAACTGTTTCTTGGTATTTTAACTATTTTTATTCCTTTCTATCCAATATTCATTTATTGATTTGGTCTTTCTTCATCTATCAATGTTTTTATCGCTTCTGTACGAACTATTCACATTTCTGCGTCTGATATTCTGTTTATTTTCGAGGTATCATCTTGGGTATCTGTTGCATAAGATAAAACAATTGTAATTACTGCCTTAACTTTTGTAAAAGTATCTTCATTACACTAAAGCGTGACCGTCTCAGTCATTTGGTAGTTTATTACTTTTTTAGGACATCCAAGGCTCTCTCTTCTTGTTGACGAACTGTTTCCTGGTATTTTAACTATTTTCTCATTCGTTTCTATCCAATATTCATTCATTGATTAATCTTTTTTTTTCCATCAACGTTTCTGTCGCTTTCAAATTCTGCAGTATATCTTTTAATCCGGGCAAAATACGCGTTTTTTCGAAAATTCAATCTTCAATTTTCCTTGGACCGATATTGCATAGAAATATTTGATCTTGATAAACCTATATGATATGAAATCGAATTTTATGGAAATTTTAAGCTGTATGAAGAATTGAACGCAGTTATAAATGGACTATATATATAATAAAAATGATATAAATAGTTAAAAATTGTAATAATATAGATATGATAGCGGAAGTGATATTTTTCTTTTTGTGTCCACTTTCGAAACAATTCCTGGTCCGTATCTGTGTTTATTTGTTGATATATAAGTAGAAAATCAAACTAGCAACTAATTGGCATGACTGTATACGTAATTATACATAAAATAAACGTTAGCGGAATGAAATAACAAAATGTTTTGAGTAAAAATGCATTATTCTAGTATATACAATTCTCTATTTCGTAGTATTTTCCCAATTTGAAGTCCTGAACATGTATAAACAATCAGTAACGATGTAAACATCTTTCTTGTTAGTCTTTAATCAAATTCGAAATTAATGTTAATTAGATTCTACCTGACTTTTACTTGTTGTCATATCCAAGTTCTAATCCAATTGAAAACAATTTATCTTTTCAATTATTTATATTTATGAGCAATTTTTTGATATACTCTTATTGAACTCACAGCCATAACTGAAACAATATATTTCAGTTTCAGCATTAACTGTATACATTTATTAACTATTCAAGTTTATTAGACATTTAAACCATAATAACAATAAATTTCAACGTAACTACGACGACTTTAGATGATTTTCTGTAAGTAAAATGTTAATAGAGTTGCTGTATAACGTTCATAAATTACTAAACTGATTCCCTATTGATTTTTATCATAAATAACGTTTCTTGTTATTGTTTCTTGAATTATCTATCATTTAGAAACTCCACTTCACCCCAAAAATCTCGCAGTTTTCTTTCTAACAAATTTAAGATAAATAGCTCGGATGACTTAAGAGTATTCGTCGATTATTCCGTTTTGAAATGGGTTTGGAACCGTCGAATTTTGATTGTCATGTTCGGTAATTGATGGCTTTTCTGATACACATACAAATATTTATGTAATGGTAACGGTTTCAGAATTACGGCGAGTCGTTGAACTTTCTCGACGAAAGTTGTCAGATCGAGAGCTATTCGCATTTTGGACATTTTAAAGCGTTCAGGACCCTCTGGTGATAACAGTTCTCCAGTGAGTTTTTTTAAAACTCATTAATCATCTGCTGGAATCCATTTATTTTGATGAAATTGCTACGATATTCAGAGATTTCATAATTATACCAGGATTAGCGCCCCGACTTCGCATTTCTCCCTAGTTCTACTCAAATTATTGCCTTCTCTCGAATTAGATAGCCTTGATTAGATTTCCCATTCTTCTTTGGTTTTACGTAGCTGTTTTCTGCTCGCATCGACTACCAGAATTTGACGAAAAATTTTTTTTTCTCAGCATATAGTTAACAAGAAACAATTTAAATTTAATTTAGGGCCATATTTCAAGTCGAAGCAAAATTATATTAGTTAGTGAACATGTAGTTCACGAACTGGTATGATTTTTCTCAATGCTGTATCTTCAATCTTCAATTTCGAGATACCAAATTAGGGCAGATCCGGCACCTAACATTTGCTTGTGATCGATCCACTGTTTAACCCAGCAGAATTTTTTATTTTCAATTTTCTTTCTAAAATAATATTAACCAGCTCGTTAGCACCAGCATAGTGGACACAGTTCTGAGAGAACTTTCAGAAAACGCACATGCAAGTTTCTCCCGAGATACTCGCGATATAAGTTTCTCTCAAATGGACAGCTTGTTGAGAGTAACATTCGACATTTCACTAGAGCACAGCTCTCAAAAGTAAGCGCACCTTTATGCCTTTAGAATGGGCTTTCTAGACGCTTTTTGAACAGCAAGGCCCACGAACGATATTTTTAAATAATTACCAAAAATCTTAGGGTTACCATTAACGTTCACGAACTGATATGATTTTTCTCAATACTGTATCTTCAATCTCCAATTCCGAGATACCGAATTAGAGCAGATCATTTGCTTTGGATCGATCTACTGTTTAACCCAGCAGAAATTTTTATTTTCAATTTTGTTTACATAACATTTTACTTTTTCTAAGTCTACTAGCACCAGCATAGTGGACACAGAACTCTCAGAAAACGCACATGCAACTTTCTCCCGAGATAGTTGCGAGATAGTTGCGAGATACTCGCGAGATAACTACGCGAGATAATTTTTCCTCGAATGGAAAGCTTGTTGAGAATAACTCACATTTCACTAGCGAAGGCTCTCAAAATAGAAGCGCACCTTTAGGCCTTTAGACATGATAACATGAAAAATTCCTTGAACAATAATAATGGAATGACTATCAAAAAGATTGCTGATGAATTGAGCATACCAAGTCTGTGAGTACCTGAGTTGTCAGAGTTGGTTCTTTCTGTTCTAGAGAATAACATCGAGCTAAGAAGAAGCATCACAGCTCGGTAGAGGCAACCCAGCACACGCAGGATCTAAACAGCATTCCAGTACAGGCTTTCCTGAAGGCTTACGAAAATTGGAAAACTAGTTGGTAGTAGCTAATCGTTTCCACTATTTCCAAGAATAAATATCATACCACTTTTAGAACAGACCACTATGTTGAATTTAATCGTAGAATTTTTGATAGTTTGTTTATTATCCTTGTACTTGCTTTCTAATGACGCCATATGGTTCTAAGGAGTGATGTATCTCCTCAATCTATTCTAAAATTCGTTTTATATATGGACAAATAGTTTCTGTAAACAATTATAGATAAGATTCGATTTTTGGAGCACCTGCGATTGTGACTGTTGATTTAATTATGCTGAAAAACCTCGCTCTTCAAGTTAACATGGTTTTCCTATACTGTTAATACGCTTTCCAAGTTATCCAAGCGAAGTGATCTTATTTGATTGGGTTTGACAAGTCCACGAGTAGTTACTTCTTAACAAACTTAAGATTAATCCTTGCAGCATCGCGAAGTAAGTTCACTTCTGGTTTACACAACTAACATGATTAATAGCCTTCTGGTAACTAATTGACCTCGATTCTCTTTTCGATTGAAACATTAAAAGTTACACCAACATCGAGCAATGACGTCACATCGCCGTGATATGAAAGGCTTCCAATATATTTTTGGAAAACATATTTCTATTTAAAAATAGAGTTGAAATTTATTCATTGATTAGAGAAGAAGATATTTGTATCATTATTATTTGTTTTTAATTATATTAGTTCATTTTAAACAAATTAATGACTTAGTACTACTAAAAATTATACTTACTAGAACCTACTGAATCATTTAAACACAGTGGAACGCGGGCTCATGGAAATTGATAAATGGGTCAATGTAGATATGTCGTTTTGACAGATTTGGAGTAGTAAATAATAATTACTAAGTGATAGTTTCAAGAAAGACAATCATTTTTCATCCCATGGGATGGAACGAAACTTTTTTGAGAAAGTATCTCTTACATGTCTTAAAGTATGGGCTATCTCAATAACATTTGGTTATTGAGGTAAATAATTGAAGGATTTTGAGGATTTTCTCATAGCATCACATCTCGAACGCTTCTATTTTATTCACGACGTCAGTTTTAAGCGAAGTGTCTGAACTGTGAGGTTTTTAATAATGAGAGTTGGTTTCCATTTGCCGAATGCCCTACGTGCCATTTCAATCTTCGTTCTTATCTCTTCGTCGCACATTGTAACATTGTTCAGCCTGCTACCTAAATATTTGTAACGTTATATCAGTTAAATGTTGTCTCCTTTGATTTATTCAATGTTTATTTTACCTGCAGTCATCCATTTCGTTTTCTTGATGTTTGTATTAATACCCCATATTCGACTAACTTCATACACTTTGTCCAATAGCATTTGCTTCCACGTTTTCTGGAATGATGGCAATATCAAATGAGTACCTTGACTCGATAAAACGCTTTTTCAAAGTCAATAGAACATGTACAGATATTTCTTCGAAACTCACAACTCTTTTGTAGGAATATCGTCATTGAGAAAAAGGCTTCGCGTTTGCCTAGTCCGCTATAATATCAAAATAGTATATTGAGGAGGTATATTATTACTGTTACGAACAAGTTCACAAAACGGTTCGCTAGTTCGGCCTTGTACAGTCAATTCACGCGAAGTCACATTTTTTATAAACGACGTAACTCGTTTGATGTTTATTTGTATATATTTTTTTAGTAGCAGGTGGTTTATTAACAGTATTTCTTCTAAATAATTTCTAGGGAAGTCTATTTATTTACTTCTTTTGTAACCTTTTGTTCTAGAACTTTGTAAAATTTTATTTAGGTGTATAAATGAGTTGTATCATCGCAGTTAAGTCTAGTTCTAAATGAATAGTCGTAGTAAAAAGAACGAATTGATAAAAGTAATCGCAGAAATTGTATAAGTGATATTTAAAAGTAAATTAATATAAGTGAAGTGTGTAGTGTATAGTGTGTAGATAAATTAAGAACGTAAGAGATCTCAGATTATCTCAGTCAATAGACAAAAAGAAAATGTTACAAAATTGGATCAGCCGGCAATATCACCTGATTTAAATCTTATTGAATATGTGTGGGAGCAATAATGTACCAGACACGTCTTATAGTTTGTAATTGCGACTATTTGAAAATATAATAAGGAATTATCAATAACGCCATCAAAAATATGCAAATATGAGTTGCTGTATTAATTAAAAGTACAATAAAAGCTATTTTCCATTGATTCACCTGTGGTTTGATTTTTTTTGCACAAATTTGTTATTTGATTGATTTTTCCTTTCCCAAATTTGTGTCAACGTCTATAATGAAGCGCTGGATGCTTTCCCATGGTTAATTAGAGATTTCAATATATACGGAATCAAAAACATGGTTAATACCTTAGTCCTTTTATTCACATTGTACATAAGTAAAGTGTTTTCATTGTTTAAATTCTGTAATAAAAGTGTTTTCTTTCTAGCCGGCGTTTTAAGAAGAAACGAACCCTAGACAACTAAGAAATCCCTAAATAAATATATTCTCAACAGGAAGTATTTTATGTAGGGATTTCTTGTCTAGGTACGCCTTTGGTTCCAACATTATTTACTCATGAATTCAGTCGCTCATAGTATACGTTTTCGATGCACAACTCGAAATTTATCTTCTTATACCACCTAGTAATAAGTCGGGAGTTTCGAAACTGTCATAAAATTGTTGTAAATATGTATTGGAAGGTGATTTATGAACGAGCAATGCTGCCAAAAGCAAGACACTAAAGTTTTTGTTGACCATTCCAACATTGCGGATGCAGAATATGTTACATTTACTTTGGCTAGAGTGAAGTTGAAGTTCCGAACTTTTTAAACATATTTCTTCATTGAAAAACGTTCTTCTCATACTAGTTTTTGTTTTGATTGGATTATAAAATGTATATTGCGGATACTGAATTCTAAAGGAATGATAAATGAAGACCGATTTTCATAAAAAATAAACGGGATAAGAATATATTTGTTAACCATATTTTTTTGGATAATATAAGTCATGTCTATTGGATAAGACAAATTATTTCCAGATACGAGTTATATCATTTTGAATATGGACTACAGCAAATTAGTGAAGCTCCGGAAATGGAAATATACATGAAGTCTTTGAAGATACTGGTTCGGCGTTTATACCACAAGCAAAAAGTCGTTCAAAAACATCTAGAACCGAAGACGGCTTGAGAGTGTTATCCAAGTAGATTGTTCAATCGCAACAAATCTTTTGCCATACAGTTATAGCAATGAAATTTGCATCTGATTTCATACTTTGATTCCAAACTGCATCCATACAAGCTGCAAACAACACAAGAATTAGTTTGAAGTGACTTTAGGTGAAGTCTCGCATTTGGTAAATCTAGATTGTTTAATGGCAACAAATCTTTTGCCATATAGTTATAGCAACGAAATTTGCATCTGATTTCATACTTTGTCTCCAAACTGCATCCATACAAGCTGCAAACAACACAAGAATTAGTTTGAAGTGACTTTAGGTAATGGTAATGGAATGCTTAATTGTTTTTTACAATTTTAACAATATCTTTTTCATGTCAATGAGTTTATAAACCGTCAAGATTATCGTTAGGGGATCAGTGAGAATCCCAAACTCAAGTACCTTAGTCCTAAAGAGATAGAATGGATTTCTATGGAAATGTAAATTACAAGCACATCTTCTTTGCGTTGAGCACATCATTGATGTTTCTGGAAATGACAATCTTCTTGTCAATCACCACCATGACGAAATTCTGTAAATCTTCTCTGTGGGTGCTTCTTTATCAGAAGTGACAAGAAGCAGTTCTATGCATTGTAGTTGTGAAAGACCTTTTTTAGCATTCAACGTAAGCCTTTACAGTTGATTTCTATCTCTGCTAAATCATTCAAACATTCACTATCAACAACGAACTCAGTCAATTTCAAAATGGCAACTGGATTCGAAATAACAAACGTCAATGTTCACAAATACAGTGGTACTACACCTCATTGATACAATTTATTGTTCGATTGTGAAGAGGCAAAGTTATTTGGTTCCAGAAAATAAGACTTCATGAACAGTGGATACTATAATTCAATTTTGGGTGTGAACGAGATGTTATTAGACACCTCTTGAATTTTTTTGTGAAAATACCTTAAACACAAAGTCTGTATTAATAATCCCAGAAAGATTCATCATCTCCATGGTGAAATAGCGACGATTCCATCAACTTTAGTGAAAAAAATTTTGTTCGCGTGGTGGTGGTCAGTTTTCTTCTATCTATACCGTTTGAATTAATTTTTTAATCTATTTTTTAAATATGGTAAAAGTTAACTTGGTTTAACGCGCTCCGCGCCACATTTAACCTACTTCAAGAACATAATAATAAATTTTCTCGAAGGGAATAAACCTGTGTTTATCTAAAGGGAAGGATCAAGCAAGCTAGTAAATACGCATTTTATTATCTCTAGAAGTGGACCCTTGTTACGCGTCATCCCTTCGGAGTTTTGATCTTGGAGTACGATTCTCTTAAGCATTCTAAGAGTGATTAAAAATCGTAAAAATGCGAATTCCATGGAAAACAATTATTATACGGGCCTGTAGTATGTTAAAATGCAAAATTGTAAATTATTCTTTCTATTGTTCATTAGTTTTAGAATCTAATTGGAGTGAAGAAGAAACCGATGTTAAATTTTCTTAGAACATTGTTAAGATGGTCTATTATTTCAAATATTTGATATACCCATCGATAATTGATTCATTCATCACCATAATATTACATCTGTGGGTGGGTATTAGCCTAGTTGATACACCCAATCCTATAATATGAGATTTTCTGATATAATTTGGTACCAATGATCATTTTCCATTCATACGTGTCTTCTTGTTTTGTAATCTTTCTAATTTTGACTCAAAATTTAGGAATTTAGGAATCGGTTGTCATAATACAATATCAAAATGGCTTCGTGAAGAAACAATTGTTTATTTTCTTGACATTTGAATGTCTTATAAGTTAGAAATAAGAAAAAGCATCTATAATTTGGTTAGACAAATCCTTAAATCTAAGAATTCGCTTTTTTCGAAACCAAAATATTTCAGGAGAAAGCTAAAGCCGAATATGAACAAGCAATACCATGTTTCAACCTCCCTAAAAGTTGAAAAACAACAATTTCTACTCGACAAAATGATAATCGATCTTGTTCGGTGCTGTCTCAAACGTTATTTCTAGCCAGAACTCTTATCTTAATTTCATTTATAGAAATGCTCGATAGGATTCAAGTCCGGGCTACGAGCTGGCCAATCCATAGCAGCAATTTCGACATCCTGTAGATACTACCATACGAAACTTGCAGTATGTGGACGGATATTGTTCTGTCGATGAAATTGGTGTAAGGAACGATGTGATTCCCTATGATTTCCTCTATGTATCTGTTCGCCGTTAATCCACCAATAAAAATCAACTCGGTTTTTGCTTCCATTGGAATGACTCCCAAACCATCCAGGAAACTCTTCCAAAAGTAATTTTTTGTTTTATGCCATACTGCGCAACTCTTTTTCCAGATCTTCTGCAGATTCGTCTTCTTCTATCACTACCATGCTCTCATCTGAAAAGAGAAAGGAGCCCCATTGTTCATCAGTGCAATTAACGTGTTATTGGTAAATCGTAGACGTTCTGCTCGGTGGGCTGGGGTTAATTCGGAGCCAATAGCTGGCTTTTTCGCTCAAGGTTATCTTCATTAAGTCTTCTTCTGACTGTCCAGCCACTTTGTACGTTTCTCTGTCCTCTTGTTGAACTTGAACACCGGTAAATGTGCGGTTTCTTTTTCTTTTAGAACCGCGACAAAATTACCAATCTCTTGGCAACGACGGTAAATCCTGGAAACAACAGAGTGATTCATGTTCAGCGCACTGATAACTGTCAATAATGAAGATGTTGTATCGGTTGACGTTTGATGACTGATAGAGGTGGGTTAAGGGTCAGTTACCTCTATTGTAAATAAGCATAAAAGGGGTTGTTACAGATCATAACATAGTGTACTGTGAGAACAAGAAACATTATAGTATTTTTTTTCTTTTTGAAACTAATACTTTTACTTTTTAAGATTTTACTATGAAAAATTTCGTGTTCAGTGATAGCAGAGATGTTCGTACTAAGCCGTTAATTATAGCAAATATTTTATATTTATAATTCCGAATAATTCCTTCAAATTATTAAGAAAATAATTGATGTAGGGAACCTCGTTGTGTATATACAAATGTTTCACTTTCATTACTTTGTCCTATTTAATTTGCATATGCCGATACTGAGCAAATTAGATGAGTATTGAACGAGATCTTGTTTAAAGGTAATAATTTTAAATGCAAACATTATAGTAGCTATGTTTGGTACATTGTGTTAATCAACAACACAATTATTTACAAAACACGACAAACGATTACCTACCTCAACGTATTCGTCACCACGTGCACTTATCTAATATTTATGTTGTCAGTTGATTCATCGAATATTTTGTTTGTCCTACATTTGATAAAAACCATTTTAGTATTCAGTTTGTTTTGCTAGTTTAAATTCAATTATTGTTAACCTAGTTGAGGGTATTTCGGTTCATTTTGTTATTCTATAAAGGAATTATTTAGATTTTATGTTCACAATTACATGATACGTGAGGGAAATCGTCAACGTATTGATCAGATCGATGTCATAACTATCGAATGAAACATTGTACTACAAGGGGTATTTAAAAAGTAAGGAACGGTTTCCGTGTTTTAGTTGTCTCTATATCAGAGGTGTCAAACTCAATTTTGCAGAGGACCGTATATTGAATTATAATTGGCGTCATCGTCTACTGTAATATCATCTACGTTACCATCATTATTTGATGAGGAGGTTGATTCATCTGCTAAGCTTTTGTTGTTCATGATAAATGTAAATTGCTCTACTAAACTCTCAGTGCTACGGTCAAACTATGCGTAGTTTTTGTAGAGTTATTTAACTCAAATTGAAGTTCAAAGTTTTGTCCCAAGCAATTCGAATTTCTCTCAAATATTTTGAGTGACATCTGTCATTCAGTTTGAATCTTCCATCATATCTTGATTGTTTTTGAATGCACTTACTTAAATATTTCAATTTTTAAACACGATTTATATATGAAATGTGTATAATCATGGAAAAGTTCTGTTTAATATATTTTTTTTCAATTTTAAGTATCATAAAATACTCGAGAAACATCAAACGTCAACCAACAAACTATTTAATTAACAACAAGTAAGAATTCTGGCTGAAAATGGACTGGAGGACATCGATTGGAAGATCGCCCCCAAGAGATAGGTCGATAAGTATAGGGGACCCTACAGTACTAAAAAGAGGTAGAAAGGAGGAAGACGAAGAAGAAGACGTCATAACTAACACTAAACAACTGAAGAAAAAATATAAGAGACGTCACACTGAGTAACAGGGAGTTGAACCAAACAGTAACGCTCTCAGTCTCAAGAACAACTCCCAGAAAGATCGACAAACCTCATTGATACCTCAGATCACGTAATAAATATTTATCATGACATCACAAACTACTAAATAAGTTTTACAAGAACTGAAACAGACAATAATCGAAACGGCAATAAATGCAAAAAAATGGACGACACACCGATCAGAGTCGCTACTTCAGAACAGAACATAACAGATATTATAGATTTTCCAACCTCACCCCAAAAAAACGTACGCACAGTTGATCGGAAACACAAATGAGACAAGACCCCCTACAATATGGACATCCCCCAAAAAACCGAAAAACAAAATGACACGATGCTAAAACTAAAAGGAGAAATTGAAAATCCTGCAGCAGTCACGAAATCAGACCTCAAGAATGGATTACATACGACCAGGATCGAAAGAAACTTATTGGATGCTGTTACTCGAGTCGGGGAAGGTAAAACTAAATATGGATAGGTTAATTTCAAATAAATTATTATTCAGTCGAATTTATGCTTGTATTTTCTTTACTGTAAATTATAACTCTTCTTTATTGTTTAAGATTCCTTTCCGTTTGATATTTCCTCTTTGAAAAAAAAAAATAAATCAACAACAACATAAACCACTCATTATAAAGCTAAGCCTAATGGCATTTAGATGTCAAAATCAGAAAAAGATTGAAGCTACAGATACTTTGCTGGAGACTTTTAATAAGGCTGGTTATAGAAGCTTTGTTCAAAAACGGACAGATTATTTTTGCGATTAAGGTGTAGGGTACAGGAAAGATGAAATTTTCGTATTACTGGCAAAAAACGGGACTTTCGAAAACCGACGGGACAACCCTAAAAGCCTAAAATAACAAGAATATCGTCCAAACGCACTTTTAACCGCGAGTGTTCGATTTGAGTTGATTTTTTTCCTCACGAGTATACATGTAATAAATAAGAAATAAATTCACTAGAAATATTTTCGTCGTTATTTACAAGAATTTCGACCAATGCTTTATAAAATTAATAATGAAAAGAGTTCAATTATTTTCCGTTGAATTCCTAGAAGGTTTCTAAATATCTATTGCATTTTTACAAATAAAGGAGATTCTACCATAAATCGATAATGAATAATTATGAATTTCGTTGTACATTTTGATTAAAACAGACAAGAAAAAGTGTTTTACGTCTTTTAGGGTTCATAATCCTTGTTATATAAAAGCTGGGAAGAAAAGAATGTAATCTCTGACTGCTGCTGTTTTCGTAATCTTATTTTTGCATCTACCAGGAGGACTATATATTGAACCCGTGAATTCCGTCGAGAGACAAATAAACAAAGATTAAATAGGCCTGGTGTATTTGGCCGACGACTTAGACGATTCATTCGGTTCTTAATGCTTTCGATGACCAACCCTTTATGCGTTTTCTTTATGTTATTTTCCTTTAGAAGAAACCCGTCAGGAAATACTGGTTGTTTATCTGTTTTATAGATTCCGAATGTGACGGAATGCCTTCTGGACGCTTTTATCACTATCATTAATATTTTATTTGTTTTTGATACTAAATGAAAGAGAATAGACAATGACATAATCATCATTATTAACTTCTATTCCCATATGTTGTTATACCGGATGTGAAAATTATTCAATACACCGAAATGATAACGTATTTATTACGAGGTATGAGGAAAATTACTTTTATTTTTCTTTGAAAAAAAAATGACATTTTAATATTTTGCTTATAGATAATATAGTCGAAATACTTATTGGAAACGATGAAAGAATTTAGTTATAATCATTTATTTATTACAAAAAAGTTATCCACAGAATATGACGTAAAAAATAGTGAATATTTGCAATATACATGAATGAATGGAAATGGAAATAAACATAAACAAAAGTAGTTGTGATAATAAAATGATGACCAAAGAAATAATAGGAATAGAAAATAGTATTGGGATATTGAAATCTAGGCAAAATCATCACAAAAAAAGAGGAGAATCAACTAGAACCAAAAAAGTATCAGGTAATGTTAGAGAGGTAAAATAAAAGCAATAGAAACGGAAAAATATGAGAAATGAAATGTCATGGTAACATTCTCCTGACACAAATCCAAAGAATTCCTTTGGAATCCTCAGGAATCTCCATTTCTGGCTTAGGAAAGGATAGATCTTGTTGGGAAACTATCAAAAGCTCACTGAAATACTTTAATTTTGACTCAAAAACAATTAAACAGGTCCCGTTAACAGGAAAAGTACATTCTCGTGACATAAATTCATTGAATTGCTTCGGCATCTTTAGGAATCTCCATTTCTGGTTTAGAAAAGGATTGATCTGGTTGGAAAGCTTTGGAAAGCTGACTGAAATACTTTAATTTTGACACAAACACAAATAAAACGGTTCCATAAACAGGATAGGAAAATTTTCGTGGCACAAATCCAACGAATTGCTTCGACATCTTTAGTAATCTCCATTTCTGGCTTGGGAAAGGATTGATCTGGTTGGGAAACTATCAAAAGCTCACTGAAATACTTTAATTTTGACTCAAAAACAATTAAACAGGTCCCGTTAACAGGAAAAGAACATTCTCGTGACATAAATTCATTGAATTGCTTCGGCATCTTTAGGAATCTCCATTTCTGGTTTAGAAAAGGATTGATCTGGTTGGAAAGCTTTGGAAAGCTGTCTGAAATACTTTAATTTTGACGCAAAAACAATTAAAACGGTTCCATAAACAGGATAGGAAAATTTTCGTGGCACAAATCGAAGGAATTGCTTCGACATCTTTAGTAATCTCCATTTCTGGCTTGGGAAAGGATTGATCTGGTTGGGAAACTATCAAAAGCTCACTGAAATACTTTAATTTTGACTCAAAAACAATTAAACAGGTCCCGTTAACAGGAAAAGAACATTCTCGTGACATAAATTCATTGAATTGCTTGGGCATCTTTAGGAATCTCCATTTCTGGTTTAGAAAAGGATTGATCTGGTTGGAAAGCTTTGGAAAGCTGTCTGAAATACTTTAATTTTGACGCAAAAACAATTAAAACGGTCCCATAAACAGGATAGGAAAATTTTCGTGGCACAAATCCAACGAATTGCTTCGACATATTTAGTAATCTCCATTTCTGGCTTGGGAAAAGATTGATCTGGTTGGGAAACTATCAACAGCTTACTGAAATACTTTAATTTTGACTCAAAAACAATTAAACAGGTCCCGTTAACAGGAAAAGAACATTCTCGTGACATAAATTCATTGAATTGCTTCGGCATCTTTAGGAATCTCCATTTCTGGTTTAGAAAAGGATTGATCTGGTTGGAAAGCTTTGGAAAGCTGTCTGAAATACTTTAATTTTGACGCAAAAACAATTAAAACGGTTCCATAAACAGGATAGGAAAATTTTCGTGGCACAAATCCAACGAATTGCTTCGACATCTTTAGTAATCTCCATTTCTGGCTTGGGAAAGGATTGATCTGGTTGGGAAACTATCAAAAGCTCACTGAAATACTTTAATTTTGACTCAAAAACAATTAAACAGGTCCCGTTAACAGGAAAGAACATTCTCGTGACATAAATTCATTGAGTTGCTTCGGCATCTTTAGGAATCTCCATTTTTGGCTTGGGAAAGGATTGATCTGGTTGGAAAGCTTTGGAAAGCTGACTGAAATACTTTAATTTTGACACAAACACAAATAAAACGGTATCATAAACAGGATAAGAAAATTTTCGTGGCACAAATCCAACGAATTGCTTCGACATCTTTAGTAATCTCCATTTCTGGCTTGGGAAAAGATTGATCTGGTTGGGAAACTATCAACAGCTTACTGAAATACTTTAATTTTGACTCAAAAACAATTAAACAGGTCCCGTTAACAGGAAAAGTACATTCTCGTGACATAAATTCATTGAATTGCTTCGGCATCTTTAGGAATCTCCATTTCTGGTTTAGAAAAGGATTGATCTGGTTGGAAAGCTTTGGAAAGCTGTCTGAAATACTTTAATTTTGACGCAAAAACAATTAAAACGGTCCCATAAACAGGATAGGAAAATTTTCGTGGCACAAATCCAACGAATTGCTTCGACATATTTAGTAATCTCCATTTCTGGCTTGGGAAAAGATTGATCTGGTTGGGAAACTATCAACAGCTTACTGAAATACTTTAATTTTGACTCAAAAACAATTAAACAGGTCCCGTTAACAGGAAAAGAACATTCTCGTGACATAAATTCATTGAATTGCTTCGGCATCTTTAGGAATCTCCATTTCTGGTTTAGAAAAGGATTGATCTGGTTGGAAAGCTTTGGAAAGCTGTCTGAAATACTTTAATTTTGACGCAAAAACAATTAAAACGGTTCCATAAACAGGATAGGAAAATTTTCGTGGCACAAATCGAAGGAATTGCTTCGACATCTTTAGTAATCTCCATTTCTGGCTTGGGAAAGGATTGATCTGGTTGGGAAACTATCAAAAGCTCACTGAAATACTTTAATTTTGACTCAAAAACAATTAAACAGGTCCCGTTAACAGGAAAAGAACATTCTCGTGACATAAATTCATTGAATTGCTTCGGCATCTTTAGGAATCTCCATTTCTGGTTTAGAAAAGGATTGATCTGGTTGGAAAGCTTTGGAAAGCTGACTGAAATACTTTAATTTCGACTCAGAACATTTACTCAAAAATACCGGGTAGAACAGAGCATCTCTTAACATGATTCATTAATTTTATATCCAATAAATCCAAAGGAATGGAATGGAAAGTGATACAGATGTAAATTTTATATTGACGCAAATGGTATCAGTATTGCAGCATCAAATTATGAGATTTTGTTCGATGGGAAATCAACAATTCTAGAAATTGGAAATAAATTAAAATATTGTTACCGAATGAATCATATTATATTAACTTAAATCCATTATTTTTGAAGGTAGTTTCAACATTTCAACATTTGCTTTATTGAGATTCAGTAAAATGCTCTGAATATTTGAACGTTTTTTTGAAAAAATCAATTTGAACAAATTCTAGATGAATTTGTTGAGAGGAAATTGAATTTATGTATTCCTCAACTTCTCATAAATCGAGAATAAATTTTTGTAAACCGGCTCTACTTTCATATATGTCTACATTAGAGTAAAGATAGGGAACTCGTAGATTCTATTATACGATAGGGATGATGGCATAATTTGTATACAGAGACATTTTTCGCAGCGAAAACCTCATCTAAACATTTTTCTCGACTCCTTCCGGTTATCGAGATTGAGACATAAATCTTTGCGTTTAGAGATTGCGTTCGAATAAAATAAATGGAATTTGAGAAAGAGAATGCACAAAAAATTGTGAAAACATGCATAAAATGAATATGCAGGAGAAGAGAAACAAAAAACAAAAGGATATTTTTCAGTAATTCTAAAGGTTAAGGGATTTATTGACAGAGGAACAATAACAAATAGAGTGGAAAGACGAATGAATCAGATACATAACATTGATGATAACAGGAGGCATCACAGCAGGAAAATCGTTGATATATATGAAATATTAACCGATGCTAGTATAAAGTAATGATAAAGTTGATAATGGAACAAAAACCACAAGATAAAAATTGGAATTGAGGCTAACATCTCCTTTTTTCTAAAAAATTCATTATTCTTCTAAACAGTTGAGGATCAGCTATGAGGATGTAGCAGGATGTAGCTTTCTAAGTATCCTCTTAGTACTTGAAAGAGATTTTGTTAGTCTTGCCATTTTCATTACGTTAAATGTTGGATCTTGCTCATTTACGTTTAAAATTATAATTTTTTTATGAATGGTTCTTGTTGTTCTTGGTCTGTCATTTTTGAAGGCCACGTTCCCAGTTTCTCGACAACGTCGTTCTTTGGATGAATTTATTTTTACTTTATAAGTTTCTTCTAGAAAACTTCTCTGCATAACGTGTAACATACAGGGTGTTTCTAAATTTATGCGACGAAACGCAGGAGGTGATTACTAGTATGGCTCTTTTCTATAACAAAAATCCCTGTTCCCACCCCTTTCCGACATATCACCCTCAAAAGGTGGTGAATAAAATTGAGTTTTCATTTTTTGCTGAATTTCAATACAGCTAGAAACTTGAAATTCTGTAATTTTCGTGCACCCCCAAAGGACTAATCGGGGTATTTTTTCAATATTATTGTTACAAAATATGGGTGTGAAACCCTTTTTATTTCTCATAACAAAAGCTTTTTTTTTTAATGAAGTTTCATGGAATAAAATCATAACTTGAAATATTTTTTATTGTTAAACTTTTTTTCAAAACCAAAAGCTAAAAAGCAAAAAAAATAAACACCATAATTTTATAATTTTTTGCTTAAAATGGTAAAATTTAATATTATTCATGGTAAATGCTCAAAAGTTAGGGTTGCTAATTTCAATTTAATTTAATGCTGAAATTTTGGAAAAACAACTTTTAAGGGTAATATCTCGGAAAGGGGCGGACTGACGAAATTTTTTCAGAGAAAAGACCCATGTTTGTCGGGGTTGTTCAAAAATGTCGTATTTAACAAGTCCAACAGGCATTCTTGAGGTTTCGAAGAATACTTATTTGTCCCGATTTTGATTTTAATCTACGACTGAGGTTCCTGAAGTGCTACGTTTAATCGGTGCTTCTCTACGGCATTGAAGACGAATGCGATTAACAAGCTGGATGCTTTCAAGATGTGGATGCACCGCAGAATCCTCAAGGTGCCTTGAACGGCTAGATTGAAAAACGAAGAAATTCTGAGACGAAACAACGTGAATTATTTTGATTTAATTAAGAAGAGAAAAGGGCGTACCTAGGGGACATTATGCGAAACAACAAATATCAATTTTTGCACCTGCTCGAAGGTAAAAGAGGAATCGGAATGAAGAAAGTATCTGCGAAACATCAGGCAGTGGATAGGACTATACGATATACTTAATACACAGCGCAAGAAATAGAGAAGGGAACATCCATTAGTGGATATGCATTAAAAGAAGAAGAAGAGTGTTAGAAACACCCTGTATATACTGGAGTTTTCTAGACAGGTTAATATCATTCAGTATATCAAAAATTTGAGTACATATTGTATGACAATACCTAATTTTATGAATAAAACGGTTTTCAAAATCTAATTATTGATGATTTATCGTCATGACTATCAATGATGACAGTTTTCTAAGTTGATTTGGTTACAAGAAAAATACTATTAATCCCTAAAGTATCCGATCTATAATGATGATAAATAATAATGATAAATCCAACCTTAAACTTAAAACCAATACCATTTCGTAAGTAACGTGAAATAAGCGCCCTTAAGAGAGTTAGTTAGACATAAAAACAGATTAATGATGTGCACCAGCTTTCAAAACATATTCGTATGAAATTTAAGTACAATGTTACCATCAGCTTTTGCAAACTGGTAAAAAATGTGTCCACAATTTTTTTCTCTAACTTCCTTCAACTTAAAAACGTTAGGCTTTACGAAAATTGTACAATAAGAAAATCCTCATTATTTTTCAGTTTTTGGAGACTTCTTTTTCTATACTTATACTCGTTTTTTTATATAGTTAAGAGTCTAATTAAATTAAGGGGCAAATTTTGTAACCGCTGAAATTTTTAACGGCAAATAAAGAACGAAAGAGTAAACAACACATTTTCATTAGTGTTCATGATAGCAATGAACATAAATCTGTATAACTGAGTGTAAAAATTACGTTTTGCGGAAAGTTGCAAATTTGATTAAAACATTTAATACTCAGTTTTATGAACGAAACCGCGATTAACAAGACACTAGTCTTCTAAAAATTTAATTTGGTCATTTACTACAAGCCTTAAATTTTTTTGTTATTTCTCTAACAATAATATTATAAATATTATAAAAAATATAATAATATTTGTATTAAAAGTTGTATTTTTTTGTTTAATTTGTAGGTTCGCCAATAAAGATAAAAAAACCACGATAAAAGATTTTTTCTTCGCTTAACGTGAGATATATTTGGTATTTGAGGACTTATTCTGCACAACTATTCGTAACTGCATTAATTTAACAAAGATATTTGACTGATAATCGTCCAAGATGAATTGTCTCTGTCTTTGTGTTAAATTCAAATATATCAATCCATCTATAGTATTTTCTGCATGCGGCTCTAAGTCACGAATTCAATCCCTCACAATTTCTTCATTTATCCTGTAATAGGTATTGAATCTCCCGGTATATTGAACAGACTTTGTGAATCGTCAAATACAGGGAGTCTCAAAACGATCCAACTATTTCAAGAGTGCTTGAGAAGCAAACAAGGCCCGGGGGAGATGTAGCGCAGGGGTGGTTCGCTAGCGCGTTCCTTAAATTTTTAGCTGCCATCATGTCGTACACGGGAGAGCAACGCTCGTTTTGCCCGCGCGCCTATTTCGAAAACAATCGATTACTTATTCGAGTTTGATGGTTGTTGTCTGCGCAACATTGCGAAAGCTCCAAGCAGTGCATCAATTTTAGCTTGTAATCCAGACATTCAATACTACTGGAAACACTATCGGCGAAATTCATCCAAGGACAGCAAGAACGCATGGAAACATTCAGTCAGTAGCAGATTCAGATTCAGAGACGAAACTACAATAATAAAGATACTACATACAAAAGATACCGTTTTGAATATGAAAGAGAAATTTGTTAAAGTGTATTATTTCGAAATTTAACGGGATTGTGGGGTGGACGAAAACTTTTGACCGGTAGTGTACATCTATTGCATATTCTTAATAAATTTTTGCTAGCCATGGCTCTAGGTCTACTAACTACTAATATTTTTCAACAGTGATTGGATTTAAGTGAATTGACAACAGCATTATTCAATTTCCAACGAGATTCGTTAAAAAGAATAACAAAAGAAAGATTTTCTTTAAATAGACGTGTCTGTAGACACTCATATAAACAGTCAATTATCAATTGGAATATTTAAGAAAATGACCTTCATCTTCGAGACATAAACAGTATATATCTCATGGAACAATAAAACAATTAATTCACCTAAAAATATACAAAGTTTGGAAAATATTTTTTCTTGGCATGATGCTTCTGCTCGAGCACTAGGAACTTATACATAGACTATTGATGATACGAGAAATTGGATGTGAATTATCATATCTAATTTATGCGAAAACATTTACTTTCGGAGATATCGGAATTGGCCATTATCTCAGGAAGGCTAACAGATATCGAACCGTGGATAACTTTGTTCGATAGATCTCATCAAGATCAATCTGTGTGTAAAAAATGATGCCGATTGACGCATGCGCTGGAAAGTTTCTGTGAAAAAGTGTGCAATTGCATCATTTTTATCACAAAACTTAACCTAAAATTACAAAAATTACTAAATTTTCATTTTATCTATCGATTTTTCGTGAAAATAATGCATTTGCTTACTATTTCCAAAGAAAATCTTCTGCACATGCGTAAATCATCATGACTTTTCACACCCAGATAGAAGATTTTAATCGATAATTCACCTAATTTGAACGGAATTTTCATAATGATCTGAATTTTCTATGTACATAATTTTTTTACTTGAAAAAGGAATTGAAGAAACTGAGAAAAATATTATCCTCATTTCATGGAATGATTTGTAAGTGATTTTCTGCTTTTAATAAACACATGTGAATATTTCCATCGCTTCAATATATTAAACTTGGTACACCATTACACCCAGGGACGAAACTACAGTCACAACGGAAGAAATTTTGTTGTAGAAATAATGGTATGGCGAATGATAAAGGGACAAAGAAAAGAAGTCAATGAACTCTTCGAGACAAACCAAATACGAAAGGAAACTTGGGTCAAGTACTTCCACGAACTGTATCGGAATGAAAACGAAAATAGAAACGAACCAAACACGCCACGATTTAACTACAAACAAAGATCTACAGTTCGAATTTACAGAGATGCAAATGGCTATCAAACATCTCAAAAACACATAAGGTCAAGTTAACATAACTAACGAACTACACAAATACGAGGGAGAAACCCTTGCCAAGCAACTAACAACTCTTATTAAAAAAATCGAGTCACATCAAAAAATCCCAGACGATTGGTTAACGAGTACTACGATTCTCATGTTCAAAAAAGGAAAATAGAAAATACTATCTAATTATAGAGGAATGAATTTGCTGGGTAGTACTCTGAAACTTACAACAAAAGTCATCATAAACAAACAAAACAGTCTCATCACAACAATAACAATAGACTGGTCAAGATAGCGCGCTATAAATCCCCATTGGGCCGAAGGAGTACCGGCCGACCCAGAACAAGGTGGAGCGACAACCTTGAAGCAGTATAGGAGGCAAGGATGTCGAAGACTACGCCTAATACACGGAAGAAGGAGAAGAAGAAGAAATGAACCATAAAAATCAATTACCTCCTAAATGTTGTCTCATGAATGCAGAGACACCCCGTACATCTATGAATTGATAACGTTGCTTTTCTTATATGAGAAGGAAACAATTTATCACTGGCCAACTTATCAAAGATTAGGTTCCGATGAAAAACGAATATATAAAGATGAAAAAAATAATTAAGAAAATTGTTCGGTGGCTATGTATCTGAAAATATGTGAAATACTGAAGTGACTTCGTTTTAGTAAGAACCTTCGAGTTAAATCTTCCTCCAAATAAATTTGGAAAACCTTTTATCGCTGTTTACTTTTCATAATGGGAATTGCAGATCGTTCCTTTGTTGGGATCTTACAATTTATCCCCTTGCGTAAATATTTGTTCCTTATTTCAATTTTTACGCCCGATCTAAAGGAGAAAGTAGAAGAGCATATTTTTGAATAAACATATATTTTTTAGATGTTGTCTTATTCATTCTAAATTCTAAAAACAACTACTACTGTTTAATTCAATGAATCCTAACAGTCCAAACGATTCCTCATTCTGAACAAATTTTCACTATTGGAAATGTTAAGTTAAGCGATTATATATTTTCTGTTATACATAATAAACCTTTTAGGTTTTCCAACTGTACTAGCATGAAATAATTAGAGTCTCAAGATTTTCTTAATCCAGGATTTTGTATTACTCATTCTACTTTCAATTCTTAAGTTTATCTAAATTTGAACGAAATACATACCTCCTCACTTAAGTATCTCTACAGTCTATGGATGATCTTGCTACTTTTAACACCTCCACTCCATAGATCCCTTGTTTTTTCATTCTCTTTAGGGCTTTTTTTTCTGTGGTCCCTCGTAGAAGTCTTTGTTTTTATATTAAACAATTCGATAACTAATTCAAAATGCTTCATTCGATGGTATCTACTCTAACATTTCGTAGTAATACTTTGATGTGCATTCACGATACAATCCAACTCGCTTATTGATATTCATTTCCTTTTGGACCATTTCTTCATCCAGCTATGATGGCCAATTACTTTTTCTGAGGAAGTTCAGTGGCATCCACATTAGAATTTCCGATCCCCTTCGTCTTCCTGAATTCTTTTCACGTCTTTAAACTGATTCATTTAATTCCCTTCAATTTTCTAGCTTATTGATATCCATTTCTTTCCGGGTTTTTTTCTTCATCTAGATTTGATCGCCAGTAACTATTTCTGAGGGACTCAGGGGCATCCACATTAATATTTCTAAGTCTCTTCGTCATCCCAAATTCTCTTCATGTCCTTAAACTAAATCATTCACTTCTTTTTGGACCGTTCCGTTTTTTCATCTAGGTTTGATCACCAATAACTATTTCTGAGGGACTCAGGGGCATCCCCATTAGTATTTCTAAGCCTCTTCGTTATCCTGAATTCTTTTCATGTCCTCAAACTAAATCATCTTCTTATTTTTGGGCCGTTTCGTTCCTTCATCTAGGTTTGATCGCCAGTAACTGTTTCTGGGGGATTCAATGGTATCCGCACACATCCACACAGCTTCTGAAGCCATTTGTCATCCTGAATTCTATTCTCATCCTCAAACCTAATCCTCTGTCTCCTTCTGCTGTCCTCGCTTATTAATATTCAGTATTTTTGGGATTGTTCCGTTTTTTATTCTAGCTTCATCCTGGGTTTTCTTCAGATCCTTGAATGTAAATATTTACCTTTTTCTAATTTCCTCATTTACTCATTTATTTTGTTTAGTTTTTTCTTTACTTTGTTTTTTTCTTTATAAAATTGATTCTTCTTTAAATTAGTCAAAAACAAGTTCAGCATTTGTTATTTATGAGGGTTAATTGTTATCTCTGTCCATCAAAATATATTTAGGTTTTTTCTTGCGGAATAAAAATACCATAATCCTCTTTAATGCTTGGAGCTTTAGTGCTTTTGACATCAAGTCCTTTTAATGAGTCCTACCAATTTTGCATTTACGTCAAATTATTTAACATGTAATACAATTTTTCTCTATTTATATAAGGATATACTTGCTTCAAATCTACAAAAAATTGATACAGTTTAATATTTTGTTGAAAAAACTTTTCCTGGACATTTCTGTTACTGATAATCTGATGAGCTGTAGACATCTTATAGATATGCAATTTCCAATCAAACCCTTGTTTCCTTAAAGATTTTCAATCAGGAAACTTGAAATAACAAAACTAAAGATATGAATAAAATTCGAACTGAAAACAAAATATTTTCATTAAGCACTCATTAACATGAAGTGAAATGTTAAAAAATGAATTCAGGTCGATGGATGTTGCGTTCATTCTTCGGATATTCCTTAAATAATTTTCATTTCTTTCACCAGAACATATTCGGTCACTTCCACATCTGTCTTTTGACCAGATAATTCTTCTGAAGATCTTTGGGCAGTGATACTTTTGTGTCTGGGTCTGGCAATCGATGGTCCAGCTTCTCGGTATGATCCAAATATGTTAGTTTTTATGTCGTTAATATATTATTATAATTTCAGGATTGCCATTGGGCAATTTGGGCATTCAGATGATAAATACCAGTTGGATCAATCTCATTCACTAAAATGTATTTAACGTCACCCCGATTTACAGTATTCAAAATATCATTAAGAATCCTTAAAAAACTTCATCCTTCATGTCCAAATCTGTTCTGAAGGAAATTGAATTTTCTTTTAATGACGTAAAATTTTATAATGTTTCATATGACTTAAGTAGTCAATCAAACTCCAATCCTTTACTCAATAGTAAACTTCTCTATAGTCTGAGAATGGTTATTGTAACTAACTCTATTTATACAAATTAGAGCAGCTAAGCATTAAGATTGATCGGTAAAAAGTTGGTTAAACATCTAGAAAATCTTCAAATTCAGTTTTTATTAATGTAGGAGACTTTTCATCATTTCTAAATGATACATCGGGTTTTATAAATAACGTCGCGTGAATAGCTATACACGACATTCCCTCTATAGACAATAGCTAAATATGACTATAAAATAAAGATAAATACGTCTGGATCCTTTTTATGGGATTTCAAGATGCCATATTTCAATTTTGGCCATCAAAATGTCCAGCTTGGTAACTAACAACCGTCCTCACTTTAGCAGATGACAACATTCTTTTGAGTAAATCAAAATAAGTTCAACTGAACAAACTTAATATCAACTTTATGACATTTGAAAGACTTTTTAATTCATTTTGTAATCAAAAACTACGATGAGAATATTTCTGAAAAGGTTGTGTGCATCTATTTGTACAGTAGAAAGGGAGAAACTTTCTATATCAGATAATCTGGGTAGGGGTAGGGCAATGGAACTTTTGGGAACCACAAATCAATTTTATTGCAGTCTTTTATTTCTTCACAACATTTGCTTTTGTTATCTTATCAAATACTATCAAGTGTTTCCTGAATTTACTGGAAATACACTTGAATAAGTAAATTTTTTGTTATTATACGAAGATGGTTCCAGAAGTACCTGATCTGACCTAAAGATGGCGGTAGTTACTTAATATCTGTTTATCAACAGTAAAAAATTGAGTAGTAGAGTTTAAACAAGGTCGTTCGACCTGCGGAAACCGGTGTTAACGTTGAATGTACTCAGAATGTGTTGTTATAGATTGTTATTTGAGTTGTTCACAGTGGTCGTCTAAAATCGGCTGTTGTGCCAGGAAAAATGCTTCACAAGACGTTTGTGAGATCGTGCCAGGCAATGAATCATGGATGTATGCTTATAATGGGTCTTTCAAGACGAGCCAAATCCAACAGAAGTTGTTCGTTCGTGAAACACTTCGAAGTACATAGTCGCCTGTTTTTCCGGAATTACTAGACATTAGGGCAACGCAGAATGGTGAATTTTGAATGGTACACTAGTCAGAAATGTCCAAAAAAATTATGGTTATTAATCGCAGAAGAAGAATCATTATCCACCACGAGAATGCGAGTTCTCACACATCAGTCTAAAGAAAAACCTTTTTGAACAGTCAAAATATCCAATTGATTGGTCATCCACCGTACAGTCCTTGTTTGGCACCCAATGATTTCCTCTTATTCCCGCAGTACAAAAATAAATCGAAAGGTCAACGTTTTTACACATCTGAAGTAGCGGTTAATGCCTTCAAATCACATCTCAAATGGAATGGGAAAAATGCTTCGACAATTGGTTTGAACGCATGCAGATATGTATTGATTTTACTGGAGAATACTTTGAAAAAAAATTAAGCCATATTTTCTCGTTTCTGTTGTTTTTTTTTCAGCTTGAATCAATCGAATAATTGTTTCCGCATTGTGATATGATAAAGCATTTTCAAAGATTTGAGTTATCCATTCTGAACCAGTATGTGACGTCTTAATAGAAAAAAATTGATTTTTATATGGTGTTATTTCTTATACTTCTCGTATATAAAATTAAAAAAATTATTCAAGTACATAACATGGCACTCGTATTGAAAAATAGTTTTTGAATAGCCCTTGTATCGAAACCTTTTTGAATTCCATTAATGCGTATTTAGTTCGTTATAATAATTATGCCACAATTTCACTATTTTGAAAATATAAATTTTAATTCTCCATCGACACTGGGATGTTTGCACAAATTTTTTTTTCATAAACAAAAAATACGTATTTTAATAAAAAGAAATATAGTAGTTGTTGAAAACAGAATTAGTGAGATATTTCCTGAATGCCTTCATCGGATTATTTTCAAATTTATTAAACTATTTTTAGATGGTGCCTGTCGCTTAAACCAACATAGCTCTAGAAAGTGGTCGGGAAAGTAAACATAGTTGAACATGAAATATTTTAGAAAAACTTTGATCTTAGATTATCTGGGTATTGAGATCTAAAAGAATAATTAATAACTAGATTAGTCTGGTATTTTGTTTATAACCGAAAAAATATTTTATCTACTCGTATCACATGATCTATAGATCACCTACTGACAGAATATTGGAAAATCATGACAGTTCTTACTCTTGTCAATCGAATAATATTGTCAATTCGATTAAATCATATCCAATCTTCATATCAAAAGGCAGCTACAGCTAAGACGTTGGCCAACTGATAAATATATTTCTAAGATTCTGAATTTTACACATTTCGTCCATTAAAGTTAACAAGTCAAGTAAGTTGAAGGTTACACCAATGACAACATAAATAACAACTTAAAACGAGGAGAGAAAATTCTGGAAGTAAATAAATGTGCCATGCGATTATTTTGAAACTTGAAAGAATAAAGAATAATGAGATACATAGACAGATAAGCATGAGATGCTATTGAATATATTTAGGAAAAGCGATGGTTATGATAAAGATAAATCGACTGGATCTTCCTGGATAGAACGTTATGAGGAAGACCTAGAAAATCTTCGCGAGACAGTGTCGATGAAGCAATGAGGAAGAGAGGTTTAGAGGAAAACGATTGGTGTGACAGATATAGATAAAAACACGATTAAGAAAAGCTATATACAGGTTGTCCCACGACGAGTTAAAACTATCTGTATATATGGCGAAATACTTATAGTAAAATCATGAAAATTTCATACAATCTTTTCAAATAAAATATTTTCAAAGACCGTTATTTTGACACGTTGATACAAGCACTAAGAAATAAGAAAGTATTTTTATTTATCTTGTCAAGGTTTCTAAAAAAAATCGAATCAAATTGTATTTGGGGTTTTAAATTATTATTGTATATTTTAATTTTTTATGTATACCTTTAGTAGACTGGGAAATTGGCTGCGAAATATCCAGATAAACCACGACGAAATTCGCATAATGTTAGAAGAATCCTCGACAATTTGAAGCAAAAATTATTCGAATTAAACCAGTTATTGGTAATAATTATGCCGAAATTAAAGTTATTGCATATTTTACTGCTTATCCAGAAACATAACTAATGTTGTCGTAAGAGATCTTGGAGTAAGCAAATCGTCGATTCACCGTATTTTACGAAAACATAAAATGCATCTCTATTATTACAATTTGTGTCCATATTTAAAACCAACCGATTTTATTTAACGAGTAGAGTTTAGGTTTAGAATAGTATATATGAATTTGCCTTATTTTTTACCCTTGATGCATTAAAATAGAAAAAACCGGCTGGTTCTATTTAAAAAAATAAAAAAAATAGATATTTTTGAAGTTAAACTTTGAAGACTTTTTATACACACCCTGTATAAAATGAAAAATTTTTCAGCACAGATCCAAATACGTGTGACTTTGCTTAAAGCAACCGAATAGAAACCAATTTCATATCTTTAAGGGTATCCTCTTAAAAAAATAATTTATAAGGGTCTTTTTATATAAAAAAATTAAAAACTCAAAAAGTATGCATTTTTCGAAAAGTTTTTTGATAAAAGTATACTGAAATTTTACGTAAATTTTAAAAATGTATTAATATACAGGTTGCTTATTTCAAAATAACAACAAACCTAGAAATTTTCTTTATTTTACTATTAGTATTTTACCATATACAGATAGTTTTAAATCGTCGTGGGACACCCTGTATATTGGGAGAAGCCATAAATTCTTAAAGAAATTTGGCCGGTGAAATGATTAAGAAAAAAGTAATTTCATGAGATTTTTCTTGAAGCTACTGTTGTTCTTGAGGAAATGAAAATCCGAATTGATAAATTCACTGAGGATCCTTATTTATGCTAATAGAAAAAAATCTTTTTCACTTGGTTCAGAGGCGCTGCTATAATTCCAAGTAGTCTATAAAAACAAAAATGATAATTTTCCTCTTTTCCCTGCTTATGTCGAAAGTGGTATCTTGTCACCTTTTAACAGTATCAGTTTTATCAAAGTTTTCATTGTACAATGGGAGACTTTTAATTGTGAAAATTCCATTGATTAGCATTTCAAGCACAATCTAAAGCTTTAACTAAACAATTTGTATTTTAATTGGATGCATCGGACCAAAAATGCAAAATAACAGCGCGTCGTTTGATTGTGGTCTCGTTTTACTCCCGTTGATATCAAGCGCTACATTTTACTTACACAAATAAAGGCCCTTTGTGAAAAAAGCGAAGCCAATGTTGGTTGGATTTTCACGACTAGAATTAAATAAATAAATTCACAAACTTACTTTTTAAAAACAATGTATTTATGTATTTAGCAAACTGAGGATTTAATGATTTAAAGTTACAAGTGCTTAATTTGATTGGCGTACTAGACGAATATCAAATTGAATAAACAAAGTATTAGTTTGAGGAAATTATTTGACTGCATCCAAACCAATTTCTCAGTTCTCCTAAATCGTTTTTTTTTGTATTCTTTCCTTGCCCCTTATGATCTCATGCATTTTAATTTGAACCAAACCGGATTACACAGGTTATAATTTCCTGTTTCTAGGAATAGTTTCTAACTGATTTTATCAGAACTAGTATTGTTGTTAGAAAGTTCGAATGCAATTCGAAATATTATCATCAACGGAATCGTTCCGCTGGAAATGTGTATATGCTGACTGGGAGCTAGTAGAAGTTTTACATGGGTTACCATTTACTGTTTATTTTCAATTGTTATTTCCCCTTTCTGCATATCAAAGTGAATTTCATAGTTTTCCGGTGAATAAAATTCGAATTTACAGTTTTTATTCCTTTCGGAAAAATCTATTTGATATTGCAAATGAGACTATCCGAGAATGACTCTAAATAACAATTGGTCGAATGGTTTGTGCTTATGATAGACGTTTCAATTCAATTTTTACTACTTCTAGCTCATTCGTAATCAAGTACCAGGAGAATTATAATGACAATACTATCTATATGAAGAATTAAACGATACAACAGTGAAAGATGATAGCGATATGAACATATGAAATTAATAGATAACATATGCCAAATATAGAGGAAAAACCTTTACAAACTCAGCGTAAAAAATTCTAACAGCAATTTAAAACGACAGGATAAGAGACAAGAGAGAAGGAAAGTCGACTAGGTCTAACTTTGAATAGCTATAAATACAATATCGAACCAATTCATTGACATTTAACAGTTCTTGGGTAGTAATGGGGTACGAATAAAATGAGTCTTCACCCCTTCTTAATATCTCTCTAGATGAAACCATCAGAGCTACTGATTTGAAAGGAATCATATTAACAAAGCAGTCATTAACTCTAAATTTAATATAATTGAGTATGAGAGAGTTTAAAGATATGAGAAGAGAAGATGAAGATTAATAAAGGAAAAACTAATGCAATACGACCGAGAAAAACTGAAATGAGAGAAATAGTAACCAGATGACGATAAAACATTGAAAACTAATAAGAGAATACAATCTGTACATAAAGCTTATTATGGATACAAACTATCCGTCTTCCGATTCCCAGTTTCCATCTTTCTCGATCTTCCCAAAGATCTTCTTCCAATCCTCTTTCTCGAATATCCTTCTTGATACCCTCCCTCTAACTTAATCTTGGTCTTCCTCTCTTTCTTCTTCCTCGTGGTGTCCAATTTAAAATTTATTTGGGTATGCGGTCTTCAGGCATTCTTTGGACATGTCCGTACCATCTTAACTGATTCACCCTAATGTCTTCTGTAATCGTATGCTGCACTTTCATGATCTCCCTGATTCTCTTGTTTCTTATTTTTTCACGTCTTGGGATTCCTGCCGCGCGTCTCCAATAATCCATTTCTGTGGCTTCAGCATTTTTACTGTTTTTTCTTTTAGCGGCCGGACTTCGCTACTATATATGTTGTTATACTTTTTATTATGCTATTGTATATTCGATGTTTGTTCTCCTTGGATATTTGTTCGTCCCACAATACACTATTTAGCTGTCTTATTGCTTGTCTTCCTTGGTTATTTCTTTGTGCGATTGCTTCATCTAATCTTCCATCATTAGTGATGATCATGCCTAGGTATTTGTATTTTGGATACAAACTATAATTGCGAAATGATTAGTTTCAACATGAGAATATATAGAGCATCAATGATTACACATAAGAACATTAAATGATGATGGATAATATTACTTTTAATTTTCCACGATTTGCAAACTAACTATCCAACTACCCTCCTATCTTTTCCGCTTTTATAGCTTATTTTCCAACCTAGAATAAAGTTTTTCAGTTTTTCTATGCCTAATTCTGCAATCTAGTGTGTCATCCCCAGTATTTGGGCACCGACATGATGCTCGATAGTATCTTCTTCTTCATCATACTCTGCATTAGTTGTCTGTTGTCACTCTTCATTTCTGGAATATTGTATTAATAATACGATGTCTAGTGATTGCTTGAATGGTGTTCTGGATTGATTCCTTCGTGAACCCTATCTGCATTGAAGTTCTCTTCCACTTCATAGTATCCAGGTGTCCAGCAGAGGTTACGTAACAGCTCATTACCACTTACGATTATGTTGTTTTTGATTTTTTTCTCATTTTTTTCAGTTTTTCTCTTGCCTGAATGTTTATTTTTATCCTTTCCTTGGAGTCCATAATTGTGATTATATAATGTATCATTCTATAGGCTACAGGATAAGGATTGCTTGAGTAATATTTCCCATGGCTCCGGTGATTTCCAGTGCTACCATTCTCTGTACTTTCGTAAGATTCTTTTTGTTTGTTTGTACTGAGATATGGATTATTATAGACCTTAAGATTTATGTATACAACCAATTTACTACCCAAACATCTTCCACAAGATATAGAAAGCGGATTATTCATTTTTCATCGTTTCCTCCACATCCTTTTCCCGTGAAACTTTAGTTTATGATGATGAAATATCTAGCTTACTTTTATAAGCAAAGTTTTTGTACATTCAATGTTGGTATATTATATTTTCTGGTGAACAAAATTAGTTCGGTCTTTTTAGGATTATTTTCCGCACAAGGAGATATCTTCTAATGCCTTTTTCAAGATATCGCTGATTATTTGTGGACCTCTTCCTAAATGATCACACTACATCGATAGTATATACAATTTTATGATTGTTCGTTCCTCTAGAGTTTCTAGAATCTTTTAAATCACTTTTATTATAATAATTGTGATATCAGTTCTTGTGGCGTTCCTCTAATAGTTCTTTTCCTAGTATTGTGTTCTTTATTATTATTTTGCTTTTTAGCATTGTTTTCATTCAGTTTATTAGTAGTGGGTTTACTTCTAGGTCTTTAACTACATCTACTCTTTGAGATAAAAATTTACGATTCAATTGAAATAAATGAGAAAATTTCTGAACTATAAAACTATGAAGAAAACATCTGAGAATGTTTTAGACAGAAGAAACGATAAAAAAAATATAAGGAAAGACGAGGTTACCACATGTTTAAAGTGTTTCAACATTGAGGAAGTGAGGAAAATGTTCTGTCAAAAAATAGTGAGAAAGTATGAATTAAATGTAAAATGAAGACATGGGACTACAATTCCCATTGAAATTACAGCTCATTTCATTGAAGTTCGCTCTTATAAAATTGAAAATTCTGAGCTGCTTTTATTTGTATTTATGTTTCATTTAATCTGAAAATTATCTTTTGAAATTAATCCGCTTCGTTAGTTTCTTTTATTATTTCACTTGTTCCACCATTTTTACGTTCTGAAGGAAAGTGAATCGAATATATCCAGTTTCTAAAAATATTTGTTCGATATTTTCGTCTGGAAAGTTAGTTGTCTCATTTTCTAAATGAGAAACTTAACGATTGGTATGATTGGAAGATATTAAATGGAAGATCTGCCGACTCTCATGGGACTAAAAAGATCCTTTCAGAAGGAGAAAACGTATATTAGTCACTTCAATGATTATTTAAAATCTACAATAGGGAGAAATCCGCAGAAAAAGTTACGATTTTGATGACTTTTTACTTAAAAATTTTGTATAAATAAAAATAATAGAGAAATTATACCATATTCATTACGTATTTCCATTCGAACTTATCAAATTATTATGAAGTTTATGTTAATATCTGAGCAATTGTTATAAAAAAACTCGACAATCTGATTAAGGAACTTATTCCAATCAAATTCAATTCCACTTTACTGCAGAATCGTAGGTAAGAGAAAAGGAGAAAATTGTTTCTCCAGGAAGTGTGGTTTCTTCACCTACAGCCTACAGCTCCAAAATGCAGGAATTTTTGTTTTATGTACGCTAATGTTAATACTTTTGCCACACAATAAAGAGACATAAAGAGACATACTATAAACCATCTCAAACCTAATCTTTTAACACATGTACTTTGTACCTAAGTAATAAGGAAACGATCTTTAGGATTGTATGGCCATGGGTTGAGTTAGAGCACAGATATACCTCAAAATACTTACGAGTAACGGTTGACATATCTCTTAGAGTATGAACACCAAGTAGAAAGTCGTCTCCTCAAAAAACTGAGCGAGTCCTAGTGGGGGGACAACTCACTACCATAAGATATGTCGCTATGGCATTATTTTACTACATTGCCTGTCCTGGTTGATACAACTGAGCTCAAACTGGCACCAGCTCAGTTGTAGTGGACGTAGCTCTTAGTAATATCAAGATGTCTCAAATTGAGTCCAATCGAATGACTTTATAATCTTGCCGATATTTTTCTGTTCGGAGAACAAGCGAAGAAAAAATGTTGAGCGAGTAAGGGCGCAGCTGTAATGTGGATATCCACACGAATACTGAAATACACGGAAAGCTTCCCAAAAGTATTAGAGTCTGAATTAAATATTTGGAAGCCAAATCTTGTCGTCCTAAAGATTGAAAAACACCATATAACACTCGGAATATGAGAAGGAATTGATAACGTGGAAGTTTATAAATAGGTTGAGATTAGAAGTTGAGGGCTAATATGTCAAGATGGGGCTATGGTACAAAAAAAAACAAGTTCGTTCATTTTCGTACGAAATATGTGTCACACATGGTATATTTGAAAATAAGGAATTGAGAAGACACGAGCTTTGATTGTTCAAAAACGTTTTTGTTTGAACTGACGTGTAGAAGCCGATATTGTCGTACTGGAGAATGATTTGTCTTCTGCGATTGGTTTCCCTGATTTTTTCCAGCACTTCTGGTAAACAAATGCTGTTGTACCATTCAGGATTGACCAATCTACGCTGCTCTAATGGATGGGTGGCGACATGTCTTTTGAAAAAACGCGATTGAATTATTTTAACATTTCTCTGCACCAATCGTAACGATGAATGTTTCAACTATCCGTAAACAACTCAAATGGCAACACTTTCTGAGTATGTACACAATTAAAAATGTCAAAATTTATGATGACAATGTCATATTTGACATATTCACATCATTGTTGCCATATCTGAAAACTTAAGCAGCAACATCACTCACGTGTATATCATATCTATCATTAGTATGATTAGTTTTTCTAAAATGCTTTCGATTCCCGAGTTTGTGTTTTAAAAAATCATCTTGTCTGGCGACATCCTTCCAAATCACAGAAATTAGTCATTTTAGCTAAACAACAAACGTTCAGATACCAATCCTAGCCTTGGGAACTCTATTATAGAGTTGATGAAAGTTTTAGTAGCTAATAGCCTTGTATAACCTTTTTACTTCGTTTTCCATAACATAATTCACCTCGTTTTTTATCAAATATCGTATTTTCAAATACATTTTCATAAAAATTATGTAATTTAGCATAACATAATCCACTTTCTGGATTCTCTATAGAATGCAGTTGTTGTGAAAGACTAAAAATATCTGTGAATTTCCACTGAAATGTAACTAAGTTATCAAAGAAATTAATTTTAGTTAAATGTCCGTTTTTCGGAACAATTTCTATTTATATTGAGTGACATAATGTTATTTACATTACCATCGAAATTCGTTCTCTCTCTCTGTATCCTATATTTCATTTGTAACCATGTAATTAATATACTTTTCGATGCCAATGATATCAAGCAGAATAATTACAACAAATGGAAATCTGATTATGATCATTTGTTGTTATCTAACTTCTCTTTCGAATATAGGACAGCAAAATGTCTATATTTCTATTCAAACTTCTATGTTGTTATCTTTAATATAGATATTACTTGTATCACTTGGAGAATAACGACTCTCCGGCAGCCTAGGATGGTTAGTTTTGTTGTGAGTTTTATCAAAATATATCAAATTGTATGTTGCTTCTCAAAAACACTGTTTTCATATTATTAGGTTAATTTATTATCGATAAAAGAAGACTTATAATAAATTTTCACTGACTGAAGTTATTAGCCATCTTAAATTTACTGACATCACAAAGCCACTTTGGAGAAAAGTGGAGGGAGCTACCAGTTCTACAAGGATCTTATCGGGGAAAGTAGTTTCAACAGATCCACAAGGGAATAAAGTTAAACAAAACTTCTATTAAACATCCAGCCACCAAAATAAATGTTATTCATAATCAAACTATTATAGAGGACACAGAATATTGGTAGAAATATTGTATGACTTGTAACTCAAAGAAATCAGTCTGGAAGACAAGTCGCGAATTATTAATTCCTGTGTTGAGTGTTTGGATGGTTTTAAGGAATTGCTAACAACGACGTCCTCATCGTTGACAGTTCTAACACCAATACTTGCCAACTTCGCTATTGCAGATGAATATGTCATCGGTCATGTTGTCTTCAGTAATAAATCGACATTAGTTTCATATATTAACATCATATTGTACTGATCTTGGACTCAGAAAATCCTCACGGGATTGTATAACTAGACTTTCATAAAATGAATGTTTTTGTCAGCCATATGTTTGGGAAAGCTACTGTAATTGTTAAACTACAGTAATAGATCTTAACCAAGTTGAAAGAAGATATGCAGAATTTTCCAACAATATGGTGTCCAACTCCTCTGGTATTATCGTCAATATACAGCTGGATTGATAAAAAGGATCCTCATAACAGAGCTTGCTTTGTATGTCTTAAACGTTTTCCATATCTTGATAGGTTAAAACATGGCCATGGCCTAAATTAATTTATGTACAAGACATTATTTGTAAACCTTAATGATGCTAACGATCCAAAATTTCATTTTTGCTTTAAAAATGCTTGGTGTGTTGCCCAGACTTTTAGAGTGTTTGGTTTTGGGACGAACACTCCTATTCCAGTTCTGTATGGTGCTTTAGATCCGTCCGTATACCATTTAATGGCATCCTGTTCATTTTTTGTATGGTGTTTTGATCCCTCTTAGTTCTACAACTTAAACTTCTTCGATGTATTATCCTAAGGCGTGTCTTAGGTTTGGTCATTATTCAGGGATGGTTTTCGTCTCTGAACATTCTTAGTGATGGTTTATCTTCCACGCTTTCCAGAGTTTTCAAAGTTACACGTGTCTTATACCACGTGCACTTGATTCAAACGAATACAGTTATGCTGGGTATTAATTTCAACAGGTTTTGGAAGCAACTGCGACCGCTTTACTTTTGATCATCAAAAAAATTCGAAATAGTGTGTTTAAACATGCTCTTCAAACCCAATTTACAATCTACAATAAGTATAGCAGGCATTGGCCAGAAGAAACCAACAAAACTTCTTGAAGGAATTTCCATACTTCTTCGAACTCTTTGAGAAGGCTTTTTGCAATAAAACTGAAGATAGTGAGGTCTAGAAACCAAAAAATAACTTCACAAAGCAAATAAATCTGTACATAGAAAGAATGGGCATCGGATGATTTTAACAATTTGTGAGAAAAACCCTAATTGTAAAATAGTAAATGGAATAATTTTCATTAACTGAATAATATGTTTTATGCTTTAAAAATGTGGATTACAGATTTCAGGTAAAGTTCCATCAATATTGATTAATTTTAATTATATTATAGAGAAAGGAAAGTCATCTAATTTGAAAGAGGTAACACCCATATTTCGTCTAATTGCTCACTCGGTAGATTAACGCGAAGTAATTCCACTAACCCACCGGGTTGATTTACGATTCACACACCCCGCCTAAAATGGGCACTAGAACAATTTGTATTTAAATTGGATGCATCCATCCGTGCAGCATAACAATACAATGTTAAATTGATGACCTCATTTTTCTTGACGCTATCAAAACTTATATATTTCATTCTTGTAAATAAGAGATTTCTTTTAAAAGATATCCTTCCTGAAAAAGCTTAAGTTCGATAACTTCAGAGTAAGATGTCGATCTTTAAGATTATTTAAAATTAGTTTTCTGTTTGATGTCAGTCTCATCTTCAGAGTTTTATTGCGAATTCGACATTGTGAAATGATAAATTTTATAATAGTCTGGAGAAATTATGGCATAGAGAAAAGATTTTGCATATAAAACAATTTAATTTATTTAGTAATGATAGATACTAATTACTTGATCAAGAGGCGCAGTCATTCTGGATTTTATTTCCATATTTCTTTTTCAGCGATACCTGAATTGCTCATTCTGCTCAATCTGCTGTAAAAGTTCTTGCTTCAGTTTTTTGGGATTGCCATGGAGTAATCATGATTGATTTTTTGGATAAGGGTAGAACAATAACTGGAGATTACTATTCGACATTACTGACCACTCCACGGGAAAAAATTAAAGAGAAAAGACCCGGAAAGCTATCCAAAGGTGTTTTGGACAACGCCCCTGCGCACAAATATCATGTTGCCATGCAAAAAATTCGTGATTTAGGGGTTGAATTACTAGAACACCCCCCTTATTCTCCAGATTCGGCTCCGTCCGACTATCATCTCTTTCTGCAACTGGAAAAAAGTTTAAAAGGTCGTAAATTTTCTTCCAACGAGGAAGCTTTGGAGGTCTGGTTTGCAGAGCAAGAAACATTTTTTTTGAAAGGTCTAGAGACGTTGTAGGTTCGCTGTAATGAATGTATCCAATTAAGAGGAGAATATGTTGAGTAATGAAATATTTTGGCATTGAAATTTTGTTTGGTTCTATAGTAAGCTAAGAATTTTTCAATACATCCTCGTAAATATGGAGTTTATTGATTTTTGTTGCTATTCAAATTGGAGTTCATAGGTTTGGTAAAGAGAGTTGGTTATTGATTTAACAGTGCAAAACAAACTCCTACTCCTCTTACCAAATTTCTCCAATTGATCTTATCCTCGTTTTCCCATGTTTCTATATCAAACTCTCTTATATCTGCCTCACCTCTTCTATCTATTTATTTCTTCTCTCTAATCTTTTTTGTTGCCCTGTACTCATTAGGGAAACGTGTCCTAGCCATCTAACTCGTTTCGACCTTGATATCTGGGCCATTGATGGTTACAGAAAATGTGAATTGACATCAGAGACACTCCATCCAGTTTTTTGAGTGGAAAGGGGAGAATAGAAGCTTTATTCGGTATCCGTGTGTTGATCCAAAAGTACAGAAGGATGTCTTTCGTTTATTTTGTTGATTACTAGAGGGCATTTGACTAGTTTCAACATCTAGAATTAATTAAAGTATTAAGAATAACGGATGTAGAAGGAAGGGATATAAGATGTATGCAAAATTCCTGTTGGTACTAAACCGTTCGCGTGACAACCAATGAGTTACAACCAATGACATACCAATTAATAGAGGAGTCAGATAAGGACGCATCCTATCTTCAATCTTTTTCAACCTCTACTTTTAAACCATATTGAGGCACTTAAAAATAAAGATACAGATGTTTTAATAGAAGACACTATTGAGGATTTAGAGCTTGATGGACCGACTGAAATGTGTTGGTGAAAGGATTGAAGATAAACAACAACAAGACAAAGTTTAGGATAATCAGTAGATGTAAAGTCTCTTGTTAGATTGTGGTGCATTGGTCTGGATAATAATCCAAGTTGTTTAGACGAGGAATGGGAGGTCAGAGAGAGAGTGAGAGAGAGATGAACAAATTGGAAGCATCTGAAATATGGACCTATCGTCGAATACTAAGAGCACCAGGGACTGATAAAGGAACGAATGAAGAGATCATAAGAAGAATGAGGAAGAACAGAGAAATTCTTCTTTGTATAAAAAGCTCACCGAGCAACGGAGAGTCGGGAGAAAGCAAATGTCTTATCTGAGGAATATAAGTGAGTGGACAGATCTGAGAAATATGGGAGTTCTGGTTCACACAGTGACGGACCGAGAAGCATACGAAAATGTAATCTCCAAAATCTAATAATAGTGGTTAGTTAGCAGAAGAAGGAAAATTAATGGTTGAATGGATGATGTTTGTCTATGTTTCCATGATCAACACAAACGAAGACATTAACGAAATCACAAAAAACCGTATATAATGAAGATATAGACCTGAAACTTATAAATTTGGTTCGAATAATGGGGGATCCTAATGTTCATAACGAAAATAGAAAGCTACGTCGATATCTCAAACGGCAATGAAATGATGCTATAGTTAGAGTGACTTAATCGAGGCGTTTCGTGCTTGAAACTCATTTTGTATTAGAAATTTTTTAACCGAAAAAGCTTCATTACGTTGATGCACACAACTATGATACTCGTAAAACTCGTCCTTTGTAACTCATTGCTCATTATTTAGTTCTAGCATACTATCTAGAATACACAATTTTCAGTTTTATATCACTAGATATGATATAATGACAATAGAGGAAACTAGATGTTTCTAAAGCGTTTCGTGGTCGATATCGTGTTTGAAATATTCAGTTTGTTGTTTCTCTGCCTTCGAGCCATCATCATTTATTGTGAAGTAGCCTCTTCGTTGTCTAATATTGCGGGTAACATATGTGTTGACTCATTGCTTTTTTGTTTGATTTTTATATGCCACATAATGGCCATTCCAAATATTATTCCAGTATAATTTAAATATTCCCTCCAAAAATTTTAATACAAATTTTCGGGGTCTGTTACTAGTGTTTAACTTCAAGCTGTACCTAACAGTAGAGAAAGGTTGGGACAGGCCAAAAGCCTAAGATTATTTTTAAAAAGTACCTATTTGCAAATAAAGCTTAGATTTTTGGTTTTATTTCAATTTTAAGGATCTATTCTCAACCAATTTCATTAAAAATACGATTCTAATCAAAATTCTAGTGTGATTATATTCCAAAGAATAAATTTATACGAGTTTGATTTTTACAAGAGCTTGTTTCCGCCTGTTTAAATAAAGACTTTTAAAAATCGATATTTTCAAGCTACCTCGACTTTTGCTGTAAATTTTTTCTGTGAGAAGATATCCGTTTGATTAAGACGGAATTCACAGTTGGAAAGATAGTAGTTCAAGTGTAAATGAAGATAATTGGCTCGGAATATCCCTTTGAATAATAGCAGCGAGTTGAAAATGAGCGTTTTTCAGTCATTTTTCAGCAATTTCAATCGAACCTAGCGCCTTAACTGTTGAGAATTATAAACTCATACACCTCACACATCCGTTATTGCAATGACCAAAATAAATGAATTAAATTTTGAATTGCTAATTCGCCAGATTTACGTCTCTCGGATTATTCTGTTCTGTTCCCAGATTTGAAAAAATGGCGGTGATGTCGGCAGTTAATTGCTATTTTGAGGAGCTTGACGAATCCTATTTTAACAAGGGTTTAGAACTTCTTGGAGCTGAAAGTATATTAAATTGAAAAATAAATAGTTTTTTTCTCGGACCATCCTCGTAGTACAACATTCAGGAAAAAATTCAATTTTTTGGTGCATTTTACGTAAAATGTAGTCTTCAAAACAAAGTACTTCATTTATTTTGAACAATTCACTCATTTTTTTCTAAATAAAACTAATTAACATTGTTATTATTAATTTGAAAAAAGTGATAAAAAGTACGTACAGTTGATCTTGTATTGTGTTACATTTGTTTTCTGTGATTGGAAGAATATAGAAACGTGTATGATGATCGTTCGTTACCACGATATCAATTTCATTTTGGATTAGAGATTTTACGTCAGATATCATTAGTAAGATGAAACAAAACACAATTGAAAATCTTAACAATACTGAAACCAATATTTTTCTCTTTTAATCCGAAAAACAATCATAGAAAGATGTTACTATAAATAAATTAGCAAATAAATAATGTGTTATTCAACACAATCTTATTAATTTTAGCTGTATGTTTGTAACCAACTTTTTGGTCTCGATTTTGGCCTACTTTGAGCGATCATTATCAATTTGAACTTTCCACACTTGCTAAAGACTGACGGCTATGCAATAATTCGATAAAAATATCTGATTATTCTTAGATTAGATTTACATATTTCTTTTTGTGTCCTTTTGGCATAAGGTGAAAAAGATAGTCGGCGAACTACGTAAGCGCAGACTCAAAAGATCGAAATGCAACCCTCAACACATCGCTACCGATACCACACTTCACACATCACCCCAATAAGTCGTGTGACTGACTAAGAAAAACACACTTTATTGAAAAAAATCGATTTAATTATCAATGTGATCTACTTCAATTCTACAATTGCTTCTTCATTACCGCCAAGCCTTTTTTTAGATCAGCGAATATCCAGTAGTCACTGGGGGCTAGATCTGTATTATACGGTGGATGAGGAAGCATCCAAGTCCAATTCGTTCAATTTAACCATCGTTGCCATCGACTTGTGAATCGGAGCATTGTTTTGGTGAAACAGCGAGTTTTTCTTCGATATATGAGGGCGTTTTTTCTTGATTCTTGCATTCAAACGGTCCAATAACTCGATGTAGTGTTAACTATTGATGACTTTTCCATTTTGGAGATTTTCAATGAACAATATTCCATGCGCATCCCAAAATATTGAAGCCATAACCTTCCCAGCTGACTGTTATGCCTTTGGACGTTTCGGACGTCGTTAACCGGTTTCAGATGATCGTTTTGATTCCGAAGTGAAGTGAAGGATCCATGTTCCATCCATTGTTACATATAGACACAAAAAATCTGAATAATTATGTTAAAACACTGCTCTGAATCATTAACGCGTTGTTGTTTTTGATCGACTTTGTGTAAATGCGGCACCCACTTTGAAAAAAGCTTTCTCTTGGTCAAATATTCGTGAATAATTGTAAACAAACTGCCTTCCGATATCTGGACGGCGTTGTTGACTTTTTTTGATGTTTTCTGGAGTAACTACCTCAATTGGACGACCAAAACGTTCACCATCATTAATACACGAAATTATTTTGAAAATAACCAAAGTAGCTTCACTTAAATTTCTCTCACTTTTTTCTGATTAATCGAAATATCATGAAACTTTACACATAGTATCTTGAAAGCTGGTACCTCATAAACGTCCTATGGATTTGAGAATGACTGCGCCATTTGTGTGTCTGTCATACGAATTATTGACTGATATAATGTGACACAAGTAGCCCCGATAAGTACGTGGAATATACTTTCAAAATTTAAGGTCCACCACTGGAAGGCTTACTTGAGAATATAGAATTAAAAAAGCATAATTTTGTAGAAAAATTTTCAATTAAATGGCACTTCATGTACAATAATCGAATTCTTCAACGAATTATGTGCATTAGTTTGATGATTGCTAGAAATGTATTTTTTTTTAGTTTCGTTTTCTTCCTTTATTTCGATTCATTATAAAGATACGCCTATGATTAAAAACATACCAATAAAGTAGAAAATGAAGGATAATAATCATATTGGAAAATGGTACTTTGGATTTTATGCAATAAAATTTGATTAACGCCGTTTATAAGGGGAATTCGCCACTCTCGGCAGCGACATATTCTGAATCGTTATCGGTTTCAGAACTCGACAAACTCCTACTAAAATATATTCCATTCTAGAAAGTTCGACCTCTATAAATTATTTTCATTGGCAATTAGAATTTTCAGCTGTCTTCAGATTTGATTTTATTCTTTTGTAGGGATTATTGAGAAAATCTGAATTATTGTAGAAAGAAGATTTCCACAAATAAGAAATATACGTTATGTTTGCTTTTAAAACTCAATTTCGACTAGAAAATGATGTTTACCAAAGTATTTGAAACTTATTTAATATATGTATCAGTATCTAAAGTGATTAAAGTTCGTAAACATAAAAGTAACGGTAAAAAAATATCTTTGATCTATAAATAAGTTTTTCTATCATTAACAATCCTGACTGACTACAAGCAATCTAAGATTGATGCTAGAAGAAAAAGAAGAATGCCAATATATGTGTGATTGTTACCCAGATGATTATTTTTGATGGTTGAAGAAAGAAGTGAAATGGGAATATCCAGATGGTACTTTTTAGATTTATGTCTAGATCGAAAGTGAAACTGACGAAGAACAGGAAGCAGAAACTGAAATTTACAACCCACAGAAACTTCAAATCAATTCTTGAGAAGAACGAAAATTGCAGCATAGCACTTCCACGGAAAAGAGAGACCAAGAGAGACGACTGCGGTTAAAAACTTTGTTGTAACATTACCTGGTTTTGAAGTAACAGCATCGATAAAAGGAAACATTCTCGGCAGCAGTTCGAACCTTATTGGTTTCATATAATTGTCAGAATTAATCAAATCAAACCATGAGTACTTCAAAGTCTCTAACATTCTATCTGTTCCCTATGAATGGTAAAAGGCACCACATTTTACGGTTATAGAATCTCTGTCCACAAGAATTAAGTTAATATGTGCATTGTAACCTATATCAGCTCAAACCACTGTTGAGTTCATTCTAACAGTAATATTTCATTGAACAAATAATTCCCTTTGTCTTCTTCAGCTTATTTTGTTACTTTCTGGTGACCTCAATTAAAACCTGGGCTGATTAAATAATCTAATCTAATCTAAGTCCAGTTTTTTTATTCCCTTGCAAATTCAAATCAATGGTTTGGTCTTGTGGATGATAAATTAGCTTTTTTCAGTTGTTCACTGTCCACATTCTTACATCCACGTTTCTCACATCGCTCAGGCTATTTACAAATATAGTTGATGTCTATTTCTAGGACACGAAGAAACAAAAAAGAAGAATGGCGTATGGGTGTTGTTCTTTCTTATTCTGGCTGTCTAATTTAGTTGCCAGTTCGACTGTATCTCTAGATGGTTCTTTGAACTATACAGCGATTTATAGTTGGCACCTCGGTCACGTAAGTTTAGCTAAAATCATCTTCTTCTTAATCCCCAATTTCATATAGTAAATCAAATTTGTTACATTTGTCTTAACAGGTTGCAAAGAAATCGGTTTCTGTTACATTCTGGGCCCGATTTTGATGTTCTACAATTCCTCTACGACGTCTATATGATATCCATAAATTATTATCCTCAAAGCATTGACCCGAAAGATATTTCAAAATGAAAAATCTTCCTCTTATATCTGCGAATCACTTTCAGTTAACAACGAAACGCAAATTTGTATCTGTTCTTTAACAAAAGTCGACATTATAAGTATTCTAAAATGTATACTGAAAGTATTTAATGAGTTTCAGAATAATTGAATAAGATGATAAGTTCATAAGTCAGAAAAATTTATCAAGTATCTTTTCGATGCACCGAAAATTCACAACTCGCTTATGAAACGACCTTCGACGATAATTAGTAAGTTCTTTTTGCCACGAATCCGGTTTTTTCTTTGGAAGGAATTTAAAAAATTGGAACGTGTTCCATTTCTACTTTAATTAAAGGGAAATGTTCAAGATACTTTTGAAAGCAGATGAAAAAACTAATTACATTTTCGACCAGTCGCATGCTTTCCCAAATTCACCATACCAGATAATTATCTCATAATTCAAATTGCTGGTTAGTTGAATATAATTCCCAAATCGATGAAGATAAAGATAAAATCCTTTATATCAAAAATATCCTCTACAATAAACCGTAACAAACACTTCAAAGTATAAAAACTGGATAGTATATAACGTCTTTTAAATTTAAAACATATATATGCTCTATCTGTATTAACATCATCATTTTCTGAAAGCCAAGCTTTGTCGTTTTTCATCCCTTTCTAACGATAACGGTTTTATATTTGTATTGCTGAAAATACTATTGTCTTGGGACCATCCCTTGACATTTTTTTCAATAATTTTCCATTCCAATTTATTTTTAATGAAACAGTTGTGTTCCATAAAAGTTCCTTCTTTTCTTTTCCTGCTTCTTTCAAACTGGAGACTTTGTTTTCTTTCCTAATCATAATACTATTGTCATTTTTCTTAATATCCACTTAGAGATATAGATTATGTCGAGCAAAATTATAAGAATCGTATTTCCTATCCTAACGACTATTTTTGAAAATTGAAGATTTAAAAACAGCAGTAAATAAAGTCTCCAGGTAAAGGAGATGATTTTATCTAGATTACTGTCTAGATAGAGACTGCAACTGATGAAGAAGAGGAAGCTGAAAACAGAGACTTCAAAGCAATTCTCAAGAAGAACGGGAATCAAAGCAAAACGCTTGTCGTCAAGTGATATATACTGTGAGTTTGAGGCATACTTGGGCACTAGTTCCATTCAATATTGCATGAAAATTAGGATGTCAAAAGATTTGTTCGCGTTGGATGGTACACCTGCATTTGTTTGCCAGAACAACTTAGGGAAACTAATCGCAGTAGACGAATCATTTTCCACCCCGACAATGCGAGCTCTGACACTTCAGTTCATACAAAAACGTTTTGGAAAAGTCTAAACATCGAATTAATACATCACCCGCCTTGTTTTACATCCAATGATTTCTTCTATTCCTTCAGATCAAAATTAAACCGCAAGTCAATGTTTTTCTACACCTGAAGAAGCGGTTGATTCCTTCGAATCACTTGTTTTAGAGGTACCTCAATCGGATTGGAAAAAATGCTTCGACAATATTTTGAAAAATAATAAAGGCAGGCCATAATACGAAAGTTTGTTTTTATTTGTTCCAAAAAACTTGAGTAGCAACCCTCGTACCATCACCTGGTTTAAAAGTAACAGCCTCACCAAACGGAAACATCTTCGGCAGCATTCAGATCTTTTAAATCCAAAAATAGTTCATTTGTTTATTGGTCTCATGTAATTTTCAGAATTATTCAAATCAGACTATGAGCAATTTGAAGCAACGGATTGTACAGAGAGAGACATCGCTGTACGGGGCCCATTAAATTCTATTTGATCCCTATGAACACTACAAAAGTTACCATATAGAATCTTTTTCAACAAGAATTAAGTCAGTACGTGCATTGCAAGTTATATCAGCTCAAACCACTGCTAAGTTCATTCTATCAGTAATATTTCATTAGGCAAATCGTTCTCCTAGTTTTCCCCAGGGTATTTCGCGATTATCTGGTGACCCCAAATAAAAACTGGACATTTAATAAGAATCTGCGTTAATTCCTGTTTCACTATTCTGTTGTTTATTCAAATCGAACGTTGCGATGCCGATGGTTTGGTATTTTGAATGATGAATTAGCTTTTTTTAGTCATTGAAGATTTGAATCGATGAAGATCTTCCTTTACAAATCCTCAACAACAACTACAAAATATGAAAATTAGATAGCATGTTGCTTGTTTAAACTCAGAACAGTCTCTATATACTCTTATCATAATTTTGTAAGAACTAAGCTTTGTTTTTTAAATCCTTTTTAAATGTTAACGGTTTTATTTTGTTTTGCTGAAAATGCTTTTTTCTTTTCATAATGCTTTTGTTATTTTCCTCAATGTCCGCTTGAAGATAAAAATTATCCCGAGCTAAACTACAAGAATGGTTTCGTTGTGGTTCTAGTTTTTTTTTTCTTTCTGCCTTCTGATGTTAACAATTTTCATTCAGTATTCACGCAATAGCGGATTTTCCTGTATTTTTTCTCTTCTTAATCGAAATATCTTCTTACTTCCTTAATGTGCGTAATTTACATTTTATCTATACTGAATAGAACTTACTAATGGAGTACAATGAAACTCCAGAAGAGTTTTTCAAGTGTCACCAACAGATATTTGTATAGTATAAAATATATTATTCAGAATTTTTCTACAATTGTTTTTGGAAATCTATTTTTCAAATCTCTTTTTAATTTTAATATTGTATTTGTAGAACTTTGAACAGTCATTTGTTTTTACTACAAAAAATTGAACGAGAAGAGCTGAGGATAAATTAATTCCAATAAACCAGTTTATTTCTGTTGACTTTGTGAAGCCAAATGGATAAATGTTTTTCTAACCTTTTCAAACTACCCTGGATACAAAAATTTATCCCGGGGTCTTCATCAAACTTTATCATTTATTCCATAGAAAATAAACTGGAAGAAAAATTGCAAATTTTCTTTGAATGGAGACAAACTAATCATCTACGTATTGGACTGACTAGAGCAGACAAATAAAATGATTTCACAACTATCTACAGTTTCCCAAAAAGTAGGATTAATTATCAATATAGCCAAGACGCATTTCGACAAATTTAATCCCTAATCGTAACCTACAAGGAAAACAAATCGAATACGTAACACCCCAGAAATATCTGTGAACTAAGAACCAAATTGGAATAGACAAGAAAATTAAACCTGCGAAGTAAACAGAAGGATGAACTTACTTGGGTGCATTCAAGCTGAGACCAAAGCGTTCTTTCTGTGACTTGTAAACATGGAGAGGTCAATGTTAGGAGTGCCATTACGAGATGGAATCTGCGCAGAAGAATAAAAGATACGGATGCAATTGAAAGATTCCTACACTTGAAATGGAACTGGGCTGGACATGTAGCAAAATTTTTAGATAAAAAGAGACGACCGCCAACGCGATGGACCAAAGATGACCAAAACAGAGAGGCTTATAACCAGCAGTGGACGAGACAGGCTGTTAAATGATGATGATGATAATGATAATGCTTATTGATTAAACAGTATGACAGAAAATTCTATTGATTTAATAGAAACTTGATTCTCAATATATGATTTGTTGAAGCACGAATCTTATCTTATCTTATCAATCTCAATTTCATCAACTTTATCTGCTATTCCATTAATATTGTCTAGATAATTTAACTTGTTCAGACATCCAAAAACCAACTATCCAACAAGATCATGATGATTTCCTATCAGCAATAATTCCTTTCCAAATTGAAAATACATTTTCCGAGTGCAAAAATTTCAGCTTGAAAAATACTTGCATAAGATTTCAGAGTTTTTCTTATTGGGTACTTACATTACTATTCCAGCTCTGTCTGCTATTTTGGAACCATTTTCAGAGAGAATTCTCGAATTATCCCTGTCTCTTTTTCCAAATATTCAGAGTGAAGTTTTTCCACTACGCTTTCCAGTAATACAAGAGGTGGGACATTTGAGATAACTTAGTACATCCACAGACCAAACCAGAGATTGTCATTTGTTTGTGGCAAAGTTTCTACACACCATCAGTGCTTTCGTGGCACGAATTGAGCTTGAAAAAAAGTTGCTCTAAAACTAAGATATAGTCTAAATTTCGTGCGTGTGTGTTGTATTTATATTCAACCAATAAGATATCACCAATTTGGACATCAAAAACATGAATTCAAGCCTGGTAAATGTACTTTATTTCTATGCTTTAGAATTAATCATTTGCATATTACTGTTTCAGCTTGTATACTTCTTATGAATTATACAAGAGTTGCAAAAACATAGAAATTTCTGTAAAGTGGATTTTGTCACAATTCATGCGACGAACTCTTATTTGCAACCGGACGATAGATATATTTGCATACCTCTCAGCGTTGCGAAAAATTCATATCACGAAGACTATACACAAATAATTTCGAGACAAAATGAAACCGTAACATCTTGACAAAAAAACTTTTTCCTCTTATAATTCCATATATTTAAATAAAACAGTTATCAATGCCACTGAGAGAAAAAAAGACAAATTTTCTGGAATAATGACTTGGTTGTTCTATACGCAAATACAATATGTCCAGTCAAGTAAAATCTGGAATCCTGTGAGTTTGAAAATAGTTGTACAAAAAAGATTTTCATAGATATTCATTTGTCTTACATATTGTTGGAGAAGAACGAAATGAAAGTCAAATTTTGAGAGAGCTGTTTTCATTCACGCTGTTGTTTTTGAATAAATCGGAGAGATTTAATCATTTTATGATACTAACACTAGCCGGAGAGGACAAATTGCTATTCGTACTAAGTTTTTTAGTACATTTTCTTTGTTTTCCAACGTTCATACACATTATTCTAATAGCATACTTTGGATTTTGCCCAAAAATCTTCAAATTCATACTAATTTTTAAGGTTATGTTTTTTGTGATGATATGTTTTGATGCCTGTATTGTATTAAGAAATCCAGCTTTTTCGTGACTACCTTCTTCAAATGATGCTAATTTTATTGAATATTTAATCAACATCTACTTTTGAACTGTAGGAAGTTATAGCATCCGAACTAAGAAAACCAAAAAAGGTTAAAAGATTATGGAAGTCTCTTGTTTCATATATTTTATGAGTTTACTCTCAAAATAACAGTGAGGCTGAGAAGATTCATGAGTAGTCACAAAGAATCATCAGAAAACTGACTTCCAATCATTAGCTGCTCCATTTTGTGAAGACTGTATTGAAAGGCTTGTCCACAGATATGATAAATGCCTTAATGCAATCATAAAACAGTACTACCAGATGAGGACAATTACTGAACTTTCCCCACAGCCCGGAGTGGTACTATGGATTGCACGACGTTTCTAATTAAAAACTTTCTCCACGGTCCTGGGGTCCATATTTAAATGTGCTCTACAGTTTGGTTGGATCGTCCTGGATCCTTGAAACATTACATGAAACATAGGACCCCCTTGGCCCTGGGAAAAGTTTTAGCGGTAAACGTGGACCGCATATAAACAACAATTTCTTCCAACATAAACACAAAAAAATTTTTTTGCCCAGAGGAAAGTTCGTTAAGTTTGGTGGAGGCTCAATTAGTTTAAACAATGTTGTAATGTTTATATAAGAATTTATTTACTTCATCTGTTTTTGTGATATTCCAACACAAAGCCATGGAGGAAGTACTGTCTTCATATAATCTTATCGATTAATTTCTACCATTTAACGTAGCGTGTTAACCCATCTTTATTCAGATGGTCTAAATTATTTGAAAAATTTTTTTCTACGTTCGTTATAATATTCACGTTTTTTTTTATTCATTTGCATTCATATAGAATGGAATTTTTGAATTGGTCAAAAAGCGTGAGACCGTGTCATTTTTTAACGCAATTATAAAATTGTTTTATCAAAATAGTAGGTTGTGAACGCTTTCTTTCTCATGTCAATTCGTTGTCGTCCGATCACAGTTTTATTTCTTGATCCAAAACGGCATGGACAAAATATTACGAGGTTTCACTGACGAGACTCGCATAGTTTATTTAGACGACATCCCTCAGGAATATTTAGAAAAATTGAAATCTCCATGTGACAGACTGAGATAACATAATTTGAAAGTTCAGCTTGACAAATCAGAACTTTTGAAGAAAACAATTATGAATTTAGGACATATAATCTCACACAACGGCGTAAAGCCTAACCCAGACCAAATTTCAGCCAAAAAAAATTATCCGATTCCAAAAAACTTCACTGGGCATACATTTCGACGCTTTTCGTGGATTCTGGTGGTGATATAATTCAACAAAAGAAGTTGGGTGGGTGGAAATCCAACACAGTTGCGGAGGGTTACGTGGACGACTCAGTAAAAAACAAAATGGATTTCGCAGTTAAAATGTTAACGGGAACAACTAGTTCGACTTCAAGCAACATTGTAACGATCCTACGAACAACCCATAAGTACTAATACAACTATAGACGATGTTATTTCTTTGAACTCGTTAAATATTGCAAATTCAAGTACCAATAGTAATGTAACTTCAATTCAAAATTGATAAAAGTCTTGTCGAATTTTTTTAAGTCTACGGACGTAGAAAAACTCGTGAGTGAAGTAACTTTTCTTTGTGGTCAAACCGTCCTGGTATTGAAAAAAAAAGTATTACTTTACTCACTTGTTGCATAAATAACTATTATTCGACATTTTTTTCTGTTAATATAAATCGAAATATGACCACACTGTATATCGAGATAATGGGGGAATTTTGAATAACAAAAAGAACTTCATTAAGCACTGTCCGTATTCTCAACTAAAGCGTATTGTTGATTTAGGGTTAGATGGATTTCAAGGGTTGCCTGAAGGGTCAAGGACGGACAAGGAAAATTTATTTATGTTGATAACGGTTATAGCAATTTTAGATTTAAAAAAAATAGTTTTGGCAAAAGCAGCAAAAATTTGAGGAAATTTAAATTGAATATCAATAAAATTTTTTGAAGATGAAGATGAAAAATTGAAGATGATTCACGATCGCGTCGGCTTTTCACTTAAAAAAAAATGAAAATATCGTGAAAGTCGTAATCTTTTTTGATATGTCAATCGCCGGACGAACCAATGCATTTAGTGGACATAGGACTAATATTTGGAATTTCGAATTTTCCCATATTCTTTCTATTTAAGGTATCATTGCCTATCGTGAGTTTTTTTATAATTAAAAATTTCCATATAAGATATATTATTAAAACGACCTTGAAACATTTCTTATATTTAAAAAAAAGTACCACAACTATTTTCATGAACCAAAATTAATAAATCATCTTTATTACGATAATCTAAATATATTATCATAATTTTAGTTTATGCAGCTTGAACTTTCATAGAGTATTAAAGTTTTTTTTAATGAAAAACATAAGAAAACTTCAAAACATTCACAAAGAAAATCGCTCAAAGTCGCTCGGAAATCTACCTTCACACAAATTTGCTATGAGGCTTATAGTTCACTTTCCGTGCCGGTTTTCAAGAGAAAAAAATTGTTATAATTTTTTCTAATTTTTTTCCATTTAGTTCAGCTTTTATATTGGCCGGGGTAAGTCCCATTCAAAACGTTCACTATTGATGGCTGCCAAACAAATACTAAACTACGTGGCGTCTTCAAATTTAAAACATTCTTGAAAGGTGTTATTTTTCAAGCAACTACCGCCATCTCTGGGTCAGGCCAGGTACTTCTTGGACCATCCTCGAAATCCTCATGAATTGACGTCAATAAAGAAATAAAATTCACTATCGGGATAAAATTAATAGCAATACGTAAAAAGATTGAGAAGTTTTAAATTTTTTCAAAACAAGCTAAAAATTTATTGTGAATTGAATTGTACCCACCCCTCTTATATGGTAAAGGGGTGTTTTGGTTTGCGGAAAAAACCCCGTATCCCTTTTATATGGCTGCTCCTATCAAAAAAAGTGACCTAAATAAAAGTAGCTGGAAATAGGGTGTGGAATTAACTTATGACGTCAAGTAAAAGGGTTCCAATTAAAAAAAAATGAAGGATCTAGAGCTCGGCTGTAATTTTTTATTACGAACTCGTCGACAACATGGACTATGGAGCCGGCTCTGTTCGCGTATGATAGAAGTCTAATTTTAACGAATGCGGCATCTTTGATATTGTTTTGCTAACATGTTTTTATCACAGTGGCGATTTGTTTATATTGTTTTTTTTAACAAATTTCTACGAAGGCATATTTATTCATTTGTTCGTTTGTTTATTGTCTAGAATCATAGGAACTCCTTCCTGGTATAAATTCGTGCTTGTTTAGCAGCGAGAGTCAGTATATAATTGCATGTCATAGTGAACGGGACGAAATAGTGAATAGTAACTTGAATAAATTATAAAAACAAAGAATATTCACTTATATAAGTAGTGATAAGTTAATTATTATAGTGTCTAGTGTAAGTGTGCGATTAAATTAAAAAAGTAAAAGACAATGTATATAAATTCCCCTCACTGTTTTTTAAGAAATAATGGGGGTTTACGTTTAACTTTTTTTCGTACGTCTAGCATTCTGGCTATAAAATTAAAATGTTAAAAAAAATGGTGTTTGGCTACAGTGTACGTTAATTAGAATGTTTGCGGAAAATTTTGCATGAAAATATTTTAATGTAAATATGCAAAACTGGTGCCTAAAATCCTCACGTTCGAAATATTTGTAGTGGCGCTTTGAAGGCGATTGAATCTTAGATCTTGCACCGTGCGAATTCTAATTCTTTCCTAAAGTCAAATCTGCACTAGAAGTAACAAGAATTGAGTCGATTGAAGTTGTGAATGAATTTTAGCAGCGCGCGTCCTGAGGAAATTAACAGAAAATGACTTCCCGCACTATTTCGAACAATAGAAAATTGGCAAAATGAAATATTTTGTATCACCAGTCTCGTTATTTGATAGCCATACCTCGTATCTCATTAAACAGCATATTATATGGTTATAAGTGCTTATTAGTCAATATTCTCGTTAAACTGAACTTTTACGATAATGACAGTAATAAAGTGAAATGTAAAAGTGATTCCGATCAACTTACGACGAATACATCGTTTTCACACGCAACAAAACGATTATTTCACCTATTTTATGATAGATAAGGTTGAAGTAGCTTTTAATACAAAATTTACTGTTGCTGTTATAGTTTTTATCAAAATGAGAAAGTTGGTTAAAATGAGAAAGAAATTATGATGATTGATTTTCATCATATTTTCCATCTACTTAAGTTTTTTGAGTACATATATTTTGATGTAAGAACCTATAGAGAAGCAGATGCGGACAGCGAACACTTAGTGAAAAGAAAAATCAAAAGATCGGACGAAAAAGGAGACTACAGATGGGAAAAGTAAAATAAAACCGAAGAAAATGAAGTAGGGGAAAAGGGACGAATGGTTCGATGCCAAATGTAAAGAAAGAAAATAAAAGGAACAGATAAAGATAAAAAAACTGTATGAAGAGCAAAGATAAATAAAGAAGAAAACGTGTAGAACAAAGAAACGCAATGAATGGAGAGCAGAACTAGACGCATTGGAGAAAGTTTTCTAAACAAAGAAATGAAGAATTTCTATAAAGAAAATAAAATACGAAAAGTGGCAAGCTGAGCAAAACACTATTTATATAAAAATTTAGAAAGCGGAAATAATAATAGATGAAACAGAAATGATCCAAAGATGGGAAGAACATTTCAAAGAAATATTGAACGTACAAAACGGAGGTGGACAATAAGAGTTGCTAAAAAACGGGAGAGTTCCCGGGAGAGGACGAAATAGAGCCAGAATTAATCAAGTATGGTGAAACTGCACTGAAGACGAGAATATATAATATTGTAACGAAGTCTTTGCCACTTATACTATGAGCGGTTTCTTATTGGGAACGTGGCAATGAAACACCAAAGTGTCCGGGACTGAAATTATAGTCAAATATAAAATAAGAAATATGCATAAATGTGTAAAATATATATAGATTTCAAATTTCAACAGAATCTTCTCTCAGTTTTTCAATTAGTAACTAGATTAAGTCGTAGACTAGAAAAGCCAAATATTTTTGAATATTTTCAACATGAAACTAGCCGTGAAAATATCAAATATATTTTTCCTGTTTTCCACTAATAATTTGATCTGATTTAAGGCATCGCGGAAGTTGAAAGTCGAAAGTTAAGCGGTCGGATTTTGTAGATTTATGTGGGGAAAATAGCTTTTCCTCTAAGAGAATAAATGTTTTGTTCGGAGAGAATAACCGCAAACTCTAACTGTTACACTAGATATAGGTTTTTGTGTAATTTGGTAATGAAAATTATGGGGAGGAATAGATATAGGTACAATGAATGAAACATTGGTCCATATACTTGTGAATAAGGATAATTTCCAGGATTCTAGTCCCGAAAGGAGATAATTGCCGATGTTATAGCGTAGAATTTAATCTCATTGTTTAATTTATTGCAATATCGTATAGAAAATAATTTAACCTTACTACCATTGCTTTTATATCCACCCCAAAAAGATAAAAAAAATTATTTTTAGTTACGGGGGAGTAACAAAACATACTTTCTATCTCAAACCTAACATAAGAAAAGCTCATTTGGTAGATACTGCAATATTTAGAAGTGGTGAAACGAGTTTGTGGACCATCCACGTGAAAGTTCTTCATCGACCCCTAAATATATAGCATAATTACAAGATAAGATTAATTGAAATAGTTTTAGTAGAAGGCGAAGGTATCCGTGTAAGAGACTATCACAGTGATTCCAAGTTAAAACAAGAGGCTAAGAAGTGGTGAAGACTCGGAATTTGAGCTCGAAAGTGAATTAAGGTCCAGACATCCAGCCGGAAACAGTTAGCATCAGTTTTTTTGAATGCAAAAGGAATTTAGCCCAAGATTATCGTAATGGTGAATTTTTGGATCAATTGGATGTGGAAGTTTGTTAAAAAAACTTTTTTAGCACAATGAAAACAACGCTCATCCTCAAACAGCTGAAGAAGCTATTGTAAAAATTAGTGAATCGCTGCACGAACATCCACAGTAGTTGCCAGATTTATATATCAAAAAAATTCATGTGTGGACAAAAAATATTGTGTATTTTCCTATAAATATCAATATTAAACATCGTTTACGTTAATTTGTGTTTTTCCTGTGTTAGTTTCTTAAAGATTTTCTTAAATTATTCAATGTATAAGGTGTACAAAAAATGGATGGAAAGGAATTTCGTGTGTTAATAAATCATCGCTTCCTGACGGAAAAAAGTCCAAGCTCAGCTTAAAAACATTATTCTAACTTTGCCCAATAAAAATCAATTATTGATGAGTGGTATGCTAAGTTTAAACGAGGCGGAATGAGCACCGAAGATGATGCACGCTGTGGATTTTCTTCTGAATCTTCTGAATCCACGGTTTTCTCCAAATTTTGCCTATAGAGACTTCTACGTGTTCTCAAACTTCAAGAAGTTGGCTAGACAGAAATTTACGCCTATGAAGAGGTTATCGTCCAAACTGATGCCTATTTTGATGCCAAAGACAAATCGTTCTATGAAAATCGTATCGAAAAATTGTATGACTGCGATAATCGATGACGGCAGCCACTGTATTACAAAGTACACAATCTATACAGCATATATTTCAAGATTGAAGACGTCACGTTTCTGTTTGACGACGTTTTCAGTGAATTTGTAAACTTAAAAAAAAATCGTTATTTGACACAATACTTTTATTTGAAAGGCATTAGTTTAATCAATATAAAATCTGAACTAGATTCTACTCTGAGTTAGACTGCTCCGTCGATATCAACAGTAAAATATTGAGTTTAAACGAGGCCTTACGACCTACGAAGACCAGGATTGCAGTGATTGACCAAATGAGGTGACTACATCAAAAATGTTGAAGAAAATCCACAAAGCGGTACTGGATGATCATCGACTGCAAGTGCGCAAGATAGCAGACATATTAAGCATTTCATAAAGTGCAGTACACGGCATATTAACTAAAAATTTAGTCATGAGAAAGCTGTGCGCAGTCCACTTGTTGAATTTTTTCCAGTCATAGTACAACGAAACTATGACTTATTTTAACTGCCAATAATGAAACGCTTGAAGTAATAATCAACAACCTAAATGTAAAAAAACTCATTACGTGTCATGTACAAAGTACTTCTCTAATATTATTTTAATCAAATATTCGTATAATAAGATAAACATAAAACAAGTTAATGTATCAGTGTACAGATAGAAACTGAAAATCGTTCGGTTTTACGTGGGGTGTTGTTGGAAAGACGTTGAAAACAGAAACTCTACGATGGAAACAACCGCTTTATTAGTTCTAAAATCATCCGGATGTCGCTGTTTTGTTTTAATTGTTCAAATAAACGGTCGGTTTATTTCACGTATATATTTGCTTGTTGAAACTTTATGTCCAGTTTGAAACTTAATAGCTTCTCAATAAAAATGAGTAACGATGTCATTAAAAGGATTTCACTCGCGCAATTACCACATTTTGAAATTGAACAAAGATATGAAACTCTGTTTGTTTTTTAAATATATTCGTAAATATAATTCGAACTTAAAAGACGGTAGTAAATTTTTTTGCAATTCTTTTACGATATAAACACATCAAACTTCTAGCAGACATTGATGTGAATTCTTTGCGAACAATAAAGATTATTGTCTTGATAATATATACTTTCTGAGCTCAATTCGTCTTTAATTTAATTTTCTGAAGAGCGATCTAGATTCTCCACGAGAGAATGCGAGTGCGAGAGTGTGGATGATATAGTCGTCTCCATCAGCCACAAGATGAGTTACAGCACTCAACTGTGCTACATCTGCTGGAGGGCGATAATAGTTTTTACTGTAAATTGTCAATAAAAATACATATGGACAGCATTGTATATTTATTCTCTAGTGCTTTTGTAGCCTCAATATCTTACGCAGTTGGACGATGTGAGCGCAAAAGATTTTCAAGCGTCAAATCTTCACAATTGAAACGATTAAACCAACTACAGATTGGATGATTGTCAAACTGTTCAAAGAAGTAAATTTAACTGAAAATGATGGAAATCAACTGTCTAGCATGGGTTTGTATAATCTCTATCCTAAGAAATATAATTCTACAATTACGCAACAAATATAAGCTTTCATTCAATTGGAACTAACCTCGAAATTTAATAGTTGCGTACACCCTACCAAATGCAGGTTTTGAGACAACTTTTGGGGTGTCAATATACAAGTATTTACAGACTTACAGCTGGTTATCTTGAATTCCGAGATTTTTACCTAATTTAAACTTAAATGACTGGACTATTAGTTTGATGACACAGAGAAATACTAATTAAATATTGTCAATGTTAATGTTTTGTCTCTTTGTTTACTTCCAGTCTTCCTAGATCATAGCAGTTGACACAAATTTATTGACCATCTTTGTACAAATCGAATAAACTTCTTTAAAATTTTGTTTTCTTCATTGCTATTATTACGCGGTGGAGTAGCAATAATTTTGAATTCAGTTAAATAGCACATGTGTGAAAATTTAATCCAGACGTCCTTAGAAAGTTTGTTGACAAAGACAAACATCACGAACAGAAGACAATAAAGACCTTCATTAAAATTTTCCCGGATTAAATCGAAACACCAACATGTAGCGAATGTATGTGGCTGTTAGTGACAAACATTAATGGGATTAATAGTAGTTGTTGGAGAGTTTGTTGGACTATGAAATTCTACAAGTTTATAAATGCGGAATGAGAATCTACACTAAGTGGTAACGATACGTCAAGATCAATGAAACTGTACGATGCTTTATTGTAAGAGTTGGTATTATTGGAAACTAACTTGAACGAACGATATCTTTTCGGAAAAAAGTTTTCAAAACTTCAAGCACCGTTGTCAAACAACTGACTGGAACATGCTATCTGGTGATGTGGACAAAATTCTTTTCCCTTCAGGTGTATTGAAAAAACCAACTCAAGAAAATTCTCGGATAGTGTCTTCTTCAAAAATTACTTGAAACTATACAGAAACATTTATCATGAGGCAATAAAAGATATTTATTATAATAGGAGAGTCGCTAATTCTCCTAATGTTTCTAAAGATTGATCTAAGAAAGAAGGCTTCTTCATATCTCCCTGGTTCTAATGCTAATTTACACAGTTTCTCCTCTATACCCGTAGTTTAAGCAAAGTTTCGTAGTAGAATTAATGAAATCAAAAATAAATACTCATCTGGAACTGATGGACTTATATTAAAAATGTTTTGGAGTCTCCCAAACTACACATTAAATCATCTTCCCACGTTATATAAGATCATGGAAAGTTTGGTCAAAAGAGGTTTACAAATTGCAGTACTACGGTTTTAGGGCAATACCTCTCGCATGATTCAAGTCATACCTTACCAACAAAAGTCAGCTTTTAAGGGTTGATACAACGATGTCTTCTTGCAAGCCAATAGAATGTAGAGTGCCCCAAGGCTCAGTACTAGGCCCTATTTTGTTTTTTCTGTTTATAAATAGACATCAGTGGTAAAATATGTTTATTTTTTAGCTTTTTTTGGAGCAACCTTACACGGAGCTTCATAGGATCATATCTAGTGACCTAATCACCCTTAAATAAAAAAAAATAAAGCATTTCTCTCTCTTAACAGTAAATTCAATCGTATTTTTCAATGTAATCGATGATGGAATATTTTGTAGTTCGAAATTTGAGCAAGGAAAGGCCTTCACTTTGTCACAAGTCGACGAAAAACTAAAATTTATCTTGAATTGCATTCGAAAACACCATATCATCTCCTCGCATTAAACAACTGTTATCAGACCTAAAAATATGCCTTAAGGAAACTAATATCAACCAAAAAAAAATTTTTTTATCACCAAATTCCCATCAACCATATTGGGTAAATCAAGGACAGCTTGCGGATATTTTATTAAGTTTGAATAAACAAATTATTAGAAATATCTGAAACAAACTCACATCCATTTATCACATTGTTTTTTTATTAAAATTTTTGCCACATAAGTTACAGATATCTGAGAACTTGGTGCACCCTTCGGGTAACCACCGATCGCATTTGATCCAGTCTTCTACTTCTTTTGTTACGTTGTAATTTTCATCACATCCTACACAAATGTTGGATTTATCCTCATAACTTGAAGAATCATCGTAGATAATTGCATCGTGTGAAGATTCAAGAACTTTTGTCTCGAAAATTGCTTTTCTGTATTTACAATTTTTCTCTTTCTTTTGTTTTGAAATCAACTTTTCTGTCTGTTAAGCAAGCTGCTTACTGCGTTTTCTTGTAGATTGAAAAGCACTGGAAATATTTGGTCCAACATTTTTTCTGAGGAAGGTTCTTGAAGGGGCGAAACAAGTGCATACGAACAACTCGGCTGAGGCTTTATAGACTTATCTCTGGTAGTAAAGTCAACTGCTGTCTTTGTAGAGGTTTGTACATACAAAAAGCGGCCGTGGTTATTCTTCTGATAGATAAGTAAGTAAATTGGGTGTTATACTTGCTTTTTACTGGCATTTGTGATTCCTGCAAGGTTTTATTTTTTCTAGATAATGTAGACTAGATGTACATGAAGTTCGGTCACAAGATATGTCTAAGTGATCTTTAAGGATCGTCACAAAAAGTCAAGTATTTTATTCAACAATACTACAGCTCAACAACTCAATTTTTCACGTATGCGGGTTTGATTTAAGAGTCATGAATTGTTGTAACCGTCTAATTTGTAACGTATATTTCTAAGTTATTATTATATTTCTTACAATGGTAATTTACACTTCGAAGTTTGTGGTCATTGACTATGATTTTCTTGTATTGTCCGTGAATTTTCAACAGACCAATAACGTGTGTTTTGATGATTAACAAACCCATTCAAACAAATCGTTGCCTTGTCTGCAAATAAAACTTCAGCATTGAAACTGTTATTTCTATTATGTTGGTTCAACAATACTGAATCGAACATTAACGGTTATGACACCGAATGAAAAAACAAATAGTAGATAATACTTACAAACAATGAAAATCTAAGTTGTAGTCAAGGGGCAAAGATCACTTCACAATAAACGTGATCATTTTTTATTAGTTTTCTTATTATTACTTGTTATTCCAATTTACCTTCTCTTTCACGTAACGATGAAATGAAGGAATAGTGTTCCGGGACTTGACGAAAAAAATTCGGGAATGAGTAGGTGACGTGAAAATAATGCGGTGACATAAAAAGTTTCTCATACGACTCCTCGGTTCTGAGTTATATGTCTACTCTCTGAAAATCGATGTTAATTCTTTGTTTGAATTGTACCGTGAGGATTTTCATCTGCCCATAAATGTGAATTATGTGAATTAATAAAACCGTCTCGTGTGAAACCAGCTTCTTCAGTGAACTGTACTTTTCCAACGAAAACAAGTCTTGGTGGATAATCCTCTACTTCCATGGCAAGCACGGTTGTGAAAGGGGTGCTCCTGGAGAATCCTATGAAAAGTTGACGTTGATACGTTGAATTTTAGTACAATTTTGCGTACGCTAGTTGTGAGATCAGCGTCAACTGCATCTAAAGCTGGTGTTTGTATATTTCGGTTTTGACCTTCGCCTACCTTTTTAGTAGGACACTTCTCAAAATATCATTTCAAAAAGAAATAATGGAAACTAGTTCACTTAATTTATGTAGACAAACCTGTTTCCCACAAAAGTTTGACAGTCAAGTATAATTCTGCCAGGAAAGCGTTCAGTATACAACCTTCTGGCTTCTGACGAATTACCAGAAGCCAAACCAAACATCAAATTCATTTCGGAATATTCACTAAAGGTAAAATGTACCATATTGAAACTTTAAACACGATGTAATAATGATTGATGACAGGTTTTGAAAAGATTGACGGCAAATTGAGATTATCAAAAATAAGTCGCTCTTTCAAGGTTTTCTTCATGCCAGAAATATATTCTTCGATAGTATTTAGTACAAATGTTTATTTATTTAGTCATTGGTTCTTCCAGAAATGTTTGATTATGTTTTAATACCTCATGTGAGTATTTTCAATAAATAATTATAATTTATGATAATTTTTTTCGGAATGTCTCTTTATGGCGAACTTTATGGTACATACCTCCTAAACAATAAATTTTATCGAGTTAAGCAAACAGTAAATTTTTGTTAAAAAATTCATTTTTGTTATTTTTAGATTGTACAGGTTGTCCCTGTGAAAGTTACGGATTGCCGACAATTGGGCATGAGCCGCCACTGATCTTCAGATAGTAGTGTAAAATTATTCATTCAGTTAAACATTAATAAAGAAAATATGCTTAAAAATAAGTTCCGATTTCGCAACTTTAAATGCCTATAGCTCAGAAACGAGGGATCTTATCAGAAAAAATTTTCATGTGACAGGATTATTTTAACGTCATCAACTCACTCCAGAATTTTTTGCATCAAGTCTCACAACACCCTGTATCGAACTATTTAATGAAGCAAACGTGAACTTATTTGAAAAAATCTGTGGAAGATTATGGAGATCTTGTTGATTGAATTAAATTAAAAACAAGTTAACTGAAATTTAGGCAATAGCTATGATACAAAACCAATAAAAAAACAATTTACTCTGCTTCTTTCTCGAACCAGCAAATTAACGAAAAACGCGAGTTTCTGCAGGACATAAATTAAAATAAATGAACTTTTTATTAAACTCGGAAATCATGATTGAAACACTCGGATAAGTTTTGATTGAAATTGATGTTTGCTTATGTATTAATAGATACTTTTCTCCATGAAACTTTCTTTCCATGAATAGTTCGAATAAAGTATTTCAGTTGAACAGAACAAAACCTTCCGTTTCCGACATTAGTATTCAACTCCATAATGAAGGAAACATTTGCCAAGGATCCTATTTTGAATGCGTAAAAGCGAGGAATTTACTAGAGGATTAGAATTCGATATGTAAATCGCTCAATAAAAGGGGGCCATAGGTTGTCCCTGAACATACCCAACGTGCGTTCCGAGATTTACTTTAGTATTGTATGGTACGCAAGGGGCCTATATTTGGTAAAATCTGACATGCACTGATATAATTTTCTGGTTTAAAGTGAATTGATTTGATAATAGGAACGAAATTGCTTCCGTTTAATATAAAGGATGTTGGATCAAATTAGAGAATCTTCAGGCATAACGTAAACCGACGACTATAAGTACTAACCAGTTTTAATCACTCATCTATTTTGCTGATTCAGTTATAAATACACAATCTGAAGTACCTTGACATCAATTAATCGAATGTTTAGTTACAAGCTTTTCTTACTTATATTAGCATCGCGTTTCTAACGGAACGCGTGTTGTTTAATTGACTAGAACTACACGTTTTTGATTAACCATGACTTATAAGTTACCTTATTAAGTTTCCAACAATATTAATCTAAGTTTCTTGAATAGATATGCTCACAGTGAACTTTTATGCGATTCTTTGTTTAATGATCCACCTTATTCACGTGTGACTTTAAGCTTTTGCAAAATTTTTAATGTTTTTAAGTAAAGTAGCATCTTTCAACAATAGTCGATGATCTAAGAGGATATTCCATCATCCTAGATATCGATTTTCCACGAACTTACATTTCTGTTGGAATCTTTTAACTTGTTCTCCACAAGATAATTGTGTTCATAGCGAACTTCTTTGTTCATATTCCAATTCCAGATTCCATTATGTTGTTCTATCAGGTTTCGTAGAATTCATGTCAAACATCCAATTATAGCACCATTGATAATGGATTGATGGTTCTCTATAAATATTTTGAACATAAAACTTGAGGCATTCCCGTTTTCCATCTGTCTATTCCAAGAAGTATCCTTGTATTCCGGACTACAAGCTCAGAAGGCTTCTGATCCAACTTTTTGCATTCAGGCAGCTTCTTTGGCTATTTCATTTGTATTTACAACTTACGACTAAGGATTGGTTAACCTATAACAGGATTGATTCTCATTCTATTCTGTCATTAATTTTGAGGCACATCTCAAATCCTTCTAATAATTAAAGCACTTAAAATGAATGTATTTTCGTTCTTATATTCAAAAAAGACATGATAATCAATCGAAATTAAAGATTGCGGACAGGATTTTAGCGATTTTAGATTTCGTACAACCCGCCAGATCTGTCGGTCTGACGGTGTGACCTTTGAGACAACGAAACATGACATGGAAAGAAAACCTTGCCCTTACCTTAATCCTAATCCTAACCAAACCCTATATAACTTTTTTATCGTAAGAGGTAAAAGCTTATGTCAAAATTCTCGGTGGGCTGTGAATCCTTATGGAACCCTCATCTCACTAAATTACCCTCATCATTGCAGGCATCAGTAAGAAGTTATTGCCTTCGTACGTCCGATTTTCATTGGAACTTAACCTAACCTAAATTAACTTAACCTAGCTTAACCTAACCTAACCTTACTCTAACTTGAATTAACCTATTTGTTGTTCAAGTCAAATGTTCCTAGTCAACAGCTAGGCGTTGTAGGCTCTTGGTGATGTACTCTTTCTTCGCCTGTCATATTCCTTGTCTCAAAGGTCAGGCCTTATTTCACCATCGTCAAACATCAACCTGGATGGCGGGCTAAATTCAAGCTGTACGCAATCTTGTTTTCAAAAGTCAATCCTGGTAAATACAAGTAAGGATATTGGAACCTTCAAGAGACATACGGGCTCGAAATCGATTATAGTGGTAGATGATACATTATTAATTTGAAAATATATGAATTTAACAAAAAGTTTATTGTGTTGTGAGAAAAAATATTGTACATAACTCGGTGGATACACACGTTTAGGCACTCGGCCTGCAGCCTTATGCGTAAGCATTTCAACTCGTTTGTTAAATGTCATTTTCCACGCTCGTTACGTAATCTACAATTTCGTAATCTTGTTTTGATTTAAAAGTTTTGGGTATCAAACTTTCTTTAGCTTCTTTCATTATTTCTTATTGTTTTATTATCTGTTCTCTTAACTACGGTACATTATAGTGGTTAATCAGATAATGTAATTAAAGAAACAGTTGTTTTCATTATTAAATCAAATGTTATCATCACCTGTCAATCAATTATCCTTATTTATTACGAGAAAACGTACGTTTCATTGTAGGAATTATGTGATTTCTCATGTTAGTGACTTAGAATGAAATATAATCATCTAAAATGGAAAAATTTACATTCAATTTTAAACATCTATTACTTTTTTTGATCCTTCTTCGGATTAACCAGTTACATATTGATAAATACATCAATCTAATCCTGCAATTCATTAAAACATACACCTCAAGCTCTTTAGTAATAATCCCAATGACTGCTTTGATCTACTTTTTCAATGGAATAATGACGGTGATCATTCAACAATGAGTTTCAGATCCGAAAACGGTAAAAATGGCTGGGAACGACGAAACGATCGATGATTATTCGGTGTCGGTTTGATCTTGAAAAACTACTTTCTCTTTCGCTATATTACAACGTGGAGACACGCACACACACACTCTCATGGCCTACTTGACTTTTAATCGCCCTCTCTACGCGTTCATTCACAAATAGATTTTTCAATATACCACCACTGTACAAGATTTGTATACAGAAAGAGAAAATTGAATGGGAAATTACCGTCTTCGTCGGCGAAGAAACGGTACCGCCTTAGTCGCAAAATATAAATTGTTCAGAAAATTAAAAAAAAAAAAAACAAAAATGGTTTTGGCGCTTTGTGGGATTTGTTGTAGTTAGGAAAAATGAATGACAATAAATTTGATTCATGCGGTTATTTTTTATTTCAAATATAAAATAATAAAATATATTGAAAATTTGATATTGAATCATTTAATTTAAAAGAGTTACTGTCTTTAAAAAACAAAATTTTCCATATTTACACCGGAGATGCCTTCTTATCAAAGCAACATTATCATATTGATAAGAATAGTTCATCTTATTAAAGTTCAGAATCAACGGATCAAATCAACCAGCGTCCCATTATCTGAAGAATCAATTGTTTTTGGAGGTGTCCTTCACCCAAAGAAATTTCCGTTCCGGAAACCGCACCCACGAAACTCACCAACCAATAGAACCATTGGAAAATCTATCTTAAATTTCAACGGGACTCAGAGCTGCTTCTATTATTTTATTAATATCTGTATTAGTATTATCATCAGTATTTTTATAAAGAAGAGAAGTCTTTTATAATTCTTTTTTGAGCACCAAAAATTGAACTGCAACCAGTCCAAGGTTCATGTGTTAGAACAAACATAATCTAACCTTTCGAAGACTTCGAGGATGCCAGAGACGGTTGCCGTCAGCAAAACTAATGTTGTCAATTTACTGAACATATTTTTTTATGACTTTTTATAGAAATATCTTTGTGATAACGGTTGTTATGATATTAATACAATTGCTATAAAAATTATGTGAGTTTATGAAAACAAAACTATTTTTAAAAGTGACAAATTGTTACAAATGACATTTCTATATTGATAATCTATTTTTGTATTAAAATAATAACTTATTATTATTTCTATTAGTATAAAATTATATTCACGAAGCTATTAAACTATTTTTCAAAATTTATTTCATTATTTTCCTTTTTAATATCCTTCTTTCCATAAATAGGCCGTATACGGTAAGATATAATATTGTATTCACTATTATAATATTAATATCTATTATTTATTATAATTATTAGTTAATTTTGAATCAAAAACGATTATATTAGGCTTGGAAACTTAATTTTACAAAAATACTGGCGTTTATGTAATAGAGTTTAGAAGTCGGGCGAAACTTCATCGGCGCTGGTGACGTAAGCCAGTCGTTGGAGCGTTGCAAGGAGAAATAAGGGCGAAGTAAAAATATTACAGTTTTGAAAATTTACATCAGCGGGGTTATGAGTGCTACAGACGTACTGTAAATTTCAAAATTTATGTTACTGCGTGTCCAATCCTTTAAAAATTTAAACCCGACATCGTTATTATTCAAAAAATTCATTCGGTGTAGGTATCAGAAGCACCACAAGATAATTTTTAGGAAAAAAAATATTTTTTCGAAAGATAAACAACGATTTGTCAAAAATCTCAAAATTAGCTTCCTCAACGCCATCTAGCATCCCAGTAATGAGTACTGTAATACCGACGGTCACGTCAATATCCAATCAAATTGACTGTACCTTCAGATGTTTAGAATTTCTCTATATTTGTTTTTATTTTTTTCTGTCATTTTGTACGCAGTATAAAACTATTTGCATTTTTGAGGTTAAGTGCTAATTTTGAGGTTAGATGCTATTAATTATTCTTTTTTAAAAATGCTTCGGAAGCGGAAATCTGGTCTGTACAAATATTCGTCGCGGGCCCGTGCAGAAAAAGTTCAAGTATCAAGAATATTCGGTTCGCGCAGAGATTAGAAGATTAGAAGAACAGCAGGCAAAGAGAAAAAGTGTTTTGAGAGCTGCTGAAACTCGTACGAGGTTCAGCTGCAAAAATACTTAATGCGCCGACGAATTTCATGCGTAAAGATTGGTCGGTGCTGGATTTCAATATGACCCTTCAATTAAATATCATAATTATCCTTTGATTGTTGGCACAATGAATAAAAAATGTCACTATCGCGATTATTGCAAATGGAAAGGTGGAACTGTCACTTCCGTTATTTGGTGAACCATAAGAACCTTCAAAAACTTTATTGTCAAGTGTTACAGATGAGTCAAAGTTATTTTTAAACAAATTAACAAAGTATAACTCTTGATTTCAATCACGAAAGAGTCTTTTGAGTTTCTTTTGGTGGTAATCCTCTTTTATAACTTTCTATCAAGAACACGTGCTTCCATTTCAGCTTTTCTTTCCATTTAAATTGTGTTTTCGCATCGCTGCATGAAGACCTTAGTTTTCTTATTATTTTTCTTATTATCAGAATGTGATTAATGGAATCTGTTAGAACAAATTGTGATCAAATGATTCACCAGATGCAGTTTAAATTAATTCGTAAAAAACTATTTCTATTTCCTAGTTTTATGGCGCAAATTTCGCTCTGTATCTCCTAAACAAACTTAGCTAACAACTAGATGCATAATGATGTTGGAAAAGTTAATAATTGTAGATAATTGAAGCGACGCCGGGATGTACTTTCTCGAAAACACTAACTAAAATGAAACTAACACTAACGAATTTTAATCCCTTTATTTAGCCGTTTAAATTCCACAAATTTCCCGCACTTATCGTTGCAGACATCTTAACAAAATAATACTCGCGACCTTTACCCTGAAAACGGACTTCTGATGACCTTCCTTTGCCATCCAGACTATGCAACAACGTCCTTCGGGGAAGGAATTAGCAGAAACAAAGATAATATTAATGGGACAAGTTCACATTCAAGTTTAGCAGTTGAATTTATTCAATTATCGAAGATTAGTGTGAATCCACATATAAATTGGCTCTTTTTATATATAATTCAGTTATCCTTTATGTCATCCTTTATCCTTTTGTTCATACTTTATAGTTCATTATAGAAATTTCTGTGGAGCATTGGAAATCATTTATCTGTGAAATATTTGGACATGTTTTAGTTTAGTAGTTCAGAATGGAGACATTCGGCAAGCTGTATATAAACGAAATACATGTTTATACAAACTACGAACATCCAACCCTCCATAACACACATTTTTTCAATTGTAATATTAGAAATTTTTATTTTTTAATTTTTGGTAACCTATAAAACTCATCCTAACAATTTCCAATCAAAAAATTCTTTGGGAATTGACAAATCACACTTTGTTTCCTTCCCATTTCTAGCTTCATACCGAGATATTTCGTCTCCTATTCATCCGATGATTTCCTGATTTCCAAATGTCAACTTTCTCCCTTATTATGGAAGTACTGAGAATCACGATTCACCATCTCCACCATCATGTTTCTAAAATCTTTCTCTTCAAATATGAATAATATACAAGTTTGAAATATTAATTATATGAGGTTTCAAGGAAACGTATTTGAACTGGCAACATTGTGTCCATCGACTTATGCTTCGTCTGAGTTTCAATAGAAGCATAGAAGTTGTGGTTGTATAATTAAATTTTGTATACAACTTAATCAAATCGTCCAACAAGAGCTTATACAAATTAATTTGTGAAGGCGGAGACAATAATGTGAAAAGGTTTGGAACTATGAAAACTTTAGTAACATTATGATAAGTGAACATTACACAGTTGATTTGGATATGCGAAAGATTTGTGCCAAAATACTGCCGAAACAAATAAATTGAAAAAACATGTTGTCGTTGATCTTGTTGAGAAAATAGTCAATAATCAAGAATCCTGATTTGACTTCTGTTAACTTTTCCTTTTCCTTAAGTTAGAACGTGCTTACGAAGGAAACTATCCTTGAGATTTGAAAGATATTCAAAAGATTCTGACTTAATCAAAACTGATTCCGTTTGAAGACTTCCAGTGTATATCTGTACAACTAGAAGTATTGTACCACTTACAAATGTTCAAATTATCCAGAGATTTCCGAAGGTGTTATGGAAAAATTTCATTAATGTCTACTACGACGATTTATGAATTTAATTGTGTAAATCTGCCTTGTATCACGTAATTTCCTCTATCTTTGTGTCCATGTGGGAATTCTACCAAGTTATTAACTATCTGGGATTATGGATGGCCGTTTATTAAAACTATTTGTGTGAATTTTCTTTGTATCACCTTGAAAGATATACTATGTTGTAGGTTAGCATTCCAGTTTCGTATTTTACTTAATATTCTTATATAAAAAAAAACATCACATAAGCTATGGAAATACGTTTATTTATATAGATAGATCCCTATACAATAATTTGTCGCACGGTCATTAGAATTTCGATTTAAGCGACTCACTGGCTTTAGTTAGAAATCTCATCCTCCGTCTTTCTGTCCATGTGGAAATCCCACAAAGTTCTTAGCTGTTTGGGATTGTGTTTGATCAGATAGTTTGAGATTACTATAAAGATAAAATTAGTCATACGTAATAGAGTCATCTATTTTCGTTTCTTTTGCTGTATTAAATAGTTAGTTGGTCTTGTATTCAGAGTATCAGTCATCAATAGCTTGCAAAATATTACATAGCTGTAACTACATATTAAAATAGGCTTGTTCTGAACGATATCTTCGACTTTTACGGCTACCAAGACAAGGATGAACGTTGTAAACAGCTCATCGGTGCGGGAGCTGAGGGAAAGGAAGCCAAGCTACACGTCAGTTTCGCCAAATCACGCCTAACAGCGTTTCTAACATCTCCAGCGTCTTGGGAAGATTATTTTATGGACAACCCTCGTACTAGTACTTACTAAAACATTTTTTTAGTAATATTCTGTTCTCAAAACAAGTTTTACATCGTTAAGCACTGTTTTCCAAATACTTTCTTCTTCTTAAAAGTTTCCAACACTTTTTTTTAGATATAATAGATTTATTTGGCCATTGTTCTTGTATGGTGCGATTTGAAGATGAAGTACATAAGTTTATCTGGAAATTCTAAGCGCGTGATAAAGTTTTGATATATCTTAGAATGTAAAACTGGGTGAACAAAAAGCATAATTCACGACATCTACAGAAGAAAATAAAAAAGTTTCGACTCGAAAAATATGTTGTTATAGTTGTTTATATAGGATTATGATACAGTAAAACACGATGTATAAACACGTAATACAGTCCATTTTATTCCGCGTCAAATTTGTCGAATATACGATATCATCAATATTTTTCTAAATGGAAAGCCAAGATTTTTGAAATTATTTGATGAACTTGTTTTTTTATATATTTAAAAATATGTTTTAAGTAGAGATCATTCCATATCTAATCTGTTCCATCGAGTCTTCCAAAATAGAAGACTCGATGGAAGACAGAGACAGAGTGAAGAGAGATAAAGAAAACAATGGAGGATGTGACAAAGCAAGAACTAGGAAGATTGGAGAAGATGACAAGAAAAAATGGTGACTGCAAACAGGCATTAACAAAAAGCAAGACAGAGAATTTTGAAAGAGCCAAAGGACCCAATTAAAACAGGAATAGGCACAGGAAAGGAAGAAAGCAAAGAAAATATGCAGAAAGAGGAAATGGAAGCATCCGAAGAACAAGGATATTGTGATGAAAAAAATTATGAATGACGTATTTTTATAGGAAGATATGGATTTCGTAGATATTTTGCAAAAATTGTTATACTTCAGAAGGGGAAAATATTTCCTGAAAATTCTTCGTTTAAAGTGAAGTAAAGTAGAGAAAAAAATATTTTTGCTCAACATTGGTCAAATTACGAGAATTCTCATAACATAGTAACTCCAAATTCGGAATTTAGTCGAAATCATGATTAATTTACTATTTAAACGACGAAAACTAAAATTTTTAGGGTTTTTTTAACATGTCCTTGAAGTCTGATGGTAAAGCTGATACCACCGTTGGATTAATCATTTTCGAAAACTTCTTATAACAGATTTTCAGTCGAATCGCAGATCAATTTCAACGACCCCCCTCATCCGGTCATGATGAAATTTTCGAACTCAATTTTGACCACTAACACCTGGTTTTGGAAAATTTTCATCAACGGAACTGTTTTTCTGGCGGAAATTTCTTCTACCTCCCCTTCCTAACCTAATCAATTTCCATGCAAATCGGAGCAACTTGAAAATTTGCCAGTCCTACTTAATGGGCAACCTGAGCTGGGTTTTTGAAAGGGGTTTTATAGAGAATCAAAAATGATGGATATTCAGATAGATTTAAACCCCCCAAAAAATCTTGACGGGGGGTTATTCTGTTGCTTACATCGTTATTTCGGGAAGGTCTTCATTTATAGAAAATATGAAGTTAATTTCCTCAAAATTTATCCATTATAAATTAATTCTATACAGTCACAAATACCCAGTATTTTATTTCACTTTTTACAGATTTTTAAATGGGTTAACGAACTCCTTTTGTTTCTGCTTTGATTATCGTTCTTACGGAGGACAAAAGCGCCGTTCTCGCTATAAAATGATAAATGATAGTAGTAGCTGTATATAGTGAGAAAAAGAATGGATATAAATATCTTACCATATCTGCAAATGTGTATAAAAATGGATGTTGCTACGTAATTTCCTAGACTGGTAAAAACTTTACAGTGTGGAACAGTTTATTCATCGTTTATCTGCTATGATTATGAAAATTATGTCCTGAAATATTGTGGCTATGAAAAACTCTTAACTCGATTTTTGCGTTGCAGATTAACGATTTTTCAAAATTATAAATGAATTTCCACCAGTCAAAATTTTAAATGTGTTTATATTAATACTTCAAGTTTTTGTTTTCAAAAAAATTGTTATAATTTGTAGACAAAAGCTTGTAAAAACCATATAACTAAATAAAGATAGAACAAATGGAATACAATTTCAATATATAGATGTATTTTCCAGTACTTTCCGGTAAATATGCCCTCAAATTATTGCGGAATGCGGTAAAATATGATATCGATTTGATTTCAATTGGCAAGTGATTATGCATTTTTTTGCATTCTAAAATATTAAGCCATTAACTAATACTGAACTTGGAGTAGGTATGTAAAGGTCGTGTTCCGAGTTTATAAGTGGAATGCTGTGCAACGACCTTTCTGAAATTGGAAATCTTTTAAAGAAGTCCCTGCAGTGAGTACTGCTGTTTAGAGCGAGTAAATATTTAACAGATCTCTTTTGTACTTTGGAAAATCGCTAAAATTGAGTCGCACCACAAGTGCATGATAGACTGATTAAATTTTTTAGATTCCCATTTAAAGGGATTATCCACAAGAATTGTAGAGATTTAACGGCGTCAATTGTGATGTTATTTAATAAAAAAAGGCTGCAAACTTTGGTCTTAGAAACCTTGAGTCAGAGAAGATTAGAATCGCATCATTATTTAAGGGTTGGCTGGACTCATAACTCAAACAATTTTGAACCAACTAACTTTTGATTATATCTTGGAAAATACAAAATTTTTCGGACATTCGGATAATCTTCGAAATGGGAATTAGACAAAGATTTATCAGTTACAAAACGTAAAATTAGTTTAAAAACATCATAATTTCAGTAAATTTATCCTTATATCAGAATTATTTTTACTTTGAATATTGTTAAAAGTACGGGTTTAGTTTTTGGACTATAATTTATTATTTTGAAACATGAGTGCTCTATTATAGTATATTGTTATATATTTCAAATCGTTCTAAGCAAACTAAACAGTTCCTAAAGTCACTGTACCTAACCGTGTACAACACGGATTACTAGATTTAAATCAAAATCTTAGTTATCTACTGTACTATAATGCGGTACATCGGAAGAGCGCGTAGAATACGCTCGTATAACTCAGGAACATAATAATAGATCGTGAATGGGAAGGTAGAGGGTTTAATCAAACTGAAGGTTAGCATTTCGTTTAGAGATTCAATAATATATGAAATTACATATTTTCTTTTCAATCTAATAGACGACTGAAAAACTTATTTGATAGCTGCATTAAAGGTTTCAAGTTATGCAGCAATTTTAATGGAATACAATTTTTTCCTAAAACTTTTTGGAGCATACTGTTATATCATATACGTGTTTTGAAAACATCGATTTTACGATCTTGAAATCTACAGAAAACATAATTTTTCTCATGGTACAACAGCTTGAGAATGTTCGCAAGCGAGGAAAGTGTCAAGAATCAGAAAAAATGGAGTTAAATATCTTTTTGCAGGATTTTTTCGGGAGTTCCAGAAAGTTTTGATGTCATTGTTGATAATCAGCTGGAATTCTTTCTCGTGATAAAGGATTGGGGAGAGTAGATTTATTTTGTATAATAAAGAGGGTATAAACTGGAGTTTTTTTGTAGATAAGTCGAAAAGAGGTTTCTTTGAGATTATTATCTGATACTTCCACCAAAAACTTTTTTGGATATTGAAAAATGCTTTCATAATGAACAGTAGAGGTTTTTATATCGTAAATAAAAATTTTATAAAATTATAAATGTATTTTTAGATGTTATAGTGGAAGAACTTTTCAAATATTGGAGAAATATGATGAAATTTCAGTTTCTACAGACCATACAAAACAAAATATAAGAAATTAAAACTTCATACCAGAGCTTTGTAAAACATCACATCAAAAAGATGTGTAACTGAATTAAATCAAAGTTACTGATTACAAATTGAGTACACAACATTCGCCATCGATGAATTATATTATTTACTTCAAAGAAGCAACCAAGGTAGATGGATATGGAAGAAAATTTCGAATAATATGTGAAAGAAGTGATTTATAACTCGATACTTTTTACTTGCACACGCAAATAAATACAAATAGGAATCGGGAAGTTATGTCTTATCTTAAATTGAATTGAAACGAATATGTTTCTAATCAATAATGATGGATCATATTAGTTATAAGTCTACAAATCAATGAAAAACCGACATAAATTCATTAGGTTTTGAGGAAAATATCCCAAGATATAATATTTAACATCATAAAACTTTCCCACCAAGAAAATTTAGCTGTATCAGTACCTCCTACACCGATTCATAAAAAACGCATTTTCAGTTGACATAGATTTGTTCTCTCGATTCAATTGTCTACCCGTTTTGGCAGTAGTTGGAGTTGATTCATTTCGAGTTCTAGATTAACATATATAACGCATTTTTGGTCTACAGTAATAATCCTATCAAAACCTGGTTCTGTTTAATGCCGTTAGAACAATAAGTTGGATATGATTATTCTGTAGGCCTCATTCTATTTTAGGATAGATTGTGAGCGACCTAAAAACCTGCTCGGCTCAGTCCAATCTACTGCAAATTTGCTTGATTGGTCAGTTGAGGTTTGTTGAAAGATTTGCACTCGGTTCCTAATGTTTCGATCTTTCTGAAAGGAGTCAGATTAAAATTACTGAACCTGAATTTAGAGCTAATGCAATTTGTTGAATGTCGGAAATATTTTTAGTCACATCTGCGCGTAAATAGCCTTGCGAAACTCAAAAATCATACAATTTTCCTGTACGTTGCACCCCCAATTGCAAACAAGTCTAATATTCCATGATTTACAGGTGGACAAGTCACAATATCTTTCATGTGTCTTTGACACGACTTCGGAGTACAAAATGAGCTCACAAAAAACAATCTTGAGTATTTATAAACACAAAAACGACATTAGTATCTAATACCCTCCAAAGATTGTTTTAAATTTTTAGAGACTGTCTTTTGTAATAAAAAATCGTCATTTATCTTTTAGGATTGTCTGTCAGATAAAAATATTTCCGCTTTATGTAGAAAAAAATAATAACAATAGCTGCCGCTCTAAGTCTAGAAGCAAAAACTCATTTTTCAATATTCAAAACCACGTGTGAGAGTCTCTAAAAATTTTATAAGAAATAAGCGTAAGGTACTAAGGTAAGCGCTGCCGCCAAAATTTCAATAGCATCCACCATTTATTAGAATTTCTTGATTTTTAATCTTACTAAACAAACAAATCTCCAATGAATTTAATAAGGAGTAGGCTTTTATTACTTCACACTTATTGTGCAGTATTTCCATGCAAGGATCATCCATTTCATTTTCTAGGGAAAATTAGGAAGTTACATCAAATTTTTACAAGGGGAGGTTGTAGTGAGACGCTAGAAGAAAACTGCAGTTTTCTTTGTGATTGGCAAGCTTAAGATGAACCACAGAAATAATCTGTAGGGCTATAATGTTTCATGAAAGTTATGTGGCAATACTTTTTATTATTTATAATACGTTTTTATTTTATATAACATACCTGGGAACTATATTCGAAGATTTTTAGATCATTGCACACATGATTTAGTATTCTAATTATTATTATTATTATTCTAATTATTTCATTGTGCCGTTATTCCATTCGTCCTATTGTGAGTTTTTATTATTATTCTGCAAAAGACTTATGCACTATTCAGCTTAGAGCCGGTATTATTTACCTATCCCGGATACAAGTATCAAAGGGATAGGTAGGTAGGTTCACATAATGAACTTGCGCAATGTGTGTGTCAAATATTCAATATTACAGCCTTCTGGATGCCGGCGAAGGTGTTTTTTGGTAATTCCAGTATCGTGCAGGGTCTTGAACACAAGGGATGCCAGTTGCTGACATAATAACTGGGACTATTTCCACATTTTCGCTGTGCCACATCTCAATTGCGAGATCCGCATATTTAGCCAGCTTCTCCTGGTCTTTGTTAAGAACATTATGAGTGTTCGGTATAACTACATCGACAAAAAGTACTGAATTGACTCTTCTATCAACCACCACGATGTCAGGTCTGTTATTCGTCAACTATCTATAGGTGATAATGGACCTATCGTAGTAGAGTCTGAAATTGCACCTTCTGCAGTTGTAGTACGTATTAAAAAGACCGAAATTGTTAATCACTTTCTAGTGGATGATGTTCCACACTTGGTTATGACGGTGTATATTATTATTAGCTAAAACACTACCAGCAGATGTTACGTGTTGAATGGTCTCTGATGTTTATTGGCACTTTCTGCATTTCTTAGATTGAGTGTTCGGATCCTTAATAATATTTTTATTGTAGTTATTCGTGTTGATAACTTGAACCTAGATAGCTATCATGAAGCCTTCTGGAAAGAGATTGCGGCTAGTAAGCCATCTGTTTGAAGCTTCTTTGTCAACATGCGGTTGGTTGAGGTCTATCTTGTAGTACCTTTAGTGACCACTGTTCCAGCTTCTCTGTGTCTAATACTATATTTAAGTCAGATTCTGGCGATACGACGTTGAGGTGCAGTTGAGTGCAGGTTGAACAGATCAATCAAGCCTCTTCCATCCTCTTTTCGGGGTAATGTTGTTCTAATTGTGGATGACTTCAAGTGGTGGTTGTTGTTCTTTGTCATCATTGTTCGTGTTAATCTCTGAATACCCTCTAGCTCTGTTTTCGTCAAAAATCTGCATTTCATCCTGTAAGGATAATCAAATTCATTCCACCAAAACCGATTTTCTCGTAATATGCAGAATAGTAGATCTTTCTCGTCTCGTATTTTTTGTAAATATCATCAGTATAAGTTTGATAGTTTTTCCCAACTTCTGGAGTTAATCAAACATCGACATCGATTTGTTTAATATTAAATCCATAATTCTTTGGTAACTGTGGACATCACATTATGTCTTAATGATCGCCAACTAAAAGCTACACCTTCGTGTTTTTCTATAATTTGAGATTTTTACTCAAGACTGATCACGAAGGAGAGAGGAGATATATCAGAAAGATTCATAGCAAAAATTATTTTATAAGGCATTTGCTCTACAATAAAAGTTTTCAGGCAAGTTGTACGTAAATCATTTTGCTGGAAAATAAATTGTCATTTCCAAAAGTTATGTCCATAGAGGAATATATATACTTGAACAATAGAAAGATAAAAATGATGGAAGATAGTTTTTTAAAAAAATAAAAACTGATGAATCATCATCAAGTTTCTAGCCGGGAATCTTCATGATAGCTGATGAATAATTCGTCCATTTACTATACCAAATGTTTAGAAACTATTGAGCAGCATAAGTGATTTCATTTTAGTATTGAATTATTTTTAAAACTTGAAAAGTACGCCGTAACAAAGAAAGTATCTATTTATCATCAAGCAGTTGAGTAATTGTACAATGTATATATGAAGGAGGCAGAATTTTTTAAAAATTAAATACTTTTCTACTATTTATTTTGAGTTTCTAAGTGATATAAAATTGAAGAGAAAAATCACACAACGAAAACGAAATTTCAAAGGAAAATATATAGACTGAAATAAACTTTCAGCCCAAATCAAGATATTTCATCCAAGTATACTTATACGGAATAGAAAGAAATCAAATTCTGAACCGTTAAATTTCAAAAACTTATTATGAATTATTATCACAACACCCAGAATCGTCTGAACCAAAATAATCATTTGCTGGCTTTATATATGAATAACGAGACTAGTGATACGATTTTGTTATTATTATTTATTTATTATCACCCCTCGTCTATCCCTACATCGCTCCATGGGGATCTTCCTTTGTTCGAAACAGTACAGGAAGTAGTTTTTGTCAGTACCTTCAGGACGCGCGCCGTTATTTTTTTCACACCTATAAAAGTCTTGAATTTCTTCCTTAAAAAGGAAAAATAATCTAATCTGAATTCAGATAAGGTACTGAAACCTAGAGAAGATGCTTTTAGAAGTAGAGGACGACTTTTTGTGGATCCTAACCTAACCTGGGAAAAATATATTTTGGTTCAAATTTTCATTACAAATTTCTGTAATTTCGTATTACCTTGGGCCTTTTTTATGTTTTACTTGATAAGTCGTCTTCATTTTTAATTGGAAATTAGTAAATTTTCAATCAGAAGACACCTAAAATCAAAAAAATTTAACAACAAAAAAATATAAACCGCATTAAATAACATATTTTTGAAAAATCAGGTATGTAAATAAGCTTCTCAGCTTATTGAAACTGACGAGTTTGCATTAGTTTGCTTATGAAGAACCTTTGTTAAGGTGGGTATTTGATTGCTTCATACTAATTAAAAGCTCTGTTACAAAAACCATTATTTGGGTACACTTAGACGTAATCGTAGTAAATTTTCCCGATGACATGCCACAATAGATAAAATATTATATCCAAGATACAAAAATAAAGTCGAAACAATGAACTTCATCTGAGAAACATATTTCCAAAAAAACAAAAAGCATTTTTTCGGCTAATAAGGTCAAGGCAAAGGTATTTTGGGATTCAAAAGGTGTTATCTTATTTGATTTAGGAAAAAAGGAAAAAGATAATTGGCTAATATAACTTTTTTTTAGACAAGTTCTAATACTACAAAAAACAACGGCTATTGTGTGGGTGAAATAACTTTTTCGTCGCAAAATTCCAGATAACTTTGTTTAATACAATTAAAATACGTTTATTCATTCATTAAGAAATTGTAATTTCTACTATATTAGAATGGAAATGAAAAACGACAAAAGCTCTCCTAGCTTTAAAATGCAATTCTGTTTTAATCAAAAAGTGAATCGATGAAAATCCTCTCTAAGGATTTTCTGTGGGATTCATAGAATTACTATTCCATTAATTAAATTCTAGGTACGAAAGTAAGAGCCAGGAAATTAGTCACCCACATATACTTTTGTCAAATATGTACGGAGAATGGTGTAGCTGAAAGAGAAACTAAGAAAAAAATGATTGAAACTACAATTTGTAAGATAGTGCAACTTGGAAATAAGATTGTCTAATATTAGATCGAAACATGGCTTATTAATTACGTATAAACAATATATACAACATTGGAAGAAAAATTCTGTAACTTAAAAACCTAAAAGGTTCAAGAACAACTCAACCATCTTAGATTTACATCCCTGAAGAGCTAGAAGAACTAATAAAGGCTTTCAACGCAGCTTACGTTGAAGCAGGTCTAAAAATGAAACAAGCTAAAACTAAAGTCATGTTCAATGAATAATGAAATGTTAGAGGCTTCGATTCATGCATAGTCACGACATACGGATGCGAGACTCGGATACTCAAGACGAAATTCCTAAGAAACTCTAGACTGCCCAAAGATCGATGGAAGCGAACATGCTAAGTATAACAAAAAGGGGTCATGAGAGAATAGAATGGAATGGGAATGGGTAGGATACTTGACAAGAAGGACTACCAATAGATGGACCACGAAAATTACAACATGGTACCCACGAGGCATCAAAACACCCAGAAGAAGACCTAATCTAAGATGGGATCATGGTATAAAGAAGTTAGCAGGAACAACTAGGAATCGACTAATATTTTTTTTGTTGAAACTTAGTATTAAGTATTTAAAAACATGAAATGTATTATTTCTCAAATGTTCTCAAATTTCCAGGAGGTTACGACAGAGTAATATAAAAATTTATCCCACAATACGACGAAGTGGTACTGGTTGCCAATTGAAATTAAAATTTTTTTTTAATCAGGATGTGCCTCATATTTGAAGCAAATAATAAATGCGTCAACCACACAATTAAAATCAAAACTATGTACTGGTGAATAGTTGCATGGGAGTCAGGTATGAAAAAGGCGAACGGTTCCTACAGTTCTGCATTGAGAATGATATGCCCATCATGAAAACCTTTCATAAACTCCCCAAAAGACGACTTTGGTAATGATAACATTAAGTTATAAGTATTTTAAATGAATAGTATGTATGTCATTGGTCTTTTCGTAAGAGGAATTCCCTTTTTTGTCGTGTATATGTATCACTTTTTTTTCAAACTACTAAACCGTGCTATTTACAACTCTATCAAAGAAACTCAACACATCTAAGTTATTGTCTCATGTTCCAGCCAATCTCTATCGTTTCTAGTTGGAATATTTCCTCTTATTTATATCGGATTTGTCATTCAACAAAATTGTTCTAAGCAATTTAGCGAACCGGAGAAAGTTTTGTGATATTACTTTACTTTTCCTATAAACATAGAGATCTTCTCGGTCTTATGACATTAATCTGCTCCTTCTTAGAACAGTAAAACTGGAGTCGTGGGTACTTAAAAAAGATATATCGTTTTTTCTTATTCAGTTGTAGATTTTTTCTATAAAAATAGGAATTCAATACATATCTCGCATATATACGATAAATCCATATCCATATCATTGTTACATCAGGATTAAAAAAGTTAAACCGACCTTATGCTTCTTCTCGTGAGATGACAGTACTATACAGTTTTGTCGTCGTTTAGCTCGGGGAATTACAGATAAGCAAAGTGGATGAAACTTGGTCCACCTGGATAATTTGTTAAATAATATGTATTTATTGACCAAAGAAAGATGACACGTACTTATTTTGTCTCATAATCATTAGAAATTCAAGAGAATCCAACTGGGAACTAACTAAGAGTACTTTCCAGTTACCAAGGGTTGTAATTAATAATAGTTAACATATGATAGTTAAAGAATCAACAGATTGGTTGAAAATTGTTTAGTATTGATGATTAAAACAAGAATTTCATCATAATTTCTGTTCAGATACCTCTAACTATTTAAATATTCTGGGTCTGAATACGTGCCTTCCGATGAAGAAGTGAATATGATCATAATTCCTAGAAGCTGTGTAAAGTTTCTTAGAAGTTTCAATAAATTTTATATTCAAACTGGCCTTTTATTTCATATCCTTCTATATATTTCTTATGGAGTACTTGAGGAAGCGTGGATCGGCATCTACGTTAATTTTATCACATTTTTATTAACAAATATGTCTAACGAAGCGAAAATATACGATAGACTTCAATTAAACTCGAACTTATCATTTTGTTCAAATTATTTTTTCCTACATGTTTAAAAATAAGCTGTTTGCAAAAGAACAAAATGATAGCTAAAGCTATACACTATTTCTTACTCAATTGAACTGGAATAGAGAAGGTTCACTAAGGATGGTCGGTGCTGCTATTGGCACTCTCTACAGAAACTTCTGTGGCTCTTAGAGGCACGGAAAAATTCTTATAGAAATCACCACCCTCAACGGAAAAATCCGTGGCCATCATTTTAACCTTACAGACCCGCAAATTTTTATAGAAATGTATCAGAATCTAAATCTTACCATATAATCCAAAATCACAATCCTCCACGGAAAAAGCGGGGCTTAATTTTAATCTTAGAAACACGGAAATTTTAAAACTAACCTAACCTAACCTAACCTAACCTAATCATCCGTTTCCAATTGCCTAAAGTTATTCTTACAATAAAATTATTTATTATATTATAAACTTTTTGTATAATTCGTTCTAAATGAATAAAAAAAAAAAAATATTAATATGTCAGATTTCATTTGTAGGTGGTATTTATCCGTGGATGATATTTATCCGTGGACAGTATTCATCCGTGATCTAAAACTTATTATTGTAACATTCACGACTGAAATTAGAGATACGGATAAAGCTTCATTCGGGTAATTTCTTTCAAAATTATTACTTTCAAATATAACTAAACTAGTTTTTTTTTTTTGATAAATTTTTGTGTTTTCGTTTCTATATCGCTGTCCGCTTTCCACGTAACATTTATTTTCATCAACTTCAAGTTAAATCAGGTGCTTCTTTTTCAGCGCCTTCTCCTTGTTGGAGATTTTAGGCCTTAAACCTCACAAGCGACAGTAAAATACGGACTGTTATTTATTATATTTTGTTCATTGATGTCAAATAAAGGAAACGTGAAACACAATAAAACCAATATCAGAGTGTTATTTTGTTACGGTCCATATATTTTAAAATACCATCCAGTATGTGGTATAAATTTATTGGATTTTAGTACATTTTCAATATAGCGTGTACGAAGCAGTTTAATTTATGTTGTAGGTATCATTTGATTTAGGGAATACTTCCGGGTATATTTGCACTATTTTACATACGAGCTGTTATTAAAACTTTATGCAAATTCGTCATAGAAGTATATTTTACTTTCAGCTATTATTCACGATGATAAAATATTAGGAAATGATAAGAGTTGGAATCATTCGGGTAAATAAAACTCATTATATTATCCGTAAGTAGAAGACTTTAACAAAGTAAATGGGGTCATGAAATATGGACAAAACGTACAAATCTACAGATGAGAAATTTCTTGGAAAGACCTAACCTTGAAATGAATTACAAGCAAACTTTTAAATTCAAGTCAACTGTCAAACACGAATCAGTGCTACCAACCCCACCATCTACGTTACGGTGTAATTTTTCTAACAATTTTTCTATAAATAAACTTGCTGACCCAACAGACTTCTTACTGCCTCAATCGGTAAATAAAATAGATAAACTATTGTATTAAATAAAGTTGAAACAAATAAAAAAACACATAACGTTCTTTGTACAAAACGGAGTTTTCCTGAATTACTGGCTATTTATGAGGTTTTAATTTGACATTAACAAACACACCCAGTGTATATTTTTTGTTTTGTTTTGTGGTGTGTAAATAAACAAAGATGACGGTTCTCCGACGCGCGAACACACGACGACACAAGACAACTGGCCTTGCGATTTATTTATGGTCATCGCAATGGCCAGACGTACCGGAAATTGTGAACGTTTAAAATCATCGTTATATACGGGATCAAGTATCCTCTTCTTTGCATTTTCCTTTCATGATTATCGCCTCAGTGACGTTATTCATCACCATCTTTACAACCAGTCTTGTTCCATTGCACAGTCGAGGTTGATTAATGTTCCTACTTTTAACTGTAAACTGTGAGGTAGGTAATCCAGGAAATTCCAGTGAATTTAAAAACTTCGTGGAATAGTTGAATACGTCATCCTGGTTCATAATTGTCTCGACTGATTTATAGGGAACCAACTGTCCCTGAGGGAAATTCTGATTGATCCCATTGAGATCTTCTACATCTTTATTTTTCGCTGCCAATATTGCTCATTCACCCAGCCAATTATGGTTATTGAACTATTGTGCTAAATCTGGGAAAACACGCTGTGATGAATCCGATCGAGATGTCCACTCAGACTTTATTGTTTCCAATGTCCAACAACTGCTTCGCAAATACTTTTGCAGTTTAATCTTGTTGCAAAAATGCTTGTATACTAAAGGATCACCGAAGTAAAAAAAGTTCTCGTGCATGTAGTCGTCACTCACAAGGATGCACTCTTTGTCGGAGGTATGGATCGACATAAAGGATGGATAGACATATTAGTTGGTTGTCAAATGCCAAATGTTAAATATTATGGTTGCGTCATAAATTTTATTTATGACAGAATATCAAGAAAAAACTAAATTTCAAGTCCAAGTAGTTGATATTTGATGAATATGCTCTTCTACCGACTGGAGTATTTTATTTGCCGTATTTTTTTTTATCCCAAAATCCTCTACGTAGCTCAATCTTTCCCAAAGTGGGGAATAACGCCCCTTTGAGAGCGCTGCAATCCTGCAGGCCTAAAGGGGGGCGATGTTAGACCCAGGAAAAAATTGGGGCGTTGTAGAGCCTTGGTTGGTTTGTAATTTGATGTTTCTAGTATTTTGAGCTTTTTATATGTTTTTTTTTGAATCCTCTGAATTTTAGAACTTTTTGATGGAAAAGTAGTTGAAAAAACAGGTAAAATCTGATGTTTTGACTTATTTCGGTCTATATTGAAATATTTTAACTGCGAGTAAGTATTGATATCATTGGAATCATCGAAGCTTTCGTCTGTATCACTATTAATCTTTATTTTCTTCTTGTCCATCTGATTTTAAATATTTTGATATGATTTTTCAATTTTTGATTCTACGACAGTTAACATATGTATAACTTTCTTTAATTTCTTATTTCTTAGACCTTTTGACATATTAATGTTTCTAAATGTTCTTGATTTCAGGTCTCTTCTGTTAATATTTTAAAATTTGAAGAAAAATAACGTTTGGGATGTATCAGTAAGATAAAATTTCAAATACTCCTTAACTATTGTTTAAAATTTAACGAAACAATGATTTTTCTGACAATTTTTGTATTTGCTACACTCACCATAAAACATATCAATGATCTAAATCTGTAATTTTCAGAGTGTATTTATAATATTATAGAACCAAAATAAATTATGTAATTGTCTAGATAATAAAAATTATTTGAAGTCTAGGTCTACTATCTTTGTCGTCAGATATTCTACATCAGGAGCTTCGTTTGTGAAATTATTGAGTTTCTAACTACATGTTTCACTTATTGATGATTTAGTACATTTTCTGTAATTTATTATTCAATATTTGCACTGCCTCATCAAGATCGCTTTCTCATATTTCAACTAATTTTTATTTTTTTGTTATTTGCAGAGATCTCACCAGTAATAATATTTCAACAATCGACGAGAATTCATTCGCTCGCTATACACACCTCGAAGAACTGTAAGTAAATTTTTTTTACTCAAATTTAATCATTTAATTACTTATGTATAACACATATTTTTTATGTGACATCCCTTAAATAGTTGGGGTGATAATGGCACACGAAGAAAGAGACGGTCGTTTCCCAAGATCGTTCTCGGGGCCACTCACCTTATTTAAGAACATATCGCAGACACATCACCGAAAATACGGTCCCTGTTTTCCGTCAAGACATTCAATCACTTTATTCAATATTCGCCTCTAGGATATTAGACTAGATTTTCTAGAATACTATTTTTCACATATTAGGCCAAGCAATAGATACATATTTTTGACAAAAATGCACGGTAACATAATTTAAAAGACTTAATATAGTGTAATTTCGATATTTTTTGAACGAAAAATTGTTTTTCAGTAATTGTTTATGAACATTTAAATAGTTTTTTCTCATAAAAACTCCAGAAAACATAGCAAAAATATACCATATGATTATGCAAGATATTTTACTAACCAAGTCCGACACTTCGAAACGAGTTGTGTGATTATGACGTGTAGTTTTTTTCCATACTCCATACTCTTTTCCATGTCCTTTGTCTCCGCTGCTTTTCTTACATTTTCCATCAATGTTTTTCTTTATCTTCCTCTATAATTTTTACCTGCTATTTTCGATTCGAAGGCTCTTTCAGGTATTCTGTACACGACAATCCTGCAAATATGTCCAAACTATCATAATTGTTCTTTATATATTTGAACTCTAACTTGTATTATCTGTATTTTTCTCTACATAATCCATTTCTCATTCTATCTTTTCTCTTTTTATTTTCTATTGTCTAGAAAAATCTCATTTCTATTGCATTTGCATGGGATATTTGCTTTTGATTCAATGTCCGCATCTATACATTTTTGGTTTTACCAGCTTTTCCCAGTTTTTCTTTTATTCTGCTTTTACACCAAGCACTTAGGTATCTAACTCGAAAGGTTTCTCGTCGTCTTCAGTCTTCTCTCTAGATCGGTGTTGTCGAGTTGTTTTATGGTTACCTGACATACAGTGTCCATCTCCAGGTCTCGATGAGGATCGCTGTTTTGAAAGTACAAACAACAAGGCTCTTTAGCACTTTATTTTGTAATCTCTGGATTATTTAGATGTTGCTTTGATTGTGTTGTAGATCCATACTGATACTAGAATTTATTTAAATACAACAGTTTTGTATATTATTTAGGAAAGAGTTTGTTCAGTTTGTATTGCAAACAAAGTTTGTCAAATGCCTCAGACACGTCTAAGAAAACAGAGGAGCAGATCTGTTTTTCTAATGATTTTTCTATGAAATCGGTTTTTGTGTTTTGAGTATTGTTTTTCAATGTTTGGATCATTTTTGCAACTATTCTTCTATATCCATAAAAGAGGATGTCCTGACTGACTGACTGACTGACTGATTCGTTCACTCATCAACGCCCAGCCAAGGCTATTAAAGATAGAGAGATGAAATTCTGAGGGTATGTTTGTATCGGTGTGTAGAGGTGCGCTAAGAAAGGATTTTTCGAAATTTCGATTTTAAGGGGGTAAAACCGGGTATGTTTGCAAATTCGATTTTTTCGTTTTTCTCGGCCGCTAATTGAGATATCGACTTCGTTTTTGCACTAAAACATTCTCCGTACAAATACCTAAAAACCAATTTCTTCGATTTTCATAATTCGATTTAGAAAGGGTTCAAAGAGTTGAACAAAAATTTTTATTACGGAACCATTGGGTCCCGTGTGAATATCTAAAAACTAATTTTTGGAAATTTCTTTTTGATTTCTTTTTACATGATAATGTGTCTTTTCTTTAAAACACTTCCAAATTGAATTAATGCATAGAATACATAAGTAAAACGACTGCATCTGTTGAGGGAAAGAACTCTGTTCCATCACGACAAAGCGCCTGACCCTCGGTATTCCATATTCAAAACTCACTTTGTATAATAATTATTGACGTCCTTGACGTCAGGCTAAAAGACTGAAAGATATAACAAACTCAACAAAATTGTATTACAATGAAACGTTTTTTTAAAAAAACATTATCTACATCTTGTTGAAAATTTATGTTTCGAGTTACCAACACGCAAACTTTGAAATTTTATTCTATTTGGCATGCAAATCTTGATAGACATATAAAATGCAGTCAGTCTACATTATTTTGTTCATTATTTATCTAAGGGCCGGACAAAATGACAAACCCTTATCAATTTATCATTTTTTATGTCACTCAGTCGGGGAGAAAAGTGAGTGTAGAAAAGGGATTTGCTGGACATAAAACATGATTATAGCAAATATTTTATTAATAAAAGTAAGCGATTTAATATGTGAATTTAGTGAAGAATCAAAACAATTTATAAATAAATTATCAGAGAAATAAATAAATTGACATTTCGACTTAATAAGAATACATATTTGGTTTTTGAACTATTGGACCCTTGTTGGTGGTCTCTTACTTTTGAAGTCCAGCCAACGTGAGGAGTTCGGATCTTCAAAAGCTACGATCACTTTGACTGCTAGTTAAATATTGTAGCAAACAAAATAATTTTGATTAAAATACCTTAAGGGAAACTTATTGAGATAATTAAGCTCTTAAATATATTTAAGGAACATTCCCATATCGTAAATACGCGAAACCGCGTTCAAATTTGATGCCACGCGAGCTAATCATCAACCAAAAACAAACGAATTGATGATAACAAACAAAAGAAAACAAATACTCAATAATATATAAACATATTAAAACACGGATCAGAAGACATGTCAATTATAACGAAAGGAGTGATTATTAAGTTGTTGTCAGAAATAAAGCACCATAGACAAAGTACTGTCGTAATTGCCCATACTAGGTGATCTCCAAAAGCTATTACATTTTTTTTAAACTAAAGTAAAACAACTGAAATTGCTCATCAGCACCGATAAGAACAAATGCTTAGTGAGGACCAAAGAACCGTTACGACGTAAGTTGGAAATCAATTCAAATACCTGGGAGAGGAAACTTCTTCGAGGAATTCAGAGAATCAAGAATGAAAGCGGCTAGAATTCCGGAATGCTTCGAAGATATCTTATGGTAGAGTGAAATATCGAAATTAAAATCAAAATATATAAAACGGCTGTGAGACCAGAACAGCAGAAGGTTGATGAGAGCATCAGAAATGAAAATACTGAGAAGTATATCTCTCTAAACGACAAAATACAAAATAAAGATATTAAACAGCAAAGTGGAATACAGGACATAGGAAGGTAGGTAAGACAGAGTTTCCAGCTTGTCATTCTTGAGATGTTGACGTCCATGAATCCATCCATCTTTTTGAAGGTCTTCCTAAAGGTTTACGGTGCGATTTTTACTAATCTTTCGCTGGTCATCCTGTCGATGTGTTAGTTCCAAGCTCTTCTACATTTACGTCCCTATTTGACTACGTCTTCCACCTCACATTCGTGTCTTATGTCTGTGTTTCTCTTTCCGTCTCTTAGTGTGTCCTATGTCTCCGAGTATTTTCATTTCTGTTGTTAGAATGATGTTTTTAGTTCTTTTGTTGTCCGCTATTGTTTCTATAGCATATGACGAAGACCACAGGGAAGATCACCTAAACCATGGCGAGAATACTAAACTTCGTCTTCAGAGGAAGACTTGCTGGTAATAAATTTGTAGTAGCCTACTGATGGGGTAATCCATTTCCAGAAAGAAGTAGAAAACATTACGTTTCTTATTGGTAATTTGATTCTTATACCAAAAATTATTTTTTTAAACTATAATTTTTAACTAATCAATTTTGTAAATTAATTTATTTGAAAACTGTTAATTTTGTACCTTTTTATTTTGCTGGGTTTATTATAATAAAAGTATAAGGAGATTCATGATATTCATTGGGACTTTCAAGTGGAAATTCCTCACACAAATAAAATATATTTTTCACAAACTACTATAGATGATTAGTTGTTCAATCCTTAAACCCATACAGCTATAATTGAAAAAGAAAATATCGATCTTTTTATATTTTTATAAAGGAGGAATTTACAACCCAATGTTTATAGGAAATTTTTGTCATAAATTTGAACGATAAATGGCCTGGGTTACTTCAGAAACCCTCTTTTATTTTTCTCGATAAAATTTAATTAAAATTGTTACTCGAAAATAATAAAATATGAGGCAAAGATTATTTAATATTATGGAAAATCATTGTTGAATTGTTTTTGTTATACTTTTAGAAGCCGCATTTACATTTGCACGTTTCTTGAGCTACGATGGGGGTTAAATTCTTGTCATATTAATAAAATTGATACAAAGATCATTCACGTTGAATGTTTCAATTTGAACCATATGTTCAAATAACAAAAAATTACTGGGCGATTGGAATCCCACACGTGACGAGATTTAGCTCTTGTCGTATCGGGAATTGGCTGAACGTGCACATTTTTATTTCACGTGTAATAGTGGGAAAAAATTCAAAACTTTAGTCAGTGGCGTAGCGAGAAGGTGTCAAGTATGAGTGAATTTATGGGGTAGGTAAGGAAATACAGTAAAGAATACATTTTTTTTCAACATCCGAAAGCTTCATGCAGACGCTACGCAGACAGAAGAGAGCGGACATGCGCTGTAGGCGACCGCGAAGCTTTCGCACTACACATTCCGCCATAGTCAGGCGTCAGTCGGCGTTGTGCTACAGCCACGTAAACATGTCCGCCATGATTGATGCACCCGCTAAGTGTGAATTGAATCCATCGGAGAATGAGTCATGTATATGGGCAGTAATGATGTGCATTAGGGGGTTACAAACGAAAATCTGTCGTTGCCGATGACCTGGTTCAAGGAATTGACAGATTGGTTGAAGAAAACGGAATTTCCAAAAGTTTCAAGGTCTGTTTTGTACTCTACTTGAATTCATTGGCGGCAACTTTCTTTGAAGATAGTATTCAAAAGGTTTTGGTAAAAAAATTATTGCTTTAAACGAACTTGTCTTTTATTTATAGTCTATCGGAGCTTGAAAAAAAAAACCGGACCACGTACATAGCTCCTAAAGCATAAATTGAACGAAAAGTACTTTTTTGGTAAAAAATCAATTGAAATATTCATTTCTGCTATCTTGATTGTAAAGGTTGTCCCTGTAATAATTACGGATAGTTAACCGTTGGGAATGAGCCGCCTCCGGTCTTCAGATAGTAGTGTGGAATTATTTATTACGTCATGGAGATACTGTTGATTTTTCCTAGCAAAAAAAAGTGTACAATAAGTACCAGACGCGTCTTTACTATCAAAATTTTTTATTTTTTGTTTCGTGGTATGACTCCACTCGCTCCGTTTTTTTGCAAACTTTTTCTCTCATAAAATTCTGATTTTTATGTATTTACTGTTTATAAAGAATAAGGGAACTATTCTAACTAATGCTGTATGTACTGATAATAGCAAACAACTTTCAACAATAAATAAACTTGGTAGTGAAATCAAGTATCTAACGATAAAATCCAGATAATCAATGTCAAACCTGGTAATAAATAGTTAGATAACGTTCAAAGGTTTCAGCAGGTTTTTCTTCTTCTCTAAAAAAATGTTCATTATCTCTCTATAGAAAAATTACTATCATAAAGTAAACGTTGTCCGTAGACACCGATCAAACAACTTCCATCTTCGTTTTGTATAAACAACCAACATTTACACGGCATTTTTCTACAAGAACCACTGTAAATGCAAATGCGTACACTCAACAATGCAAGCCGTGCAACTAACAACATAGAATTAGAAATAAAACAGATGTGACTAGTCAACCAATGTACCAATGAAAATATAACATTGTAAAACTCATGTTTCGAAGAATATTTTGAATAATATAGAATATCAATGCAACCACTTGATATTTTCATTATAAATCAAGATACAAGAAAAATACGAGGCGTGCTACTTAAGTTTTGAAATACTGATGTGAATATGTCAAATTTGACAGTGTCATCATCAAATTTGACATTTTTAATGCTTGATTCGCAAACATTTTAGTGCGATGATTTTCGACGTGGATTAAACCAATCAAATTGCTTCAGCTTTTGGTGATGAAGCATCCCCTCGAGCCACGGGGCTTCGGTGGTTTTCCGAATTCAATCGAGGTCGCAATTCGCTACAAGATGAATTTCGTGAAGGTCGTCCAAAATCGGCTGTTGTACCAAAAAACATGGATGCTGTGCGTAAATTGATGTTGCAAGATCGTCACGTGACATACTATGAGGTTGAGATATATTTGGGTATTACTTCCACTTGCAAACATTCAATATTGCATGAACATTTGGCTGTCAAAAATATTTGTTCGCGTTGGATACCGTAAATTTTGACAATCGTTCAAAAAAGGCTCGTGACGATTTGTACAAAAGAGATATCACACCGCTTCATTAGAGTAATGTAGACCGGTTAATTCTAAATGGTACACCAGCTTCTTTTTGCCAGAAGTATTCGAAAATATCAAGGAAACCAATTGCAGTAGACGAATCACCCACTACGACAATGCGAGCAGTGAAAACATCAAATTGATGGGTAATCCCCCGTACAGTTCTTGTTTGACACTTAATTATCACTTCTTATTACCGCAGATCAATAATAAATTACGAGGTCCAAGTTTTTCTACACCTAAAGAAGCGGTTGATGCGTTCAAATGACATATACATGCAATTATAAATATTTCTTTTCAAAAGTTAAGTAGCAACCCTGGTAAGTCAATTATACAAACTTATTCCCTCTTGTGTAACTTTCTGGGAGATCAGGAGTCACTGCTTGAAGGAATTTGAAGTCAAATCATGAAGTGCATGGCGAGCTACAGAGTATATGCAAATTTATTAACGTTTTCTAATCGGTCTTAAGCCGGGTATACACCTTTTATTATTTTGCTCCGAGACTCTCTTCGCTGTTAATTGGGTAAAGATACTTTAATATACTTTATCTCGGATCTAACCTTAACGACGTCTAGACATATTTTTAGTTTAATTAGGAATCTAGTTTATTTATTGTCTCCTACGTGTAAAATATAGAAAATAATAGACATTAGAATTGAGAATATCACACTATAAAGACCAAAAATAAAGTTAATATATGTTATATTAACTTCTACCCAGCTTTCTCATGAGTGGTTTGACAGAAGAATTACCGTTTGGAAGTTGACAAACCATTAATATGATTAGGTATTCGGGAGCTGCTATTCAAGTTTTGAGATTTGGCAACACTGATGTGAATATGTCAAATCTGACGTTGACATCATAAAGTTTGACATTTTTAATAGTGAACGTATTCATCTTGGTGAAAAAAATGGAATTGAATTTGTTTTTATTTGTCTATTTTAAAACTTAAGTCGCGATCCTCGTGTTGTCAGTTTTCTTTATAATATATCAAAATGTAGTTTTAGCATTCATTTAAATCTGTTAAATTTAAAAGAATTTCGAATATTATTTGCACAACGTGGTTCTGTGGTTTCAAAAACTGACCATATGAGCACGGACTGCACGGACGATGATTTTTCGTTGTGATTTATTAACACACGGAATTTTTCTTCCTCCATTTTTTTGGAACTAACCAGATTTGCTTCACACATATTGCCTCAATTCAAAAACTAATTGTACGACAGCAGAACGTGTCTTTTGAAGGATAGTTCTAACTGAGAATCATATGGATTTAATACCAACAGCGTCATCTATACGTCCCCCTTATTAAAATGTGTTTTTACCTACTACCAATATGTAAGATCAAACATTACAATACTAATATGAGTTTCGTAATGAGATACTTTACCGCAACTAGTGGAATGAACTCATGAATAAAAAATTAAATTTCATTTATTATAATAATTAAACACAACAACTGTACAATTAGTGATGTTTATTCCAGCTGACGTGGAGGCTATCAGCGACACTACTGGATTTCCATCCACCATGTCTCTTCAAAATGTGCATATCAACATCAGCATCAGCAACTAGGGATGCTGATGATCTTCTAAAACAGTGACCTGTATATTGTGATGGATTTGGTAGCTACAGAAACGTTGCTATTTCTTTTGGAGTGCGCCCAAAAGTATTGATACCAATTGGTTGAAAAAAAACGTTTTTTCATTTTTATATAAAATAAAAAACTGGTCATGGACTATATTTTGAGGACGAAATCGAACATATTTTCGGACGTTATTCAAGCAGTCAAAACCAGCGATGTTTCTTTTAGTAATAACAAATTCACTCTCTTCTCATTTCGTAATATGAATCTTTACCACACTTATATCATAAATATCTATTACAGCTTACAAAAATCGCATTATAAATATGAAATACTAGACAATGAAAATAACTATTATCGACTTCACAGTCGAGCAAACATTTCAGTTTTTCATTATCGATTGGTAAATTTTGAAGGAAATTTATCATTCTTCCACTTGATCGACAATTCCGTGAGGTCCGTAGATATATAACAAAACAATATTAAATAGTAATTTGAGCGTCAAAATCATTTAGAAATTGTGATGATGTGTCGTCAGACAGGAAAAAACATTTGACATGACATTAGTTTCGCTACATTACGTGTTGTTTTCTTTGCTGACACGGATTTTCGGTTCATTTCACAAATTGAGCGAGACACTTAGGTATAAAGCGAAAAGATTTAGTAGCTAATACAAAAAAATATACAGATATTATTACAAGACGTGACCGATGTTTCTTTGACTGTGTGATTCAGAAAATTCATTCAATTAAATTTATCCAACTATTTTTTCATGATTTCAAATAGCATGTACTATTTTCCTTTCATTGATATAGAGGGAGCATATGATAATACTCTATTTGACCCTATATGAGAAACAGCAAAGGATTCGAAATAGAGAAATCTGTCTTAAACTGGACTAGCTTTTACCCGCGGCTTCGTTCGCATCGAATCCATTAAATAAGTATCAGAAATCATTATAATAGAAAAGTACGAACTCTGTAGCTATATTAGAACCTGAGATATAGATCTTTGAATGTGGAAAAATTGTCAAAAACCTACAAAAATCCATAACTCCACATTGAATGTCCGCGCCTAGCTCCTCTCCAACTCAATCGATTTAAGTGTTCAAAAACTCAAAAGAAAGAAGATATTTCAGCGAGTGTTCTTAAACCAAAACAAAGTCTCTCTATTGAATAAAACCTGAGATATCGAGGATAGAACGTGTGTATGTGAAAAGCTCCCATAAGTAATGTACAGGGGGAAATCGCATTTGAGTATAACTTGAGAATAGTGAAAATTAGATGGAATCCGATGGTTGATGGCTGATCTGTGCATCAATACCTTTCATTGAAAAAAAAAATTAAGCAAATCGGTTGGGTATAACGCCTGAATGGACTCGGAATGCAAATCATCAAAATTTTTAATATATAAGATTCATTTCTTGAATTTTGTATCAACGTAAAAAGAGGATTCCTTCATGTGAATGATGACTACAGACAATCTGCTGACGTTGCACTCCTAATCCAAGGCCTCGACTTGGAAATAACGAGAAATAACATACCAAAAGCTCTTAATCTTATCGAGGAACCCACAATAACCTTTAAGGCTTCGTACTGTGGACCACCGGTCAGCAAAAATCCATTTCATCAGGGCAAAACTTACCCCTCGATGCGTGTGATGATGGGTCAGATTGTTATCTGATAGAAACTTTTATAGTTATATAGTTTGGAAAATACGATTACAGGGTACAATGTATTTCGCAGCTTGTAACAAACCATGGCATCAATTCAATTAGCGTGGAAACAAGTATAATCCGTTTTAATGAATGAGAAACTAATAAAATGATAAAGTCCGGAAAGTGATTTAGTTCGGTACGAGATAGATTTTTATGGACGAGGCGACGAAGGAGCCGAGTCAAGTATATCTAATTCAGTACCTTAATAATAACTTCACGAATGTATGTTTTTTTATACTGTTTTCGGTTTTAAATAAAAAGCAAAATTATATTAAAAAAAGAAAAATTAACAGTAACAATAGTTGTGCCATTACTGTTAACATTGAAAAATTATAATAAAAGTTTAGTTATTGATGTTAATTGATTTTTTATTTCTGATTATTTCAAATGGATACCGGACTCAAATTGGTAGTGTAGAGTCGACTTATCTTTCAAATACATCGATCCAAATTTTTGAGCAGATTTTCTGTGAGAACCCACGACAAGAGCACAGAAGAGACGTAATATCGTATTATCTCCATGCTCAGATCAAAGTTAAGATCATGCAAAGGATTTTTTTGAGTTTCATGAAACAAGCTCACGCCTTGGATATTCTTGTCCGGATCCATACGCTAGGATTCCGTTTATTGTTTATTTCGGTTTCCGGATACACACTATTTGATCTATTTCTACGTTATTTACCGTGATTTCTCCTTGGTAACGGAGAAGGATAACGCTTACGTCTTATGCCGAATCCGATGTATACAACTATATACAATCTACACATATTTTGTTTCATGGCGTCTGTCTAATACTAGTAGTAAATAATTAACGTTTTATTTGATTATACAGTTTTTTGTTTACATAAATTCCTAAACTAGCTTTTAAATGTTTAATATTATGAACGTAGTTTAGTTTTTATCAACCTTGTCCTCGCGTCGGTTGAACTTAGTTCATATTAGCTTTTTATGTCCTTCGGGATTAATAACCACCACACCATATATTTAATATTTTTTGTATTAAGCCCATAGCTCTGGCAATATATGAAAAAACAGTCTACAAACCTCTGTAGTTCTTCAAACGATCTGCCTGCTAAAAGAGTATCATCAAAGTAACTTGTTATTGACAAATTTTCCCATAACCAAGACACCTTCATCAATTCATCAATTATAGAGCAATGAAGGTAAAATGCAGCTTTGTCTTACTCCTATTCTTATTTCAACCTCAAAAAAAATTTGATGAGCTACGCGAAAACAAGCGTTTTGAAGCCAGTAAAGGAGAATTTTTTATATATTTTGTTTAGCCACCATGTAACATGAAAATTATGGATTGTGTGTATAGTGTAGTGGTAGCACTACAATGATGAATCGTTATTGTTCTACCTTCTATTATAAAGCCCGAATTATAGTTGACTTATTGCAGTAAACTGATTATATTACAATGATCTATTGGTCAAGCTAGTTCAAATCCCGGATTCGAGAGCATGTTACTGATATATTATAGATCAAATACTAATTTATTTGATGAAAAACGCTCCCACTAATTTGTACAATCATGTATTCGAAAAGTATTGAATGTTAAATTAAAATTAATGCTTACGCGGTGATAAAAATAATTTCACTGAATACACCTACACCAAAGGTAAAAAATCTTTTATCCAAACAGTGTGTTCAGTATGGATATCAACAATATTTCCAGAAATTCCAGTTTAGAAACAATAATTTCATTGAAATACAGACGTAAATGTGAATGAAGTTACTATTAATTGTTATTTTGATTTCAGGACTCTCTCAGACAACAAATTGGAACACATCGATGAAAATTCTTTTTCCCACAACACATTATTAAAGAGATTGTAAGTATAACTATAATTTCAATGATAAAATCACTCAATAAGTCGTGTGAATAACTAGAAAAACACATTTTTTGCTAAGAATACATTTCATTCATCAAAATAATTTCCTTCAAGGGCAATACAATCATACCAACGCTTCTCTAACTTCTCTATGCCGGGCTTGTAGAAGGATTCGTCTTTTGCTTCAACATAGGCTTCAGTTTTAGCAATTGCTACTTCATTCTAGCGGGCCAGCATTTTTTGAGATCAGCGAATAGTCAATAGTCACTGGGGGCCAGATCCGGCTATACGGTGGATGAGGGAGCAATTCGAAGTGTAATTTGTTCAATTTAACATCGTTACAATCAACTTGTGAATCTGTGCATTGTCTTGGTGAAGCAGTGGGTTTTTCTTCTACATATTTTTCCCTTATTTTAGCATTCAAACGATCCAACATGCAGTATTCGCTATTGATTATCTCTCCCTTTTGGAGATAGTCGATGAATAATATTACAAGCGCATCCCAAAATACTGAAACTATAATCTTCCCAAGTGACTATTGCTTTTGGACGTTTCGGACGTGGTTCATCGGCCGCGGTCCACCAAGATGATGATCGTTTTGATTGTTTATTATTTCTTCTTGATGACGCAGCGAGGTCAATGTTTTTCTATACCTGAAGAAGCGGTTGATGCGTACAAATCATATGTTTTGGAAATACCTCAATTGGAATGGAAAAAAATGCTTCGACAATTGGTTCAAACGCATGTAAAAAGTGTGTTCCATTATTATATATTTATTTGTCTATCTCAAAAGTATTAACCTTTATATGGTCCCCAGCATAATAGAGTCCAACAAGTTTCTTTGAAACCTCATACAAGTCGATCTTCACATTACGAATGTCGAGGTCAAGTAACAAATTTTTACCCTGTAGTGTGTTCAATGTCTATCAACTTTTTGAATACCCGCATACACGAAAGCGCGATAATTTTGGTTTCACTTAGGCAAACTACGATATTAATGAGATCTATATCTTTTTCGTTATGAACCAAAGAAATACAAACGTGTGAAAAACAAGTTGTACTCTCCAATGTCGACCTTTTTTTTTAATATGTTCACCACATAAAGCTCCAGGGATTCAGCGGTAAATCATACTCTCGGGCACTTTTTGTGGCAGTGAAGCGAATTGTGAGAAGTTAAAAAGCAGAGTGGGCTTCGTGAAACATTCATTTTATTAGAAAAGTAATAAATCATCAATGATACAACTAGATCCTAAGAGCTTCGGAATAATTTGTTGAACACATGAAGGTATGTTTTTACATCCATATCCTTTCGAATTCATAATTCATTTTCTTCATTATGTCTTGACAAAAAACTATGATAATTGAAAATAAATGGGGATGTAAATATATTAAACCCTTTTTTGTACACAAAAAGTTTCACTATGTATTCTGTATAATATAATCACTATATCTGATAACAATCCACACGAAATAAATTTGTGTTTATGTATCTCTCCCCAAATTAAACGATCCATATAAAAACTTGGTTTCGTTGTACGATTACTTTCAGAATCTTCTTGTTCTTTAGTAGTTTTATATCTAAAATTTTATCTATCGCTAAGCTATTCTTCTAATTGTTGGCACGAGGAATCGTTCAAGATTGTTGGCGACATCTAATAATCAGTCTAGAAAGTTCTAAAAACGTTTAGATCGCACATGTCCTCACAGACGATTCAATGGTTTTGATTTTCTTTCGATACTTATATAAAAACAACTTATCAAGCAATACATTTAGTGAATTTAATCTTGTCGGATTTTCTTTCGTCTAGCTTTCCGATTTCCCGGATAAATCCCGATTTTCTTGTTATTGAGATATTATAGAGAACGTGTATATCACGTGAATGATTTGCAGAAGTATATCTGCATTGGATTTCAACTGCTTCGTTCGGAAGTTATTACTTGAGAATGGGGTCATAAATATGCGTTTGCATATAAAACGTGCACGTTTCTAAGGCAATAATTTTCGCTATTTAACGGTTCAACACCGTACGTTCGATTCATGCGATTCATGTGATTCATGTGAGTTCTAATACCATAATTCAGTAAGTTAGACACGTTTGTATAATAGTACACATCCAAGACATTGTATATTTCTGTGATTGTTGCATTTGATCTTCAAATTGACTAATACAACTAACATTTAATGTCATGCATCTAAATACGGATCTGAAGGAATTCCAAATTTTTTGATTTTTACAATTCGGCAACGTTTTGAGTCAGGAGAGCCAAAAATTACAATTTACCAAATTTTAAAGTTTTTAAAGAGCCGCAATGTTGTCAATAATAAAATGTACTCGCATAGTTATTTGGTAACAACACTAATCTTTTATTTGTAAGAAAATAATATTTATCAATTCATATATTTGTAGTTTTTTCACAACAAATTAGATTATGTCACCTATCATTCAAGTACAAAATAAAACAATCAGCCTTGACTCGCGGGATTTCTTTCAGAACTTTCCGCTTTTGTTAAATTACGTACATAAGAGGATATATTGAAAAATTCTTAGCCTACTATGGAATCAAACAAAATTTCAATGTCAAAATATTTTATTACTCAACATATTACATATTACAGCGGACTTGCAGCGTCGCTTGACCTTTCAAAAAAAATGTTTCTTCTTGCTCTGCAAACTAGACATCCACAGCTTTCATTACCTCCTCGTTGGAACAAAATTCACGACTTTTTAAACTTTTTTTCAGTTGAGGAGAGAGATGATAGTCGGAAGGAGCCAAATCGGGTGAATAAGGGGAGTGTTATAGTAATTCAAACCCTAAATCACGAATTTTTTGCATGGCAACATGAGATTTGTGTGCAGAAGCGTTTTCCTGGAAAAACAAAACACATTTAGATAGCTTTCCGCGTCTTTTTTCTTAAATTTTTTCCCGTAGAGTGTTCAGAATGTCGAATAGTAATCTCCAGTTATTGTTCTACCCTTATCCAAAAAACAAATCATGATTACTCCATGGCAATCCCAAAAAACCGAGGCAAGAACTTTTCCAGCCGATTTTTGGACACGAAACCTCTTAGGTCTTGGAGAACCAGAGTGTCGCCATTCCATCTATTGTTGCTTTGTTTCTGGATCGTAGAAAAGTACCCAAGTCTCATCCATTCGGTTTAAGAAGTCTACATCGTTTTCAAATCGAGCACAGATCGAACGCGATTCTTCTACCCTTGCACGCTTTTGGTCAACATTCAAACATTTGGGGATTCATTTTGCAGCTTTTTTTCTCATGTCCAAATTGACGTGAACTATATGATGAACGCGTTCGTATGAAATATTCAGTGCTTCAGATATCCGTTTTAGCCCAATTCGACAGTTTGATAAAATCATGTCATGAAGCGCATCGATATTTTCGGGAACTGACAAAGAAACTGGCCTTCCCGATCGGTCATCATCTTCAATGGAAAATTTACCTGTTTTGAAGCTTGCAGTCCAATTCTTCCCGGTGTCGTACGAAGGACATTCATCACTGTTAACCCTTTTAAATACAGGTACTTGATGATGGCACGATACTTCAATTTTTCGATTTTCACAATTTCGGTAGACATCTTTTTTTTTAATTTATTGCGTAACTCTGGTTTACTTTTTCGAGGTGAAACTTTACACTTACACTTCTAATAAGTTATTGTTCTTTGCTATGGTAACGCAATATTTTGTTTATGCATGGAACTGGTCTAGGCTAACTAGATAACAATACATTCTCGTACATTTCTGGACCTCGAACACTTATAACTTGCTTTTCATTTCATTTAACACAAAGAAACATTTGCGATATGCAACTTAAACGAAATGAAACTGACCCTGTCTTGTAAATAATCCTCACTGGTGATGCAAAATGGGTCCTGTGCAGTACAAGCTGAAAAAAGCTCCTGCTGTCAGTTTGGTGGGATTACAAAGGTTTTTGTATTTTTTGAGCTGCATCCAAGGAACCAAATTATAAATTATGATGTTTACTGTCAACAATTAATGAAGCTGGATGAAGCAATCAAAGAATAATGGCCAGAATTGTCCAATAGATAAGGTTTAGTCTTCCACCATGATAATGCAAGGCCTCACACATCTTTAGCAACTCATGGAAAAATGTTGGAGTTCATCTGATTACTATTTCTTTCGAATTTTGCAGAATTCTTTGAATGGTCAGACTTTTACAAATGACGATGACCTTCAATCGCACCTGCTTGTTTTTTAGCTGATAAGAACCAGAAATTTTATAAGCGCGGAATCATGAAGTTGAAAGAAAGATGGTGAAAGGTCATTGAGCAAAATGGGAAATTCGTAATTGATTAAAAACTATTTTTTGTTAAAAAAAAACCGTTGCATTTCATACAACAAAACCGAAATTTCTTCGTCGCCAACCAATAATATAAATGGAAACCAATTTCTCTAGACTAGACTCGTCACTTACAAAGTATAATCTCTCCAATAAATCTTCAGTATGCTCTTATACAAACTTAGTATACATGATTCAATTACCTTCTGATCCGCTATCTCATTTTCTCGTGATAAAATACCGAAAAGGAAAATTTACATACAAGATATTCGCGTTCTATTAGAACAGCGAAGATTGCATCGGAAGCTGTCAAGATTCACCTATATATAGAGGACGATAGCTTCTGAATGCAGGTCATAGTTTGGCCCGTTTACGTGAAGAGGCGACGATAACAGAGTAATTTCATAGTTCGTTCGTTTACGAGGGTTATAGAACAAGTAACTGGTCCGTTACAGACCAGTTACTTCCTCCCCAATTTTGTTATACGAATGTGAGAGAACAAGGAAAATAAATATTTTGTAACGTGACGTTTTAATGTGCTTAGTGACTTTGAAAGATTGTAATATTAACAATAATATTCGTTACACAATTTAACCCGAAGTTAATCAGTTTAATTTACATCGAAATGTGATTTCTTGGTTATATAAAACTCTTAAAACCGTTTTTGCCGACTATTAGATATAGTACCAAAGTCTTGGCAAAACCCATACTAAAGAAATTTATATGAAATTTGAATTTTTTTACTTTGGAGTAGGATAATGACATAAATATTTCAAATACATGACTGCAAACATCGAGACTGAGGAATAACCTTAATTTATTTGGAAATTGTTTAGCTTTGGAAAGATCTACACAAAAAAGGAATCCACCTATCAAACACAAATATTCTTTGACTGGATTAGACATACATTCCAGATTTATCATTTACTTAAACTAAAAATTTCTGGCAATCTATTTCCTTGATTAGAAACTGCCTTGTTTTTCAATAGAAAGCAGATATGGCACGCAGCCCGTGCATACCAACCATTGAAAAATAAAGTAACTCTCGCTTTAAAACCAATGTTTAATATGTTTCAATTAGTTTCACCTGTATGTTTGTAACTTTTGGACGGCTGTTAACCCTAACATAAAATGCGTTTCTTGCCTTGGCCGTTTCTGTAGCAAATGTATCATCACCCAGCTCAAGATTGTTGTAGTTGCATACTGAAGGAAAGCATTTTCTTGATGAACATCCCGTCCTTTTTAACTGTATAGTTTAATGTATTTTAAAACACCAAGAAACACGGTTTTAGAATTAGTTATAGTGAAAACTGGAATTGTAGTTTGGAAAAACTGAAAAACACGCTTCAAGTTATAATCAAACTTAAAAGTGAAAAATGGTGGATGAAATTATCGATGAGGAAATAGATGTTACTATTATAAAAGCGTAGGGTGTTTTCTATGACATTTTTAAACTAACTCTGTGTTTCGGAATGAAACTAGTAAATAATTATAACGATGACATTGAGTCCTAAATTTCGATATCACCATTTTGAGTGAGTTAGGCAAATGGAGAATGAAGGGAAAGAAAAATCTACAGCGCTTCTTTAGAATTGAAATGAAATTTATGAAATTAGTACAACGCACTTTTTAATTACATATTTTCAGAGATAGAATTTGTACAACATCCTCGGTAAAAAGTAAATCTTTTGGCTTGGAGCCATTCACTTCATTTTGATCTGGTTATTTATTATGATAAGCGTAGTGCATGTTCCGGTTTCACTAGGTTTAAGTCCTTATGAATTTTAGATTTATATGGATGAAAGTTTACACAAGATGCAAGTAATGTCGAGATTATAAATACGATAGTTTAGTATGAGACGCGACAATGTTTTTAAATTTGAGATTTCCAATAGCGAAACGACAACAAACCGTCGGATACAATCGAATTTAAATTCATATCGTGAATTTCAAGAATTGAAAACATGTTAGGTTGATAAAAAGTAAAGAAATTATTTGTTTCTGGAATGTTTACAATTACATAGAAAAGTAGGTACTATTCGATAAATTTGACGTTAATAATAGACTAGAAAAATTGTTATCAGTTCTTCGAAATACCTAGATTAGATCTATCTGGAAACTTTTTTATTATATTGGGAAACCCAACATTAAATTCTCAACGAAATTTCTTTCATATTTTTCTTTATGGGAAAATAGGAATTTGAAATACATCAATTTACAACACAGTTGATTTGTAAGCTGTTGAACCTCAATATTTTTTAAGGTTTGTCTATAATTTTTACAAAATAGTGTGGATTTTATAATATTTTTTAACGAGCCTTTAGCCTGGTAAAATATATAGTTCGTAAGTTATTCAATAGATGTTTAAAAAATACAGAGGTTTTCCAAGAATTGTAAATGCGAGATTATATTTTATAATAACGTACAAAATTATCATTAGAGCATTAAATTATTTCAAATTTTCACATCGTAGTATAATTATCGATTACAACAAGAAAATGCATATTTTTAAATAATTTATTCACCAATAAATTGAGAAAAAACCACAATTTATTCACAAAATTATACCACAAATCAATAATATGATTTTCTTTATTCAAAATTTATTGTAAATTTTTAAATTGGTATTAATCGTTGGTATTAAAATAATATATACCACAAATTGCATTTTATTATTAATTTATGACGTAATATTTATATAAAAATTCTCAAGAATATTGTAACATTCTTAATTCTGGTTTAATGTATTTATCGTGAGTTCATACAAGGCGAATGCAAACTGTGTAAACTGCTCATTTTTAACATAACTTGATTCAAAACAGTTTTTGATCACTTATAAATCACATTATAAAAGTCACATATTAACTGCTACGCGATAAATCTGATTTTCTTCACACAATATAAGCCCATTTCGGTTTTATATTGTTGCAACTAAAGAATTGATGTATTACTTTTAATTTCGAAGCCCTGTTCTTATCTAAACTATAAATTGTCCTACGTATAAAATCTTGAGAGCTTTGTCAACTGTTTTCAGTTTTTCTTTACATGTTTTTCGGTTTTGTGAATGATCCCCAGCAACCTCTTTCGTGACTACTCGATAAATAGAAAATTTATTCACTCTTGTTAATTCAGCAATTCTTATTATGATTTTATTATCAGATTGTTGCATATTTATGCTTCTAAATGCTCTTGATTTTAGTTCTCTTTTGTTTCAAAATTAAAAATTATTAAAAAAAAACTAATTTTGAAACAGAAGAGACTTAAAATCAAGAATATTGAGAAATATAAACAAATTAAAAGGTCCAAGAAATAAGAAATTTATTTAAATATTTTTTTGTTCCAGAATTCTTCAGGGTTGCGGTTTAAAAGTAATACCTAGCGAAGCCTTGAAGCCTTTGAGCAAACTTATGACTTTGTGAGTACCCAACATACACTTTTAAATATTTTTATGATAGTTTATTTTTAAGAAAATTATTGTAAAAACTAAAATGGCTTCGCAACATTGTTTGGTGGATGTGATAGTACGAAATAATCAGCATAATAAATAATCAGCAATTCTTTTTGATTTGTTTTTCCATAGCAGTTTGAGTAGATAGAAGGGCAGACTCAAAAGAAAAAAGGGTTTCCAAAATGAATTATTTGATAAAAAATTTTAAAATCATAGAAATTTTCGGTATTGGACATGGTTATACGAGAACTCAAAATTAATTAAATGATCACCAACGTTTTGTTATCCACCCCACGACGATCCTCATAAAACTCTATACATAGACTATTGATGAAATGAGAAATCGATTTATCACAACGATTTTATGCGGAAACTTTTACTTCTGGAGATACCTGTGAAAAAAGTATGCGAATGCATCATTTTTATCAAAAAACCTAACCTAACCTCACCTAACCTCACCTAAACTCACCTAACCTCACCTAACCTAACCTAACCTAACCTAACCTAACCTAACCTAACTTAATCTTACTAAATTTTCATTTTCAATCAAGGTTGTGAAATTAGTCACGTAATTAATAATTATTCAATACCTTTCGATCAAAGAATGAAGTCAATCCTTTGTTTGGTCCATATTTTTTTAATTATAAAAATAATCAGCTCTGAAATACGATTCAGAAGCTCGGGTTCCATCCACTGAAGATATCGTCATACTTCATTACAAAGTAGTAGGTCAATGATTGAGTTTTAACGCATATTTTGGTGCAAATAGAGTTGTTTCTTTTTTAAATCCACATAAATCGCCTCAATAACTTCTTTTTGAAAGTAGTGTACCTTGGAAATATTCGTTAATATTTTATAGGCTGGAAAACTCATTTTGGTCTTCGTTGGTGCTGATCGACCCCTAGAAAATAACTGATTGGACAGCTGTTTGCTCTTTGGTGTGTTGTGGCACAAATATCAATCATATAGTGGTTGGAGAACGTCAAACATTCTTACTAAATTGTCATACGATTGTGTTTGTAGTCGAAAGCAAACCATCTTACGTAAAGCTTTCGAATCTCATTGAAAATTTTGAGATATCGAAATAGCATAAAGCAAATAATATACTTAACAATACTTTTCAACATTCCTTTTGAAATTCTTGCCAATATTTTCTTCTCGTTTGGGCGAATTTTGTATTATTAAAACTGGGAGATATTTAAGAAGGCTAATTTGAGGTTGAATATGGGATATTTTTCTTAACTAGGAGGAGGATACCAGAAGTCCCATATGTTTCAAGTTTGAAGACGCCATTCAATAATGAATTGTAAACATGGAAAATATTGGTGACCGTTGTGTGATATACTACTTTTAAGTGGAAGGCATTAGCCTTAGAGACTGTTCTTTCATTACAAAACTGGTCTACCTAATGAGGTGACGACTCCAGAAATGTTGAAGGAAACTCATAAAACGGTAATGGATGATAAAGAGTACGCGGACTAGCAGACATAGTAGGCATTTCAAAAAGTGCGGTACTGAAAATTTGGACTTGAGAAGACTGTGCTCACGATTTAGTGTTTAGAAAGGTTTCACAAAAATAAAGCGGTATTTTTGCGTCGTTCCATAACCATGGAACAATCAAAACATCGGACTGAAAAGGGCAATCCGCTCTAAAGAATGCAAAAACCGTTGCATGTGCAGGCTTGATCATGGCGTCGGTTTTTTGGGATGCGCGTGGGATAATTTTCATTGACTATCTTGTAAAAAGAAAGACTATCAACTTACTCCAACGTTTAAGCGAAGAAATCAAGCAAAAAACGGCCGCATTTGGCTAAGAAAAAAGTGTTGTTTCATCCAAAAAATATATCAGCTCACACATCCGTTATTGCAATGGCCAAAATTATTGAATTGAAGTTTGAATTTATACCTCTTGTACCCTATTTGCCAGATTTAACCCCTCGGATTAATTTTTATTCACAGACTTTTACAAATGGCTCGGTGGTCAAAGATTTTCTTAAAATGAAGAATTGATGTCGGCAGTTAATGGCTATTTTGAGGAGCTTCACGATTCTTATTATAAAAAGGGTATCGACATTATTGAACATTACTGGGAAAAGTATATGGAGCTAAAAGGAGGTTACGTCGAAAAATAAATATAGTGGACATCTTGTAGATACGATATTCAGTAAATCACTTATTAACCAAGTAAATCGATGCAAGGGTCCCAACGGTATTCATGCTAATTTTCGTGAATAATCAGACAGAAACTACGCAGCTTGTTGAAATTTTGATACGCGCAGCTTTGCATTTTCAACAAAGGAAAATTTGAATCTCAACACATTCATAGAACCGCCCTTCTAACAAATCTAAACTCATTAAAAACGGAGAAATAAATAAATTAACTATCTATTTAATACCTCTCTTTAAAACAGTAATGAACACAATATTATAGGTAATATTTTTTTTTATATTTATAAAAAAATATGAAACTTGGAGGAGAAATTATATGCAATAAACTTATATTCTCAGAAATCTCATTAAAATATCAGGGAAGGTTGAGGCGATAGTAAATAAGGCAAAGAATCCTGGTACAAAGTAATCTGCAATTCAAATTGGATGCTTCGTTTAACGTTTAGTTTTTTTGGCAAATAATTTATACAACTTTGTTATTCGGTATTTTCACCTCACAACATATACTTTGAATAATGAAAAATTGATTAAAACCTGTTTTGGAATACAATAAATTACCTAAAAATAGTGTCATAAATCTATAGTAGCTGTGTCCAAGTATATGTTAAAAAATCGGCTGGAGTTAAATCATGTTATTTCATCTGTTCTTCCATGATAAAAATTTTTTTTCTTTTATTTAAACATACATATCCCCCCCATCAATTACCAAGAGTTATTAGCAGGGGAGACATTTACAACATAGTACCATAATTTATAATAATAAGACATTAGATTTTAGATATCAAATTTGTATCTTCAGGATAACATACCACTTCGGTTCCGGATGAAGAGAGAATTGATTTCAAATTTTTTACTAGCTTGTAACATCTTCATTTTGAGGACATTCGATTAGTAGATGCTTCACTATGAGTCTGGTTTGGCCGTTTCTTTTGTTAGAAAATATAAATGTGTGTCCAATTCTTAGACGATTAAGGATTACACGTTCTCTTCTTTTTTTGGGTAGTGGCAGTTTAGTTTTAATTTCGGGTATGATTTGTTTTAAATTTGTTTCGGTTTTTTCCCAGATTGATTGCCATTTTTGCTCTTTTATTAGTAATTTGCGATCGGCGTGGAGAAATTTTGTAATGAGTGGTACGTTGAGGTTGATTTTAGGACTAAAGAATCTACTTTTTCGTTGCCTTTTATTCCCGTGTATGATGGTACCCACAGAAACAAAATGTTTTCATGTTGTAAGGCATAAAGTTCCATTTTAATGAGTTGATGGATCGGGTGTGATGGGAAAATAATTAACTATTCAAAAATTTGTTAGTCAAATACAGCGAGATGAATAAATTTCAAATTATTTGCATAAAATTTGGTCAAACTAGTATATACAGCTCATATTAAAGACTGGAAGAGGAAAAAAATAAACTTTTGGAAAATTGGAACTCAGGAATAAACAAAAATATTTGCTAGAAGAACTATAAGATCATGGTAAAACCATTAAAGTAACTTTAGTAATATCAGACAAATATACATCACAATTTTATAAACTTTTTCATGAAGCTTTCTATGAGCTTCATTTGTTGTTTGAAACAATTTTCGAAAAATTAAGAGCTGAAATAGTTGTTTATGCAACAAGTGTGTGTCTTTTCGACAACTGCGACAATCACATGAGTCGAAAAAAGACATTTACACACGAATTGCATACAATATTTTTTCGATTAGCGAAAATTTTATCAAAATACGTTTACGCACTGATGCTTAAAGTAAGTTTACTTTTTCATTACCTAGAATAAACTATAAACCTTTTGTTGATTTCTTATAAAATATATATTTAATTATATTTTGAACATTTAAATCAAGATTAGAACAAATTATTGAAACAACAGACGAATTCAGTAATTAATTTAAAGATTTACTTTCTGCGGTTATCAAATTTAATTGAAAATTCTTCTTTTCGGCGTGCATAAATGGCAATTATTACTACACAAGTGGAAAAAAAATTGCAATGAGCGCGACTTGAACCTGGGACCTTCCGCATGTAAGCCTTGTACTCTAGTGACTACGCTACTGAGACCTTTATAATGGTTTTGTTTACGCACTACAGCTTAAAATATGTTTCTTCGCGCTCTAGTACATAAAATGAAGTTTGACGCACTCGAAAGTGTGTCTAAAGTTCGTACTTTACAAACGGTGGTAAAAAAAGATGTTGCTTCCTCATATTAGGGCATATGATCCTTACTAATACCACAAATTGTGAAAGCGTGGATGTTTGTTACACTTTCACGCAAAAACTACTTGACGAATCATCATGAAACTTGTACTCATGTACACATATTCTGGGAGTTACTAGAAGTAACATAGTATACAGTTTATCAAAAAAAATATTTTTTACAATAACAAAAAAAAATTGTCAACAAATATCAACATTTTACTACTTCAGCGCCATCTGACATACAGTAATGAAGTTCAAACCCTAAATACTATATTATCAACGTACTATATTACCGATGGTCAAGTCAACATCTATTTAATCTATACATCCAATTCAATTGACTATAGTTTCAGCAGTTTGGAATTTTTCAGGTCTGTCCGGTTGTTCCTGGACAGCTGCTGATTCAGCAACAATGTTTTCCATAAACGGATTCGTGAAAAAGTAGGTAAAAAACTGATACGGACTTTGCAGTTCCATTATAGATGGACCCACCAAATTTTATGTTATTCGCATCAAATAGAAAAGACTGTTTACTCCACAGCAAATTCCTCAAATTCATGAGAGATTCAGTCGGTTGTGCTTCCACTCGCTCCAACGGCTGTGCGCCTTGCACAAGCTGCTCATCCTGAATCAATGGAGGGTCCATAAAATCTTCTGCATTGTCCTGTCCCGTAAGAACGTCTTCATCGTCCTCTAATTCAGCTGCTAAGGCTCCTACAGATGGGTAATAAGGAATATCTTCTCCATCTCCATGTAATGGAACAAGGCCTCGTATAACAAAATTTGGAATGTTATCATACCTCGGATTCCAATTGTTCACTTGTATCTAATGCCCGGAATTTACACATATTTGCACCCAAAGAAAAAACTTATAATATAGTCTACAAAAATATTCTAGATGAATACTCAGCATTTTATCTTTTCAATTGTTAGATTTCAAAACTATTTATTTTTGTTACAGGAAATATATTTTAACATTTGTTATTGTATGTCAATAAAGCGTGTTTTGAAACTTCATAGTATGTAGTAATTTTGAAAAATCGATAATAGTAACCAAGCAATAAAATTGGTATAATTCTATTATAATGATTTCTGATACTTTTTTAATTGATTCGATGCGAGCGAAGCCGCGGGTAAAAGCTAGTTTACTATAATTTTTTTGTACAAGCAAAAATTAAAGCGATAGAAAAAGACTCAAATTTCGAGTAGCCTAAGACTTTTATTATTATATAATTCACGAAAATTATTGAGTTTCCTCATATTTCCCGTAATGAACAGGATACGCCGTCTCCGAAAAAACTAGTATCTGGTTTTGCTAATGATATAAAATTGAGTATCCAACCCAATTAGATACTAAAATGAAATTATTGTCTCAAAGGTTTAATGCCAATGAAGAGAAGGGAAATATATTAGACCACATCGTTCATTCACATAATTATATTCACAAAAAAATCTTTACAAAATGTCATTTATCAAAATAAAAAAATATATTAAATGTATCACAGACGAGTTTCCTCTTTCAGCACATCTTTCTTGCCTCTTTTCAATAACTGTTGGATTTCTTCTAAAGTTTTCCCTTTGGTTTCCGGAATAACGAAAAACGATAACACCCCAGCTAAAGTATTACAAATAGCAAACACGTAAAAAGGTGCGAAGAAACCGAGAAGAGTATTTACGTAATAGAATATGTAGTTCGTGAGAAAACTACCCAAACCGAACGTCAATACCATAAACACCATCGCTTTAGCCTTAATACTGGCTGAAAATAATTCGCTCAACATCAAAGTTGGGATGATTGTGATACCAACTGAAGCGAAAACTTGATATATAACCATAGTAGAAATAGGAACCCATTTATAAGCGCTTAGATCAATCTTGGTGTAGGAATCGATGTAATAAAACGTAGCCATCACATACAAAATCAACGCTGTGCATAATAGAGAAACAATATAAGAGGTTCTTCTACTTAATTTACTAACAACAAATAGCAACACTAAGAAATTCAATCCTACTTGTAAGCCAGTGTATATCATAGAACCGACCTCGTGACTGATATCACCACCCGATTTCTGGAAAACATACTGTGTATAAGTTATAAATACGATCATCCCCGACATCTGTTGGCTGAATCTCAAAAATATACCAGCAGTTAAAGCTTTCCGATTACTTTTAATCTTGAATAGATCTTTCCAAGTACCCGATTCCGACATCTGTCTAGCAACGTCAGCTTTTAGTTGCGTAAACGCAGCTTCTATATTAGTAGTTCTTCTAAGGAATATGAGTGATTCCCTAGCTTTTTCTTCTTCCCCCCGCATTAAGTAAAAATATGGCGATTCCGGCATCATCGAAAATAATACTAGAAACATCATCGGTAATGGTATACAAATAAAAGAAGTCGATCTAATTTCACAATAACTACCAATTACATTAATCAAAAACTCCCCTATATAATAGGAAATGGCTAATAGGTTTCCCCAACTACCCCTTACTGCTGGTATGGCGATTTCTCCTACGTATATGGGCATCGCCGCAAAGAAAACCGCGTCGCAAAAACCCGCGAGGATTTTCGCTATATAAAACACGTATACAGATTTTCCGAATCCCAAACACAACCAAGCGATTATTTGAGGAACGGATATCAACAATAATGTCCTTTTCCTTCCAAACGTATCCGGTAACTTCGCAAATAACGGCGATACTAATAGCATAGCCATAGGATGAATGGTATTGAAGTGTGAAGCTTGTTCTTCTGTTATGTTATAATTAACTTTATCTTGAGTGATTTTGATGAGGAAAGGCGAGGCCCAAGAATATAATAAGCCATTCGTTATGCCTGCAAAAGTACCTGAAACAAAATGAAATTTGATAAGTTGATAATTTATCTGATAAAAAGCTGATGGCAGAAAATATTCTAAGGAAAAATATTGTAGAGAGAGAGAGAGAGAGAAATGTTCTATGTCGATTTGGCAAGTGATTGTGCATTTTTTTGCATTGTAAAATATTGAGCCCTTAACTAATTTTGAACGTGGAGTAGGTAGGTAAAGCTGCGCGTTCCTAAGTGGATAGCCAAGCAACGCTTACGAATTAGGCAAACGGATTCAAAGACGAATAAGGAAGGAGGAGTTTTTAATATTTTAAAGAAGTCCCTGCAGTAAAGATAGATCGTAAACGTGAAGGTTGGAGTCGTTTGAATTAGTAGATGCTAAACTTGCCAGCTGGGCTGTTTCTCTGTGGTTTTATTCTAGTTTTTTCTGCAATCCAGTGATGCGTTTTTTTGAGGGATCTGACATCAAGGAGAACATTAATCTTGGCAGTGAAGTTATAAGCTTCTTTTAGAGGATCATTACGACCGTAAAAGTTTTTAAGAAAAGCCATCTCCAGACTTGATGTTGAAAACTTTTCTGGTGCAAAATTGATGTATTTTTCGAGGTTGAACCGCAAAGATTTTGTTTCATCAGTTATGGATTTCTTTTTTGGGGTAGCTTTGGGTTTTATGAAAGAGGCGATGGAGGGAGGTGAATGTATGTTAAATTTGTAATACTACGAGACAGAGTGGGGATACTGACTAGTTGCATAGGTTGCTGTGTACCTGGAAACGCTAAATCAAAAGCACGATCATCGGCTTAGGGTAGGTGTAAACGAGAAATATTAGAAGAAGATGCTTCTGTTTCATGGCTATTACTGATAGGTTAGGGATGATTGCAGGATTCTACTTGTGGGTTTTGACAGGAATCTGCAGTGTGTCTAATTCGCTTATACAGTAAGTTTGTCTGAAGTAATGAAGATTCTGAAGCTTGTGTTTTCATATTTCTATGGAATTTGGTACATCAAAGAGTTCATTATCGGGTATTACGAAGATTACACGTCAAAAACTAAAGGTATAAGTAGTGGACATAGGACAGGCAAGCTGTAGCCCAAGTCCATTCTTGAGGGCAGTTTCGATAATACAATTAGGGGTAGAAGGACAAACATTGGAAAGTTCTTGTAGTCTAAATGCATATTCTGTGATTAGAAATGTGAGAATTGAATGTTATTACTTTAAGAGTTACGATTTATTGTCCCCGATTGTTTTAATGACAACGTTTGGAAGAGCATTGCTTCGATTCTGCTAGGAAATTATGTTGGTGTTTAAACTCTCTTGGTTACATTTTTAGTTAGTTAGTTAGCATCGAAGCTAGATCCTGCTGATAGCGTTTGGTTGTTCTTTGACATTATTTGGTGATAATATTTTAGATATAAAAATATTTGAAGATTTGGCCAGTTCCACTGGCCTATTATTTAGTAGTAGTATAAAATTCCAAAATAGTTTGACTCACTAAGTATATTTTAAGTGATAGTACTTAAGGAAAAACTTCCAATATACATTTACTAATTCGTATTTAATGTTTTTGTGATAAAAAACCGAGTAGGTACGTGTTGACTTGTTGATCAAAAAAATCGTACCGAAAAATTGATTTACTAGTAAAGATTTTGCCAAAAACAAAAACTATATTTAGAATAATGCAATGAAAACAGCACATGATACTTAAATAATTTTATAAATACTTGAAACCATCGATTCGTTCTCATTGTCTCAATAGTTGATTTAATTAAATACTTACTTATAATTATTGCTACAATTTGTGGCCATTGTTTTTCTTCGTTTTTCTTAGAATTAGGAAGACACAAACTGAATGGAAACGGGATTTCGACAACCATGTTTTCACTACACCAATACTATCACAATTTCCGAATTGAAAGTCTAGTAATTTGAGTTAACAATTCCAATCGTATTTACAGAAATCACCGAGACTTTTATTTCACGCAATTATTTGAATAATGTATCGTTGAGAAATGATTTAATAAGAAAAATTGATTGGAATTATCTTGTGGTAAGTACATCGAGTAATTATAAACTTTCGAGAATTTTCTTTTTATGTGTCAACCACTCACAAGACTGATCTTTTCAGGACTGATTGTACTAAACGTAATATATGAATTAAAAATAAACACATAACAGGTTTTTGGGTATACCAGGTGGAAAATACGTATTTCTACGATGTGGAAAAGAGGTTAATTCCCCTCAAGGTATAAAATAGTACTCAATGTGGGTAATTCCAACTTAAATTTGTTATACTGCACGCGATCGAGAAAAATTTATTTTACATTGTAAATGAGGTGATAGGACAATTATTGTCTTTCAATAGTTTTTTGTATGAAATTGAAGGTTCTCTTGGAAAAAATATGTCAGATAATGAGAACAATTGCATATGTTTTATCGTGCGTCATACCTGATGTAAAACTAAAGTGATAAGACAAAAAATACGTTGAATATTTCAAATATAATTATAGTTTAATACATTTATGTAATCCATTTTATTTCACCTTATTTAGTGAATATTTAGAAGTGCGGCTCCACCCCAAACTTACTGCAAAAATTTTTTCGCGTATAAAGGGTTGTTTTTTAGTGCTTCGAAAGTACTTTAAAGGTAAAGGGGACACATATTTTCCGTCATATGCATATTTAATGTCAATAATTATTCATTTATATCGATTGTATCAAATTTTGAACTGATTTTCTGCTGAGAATTTTTCGGCGATTTGTTACTATCGGGGGTACATTCTAAAGGGCCCAGCACTCAGTGTAGATTATGAGTTCTCCCTTCTCTTCATCTATTCATCATATCAATCGTTGAAAGCTTATCGTGAAAAATGTATTTATTTTGTATATTAAGATTTCAAGCACTTGATAGTTAATCATTCTTTCGTTGATACTGATTTCCTTGCCTACAACCAAAACATGGAGCGAGTGTGGCGTTATGCAATAAATGTAAATGTTAATTCTTTTGTAATTGTTGGTAATTCATAATAAGAAATGAAATATCTTTTCATTGATGTATGATGAAATCATGAAACAGTCAACTAGAATTATGTAAAAAATGAAAAAGGTCACCCATAAAAAAAATCTCATTTTTTTGGAGTGAGTTTGGTTTAGAGCACCACTTCTAAGTATTTACCCCTTATTTTATCGATATTTTCTGAGGGTGATTCCCCAAAAAAATATTTTTTTCTCTATTTTAGGCAGAATTACCTATGGAAAAAATCAAATGGCGAAGTTGTAGATGATGGAAATATCTACAACTTTTGTATTTGTATCCAAACTCTTATTACTTAACCTTGAAATTTCTGTGAAAAATTCAAAAAATCAAGTTTCTGGTTTTTCATTTATATCTTCTACAAAAAACATGTTGTTTCACGAAATTTGGAAACTTACCTTTTTATTTTCCAAATATACTTAACTGTTGCCTACCCTCCCAGATTTTCTGGAACAGTCTCGATTTTCATTCACTTCTCCCGTGTCATTAGATCTTGCTCTTGAAAAGATTGCCCAAATGCGTTGCAACAACCGCTTAGATTTGGACAAAGATCAACCATAAACATTTGATCACTCGAAACCGCTGTATCTCTTCATTTCCTTGCTAATTATTGCTAGGAAAGAAGAACAATTATTTGGTTCCCATCTGAAGATGGCCAAGAAATTTGCCACAATTTAGATAAGAAGTTTGATTTCAACGACGATCACCCTTTGAAGAAAATATCTTGTCTATACATGAGAATTTCTCTATTGAAGGTCACTTAGAAGCTGCAGCTGTACTAGTATAGAGAAAAAATCTTCATAGATCATCTATTCGATAATCATTCTATTATAAAACCAACAGACAAAGTTAGTTAGCAAGCGTCAACTTTGAGAGTTCAGGAGAAACGAGGTTAGATTTTCGCTAGTACCAAAGAAGCGAATTTGAACGACCTAAAAACCATTGTGTCTTGCGCACTAAAACATTTGTCAAGAAGGTATTTTCTCACATGCATTTCAACTGAACCAAGTCCAAAAATCACTGCAGCCTGGATTTGATGAGAGCCGAACTTTTTATAATATTAAACTTAGAAAGAACTTGTCCTGATTTTTTATCCATTTTTAAGCAAGATAAGAAGCTTGATAAATGCTGTGGCTAGAAAAATATCAATGGAAAATGTGGTGACTGATGAAGAATGATAAAAATGCTGCACTTCATCCAGTTTTTTTTGTTAATTTTCCATTTTCTGCTTATAAAATCTTATTTATTGATTTCTGTTGACCGGAATTGGCAACCTTGCCATACAAAGAGAAAAATCTGGAATAATGAAAATGAAGATAATAGACTAATAGCAATACCGAAACACATTAAAAAATAGAAGAAAGAAGTTTAAAAATGAGATCTTTGAGATTTATATTGAGTATTGATTCAATTCATTAAATGGATTCATAATACGTAAATTGTATTAAAGCATTTGCAATGTTGGAGCATATAAATCGATTCTTCTTTACATTTATATTCTAAGAATAATAAAAAAACTATAGCACGTTTTGGACGGGGAAACACTTTTTATTTATATATGAAAATAAATAATATTTACCAAGAAAATATCCGTAAACAAATCGAATAATCGAGTATCACTCACTCATGGCTTAGAGCCAATTTGGACGGAACTTTTCAATGTCACGACTTAACTTAGAAACAATAACAAAATTAATGGTCGAAGATATTAATAACTTATACGAATAATTATGAAAGTTTTCGATAATAAAAATTATTTAGTTGGTATTTAGCTGGTAAAATAATTTTGAGCTATTTAAAAATATAAAAAATTGAGATAAATTAAATTAAATGTACTATAAATTAAATGTACTATAGGTATTCATATGATGAAAAAATTTCTATATCACACTTGGCTGCAAGTCTTACTTCCAATACGCACAGAGCAACTGAAAAGAAACAAAACTCAAACCGGTTGCAAACTAATTAGTGGCATGTCTCTGCATACACCGAAACCTGACTGACTCAGAAGTAAACAATAGTTCACATTTTTTCAAATACATAACAAATAATTGCATATTCATTTCCTCATTTTAACAAAGTGTCTAGTTTAACACTAAATAACCTCACGTCGAACCAAACAATCCATGTGAAATTTCTTTTGCAAATGTAAAAACTACCATATTCGTCCATCTTTGGAATACTGCTCGTACATTTGGAGCTCGATCTCCAAGCATACCTTGAAGATGCTCGACTCAATACAGAAGATAGCAATTCGATTTATAAGCGATCCAGAGTTGGATTGACCTGACTGTCCAGCATAACCCCACCTAGAGCAATGTTTGCAACACCAACGCGACAGGCAGACGTCAAAAATACCGATTTAGCCTGCAGGTACCCAGAACGTCAATTTATCGAACAGGGAGGGAAGCATGATTATGGAAGTAGCTACCAAGGCACGTCTATAATCTACAGAAGCTTAAAATCAATATACACTGGCACCTCTACACGGCAGAAACCATTCGAACTACTCGGCTTTAATAGGGTTCACCTACTTGTTTTTTACATAAAAAAAATAACAAATATAGATCCAAGAAACAAAAATTAATGAATAAATAGATAAAATGAAGACAGTAATTTTATTAGAATGAGTTACTAAGCTGTTGAAGTAAAAACTCGCATTGTCGTGATCAGATTGAAGACAAAACAACCTCCTTTGTCCATTGGAACCCTTGAGAGACGGGTGATTCACGTTGCCAGAGAATCAGGTTTCTTCAAACCGGTTGCCAATCAAATACAAATGTTTTTCACTCATTACAAACTGAATAAAAATAATAAATAACTATTCACATACCAGGGAGGTAAAATGTACACAACAGATTTTTCTTGTTAATGCTATAAAAAGATTAGTAATTATTAGAACTGTCATCATCTACGTTAAAAAGCATTTTGTACAGAAACTGGGAATTACATGTATCGTTAATTCAGTGAACGACATTGACTTTTCCAAAGAAAACATATAATTACATCGCTTGTAAGCCAAGGTAGATAATTACGTAGCTAGAATTACTGAATAAAATATATTATCATCACTACTAACTTTTGTTATTGAGAAGAAAATAAACGTCAATGAATAAATGTTTATTGAGATCATTGGGATTTATTATGTTAATTAGAACAGTAAGAAACAATGGGGAAATTCAGAGGATAATCATATTTCTAACACTTGAAAATTATAATAAATACTAAGGTTAATAAACTGTGACTTTTCTTCAGATATTACATTTGGGATAATATGAATAGAGAAAAATTTTGATTTTCAAAGGGGGCAATTCAAAAAAGGGACTCGACACGAGTTCAGCTGGCTTTCGCTCCCAACCATTTGAATGCAAATTCAATTATCAGGTATAATTTGGCCTGACGAAACCAAAATATCATCTGGGTTTGTTAGGCTCTACAATGTTGTCAGGTTTCCTCAAAAAATTCAACTCTCGTGACTTTTCATTTTTGAAGCAGTTAATAGCGGATCAGAGCAAGCTCACTGAATAGAGTTTCGGTCTCTGAAGACGATAACTTGGTTATCGAAACTCACGTTAGACAGTGTAATTGTCACTACTAGTCAAAAGTTTTTGCCCACCCTGTAGTTTGCGTGATACATAACAAATAAAAATAATACGATCGATTAGATATTCATATTTTACTGCATTTTCTTTTAATATATTTTATAGCCTTTTCTCTTCAAAATTTCTTCAATTTTTATCAGGTTTCCAGTCGCTTCTCCCCCAAAAACATTTTCGAACCATCATTGAGACATCGCCGTATTTTACAGTCGGAATTACACAAGGATCCCTCTTCTGTTGGAGCTAAAAACCTCTAGCTTTGACTCGTCACTCTCTTCCACTCTTCATGTGCTCAAATTTTCTTCACTGCCACTCTTCCAATCTTTTATATTGATTGATCTCTCACCCCGTGAATCGTCGATCACGTTTACTGATTAATACAATACGTTTATCTTCAGTAATTGTGGTTTTTCGAGGTCGTCCTGAACGTTTTCTATCGGCAAAACCCCTGGTGGATGCATATTTTTCATATTGTAGAATAATTACATCGAAATATTTTTAATTCGGCGACTATATTATAATGCCGTGCCATTAATGCACGAGCTTCAGCGAATAGTTCCTTAGTTTTACCCATTTTAAACCTCCCAAGTATGAATTTGTGAGAACGAAATCACAGCACGTTCTTACGTATCACAGGGCTAACTGGGACTAAACTACAATCATAAATACCCAAAAAATAATTATCATTTAAATAATAATAAACGTTAATGTGTATATTTTTTAAATTTAATGAATGGATTATGGAGTGGGCAAAGACTTCTGACTGGTAGTTTATGAATTCAGTCCAGAATCCAGTGCAAATAGAAAGTCATTAAACAACGGTGGTATATTACGAGTTTAATTATTTAAGTATGGTATAAAACTTACATAAAATATTAACTAAAACTACAGAATTGATTTTGTTCAACTATCTGCTTGAAACAATAGTAAAAAAATAAAATACAAACTACAAAAACTCATACAAAAATTGTTTTCAGTTGTAGACGCTTCCTTTTTTTAAAGCTTGTTGAATCTATTCAAGAGAGTTTTTAATTATTGAAGTATAGTACAAAACTTACATAAAATATTAACTAAAACTACAGAATTGATTTTGTTCAACTATCTGCTTGAAACAATAGTAAAAAGTAAAATACAAATTACAAAAACTCATCGAAAAATTGTTTTCAGTTGTAGACGCTTCCTTTTTTTAAAGCTTGTTAAATCTATTCAAGAGAGTTTTCAATTATTGAAGTACAGTACAAAGCTTACATAAAATATTAAATTAACCAACCACAGAATTGATTTTGTTCAATTATCTGCTTGAAACAATAGTAAAAAGTAAAATACAAATTACAAAAACTCATCGAAAAATTGTTTTCAGTTGTAGACGCTTCCTTTTTTTAAAGCTTGTTGAATCTATTCAAGAGAGTTTTTAATTATTGAAGTATAGTACAAAACTTACATAAAATATTAAATTAACCAACCACAGAATCGATTTTGTTCAATTATCTGCTTGAAACAATAGTAAAAAATTAAAATACAAATTACAAAAACTCATACAAAAATTGCTTTCAGTTGTAGACGCTTCCTTTTTTTAAAGCTTGTTGAATCTATTCAAGAGAGTTTTTAATTATTGAAGTATAGTACAAAACTTACATAAAATATTAAATTAACCAACCACAGAATCGATTTTGTTCAATTATCTGCTTGAAACAATAGTAAAAAATTAAAATACAAATTACAAAAACTCATCGAAAAATTGTTTTCAGTTGTAGACGCTTCCTTTTTTTAAAGCTTGTTGAATCTATTCAAGAGAGTTTTCAATTATTGAAGTATAGTACAAAACTTACATAAAATATTAAATTAACTAACTACAGAATCGATTTTGTTCAATTATCTGCTTGAAACAATAGTAAAAAATTAAAATACAAATTACAAAAACTCATCGAAAAATTGTTTTCAGTTGTAGACGCTTCCTTTTTTTAAAGCTTGTTAAATCTATTCAAGAGAGTTTTTAATTATTGAAGTATAGTACAAAGCTTACATAAAATATTAAATTAACTAACTACAGAATCGATTTTGTTCAATTATCTGCTTGAAACAATAGTAAAAAATTAAAATACAAATTACAAAAACTCATACAAAAATTGCTTTCAGTTGTAGACGCTTCCTTTTTTTAAAGCTTGTTGAATCTATTCAAGAGAGTTTTTAATTATTGAAGTATAGTACAAAACTTACATAAAATATTAAATTAACCAACCACAGAATCGATTTTGTTCAATTATCTGCTTGAAACAATAGTAAAAAATTAAAATACAAATTACAAAAACTCATCGAAAAATTGTTTTCAGTTGTAGACGCTTCCTTTTTTTAAAGCTTGTTAAATCTATTCAAGAGAGTTTTTAATTATTGAAGTATAGTACAAAGCTTACATAAAATATTAAATTAACCAACCACAGAATTGATTTTGTTCAATTATCTGCTTGAAACAATAGTAAAAAATTAAAATACAAATTACAAAAACTCATACAAAAATTGCTTTCAGTTGTAGACGCTTCCTTTTTTTAAAGCTTGTTGAATCTATTCAAGAGAGTTTTCAATTATTGAAGTACAGTACAAAGCTTACATAAAATATTAAATTAACCAACCACAGAATTGATTTTGTTCAATTATCTGCTTGAAACAATAGTAAAAATTAAAATACAAATTACAAAAACTCATACAAAAATTGCTTTCAGTTGTAGACGCTTCCTTTTTTTAAAGCTTGTTGAATCTATTCAAGAGAGTTTTTAATTATTGAAGTATAGTACAAAGCTTACATAAAATATTAAATTAACCAACCACAGAATTGATTTTGTTCAATTATCTGCTTGAAACAATAGTAAAAATTAAAATACAAATTACAAAAACTCATACAAAAATTGCTTTCAGTTGTAGACGCTTCCTTTTTTTAAAGCTTGTTGAATCTATTCAAGAGAGTTTTTAATTATTGAAGTATAGTACAAAACTTACATAAAATATTAAATTAACCAACCACAGAATCGATTTTGTTCAATTATCTGCTTGAAACAATAGTAAAAAATTAAAATACAAATTACAAAAACTCATACAAAAATTGTTTTCAGTTGTAGACGCTTCCTTTTTTTAAAGCTTGTTGAATCTATTCAAGAGAGTTTTCAATTATTGAAGTACAGTACAAAGCTTACATAAAATATTAAATTAACCAACCACAGAATTGATTTTGTTCAATTATCTGCTTGAAACAATAGTAAAAATTAAAATACAAATTACAAAAACTCATACAAAAATTGCTTTCAGTTGTAGACGCTTCCTTTTTTTAAAGCTTGTTGAATCTATTCAAGAGAGTTTTTAATTATTGAAGTATAGTACAAAACTTACATAAAATATTAAATTAACCAACCACAGAATCGATTTTGTTCAATTATCTGCTTGAAACAATAGTAAAAAATTAAAATACAAATTACAAAAACTCATACAAAAATTGTTTTCAGTTGTAGACGCTTCCTTTTTTTAAAGCTTGTTGAATCTATTCAAGAGAGTTTTCAATTATTGAAGTACAGTACAAAGCTTACATAAAATATTAAATTAACCAACCACAGAATTGATTTTGTTCAATTATCTGCTTGAAACAATAGTAAAAATTAAAATACAAATTACAAAAACTCATACAAAAATTGCTTTCAGTTGTAGACGCTTCCTTTTTTTAAAGCTTGTTGAATCTCTTCAAGAGTTTTACCTTTTGTTTCAGGTATAATATAATAAGACATTACTACACCTATCGTATTACAAATGGCGAAAAAATAAAATGGAGAATAAAACCCGATAGCGCTATTGAGAGCATAAAAAATATAATTATTAAAAAAAGCTCCTAATCCGAAAGTAACTGATAACAGAGCCATAGCCTTAGCTTTAATGCTAGCTGAAAATAATTCACCAAGCATCAAAGTCGGAATTGACGCTATACCAAATGACGAAAATATTTGATACCCTATCATAGTACCTATAGGCATCCATCTAAAATTTGTTAGATCAATATCTTTTCTACCATCTAAATAGTAAAAAGTCCCCATTATATAAAGTAATAATCCGGTACCTACTAAAGAACTCATATAGCATAATCTTCTACCGAAACGTTTTACTATAAAAGTTAAAGCTATTATATTTAATAACAACGATAAACCTAAAAATAATATTGAAGCTTGTTCGTGGCTGATATTACCACCGCCTTTTTGAAAAATGAATTGAGTGTACACATAAAATACGTTAAATCCAGCGGATTGTTGTGTGAAACGTATGAATATCCCAGCAATTAGAGCTCTTCTATTGCTCTTTATATTAATCATATCTTTCCAAGACGCAGATTCTGATAACTGTCTCTCCACATCAACTTTTAATCGCATATAATCGTTATCTATATTGTCGATTCGCTTCAAAAACCTCAACGTGTCTTTCGCTTTTTCTTCTTCACCTTTCTTTATATAATAATAAGGTGATTCTGGCATAAAATAGAATGTAATTAAAAATAGAATAGATATTGGTAGACAAATATATGATGTCGTCTTTACGTCTGTATAACTTCCTATTAAGTTAATTAAAAATTCTCCTGAGTATATTGAGAATGATACTGCGTTTCCCCAAGTACCTCTAACTACAGGACTAGCTATTTCTCCAACGTAAATCGGTAGAGAAGCGAATAAACAACCGTCCGCAAGTCCAGCCAAAGCTCTACCGATATAAAAAACGTAAACACTTTTTGCTAAACAAGCACACAACCAACTTCCAAAGTGCGGTAACACTATTAAAAGTAAAGTTCGTTTCCTTCCAATAGTATCTGTAAGTATAGAAAAAATTGGACAGGAAATGATCATGGAAATGGGTTGTATCACGTTGAAGTACGATGCTTGATCTTCTGTTATATCGTAGTTTTCTTTATCTTGAGTGATTTTTATGAGAAATGGAGAAGCCCAAGCGAATGAAAGACCGTCACATAGACCCGCTATGGTACCTACAAATGGATGTTTACTTATATTAACCACGTTGAATCAAATAAATAAGTTTTTGCTGTGACTTCGATATAATAGTCCTCGTTTTATACTAATCGAGTTTAATAATTAAAAATTAAGAGAAATTGTATTTACGTTTGCTATTTTTAATATCAAAATAGTCGCCAAAACCTCCAACGTCACAGTCGTATAAAAATAATCACAAAACAAGTTTTAACTTCGAAAAAATGTTAACTTATTTATAATATAATTAAAACTATTATTCTACTTACCAATCAAAATTGCGAGAATTTGTGACCATGTTTTTTCTTTTTCTACTTTCTCTATTCTCAATAAATTCGTGTCCATCATTCAAACACGACTATGAAAATCGTTTCATTCGAATAGTTTTTTGCCAATTATCAACGTCACTGTTTGGCATACGAAAATAAAGCGAATTCTCACAAAAACCATCCAATTCAGAGGCGTTTAATTTGTAGTAAGTTGTCGGTATTAGCAATGTTTCAAAACAATTAATTAAGTTAATCAGTAATTTTGAATGAGGTCACATTCTTACAAGAAACGAAACGTTAAAACGAAATCAAAATTTTGTTTAAAATGTTCTATATCCACCAGATTCCATATTTTTCATGTACATGATTTGTGAACAGTGACTGAATGTTTCCAAACCAACGTTGTGTATCTGACAGGTAGGGATAAATTCGTTTTGTTTCAAAAATTTGTTAAAACAAATCCTTTTCTTCTGTAATTTTCACATAACCTCCTTTCGGGCGGGCCTGTTGGCAATAGACATTCCCGGATTTCAATCTTTTGAAATTCTTTTCAGAGGGGTGCTTTAAAAACCCAAGTTCTAACGTCAAACTAAAAAACTAGAAATAAGAAATGAATTTACGAGAATTTCACCACAAGTTGTAAAAAATTAAACAAGTTAAACATTTCCGCATTATCTTTTATTTTCCAATACTAGTTTCTGCAACAGCTTTCTAATGCCACAAATTCTAACAATCCATTGCCTCACGAGAAATTGATTTTCTCAATTTCCATTACAGTCCAGTACTTCCATGGTTGTAAACTACAATATGCGGTGACATCAAAAAAGTTTCTATCGATTACCACTCGTGTTGTGGTTTGACTTCTGAGTTCCACTTGGTAACGTGGTTTGCGTATTTACCATTTCTCGATGTCATGGTGTCATGAAACTGGCGATGTCGCAGGAGTGACAGTACTGAGAGTGCGATAACTACAATACGTATTTTTTGGCGCGTATCTACTGTTTGTCATTCGATCATGTCTTCATTTGATATACTTGCATTTCTGGAATGTTATCAGCAATACCCTTGTCTATGGGATAAGTCCACTTCAGCATTTGAGGATAGAATTAAAGGGGATCAAGAGGAGGAAACGCTTTTGAACATTTATAAATTAGAAAATGTGAAAGCATCGAGGGCAAAAATTAGATGTTTCCATTGCATTGTTGCAAATTTTTCTGGAATTTCATCATAAAGTAATCATCTAACAGTGCACGCTTTTGACAGGCAGAATTATTGAAATTTCTAGTTGGAGCCATAATTATCAGTGCTTGAGAATGAAGTTGTGGTCTCCATGTTCCTAAAACAATTTTATCGTCCTCTGTATCTTCAACATCAGGTGTTAATCCATAATTTGACTTAGCTGTTTTCCTAATCCAATTATGTAAAGCACGGCACGTCTTCACGATTTTAACAACTTTTTCTGGTTCAATATCTATTACCCTTAAAAATACCCGGAAAAGATTTGTTAAAATTCCGAATCCATTCTCGCTTATTCTTCTTTCTCGACACAATCTAGAGTCAAAAACACGTTCCGTAATACTCTGGTTGGGCCGCCTAGGATAAGGTTTCATCAGACACTCTTTTAAAGGAAAGGATTCGTCTCCTATTATCTCCAATTCCCTCAGCAGTGTTCCTGATGCACCTAATGTGTTCCTAGAGGTCTAATCCACTCGTTGGTTTCTTCAACCTCGAAATTACTGGTAAACTCTTGAGATCTATCATCAGTTGGCCAGTCAAAAATTTCTTCGAAAATTCCCGATGCTCTTCTGGAATTTAGGCTCTTAGTTTTTTAATATCTTCCATCTTTGCAGTTTTTATTGGCACTCGACCTTGGTAAGCCTTAACCGAAGGTGGGGAGAGAGAATCTGCTTTTGTACCATTTATTTTAGGGTAGGCGTTAACACATCCTTTTAACTTAAGATTCATAAAGAGAATAATAATCTGAAAGTACATTTTATCCTTCTTATCTGTGTTTTCCCCTTTTGTTTCTTGTGATATTCGCGATGTTTTGTAAAACCAATTTTGCCATATCTTGGAATCTAAAACTATGTCAGATGATGTAACCTCATGAGCAGTGAACTTATTAAACCGTGATGAGTTTTGCAAAATTATGTCAGTTATTTCATGAAAATCAAACATGCGGTCATGTTTCTTTGAAGCCTCAGATATTATTTCAAAATCCCTGTCACACGGGAGGAAACTGTGGCTGCGAACATGGAAATACTGAGTGATCTTCTGGAAACGACCTGAATCTGTCAGGTATAAACAGAACTTTGACATCGCTTGGTTTTTGTTTTGGCCTGAACAGACGAAGCTCAGTGTCTCCTGAACGGGAATTTTAGAAAAAGAGCAACGGAATCCATAGAGGAAGTGGACATCGCCTTAAAAAAAAAACTCTTTTGGACTTGCGCTCTTTTAATATAACCCAAAAAATTGAAATGCTGATTTGACCTATTTCCACTCGTGATAAAATCGCTCTTTTAACAAAAATCGATGTATTCCGATGACTACAAAACCGCCAAAACCTAACAATCGAAAAAAATGGACTTACGCTCGTTTAAAACAAACCGATTCTTATATATTGTTGATCGTAGATTATCTTAGATGATGAATGGGAACAATGAAACACAAGATATATTTTTTATTTTATGTATTTTCAATTGAGTATTTTCAGAACAATTTTTGATTTATAATTTTAAATCTAAGTATTCCAGAGGAAATACAGTATAAAAACATTTTGTAAAAATAGACAAGAATTTTCACCCGTATTTTTTTCAAAAAAGGTTCAGACTCCAACTGATCTGTGTTTCAGGAACTGAAAACATTATACCACTATTTCTATATATCCAGTTGAAATACGTAAAAACCTTTTTTACCATTTTTCCAATAACATTTCCATTATACGGCATGGATTGAATTCAGTAGCTTCATTATTTTTTTTAATCCCGAGGCGCATCAATTTCAAAATAACATAATCTCTGATAAAAATGTTATTATCTCATTGTAGACGACAGTTGTAATCAATATTTTCAAATTGGATGTTCCAAGTTTCATACCAGAAATGAACAAGAAAAAATTTACAGACTACAAATTTAAATAGCGAAGAAGAATCGCAGAGTGAAATTGAATCTTAAACGAAACTCACGCGAGTAACCAAGTGGCAAGCACGTCGAAATATTGTATAAGACGAGAACAAATTAAAGAAATATTCCCTCTTTCAAAGGCGACAACGATATTATTGAAAGGAAAAATGGAAAGACTGTTATCATTAGCAGCACCTCAGATATCGATTAAATCAAGTCCATCAAGGAAGCATTAGAAAAATAAGAGAAGGAAAACATCTAAAGTTGACAGAAGAAAAGTTGTAAAACAAATAAAAGAAGATAGTGATGAGGAAGTTCTGCATGAACAGAGCGATAGTGATCAATCTGATGCAGCGTGTTCGTATTGCACCGAGATCTCCCTATCGTTCTAAAGAATTCTGGTTCAAATACCAGAGTTGCAACGGTTTCAAGAAAAAATTCATTTCCCTTTCTCTCTTAATAAGTTTGGGTACAATGTTTTAGGTGTAATATATTTTTATTGCTGTAAAAAAATCTAGTTCTTCATTTTAAGTATGTTAGAAATACATAAATCATTTTAATGCAACTTTTTTAGTTTTAATTGTCTTTTAGTTGAAAAATACTAAGAATTTTTTCTATGAAAATCGACTTTCTATAATTGTTATGAAGGAATTCATTATGCCTATGAGTTAACATGATATGATAACAAAATTCCTGATAAAATGTTGTAATTATATTTCAATTAGTTCTAAAGTCATATAAAGAAATAATAAGGGAGGTCATCACAGGTTACTTTTCTCTAATATTAGATGTATCGTTCTTTTTCGAAAGTTATCTACATCGTCGTTTCGGGTTTATTTATATAGAAAAATCAAATTCGTTTTCCAAACATAGTTGAATACCCGACTAAATTGATCATACATTCATTCATAGAAAGAGATTATCAAAATGAAGTTTTTTTTATAAAAATCCTCATTTTGTAAGTAGTTCTCGGATTATAAATTGATGTGCCATCAGGGATCATGATACATATTTAGAGGTGTAGTGTTCTCAAAATATTTTATCATTATTTGAAATTAAGTTGGGGTTCAAGATTTTGAACTACTTTAAGAATTGAATATACTTTTTTATATTAAAATATAGTGGTCAAATAATAAAAATTTCTAGAGCTGAATTTTAGAGAAGAGTGGATAAGAAATAAGTACCCTAAAGTCCCCATCGATTTCATGTGTGCTATAACAAAGCGATTTAAGATCAAAGGTGAAAATACGTTTTTTTTTGGATTTCCATGGTAAAAAGTCGAGTTGTATCAAACAAATAATTCAAACAAATTGTAAATTATAAAGTTATTTACGAATACACAATTATGAACATCAATATTTCCATACCTATACCCAAATTTATTGAAACTCAATATTTATTGTAAACCAAAAACATTTTCTTTGTAAATTTCATTATTTGGCATCGTATCTTGCAATCTTTTTCCGCAATGAAGTGAAATTTTTTCTACTCAAGAATTGATGGACATAATTTGTATACTTGTGAATGTAATAAAAATTGTTTCCTTGCATCCAAAATTTGTCGTCAAATATTTCAAATCGGAGGAATCCTAACAAAGGAACATTTGAGAAACTAATGAATCATTTCAATCGCACTGGTGAAGTGAAATACGAAAACAAAAGACAAAAAACAGCGTTAACTAAGGAAACTTCAGTGTCTGAATTATTTCACAACAGTCATTAGAGATGGCGCTATTCAAAGAATCCTTGAAAAAAAATAGAAAATGCATCCTTATATAATTTTACGAGGATGGTTCCGGAAGAACTTGCCATGATCTAGAGATGGCGGTAGTTGCTTGAAAAATACCACTGTAGTAGACAGTACACAATTTATACAGCATATTTTTCAAGTTTGAAGACGCCACGTTGTTTGGTATTTGTTTGGCAGCTATCGATAGTGAATTGGTGGAATGGAAACAATTGATCATCCTTATGTGATACAATACTTTTATTTGCAAGGTCGTAGCCCAACCAAAATAAATGCTGAACTAGATTCTACTCTGGATGAGACTGCTCCTTCGTTACCAACAGTAAAATTTTGTGTAGCAGAGTTTAATAGAGGCCGTACGATCAAATGAGGTGACGACTCCAGAAATGTTCGAATAAAATCCAAAAATGTTACTAGATGATCGTCTACTGAAAGTGCACGAGCTAGTAGATATGATGGGCACTTCAAAAAATACGTTCCATCGCATATTAACTGAAAATTTGGACATGAGAAAACTATGCGCAAGATGGGTTTCGCGTTTGCTCACAATGGAACAAAAACAGCTTCGTGATGATATTTCCATCGAGGGTTTGACAATGTTTCACAGAAATAAAGCCGTTTCATAACCATGGATGAAATGTTTGTCCATCATTGCACACCCGAAACAAAGGAACAATAAAAAAAAAGGACGGAATAGGGAGAACCGGCTCCAAAGAACGCGATGATCGTCCTATCTGCAGGAAAAGTCATGGCGTCGGTTTTTTTGAATTTGAATGAATTAAAGTTTATTTTCTGTTCCCAGACTTAAAAAAATGGGTCGGTGCTCAAAGATTTTTGAATAATGAAGAGGTAAAGCCTGCAGTAAATTGTTATTTTGAAGAGCTTGACGATTCTTTTTATAAAACGATATCGAACTTAAGAACAATGTGTTAACTGAACGTATTCTTAGTTGTTTTTTGAAGAACGGCATTGCATTCTATTCATCTGAAGACGCAATGTCTTATTTAATAACAGATGTGATGGACTTCTTACCTACCTGAAAAACATCTAACTCTGACAACATTTTACCATGTATTACAACCCAAAATTTTGACCTACGACCTTTTTTAGCACACACGGAATAGGTAAGGATTTCTACAAACTTATTTTTTATGATAAACCCACCAAAATTGTTGTTATTGGAAATTTTTGTTATTGAATCCGATAATCTCTGAATTATTTTCTCTTCAATAGCTGCTGAATTTCTTCTAAAGTCTTTCCTTTAGTTTCTGGTATAACATATATTGCAATGAACATAGCAATTGTACAACATATCGCAAAGAAATAGAAAGGAGCGTAAAAACCCACCTTGGCGTTCAAATAATAAAATATGGTGTTCATGATAATATTGCCGATGCCAAATTCGGCCATCAATATCGGCATAGCTTTCGCTTTAATACTAGCCGAAAACAATTCGCTCAACATCAAAGTCGGTATAACAGCGATGCCAAACGATAAAAATACTTGATGAGATATCATACTAACAATAGGTATCCATTTCCACGAACTCAAATCTACTATATTATGAGAATCTAAATAAAAATAAGTACCCATAAGATAAAGCACTAAAGTAGTCAAAGTAAGTGATACGACGTAACAAGATTTTCTGCCGAATCTTTTCACAATACTGAATAAAGCAATTAAATAACAAACTAAACTAATGGCGAAATAGACAATAGAGGAAGTTTCGTGACTTATATTTCCGCCGGATTTTTGGAAAATGTACTGAGTATATACTAAAAACACACCCATACCAGAAGTTTGTTGGGTGAATCGTAAAAACAAACCAGCGGCTAAAGCTCGTCGGTTACTATTAATTTTAAAAACGTCAGACCAATTACTAGATTCGGAAAGTTGTCTTTCCACGTCGAATTTCAATTGCGCAAATTCGTTATCCAAATTTCTCTTCCGTTTCAAATAATACAAAGATTTCTTGGCGTCTTCGTATCTACCTTTCATAACGTAAAAATACGGAGATTCTGGACAGTAACAGAATAAAATTATAAACAATACACATACTGGTAAACATATAAAAGAAGTAACTTGTACTCCGAAATAGCTACCTATTATATTTATCAATAATTCCCCTAGACACATTGATATAGGAAGAGCGTTTCCCCATGTACCTCTTATACTAGGATGGGAAATTTCACCCATATATATTGGCAAAACTGAAAAGGAACAAGCGTTGGCTGCGCCAGTTAAAAATCTTGCTACATAAAACGCATACACGCTAGTTGCGAATGCTTTTATGATCCACGCCAAGATATGTGGAACCGAAATCAGTAAGAGGGTTTTCTTTCTTCCGATTCTATCGGCGAGTTTGGAAAAAATCGGACAGCACAACGCCATTGCCAACGGGGTGATGGTATTGAAATAAGAAGCTTGTTCTTCAGATATGTCGTAATTTTCTTTATCTTGAGTAATTTTCACTATAAATGGAGAAGGCCATGAGAAATGTAGACCTTCCGTCAGACCGGCTAAGTTGGCTGAAAAACAAGATAGACAAATTAATAAATGATATACTGTATGTACATAATTAATTATCTATTAAATATACAGTGATATAACAAAATCTCGCAGCTGATCGATTTTTATTAACCTGTTGTTGAGCTAAAATGATTTTGCCAATTTATTATTTACAAAAAAATTGGTGAGAATGAACGCACATAAATTAAAAAATTCAGTAAAAATGTTTTTTTTAAACTTTAAAAACTATTATAGAATGAAAAAATTGCACATTTCCCAAACAGACTTGAGCCTCCGACCATTTGACTGCAAGGCTACGACCTAACTACGCGACTTTCAACGCATTTTTAATATAAAATTCGTGCGATTTGATAAGAGATGGCGTAACTTGTATAATATGTAACATCATTCCAATATTCCCAACCTGCGTTGGAAAGGAACGTATTTTCAGTATATGTCATTCATTTGAGGCGTTAACAATAATTTTTTTTCACTCAAATATGTCGAACTTCGTTCCCGAAAAAGTGTTTTTGCGGGGAGTTCTTCTTCATTACTTTAATATGAAGAAAAATGCTGCTGAGAGTCATCGAATTTTGGTGAACATGCTCTAGCTGAGCGAACGTGCCAAAAGTAGTTTGCACGATTTAAAAGTGGGGATTTTGGCTTGGAAGACGATAAACATCCTGGGCATCCAAAAAAGTTTGAACATGAAGAACTGGAAGCATTACTCGATGAAGATTGTTGCCAAACACAAGAAGATCTCGCAGAATCTTTGGATGTCATTCAAGCATCCATTTCAAAACATTTAAGAGCAGCTGGATATATTCGAAAGAAAGTAAATTGGGTTCCACATGAACTCAAGCCGAGAGACGTGGAAAGTCGATTTTGCATGTCCGAAATGCTGCTGGAATGCCACCATTACGACAACCCCAAGTGAAAAAAATCATATGTGGAATCCGGCCAACCAGCCAATTCAACGACAAAGCCGAATATCTATGGCGCGAGGATAATGCTCTCTATTTGGAGGGATCAGAAGGGTGTGCTGTATTATGAGCTGCTAAATCCGGGTGAAACTATCAATGGAGAACATGATCGACCACAATTAATCCGTTTAAAGAGAGCAGTAGCCGAAAAATGCCCGAAATATGCGACCAGACACGAGGCATGACAAAGCTCGGCCCCACGTTGCTATTCCGGTTAAGAACTAATTGGAAAACAGTGGATTGGAAGTTTTATCTCATCCACCTTATAGCACAGACCTCATCCCTTCTGACTACCATTTGTTCTGGTCGATGGGAAAACTATGAAACTTCTTTTAGAGCTTTCAAAGTATTCAAAACGAGTTTCGATTCAAAATTTCACTCTTTTTTATATTATCTATCAACAAATATTTACCTCTATTTCAGACTAATTAAGTAGATCGTTCAACAGAAGAAATGACAATTTTCTTACCTTAATCAATTTGTTTTTGTTGTTTTTTTTAATCAGTTTATTTTCAATCAAATATTCTCAAAATATCCAATCAGGCATCATTCTTTTATTCTAAAACAAATCCTTGCAATCATATATGGTCAAGTGAAATAATGGTACCAGGTACTCTAAAACAGCACACGGTAATTATTTGGAGGGGGGCTCATTCATAATATATACCGCGAACAAAATACAAAACATTGTCAACATCTGAATATTTTTTATATTCAATGAAAAATTGAACACACCTATTAAAATTGTGGTTATTTGAGGCCAATACTTCTCCTTTTCTGTATCCGGTTCTTTGATTTTTAAACGAACTAGAGTTTTCTCCTCTTCAAACAATACTTGGACTACACCATTGGATTCCATTATATTAGAAAATGCAATATATCTTCTATATTAGATATTTTGCTGCAACAAAAAACTATAGTCACGAAATTATTAACGAAATTATTAACGTACATATCGGTCAAAAGTTTTTGCCATCGCAAAATCCATTTATTAAATTTCAAAATAATACACTTTAACAAATAATTTTTTTTACGTTATTCAAGGCATGTTTATGAGTGGTAGGTAAAAACCGTGAGTTATTTCTTCAGTGTTTATGATTGTATTTTAGTCCCAGTTGAACCAGCTAAACGTGCTGTGATTCATAATTTAACGCCAAGATATTTTTTTTTTGAAGATCGTATATGAATTGTTTTCGTTCGCGCAAATTCAGACTTGTAAGTTTTGAAAACTGGTTCTGGTTCTGGCAGAAAATTTATCTTCCAGCGTGACAACAATCACAAGCATTCCTCGAAGTAGTGCATAGAGTTTTTGAAGTAATTGGAAAGGATTTATTTGGACGTCACTTCAACACGATTGTCAGTCAAAATGTTCTTACACCGCTTGTTTAATTTCATTCCTTAATTCTGCCCTCAGCTTTGCGAACAAAAAATAATCCGACGGGGCCAGATCAGGGCTATATTATGGGTGTTCACTCTCTGTGAAGTTACGTTCGAGAACAGTAGCAGGACTAAAGCATTGTCATGAACACCTCGGCTGATTCTGTCGCATTTTTTCATTAATTTTTTAACAGAACTGCCTTTCTCACTCAGAGTAATATACCGTGCTCAAGATTGTATTCAATTTCATAAAGTCAATCAAAAAGATACCCTCGCAAACCCAAATTATTATAGCCATCACTTTTTTGGTGCTTTTCGTAACCTTCGATTACTTTGGCAAGGGCTCTGATTCCCGATGCCACTCCATAGAATCTACTTTGGAAGACTATCACCCGTTTTAATTGATTGGATTACAGTTCCTTAGTCCTCGCGGCAAAGCTTTAAAAATCGCTCAAAACATTCTACTTGGCCCCGACTATAGAAGGGCGTTGCAGTGAAAAAATTAAGACAGCATAACTTGCATAGATTGTTTTATATAGTCTTAACATCCAACGAGAACGGTAGTCAGATTATTGAAACCACATTATTTATTTATATTTCAAGTTAAGAAATAGTTTTTCAAAGTTGTGAATTGAGTTATTTAATTGGCGCAGTCAGTAGGATTTCGATAAAACGGGATGGGAAGTTTTATCTCACCCGCCTTATAGCCCAGACCTTGCCCCTTCTGACTACCATTTGTTCCGGTCTATGCAGAACGCCCTTACTGGAATACGATTTACATTAGAGCAAGATATCAAAAATTGGCTTGATTCATTTTTGACTGCCAAGCCGGCGCAGCTCTTTTGGGATGGAATCCACAAATTACCAGAACGATGTGAAAAGGTCATAGCTCCAGATGGACAATACTTTGAATAATACTATTGTGTAGAAATAAACGTTCAAATTTTGGAAAAAACCGCACGAATTAAGTTATAGACCACAATACATGAAACAACACATCATAATAAATTGTTAAAGAAAGACTATAACAATTTAGCTTTGAAAACCTTCTGGTCAGGTCTCAGAGAACCACTTGGAACAACAATAAGTTGTATGAAGCCTGACTCTGTAAACTAAGCCTTACCATATGTTTTCGATGAAGATAAAAGGTTCGTTCCAACCTATCAAAAAACCGTCCTTGGTACGGTGACGATTCTGCGCAATAAAAATTACGTGTTCCAACCGGGCAGTTACCGTTATACGAACGATTCTGTTTTGCGTTCTAGACGACACAGGTATCGTTTGTGAACTGGTGGTTGATAGCAAGTACTGTTAGAAGAACCTTGCATATCCGGAGATTGCGCTGAAAATATCAATAAACGCTTCCGATAACTGTTCCAAGTATGGTCCCGATTAGCAGGTTGGAACAAACCTAATATTCAAAACTTTCAAGATAAAAATATAAATAAACAAAACCCAAATAATTTTAACAATTTGAACAATTCCAATAATTAGCGTGAATATAGATTTTTGGGGCCAAAACCTTAAAAAATATCGATTCTCTGCGACATATTTACATTGAAATTATTAAAACAGTGTATTGAATCGAAAATATAGATGTCAATTATAAAAGATACAATTCAAAAATTATTCATTAAGAACTGTTTTCGTAATATCATCGAGAGCCTGCCTCAATTAAAAGTAACGTGACTTGTTTAATAGCGATTAATTTGGTTGAACAAAAACTTACAATTATGTCCAATTAGTTATGCACTTTAACCACACACTACGCGATTAAAACTGTCCGTTATTGCTGCTTATCTTACTGAAGACTAGTAAAAGAATCCGTATCAACTCAACAAGGGGTTGGGAAACGGTGTAATAATCTAAAAAAACCATCTCGACTGTTGCCTTCGAGGCGCCGTGCTGTTAAAATGTTTCTGTATACCTACTCGAGATAAAACATATAATCGTAACGATGATGTACGGATTTAAAAATCGAGATACTTTAAAAAATAGGTTGAGTGAAATCGAAGCCAATAAACTGGATCAAGTGTTTTCGATGAATTTAATAAACAATTTTTAAATTAGTCTCACCTACTTTTTGTGCAAATACTTATGTTTCAACACAGTTTTTTCAATTACATTTAAATTTACGACATTAAATATTAGGTATCCGCAATAATGAACTTGATTTATGATACAAGAATTAATAAACCCAGCGAGAGTAATATTGTAAAGATTATTGTTTTCTAATAAGTTTAAAACATTTCTTAAGTACTTAAAAATCATGTGATTAAGTTCAAATATAATAGATATAATGTATATTACCTTCGACAAAATCAACAATACCGTTGAAATATTATATTTATGTTATACATTAAACAATTTTTATAATCTCATCGAGATATAAGTCAATACTTGGTAGTATATAATAACAAGTGAAATCACAATTTCCATTTCAAGAAACACTTCAATGAATAAATGGTAGACAATACTCGGAGTTTACGAAAGCACTGTTGATACAGACACGATATTAAACAATGATTTACGTTGAATTGTTTATTAATTCATTTAAGCGACCTTCGTTTAAAATATAACCTCAACGTTTTTTCCACGTAAAACTAAGTACCTATATATTTATAGTATATTTTTTTGAATTTCGAACTTTAGCGATGAACTCTGTGGTGCCAAATCCCACTACATCGCGTGTCAAAGCCGCGCCGTTTTATTTTTATCGTTCACGCAAAAACAGTTTCATATTTTGTGTTTATTAATTATTCTTTTCACATACAGTCGACTCAAAACACTGAGGAATTCTTTTTACTTTACATGTTTCACTGGTACATGGAGTAGGATCGATAACTAATAAATTCTACTTAATTGAAAGGTTTTTTCCTCGCCGTTTGTCAAAGGTAATTATTTAGTTGTGTTGGCAGAGGAAAAAACTTGATATCTATGCGAAACTATAACAAACTATCAAATGAACTAGAATTATCGTGTAAATCGACCAGATTATAATTCGTCTCCAACAAAAACTAATTGTCTCTAGGCATGACTTTCAATAAGAAACATAAAGGCTATTAAAATAAACATATCTTGCAAATACTGCTCTAGGTGGGATTATGTTGGACAGTTCAAAAGAAAATTTACCATGGTAGAACAGAATCAAGTCAAGGATCTTGATACTATGCTCTAGGCTGTTTCTGGTCTTGAGTCTAGCATCCTCGGTGTATGCTTAGAAGCCAAGCTCCAAACGAGCGAGCAATATTCCAGAGATATACTAATCTAGAGGACTAGAAGCTGTTGCCTCTTGAAGAGCAAGTTCTTGTAAATCTATCTAAGCAAATTCGGTCACGTGACTATGCCAGGATGTATTGCCTCAATACCCTATAAGCGAATTTGCGGTGATGATGGTATTTTATGTCCAAACAGAACCAAATCCTAAACCGCAATGCTAACCTTTATAACAACATCAGCCTTGGATCTTTGCCGTATCAAACTCAGATAAAATCAGATAGCTTCCACTCCAGAATGTTTTCATGATCGGTATTGATGGTGGAGATCTGTTTGTCGAGTTTATCGGATTTGCAGTTTTGTGGAGTAGATCGTTGATATACAGAAGAAATAGATTATGGGACAGAATGCATCTCTGAGGAATACCAGTGTTGACCTCAAACCTTTCTGAAGTGCTTCCAGCGATAGCCAGCTGGATGGATCCGTCTGTAAGAAAGCTACTAAGTCAGTTGATAAGTGGGGACGACAAACCATACGATTTTAAAACTATAACCAGTGAAAATTGGGCAGTAGATCATAATACATTGTTACACACATATAAATCTTTGGTAAGATCTAAGCTTACCTGTGATGCCATAATTTATGCTTCCACTGAATCTAAATTGGTAACCTTAGAGACCATTCAAAACCCAGCTCTACATGCGCTTATTGTACAATCCCAGATAAAAGCTCACAATGCCAAATAAGGGTACCATATCTAATTTTGCATTGCAAACATCCGTATCCGTACAGAGTATCCAACTTAAAGGAATACCTTCGCAGATCGTTTCCAAAAGACATACAGTACTGCTAGATTGGTGGTCAAATAATAATTAGGTTCACAGTCATGATAGAACAAAACTATTTACTTCAATAAATGTTTTTTCTTGAATTCGACATCTAAATTATCACCAAACCAGTTCAATATTGGTCTTTGGAATTCCAAAATACTGTGGAAAAACGGTTTTCGTTTTCTTGGAACCACCAACAAAGTCTATCAGACATATTCTTAAGATTTGGTTTCTGCGACTATTGGCTGTATTAAGACCGAACAAAAATGCTTAGAGAGAAGGAATATCAATCAGAAAAAGTAGTCCGAAGGCCTATTTAATCTAAAAAAATTGTCTAATAAAAATGGCAAAGAAAGGACGAAAAATCGAAAATTTAATTAATGTACTGAAAAAACTTTATGTCCATTAGAGTAAGAAAACTTTTTTGCATACTTGGTACATAATATATAAGATAAAATCCAAAATTATGCGTTACATTATATAATATTACCGCAAATAATGAGACTGGTTTATTTTCAACAAACAGTAACGATCTGATCAATTATTATTTATTGACAGTATTATTAGCACCAGAATCAACATTTCTATTAATGTTATATACATCAAATATATACAACAACATTAAAAATTAAAGCAACGAATATAAATTAGCTATTTACCATAATTGTCTGCGTATTGAATGAACTAGCAAATCAACCGAAGAGAAGACAACACATACTGATCAATTTCAATAAAACTCGCTTAGAGAATATGGTTGATGTCGAGATGGTAGAAGTTAAACTCTTGGAATCTTAATTACGTGAATTTTTACGCCGAAGAATTTGTTAAAAAAATAAAACAACATTATAAATAAATCGAAACAAACATTTGAAACTTACTCTACGGAAAACACTATAAACGTATCATATGCTGATCGACTGATAGTAAAAATTTTTTTTTGAAGCCGTAGTTGGAAGATTATGTAAAATAATAAAGAATGTTGGTTTTATACTAAAAACATATAGTTTGAATTATAATATCATGAAACAAAATACACAATTTTTTTTATCTATTTGTGATAATAAAGAATATTTTGATAAAATTATATTAGAAGCATTTAATTCTATTAAAGGTCTACGTCAACCCGTTTCATTCACAATTTTATAATTAGCAATAAGAAAAGATGAAAAAGTTTCAGGGCACGAAAATTTCAATCGAGTTTTCATCAATTCTAATTCCATTTTCTTGTAACTTCTTTCAGGATTCGTAATCGAACATTAAGTAGAATATGATTTGGTAACTGTTATATAAAAACTGGCGCAGCTCTGGCCTCCTTGAAAGTACGATGAACGATGAACTAACTAATCAGTTAATGCCAAACTCGTATCGAAAGAGTGATTACTTTAAATGGAATTGATTTTACCAGTCTAGTGTGCAAAAACCGGTGTTATAGATCCTCTAGTGATGTTTAGACTGCGTCGTATTGTCTGATTTAAAAAAAAATGTTGAGACTAGCACAACGAATTCGTACGAACAGAGCTGGCTTTTGGTTTAAAATTATAAATCCCCATGGAATTTGTTATGTTTTATATCTACCAAACAATATTTTAATAAGTTATGAAAAATTTCAAAAGTAAAAAAAGGTTTAAAATTATATTATCCATCCAATATACAGATATCCCCCGTTCATACATATCGGGATGATATTTTAGAATCAAGCAAGAAGAAGCTTATTCCGATCTTTAAGAAATGAAGGCTGGAGTACCCCAAGGATGTGTTCTAGGACCTGTCCTATACTTAGTGTACACATGTGATATTCCAGAGTTAGAAAACAACACTTTCATTCTAGCAATAGGAAAGAGCAATGAAGAAGCGTCCAACAAGCTACAAAAAGCTGTCCACCGTATCTATGACTGGACGAACAAATAAAAAATTGAATGAAATTAAATCAGTAAATAACCTAAATCCATACTCAAACTCAAAAAAATATTTAGGCATTATCTTAGAAGACAAACTTCGGGGGAAAGCTCATGAGAAGAATTTGGACACAAATACAGAGAAATGTACTGGCTAATGGAATGAAACTCCACCCTGTTTCTAAATAATGAGCTTATGCTTAATAAGCACATACTTCAGCCTGTCTTGACTCCTGGTATCGAACTAATAGTGACCTGGAAATGAATACTGTTGACCAGATCATTTAGAAATTAGCCAAGAGTCATGTCATGAAGAAGAGCTCCACTTGATGATACTCAAAGAAGACTCAAGAGTTTGCTCAAGGCACCCATAATGTACAAGAAATCTAAAAGTCTCTTTGCTAAAATGATTCGATTTATGTTTAAAATAATCACCTACTTACTAAACTTTTCTTCTCTAGTTCGTGACATCTCTAAATATACAGAGTGACTCTGATTTAACGGTATTAATAAAAATTATTTACCTTTTTATGTACGCGCTGGATAAACTGACGAAACAACTAAATCAACAACGACGAAAGAATGTTTTAGTTGAAGAGACGATGGAAGTTGAGTAAAATAAAAAGCCACTTTCCGATTCATAACGACTGCTTACCCGTATGATTAAATATAGTTAAACTTTTTAACTTTTATTAGTGGGACGATTTTAATAATATTAGAGGAATCAGTCAAAATTATTGTTGTAGGTAATTGAATATAACATCAAATAAGGGAAAAATACATATACATTTACTAATTGATATTTTCATTGACATAGAAAATGGATATTTATCATAAAAGTAGTAATATTAAAGCATAATTGGACTGTTATTATCTTGTCAATGTAATTACTGGACTAGCCGGTTTTTTTAGATATTAGAATATAGTTGAAAGTTGTCTTACAAAAATTATTCTCTTAATGCACCAATATACTGCCTAAAATGCCAAACAAGAATAGCCAAAGACACAGGAGAAGTGAATGTAAAGGACAAGATCTTTGCTCGAGTGCTTGAGCTTTAAAAGATCGTTCATCATCAATTAAGCTAACAGTATTTCATTCTTTTTGTTCTGCTTCAGATGCCATCTCCATTTAATGAAGATTGGCGACTATGTCGGATACTTATTTCGATCCTGATTGGTGTTCATACCAGTCCAATCGCATATGTTTTTTAACCATGAATGTTGTCTGCGACCAGACCCACTTTTTCCTTCGATTTTTCCCACTTCATCGTTAGATACATGTTGAGTCCATGATATTTTTAGTAGTCTACGGAAGAACCAATTTCAAAAGCCTCGACTCTGTTCATGGTATCTACTTTCAATGTCCATGTTTCTGCTCAAAACAAGAGAAATGAGTATACGTACGGTTTAAGTTCAAGGCTGCGCTACATAATAGGTTTTTCCTTTAATGGCTCCGGCTTGTTCTAAACGTGATTTTACTTCGACATCAGGGTCTACATTCGTCGTTATGCAGCTGCCAAGATATTTAAATCTCTTTAATAAATAAATATCTAAAATATCTAAATTTCTAAATGCGGTTTTCATTTTAGCGTAAAAAAGATGATTTGTATTAGACTTTATTGCAGAATGAAACTAAATAAATATCATGGAAATAACAACGTACAAAAATGTAATAAAAATCAAAAGTTATAAACTGAAAAACTGAGCCCACGTTATAAATACCGATATAAGTAATTAACTATTTTTGTTTGGACACCAAACAATGTTGAAACCATTTTAGTTTAGTACTACTGTATATATAAGAAACACTTTTTAAGAATTATTATAATTTAGTTGATGAACATAACTTTTGTTATATATTTAAAAAAATAAAGCTTCAGGTAGATATGAATATATTTCCCTGTTGGGGTTAAATATAAATATAAGGGTAGAATCTATTCCATGGCATCTCATATATTAATTGGAGACTAGTCACTTTTTTAGATCGTTAAAAATTCTAAACCATCAAAACCGTTATATCAAATTTCATTAATTTATTATATTTATTTTAAAACAAATATCACTTACCAAAATTTAAGTCTAGCATTCCAGATAATACCCAACTAAAATTATCACCACTACGTGACTATATGGTCAATCACGTAGTGAATAAAAAAATATTGGAATTTTCGAAATTGTTTCCTTTTAAATCGTTATTTAGTTTTGTTTATCTAATTGATATCATTTATCGAAACCGCTGATAAAGCGAGTTGGTAACAAAATAATTATACATACATAAAAATCTGAATCTATTATAAAAGTTCTATTTGTCAATGTACAATTTAAATAATTTACTGTGTATGGATCCCACAATTTTATGGAAATTGATAGGAATTCGATAGAAAATCTCATACCCTTTCAGAAAAAAATTACGCAAGCCAAATTTTTTGACCAAGTGTCAGGAGAGCACCTTTTTAAAGTGTGTGTGAAGAGGGAGAAAATTTCTTCCTCCTTACGTGACATTTTTTGTTCTTTTTAATGTCTACTTTAAGATGATCTTGACTCCAAACTCTTTTCCAATAACTAGAATTTTGGCCAATGAATATAATCTGAAATAAATGTTTCTCTATGGCTTTCAACAACTTCATTATGTGTAAGTAGGAGAAAAAGTATTTTTTGAATATATATATTATGGAACAACAGATTTTAATCTGGTTTGCTTGACATTTTCGTCCGTTTCTGAGTCGGGAAATTTCTTCCCTCATCGCACATTTTAAAAAAAGGTTTGCCTGGCTCTTCTGGTCAAAAAAGTTGGTTTGCGTTTCAGCTGCTTCTTCATTATTCCAATGTTGTCGTTTAGGATATATGTGGATGAAAGATCTGTTCTTTTATTCCATTTGTAGCAGGATTATAAACTTTTGGATGGAAAGGAAACTGTGTTTGTTGGGATTTTGGCAATATCCCCATTTATTGATGAGGAATTCTAAAATATCTCCAATATACCTGCACTATGAGTTAGTGAATTGAAACTAGATTACTCTGACGTCATTATATTTAAAGAGTTTTGTCCCATATTTTTTCGTACACGAAACTGGAGTACTAGTTATGTCAATAATTGATTTGGGATTTTTCTAAGGAAAATATGTTTGTAAAAAATTTATCAATTTAAGATCACAGGCTTCTTGTATACATTTTTGGTTGCATTGGATGCAGGATATTAATTGATATAGAGGTAGCATACGACAATGTTAACCAACTTATTCTTCCTAGAAGATGAAGATTCTTCCAATTCCTTTACATTAGGTATCGCTTACCATAGAGACTTTTGAATAGTCAAGTACAAAAAAGAATAAAAATGTTCATACTTCAAATGTTATTGGTAATCTTATATATATGAATTGAATTGATGTTGTCTTTAAGTCGACAAAGATGGTTGTTTCATCAATAAAGATGATTGATTCAATAGTACCAGACAGACTTTTGATGTATAGAGAAGTCTATAGAAAGGTTGTTATGTCAATTTGTATTGTTAATCTTATAAAATCGAGTATAAAATAATTGTCGATCGAAATTGACAATGACATATAATAGTTTGGAGCCAATTTAATAAAACAAAAACGACCCAAACATCATTCACACTCTTATCATAGGTACATTATTCATTTAACTAACTCTTGTACTAATGTTTGTTGTTGTTTTTGCTATATTGTGACTAAGCTGTATAGTTCACGTTCAAATCAAAACCTCGCTTTTATCGGAGATGATATAATTCAATATTCGTCGCGGCATTAGCTAGTAAGGAAGTTGTTTTCTCCCTAAAGAAAAGACAGACCACGTTTTCGAATTATATAAATTCTCAACAATAAATGGAAAGGTAGTTCAGTTCATCTTAAATTGATGCTTTTTTTCAATATTAGTTTCAAAACATTCAATTTTTCGATTAGCTCGCGTTCTGTTTCTTCTCTCCACCGATGTACACAACCGGTCAAAAACTTTTGCTCATCCCATAATCCATTCATTAAATTTCAAAATATAACTTGTTCACTGTATATGAGCGCATCTTCAAATTTTGTTGGTGAGTGTAATAAGTTAAAGCTTGCAAGTATCGTCTGATTTATTTATTATACATCAGCTTTGAGTTATGTCTTTGGTGTTTATGATTGTAGTTTAGTCCCAGTTAGCCCTTCAAGAAGCCATTAAGTGCTGTGATTTATACTTTCAGAAACAAGACATATTTTTGTAAAGTTCTTGTACTCGCAAATTCAGACTTGTTAGGTTCAAAATGGGTAAGACCAAGGAACTATCAGTCATAGTATAAGCAAAAATAACCGTACCAATGCCGAGGATTTAAAATACTTCGAAGGAACGTGGACTGGGAGACATCAGGAGCTTTGCTGACCGAAATTGTTCATAGTGGCATAGGGGCAAAGGTTATTGAGAGAACCTGCCCTTTTTGGAAGGGTGGCAATGAAGAACTTTCTTAAAAGGCATCAAAATAAAATTACAGCGGACTAAAGAACATTGGACGCATAAGTAGGAGAGAGTTTTGTTGAGTGATAAGTTAAAATTTTAAGTTTTTGGGTCTAAGAGAAGACTTTGTGAGCAAATAAAATGAAGAACGAATACTAGATCCATATGTAATCCCGGCAGAGGCTCGGTGATGGTTTGGGGATGTTTTGGAAGAGGAGTGACTGAAGACCTGTTGTGGTTAGCGTCTGATCGGCAGAAAATGTTTCTTTCTGCATGACAACTATCCCAAGCATTTCTCGAAGCTGTGCAAAGAGTATTTGAAAGAAATGGAAAGGAAGAACGTACTGAAGATAATAATTTGGCCCTCATAGTCGCTTGATTTTAACCCGATTGAATTATTGTGGGATAAATTGGATAGGGAAGACAAAAAGAATTGTCTCAAAATCGATCGTATTGTTTTTATTTGTTGTGTATCACGCAAACTATAGGGTGGGTAAAAACTTTTGACCGGTAGTGTAGATCTCAATCTTTACACGAATTTTGTGTGAGTATATGGTATATATGACAGATTTTCTCATAGTATTTCGTAAAAAATGGAAATAACTCGAATTTCATAGAAAAAATTCCATAACAAGATAGGACCTTTGGAATACAATTATGTCGAAAATTTTGTTACATTCCATTTAATGTTGAAAAGTAAAAAACATTTCCTGCTTAAAGAAATATGTTGTTACTGACAAATATCGCTATACCCATTGGAATTTGTCGGGAAAATTATGGTTTTCAATTATAATCAAACAAAAAGCAAATCTCTGAATAATTTTGGTGTTTGAGTGAGATCAGCAATCCAAAAATGATCAAGATTTGTACAGAGATTGGTTATTCCTGAAATACCATGAAATCATAATTGTTTTCATAACAAGAAGAAGAAAGAAAAAATGAAAAAACTTTCTATTTATTTATCTCAAACATTCAAAAAAACTAATGATTTTATTAATACTTTCACACTATTTCTCTTGAAAAATATGATGTTTTCTTTCTTCTTCTCTCTTACAGCTGTTCATACATACATACGAGGTGTGATCAAAGAATTATTTTATTAAAAACAAAATGTAAATTCATTATTAAGTGGTACACCGTCGTTTTCTCAATACTAAAAATGATGTAACAACGCCTATTTTCTAACAAATTATTTCTTCTACTTAAACTGGTGACTTGAACGTATATTTTAAGTCATAATAGATAGAAAGCCCAATCTTCCAGGTATCGTTTCGTTTCTAGTATCGGTTTTTGTAATGTTTTTGGTCTCAAAGCACCATCCGATTATTTATGTTCTTTAATTGACTCATTTCATTTTTTAAATACCTTATACCACTTGTAAATTTTTTCTTTTGTCACCTTTTTCCAATTCAAAAGAAAAATAATTACAATAACGGTTATAATAGCAAACTAACAAGCTTTAACGGTTTTCAATTGATCTGTATTTTTTAATCACACCTCGTATATGCATTTTCATTTCATTAAACATTATGTTTTCTTTGTTTCTAATTTTGTGCGATGACCGTTATCATTTGTGCCAGGCAAGTTGGCAGTAACGAAATCTGGCGAATGGAAAGAGACACTTTTCAAAACGTAGCTTTGACACTGCGCAGCTTGCGCTTAGACGGCAATCGACTGCGCGCCGTACCTACCGAAGCACTAGCCCTTCTTGCGCACCTAGAGGTCCTGTGAGTATCTTCTCAGGACCTTAGCATGGTAGATGTTTTGATGTCTAGTGTATCTGTTTTATCTTCATTATAGTTGAAGTAGCGCTTTCGAAATTTTATATGATTTGTGTCGCGGGACTATAATTTATTTTTTAAAAATCCATCAATATTATAAAAAAAGGATAGTAGGAAATGAAAAATTTAATAACCATAAGCGATGATGCGTTACAGAAAAAATTTAATGAAGCATTGATTAACAATAAATGTTTTTGATTAGAAACTTTCAACTTTGAGTACAAATTTTTTTATGCCGGGCATAATTTTTTCTACAAATATTACAAGTAAAAAAAGTTACGTCAAAAACAAGGTAATGTCATTTTAATTTGTTTTTTTTTTATAAATAATTCGTGATTTTGGTTATGGTTTTGTGTTCAATTGAATAACACATTGTCACTTTCCTATTGTATACCTAATCACATATTGATAGATTTTTAAATAATTTACTATCTGACTTATTAATATGACATATTAATATACACAATACGTCTAATTTGCTTACTATTTTTCTAATTAGTCGTACACTTATCACTTATTCACTCAAGCTTTTTAAGAGAAACGATAAAATGGTGTGCGTTAGGAAGAAATCAATTTTAAATTGACAAATTGGAAGATACTCGAATATAAAGACAAACTACATTATCAACGGAATCTCACAATGTTCTACGCGTTCAAACGATTTTTTAAAATCAATGCAAGCTCTAAAATCTTAAATATGTACACGAGCGGTTGTAAATTCGTTCAGATAGTATGTAGATGACTTCTTGGTGTGGTAAATTTGACCAGAGAAGTTCGAAATGCAATACATGGAAACTCCGACAGATGTTAAGGTGCCATTTTAAAACATAACCTAACTTAACATAACCCAAAAGTGTTAGGAACATTAACAAAGGATACTATTTTCAAAGAAGGTTATCTAATGTGTAAAAATATAATTTAGGGATAGGTAGGGAATTGGGGAGTGGACCCCTTCTTTCAAGAAGCCTTCAAAGTCCAATAATTGGTTATGAAAGTAAATGGCACTTGGATTAACAATATACGATATGCAGATGACACAGTTCTGATAGCAGGTAACTTGAATGACCATAAAAGGCTCCTGGAATACACAGTCGACTTATTGGAATCAATATCAATAACAAAAAGACAAAATTCCATCCGCAAATTAGATGAGTTTCAAAATTTAAAACTATCATATTATAGTTAAGAAGGATAACAAAGTTTAATTATATGGAAACTTATGTGAAGACTGGTAATCAAACGTAGAGATTAAGTGCCGGAAATAAAAAGCAAGGAGCTCATTCTTGATAATCAAAAACGTGTTTGCGAACTCTGATTTTACGAACTTTGGTCCGTGCATTTGAGATGTGGATCGACCGAAGAATTTTGAAATTTCCATGGACAGCAATAAAAACCAACGAAAAAAATTCTGAGGAGAATAGGAAGATAACGTGAAACGCTGGGCACGATAACAGGAAAACAGCATACCTGGGACATGTGATACAGAACGAGAGGTACCATTTGCTTCAACTCTTGATAGAAGGGAAGATAGAGGGAAGAAGGGGTTTGGGAAAAAAGAGGATTTCGTAGTTCCATAATATCAAAACTTGAACAAGGATTAGAACCACAGGAGAATTAATTCATACCACCAGAGACAGGATAAAATAATCAGAAGAATAGACAGCAGAAGTAGAAGAAGAAGAAGAAGAAGAAGAAGAAGTGAAAATCTTTGTTCCTTTTGTATTTTCGGATACTCAACTGCCTCCTATACTCATGTACCTGTGACACCGAATTTACCAGTGAATTTGCAACAAACGAAATCTTAGATCAGGTATTTAATTTAGCTGAATTTAGCGGGAATTGTCTGGGACAATCTATTTGTCGATATTTTTGTAAAATATTCTGTTTTCTAGGAATATTTCATTTTCTAAAGTTTGTTAATGTTGTAATATTACCAATTTGTCAATTGAAAGTTGGGTTAAGGTCGTAGGACAATAATTCATAGGTTTAGAAGAAGTATTGCATAACTCACTCGTAGAATATTTGCGTATGTAATAACTTTAACAAATAATGAAATCAATATATTTACATACATAACTTTTTTTAAAAAGTTTCCAACTTAACCTGCAGATAATAGAACGTATCGCGTTGAGGAATTATCACCAAAATAAATGAGGAATTTTTCTAAACATTGAATCAATTGTGCATTGAGCTGGTAATGGATATTTGTTTATGATGATCAAAAGCCAATTCTAATGGACACTTCCCAGACTTAATGACTTGGTTTAGGCAAAATTGGTAGGTACCGTCTCTAGAGAAAGTGTATAGAGATGAAAGAAGACTATGTCGAAAAATAAAAATGATTATAGCCAAAAAACATTTTTTATTGTCTAAAAAACTGAAAACCCGGAGAACCGCGGCTCCAGGTGGGATTAACAATGAACAAATGAAGTCTTCGAAACATTAGCTTGTGTATTTACAAAATAAATAAATGGTGAAAATATACGTGAAGACTGCAAAACACCTAACATAGCATCTATACATAAAAAGGTCAACAATTATCAGTAACCAGTGCAATAAGCAATGAGGGATTTGATAGAGAAGTACCCTAATTACGAGAAAGAAGAAAAGAGTGGGTTTAGAGCTGGAAGATCCTGTACAGGCTACGTGTTCTCTTTAAAGCAATTGGTAGAAAAGAAAACATAGAGAAATAGACCAGTACAAACAATGTTCATAGATTTACAATAAGCATATCAATATCAAAATTATGGGGAGCTCTTCAGAGTACCAAGTCTGCAGTAAAAATCGGAACTACAGTATAGGAGTTCTTCACAGTCAACAAAAGCCTAAGGCATGGGTGCTGCATCAGTCCAACACTTTTCAATATATGTTTCAAAAGATTTGATAACTTGGAAATCGATACTCAAAGAAATGGGGTTCCAAATCGACGATGAAACCTGGTTGTATAACCTCAAATTTGCATTTAATCATGTACTATGTATAAACGACAGAGATAGGAGAGAATACACCACTAGAAAACAATGAATTTATAGCGAGATATGAGAACTAAAAATATCTAGGAGTAAAATGTAGAATAAACAAACCATTAACAATAACTAAATGAAAGACTGTGGAATATTTAAATAGGAAAAAAATAGAATGAGCCTGAAATAAACAATTATAGAACATAAAGAGGAAAAGCAGAAAAACTGCAGCGAGAGACAAGAGTGGCAATTAGGCATCGGACAATATCGTAGGAATTTAAATTTTGCCACAATCCCACTACGAAAACGCTCATAATCTATCTTCGTTCCAATTTCCAAAAACTCTTGTTCTTGGTTAAGTCGGAAACGTTTCAGACAATGAAATTCCTAAATTGAAATTACTAGAATTTGAAAATAAACTAATAAAATCGGATTAAATACATAAATTCAAATGTAGAGACCAATTATTTTGTAGTATGTATGCATTATATGGACCAAAATTTATCAAATTAAGCTTTTTATAAACAATCGATTCATTCCAAGGTTAAAACTAAGTATAACTGTTTACTCAAACAAAGTGTAGCGCAACAGTTGGGAAATTTTATTAATCTAACTTCACTACTCTAATTACTAACTAATTTCGCATCATATCACAGACAACAAATTACTAACACACTATTTTGTACATTACATTATTTCTCACAGTACACATTTTACAATTGGCATTGAAATATTGTTATCGAAATTATTATTTGGAAAAATTCATCTAATTCGATCGCAAAATTATTATTGGAACAACTTATATTCTAAAAGACGTTAAATTATGTGTGCTGATTTTGTTAATGAATGTGCTTTTAATGATAAAACAACAATATAATAGAATAAAATACGTTTTTGTATGTTTTCAAACTTTAAAAATAGAACTAACGATTTGATATTCTGCAATTTATGTACAACTTTACATTCCCGGTACAAAAAATCTTCACAATGATAGTTTTTCTATTTAACAATGACCCCATATTCTGTACACGTTATTATATGAAATTTCGCGATAAGAAAATACTAATTGCTGGGTCTGTACAGTTTTAAAAATGAAATTAATTTATGCGAAGTAATAGAATCATAATAAACACTTGTTTTTCTATTTATCTAGTTCTAAAATGTTGGTAATGAGTAATTCCAAAAAAAAAATATCATGTTTCCGAGATAATCTAACCTAAGTTAAAGTAAACCTAACCTAATCGTAGCTAAAATGAACATAACCTAACTTAACCTAACCTAACCAGAATATTTATTTATTCCTGGAAATGCTGTATATCAAGATAATATTCTCAATTCGAATGTTGATAAAAATTGTTGACAATTATTTTTGTTTTTTTTTCTGCATAACTTTTTTTCTTCAGCCAAGTTCCTATTTCTTAAAAATTATTCCCCTAAAATGAAATTATAAATCCAGTTTAAGAATCAATACCCAATAACAAATCTAAATATTGATAAAACTATTAACTTTTGATATCTGAGGCCTCGATAAATGGATTCTATTACTTCGAAAACGCTAAGATAAAGTGTTTTATCTTGTCCTATATCTGAAATATACGCCTAATTGGATGGATAGCAAACTGAAAATGATATTTATCTCTAAAAGCACATCATTATCAATTATATATACGTTTCTGTTTCAAAATCTCCAATTTTTTGTTCTTAATTCAAATTATTCCTTCGATTTTGCTACAGTACGTAAATGAATTGTTTTTTATTAAACATTCATAATTTGATATAAGAAATACAGGGTGGGCCAGAAAGCTTTGCGTATTTAAAAAAATAATAAAAAATCTTAATTTTATTTGAAATATACATCTGGGAAATTAATTCCTTAAAAAGAACATCATCCAGGTGTGCACCATCGCACTGCATTCTTCGAATCTAGTTCTCAAATTGGTAAAAACTCGCTGGTACATTGCTGGAATAGCGGGGAATAGCTGCTATTTCTTCTCGGATGTTGGTACCTATTTCAACTGATTAAGTGTGGCTGGGTTATTGCAGTAGACACTACTTTTCAGGTATCCCCACATAAAAAATCCGATGGTGCTAGGTCCGGACTTCTAGGCGGTCATGCAATGTCACCTCGGCGAGATATCAGTTTCCCAGCAAACATCTGGTGTACGACCGCCAAAGAGGTATTCGAAGTATGACATGTCGCGCCATCTGATTGAAACCATATCGTACGATTATAGGCTTCAAATTGTTGATTGAAAGAAAAAATCCCTCAACAGGGCTATGTATCGTTCAGAATTTACAGTGACAGATATGAGAAATAGAGTCCAATAATTCCGTGCGCTAATATGGCCGATTACTTTCAGCAAATGCAGAGGCTTTTGATGTTTTTGGGTTCTTTGCAGACCAGTAACGGCAATTATGTCTATTGACATGCCCATTTAAGTGAAAATGCGACGCAAAGATGTTCTGGACACCACAAGTTCGATTGATCGCTTGCGAGTCGGTAGACCAGGATTACCGTGAAATGAAGCTTTAGCTGGCTTCTGTTATTGTTGATCTTGGGCGTCTCGTAGCTTTCTGATTGAAATTCGAACCAGTAGCTTCGAACCTTCTGACCCATGATTGAATCACACCTTCCCCCGGACACTGATTTATATCATGTAACCCAAACTCCGGAGATGTGATCCATCGCGTCTAAATTTCCGAGAACCGAGCTACTCATCCTCACCACCTGCGCAGCTTCCTCTCATAATGTTCAAACGAAAGATAGTTTGTAAAATACGCTTTTTTTGGCCCACCCGTTATTATCCAAATACGAAACATTGAATCTCGAAATAAAATTTTCTTGACAAGTTTATGATTTATTCGGTTTTCAGAAACATCGGCAACAACTTTATAACAACTTTAACTTCCGACGCATTTCCTCTGATGGATAATTTGATTGTGCTGTAAGTATATCTATTGAATAACTTTCTTAAATACAGTGATTTTAATTTCTAAGGATCGATAGTCTCTTCAAAGATATGGAACATTTTCTGTGCAAATATTGAATTTTAGAACTATAAATATTTAGTGTAACTTTCTTGCACCAAAGAAACTGGATTGCCTGTTTATTTTCAATTTAAAAAAGATGTCTAAACAAATTATAGGGTCAAACAATGAATCTAACTTATTGTAAATCACAAAAAAAACTATTACAACTTCATTTATATGAGGTTCAGTTCTTAATCTTCTTCTTCAAGTACCATACACTTTTCAGCGTGTAGGTGTTCTTTGGTCTAAAACTTCTAATCTACCATCTGAAGACATCCTCCTTCTGCACGACGAAAAATTGTTACTGCACCCTGAATGCCACACCAGTCTCTGTTTACACCCTAGTCCTCACCTTCCATCGATCTTTTCCATCAGTATCAGCTTGAAAGTTGAATATCCGGTCCACGCAGGAGGTGTCTCAAATAAGATACTTTTCGTTGTTCAGTTCTTAATATTATATCATAATTAATCTTTTTCATCAGCCGTTTTGCATCTCCCCTGGACATAAGCCGCTCCAAATGTTTTCCTGATTATTCTGTCTTGGTCGTCGGAATCCAATGTCGATCTGCTAGTCTTCGTACCCAGAGTCTTCTCACTTTTATTCTAGTCTATCTTGGTCGCCATGCTGAGATCTTTATATTTCTTTCTCTTGTCTTGTCTCCCAATATGACTAATCCACTACCACCTCAACTCAACTATAAGCTATAAGACACTTATATGTTTTCAGATTTCTCTCCATCACCTTATTTGTTGTTTTTAATCAAATTCCTTTTTTTGGCGAGTCTCATTTACTCATTTACGTTACCGAGAGGTGAGATTCTGTCTTTTAAGATATGACCAAGCTTTCGAAATGCTGCCCAAAGTAAACCATTTCTTCTGACAATTTCGGCGGTCTGGATTTCTTTGGACAATTGTAGATTGTTTTGCTCAAGTCCCTTTCGACATCAAGAAATCATCATTCTATATAACTTTGATAAAATTAGCCGTTTTCGATGAAAATTCTAATATTTTGACTTTGACCTTGGATAACTTTTGTACTACATATTGGAACATGTATTGGTGTATCCAAGTTCGCTACGAAAACTCGTCCCTGTTGGAATTTCTGTTATTTTCCCACCATTATAATATATTAATTTGACCGGAAAACACAATGAGAAAATCTCTGATGTCATAAATTTAAGTGTACTAAACAAATTCTGAAGGACGTTTACCTAACCAATAGCAAGTACGATACACCAGATGTTTGAAGCAGTGAACGTATAAATAAGAGATAACGGTATCTCATTATGACGTACATATTTGGTTACGGATTACTATAATACTATTTGAACTCTGAACGATATGTTGAACTTGATTACATGCCAAATATGAATCGATATTCAAGGAGACCATTAAAATCATAACAAACTGATTAAATGAAGAATGAAACGTTTAAAAGCGGCGTCATCGTGTCTGTTATTTATCATAACAATTAATATTGAATTGATTGTATTCAATATACGGTGTGTAACGAAAAAAGTACAACGCTAGTAGATCAATAAATTTAGAACCTTATAGAATTTGAATATACAATGAATTGTAAGTTGGTAAACTACTACATACAGATACAGATTTCGTTTACTTATTTCTTGGTACTTAAACCCGTTTTTCCGTACACACTATGAGAGGGTTGCTACAAAAAAAATATTTCACATTATTCCAATTCGACAAAACATGTGATTTGAACGCTGCTTCTTCAGGTGTAGAAAAATGCTGATCTCGGAATTTATTTTTAATCTGCGGGTATAAGGAGAAATCATTGGGTGCCAAATAAGGACTGTATGGCGGATGATCCATCAATTCGATGTTTGGTCTGTTCAAAAACGGTTTTGTTTGAACTGATGTGGGAGAGCTCGGATTGTCGTAGTGGAGAATGATTCGTCTTCTGTGAGTGGTTTCCCTGATTTTTACTAGCAAAAAAAATTTTGGTGTACTATTAAGAAATGACCGCTCTACGTTGTTTCAAAGGAACGGTGGCCTCAAGTCCAGTCAATCCCAAACAACAGGTAATAGGTAGGCTCGGCTTGAAAGATTTTGTCGATTGTTGTTTATTTTCGTGTTTATTTGTATAGATCCCTGATTTGACACCTGTCGCGATTTTATAGTCATCTTTTGAAGCACTGCGATTGAATTTGTTCAAAATTTCTTCGGTACATTAACGTTCTTGACTCTTAGTTGTAGCTGCTGTTTAAGAAGTTGAAATGAGAGTTTTTCTTAGATTAATCTTCGCCACATGTACTGATCCTCCTTTCAATTTCCTTCAAGTATTATAAGATGTTCCAGACGAGCCTGTTCAATACTTAGTGCAACTATAAAGAAAGTGAATTATAAATCATACAAAATATCCAAACATTGACAAGACCAGACTGGTTACCAGGGTTGCTACTTAAGTTTTAAGATATGGCAACACTGATGTGAATATGTCAAATCTGACAATGACGTCATAAAGTTTGTTATTTTTATTGGTGAACGTACTTACAACGTGTTGTCATACGAGTGCTATTTAAGTTGTTTACAGATACTTGAAAAATTCATTTTGGTCATAAAATGGAACGTTTAGACTTTTGATTATGAAGCACCATCTCGGGCTACCGTGTTTCGTTGGTTTTCCGAATACAATCGTGGTCGCAATTCGCTACAAGATGAATTTCGGGGAAGGTCGTCGATTTGTTCGAGTTGGATACCGCATAGTTCGACAATCGCTTAAAAACAACCAGTGGCGATTTGTGCACAGAAATGCTTAACAAATTCAATCGCAGTGCTTTAAAAGATGACTATAAGATCGCGACAGGTGTCGAATCATGGATCTATGCATATAAACACGATAATAAAGAACAATCAACGGTATAAGTCTTTCAAGACGGGACTTAAATTGTTGGCGCACGAAGCACTTCGAAGCAAATGGTTGAATTTTGTTTGCGAATGACTGGACTTGACGCCACCGTTCCATTAGAACAACAAAGAACGGTATATTCTAAATGGTACACCAACATTCGTTTGTCAGAAGTGTTCGAAAAAAACAGAGAAAACAAATGGAAAAGGAGAATCATTTCCACCTCGACAACGCGAGTTCTCATATATTAGTTTTTGAACAGTCAAAACATCGAATTTATGGGTCATCCGCCGTGTGGCATTCAATGATTTCCTGTTATTCCCGCAGATGAAAATAAACTGCGTGGTTAATGTTTTTCTACATCTGAAGTAGCGGTTGATGCATTCAAATAACTTGTTTTGGAGGTACCTCAATCGGAATGGATACAATGTTTTGACAAATTGGTTCAAAAGCATGCAAAAGTATATTAATCTTACTGGAGAATATTTTGAAAAACAATAAAGCCCTATCAAATTACAAATATTTGTTTTTCTTTATTTAAAGGTCTCAAAATTAAAATTAACAACTCTCGTATTGAAGTTTTATTTGTGAAAAGAAAATATTTTCAAAAAGATACTTTGGAAGAAATAAAATTTGAGGTAGATAACTTAATATCCTTTAATACGAGGAAATAGAAATCATCGATATGGAAACAAATTTGGGTTTTTTGTGAAGAATCCAAGTACATACTTGGATAGAGAGAGAGAAGCTTTATTGTCAAAAAATTGTTACAATTTGTACACAAAAGTTTGTAGGAGAAGGAGAAAAAACATCTGAAGTAGAGCTTCTTAGAATTTTAGAAGATTGGACATTAGATTTTAAAGTATAACAGGCATAAAGTTTTTTCTACGTCCGTTATAATATTCACGTTTTTTTTTTTATTAATTTGCATCGTTTCTTCGATAAACTAACTTTTTTTTCTTGATATCCTTTCAAGAAAATCCGTTTTGTGTCTAATTAAAAGGACTGTAGTATTATTATTAGTGATGGAGAGTAATAGTGAAGACAGTTTTAACTGCACACCAGAAGATGTTGAATCGGCAACTGCGCCGACTATGAATCTTCTCCCTGAGAAATCCAGGGAACAGTGTTTAAAGGAATATAATTCTTTTATTGAGTGGCGAACTAAAAAGTCATAAACAGCTTCACATAAAGAGTGTTACTAAGTTACTTTGAAAATAAATCCAAAATGTGGAAGTCTTCAACAGTTTAGTCGACTTATTAATAACTGAAAGGCACCCTAATGGTAAATAACGACGTAGACATCAGTAAATACTCGAAACTCATTGCATATTTGAAAAATAAATAACTATTCAATTATTCTTTAGTTTTTTTCATATATATAGATTGAGTCGGTGGATTTAACATGATGCAACTCTTACAAATTATATTATCTGATCTAATTCTTCTGGACTTTTTCTTTAGGGGTTTGGAGTAATATTTCATTATGGTAATATGACAATTTTCCGTATGACACGGTTTCCTATAAAGATTTTTTATTCGAAAACAAAATTCTAACGTAAAAAGTACAGTTCGAAGCAATAAAAACTAACTGTTTTTGTAAGACGACGAAATTTCATAAGATATCTTGAATCGTCGCATATTTTAGAGAAGCAGCCAGCATTTGCACAATATTTACCAACGGACTGGTTTAAGAACCAGTCTGAGCAGTATAAAGTATGTGTATCTGACCCTTCGATTAACTATTTTCCCGTATCTCGATCTACCCACTTAATATTTTTAAAAAGAAATGCTTCTGTTTTATTAATAACAAATATTGGTTCATACACTTGAATTATATTGTGAAAAGTGTAAAAGGTTTTCAAAACTAAAGTTCTTAACCAACACACTCATATAGGTAAGTCTTTTTTTTAATATTATAATGTATAATTAATAATATTGTTTAATTAATTTTGATGAAGTTTTCGGGAAGTTTTGATAAACTACAATTTTAAGTGATAATACATCGTAATCAAAAAAATATACTAGAAACTAATCTATAAAAAAATTTATAGTGATGGCAGCCCCGTGTTTCAATGTAAATCTCATACATATATAAAAAATAATCACAATACTAAATAATATTTACAAATAAATAACACATTTCAAAATTATCTACAAACATACAGGGTGTTTCTTAAAAGCGGACCCCGATCAAACTATATTTTATTATATTTTCTTATATGTATGTAGTCGAATCTTTGAACTCGATTTCATTCTTTTTTAAAACGTCAGATTAACTTCAATTTTTGCACATTTGTTAAGTACCGATGAAAATACAATAATTTAATAAATTCATACAATTATCTTTCACAAGTTCACCAGGATAAAGATCGATTTTTTACCCGTTGTAAACGCTCAGATGAATTAAAAATTTTGCGTGTGAATTTCATTAATTCGTCCATTATCCTTGCTGGGATCACCAGGAGAAAATATGACGGATTCTTTGGACTAGTTTTCAATCCACTCGAGATCCAATCCACTTCTAGAGATCATCACTGATAACTATTTTCGTTCTGCAGACTAAGATCGTCTATCATAAGATGGCCTAAAATTATTGGATTGGAAATTGTCATTCTGATTTTAGTATCAACAGTCCTCAAGATGCAAGGTTGATTATTTTGTCATTTATTTAGGTTATTGGCGTTTTACTTATGTAGTAACACTTAGCCGCGAACTTTAACACGAAAAATTTGGTAGTGGCGTCTAAGTATTAAAGAGAATGATTAGAATGCGAAAAAATGTGATTCAACAAACAAATTATGGTGAATAATACTAGAAACTTGCAATTAATGTGGAAAAAACTGAAAAGTGATAAATAATTCTTATAATAAGAATAAAATTAATGACAGGGTAATTGATACGACTGTTTTAAGAAGGTGGGATGCTCTGTACGACACTTTTCTTTCAAAACTAATTTTCAATTTTAGAAAAATGATTAATATGAAGTAACTCATTCCTAAAACATTTGAAAAATCAGTATAAAACTATGTTTTCAATGTTTATATTAATGAATTTCGTATGTTTCTTTGAAATAATAGTAAGTAGTATAATTATTACAAAAAAAGAAACAAAAATAATAAATTTAAATTATGAAGTATATCAAAATATATTTTAGTGATAGGAAGGATGGAAGAAATTGATGAACCTGTATACGGAGTAATAAAATTAGGTTTTGATTATTTATTTTTTCATAATAAGTAAAACAAAATTTTTCTCAACGTAGTTTTCTTTTCTTTCTCTGTATATAGATTAGGAGGTTATATTTTTTGTATTTTATCGGGGTCATTTTTGTCATAAATTTTTTTCTGCAACTGTACTACAAACAGTTTTTGATATATGATCGAGAGCTAAGAGAAATCGGGACAACCGGTACATAATTATAGAAAATTTAACAAGTCAACGATATAACACATTTTTTTAGAAAAAATGACTGTTATATTGTTAAAAGTTAAAAGGAAATATCACACCAACACGTTGAGGAAAGTATATTTTTAAAATTTTAATTTAATTCAGTTTTTTTTTGGATATTTACAGTTAAGGAATTAATAAATTTATATTTTACAATACTAGATAAACATATAGGCAACCAAATTTACATTAGTAAATATTCGTAACGGTAATCGATTTTTGACATTAATAATCAACGGTCCCCTCCGTGCTAAAGAGAGGTAGCGAATTTTTTTTTTTTGAAACTGCAACCCAATTAGTTTCTGAGTGCGATATCAGTTGTTGTTTTTTTTATTTTCTCGACTTCATTAGAAATTAATAAACGACATAATATTAAATTTGATACTTTTGATGAGATTTTGAATAAATAGGAAACGTTGGATAATCGAATTAAAATCTAAATGTGGACGCTGTCAAAAATGATGGGAATATTGTTTAATTTCAAATTTTTCACCAAGACACAAGAAGAGCGCGAGTGGCCACAAGCGCTGGCCATTGTAACAGGTGAGTCATTCATCAATGTATAATTTTTTCAAATCGATATATAATCAAAATTTGATTATTTTAAACGGACATTTTCAAAGACGTTTTGAACATCATTTTATCACATAATAATTTTTCATATCAACGTCAGCGGGTTTTCATCAGCTCTGATCTATGTGTAATGATGGAAATGATTATAAAGTGACAACTTGGTTTTATTGGGCCTATTGAGGCCAAGGTAACTCTACTAGGTGTCAGTGATATGATTCTTTTTAGTTTTCCTCCAATGTCATTGCTACTATTCATAAAGAAACTCAGATAAATGAAGAGTTCTACCACTTGAAGATTATATAGAGTGTGTTTCATAAATAATGTCGATTTCCAATGCTCTTTTTGTTTATTAAATAATCATAGAAAAAGGAAGCGAAATATTCGAAGTATAGCCCATCGTATTATATGATTCTGACCCTATATTGAACAATAAGATGGAAGTACAAAAAAAGGATTAGAATTCGAAGGTTATGCAACTGAGTATTAGGAGATCCCAAAGTTTTCATGATTCTTTAGTAGTACATGGAATGGGTGTCTCATGAATAATGTAGGTTTCCACTTTCCACTTTTTCATTAAATAATCCATACAAAAAGCCAACCTTAATGATACAAATCTTTTTGTAATCAAACTTGCGGCATGCTTGTGACATTATGTCATGTTTCCACTTGCAGATATGCTTTTTTGATGTGTCCAAGAGTGGTATCTGCACTAGGTGGCAAAGACAGTGCTTTAAAGCAGTTATTTTTACCAGTTGCTTGTATAAATGAGTTATATCTCGATATATTTGGATCAGCATTTAAAATATGATTTATTTTTGAAAACTATGGCAGCCTTCTGTAAGTACAGACGTTTATCGAAATTTTTTGCTAAAACTTTTTTGCCACTTTTGTGAAAAAGTGACTAATACGTCAGCACAATATTCATATGAATCAAATCAATATTTCTGACAATATTCGAAAGATTGCTTTAAACTTTTGTAGCTTAACATTCATCGCAATTTATACTATTTATTACAAAGTTGCACTGCGCCGTCAATAAACAAAGGAGGAATTATTAAAAAACAGTAAATCAATAATACTCTTGAAAGAATTAGATACTGCACATGTTTGAATTGAAACTTGAGAATTTTCACCTACGAAAATCGAAATTATTTAAGAGACGTCCTCTGTACTTGTCCCGTTGTCATGTTATATCCTAATTCTTTGTTTGAATTCATGACTTTACTATGATTTCGCTTCCGTTGACCTTTTTAATGGAAGTCCATAATTTTTTTATATCCATATTTTGTATTTTCGAGCATCTTTATCCGAAAAAAGCACCATCAAGTCTGGTTTTCATGTTTTTATACCCATGATCATGTTTTATTTCCATAGTAAATTTTTTCTATTAAATCGAAAGGTTTTGTATCAAATTCTAAATTATAGATTAAAATGTTAAATCGTTCAGGAATTAGACGTAATTGTTTTTTAAATTTCGTTCATTTTTTTATATACGGGGTGGTGAAACAGAACGTGAAAATTAGTGAAGCTCCGAGTGCTAATTTCATCAAAATATGAGTAAAGGATTTTGAAGACACTTGTTCAACGTTTAAAGAACAACAGAAAGGTCCTCTTAGAACATCTAGGACCGAAAACACTGATCATAATCTTATGCAGTCTATACAAGAAGATCCAAGATGGTGTACCCGCAAGAAATCGCAACGAAGAAACATAAGAATTGAAATAATGTGACTTTTGAGAAAGTCTCGCATTTGTTAATGAAATGTATCATCGATTTTTTTTTCTATCGAAAGAGTCGTTACTGAAACAGAAATAAATCCAAATTCAAGCACCAGAAATCAATCACTGCAAAGTCCTAGTTACCGTATGGGCTGCGATCTCGGTTAGAAATCATTTTTTTTTTTTTTCGAAAATGTGCGGAACCAAAACTATCACTGCTAATACCGAACGTTATGTTGATTCAAGAACTTGAAACTTCAAAAATTCCAAGACTTTATTTCAACAAGACGGAACTACCAGTCACTCAATGAATAACTTTATGGTAGTTCATGAATCAGTTCTTTCCAGGTAGACTGATTTTCAGAAGAGGTCCACTGCCCTCTCGTAGTCTATTTTTGATTGTTTGAAGGGATACTTCAAACAAAGTCTACGATAATAATTCTAGAAGTATCGATCAGTACAAATAGAATATCCGTATTGAAGTGGCATCAACATAACTGTGAAAAGTTTTCGATAATTTCCGTTCGCGTTTCACTTCAGGAAACCGATATTAAACTTGGTTGGAAATCTCTTGGTCTACCATCCGGATTTAGCTTGTTTTGCCGGAGAACCCTTAACTTATCCTCCTGATTAGATTCTACATCAATTCCTCCGAGTTTGGTAGCTACTTAAAAAACTGCTGAAAATGAAATATACGGCAATACAGATTTGTTTACATTAACTAGAGGTATGGTAATAGATCTCGTTTAGTACGTGGTTACTTCTACTGGAGCATAGCTAGTTGCATCAATTTGATTTGAACTACTTGTAGTTTGGAATAATTTATGGAGAGGGTTTTTCGTAATTCCTTCAGTGATGAGGCTCGTTATCATCTTTCAGTTCAACTTTCGTCAAGCTAAAGCCCAAATATCTGTATCCTAAATTATTGATATCGTAATCAAACCTAAATTAACATAAATTTTTGCATGTTGTTACTGTTTATCATAACTCATTTTTCCTTCAATTTCAAATTTCAAAAATCTCGAGATACTTTGCTTAAAAAGAGAAACAGAAACTTACTTCCGATTCCTCGTAATACTTATGTTTTCCTAGAAATATATATTATAAAGATTGTTATTGAATGTTTTTTTCCAGCTAGTATGGCAGCTTTCGTCGCTGGATTATTAACATCGTGGTCATCTCCGTTTCTCATAAAAATCACGAACGACAAAGTGAGTTATAACATATCAGAAAAAGATGCTTCTTATTTCACAATTATCCAACCAACAGCCATGGTTCTAACCTGCGTGATATTTTCAATACTATGTGATAAAATAGGAAGAAAAAGGACCTTGTTGCTTATAACGGTTCCGCATTTATGCTCCTGGATTCTAGCTGCCGTAGCGAAAAATGTTTACGTATTCTACGCTTCTAGATGTTGTGCCGGTATAGGAGACGGTTGCTTATTCGCGGCGTTGCCGATGTATATAGGAGAAGTAGCGTCACCGAAAGTTAGAGGAACTTGGGGAAACTGTTTAGTATCGTCTATGTATTTAGGCGAATTTGTGATACAAGCTATGGGTTATTTTTTAAACGTTAAACAAACCTCTTACGCATGTATGCCAATAAGTATATTATTTTTCGTTTTATTCTGGTTTATGCCCGAATCTCCTTATTATCTAATAATGCAAGATTGCGACGAAGAAGCGAAACGAGCTTTGGCATTTTTAAATAGGAAGCTAGATGTAGAAGATGATTTTCAGAAATTACGAATGGATGTTAAACGTCAAATGTCTGAAGCTGGTACTTGGAAAGATCTATTCACGATAAAAAGTAATCGAAAAGCTTTAATTTCCGCTATATTTCTAAGATCTTCTCAACAACTAGGAGGTACTACTGTTTTCATCATGAATATTGAATTTATATTCGAGAAATCTAAAGGTGGAGTTAGTCCTCAAGTCTCGTCAATGATTTATTTAGGACTTTGTCTTTTATTAAATATATTAGTAATTGTTTTCGTCGTAGAAAGACTTGGTAGGAGATTATGCTACATATTATCGCTTTCTTTAGCATCCATACCGTTATTAGTTCTATCTGTATATTTCTTTATAGAAAAATACGTGTCTGATGTTGATTTGGGATTTTTGAATTGGATACCTATCGTTGCGATGATTTCTTATCAAATTTGTAATTCGTTCGGTATGGCAGTTATACCAACTTTGATGTTGGGGGAATTATTTTCTACCAGCGTCAAATCTAAAGCTATGACCGTACTGATGATAGATTTTGGATTGATGATATTCGTTACGAACAATGTATTGCACGCTTTACAATCTGTTATAGGTTTATGTGGACCTTTTCTACTTTTCGCTGTTTCTAATATAATTTCGGCTTTCATGACTATGTGGTTGGTGCCTGAAACTAGGGGTAAAACCTTGGAACAAATTCAACAATTGTTGAAAAAAGAAGTGGACGAGAGAATTGAAGTAGTACGGATATAATTTGATTAGAAAGACGGAATTGCGATGTTTTATTTGAGCAATGGAACGGCTTTTATACTTTTATTTTCATGTTTACTTAAAGGAAACAGACACAAAAATTCTTGAAACGCAATAATAATGTAAAATATAACATTTGGCGACGAAGATGGGATAAGAAATGACGCCTTTTTCATCACCCTGACAAATGACATATTGTAGTGTCTAAAACACCCAACCACGTGTCTACAAAACACCACAATATAGATTAAACCATTCTTTTCTCTATTAGTCTTCTCCTAAAGGTTATTCATCATAGTTTTGAGTTGGTAATTCAGCTTTCTACTAGCTCACTTTCTACGTGTTAACTTCTTCCTGTCTTCTTTATTGTGTTTCGGTTTTCCTAACTATTCAACAATAACAACTTATTTGAATTCTCAGTTCTTAGATTTTTCTTTTGATTAAAACCTAAATTGGTCTGTTATTTTGAACTGTCATACATCATAAAATATATGTGGTGCTTAATTTTGGCCTTTATCCCATTTTATTAACCCTTGTATATAAATAAATAGATCACTTGCTACATGAATATCAAAATAAGTACTGCTTCAACCATTCAGAAATAGTTTTATTTAATTATGGTATTAATGATCTTTTAATCCATTTTGTAACTATTGTAGCGTTTGTCCCATGTATCACGATTTTCACAAGAAACTTTATTTATCGTTTTTTTTCTGTTGTTTTAGATTTCAGACTACAAAAATAATCCTTTATGCATCATTCAAATTCTATACGACGTCTAGCTAAATAACGAAACTGGTTACGAAAAAAAATTATTCGAATGCTCTCCTTCCATATACTCCCCTCCCCTCGTCTCACACTCTTCCATACGTTTTTACCATTGATCGAAGCAGTGCTGGAAGTCTTCTATGGTGAGTGCCTTTAGGAGTTCTGCCGTTTTTTGCTTTACCGCTTCCACCGACTTAAATCGGATCCCTTTCAAAGCAAATATTCTTCTAAGCTTTCAGTCAGAGTCAGATTTTTTGGCACCAACTTCGCACAGACTTTTGTCATGTGTAATTCCTCGTGTAAAATTTTTCTAACAGTTTACAGCCTCGGTAAAAATCCGGATGATCATTCGACGATCTGCACGCATAATTTGGTTGATTTTGGTCTCTGTTTCTGGAGTTTCTGGGCGCTGGTCATCTTCAGTGCTTTCTCGGCCCTCACTAAAGCGCTAACATCACTCAAAAACACGCGCGTGAGTTAGAGAATTGACCCTATAGGCCTATTGCAACAATTTATAGCACTCTGTCGGAGTTTTTTCAATTTAACGAGATTAGTGAGATTGATACGTTGCTTCTGTTTTTCGTCACACATGGTTTTCGGCACGGTTTCGTTTCAAACTGCTACAACGTGCATAGACAAGATATCTAGACACCCAACGCACTACTTGTTTTTTATCCCACCCGTCTAGGGTGTCCTCTAGGTGCGCAGTCTCGTTATTTAATAGCCAGACCTCGTATTGACTGGAATTATCAGATAACTACTTACCAAGTCTTTCTGTTTGTCTATCAATTATATTTCTTTTTTTATAATATTGTTCATAATTTTTGTGATAATTATTACATTTTGATCAATGTTTGTTGAGAAATTACAAATATCTAACGTAAATCTGATTAATTGTTTCAATATATTCTCAACACTGAAAAATATTTTAATTTATTTAACTGACGTATCGAATGAAAAGAATGTTTAAAAGTTTAAAAATTCACTTTCATTAAAAGTTATTTACCACTACACTAACTAATTATGATAAATAAAAGTATATTAGAGTCTTAAAATTTCATTTGAACATTATTTTAGTTGAATTTAGCACTATTTATGCTGTTGAAATCTTTACTTATATTTTTCTATAAGTAACAATACTAGCGGGTTTTCCAATAAGAGTTGTTATTTTGATATTTAAAGAAAAATGCCATTTTTTGGGATAAATGATCGGATGTTTATTTCATTGTAAAGAGGAAGGTATGCCGTTAATAATGGAACACAACATCAGCCAAATGGCCGCCACGACTGCGCTTACAGCACCATATCCTTTTCATGAAATTTTCCGTAACCAAATTGCAAAACGGCTGCCCTATGTCCTCGATAGCCTCACGAATTCCATCTTTGAGGTCTTGAATCGATGCTGGACTGTTGGCGTAGACCTTATCTTTCACGGTGGCCAATTGTGATCGATGGTTTCGTTGCTTGTGTGGCACGTAGCGCCGTTTTGTTGAAAGTAAACGTTGTCCAAATCAATACCATCCAATTCCATCCATAAAATCCATTTTCGAAAAAGTAAGGTCCAATGACATCGCCAGACCATAAACCGCACCAAACAGTCACGCGTTGAGGATGGAGAGGATTTTCAACAATAACTCTTGGGTTTTCCGAGCCCCAGATTCGACAATTTTGTTTATTGACGTAACCACCAAGGTGGAAATGGGCCTAATCAGTTAAGATAATTTTTCGATGAAATTCCGTATCATTTTCATGCATTTCAAGGACCCAATCAGCAAAGACACGACGTTGTTGATGATCGGCCGGCTTGAGTTCTTGTGTTAACTGAACTTTATAGGCATTAAGACCCAAGTCTTTATGCAAAATACGGTGTAATGACGTTTGTGGAATGGCTAATTCCAAAGAACGACGAGGAATGGACAAACCTGGGTTCTCTTCAACACTTTGGGCAATATTCTCAGTTGTTCTTGAGCGACGTGCACGGGTTTTATTCTTCACATCACTAACTTGTCCCAACAGCTCAAATTTTTCCACAAATTTCTGTATTGCGGTCCGAGAAGGTGCTTCACGTCGACCCAAAAATGTTTTAGTTTTACGAACCGTCTCTGCCAAACTTTCACCATTTTTATAGTAAATTTTAATACTTTCAATGCGCTGTTGAAGCGTGTATCGTTCCATTTTCATTAATGGCGTTGTTTCTACTTGTCAAATGTCAAAAAATGACATCTTCAAAAGTGACATTTACCGAAATAGCGGGCTGTTCAAAATAACACCTCTTATTGGAAAACCCTTTATTAACATTGAAAAAAAAATTATTATAAAAAAATTGTTATATTAACAATTGATTTATAATGTATCTGTACTATTTATCAAATTACAACTGGGCTGAAAATTTTTTAAGGTAGCAATAAAGAAACCTTTTCTTTTTATCGTATAGTACGATTTGTGTTAAGCCTCAAAATAGGCTTAATTTCGACCATTACATCTTCATCGGTGCAAAATTTCTGTCCAACGATTATCCTCTACAGATTTGAGAAAAATCTCTGGGGGCTAGATCTGAAGAATACTGTGAATGAGTGAGCAAATCGAAGTCCAATTCATGCAATTTTTTATTGATTGTCTTTATTGATGAGAAAGCACTTCCTTTTTCTTCAAATAGGGTTTTTTTCGCTATTCGATCCTTTAAAGGCTATGTTATATTGGCTGTATATGATTTATCCCTTTTGAATGTTTATTATACCATGCTCAACTCAAAATACTGATGCCATAACTTTGCCAACCTTTCCACGCTTTGGAATCCACTTCGCCGACTGACAATTGGACTCTGGTGTGAAATGATTATTGTTTATTACCATTAAATAGCTGCAAAGGCTACTCAGAATCATCAATTCGTCGTTGTTTTGAGTCGATTGAAAGCTTGCGCGAAACCTACTTTAAAGAGAGTTTTCGCATATCCAAATATATATTAACGATACTTCCAATACTTCCATCACGTTTCCGCTATCTCAATCAGCTTCTGTGAAATTATTTCGTGAACTGATTCGATGTTGTCGTCAGAGACAGCCACTTTGAGTCGTCCTCTGCGTGCATCGTCCTTGGTGCCTCCTTCAAACACGGCAAAAAAACACATCTCAATGGTTAATTTTCCTGGAGCAAAGTCTGAATAATGATTATCAAGCCGAGCTTTGGTTTCAATGTTTTTTTGTCCAAAAGTGATGCTTTATCAACACGCAAAATACGTTTTTATTCATTTTTGGAAACTAAACTTCCTTTACTCCAAAATGCTGTACAATTTATAACGTATCTTTTAATGATTAAAGCTAATGAATAATCAATGAATTTAATACTAGTAGCGCCATCTTACATTTTCAGCCCGGCATAATATTGTGCAATTTATTTAAGTTGTGTTTTTAGATACATTTTGTAATCTCATACTGATTGTACTATAAACGAATGCTCTAGAATAAATATAAGTTTCACATTTGTATTTTAATTGTTTTTATTTTTGATCTATACCTCCAATAGTTCCTGTTTCGAAAAATTTTGGATTCAATTTGTAAAAGTTAATAGAATGGGTACGTAACACAAGCAAATTTAAAAATATATCAAATTTTACTACAAATATAATGATCTTTACACCCATAAAATTCATCTATTGACATTTTGTGAATAACTCAGATTCCTATGTTTTAATAAATTCTTTGTATACTAACCTTAATTACTACACTAATTACTACTTGAGTGTACCACTTCACTTTATATTTCACTTTGTATCGCCTGCAATGAGCTGTTTCGTCCACCTCCTATATTTAATATTTCTCTAACTAATTTTACTGGGTGCTTCTCCTTTTTACAAGTTTTGCGATATTCCAAAACATTGTAGAGCTTTTTATGTCTAGTTACATCTACCTTCCTCTCTCAGAAACATTTAGGATAATAGTTCAACGATTACCAAATAATAGATGGAGCCACGCACTAACTTTTATAGTTCCCATTGCATTAAACTATGACAAACACTGTTAGATAACGTGCGGCTGTGTACCCGTCTCAATACTTGTGAGACTTCTGTCGGTTTGCAATCCAATATTTTATAGTGTGCTCCAAAGCTCATCAGGAAAAGCAAAACGGAATAAGAACGAATCGAAGAAATTTTATTGTTATTACATTAACTTAACCCAAAAAGTCTTTTTATACTGGACACTGCCCGGTGAATGTCCACTGGAAAAACATGACAAAAACTCCCGTGGTTTCTGAAAGAAAAAAAAAGGAGAGAACCAAGCCATTTGGTGCAAATCTATTCAGATGTTTAATTTTTTTATTATTACGATCCGGGCAGGAATAATTTTATCTGGCAAAGTTAAACCAATGGTTGGTGTAGTTGTAGAGTTTATTTCTTTCAATAAATTACACTAAGTACATTCAACAGTTTTTTGGTGAATAAAAACAACTCTGATGCGAAAGAAAGTTACGGCTAAACTGATGTGTTTACAGTCACAGAAGGCTTCATGACAATGGGTGGAGGAATTGGTTCAAAATAAGAAATTTCATAGATGCAGTACCACCTAACGAAGTTGGAAATTGCTTGTTAAAAATCATCGAAAATCACAACCGTTCTAGGTGTCCTATTTTATTTGTTATTGCTCTGGCATGATTTCATTTTGTAGCTTAGAAAAAATAATTTCGAGTGTTAAATTTCCTTTTTCCACAGACAGTATATATTTCTTTTATTTTGACGTGGTTTCCGATTAGTGCAATAACAACAATATGTCGATTTCGCGTCCTGTTTAAAGTCGTCTCTTACCAAAAATAGACTTTAGCCGTATGACATCTTCAATAATTTTGGTAAATAATGTTCAGGAGGATCGGGAGATGCAATAAGAAAAAGGTCATTCCATTAAAAAAATGTTTAATAATATATTTTATTAACAACTTTCATGGAGAGAATTTTTTTTTAATTTATACAATTTTTGGAGTAATTGGATGCGGTTTGCAGCACACAGATAAACATATCTGAAAAATATTCAAACGAACAAAAACAGCCATACGCATAGATAATTTTTACAATTCGCAAACCAAACATGAAAAAGGTGTCTTAGAATATACAATGAGGAAAATATCTATTTTGGTATTAATGGAATAGCAGAATGAAAGATATAGACAATTGGTTGAATACAGTATTACCAATTGATAAGAAACATGAAACGTGTCAAGGAAATCATATATAATAAGAAAAAGTATGCATAAAAGATATTATAAAAGAAAAAACATACATGAGGGTTGAAGAAGTTAACATGAGCATAGATTTTGAAGAAGTCGAATCAATATATGTCGAATAGATAGGAAAAGAGATACTAATAGCAATAGCGAAGGAGTAAGTAGAAGTGAGAGCTGAAGAAAATAGTCTATGCTCATTAAACACGTACATTAATGAAAGTAGATAAAGATAGGTGGAAAAAACAAGAGGAATCTATGGAAAAAAAGTATATATGAGTGTAAAGATACGTGAGAAACATAGATATCAAAGAAACAGACGAAGACATGTCAAACAGAGGAGAAAGGATGGTAGCAATAGAAATCTACTGAAGAAAAAAACTCATATAAGAAGTCAAAAAACGAATCCATGTGAAACGGTACCAAAAAGAATATACTGAAGATAGTATTAATGAAATCTAAAGAAGATAACATATAAAATTGAAATGTGGCTAATTAGGAAGGTAGATGAAGACACGTCAAACAGAGGAAGAAAAAATATACCAATGGGAAAAAGTATAGATAAGGGTTGAAGAAGATAGGAAAGAAAAATAACAAGTAGAATCTACGGAGGGAAAAGCATAAAGAATTGAAGAAACTTTATTAATTCATAACCTAGTATGTTGATTAAAGAAAAAAGTTGTTGAGAAACTACGAAAAATTAAACGCCTAAAATAATGTTACAAAAATAACCAATAGATAAAAAGAGTGCGAACAAGAAGACTCAAAAAATATTCACATTGGCAATTTGATATAAACGCTGGAAAGAATGGAAAACCATCGTGTGGACAATTGAGGCTTTACAGTAAATAGAAAAACGTTTTGTTTGTTTTGGTTTTATGAAATAAATGTATTTATAGGGTATGTATAGTGCTACAAAAATCAATTGTTGGCGAAACGGTCTTAATTGAGAAATCTGATAGAAACAAGTAACGTTTATAAAAAACAATCAATCAAACGAAACTTCTGCGCTGCATTATTCCATAATAATACCACAATATTTGGATTTCGTAATCTTGCAATCATTTTATATGACCTTGATCTAGTTTATTTTGCTCTATATTGAATAGTACGAGTTGTGTCAAGAAATTATCGAAAGAAGATGCGGCAAAATCAACCGAGGTGTACGCTTGCTTCATTACAACGCTCCAGTCCACAGTTCTTCGCTTTCCAAGGCTACTCTTTACGTATATTGTTTGACAGGGATTGAACACCCACAATATAGCCCTGATCTGGACCCGTTTAGTTCGCAAATCTGAAACTAAAAGGTCTACGAATATTTTGACTGTATCATATTTTCATAGTGGCATAGAAGATTTAGTCATACGTTGTGGAAATGGAAATTAAGGGAGAATGTAGTGAAAAGCACGATTATTTGAAATAAAGCTTTATATTCATTGTCACCGATAGTTTTTAATTATAAATATTGTTTGTTCTAGCTATCTCATGTTTTCTTTAATAAACTATTTGATCCCGTTCGATATCAAAGTAACATCTATGATCGGTTTAGCAAATTTGTTTACTCAGTTTTTTCCTATTTATTCGATCTTGTATGAGATATAGAACATCGCTTCGTATTGTTGGGATCTTAACAATAAACCGATACGATAACAACTTCTTTACATCAAAATTTTATAGAAACAATCAATTCTCAAATTCTATGTTGATTTAAAATCGGAAACTCCAGAAAACGGTACCATAAATTCGATCATTTTCTCTCGGTAAATTGTTTCTATTCAGATGAAGTTGTAAATCATGATAGAGATACACACAGAGTGGGACTCAATATATCGTTTCTTAAGAAAAAAAGAGAATTGTACCAACGCTAGTGAATGACTTTTTATTCCGGCAACTTTCAATCTATGAAATTTGAAACTAATATTTATCCTCGAAATATTATGCTGAGTTCCTGGTTTGTTTAGATAACGAACATCCATCATATATACCTGATCTGGCTCTCTCAGATTACCTCCCATTTCCAAACTTCCTAAAAGGTCTTGGTGGAAAGAGATTTCAGACAATTGAAGACATGAAATCAAATATTCCTATCGGAAATTCCATTTCTTAATTATTCATTATTTTAAGAAAGGGTGCTATTAAGACATTGAGAAGGGTACTTGGAATTTCCTGGGCCAGGTATCGGTCAGTTAGGGGTGAACCTCCTTTCAGTCCCGAAAATATATTTGTATATGTACGTATGAATGAGTGTGTGTGTTCACTGGGTAAAATTTTACGAAGAAGAACCCCCAGTCGTTTGAGCTCAGTTCATCTCTGAACGATACGTTAGAACCTCTTGGGCCAACTATAACACTGACCCAATATATTTGAATATAAAGTTGAACTAGTCTACTGTTTCCCAGCTGTTATTTGGTAAAAGCAATCTGTGGAAACGATGTATTTCCAGTTTTATTAACACGAATTAAACATAGGGAGTCCAAATTTTGTTGAAGTGGAAATGTTTGAAACAATTTTTTGGAAATAACATTATATTATATAATGGTATTTAGAGGAATTGATTATGACGAAGAAATCAATTGGAATTCATCATCTCCGTATTTTTAGAGCTCTTATACAAGTTCAGAAACGGTAAATAGAGAGATTTTTATATATATTAGACTCTAAAATTTTGATTTTTCACGCTTCTCGTCTTGGATAACTTTTTGGAGTTGGTAGCTCTAGATACAGGGAAAATGAAGATCCCTTTCTTATTCATATGTTTATAATGTATCCGTAACAAACTGTGATCATAATTTATTATATAATTCTAATAACTTAGTTTAGAACTAATAAGGACAATCCTAAACAGAAATAGCTAGAATTCATATTATTTCATATATTTGCACAAGTATCTATGAAAAATATCTTTGACGTGAATGACACTCCCAATTAAGAAATCTAAGAAAACAACCGATCTGCGTCAAAATGACGGCCGTGGGGTAAACAATCGACTTTCTCCTTTGCATCTGTATGGGCTTTTCATTGTTTTTTGTAGCTAGAGTTTTTGGTTTAGTGAAGTTATGAAGTTACTATTTAGATCTATTTCAGTGAACTAATACAGCTGAAACTGCATATTTTCGAGTTTTTTTGTTTAATGTTGCAAAGTGATAAACCAGAGGAATCTGAAAGGTACAAAGACAAACTTACAGCTTTAGGTGGAATTTCATTAGATTAAAATAGCTTTGGTGCAGAATATTTCACACTATATTTACCGCTTATCTACACTAAGCATTTGTTTACCCCACGGCGGCCATTTTTGAATGGATTCATTAAATTGTTCGATTGATGTAAATAAATTTTTTGTTGTAGGTTAATGAAACGCAACCAAATTACGTATATAGCCGAAGATGCGTTCAGCAACGTAACTTCATTAAGAGTGTTGTAAGTGAAAAATTTCTATTAATAAATGAATTTCCAGTTTAGTTTTAATCACAATAACTAATATCTACGTTTCGAACCGCCTCAAACCGATTAAATCTTGATCTTGAATATAACAATTTCTGGTTTTGAAGTATCACCAGTTCAGCTGTGATTATATCTGCATATCGGTCGAAGGATTATAATATTTATTTCGTAACACGTGTTACGTTTTTTTAATCATAGATGGATATTTTCCCAAGAAGCATGCTGAAATGATTGGTCTTAATGAACACTGGTCTCTAACCGTTAGAGATATAGGTGTTGGTGTGAACGAATCAAATGTTTTAAGAATTTGTGAAACATTTTAAGATTATGGATCTTTGTTTTGAACAAGAAACTGTGGGGAAAATGGATATAATGATAATAAGAAGTAATAAACTAAATCCAAGTAAGACAAGCGCATACTTCCGAAGAGATTCGCTGGATTATAATGTTAAAGTCCATCAACTATACGGAAAGGTTTCTAAGTTAACCAGAACCCGAAAAAAAAATAATTTTCCGCAATTTTGTCTTCTTAGCCTAATTTTTATGTTTTTCTTAACGATATATCTTGAATTTAGAAAAATATGCTTATATTATGATGGCAAAGCATAAGCAGAAAATATAATAAAGATAATTTTTAGCAGAAAAAAATATTAATTTGTACAGGAGTGAATAGAATGTTGGGCGAAGTGAAAGTGAACTCAAATGATACTGAAAGCTAAGTTCTCATTGAAGGCATGATAAATTTTCTGAAGCACATTAAAATCTTACGCCATTCATAAAAATCTTTGTTGGAATATCTCAACATGACTTGACCTCTTGTCGCAATTCGCAATTTTTTCCTGGAACGTAAATTAAAAGTGTTTGATTGTTCCGGCAATACTTCAGACCTGTATCCAGTTGAGAACCCTTATCGCATCCTTTTTTTGAGATGGTTTTACTACAAAAGTGTGATTCCAAAATGGTCGAGTCAAGAATATATGCGCTAAATTAATGGATTCAATGCAAGGACTTGTCGTTGAAATCATTTCTTTTAGAAAACAATTGTTTATACTTTCATTTATCTCAATGGGACAATATAGGATTTAGTAGCTTAACATTTTTATCTCACAAATACTTTTTAGAGTTAATCGTACGACGTTTTCTCTATTTATTCCTGTACTAGGTTTCTTCTGGCGATTCTTACCAGTCAGGATAAAATGTCCTCTACATCTTTCAGGCACGCATCTGTTTATTACTTACCTTCTATCGCCTCCTTATTCCCAGCATACATGAGGAACTCGTATTATTTTTACCACTTCATCTCCATATTTCATTGTAGTAAACTTTTATTGATCATAACATTGTTTTGTTTTTGAGTCTCTTCACATTATCATCTGCATTAGCTACTATTCGACCCCTTTGATTACGTTTATCATAACATACTATAGGTATTAATTAAACAGTGTTGTTGAGAGGTCATTAACCTGTCTTTCTTCATTATTTTTCAAATTCCACTTTTACTATTTCCGTGTTTTGTAAATAACGACTCTTGAATGTATGTTTCCTTTTCTTCTCTAATAGTACCATTATCTAACAAAGTACAAACCTCTGACTCATTTTTCTTCAATTTTTTCATCCAACTGCTAGTCGTAGTTCCAAATATTTATTTTATACTGTCTATTCTATTAAGAATCTGTTCAAGTATATTCTGAATAAAGTTGAGGATAATCATCAACATTTTCTTAATGAATAAAATGATTTCGAACGAGCGAATAAGTTTGTTTTTGTTTATATACATTTTAAAAGCTCTGATAAAATTTTTACTGATCTATAGATTTTCCACTATTTTTTTTAAACTGGACGCTTGCTCCTCCATATCAATTAAAACACTTTTCGTTTATCTGTTGTCTTCTATCTTGTCCATGCATCTTTTATATTTTACCTAATCTCTATTTTAGTTAAAAAAACTGTTTCGAATCAAATATAAATTTCTTTGTACAGTCTAATTTCCTCTGAGAAATTTTAAGCTTAAATGTCTCCGTTGAAATAATGTTCATTATAAACAAGAATTCTTAAAATAGGTCATTTTTTACATGAAATTGATTAAAAACAGTTTACACCCTACTACATAATCTCAAAGTTGTAGTTTCCAGCAATTCGACAATATATTTCAACTATTTTCCAAACCTAATGACCCAAAAACAAAAACTTTTTGTTTCAGAGAACTGGACGATAACTTCCTGACACAAATACCCGCTGCAATCGCAAAGCTGTCCGACCTGCAAGAATTGTAAGTAAAAAAAACAACTTTCTTTATCTCCTTTCCCAGTTTTACTGAAATAGAAACACCAGCGGGATCAATGGCGTTGAACTTTTCGAAAAGGGTTATTATATTTTTGAAAAGATACGTTTTTCTATAAATACTATCTTTTGTATTGGTTGTCAATTTTGCTTGTTCAAATTAGATCATAACGTGTGTGAATTGTATTTTATTTAAACGTGACCTAGTATTCAATAATTTTAATATTTTTTTTCAATAAATGCTCTAACTAATGTTTGAAACAAACTGCCCACGCTACCAGGGCTAATTTTTTGTTTAGAAAACTAGTAATCTGATCGTCAATAGTATCAATGAAAAATTACAAAAATTACGGTGTTTTATGTGCTTTGAGAGCCGATAATCACGACCAAAGAGATGGTACAAAAGCTGGAGTTCAGCTTCTCAGGAAGATCCAGGAAGAGGGCCAAACGTAAAGGATTGAACCTGGTCCTATTGAACGAGAAAGAAGAAGGCAGTCTTACAGTGTCTATCTCTAGGTAGCAAGGTCCATGAACAATGTTTGTTAGCACTTTATTTTGAAATTACTTGATAATTGTTTCTACAGGTACAGTTGATTCCTGGTTTAAGGATTTTTTCTTATATACTGCCATTCAAAAGTTTTTGTCCACAAATAATCGCCGTCTATTTGGTTCCACACGATATTTAGGAAATTCCAAAGATGTGAAATGGAAGTAGGATAGTGCTTTGTGACTTCCCAATCCTATTTGTCCCACAACAACTCAACCGGGTTGAGATCGGACGATTGTGATAGCCAAATCATTACTTCCAGTACATTCTTTCAAATACTCTTGGCACGGTTTCAACGAATGCTTGGAATCGCTGTCATACTGTAAGATACATTTTTTGGCGAACAGGCACTGGTAAAAACTTACAACATTTTCCTTCTTTTCAAAATTCGTTCAATTTTTATCTGTTCTCCAATCGCCCTTCCTCCAAAACATTCTCAAGACATCACCGAACTTTCACGACATTTTGAATTCTAAGTAAACATGGATCCGTTCTTCCTTCAACCTGCGCTCAAATACTTTTCTCTCAGATCCAAAAAGCACAAATTACGACTTATCAATCTATAAAAATCTGTTCCAATCTTCGAGCGTGTATTTTCTATGTTGTTTAACCCACTGCAACCTCTTTAATTTTAGAATCTAAATTCATTGATATCACTAGCAAAGGTATTCAACAGAGGTAATTGAAAAACTTATTTTTCTTTAGTGATTTCAATCATTTAGTCTTTGTTGTTTATTACGATACAAATTGTGGAAAAAATTATACGTAACCTCTAAACGAGCAACCATGACTTTGTGACTAGTTGCGAAGTTTTCTTTGTCAAATTATTTAATAAAATATTGTGAAGTTGTAAGCAAACTTTTCTCCATGCATTTTTCATATCAGATCTGTGGCGAGAAACTAGTTAAAACTTTTATTTTGTTACAACTTTTGATATAGTATTAGGGTTTCTTAAAGAAGTTTAGTGTCACTATTAGGAGTTGATTTATTAGAATATTCGGAGTTTTACAATTAATTTGAATAGAATTACGATTATTTAGTACTTATTTCAACCAACCACACAGAAATTGCAATGAAATTCATGAAATATTGGTTTTTACGGATAAATTCAATGTTGGTTTGAATCTCTTGATTCTTTCCTGATGCTGTGTTTGCTATACATTAATTTCTTCGCATCTCATTATTAATAATTAAAAATAATGTTGGGAAGATTGAAAATAATAGTAAACTTGTTAAATTAATAATAAAATGTAGTTAAACAAATCATAGTTAGTTCGGAAAAGTAAGACTGAAAAATTAACCTTAAATAAAATGTTTGACAAACTTTTGGCATCATAAACAAATACACGCCAAATGAAATATGGCGCTCAAACTTCACAAAAATATCAAAAAAAGTTTGTCCTGCCATTCTAAGATTCACGCAGACAGTTTAAATGCACCAGTGTGGGTCAGAACCATGTATAAAGGTTAGAAATTGTCACACAAGTACCCAAAAACTTTTCATTTCTAAAGAATTTATAATTTTTAATATGGCGTCATTTTTCGAAAAGCTATTCCTATCTCTAGGTCAGAAAGTTTACTTTTGAAACCACCCAATCATTTTTAAAACAATTATTGTCTGTTGTTGGTAATCTGTCATTAGGAACTAGGGATTTTGGATGCCTAAAGATGAGAAAAGACCAGTAAAAACCCCAATGTCTTTAAAGACATGGTTTTTCAGTTTATAGGAGCTAGTTCTTAACACGTGAGAAAATTTCGATTTTTGTTTAGTACAATATAACGAATCCATAATTTGGCATAGAGAAGCTTGATTTAACCAGAAATAATTGTTCTAAATGAAAACCTATACCTCGCATCACATAAAATCGATAAGACTTACATAATAAATATGAAATGAGGAGGTGGTTGACAGAATTTGGTTCGATAAAAACGACTACATTCGGGGATATCGAATTTGAAATCTTTTACTGGAGGAACGGGATGATAAGTCCAGATAAAACACCGAAAGGAAGCAATCTATACGACAGAAGGAGTAATAAAAGGCACAAAACTATCCTAACTCAACCTTATCTTACCTTACCTAACTATACGTTACCTAACCTTACCTAACCTAACCTAACCTATCCTAACTTAACCTAACGTAAGCTAACCAAACCTAACCAAATCAAATCAGAATTAACCCGACATTATCTTAAATAAATACTAAATTGTTCTTGTAAATCTTTACTTTCTCCTTTTAATTTTCAATTTATTAGATTTTTCATTTATACAAGGTGTGACAGTTTATTTATACACATTTCAAGTAATTTGATAAGCTCGTGTGTTGAGACAAGCAGTGGCACTTTGAACCCGTTTCGACTTGTCCATCTGCTCCTTCAAACGATTTAGTGAGATCGTATACGTGACAGTACTTTTGAAGTATTATATTGTATCCAATGAAATAATTTCATGCCTTAACACACCCCGTATACTCTAATTGTTCATATAACGTAACATTAAATAAAAATTTTCAATAATCTCCACGAAGAAACAAGCGAAATATGATAAAATTGATTACACTTTCAACGGTGTCATAAATTTGATTTCTCGTCATTTTTTAAGCTTCGCTTCTCTGGAGATACGAAATATTGTGAACCGTCTAAAAAATAAAAGCTCGGCTTTCCCACGTACTTATTTTTAAGTATGTTATGATTGCCTTCACGAGAAGAACCCAATTAAATTGTAACTGAACTCTGAATTGTTTTTACAGCTCGATATCTGGTAACCGCATCAAGTATATTGGAGGAGGGTTGTTGCAGAAAACTCCCGCTCTTGCCCTTTTAGAACTCAAAGGGAATCCTTTGGTTGGAGTTGACGCCCACGCTTTCTCCTTTCTTCCACGACTACGTAAACTGCAAGTATTATATTACTACCATTATAATTGACTATAAATTGGAAATTTAGTTAGTAGTATATATAAGAAATTGAATTGGAAATAAAGAATTTACTTTCTGATAAAAAGGAGTAGTAGTAGTTGGCTTTAAATAACTAACTAATTAATTCTATGCAGCTCACAGATTTTTTGGTACTGTTTTATTGAGTAATACGAGGATGGTTCCAGAAGTACCTGGAAAGACCGTTCCATCTGCAGGAAATGTCATGACGTCGGTTTTTTGGGACGCGCGTGAGATAATTTTTTATAGACTATCTTGTTAAAGAAAAAACTATCAACGACGAGTATTATGCAAGCTTATTGCAACGTTTGAGCAAAGAAATCAAGCAAAAACAGCCGTATTTGGTTAAGAAGAAAGTATTGTTGCTTCAAGACAATGCACCAGCTTACACATCCAAAATTGATGAATCAAAGTTTGAATTGCTACCTCATGCCCCCTATTCACTAGATTTAGCACCCTCAGATTATTTACTGCTACCAGAATTTTCCGAAAATGAAGAGGCAGTTCATGGCTTTTTTGAGAAGCTTGATGTTTCTGATTATAAAGACGGTATCGAACGCATTGGGAATTGTATGGAGCTAAATATAGATTGAGTCGAAAAATAATCACACACTTTTTGGGCCAGGTACTTTTGGGACCGTCCTCGTGTAGTAAACTCAGTTCAAAATACATTATAACCTAACCAAATCTAACATTGAAATAAATTTGTTCTCATTATTAAAACCAATTATGATCATTTAAGATAAGCACAGCTCAGTAGTTAACGACAATCGCTATTTTCAAAAAACCTAGTTCAAATCATATTAAAATAGATGGATTATCATTTTGAACACAAACTCTGATCAATGGAGCTATCTCTAGCTCAGCAGTTTGTGCCAATCACATTAACCAATTCTCTTTCATTCATTCGAATAGATGCATGAATTTTATACAACTTACGAGTGTGCTATTTCCAAAAAATCTAGTTCAAAACGCTCGAGGACAAAAGTCTCTACCAAAAAATCTATAGATCTCTGATTTTAGCATCTGAAAGCCAGTTACCCCTAATTAGCATTATTCTAAACAATCATTTAAAGGGTGGTTACCGATCATAACATATTGTTTGACTGTGAGAGCAAAAAACACAATATTTTATATCATTTTGAAGCTAATACTTTAGCTTTGAGATTTCTATTAATTTAAATACTTTTTCGTGTTTAGTTTTTTGAAAATTAATTAAGAAATTTCAAAGGTATCGCCTGAGTCGATTTTTTTGTTCTCGATTCTATTTATAGCTCCGTAGTCGATGCCAATCACACAAATTTTCTTTCTCTTATTCATTTTATAAAGTGCAAATATTTTTCGGAAGGCTATAGCTCTGCCATCCAATTCAAAATATATACAAATAAATCGATTTCCATTTCTATTATACATTATATCAACCGGGTTATTTTTGATTCCAGTTGTACCCTGTACGAATATCAGAAATCCCATATTTGTTAAAACAACTCGTTCATGATAAGCTTCTGCTGTAGACAATAATACGAAGATCCACAAAAGCATTCCTGTTCCTTAACGTAAATTAATTTAATAAAAACTTTCTTTTAATAAAAAAGATCCATACGTTTTTGAAATTAAAAAAAATCTTTCGTGGCCCTAAATCTTGTCTCGCACAACAATACGAAACAGCAAAAAACAAAGTAATAAATCACCGCAAGAATGTAATAACCATAATAATATCTAATTTGTTTTGATTTACGATTCTTTTTTTTTTTCAATTCAGAATCCTTTCGGATGCTAGGGAACTATCCACGTTTCCGAATCTCAACGGAACCAGTGCCCTGGAAATATTGAGATTGGACAGGGCGGGAATAACGTCAGTGCCGGAATCGTTATGTATCACTTGTCCACGCTTAAAAAGTTTGTAAGTTTGTACAAAATATATTTTTATAGGACTCTGATGTGCAAATTACGTTATTAATTGATTCAAACCCAAACCTAAGGGTAAATTATTTCATTATAAAGGTAAATAACATCCTATATACAATGTTTATACAATGATGTACCTCAGTTGAATCCAAATGGGCTCAATATAAGAATCGTAAACTATGCTATTGATCGTCCGATGAAATTTTGCAAAGTTGTTGTGCATGAGCCGACGAAGGTTTCTTACTCGTGCATTTATGCTTCGAAGAAGAATAATCATGAACTGTCACGATGATATTTGCAATACATCTGTCGAAAATTGGCGTACCCATCATTCTTCTTCGATACATAAATCCACTACGAGTTTGCAACGAAATCAAACTTTCAGTGAAGAAAGCGATGAACAATGTTATCGAGGTAACTTTGTTGTAACTGGAAAATTCAAAGGTGAAGAAATGATAAGATTTTCAACATCGAAAAACTGCTTTTTGAACGTATCCATTTCTTGAAATAGCGCTTCTCTACCATCGACATTAACACCTACGTTCTACAAAACAAATCAATAGCCGTTTCGGATTGGATATTTATGAGATTCGGATTTCTGATTAACATTTAATACATTCAAACGCATTTTTCTCGTCTTTCCCGTACAATTATGCCTGCAAAAATACTTGTTCTTTATTTCGTGTTATGTATAAACTGTTTAATAGATTTGGATGAGAAACGTTACAAAGAATCTAATAATAGTTTAGTATTAACTTTAGTAAAACTTGAGTGAAGTCAATTAATAATTTTCACAATGTAAACGTTAACTTTGACACTCAATTTTCCCAACCGTTTCTGTACCATCTTGAAATGAAATGCCGGAGAAGCGTTAATTTGTTGTTCATATTTTCTAGAAGAGAACCTTGAAGATGTACTTATCGTCATTGTAATTTGATCATCATCTGCGCAATCAATCGGCAACTCTATTCTATTCTAAATTACCATAAATACATTAAAACCAATAATTTAGAAGTAGTAATAAATAGGCAATAGGCAAGTAGTGAATGTTATTTCCAAATCGTCTCGATTTTGTATTATTTGTTCAAGCTTTTCTTCACTTCCATTGGCTCAAAAATTTGTGCAAATCTATTTGTTCTTAACCCAGCTACCATTGGTGGACTCTGGTTAATGGGCCTCTTTAATCATTTGATCGTCATTTATAGTGGACTTATTCACGAACTTAACTTCAGGACGCACGGCGCTTCTTCTTTCACTGCTTCACCAAACTCAAATAATGTTTCTTGTAATGCAGATTTGATTCCTCACGTTTTATTACCTCTCTTAATAAATTTAAGTCATGTTCAAGAGCTTTTAAAGTGTTAATACAAATATTTTAACGAGCTTTTTGATGTTCAAATGTGCAAATTTTCGAAACCCATTTCGCATGTTAAACTTTTCATGTAACATTCTTTGGCAATTCCTTTATTAGATTCATTATGGACTTTTTTGATATTTTCATCTGTTTTTAAAAGGCGACCCGAAAGTGAATCGTATTCAACATTTTCTCGACCATCTTGAGAAAAATTAAATCACTCAAAAACCCGTGAACGCGACAAATATTCATTACCATACACTTGTTTGAATAAATTATAAATTTCAGTTGTAGTTTTTTCAAGTTTTATGTCAAATTTCACAGTTAATTTGTACGTTGATAAAAAACAGCCCTCATACAAACGAAAGTCACGGATATACTGGTTTGTCTACAGACACGGTAGACATAGCATTCGAAAAAGCGGGTTAAGCAGCTGATAGTTGTAAACTTTTGGCGCATGCATGTTTTTAATGCCCTTAATGCAAATACGTACTATCCCATCAAATTTGTGAAATACAATTTACCAGTTTTCCAATATTCTTTTTCCAACTAGCTTTATTTTTAAGTCTTACTGAGAAATTGATTTGTTCTTTTTGAGCATAGTTTGGAAATTATGTTAATCTGTTGACTAAGCTTAGTGAGTTTTTATTTTACATTTTCCCTATTGTCTCCGAATATTGTTTATATCTCAAAGCGAGTTTCTTGAAACAATATCCTAAGGAAATATCGATATTTTCTTTTAAAATCTAAGGTATATAATCATTTTATCGGCTCGCATTGTACACATACAGTAAAATTCGATGTTTTTTTTTATTTTCAGAGACTTGAAATCCAACAAACTGAATGTAGTCCCAGATCTGAATAAATGTAAAGATATGAGGGTACTGTAAGTAGTAAAAAACATACTAGAGCGGCTCAATAATTCTGTGACTTTTTGAACGTTACAAGCTGTTAAAATGAAAAAATCATTTCGCCCATTTCCAAAACTGAAGTTCATTTGTGAGATTATTTCATTGTCGGACTCAATTTACGAGTCGTTTTCTTAGATGAGAAAGCACTTTGTAGACTGATTTATTGATGTTTACCACGGAAAATAAAAAAGTGCGCACTTTTACAAATTTCGGGAAGCTTTCTCATACTTAAATGAACATTTAAAATTCAAACTATGGAATCATGTGAGATGCCTAGAGCTTTCACAATCTCTCACACTATAGGTTTGTTCGCGAGTCGAATTCCCAATCAGTTTAGGGACTGATCACATGCGCACTTTCAAAATTAACGTTCAAGGGTCGCGAATAAAAATTTTGAAAATATGTATGCGATCGGTCACTAAACTGATTTGAAATTTGACCCGCAAAGGGGTCTTGTCATGATATTTTTCAATTATTTCGAGTTTAGAATCTTGAATTAAATTTTGCATCTTCCGTGCTTGCAAATCGTCAATTTCTGTTGAAATTGATGGTGCATACTTCCCATAGTATTTAACTAAGGTCACAGGGGTCCGCTCAAACTGCTTGACAACCTTGTTGAAATTTTGACAAGGGACAAATGTTTGCGGTCTTTTGAAATAAGAGGCGGGATATTCAAAAAGTCGCTAATTGACTCGCTCTCTTTGTTCTAATCGTTTAATTTTCTATGCTATTTTTAGAGATCTAGCTAGTAACAGTATCAAAAGTATCGAAGGAAAACCATTTAGAGGAATGTATCTAATGCATGATTTACTTTTGGCTCACAATTTAATCGAGTACATACCACAGGATGCTTTTTATAATTTATCGAAGCTACAAGTTCTGTAAGTTTGAATATTTATTAGTATTTATAGAAATAATTGAAAAAAAAATTGTTTCAGAGATCTCGAAGATAACAAAATATCTTACATTCATCCGGATTCATTCATGTCTATTTCAAAAATTGAGGATTTGTAAGTTTTCGTATTATTTTGCTTATAAAATTCAATTATTTCATATTTGTTTGTAAATTTTCCTTTATTCGATTATTTACTAGTTTACACTTCGAATTTTAAATTCCATTAAAATACTTGAAGTGCTAAAATTCTGAATATTAAATTAACAACAATTTACTAGTAGTTACCTAATCCAAAATACACAGATAATGAATTATCATTGTATTCTAGGAATTTGGGAAATAATATTTTTCCCCATCTCCCATCGGCGGGTTTAGAACGACTTTTACATTTAAAAACATTCAACAACCCTTATCTTCGAGAGTTTCCACCTCCAGCTGACTTTCCTCGAATTCAAACATTGATACTCGCTTACGCCTACCATTGTTGTGCCTTTTTACCGCTCATACCATCCAATCCACCGCCCGCCAAAGCGAAAGATATCATAGTTTTCCCAGACATCGAAGACATCGACATTAATTTTTGGAATAGCTCTGTAGATCTATGGCCGTCACAACGTAAGTATCTAACTAGTTCGGTCGAATTATAATACACAGAGTATCACTTGTTATCAATTAAGTTCTGGAAAACATACAGAAAACGATGAAAATTAATAAACTCGTGTTCAAAATTGATAAACTAGCATCAATTTTGTGAATGTTTGCCAATTAGCTACAGAATACTTGGCGGTCAAGCTCAGCTATGAGCTATCACCCATAAATTGTATGAGTGCTCTTGAATGAAGATATCCAGTTAGTTAGTTAGTTAGAAGTTATTCTTATTAACAGGCAATAAAGCCCTTTATTACTAGTAGTTGTTTGATTGACCACGAACCTTAAAAGTAAGTTTATAAAGATGCAATTTAGAGTATCCTACTAACGATTGACTAATTTTAACATTATTAGATACCTGATAGGCAGAAATATAACGATAAAGTTCTATCTTCATTTTGAGACCCTCCCCAAGGGTTGTTTTTAGATGATTATCTGGTTTTTTCCACTTGCCAGTTCTCCCTAAATAGTATTTCTATTTTTCTAACAACGATATATAATATCATTCAATAAAGTCGTGTGACTAACTAAGAAAAACACATTTTTTGCCAAAAATCGACTGTTATCTCCTTCAAGTGCAATACAATCATTCCAATGCTTCTTTAACTTTTCCATGCCGTGCTTGTAAAAGGATTTGTCTTTTGCCTCAAAATAGGCTTCAGTTTTAACGATTTCCTCTTAATTTGAGCTAAATTTGTTACCGGCAAACATTTTTTTTAAATCAGCGAATGGTCAATAAACACTGGGATCTAGATCTGGACTATACGGTGGATGAGGAAACAATTCGAAGTGTAATTCATTCAATTTAACAATCGTTACAATCGACTGATGAATCGGTGTGAAAACTCAGACGACCAGATATTGTGGCTGAGATGTAAGAAGAAGGGATGAAGAGATAACAATAAGAAGAGTGTGGTGAGGTCATCCAGAAGAGAGGCGCTCACTGGGAAGACCTAGAGCAAGATGGAATGATCTAGTGAGTGAAGATGTAAGGAGACTTGGTGGAGAAGTAGACATGGCTGAGGATAGAATCAACTTGAATTTGAGTGACCACAATAGTAGTAGTAGTAGTAAATAGTAATAGATTGTATATAGTTTATTTTCTCAATGGTACTCTACAGCTGCATTTTCTTATTCTCTGGCTGTCGACTTATACTAAACCCTCTTAAACTTGGGTGATTAATAACCTATACTGATGATTTAATAATGTTTCACTATCACTTTTTTTTTGTTTGTATACGAGCAATACCACAATTAATACTTACAATTTTAGCTATCTTCAGAGTGAATCTAGATATTCATAAATAATTGCAGTACTCTAAAATGTAGTAACATTCTTTTTTAGAAAATATTACTCAAAAGTTTGGAAAGAAATTTAGTGAAATGTGGGAAAACATTCGATCAGATTTCACTTATCCTGGCAACTTTCCATCGTACATTGAAGAATACGCCGCCGAAGATGATCCCTCGCTTCGTATCCCAGGAGAAATAAATACTGGACAACCGGGAAAAATTCAATGTTTGCCTTTACCTGGACCTTTTTTACCTTGCCAGGATCTTTTCGATTGGTGGACGTTGAGATGTGGTGTATGGATTGTATTCTTATGTGCCATGTTAGGAAATGGAACTGTGGTATTTGTATTGATATTTTCCAGAAGCAAAATGGACGTTCCTAGATTTTTAGTTTGCAATTTGGCTGCTGCGGATTTTTTCATGGGAATATACTTGGGTAAGTGTACTATATCAAAAATGATGATAATGATCTGCTATACTCGAAATTTGTTTCCGATCCTATGCTTTGGGTAGTTAAGACGATAAAACTGTGGCATTGAAGTCCCAAAAGTAGCAAATATTACCAGTGCTGATCTTTGGCTTTCCATCAAAATAAAAATTTTTCCAAAGCGAATACTAAAAGAGACTTTGTTCAAACCTTGTCTTCACTTCGTATTTTGATTCGGTTCCAATATTTCCTAACAATCAGATCGCATGAGAATCTGTCTTTCTCCAGAGATTATACTATTTCATAATAAAGTTAACCTTTTCAGTCATTGTTTCCTGATGCTTTTCGACTCAAATTGAATATAGTAACGGAAGTGGGAACGAAGAAGTTGCCATCTTCTTACAAGATTACAAGAAGTGAAATACTAAAAAATAGTTTTCGATTTGCATGTTAGACGGCTTCGAAACCTATCTTAAATTTTCGTAAAAGGTGGAGCTCAACACCAGAAATACTTGGAGTAGCTTTAAAAGTAAAAGACGGCTTCAACACTTTGCTAGAGATATTGTACCTGAACTAATATACGAGAATATATTGAAAACTTCTTAGCCTACTATAGAACCAAACAAAATTTCAATGTCAAAATATTTTATTACTCAACATATTCTCCTCTTAATTGGATACATTACTTTAAAAACAATGTTTCTGCTTGCTCTGCAAACCAGACCTCCACAGCTTTTATTATCTCCTCGTTGGAAGAAAATTTACGACCTTTTAAACTTTTTTTCAGTTGAGGAAAGAGATGATAGTCGGTCGGAGCCAAATCTGGTGAATAAGGGGAGTGTTCTAGTAATTCAAACTCTAAATCACGTACAGGAGCGTTGTCCTGCAAAAACAAAACACCTTTAGATAGCTTTCCGCGTCTTTTCTCTCTAATTTTTTCCCGTAGATTGATCAATAATGTCGAATAGTAATCTCCAGTTATTGTTCTACCCTTATCCAAAAAATTAATCATGATTACTCTATGGCAATCCCCAAAAACTGAAGCAAAAACTTTTCCAGCAGATTTTTGGACACGAAACTTCTTAGGTCTTGGAGAACCAGAGTGTCACCATTCCATCGATTGTTGCTTTGTTTTTGGATCGTAGAAATGTACCCAAGTCTCATCCATAGCAACAATTCTGTTTAAGAAGTCTACATCGTTTTCAAATCGAGCACAGATCGAACGCGATGCTTCTACCCTTGCACGCTTTTTGTCGACATTCAAACATTTGGGGATACAGTTTGCAGCAATTTTTCTCATGTCCAAATTGACGTGAACTATATGATGAAATATTCAGTGCTTCAGATATCCATTTTAGCCCAAATCGACGATATGATAAAATCAAAACATGAACTGCATCGATATTTTCAGGCACTGATCCCGATCATCATCTTCAATGGAAAATTTACCTCTTTTGAAGGTTGCAGTCCTATTTTTCATGGTCGCATACGAAGGACATTGATCATCAAGGGTATTAAGTATAACTAGATATCAATACACCCTCGTAATTCCAATTGATTGAAAATCCCTTTCGGAGTAACCCCCTTCTGCATAATTACATCATCACCAGTGATTTTTACTGGCAGCTTAGCAATTCTGCCAGTCTGATACCTCTGACTGCACCTAAACTAGAGTTGTTTGCATGTCAATCAACATAAAATTAACTTTTATGACCAGTATTGATGCGATTGATCACTTTCAATCTTCTGCGATTGATATTCTTTTTGCTTTTCCGTTTTCCAGAAACTTTTTGCGCAAAACTTTCTCATCCCATCTCATCATTCTAACTTATACGAGTATATCTCAAGATTGAATTTTCTTAACGTTGTTATATCAAGTGAAAAAAAAAGTAACCATCACCACTTTACAAAAAAAGATATTTTATGAAAAAGGTTACAAATACCAGCTATATATCAATTGCGACAATGTTCCAATAACTTTTTTTTTTAATTTTGATTTTATTAAAAGTAAAAGCAAGTAAAGTCGGTGTCAATAAAATCACCATTATTCCGATATATTGATTATGTTTTTTTTTTATGTTCAAGGGTTTTTAGCAGTGGTGGACGCATCGACGTTGGGCGAATTCCGCATGTACGCCATACCGTGGCAAATGTCGGCGGCATGCCAACTCTCCGGTTTCTTGGGAGTACTTAGCTCGGAGTTATCGGTGTGGACTTTAGCGGTGATTACGCTAGAACGGAACTACGCTATAACGCACGCTATGCATTTAAATAAACGCCTATCGTTGAAACACGCTGGATACATCATGATATTCGGTTGGAGTTTCGCTATCGTGATGGCTATAATGCCGATTTTCAACATTTCCGATTACAGAAAATTCGCGGTGTGTCTTCCGTTCGAAACAAGTGATAGCGTTAGTTTAGCTTACGTAGTGTTTTTGATGTTCATAAATGGTATAGCTTTTTTAATATTGATGGGATGTTATTTAAAAATGTACTGCGCTATTAGAGGTTCGCAAGCGTGGAATTCTAATGATTCGCGTATAGCCAAACGCATGGCGCTATTAGTTTTCACGGATTTTTTATGCTGGTCGCCTATAGCGTTTTTTTCCTTAACAGCAGCGTTCGGACTGCAACTTATCTCATTAGAGCAAGCCAAAGTATTTACAGTTTTTATACTACCGTTAAATTCGTGTTGTAATCCTTTTCTTTACGCTATTTTAACAAAACAATTTAAAAAGGATTGCGTTATGATATGTAAAGCTATAGAGGAAAGTAGAGTTACTAGAGGTATCGGTAGATGTAGGCATAGTTCGAATTTCAGTAACAGACAGACCCCAGCAAATACTAATAGCTTAGCCGATCGATCTTCTAGAGAAAAACAAGAACATCACATTCCGCAATGTACGTGTAATGCAAAGCTACTTGGCGATAATCAAAATCAACCCAAAACTAAGAAAGATAGAAAAACGACGACGAGAGAATGGTTACTTAATAAAGCAAGGTGGTTGTTGTGTGTTAGAAGACCGACCAGGCATCGACCCAGGGATGATCAATACACTTATCAGATAGCTGAAATACAACAGAAACAACATAAGAGAGCGTCGTCGGTATCGTCAAGTGAAAACTTCAGTTCTTCGAGGTAAGTTCTTTATAACATACATACTTAAATTCTACACCATTAGCGAATTTATATATTTTCCGCCTGTAAGCTATTCATCTTTTATCCGTCTGCTCCTTATCCTTTTTTTTTTTCAAGCAACTAATTTACATTCCACAGCTCTGTTATTAAATTCATTCATTAAATTCATCAATAAACAATTTGCCGCTTCTTGAAATACGCCGCCCTAGGCTTCAACCTACTTAGCCTGCTGGTGAATCCACCACTGTTCTAAACCTCATTAATTATATGAAAGAAACGAGGCAGGAAATGCTGCGATCAAAAAATCGGAGTCGGATTTTTCCTTGGAAGGTTCCTTTATTAATTGATCTTACATAAATTGAAGCCCCAATAAAATGAGAACACCTTGGTGATCTTACTAGTATTTAGCTCTAGAGTAATTGCTCAGAAAATATGTCATGTTGTTTAGTGTTTGTTTGGTAGCCATCAATTATTCATTTCTAACATTGTTATGTGGCTCAGTACTTTTATTAGAAAGGTCTCAGTTCTATCAATATAAAAGCTGAACTATATTTGTCCCTGAGTGGCTCTACTCCTTTGGTTTCTAATTATGAGAGGTGGAAAGAAGAAGTATCTGTTATGGGAGAAAAGTTAAACTTCAAAGGAGCTTTTGATATACTGAATACAACGAAATTATCCTTTCGGGAGTCCGCTTGCATTCACGGCTGCACTCAGCAGTTAGTCCAGTCATTTTAGGTAGATTTAGGCAAGAATTTCGTAAAATCGAGATACCCAGCTATAAAGTCGTTTAAACTTGTTCATTTAACATCCTAACACTCCTCTAAACACTCACATATAATTCGATGTGAGCAACTTTAAAAATCGGAGTAAAAAAAATCGATTTTTAGCACATTTTTTGCAAATAACTCGTTTCCTATAGGTTTTACGCTATTTGTATGTATTATAAATATTTTAGAGCATTAAATTCTCTACAACTTTTATTTGAAAAATTTTTTCGTACGGTTGATCGTTTCTGAGATAGATGGCTGAGCGCGCGCGGTTATAATCCCCGTTTGAAATCAATTGGTAGTCCCGATCAAAATAATCTCTTATATAGTTTATAAATTATTGCTAAATATATAATTATGAATAATTTTTATTTTTTCTTAACAATTACATTATATTTAAATATTTTTTCTTGATTATTTATTTCCAATCAACTATAAATTCATTTAATAGCACTTACCTGCTCGTGTAGTTTCAAAATCGTAGAGAGAAAAAATGTATTAATTAAAGAATTCAAACGAGATACACTAAATTATTTTTTACTTAAAATGTAATTAGCATAAACGAGAATACAATTAAAATGTAGTTAAAATATGTCCCTCAGTGATTATTCAATGACAGAAATAAATTAGAAGTATTTTTGAATTTATAGATAAGTTCATTACTGAAAAAAATATTTGAATATAATGTAATTGTTGATAAAAAATTAAAATTATTTATAATTATATATTTAGCAATGATTTATAAACATATTTTGATCGGGACTACCAGTTGATTTCAAACGGGATTCTAACTGCGCGCGCTCAGCGCTCTATCTCAGAAACGATCAACCGTATGAAAAAATTTTTCAAATAAAAGTTGTAGAGAATTCAATGCTCTACAATATTGATAATACATATAAATAGCGTAAAACCAGTAGGAAACGAGTTATTTGCAAAAAATGTGCTAAAAATCGATTTTTTTTTACTCCGATTTTTAAATTTGCTCACATCAAATTATATGTGAATTTTGAGAGTTTTAGAATGTCAAATGAACAAATTTAAACGACTTCACAGCAACTCTTAATATAAACATTCATCGCAATTGTTGCAGTTGTTTAGTGTGTGTAGTGATTGCGGACTGATAGTCTTTTTCATGCTATTGTTTTTATTCTTATAAATAAATATAGCCAATATTCGCAACACAAATTAATAGATTGAATATAACATCGGTCCATAACTCTCGTTATTACGAAGATGAAAGTTATAAACAAAAATTTTGATCAATAAAATTTGTAAGGCTTAAAACTCACCCTGCGTTCCAGGAAATGGATATTCTGACTAATTAGTCTATTTTGTACTTTAATTAAGAGCACGAAATTCAAATAAATTATTCTACCTTGTCAAAGTGAACTTTTACGTTTTTTAAAAACTAACCTCAATCAAGATATATAATCATTTTAATGGATATTCGTAGATCTGATTCGTGGCGACACAATCATCATTGTGGTATACCACTCCGCCTTCTGGATCCGAAAAGACGAGCTTCTTCCTGGCTAATTACCCGAAAAACTTCACAAGATTCAAATTTATCCAGCTCGAGAAACGATTCATCTGGATCGGCTACAACAGCCAGTACTAGTACTTGGCGCATATCTAGATCGAGTAATTCTAGTGACCCTCCAAGAGGCAGGGTAAAACCTCGATTGACACGTCAATGTGCTATACAAGACGAATCCGAACCACCAGGTATAATTTTAACGAATTTATGTATAACTATTACTTCAACTACTTCTCATTTAATATCTTATCAATTATTAATTAATCAATATTATGTGTGTTTAGGTTCACCAGGAAGACTGACAGTAAGATTTCTCACCACCATTCCTTCAGCAGCTGAAAACAGCATGCAATTAGAAGATGAACAACCCTCGGTATTAATAAATCCTAGTCCTACAATTCTAGTTAGTCCTGCCAAAGAACGCGAAGGACCTCTTTATGCTATACTGCATTCGACGCCAGTAGCACCGGTCAGACGGCAATCCATCGTTACACTACATCCCTTAGAAAGTATCAGAGATTCCCAGGAGAACGAGAAACTCACTCAGAATAATTCTAGTCAAGCGAATAGCAGCAATTCGATAAACAACAATAATTTTAGATAATAGTCTGTTTCGTAGGTAGCTTCTTACCAAATGACACATCCCAGGTTATGAAGCACTATTTTGAAAAGCTTAGAATGATTTCAGAAGCATTATCAATGTGTCCTTGAAGACTATAGTACTTATTATTTTCTTTTCTGAATTCAAATATTCTTAAGAGGAATAGTTTGCTTGTTAGATTGACTAGTTTAATTTGACAAACTGGTTTTCAATTAACTTAGGTCGCAACTCCTTAATTGAGAAGGAAATTAACTAAACTAAAGGTCAAAATACCACATAACTTCTTCAAGCAGTTCGTGAGGAATGTGGTGAAAACTGCAAACAAGTTTTGTGATTTTATTTTAATTGATTCTAATGAAAGCAACTTACGTGTATTTTCACTTCTAGTATTAACAGGATAATAAAGTTTTTGAAGGTTTATTTTCTGGATGGATGGACTGTGTCAATGTAGATTGTGGTACACAAAGTAAACAAAGCACTATTATATATTTAACCCACAGCTTGCGCTTAAAGGTTCTAAAGACGAGGTTGGCTCTTCTTCAAACACTCTGTATACACTTTTTTTAAAGTGCATACACTGACTAAAGAAATATTTCTTTTGTTCTAAATAGCATTCTTTGTATAAGCGCCAAATGAAACAGTGATATAAGAAAATTGACATTTTTAACAGTGAAATAATGGATTTTCGATCAACGATGAACTAAACTTTACCCACTTAATTCTATAGATGCAAGCAGCTTGATAATTTGACAGTATATTATTTAATGAGCTAGTAAAGATAACTATTACTCACGAAGAGGATTCTAACACCATTAGCGTCGAAATGATGGTGTATTTCATTCGAATTTGCTTCAATGGCACCCAAGAGGTAGAAGAAAACGGACAAGGCTCATAAACAAGAAGTAGAGGAATACCTGAGTAGAATGGAAATCAATAGATAGGAAGGAAACACCAAGAGCAGGTTCACATGAAGAATACTTAAAGATAGATAAATATAAAAAGAAAATGGGATGCATGACGAAGCTCGACCAAAAAAAAAAATGCTTGCGCTGAGACAATCTGTATATCATTATTTTTTAATTAATGAAATTATATTCTTCTTTTTCTATTTCCACTTCTATATGTTTTTGTTTTTTGTTGTTTGACATTCTTGTTTGTTATTTTCCGTTCTTAATATCTTTATATCATATATAATCTACCAATTTGTGTTATGACATATATTTAGTTTCTCATTATCTCCATTGAAGTATTCGTATTGTCCATAACCTGACCCCTAAAACAGCTGCGGTTTGTCCAAAATTTGATTATTGCAGGTTACATTGCAGAAGTCGATTATGGAGTAGCCAGCATACAGTCCTGCCATAAATCTTATAGAACATTTATGGGATGAGCTGAAAAGCAGATTTCCAGCTAGACTTCCTACCCCAAGTCAATCCCAGAGCTTATAGTTGCAATAGAAGAAGAATGGATTAACATCCCACAAGAAACAATAGCTAATTTGATTAGATCTATGTCTAGTCGTATGAGAGATGTTATTAGGGCAAGTGCAGGTTATACCCATTATTAAGAAACTAAGTGTTAAGTTTCAAATTGTCTATAACTCTATTTATGTTAATAAATAAGTTTTCATAAATTAATACTCACATTAAAACATATTAAATTGTGTTTCAAACAGTACATTTGTTTTTTGATCTGATGAATAATTTTGAAAAAATATATAGTTAAAGTCAGAAATTCATTAGCAAATTTTGAAATAACAAATTTAGATTTAGAATCGATGGAGAACAGATTATATGTATAATAAAGTTGTGCTTAGACCTGGGATGTAACTACCAAATCCGTTATAACTTAATTTTATATAAATACGTTGATATTTTTTGTAAGTATATTTATTTATTTGTATATACGATAGGTAAAACATTGCGTGATATGTTTAGATTTAAGTGGAAAAAACTAAATAAAATAAGGTGATAATTTTTAAACTGAAATTATATTAATAAAAATATTTATACAGAAATACGTTCCAAAATTCAACTCATGAAATATAAGAATATATGATTTTTTTTAAAATTCCGGTCTTACTACAAGAAAATTAGATAAGATATAGATATTTTTAAAATTTTTCAAAACATTCCAATTCACTGTCATATTTGAATCATATATTATACAAATATCCTTTTGCTTTCAAATTATTGCTGGTACAGTGTGTCGCATTTAAAATTATGACAGTTATTTGTAAAAATCAATTGAAATTTTTTATTTATACCTGATATACTACAAGTTGACAAATAAAATTATTATTTCAACCCTATATATTTCCATGACAAAATTCAGTTATTTTATTATTTCGATCCACACACAAAATTTTTTGTATTTAATTTGATATTCAGTATGCCTTGAAAAGTAATATTTTAGAATAATAACATTTCAATACTATTAAATGTCAGTCATATTGAATATTCTTGACATCTCATTATTGAATTAAAAAAAATCTACAGGACTTAATGAGAAAATAATCTGTTATTATATATATTTGTGGAAGGATTCAAATCAAAGCAGTTTTCATTTTTAAATTTCTTTGTTTTTCTCTTCTTCTCCCCAAAACTATATGGCCTCTTATGGAACTACTCCACAGTAACCTCAATTATATTTCAGCTACATTTTAAAGTGATTAAAACATCAGACTTAGACACATAGTTCTAAGTATTATTGGTAAATTAAGCTTCGACCATACCCTTTGAATTTATCGTAGTATACAAGTGTTTAGCGAGAACTATGAAGAATATTAATCCATCAGAGATGATTCATTCGTTGAAAAACGCTATGTTATATTGTACTGACATAAGTGACAAGAACATAAAAAAGAAGAACGACAGTAACCTTAAGTTCATTTGTTTTGAAAATAAACTTAACAAAATTATTGCTTTTATTTTGTTCTTTATAAAAGAGTTAAAATAAACATCAAATATGAATAGTATTTATATCTTAGAACCTGAAAAATCAGGAAAAATTAGCTATAACTTTGAAAAAGCAATTAATTAAAAATTTTCTAAAACTTAATATATTTAGTTATTAAGCTATATTTACTTCTAATGGGGTTCTATCGTCTCAAAACGGCATATAACTAAGCCATTGAGTTATTAATTATAAAAACCTCTCAAAAAGTGGATATATGTAGTGGAATTTGAAATTTTGTTTAATGAATCAATGAATGCTGATCATTTAATTTATCAGACAAGTGCTTCGATTTATAGATAAAAAAAATTCGAATTGAGAATTCAAAATAAAACTGTCCAAGAATTTTTTAAAATGCCAACGTTTCGATCTTTCATTTGATCATTATGAGGCTAAAAAGAATTTTTTGTGGAGATTTATGTTCATAAGACTTTGTAGCTCCGTCTTGTTGAAATTGATAATATATTAAGACTCAGTTCATGTTCACAAAGACAAGGAAAGTATTTCCTTTCCAGTGAGGTTTTCGCTAGAGCTCTTTAGATCCAATATCTAAAATACGTAGCAGGAAGTTCCATATGTAGACTAACAAGTGAAGGTCCTCGTTTTCGCACACGTTTCGTAATTGCGTAATCGTTGCCAGTACTAAACGAAATTGCTGCTGTCGAGGCGATTCTTATACTTTCAATATAGGTAGGACACTTCTTCTGGGTTCTTTTGAGCTACAAATGGATTACGATTAATGTATAAATGAGCATGGAATCAGCGTTGAGTGGTTGCATGAATACTACTTTGATAAGATACCTTCACAACATTTTGAAGAAGGGAGATTAATAACCATTAATAGAAACAACTTTCTTGACCTCCCTCTTTTTTCAGAATTTCAATATTTCAATATTTTTTTAAATATATATTCCTTAAGTATTATTTATGATAATGACAATTCATTGGAACCAAATCTAAAATATTAAAATATTGTTCGAAGCTCAAAACACATTTTTATTGTGGTAATATTCACCTTAATTCTTTTCTAATTTTCTTGTAGTAATTGTTTACCATATTATTGCTAATATATTGTTTATTGTATACAAATCTACCTCCTAGTTCAATACAAAAATCTTAATAAATACTTTTAAAAAAAGTTTGCTTCAATGTAACCTCCATCCATAGTTTTATTACATTATTTTAATAACATCTCAACACAAAATCGTAAGGATTTTTTTAGAATACCCCTGTTAGCATTAACACAGTTTGCGTTTGAGTAGAATGTAGCTAAAAGCCATTCCTCTTAGTCACTTTCATGAGATATTCGAGAAAGATATGGTGGTACGTCCAATACCTATCAACTTACTAATAGCTGGACACTAAGGGTCCTTGTCAGAGGCGGTACCGAAATCAGGGAAAACCCGCTGTAAATCGGCAGCATTATGTAGTTTAACACTTTTGGGACAATCTATTTACTAGATATGCATATCAGCATTTCTGTCAACCATAATCTAATAGATAAACAAATGAGAAAATGGATCTCACCATAAGACAAGCTTGTAGTTACTTCAAGGTAAGTAAGCATTTAAGTTAAAATTGATTTAGACACTAATAGCAGTTTTTTCTCTATGCAGAAAAGGGAATATATGGAAGTACCGTACAATATGTATTTAAACATGTTTTTAGAACATTTGCACGTAATGCAAAACACCAGAAACAACAATAAACAACATAACGCTATGTATTCTCTGAGTTAAGATGTGTAAATGAAGCCTGTGTGGCGATAGGCGATTAGCTGCCTAGTATAAGAAGATCTGTATGCTACACAGCATCGTAATCAGACTGAGCAGCTACTGGTTGCCGAAACGGGGCAACCAGTGGCTTCACGACAACCTGCGTGTGATAAGATCCGTATAAACCAATACCCGGTGACGGGGTGAGTCACTGATTGCACAACTCGGTTCTCTCGTCTAGTAAGGGCCTAAACCTAACGTAACTTCGCTTTTATACGAGGAATAATAGAGAAATATGTATCAAAATTGAATTCACGTTCCTCAACAAGCCTTTTGAAATGATCTTCATATACTTATATAGAGAAATGACATTGGGAAGACTACATAAAAGAAGCTAATGGAAAACACTTGAGGGATTTTTTCACATAACCTCAATTTCTTGAAAGGATTAATAGTTTTTAGGTTATGTTATCCTTACGATTTATGTGAATTTAACGTATACAAAACACAATATTACATGTGCATCTAAACTAATTTAGCCTCAATGCAGTACATATATATTTACATAATGATAATTATTGTACAAAAATTACTGAAGCGTTCGTTCTAACTCTATCTAAAATCTGTCGTGAAAGCTGTTAAAAAGATGGCCGCGAAGGCAGCCTACCTATTGATCTGCATGTTTTTAAAGGTACACTAGCTTTTGGATTACTTGAAACTTGATTTGAAGCATCTGTTATTTCTTCGATTTTATCACTTAATATGAAATCAATGTCTCTAGTTTTCTTAAATTCTTCGAACTTTCTATTCATTATCAAACTCAATTCGGATTTTGATGTCGATGAGTCCGGGATGGTTTCTTCCGCTACGTTTTCTTCATCAACTTCCTAAACAATAAAAGATTCAATGAAATTTAACAGGTAGTGTTAAGTAATGAGAAAATTTATAGAAGCATTATCTATCACTAAATCATCACTATATCTTTTAAAGTGATAGTGTTTTCACTTATCTTGATACTAAGACTTTTCCTTTAATTGTGAGAAATGTTGAAGACTTGTCTCAAAATCATTGTTTAATTTTATTTTGAGGAATTCATTGTTACAAGTTTTAATGCTTTAAAATGCTTTCCTGTTATTTTTCAGATGAATCAGCTTATGCATTATCTAAAATAACTCAATTGTAATCTTTTGGAATAATAAAAAAATTAATATAACATTTCATATTATAAGGTTACCTGAATTTCTGAAAACGTTACTGGTTGAGTACGATATCTATGGGAACCACCTCTCCTCTTCTTCGGGATGACTCGCCTATTTAATCTTGACATAGGTTCTGGATAAACAGTGTCCATAGCTAAAAATAATAGATAAATATTGATATTATAGAAATGCACTTAGCAAATTGACCTTCTAAACGGCGACGGGAAAAAATAGTATTTAATATCTTTGTATAACTATAAATATTCATTGATTTGCTAGTGAAGAGTGTTTTTCAAAACTATCAATCAAAATATTCAAATCCGTTGTTGTACAGAATATGAAATTCATTCAAACTGTCCTAACCTAACCTAACTTCAAAATACTGTGTTATTTTTTTCCATAATTGAGCATCATTAAATATTAATATAATTTACAAAATTTTTTTATGAATTACATTGTTTTTAAATTAAAAAAGGTCAACCCAAATTCCAGTGTTTAAACATGGTCATTACCAGGAAATACGTTATTGAACCAATGAAAAATCAAACTTAAGGAACCATGAAAATCTAGAAACAAAACATTTTCTTCTATTATTAATCTTTCAGATAAAATTTAACCATGAAAAGCCAAATTTTTGTAAAAATTAAACTTTCATAAATACTTTGGGCTAAACTAAACCAAGAAAAGACAAAACTAAATTTAAAAAACTACCTATCTCGCTTTTTTTCGTACATGAATGTGAGAAAATAATTTTTCGACAACTTGAACCAAGAAAAGCCGGTTTTTCACATAATTAAAATTGAAAAAATAAGGTTTTGATCAAACTCAACCAAGAAAAGTCAGTTACTGACAAAAATTAATTTGAAAAAGCAACCTATACATCCTATGAAAGTGAAAAACCCACTTTTGAGTACACTGAACCAAAAATAGCCATTTTCGTACCAAACTGAACCAAACAAAGTCAGTTTTTGACAAAATTAAATTCGCAAAATTAATTTTTTGACATAATTCAAAGTCATTGAATTAAAATTGTAGATGCCATTTTCAACCCAACTGAGCAACGAACAACCATATGAGATTTTCGGTATTTTGGTTAAATTCGATTAAAATTTTCATGTTCTGGTGATCTCTGTTGAAATGAAATGTTTCTAGATTGAATACAGTATTGAAACAACTGCGAGAGAGAAAGTAATTATTATTTGGAAATGTTAAAAGCGTTAAAGCATCGCAGGGGAGAATGTATAGACTTAAAAAAGGGTTGAAAAATAAAAATTATATTGGAAAAAATATCATATTTCTATATCAGGTGAGAAACTTTTCAGACATTTCTCTTTATGTGGAAAATGTTAAGAAAGAGATACGAATATTAATGTTTTGTAATACTAGAGACTTATTTCTATGCGAAAAATATGCGCATTTGTTAATTGTATGTATATCATACAAAATAAATCCATTGTTCCGAGCAAAAACTAACTACCAACCGCGCTCAATTGAAAAATTGCTTCACCCACTATAATATTTTGAATATTTTGAGTATTTTGCCAAAACCCTCGAAAGACTGATTATGAAAATTCAATTCATTTACGTGTAAAAGATGAAAATAAATTTTCACAAGGCTTACAAGCAAAATCTTCACACATAAATTGTAAGTACGCCAGTACAATGCAAAAACAGATTAAGTCTTGAACTTATTTGGAACCACCTCAAGTACCAAAGCACATATTAAAATATTGTAGTTCTGTGCCAGATTGTCTAAATAAGAAGATTTCAGTTTAGTACACTTAACCTAACTTTTAAATGTCAAGTTGTTAATAAAAAAGAAGAAAACACGTTTCATTGCTAGTTCTAGTAAAGTCTATAAGTTGAAATACATAATGTTTTTTATTGTTCCCAAGCCCCAACAACAAAAATAAACGTAATACATATTATAAGCTAAGCTCTTACGTTATAAGCAAAAAGTGGACCTAACCAGTTTTTGCAATTTGTCTCCTCAATTGTAGTATTAATTCATATTTACTAAGACTGTTCCAAACTACATCTTATATTCATTCTCTACTTAATTAATGTTTTTACTTATTCATAGAAATATTCTTGAAACATTCATTCTTTAATTTCACTATATTATTAATTCCATTAGAGCGTCATCATTTTTTAACAATTGCAGATTTTGTTTAGTATAATTTGAAGCGTTGCTATTTGGTTCATGTAGTTAAACATTCCCCAGCGATCGCTAGCATCTAGCGTTGTCTCAAACCCGAACGAGGGTTGTTAAACCGCTCTGATGAGACGTAATAACGTCGAAACTAGCCAGTAGTGCCATCCTTGCAATTGCGAGCCATTGGGGATGTTAATATCGACAAAAAGGTCGATTGACATCACGATATTCAGAGGAGTTGTAATTCAATATTCGTCGAGGCAGTTATGTTAGGAAAGTAGTTGTTTCCTCCTTTCATAATACAGGGGATTTCGGTAGCGATAAATCGATAGAGCTAGCATTCATTTTTAGAAAATGTCATTTTATTATAGATATAGAACAACGCCAATTTGCTGATTATTTACTACAATTGGGCAACGACGAACTGATCCTTAACACTATGAAAGAAGTTGAATTGCCACAGAACATCATTTGAAGCATCAATCTATCGATTAACAGCTTAGCGAATGGTAATTATGAGGGGATGAAAGACAAAGAGCAAAGATCCATCTAAAGGAGTAGTTGCATTTACAACAGAATTTCTCATTAGTGACAATAGTTTAGATAAGAAGTACATATACCAATGATAAACTTTGACTTATCAAAAGGACAACTGGGATGCAGCATGTAGCGTCACCAATTTCCCGTTTTGCGTTTGCCATGACAGTCAATCTCAATGGCACACTTTCGAATTTGTTGGGGTTCGGTTTTCATACATAGCATGTTATATTGCACCCAAGCACGTGGCACTTTTTAACCTCGCGAAATTTGTACTATTTCAAAAGTACCCGCCGAGACGCAGCGCAGCGTATGCGCAAAGCGAACAAGGAGGAATGGACCCGTTTGACATTTATCCACTCGTTGTTATATGTGGCATTTTCTAAAGTTAAGACAGCGACTACGCTAAAAGTTTATCTTCCAAATGAAAATCCTCCACTTACCAGCAATAAAGTATGGAAAGAAGTATTAGATAGAGACCCGATTTCAAAATTAAAACTGTGATGATATTGAAGTAAATGCACTCGTGATTTTTCATTCAAATGACCAGTCCATATATTTTTTTAATTATTATTTAGGCAATACAAATACCGAGCAAAGCTTGGTCATCCAGTACTAGTTATTCGAAACTTGTTTATGAAATAAAATATATTATTCAACACTTTCGCTATTTTCAGTTTTTTTAATTTTGTTTCTCGAATTAATGCTTACAAACAAAATCTAGCTCTGTTATTTGCACTCTTCTCCATAGAATAAACATGGTTAGTCCAGACAAGGATATAAAAATATTTTTGAGATAAACACCAACAACTCAACTAGAGCAAAACAAAAACATCTTTTATAGTTTATAGAGACAAAAAAATTCTATTTTAATATACTGTAACAAACAAAAAAAGAAATTAATTAGTTATTTTTTTACTATTTATAATAATTAACAATTTATAAAAGAAAAAAGTAAAGGGAGTTATATGGATAGGAATCCTTCTCTATCTTTCGTCCATGAACAATATTTCTTTATGTTACTCGAAAAACGTGCTTTTGAAATAGAAGGGATGGAAAATTCTCCCTCTAGAAATTTCTGGAACCATCCCAAACATTCGAGAACATTCCACAACATTCTGGGATATTGTTTTATCTCCCGTCCCGTTTTTACTTGGAGATAGTAGTTTTGAAGGTATAAAAGCACTAAATTCTGCCCTGTAGAAATTTCTAGAAGAGTTCAGAATATTCGAGAGCATTCCACAACATTCTGGAATATTATTCTCTTTCCAATAACGTTTCTACTTGAAGATAATCCTTTTAGAAAGTATCAAAATTCTGCACTATTAAAATTTCTGGAAGATTTCTGATTATTCCAGAGGACTCCTCAACATTCTAATGTCAATGGAGAAGGTTTTCATTTTTACTTGAAAGGTATTGTAAAAGCTTGGATGTTTCGTCTTATAGAAATTTTAAGAAGCAACATTCTAAAACATATATGGAATATACTGAAATATCCCAAATTATTTTAGAACATTACAGAGCACTTTCGATTGTTCTGGAATGTTTTGGAATATTTTGGACTCTTATTGTATGGGTGGAGCCAATTATTGATAGAAATATGAATCGTTCCAATTAAATTCAAAAAATCCATTTGTGACAAAATTAAACACAGAAAAGACATTATTCACAAATTTAACTTGGGCCATTTTATGACTAAATTAAATTCTGATTGGACGTTGTTCGTTCCTATTTATTTAAGACCTTTTATGACAAAAAATAACCGATAAACTAACCAATAAAATTCAGTTTAAATGCAACTGAATTTAAAAATGTAAATTTTTGACCTACCTCAACCTTTTTTGGATAAAATTAAATTCAGAAAATCCTTCCATGTTCCTATTAAATTTTGAAATTTTAATTTACTAAGAAAAACCAATTATTTACTTGGAAAATCAAGTTTTTGACCACTACTTATACTATTTACTATAATTAAATGGATAGAACTCAAAACTGAGATTAAAAAAGAAATTAGACATCACTAAGAATAATTTTGAAAATATAAGATTCGACCACAAAAAATTTCTAATAGACACATTCCAGACCATACTGAAATATTGTTGGACAAACATTCCCTGACACTCTCGAATATTGTGGCATTTTCTGTATTATTATGGACTTTTTTGTATGGTAGGAACCCCATAACATTCTAGAATATATCGGTTTTCTATATCCCGTATCTGAAAACTATCATTCGTAGGAAAAGTTTCAGAAGTCATGTGCGATATCGATATTTTTTTTTAAACTTTTAAAAATGATTTCAATAGAAAACTGAATATTAAACGATGTATTTGTAAGCTTGTTTTCTTTGCAAAAATCCATAAATTTATTTTTGTTTTCAACCTACTGGTGCATTCAATTCAGCTGTTCAATAAAATATGATATTGCCAAAAAATACTTAATCTAGGTTAAATGATTCGCGGTTACTAAAATCACATTTCCTTTTTTTTTTCTAGTCTCTCGAGTTTTTTTATCCAACGATTTGGAAAAACCAGATGTGTTTTTCAGTTTTCATCTTAATTGTGCTATGACTCAGGTCAAAATCCAGCTAAGAAAAACAGTAAAACCAGGAAACAGGACCGGTATGTAAAATATTTCTGACCGGAAAAAAGTGTGACAGCAACCACACCTTAAATTCATCATTTTAACTAATTTCTGAAAAAACAAAATAAACAAGTTATTGATCGGTAAAACGGTACAATAATTTGAAAAGAATCTAACCACAATTTTGGCAACGAATCGTATTTATCGCCAAAACCACGTGGTAATTTGTTTTTGAAAACAATGAGAAAATTTTACGTTTTATATTTACACTTTCGGAGAATATGAAATCGTTGTACAGCCAATGAACTATGAGCCAGTAATTTTGAAGGATAAGTAACCTACATATACATTTGTTTTTTGTTAAAAACTGATACTCTAAAATATAAATATGGATTCACCGAGAATTGTTCGTAAAAAAAGTTCATCGTTCCTTCCCAAATTCATGGAAACTATTTTTCGTATCTGTGAATTCAGATCAACAGGAAAGTAATTATGAAAAAAGATAGGTTATTGAAGGTCAAATTTTTCATATTGAAAGGATAAAATAACGTGTTGATGATTGTGTTTTCGAATAAATATTGTCTAATACTTGTGTATGCAAATAAAACTGAATCATATTCCAACAATCATTTCATTAACTTTGTGTTCTGTAGTTCGGTCTCACGCAAGGTTACCAAATAACCAAGAGATATTTGTAAGAAGCCCTAAGTAGCTTAAATAATATTTTGACTGAAATTTTGGGTTACAGAAAGACTAAATGGGTTTCGTATTTGACACATTTGGAGAGGTTGAAAACGTCGTTTTATAATTTAAGTTAAAACATTGATCCCGAATAAAAACATCAAGAAGTGGGGCTACAACTTCAAACGGGGTTAGGTTATGAATCAGCTCCACAAGAGTTATATTGCAAAAAGAGATCTATTAAACAGAACTTACCGAAGATCTAGGTATTTGGAATATTTATTAAATCAGATACTTGATTGAATTATTATCCTAATTCATTTCGTATATAATTTTTGGGACTTAGTTTGACGGAAAAGTCACTTTTCATTGGTTAACACTTTGACTACGGTCGCATTTGTTGGAGAAAATAATTTTGTACCATCACGACAACGCATTGCACTATTATTGCAGAAAAATTAGCTACATCTGTTTTATATGATTTCCTCCGAAAATAAATAGTAAGGAAACAAAAGAATACAAAGAAAGTAACGGACGAGTAGAAATAATGAAAACCAGCGGCAATAACATATACTAAATGTGTCCAAATGGAATTAATAAATATGGGAATCATGTCACAAGATTAAAATTTATTATTTATATGTTATATATATATAGTTATAGTGATTTATACCTTTTGTCACACTTGAACTATATTTATAAATGAATACCTGATGCCGGTTCTGACCGTAACCTTAATACAAAATTAAAAGTAGCATCGTTAGACTTTGTTTTTCTACGAAATAATTTTTGTGAGCAAATTATATTAATACGTTATATAAATATTTGTGTGTATGTTTTGTATCAACAATTTATAGATTCCGAAAATAATTTTCGAGCCTAATTATGAAGGATACCCGAAAAAAAAATATACGCAATTTTTGCTACGAGATTTATTTTGGTGATATCATGATTTACGACAGTTTTGTTGGGAAATATTGTTACTTACATTGCGTGGGTGATGACAACGATGGCATTTTCCAAACAAAAAATTAATTAAAATCACAAGCACAACGCAATTTTTTTTATTTTATAATATAGAGTTGACACTTTTACGTTTGAGTGAAATTCACAATCGGATTCGATACAGATTAAAATGAGAAGAATTTTATCTAATTTTAAACACTGGAACGAAGTTTTGCTCAAATCGACTTGCCGCGTTGAATGTTTTTTATTTTCTTTCAGATTTCAGCGACTAGCTTTTTCAGTAGAGAGCAGCGTTGTCGGGTTTATTATAAATCTGTACTTTCCGGAAATAATAATATTTTTTATTATGACTACGGCTCAGATTATATTATCCATATTTTTGCCTATTGTGCTTTTTTAGATTGGTTTGCATATTTCACTGTGGCCTGCATAATTAGACACATTTTCAAATATTGACGATTTAATTTGTCCCACTGACCATTAAATCATACATGGAAGCACTTTCAGATGTTTCCTTGCCTCTAATGTTCGATAAGTTTTATAATAAGAATCGTCAAACTCTTCAAAATAACCATTTTTTCAAATCTGAGAACAGAAAATATTCTGAGGTGGCTAAATCTGGCGAATAGGGTGCATGAGGTTGCAATTCAAACTTTAATTCATTTTTCTCTTTTTCAAAATAATCAATGAAATTTATCTCACGCGCATACCAAAAAATCGACGCCATGACCTTGCCTGCAGAAGCAATGGTCTTTGTCTTTTTTGGAGTCGGTTCTCCCTTTTCAGTCCATTGTTTTGATTATGAAATGATGGACCCAGGTTTCATCCATGGTTATGAAACAGCGCAAAAAATTGGCTTTATTTCTGTAAAACATTGCCAAACACTCAAAGGACGCTTCAGGACGCTGTTTTTGATCTATTTTAAGCGAACACGGCACTTTTTGAAACGCTTACTGTGTCTGTTAACTCGCGCACTTTAAGTCGAGGATCATCGAGTACCACTTTGTGGATTTTCTTCAACATTTCTGGAGTCGTCACCTCATTTGGTCGACCACTGCGATGCTGGTCTCCGCAGGTCATACAACCTCGTTTAAACTCTGTTATCCAATATTTTACTTTTGATAACGAAAGAGCAGTCTCACCCAGTTCACGTTCACTATTGATGGCTGCCAAACAAATACTAAACAACGAGACATCTTCAAATTGTATAGATTGTGTACTTTCTAATACAGTGATATTTTTCAAGCAACTACCGCCATCTCCATCTCCAGTTTAAGGTAAGTCTGGGACCATCCTCGAATTGGAAAACGAAGAAAATGTAATGGAAATGGAAGGAAAAATAATTTACCGGCAATCTGTGGTCGGGAATGAGAAGGGGTTGAGTTTTTAATAGTAAAAAACGATTTACCTTGATTTCTAGCAAAACTACAAATCCTATAGAAAAAAAAGATAGCAGAGTTGTAGGTAATGAAAAGATCTTCAACTTTAGTATCCACACTTTTGTCACATAGCCTCAAAATTTAGGTGACAACTTGAAATAACTCAATTTTTGGTCTTTATTTTCAATTTTTAAAAAAATATTACCTTCACTATTATGAATATCTAAAAATTGTACAATATGTTTAAATTTTTGATAAATAAATTTGGTCTATTCGGTTTATACAGAACGTAGTTTTTCTATGTACAACTTGTGAAATCGAGAATGTAGAAAAACATAGTTGTAATAGATAAAAATTTGTTTTTAATACTCTACATGTTTATAAATAGGTTAATATTATGAGGGTGAATGAAAACGATTTAATTTATTGATATTTTGTTCCATTTTGCATATATTGTAGCATATTTTGCCAAAAACTCGTGCATATATTTGCGCATATTTCAAGTAATATCTTTTGATTTAAAACCGAGCCTTATGGACAAAAACAAATACATTACCTACCTATAATTTTCCTTCAGTTTATTCACAAAAATGAACAGGAAGTACTAATGGAATCATAATGAAAAGATAAGTTGCACTTTTTATTTTCAAAGCGTATAGTGGTAGTATATCAATAACCTACTAATTTACATGTTTAACGGGAACTACGATTATAATATAGGGAAATTAAGATAACGAAAATAAACAAATTCTGTACTAGTTAAATCTGTTCTTGAACTCTAAAAAATGTTGAATGCTGTTCCTTAAACTGAAAAAATTCTATCAACATTACATCCTAACGTATACACTGTATTCCTGACTTGATCTGCCACAAGTTATCTATCAATGTACGACGAAAAACCTAAAAGTAAATTTCCCTATTTAAAATAGAAAGAACAACATATTTATTAACAACAAGTACAGAATATCCAGCACCAGAATTATGTCACTTGTCACTTGCCATCTGTCGCCTGAGAATAAAACCAGTTCTTCGTCGTCGACAAGTTTCTTGATTTGCAAAAAAGTAAAAAATCACTGGAAGCAACATCAAAACTGACGACCATACAACTCCCAGCTACTGTGCGTCGTATATAGAAAACCCTTTTCAACAAGCATTACACGCATATTGTTTTAAATGACACGTCAATATTTCCGCAGTTTTCCACAGTAACTGTCAGCGTTTACTGCGTCACCAAGTCGATGGAATTGAATAAGCAGATTATCCTACCTGTCCCAGATTACTGTTTACATCAATTTTCAACAAACACGCCTTTTTGAATTTCGTTCTAGCCGGAAATTCACCAATGCATACAGTTTTTTAAAGAGCAGACGCTTTGTGACAATCCGTTTTCCTAAAGCTTCCGCACAAGCTCAATAAGATCATCATTTATTGGTCGTCCAATCTTCATCAATGACACCATGATGATGCATACACCAGCGACATATCATCTATTGTTCAGCTCATAAACATGACGATTAATTCCAATAGGCGTAATGATTTCTGCAGTCAAGTATTCTATCACCGGCTATACCTTGCAGCACAAATAGCCATCTAGAGGCGATTTGCTACTCCCCCCGCATTCGTCAGACACGCAGGTATCCATCTGGAGCTTTATGGCTCTAGTTTAAGAGAACATAACGTTTTCCTATCAATGAGAGTGCAATTTCGTCATAAACTATCAAAAAGTATTATCTAACAATTATATTTTTTGGTAAGTAAAGGTCCTGCTTCGTGTTAACGTCTTCAAACGATTTGAAGCAATATCTTCGAATTAATTTTAAGCAGATTGCTGGTAATTTTCTTATTCCTGAGAGTATGTTTCTTAGAAATCGATGATTAACTTGATTCGTACAACGTTTACCATCTTGCTTTTGGGCTCGATTATACGATTTCCTTTCATATCGTCCCACCATAAGACTGATGCCGAAACTAATGACAAATTTTCTTGCACAAATGAAATTTTTAGTATATATTACAGATTAAACATTATCTAAGATTTTTTTAATAAATTTTGATACTGGAATTTATTCCCATCTTAAAATGAAGTCATAAGCTATTTTGAAATCGATAAATAGAAAATTATAGTTGTGAAAGCCATTTTAATAGTGAATATCTAGTCTGATGGTCCTATTTTTGAAAATCCTCCAATTTCTTTGTGATATATTTCAATAAGTTTCCAAATTCAAAGGTAATTTTGATTGATGGCTAAATATTGTTTTATCTTTTTTTGAAACTATCATTCAAAGCAATTTAATTATTTTTTAAGAAGATTTCAGCGAAAATTATTGATGAAACGTAAATAAATAGACCGTATCAAAAGTAGGTTGAGACCATAATTTAACATCGGCAACATCTTATACGTACGTCATAGTTCACATGAATTTTTCATCAAATATAAAGCTCTCGAAATCATTTCATTTCATAGAAATTTTATGTTTAATCCGCACCATTTAAAAAGTGATTAAAAACAAAGATATTTACAAGAATTTGGAAATAGAATGACTATTAGAAAATATGTTTTTATATTTTCATTGTCTTCATAAATTGAAAATTTAGCATTTTGTTTGAATATTTGATATAATTAGACATTAATTGTAAGGTACTTAATTGTGTCACACAAGGAAGTAGAAAAAATAACCATTCTAAACGGTACTGTATCAACTAAAAAATATTTTGGCATATAAAAAATGAAAAAAATGTTAAAACTGTAAGTAAACTTCCGTATGATCTGAGAAATTTCATCATTTACCGTATTTATTAATTGGGTTGAATATTTTTAACCTAATAGGTTCAATAGACTTACTGTCGATATGAAAAACAGTCTGAAACGATACTTTAAATAACTCATTGTTTATTGTTATTTTTTTAGAAATTCCACTGCTATTTTCTTCAATTTTATAGTTTTTCATTGTATATTTATGTCTGTTAAAAAATAATGTTCTATTTATCAATTTGGTTGAGCATAAACAAAATCAGGCATTTAAATAGTTATTACGAACTTAGATTTCTTACTAGTATAAAAATCAACTAGAAAATCTAAATAAACACTCCATTAGATTGACATGTACGTTTATGTCATGACCCAAGGAGTCAACCAAATCTGTCATACTGTCATCTGACGTCACAAATTCTATTCCACAGAACATAACCTAAGAAGAAATGCAAACTTAGTTGTTATTCAGTGGAAACAACATGGCAGATTTTCGATGCCAGTGCTCTCGATGGTACCCGGCAGAACTAATCTATTTTCGCGGTTCATTTAAATTTACAACAAAGAATATCTACTGTATTCTGTTATTTATTTCCATCCAGTTCCGATATCATACTTTCCTGGATTCACGTTAAAACAAACAACCTAGAACTGGGACACGTTTCTTTTCAAAATAATATTTACATATATTTTCAAGTAAATTAGTAGACATGATATTACTTTTAAAATAAGAACTGATTTTTCCTCCCAAGTTATCCGAGATCTACTTATCCTGAAACAGAACTTCTATGTTTTTAATAATGAGGGTCTGTAGATAGAAAAATACACACTGGCGATCAAGTTCATTCATTTTATTCACTTGGAGCTTGAATTGTTTCATGATAGTATCAGTTTCAATAGGTTTTCTAGACAACATTCCTTTCAGTGTTGAAACTGAAGGCAACTGAAAATAATTTGATAAATAATACAACCTTGGACTTCTTATCTACATAGAAAGAGTATAGTCCATCGTTTTCCTGTACATTGTCTACGAATATTTCTTGACTGTGAATAAATGAATTCTTTCGTGTCATTATTCAAACTTTCTTCTATACGTTCCAGTGTTCCAATTTCACACATCTTCTTCAACGTCTTTCACTGCTCTTTGTTATTCTTTAGATTTTTTATCAATTTTAATATTTTGGCTATTGTGTTTCGATGAACCTGATACATTACCATTTTCCTAGGTTTTAATTTGTTCTTGCTAGTTCCAGCTACAGTCAAAAAACCTGATTTTTGTTTCTACTACTAATTTCCTTTGTATCAATGGAATCTGAAAATTTACTTGAAAGGCTCAGATTTCCTTGAAAGGTTGGAAAAAGATCTGCTTTGAAAGTGACTCGATTTGAGTCGATGGAAGCGGTAAAGTAAAAAACGGCAGAGCTCCTAAAGGCCCTCGCCAAAGAAGACTTTCAGCACTGATTCGATCAATGGAAAAAACGTATGGAAAAGTGTGTGACAAGGGGAGGTGAATATATTGACATTGACAGTAATGACACATTTTTATTCCACTAGCGTCACTATTGGTAGGTGGCAGAACTAAATTTGTGTTGCCAAGATTTACATACAAGTTGACCTTCTTTTTAGTATATTCCGTTTTCACTTCACTATATAGTAAAATGTAAACGAACAATCATAGAAACCATTTTTTCATTTTCGTTTTGGTGACAAAGGAAAATAAAAAAGTCAATTTTTAAATCATATATTTTATTATTAATAAAGTAGTTGTTTTTATTGGGTATCAAATGTTTATACTAAAAAATTATCACTTCCTAAATATTTCACTGAAAATACAAATAATTGCAATTGTTACAATTTAATAAGTTAGTTATTTAATAGTATTTTTCAGTATAAAGAAATTTAACAATCCCTTTCTCCTGTTTTTACAAAAACATAAAATTTTTACTATTCTCATAGGCCATAGATTTGACAAATGTGCTGTAGAATTAATCAGAAGAAAAAGAATAAGAAATTGAAAACATAAAGGGGGGTCGCTAGAACAGCACTACCTGCAGCTCTCGGTTGAAAAATCAAAGGTGATGCTATTTCAAAAAAAGGAAATTCCCGATATTAATACCAGATAAAATTCATGAAGAAGCCATCGAGTTCGTTACACAATTCATATATTCAGAAGATACATTTTGTGCAAATATGAAATTCAAAAATACAGAATATTAGGGGGGCTGATTATACAACGCTGCTTATAATCTATCAGATTTTTGTACGATTTTGGATCCATTTTATTTAACAATGTTTCCCAAAAAACTTGAGCTTGACAAAATTTAGTTTAAAGCTCTGAGTGTTCAACTCCCACAAATTCACTTGAAGACGTGTGTGGCTAGCAGAAAAATATTCATTAAGCAATTATCCATTGAAAAAATGCAGTATTTTCCTTACTCATAAATGTATATGAAGATCAGGAATTCATTTCCAATTATACTAATTTTCAAATAGTGGTGCACAGAATGATAGCGAATATCACTTGATCTGTACGTTTAAAAATGTTAAAAATACACCCCAAATTCAAAACTGGACAGAATTAACGCAAACATGACGCTGGTTAGCTAGTAAACATAACCTCAAAAGTGCATTTCTATAAAGAAATTTGATCAACGATTTTGACTTATTTATAATGCATTATATACAAAGCGGTCTTTGACACGGCGTTGAAGGGTGAAACCCTTCAATTTGAACAGTAACTCTACTACAACATATTTTAAAATTAACGAAATATATCCAGACGAATTTTTTAAACATAGAAGAATGAATCGGGTTTTATAAAACCTGATTGTCGGTTAGATCAGGAAGTTAATCGCCAGTTCTTGTCATGGAATTTTCAAACGGGAAAATGATCCTTATATTCTGCCAAAATCTAGTTTTCTTGTATCCAACCGACTGTTATATAAACTCTCATGTGCGCGTTCAAATTCTATCAGCCTTTCACTCACTTTTCAGGGTATCTGCAGCTATAAACTAGACTAGAAAAGTAAGGTTATGTTTTTGCCGTCAACTATCTTTGACACTTATGAACGTTTAGAGCGCGTAATGCTCGTATTCATTCTGTTTACCACTTTAATGGGGCTTTGTCTTTAACCATTCATTCCCAAGTAATATTTTGTTTTTTGCTTTTGCATTCTTATGAATCTCAAATAATGGATGTTACAACATATAATCTTAAAGTCTCAAAATATTCTAATAATCAAATTTTCCTATCCAAAATGGCTCCATTACCAGACAATCTATACAGATGGCTCGAAAAATGGATAAAACTTATTCAAAGTATCAGCAAAAATTTCTGAAAGTAGTAGAGTGTCAAATTTTAGATATCTAAGATCAAGACGATTTAGAAACATGTTTTAATTTTAAAGAATTCAAGCAGTGCAATACAAAAAATAAAGATTTAGGCTAGATGGCAATACAGACTTCTCATAGCTAATGGCAAGACAACGTTTATGGGAAGCCAAGCAAATGGGTGTTCACGGAAACGAGGAAGAATAAAATCGCTAAGCAAAGTCTTAATGAAAATAATATTAATTTCAAAGTAACTGACTATTAAGATTTATTGCCTGTCATCAAAAAAAATATAAGGCACCTTTAGAATGAGGAATGGACTGAAATTTGCAAAATCTATTTAAATTGAAAAAGAAAATTAATCAAAATTCTTGGTTTTGACCACCAGAATCACCATGATGTACATAATGAGATATTTGGAGATTGTAGTAATTGAGAGCATCTTTACAAAATTGGAGTGATCGATTTTCCTATGTGTATGTGCAAAGAAGTGGGCAGTTTCAGACATAAACTTTTAGAATGCAGCAGCATAAGAAGAGACATTAGAAACAGATTTTATTTCAGTATTCTCAATTGCTTGTTTGATGGCAGTATGCTTATGAATCCTTGTTTCTCTAAAAAAACAAACTGTAAAATTTGATAATTTCGGATAGCTGCAGAGTCGTGATTATGAGTAAGCCTGACGCAAATAAATTTTAATTTGACTTGGTTAACAGTCTACGGATTGAACCCATCACCACAGAGAAGAAGAAAAAGATCTACAGCTGACACATGAATTTAAACTATAGGTTTGTTCTTGGTAGCTGCACTCGAAGTGTACAGAACTGAACCAGTACAGGCTAGTTCATTAGTGTATAGAATTAGTTCGATCTGATACAAAGAACGATATAGTGCAGAGTAGTGCAGAGAGCAATGGAGCATTTGATTGTTGTATTTGAGGTTATTTGATGTGATTCAGGCCTTGTAGTATTAAAAATAATGGAACACGATTTAGTACTTTTTGATATTTTACATTCGTCCGATGACGAAGATGTAGCGCCACCGTTTCCAGATTACACTTATTGTACAGTCTTGCACTGCACTGGCTGAACTGATTCTAGATTCAATACAAGCAGTACAGTGAACTAGCGATGATTCTGCTATAAATAACGCTTTAGTGTACACTTCCTGAACTAGATCTGCCAGTGCAGCTACCAAGAACAAACCTTCTAATGAAAAAATTAATGGAGATGATAGATTAGTCCAATAGATATTAGGGGAAACTGTAGATAAACAATGTGTGGATAAGAAATAGTATGACAGAAGTAATACTAAAAAAAAAACAATTAATGGTCGAAAGAAATGGAAGCGAAAAGATGAAGGAAATTATATCACAGCACTTACAAGAAAATATTGATAATTTTATTATGAGTATAAAAACTGAAAATGAGTATTTCAAGAGTTAAGGATTGTGTATTGACATACAATTAATTACAAATTTCAATTACGCTCATATTCTAATACCCGGTAGCTATTGTCTCAGATACATACAAAACGGTTTCATTGTACATGACTAGTTTAAGCTTTCACAGTTACGAAATGAAATTTTATACAAAAAAAAATCCACAATTTATTTCTTTTTAAAATGTATATTTTATTAATTATTCTATTTACAAGAATTTAGATCCAATATGTGCCTTTGGCATTGGACTACGTGGTTCTGATTATATTTTGGTAATTATTACATAAAAATAAACCATTCTTTCTGTTATTTATATACACCGAATATGGAAACTTCCTTCACAAAACTTTCGAAGTAATTCTGAAATATATAGAGGTAGTCATGGAGAGAAGAATATTGGAAAAAAGATTAAAAGAAAACAAAGTTTCAATTTTTTTATTATTAGAAATGGGGTTGAGCATTTTAGAAACATAATTAAGATTGGAATTCTATTTTTTCCACATAGACAACAAATTGACGTCAGCTGTAGATACTAAATAATAGAAAAGATACAATTTGTAGAAGTTGTTAATCACAAACTAAACTTCTGAACAAAATTAAAGCACCACTCATATTTTTCTACATATTCTGTTATACTAAATACTGTTCACACCAATACTCAGGATTACACTGTCTAACGCGCGTTTCGATAAGCAAATTTTCGTCTTCAGAGACAGAGAGTTTACCTTTGATAATGGAGGAGGCGAGCATCGACTTTCCTGAATGAAGGATATTCAATTCGATATGTTGCTGGTTTGTTAGGAAGACATCATTCCAGCATCAGCAACATAATAAAACCGGTTCGTACCATCGAAACCAGGACAAGTAATACTTTGACGCTCGGAAGGGTATGTAGAGAAGAAGAAGAAATTTTGATGGCCCAAAACTGGCTATAAAAGCAATACCCGATAAGAAAGATGTTGTTGGAAATAGTCATAAATTCAGGTATGAAAAAAGAGAATATTGTCGACCACTTATTTAAAATTTTAGTTCAAAATTCTATTTTGTTAAGAAAGTTTCCTGAACTAATATCAGAACCTATTAAGTTGGAGTAATTTACAGAAACAGAATTTTTCTCTGAGTGCGAATGACTGACAATCAAAATTACACTGTCTGGTCTTTCGAGCCGGATCGTGAGGTTCGAAGGACCAAATAGTGTAATTGTGAATGTCAGTTTAGTGATAGTAGTAAACAATGTCTTCAGTTCAACTTTTTACATCAACACATTTTCCTTCTTTAAGAAGGGCAGCATATCACTGGCTCAACATAAAAAATTACTCTATTATCTCAGCTGTAATTAAGTGAAATAATATTTTACGGAAAACAAGCTGTAATTGTTTTTATTTATAAATAATGAAAGTAGAATTTTGAAGAATATTGGGAGTATTTTTTCCTACATGGAGGTACGTTTCAGTTAGTAATATAGCAAACTTTTATGTTGTACATTGAGATGCTAGATAAAAATGGCCTCGAACTCGAACAAATAATAACAAATTTTTATTTACAACTCGCTCATAATAAATATCTCGCTATATATACATTATCCAAACGCTTTTATGGCAAAATATAATGAAAGAAACTTTAAAATCACATTTCAAATTAAATTGCAATTATTTTTACGCTAGGCCAGAATCGACGTGGGTCCTACGTTTGGAATCCGATCTTTGAACGCCGTGATCGGGAGTCGATTTCAAAATATCCGGTTGACTTTGATTCGCTATTGTTTGACTAATGATCGATTGATTAACTGATACCATCGTACCTCTACTGAGCGTTCCTAACAGCGGAGTACCGGGGTTGTTGATCAATAAATTCATATAATCCGCTATTAATAAAGTCAATTCTAATATTTTCGGTTTACTTAATGAAAATATTAATTTTTGCGAAGGTTGTTGATCGTTTTGTGTAACAACCAACATGAAATCTTCTTGACAACCGCCGAAAGTAAGAACGTTCGTATAAGGGTATTTGACACGTTGTTGCATCGTTGCCAGATCTAGGACCGTTACTGCATCTTCGTTTACCGCCAACCAACTCATAGGTGAATCTGGTTGACGTAACCTCGCCTAAAACAAAATTGCATCGTGGCAGAATATCAAAAAGTCACAATATAATTGGAAGAAACAAAAAAAGAAGAAGATAATGAACAAGAAAGAATATTGGTTATCCCCCCAGAAGGACTAAGAAACCGATAATGTTCAACAGATGAAGAGCACTTGGAAAAGATTGTGTAAAAGAGGACGTGGTGAATGCAGAAAATAACTTGAGGATATCAAAAAGTCACAATATAATTGGAAGAAACAAAAAAAGAAGAAGATAATGAACAAGAAAGAATATTGGTTATCCCCCCAGAAGGACTAAGAAACCGATAATGTTCAACAGATGAAGAGCACTTGGAAAAGATTGTGTAAAAGAGGACGTGGTGAATGCAGAAAATAACTTGAGGCACTACACTATTATGCACCCTATATGTAAGGGTAATGGGTGAAAAAATAGGAAGTACCTGTGTTTCATAGATCTTAAGAAGGCTTTCAAATAGACAGGAACGACATGTGGAGGATCTTAAAAAAATAGAGGAGTTGACGAACAAATACTTCTAGGTTAAAAAACGAGGATGAAATAAAGGAGAATTGAAAATCCCTTCCTGACAAAGAAAGAGATATCGAAAGAAATGAAAACAAAATTTTTTATAAAGTGGTCATCCCTATATTCACTTTTGTAGCAGAAATATAGACTACAATGAAAAAACCAAAGAAATAAGATACCGAAGATGAAGATTAGATATCTGAGGAAGAGATAAGGTAAAATTAGAGTATGGTTGGGATAGAAATTATATATAGATAAACTATAGATAGCAAAACAACAACTAAAATGGTTTGAGTATGTTAGATAGATGGTAGAAGACAAAATGGTTATAAACAAAAACAGCGATAAAATAACGAGAAGGAAGACCTAGAAAACTATAGAATGAAGAAGTTAAAATAGCAGAAAAACGAAAAGAAAGACTGAAAGTAATAGATAGAAAATAATAGTTTAGAGATGATACTACTTTGTAGTTAGACTCTACACACGCTTTATACCTGCAAGGATAGAAAGGTTTTAAATTAAATGAGTAATTTATGATATATCAACCTGGAATAGAGTAGCTCCAAAAAATGGCCATTTTCTTGTCGAATTAAGATACGCTCTAACACAATCCCCTTGAGTTTTTCCTTTCAAAGCTATCCATTTCGCTATTAATTTGGTTTGAAGTTCTGCAAATCCCTCTGGACTCAGTTGAATCCTATATCTGAAAAGAAATTTTGAATATTAAGCAGTGTGTTCGAAGAAGAATTGATAAATCTGTACTGTCGATATAATAATGTGACAGACTCTAAAGAGATTATCAAAGTTCACTGGTGAAATATTTACCTCTGCGGATAAAACTTATCAATGGCATTTAATACTTGGTTGGCAGTATTCAAAGTACTTGAGTTTTGTATGGAACTGCAATGTTGTAAAGAGCCAGGAGGACTTAAAGTTCCGTTTCCTGTAGATTTGGGACCCCTATGATGATTAGAAGCACCTTGCTGACTTAAAGTGTTACTAGGACTTTCGTTTGAAATTAATGGACAATCACCTATTTCCATTTGGGCCATTAATGAAGCAAATTCCAAAGCTGCTTCTCTGGTAACAGGAAACCTTCCGTTTACAATCTGTTTATTGGTTTGGTAACAAAGAAGTAATCGTTCCTTTTCGGTTTCTAATTTGGCGCTGTTCTTCCACCAAAGTCTATTAAAAAGATAAAGGATCAAATGCAAATTCACGCACAAAGAAAACAGACATATTATAAGTTGTTTAATTGGTTAGGTTATTCTTCTTTCCCCAATGTCTATATTATAAACCAATTATCGAATATTCTGTGACGTTCTCTTTGAGGAACCTGCGAGAATATTCGACAGGGAATTGGTTACACAAGCAGTGTATTAAAGGGGAGAAAGAAGGTAACAGATTAATATGAAAAAATCGTTAAAACTTGATGTCTGTTAGTAGATAAGGTAGAATGAATGAAAAGCAAAAATAATAATAAGAGATACGAAAATATACGATGATTTTGATTAATTTAAAAAAAAAATAAAAACAATACGAACCTATTTTTGTAAGTCAGCGTAATAACTCTACTATTTTCGAATTTTCCCAGTCCTTTTTCTCTCAGAGCAATCTCCCATTTCGATATTAAGTCACACAATTTCGCATTCGGATCTAGCGTATGTTCCAAATCTTTTTCGATCGGATCGTCGCTAAATATTGCGAAACCGTTATTTGTGCGACAACCGATGTCTTGTACTAAACAATCTTGAAATTCCTTTATCGAAGTTGAACCATCAAAACTTATAATGCGATACGTTCCGTTGGCCAGATGAACGGGCATCGAATGAGGCAACGAATGATGTTGAGGATTCTTCAAAAGTATACTGAGTACTTCCATTCTTGATGGTTTCAATTCGCGACCACCTACAAACGATATTAATTCAGACTTTGAGTTCTAATGGAAACCCCGAGAAGAGTGCGTTGAAATTGGACCACTGGATTACTGCATGTACAGGAGTGATTCATGAGGAACTTTACATACTTCTAGTTTATATATTGGTTTAAACAAATTGTTCAATTCCTGCCATATATTTTTTATTTGTAAATAAAATCGATATTATTGTATAAAAATATACAGTGTGAGTGAAATATTTAACAAATATCTGTTTCTTACCTGCCATAATGGTTCTTTCGAGCGCTCGTTCGCAATACGCCGCATATTTTCCGCATTCGGTTCTATTTTCAGCATTCCTTTGTAGATGTAATTTCAAAAACCACAATAACATGGAATTCTTCGGTACGAATAAACTTACTGCTAGCGCTAAAAGTTGCCAACCTTGCAGGAGTGTATAAATAGGTGGTCCTTTGGGATCTTTATGTTCTTTGTAACAATCTTTATGTTCCTTATATTTTTCTTCTTGCGATGCCTGTAGATTTGACAAGGCGATTTGTTGATCAGAGATGGTGCTATTTATGCTCGGAGTGTTCGTTTCGCAGGTAAATAGGCTTTGCGTTGCGCAAAGCAGCAGTTGCTGAAAAGAGTATTGGTGTTTCTTTCAAGTCTACCGTAAGACTTTAAACGATTTAATTCAACAGGAGGTCGAAGCCGTTTTTGTATTTTATTGTAAAAAATATATGAATCATTGATATCGTCTGATTTTAAAGACTAGATGTATACACAAATTGGGACAGGAAAGTATCCCTACTTTTGGGTTGTGTGTACTAGAAACCACAATTGCAAATAAAATAATTTGGGACCAATGTGATTTCGACAGGCCATATAGTGAGCAATGAAGGAGTAGCTGTGGATCCAGCGAAAATTGCCTCCATACAGCGATAACCACAACATAGCGATGAACATTAAGTAAGAAGTTTTCTTGGACTTTGCACTTACGATCGAGGATTCATAAGAAAATTCGGAGATATTGCCAATATAATATTTTTATATCAAATACCAGAAAGAAATTTATCCTGTACACGGATGTAAGCAACGTAGGGATTGGGGGAGTTCTAGCATACTTCAGTAAAGTTCTCTCGAAACCAGAACGGACCTACTACGCCACGCAAAGAGAACTTTTGATGGTAGTGAAGTCTGTGGAAAACTTTCACCAGTATCTTTATGGAAGGATTGACCCTGCAGCACTCAAGCTGTTAATGCAGTTCAAGAATCTCGAAAGCCAGATCCCTAGATGGATTGAACGCCTTCAAGAGTGTAATTTTTATATCCAATATCGAGCCTACTCCCTATCTAGATGACCGTGTCCAACAGACTGCTCCCACTGTAATAAAGCCAAATCGAAGGAAGCTGTAGTTTCCAGAACTACAGTAGTCATCGAGGAATGATCAATAAGATCAGGAGAATGATCCTCACAAATGATTCGGCAATGGAAGGAAGAAAATCGGCGACCTACTTGGTAAGAAGTGTCAAGATTTTCACCGGCATTAAAGGCATATTCGGCTCAGTAGGACTCCCTTGTCCTGGAAGAAGACCTTTTACAAAGAATCCTTGAGAACGATGATGGTTCCGAGAAGAGAAGACAGCTAATCATTCCAAGAATGAAAGTAACCGGGGTACTGAAGAAGTTACAAGTTAGTCTATCGGGAGGTCATCAGAGAGTGAAGGAAACCCTTCAGCAAGTTCGTGAAAGGTTTTATAAGATGAACAGCTCCGACAATATGAAAGAATAGTGTAAGAAATGTACGAGTCATTGACCCCATCACAAGAGAAAGGCACCCTAAAAACCTTAGATTTCGATAAATGGATTCTACGATCTCGAAAACGATACACTAAGGTTTAACTATTTAGAATCTCACTCGATAAAGATCCTTGAAAAAGTATTTTCAGAGAAATTCGAAAACATCTGGAGATAGGAAGTGAGATAAATTTCCAGTAGCTTACAAATTAAAAATTGTCTGTATCATATTAAGTTATGAAAGGCTTTTCAATTTTACAATAAAATACGAAAATATAAATTATACGCGACCTTTAATTACTATTTTTGTTGATTTGAGATGATTATGAATTATAAATAATTAAGCGAAAAGTGATATTTGTATGATTTGTTTCTGTGCATGATTTATAAAAAAGATCTGAAGAATCGTGACATGAAATTAGTGTGTGTGAGTTTGTATAATGTTGAATTTAGAGCCAGACTTGTTTTTAAGGATATCTACAATGTAATTTTTGAATGTATAAAAAATTGAGTACATCACTTCTGAGAAAAGGATATAATGGAAGAAGAAATAATTTTTTACCACAAAAAAGTGATTATTGTTGAAGTGGTGTCTTCAGTATGAATATTCTGATAACATAAGAGATCCTAAGGAGTAGGAATGGGAAAAAAATTGAAAATACTAGTTTGCAAACCAGTAGACAGAAATAAATTTATAACAGAAATAAAAGAAATGATTTTTCTGTCATATTAATGATATCTACTTAACAGTAGAGTTGTTCCAAGTGTTTGCTTACGAAATAAACTATTTGAACGGAAAAAATCGAGTAGTTATTATTTTTGGTGTGAAAACTGTTTCATAGTGGAACTATTTGAAGTTTTTTATGAGAAGATAAATCAATCTACAGTCTAAAAAGTAGGTTTCTGAAGTAGTAAGATAAAAAATAGTACATACACAGGCAAAATCTATTCTAAACTATTTAAAAAAATGAACAAAATTCATTAGGTAGGTAAATAAAATGAGAAAAAAAAGGAAACACCAACAGTCTCATCAGTTGCAGAGGGGAAAACACCAAATATGAAGTAAATGTAAAGTTAGAAAGCATGCAAATTTTATATACACAATAAATGAAAGGTTAACTACTGTATGATCTGAATATTATACTTAAATGATGTTAAAGTAAAGTTAAAATGTTCATAACATGATACAATTTAATGAAATTAATATTTAAACACACAATGTAACATTATCTTTGGTATTATCTTGTAAAAATGCGAATAGTAGAATATATACAGTGTGAAAAATCAAAATTTAATAAATTCAGTATCAAATTCCTTCTACAGAGAAGTTTATGTTGTTGATTTTTGACATAACATTCAAAATCAAAACAGTTTTAAGTAGAGAATGAAAAAAAAATTCACCGTATCACAAGACTCAACTAAAATTTTGAATTTGAAGGGGATATATTCAATATATATACACGGTGTCACACGTATCCCACAGTAAAAAAATCAGCCATTATGTTGGATGTATGCAATTAACTCTCCTCAGACTCAACCAATTCACTCATATTAGATCAAATGAAAGGGCTTGATTTACTGAGTGTTCTTAGATCAAAACGAACAACTAACCCAGCTTAGAACTAAAAATATGCAGCAGTGAGTGGAGAAACATCTCAAAAAAAATTTAAGTTAAATGTTCCCGCTTAATTCAACTCAGACTCAACCAATTCACTCATATTAGAATGGTTGATGACAAATCTAGGCATAAATACGGCGGTCAAAAAAAAAAAGAAGGAAATCGGCCGGATAGACCAGCCGGACGGACTACCATTAGATTTTTATAATTCCTGATAAAAGAAAAAAGGATAATTTACTTTCATTTTTTCCAAAGGACAGTATTTTGAAATATAAAATGACAGGGAACTTGTTAATAGACGAAACGCCTGGATTTCAACATTAAAAATTGCATTATCTTCATTAATTTTAGCCTGGGGACATCCTCTGCTCTGTAACTCAGTTGTCCATGTATTGGATCTGCAAATAGAGCAAGTTTTGAGTAAAAATGAGGTCCTTCAATGAATCTACACAGCACATCAGTGGTTCATGCTTCTCCAGCTACTTCCAGTGAATTTATTCTGGAGTGCAGTTTCTGAAGAAAATTTACAATATTCCAAAAATTTGAGACTTGAATATACAGATATATCTATATTTTAACCTTGAATGATTTCTTCAAAATGCTTTGCTTGGATGAACATTATTTTATTCCATCATTTTTTTTGTAACACTTCGTCAAAAAGGGTTGAAAGATACAAGGCCGCAAAATATAAAAGGGCATTTTCGATATTTTGAATCTGATTAGTACAATTCCGTTCTCTAATGGTCTGTATTGTTTGTTTCCATTTTATACTAGTTTATTTAGGTTCCAAATTCAACTATCAGGGCTTTGGAATCTGCAGAAGTTCGATAGACAAGTTTCAATGTTGTCCTTTATCAATAAAAACTTTGAATTTATGAATGAATTTACAAAATGAGTTAGTTAAGCTTTGTACCGTTGTAAATGAAGAGTCCTTGTAATTTCGGTAAAAATGAAAAATCTAAGAAATTATAATTGAAGTTGCGTTGGTATGAGCAAAAAAGTAGATATCTGTATGATTGTTTGAACAAATTAAACTTTACTTATCCCAAAGGCGATAACTAAATAAAATATTTGTCATACAAACCTTCTTAATTAAATTTTTATCAAATAATACGTGCTGAACAAAAGCACCGAGCATGTTAGTAAAAACTAAATATAAAGTAGATCTCATAATAAAATATCACTTTTTTATAGTTTTGAGGTTAATGTTATACTTCAATTGACAAATAATTTTGAGTAAAAGGTCAGAAATTATCATCAAGGACGAAATATGTTGATAAATCAATAAGGGGAAGAAACATTTTCTTATCAAACAAATGTCAAAAATTTTAGTACCTAATTTTCCAAAAGTACAAAAAATAATCGTTGTATTGGGTAAATAATAATTTATTAATCAATGGTTAGATAATATTATGAATGATTGATCCCTTAAATTTGTAGGGATAGTTGCGCGTATGTGCTGGGGCCCCCAAATAACATACAGATAAAAATTATTAGTTAAATTAATCTGTGGTTTGGTTTTTAAAAAGTCCATGTCATTTTTTACCACAAATAGTTGAATAGGAAACTTGAGAGTATTTAATTTAAAACGAAGCTCACTTGGAGATAAAGACTATTTAATAAAATATTACTAGATGTAAACAGGACATAGGTCTTCTGAGCTAAAGATAAAAGTGAATAAAATAGCCAATGTTAACTTTGAAAGCTAAACCTCATCAGAGGATGAGTTATATATATTTTCTTGAGAATAATCTCCAGCTGGGGACTATAAGGTTACAGTTTAATAAATAATTCCATATATAATATTTTTTATTTGAATCACTATGGTGTTTGTTCTATTGAAAAATTCCTAATAATGATTATTGTATTATAGACATAAATTATTCATTATAAAAATATTTATTCAAAGATCTACATAACAAAAAGTCTTCATTGTTGAATATATAATAGTTTAGACAACAATGAAGACATTTTCAAATCAAATATAAAAACCAAATAAACCAAGCACACTTACGCTCTTTTTTAACAATTTTTGAGTGGATACCTGGACTCCTAGTTTAGGTAAAGGCGCACTCTTACTGGTCTGTTTTACCAAAGCGCAAATCAATTCGGATTGTAATTCTGGCATATCTAAGCATTGTTGTAATGCATTTTGAGCAAGTACTACATGGTAGTCTATACCAGCTTGATCTACGGCTGCCGACATGAACAACTGCAGGCATTTGAACAATTTTATAGCCTCAGCCTAAAAAACAGAACAGCATTTATTGAATATCGGAACAAACCATATTTTAGTGTTCATAAGTTTATGAAATTGATAAATATTATGATCTTTGAAACTGACAACAATGCACGAGTCAAATAGATACTAAATTAGGGTCATAACCCATGAATAACTGCAGACATCCTGAAAAAGCATAACATTAATTGAACATTAGAACAAACCATTTTTTAGTTATCATAATTTTATGAAATTTGTCCCGATGTTGCACTGGTCTTAAATCTTGTCATAAATTTTTATTGTTATTAATTATATTTAATATTATTAAATATTATCAAGCATCTCCATTTTCGTGAAAAGATTGAGAAAGACGAAGATTTGGTATATTTAAAGAAGCTTGAGGAAAATAGCTGCGATTCAAGACAAAACAATTAAGATCTTTCATCAAGTTTACACAATGTATGAGTATCTAGAGCTGCGAGACTCTAAAATCGACTAGTTTTAAGATAATATGATTCCCAATGATTTTTATATGTATATTAATAAAAAAATTTCAGAAATAACAAACAATTCTTACTTGAAGGGCTTCGGTCGGTAAACTTGTTAGTGGAAAATAAGATGGAACGGCTCCATCTTTGGTACAAGGCACGTGTAGTAATAAAGGATGTCTCCATAAGACACAATTTGGATCACCATCAACCTCCATCAATTTGTGTACGAGTTGTTCGTATTGAGTGCCTGTGCTCGGTCCACCTCCGCTTGCAACTGTTAAGTGATACAACCACGCATCTTTTTCCTAAAACAAAATTTTTCTTGGTCATTTCATTCAGAATCGAATTTATATGTATTCGGAGTTTTGAATTAGGACAAAGTACTAATGGGTCGGTAGGAGGATAAATGGATTTGGCTTGAGAACCGCCATAATGTCTGCCATTTTTAGTTATTTGGGCTATGACTGAAGTCTAAGTACACCATTAAATCAATAGTTTAGCATTATGATATCTTTTTGGAGAGTTCTTTCAGTATCTTTGCCCTTATTTGATCAGGGTCTGGCGATTTTTTGTTATTTAAACGACATTTTTCTTTTTTATTTTGCTTAGGAGTCAACAGCTCTGTCAGCTCTACAATGTCGGAGTTGTGAGTAGATATTTCATTATTTCTTGGTCATATATATAATAATTAGGTGTGAAAACTTCAGTAAAGTGTAAATCCGCCATCTTGTCGTTGTTCTTTGCCCAGGATCCGGGAGTGGATGATTGTTTTCGAAAGCGGGGTTTGTAGTGGTTAATTTGATTAAGCGCCATACAGTATTTTCAAATCGTAGAGATTTATAACATAGCGGTGGGATGGAGCGGTTTGGGATTCTCTTATTTTTCTTCCCAGTTTATTGATTAATGAGTTTTATCTGTTGGATTGAGGCTTTGATACATTTCCTTCTAGCTTTAAGTTTGTCTATTATCAAGTGTTTAATTTCAATACGCATATTTATCTTTTTAATTTCATATGTGGGGCTTGTTTAGCAGCTTCTTTTAGTGTTAGAATTAGTTAATTCTTAAGATTATAAATTATCATGACTAATTGGAAAATGTTTTTCTGCTCTTTCCCAATAATATTATATGATTTGGTTATAATCTTATTAGTCGTTTTATGGGAAATACTATAATTTACACTAACCTGTTTACCAGTAAAATGTAGATATGTAGGAGCTTGATTATTAGGAAATATTCCTACTGTGAATTTAGGTTGATCTGAATCCTGTTCTTCTGAATCGGAATCAGATAAATGTTCTATTTCTTCAACTTTGGCATCTCTCATATTTATTTGGCCATGTGGTGTCTGAAACATAAAGAACAGTAAACAATATTTTCACGCTTTTTTGCAAGTAGATGTTACAAATTTAAAATGAACGTTAATGCTTGAGAGTACTGAATCCACTAATAGTAAAAGGTTACTGATTTTTAATTTTATACATTCTTGGTTAATTTTTTTTCTATCAAGTCAGAAATTTATACTAAACACATATTTAACGAAAGTAATTAACGAAGCTTGATGTTTTTACCAAAAGAATTGTTGATTATAATCACAAAAACTTATTAATGGTAAAGTGGGTTGGATTATTTTAGGTTTGTTTAAAAATTTTTGCTTTACTTAAGTCAAAGGAAAATTGCATAGGACCTGCAACACCGACGATTATTGTTTTTGAGTGTAACTTTAATGAAAATAGGAAGTATATCTAGTGTTTTATACTTTTGGTGTCGCCCCGGTATCAACCGTTTCACCTTCATCAAAATGTATTGAATATTTTTACTTACTGGATCTGTTGATTTCTTAAAATACAAAAACATTTTTCCAATTAAAACACACCAACATTCTCGAGGAATGCCGTTTTTCACTTTCTTGAGGACACCTTGTAATATAGGTTTATTTTCATCTCTGCTTAATAATAATTTTGTTGCATTTCTTCGTTGAACATTTTGTAAAATTCTAACCTACAATTATAAAATTAGTTCATTCACTATAAATTTAAGCAACTTAATCTCAATATGCACATTAATATTCATTTGCCGTGTTCATTATAGGATTCCAGGATTTCTAATTGATTATTCAAATTGTATAGAGAAAGAGGATAAAAAGTGGATAAATAAATCAACAGATTCATGAGACTCTGTTTAGCATATGTGTGATAAAACATCTAAACAGTATACGGAGGTTTTACGTCCAAATGTAGAATCAGTTTGTAATAATGAAAATGAAAATGAACAAATAAACTTGTTTTCAATAATCCGACTAGCGTACTCGACGAATAACAAACTATTAAGAATCCAGTATCCGTGTACAAGCTGCCTTAAATACTAAATCTTATCGTATACAAAAGCTATATTAAATAGATGATAAAAACTAAATCCTGGTAAACAATATAAGACAAAAATTAGGTAATCAGGGGACTATACTTTAATGGAGGATGATATAAAGTACAATTTGTTTCACTTAACTATTATTAACAGATCCTATTGGTTCCCGTTAGGAGTGGTGAGATAGTTCAGATCAAAAAAGTTGTCAGCATTGCTTATTTCACATTCTTATAAACGAAAATAGTCAATTAATGGCTAGAATACATAAAAATTGCTAAAAATTTTGGAATTCCTGTAAAATATATCCTAGATACATTTTTGATACAATTAAAGCACTTATAATATGTAGTAAATTGTCTGTAAAGAAACGAAGATAAGAGATGACCTCCCTGGGTATGGATTCACATTTTTTTAGAACCAGTAATCAACTAAGATGTCTATTTGAAGAATATTTGTCATTTTTTGAGAAAATGTTTATAATTTATGACTGAGAAGTTAATACAAAGTGGACCTGTATCTGAGATGGTACTTACCCAATCTTCCATCGCAGTTAAGGAATCAGCTGTTAAATAATAAGTCTTTTTCCCCGTATCAATTTCGAATGTATTAGATCCTTCAGCACGCGTTATTTTACAAATTTCATCTAAAATTATTTGACCTTGAGGTTTTCTATTAATATCATTCTGACTTTTATAATAAGTTAGTACGCCGTTCTTCAGTACGAACCATTTTTTTCTCCACGTCTTCAATTTACCTCCTATAATAACATTCATCAACAAACACGATCACAAATAAATGAAACTGATGTTCAAAAAATTTCGCTCGCCATTTTGGAATTTTCGATACAAAAAATTGTGCCATAACGTATTTTATCATGTACCGAGAATATTAAAAAATCTATTATAAAAACTTATAAACAAACAATAATTTTCTGTATTTTGGGTTTAAAGACAAATTTGTACTTCTCGACTCTGCTTTGTAAGTTGTATTTTGGCACTTGTTCAGTGTATAAAAGACGAAGAAGGAACTACACGCCATTTGTTGTCACTATGATGAACCCTCAAAATCATTTTGATGATTTTGTTTGAAAGAAGACTATTTATTTTAAACTTGGTTTAAAATAAAAACAGTTCAAAAATGTCTGTTTCGTATGTGTGTTCATTGTTGACTTATTCCCCACCGCTGCCATCTAGTGGATGTCGCTAGATTCTTGAATGGAATCGAAATCAAAGATCGATTACTCTCAGGCTACCAAATGTGGACTGCAATCATAATTAACTACAAAGGCCAATCACTGAGTATAGACATAGACTATAACTTCTGAATATCCTAATACATCATCTATGACCTGATTTTCGTGGTGAAGATTCATCTATAGCATTCTTTTGACTCCTATCGGAGTTTCATAGAAAGCAAGTTCGGTTTGTGTCTGTTCTGATACAGATGGAGTGATAAGGCCTCTAGGTATTCACCACGAACCATACAAACAAACCATCTTCTATGCCAATTGCTTATTCAATTTATGCGAAAGAAACATTAATAGTTATAGGTTGTTTTTGTCATAAAATGTTGAGCTACATTAGATGACTAAAATGAACATAAAAAACATCGAAAATTCCAAATATTTTAGGACACATAAAATTATCCTTGGTTTCATCTTACCTAATTTCGCTAGAGATCCACATTTTTCTAAACTTTCTATTCTCTTTGGACTATCTAGATATGTAGAAGCTCTAAGAAGCATCGAGGATTCTAAGCTGGTAGTATCACAGCTTAGAGCATCCGGTGGAACTGCATAATCATCTGACATTCCCGATTCGAAGGAAGTATCTGAAACACCTTCAAGTCAATCGTTAATGGTTAAAATCAAACTAAGGTTTAAATATTAATTCAAATGATATATTGGTGTTAATATATTTGCCAATCAATTACACTAGACTAGAAATGTATGACTATTTAGAAATTTTTCAGTCTTAATTTTTAGAATGGGGCAGTTTTTGAATTAAACTCCATCAACTCTTCATCAACATAACCTCTAAAATCTTATTTCTACTTTTTTAAGAACAGAAAATACATGAACATGAACAAATACTAACATACTAATAAATAATTTGTTTCATTAAATTTTTCATACGGTCTGAAATTAAACATTAAATAAACTTCTATCAGAATTGATATTTTTCTCTTCACACCTTCCAGTATCAGATCCTTCTGTAAAAAGAAATCTAGAGATGCTAAGTTAGGCGATCTTGTTGGCTCTTCCATTGCACGTCTTCTACGAATTCATATCACAGGTTTATATCCTGTGACATCTGGTATAATTATTGTAAATTCATTGGCTAGCACCAAGCCTTAGTACCATTTAAAGAAAATTCATTTAAATTCGCAGATTTGATATAGTTTCTTGGCCATATCGCATCATGTTATATAAGGAATGAATAAAAAACGATCGATGAATTATTTTATTCAAAAAATAGCATAAAATTCTAATGAATCTCCTTGAAAGTATTGTCCTTGGATAGATATGCTTAATTCAACTTTTAAATAAAAACCAGCAGCATTTTTCGACTGTTTTATTCAGAATTGTGTTAAAACATTTCGTTTTAAAATATTTTTTAATCATCCAAAAATATTCAAAATCTCATGGTAATAAATCTGGTTAGTAATGAGGATGTGATTAGAAAGAGGGGAGACCAAAAGCGACTTATGGCATGACGCTTTGTTATGCCGTAGGAAACTGCCGTTGAATGACTTTTTGCATGTTTTTTTTTAAGTTGAAGGACGTTCTGAACATTCCTCGAACATAACCGAACCATTTACACTTTAAAATTACTCAACCATTCATAAACAATCTTCAAAGTTACTATATTATCAGTTTATAACATTTCATCAGCTTCTTTGGCACTTTTCTTTGCGTTTTCATTGTTTTAAAGCGGCGACAAGATGATTTACATGAAATTTATTATTTTGTGTAACCTGAATTCATTAATTAATATTTGTTATATTCTCAAAATAAGAAAATCAAGTACCTCTAGTTTTACTTTTGCTTGGTGAACCGCTGCTACTGGAAGCCGTTCTTTTTCCTGGACTAGATCCTGATGTATCCCCCGAGCTTCGACTATGTGTATTAGTACCATCGACAGCCTACAAATTCATTCGAATTTCAATTAACGACTATCACTAATATCATCCAGCGATGTTTTATTGATTTAGATGATGATTATCAACATAATATTCACTTACCGTCGTGTTATTCCCTTCACCATCACTGGAATCGTCAGACGAATCACCTGTAAATGGCATAGATCTAATTTGACTAGCTCTTCCCTTAACTGTAGCATAAACAGGTACTGGTATATCTTGGTAACCGGCTTGTTCAGGCCCTAAATCACTTGGTGTGGTATCAGTTAATGTTAGACCGTCGGCAGCTACCTAATAATAGTACAAACATTACTAATGTTAATAATATCATTTGCCAAATAAATATTATGAAATCGTTAGAATACGACAACATTTCCGCTTTTCCAGATCCATTACTACATCTAGAACTCAACTTTTTTCTTTTTTTATATATATAACAGTTTTTGTATAAACAAATTCTACATAATAAACATTTTCTCAACGGTGTGAAGTTGGACGAGCCTATAACCAGTTCCGCACTTTAATCTCTTGCCTCCAAATCCTTCTTTGAGATGCTCAATCGTATGAAAATCAAATCACAATAAGTCTGAACTATAAGATGGATGATCAAAGTGTTTTCCAGTTGATTTCCACTAGTTTATGCTGGTGTGAGGCTTGGTGATGTCGTGGAGTAGCAATCTCGTCTTTTGCGTTGATATTGAAGCTCTATTTGATCCTTTGGGCCGCAGTGGTAGGTTGTGTTAATGGTCTGACGACCATGTAAGGAATCTAGCATCAGGATACCCTTCCAATCCTAAAAAAACACTGGTGCAAAGACGACGGGAATGCCCTTTATCCGCGTTACATTTATGACCTAGCAGTCTACGGTAAATTTTGTTCAATATCACGTTTCCCAGAGGAATTTATTATGCGTTGCTCATCAGAGATAGACACACTCCTCTTATTCATCGTTACTAAATTAAGTATATATACAAACCGACTGATGTGGCTTTCCTACTATAGATATCCCTATCTATATGTATCTAAGGACTAAAAATGCCCCATCAGATTATTGGGCATAAAGATGGTTACCTGATATATTCGGTCCTCCCAACTTGGAAACCTATGAAGAGGCGGTGTCGGTGCTCTAGGCCACGTAACTTTTTCTCTGCTAGGCGTATAAATTTCAGCATAGTCGTGTGCTATGTCGGGATCACTGGCACTACTACTAGGTATTCTTCCTATACTAAGATTATCTACAGCTGCTCGTAATTCGTCGGTAAAAGGATCCATACTGGAAGTACTAGTACCGAAGTTGACGGAAGTTACAAGAGTACTAGGTATCACAGGTTCGAAATTGGTGTTAGTTGAAAGACACACCGATTGATGTCTTCGATGTTTTTGAGTTAGCGAACTGCTTGTCGTCGGAGGAAACTAGAAAACAATAATAAAGATAAAAATAGTTAAAATACGGTTGAATTTATTATTAACTTGTCTTCCTTCCGGCGAACTACTTTCTGATCTTCTCCTTTCGGTTAAGGCAAGATGATTTCGTAGCAATTCCAACTGTTGATTGCATTTGATGTTTTGTTCCCTCAGGGTTTGGTTCTGTATTTCTAATTCTTTCAGTTTATTTGTTACCCACTCTTTGATTCGAGCAGCTTTAGCTTCGACTTGTTTAGCGTCGTGTAACCTCAGCTGTCTTTGTTCTTCAACTTCTCCTTCTAGCCGGTTGATCTGGGCGCTGTTGGCGTCACTCTGCACAGACCACGCCAGCTTCTGTTCCATTATTCGTACCTTAAAAAAATAAATTTTTAGTTTTAATCGAGCTCGTCTTGTGGATTCATCAAACTAGGCATTAAATATAGTTTTTCCTCTATTCTAGTAGATACTTAATGTAGTATTCGATAAAATTCCTTATCTTTTTCTAATTTTGTAATAACGGCTCTTATAAAGTAGAAAAACGTATTCGATTTACTTTTAAATTAAATTTATGAGTAATTTGTGGAAAGACTTACAAAGTGAGATCAATACATCTATACATCATGTATGAGGGGTGCTGAAAACACTCCCCTAACTGCTTGAATGACACCGAGGAAATTAATAGGGTCTACTCAGATTTCGGTCCATACCCCTAGGGATGAGTTTGCTTAATATTGTAAGATTTAAGCTCAGTTTAAGTCCCCGTAGACGTGACTCTTTTTTGAAATTTTAAATGGCGTAAAAGATTCTGTACTAAAATATGATTTAACAAATGTTCTAAAATGACAACATTCTGTAACAAAGCTAGTAACAAAGTGTGTTTTTTGTCTTTTGTACTCTATTTTTAGAAAATATATTGACAGAAAGACTCTAAAGATTGCGAAAAAATCGAAAAGATCTTGAAAAAATTTTGCCTAAGACACAACGGCGTGTTCATTGCTTTTAGTCCAGCGCAATGCGTTATACACGGTGGGTAGATGTCATGTAAATAGCTTTTTTCGCTGTCTCGTCGATTTTGATTGAATAACTAAACACTAAAATAGTGTATGATTTTGTGTAATATGGAAGTTGTTTCAACTCAATAAATTCGAAAATTTTTTTCAAATATTCATACATTAAAAAGGTAAAATCGGAAATTTGCTAAATAAAAATTTATTAATAATTTACAGAGTTGATTTATTTTACAATTTTTCTCTCCGATACACTCTACACACTTTGGCCACATCTCCGGAAGCTTTTAGATTTCTTTTGTGTCAAAATTTATGGATTTGTCAGATACCTAATCGCACCCAAAGTATTCTAACTCCTCATTGCTCTCGAATCGCATTCCGCCAAGTGCCTCTTTTAATAGTCTGAATAAAAAATAGTCGCATGGCGACAAATCGGGACTATAAGGAGGGTCTTCCAGGGTTTCCGTTTCCCAATTCGTTCAACTTTTCCATCGTAATCCAAACTATATGCGGTCTGCCATTGTCTTGTAGCAATATCGCCTTCGTCTTCTTTTCTCCACTCTATAGACACTCGTTTAGGCTCCGGAATACGGTGATGTACCCAAGTCTTGTCTGCGGTGAATGTTCGGTGCAATAAATTTTCTCCATCATTTTCATATCGCAGCAGGAGACGACTTTCCGACCATCACAACTTCTATCTCAATTCCATATCGTCAGACACACTTTTGGCATCATAAACAAACATACAAATTGAGATATGGTACTCAAACATCTAAGTACCAGTCAAATTTGATATGACAATGTATGTGAAACTTCTTCGAAATGGCTTTCATCTGCTCATAAGATAGGAAGATTTCAACTAGACAAAAAATCTATCAAAATTGAGTTGTAGTATGGCGTCGGCAGATTTTTCAAGTCTCTTTTTTCACGCATTATTTCGTAACCGTTCCAACATCTCAATCGCTTCTTTGAACCAACAGATTTGTTCATTTTTTATACATTTTCCTTGGGAATTTGAGATCGAACGACTTCGACCCTAACTCACTCACTTTAAATCGTTCGTACCACTATACATATATCTCTTGTTCCGATGGTATTCACAATGATTAAAGCCCAAACTCAAAGTTGTTTCTAAATACTCGGGAATTAAATAAAAAATCAGCAATTTATTCGGTGAAAAAATATCTATAAGGACATCAAACACAGATAAAGTATAATAATTTTCGAATATTTCCTTGTGAGGATTTTGAATTTTCAAAGTAATTTTTATAATTGTGAACAGTTATGTTATGCCTCATCCGGCATTGCTTTCGACATAACCGATCAGTTGTCACCCTCTTTCGGAAGACATCAGCCACAACAGCACTTAAAGAAATTAGAAATAACATTTCTATTTTTACTGAAGCCATCTTCAGCGTTACAACACTTTCCTACTATGAGCACTTAACGACCGTAGACAACTATTTCGGGATATGGTGGAGGAGGGAAGGAAGCTATTATTTTTAAATCATTTCTTTTTATTGCAGAAGATTCTGTAGATTAAACTTGTGTTAGTAAAGCGTTGAGATAAATTCAATGTTAAGGTTTCATATGATCAAAATATAAATTCTCAGAATTGTTTTTTTTTTTAATTGATACGGAGAAACAAAAGCACAATGCTGCAGACAATAATATTGGTGGCATCCTTTGCAACTATATCTGTTCGGTGGCTACGAGGCGCCACGTCCAGTGCTTTTCTGAGCTGAGGAAATAGAAGACATGGGAATGAAATGATTGCTTGAATCGATATCCTGTCTTAGGGAACTGTTATATACGAGGTGTGTATTTGAGGGTTAATGTTCATGCAAAATCGATTGTATTGTAGACTACGATATCCCAAGAGATGCCTCTATCCGTTTTTAAGACACATGTTGAGCTTCTTTAATCATGTGGTACACAGCATCGATGTATATTGGAATGACAATCGGTTTTCGTCGACCTTATTGATATTCATCACTGACGCACGTACAACCATGACGAAATTCTGCAAACCAATTATAAACAGTTTTCTCTGATGATGCTTCATTACCAAAAATTGCACGAAACGATTCTAAGCATTGTTTTTGAGTAAAGACTTTTTTGAAATCATAAGAAATGATCAAGACTAATAATAATAATAGAAAAGCATAAGTTCGGAATAATATGAAATCCGAGAATGGAAACTAAAGTATCAAAAATGTCTAGCTCAATCTATGAGTCGCTATCGATGTCGATATCCATGTAAATCAAACAGTGAATGGAACAGAACTGAACGCGATAGAGAATTAGAGAGATGCTATCCGTGAGATTTATATTCATGCTTTTGAAATTTTTTTTACATGAATGCCTGCAGTGCGACCTACAAGGATGCTTCCAAGTGATTGGTGCGTTCAAGGACAAATTGCCATTCCCTTCCACAGCAATTCGCATGGATGACGTTCGGTATCTGTCATTCCGTCCATACTTCAGTACCAACTGAATAAAGATTTGATTGCAATTCTGTCATCTGACTCCCGTGTTGTAGGACCCACGAACAACATCTTAAGCGGCATGTTCTCGAGAAAGATTGGCTGCATAATCTTTTTATAATTCAATAGACAATGGTCTTAGCTTTATTGAGCATCGGAGGTAACCTCTTTGTTATGTGCTATCGACATTGACCGCAAATTAAATTTTTATTCTGTCCGTGGCCTCAAAGAATTGGGAAAACGTGGATTGGAAAAAAACTAATAATAGAAAAAAAAATAAGAAAGTGCTACTACTGAAAAATGGACATAAAAAAGAGTTTTTTCATTGTTTTAAATAAAAATATCGTCTTCAAATATACGAGGGTAATGGAATGGAATTAATGGAAAAATTAACCTTAAAACTTTGTTAACTTTTGCTATGGTCAGTATATTGTTAGTTTTTGACATATTCCTGATGTTATTTTTCAAAATTAGTAATATATGTAGAAAAAATTAATTTCTGGTATTAATTAAAACATTATTTTTTACGTGAAACCAAAAAGAAACTGAGGAAAAGTTAAATGGATATAATCCTCCGTTCGATAGAATGATTGATAAGAAATTGAAACAAAACAAAATTTGAATGAATGAATAATCAATTATATACCCCATAGAACTGGTGGAAACCCCAAGAATTTAATACCTATACAGACTAGTAGAGTGGGATAATTTTGGATTCATTATTATTCCATTGACTCCGACCCAATTTTAACTTCGTAAGCCCTTGCAAAACTACAAATGAAATTAGTCAGTTCCATTATCGGTGCATAAAAATAATCTAATTTAAGTTAGATTTATACTGAAAACAAAATCACGGAATGTGATTAATTATAAACAAAGCAGCGCCGAATATGACTGATTAATTTTATGTTTAGTTTGTTAGATTTTAGCTAAACCGAGTTAATACAAATTCGTGTGGTTATATGACTAATATCCCTAATTTCGTTGAGGGGAAATGTACCTACAATTAAAAATTACAATACAGGAAATAACTAATATTGTACCGCTTTTGATTTTCGATACGAATTCATGATTCATGGAATACAAACAAATATTTCATTATTTTTAATTTGTGATAAAGTAGAGAAATATCACAACCTCGTTTTGCGTAGTTGATTTCTAAGAATTTTTTTACTGATTCATTACGAGACTGCCCGTCTCACCAAATGATATCATAGTGAGATGACGTCAATCACTGATAAAAGTCTAATTTCTTAAAATAAAATTATTTCGTTGTTTTACAATTTATTGAATATCTATGATGATTTTGAACGAACAAAAATACGAAATATACAGGTGACAGGTGACTGTTGTCTATATAATTTATATTTTTAAAATTGGTTTAGAATGAAAGTTGAAAAACTTCTTGTTCCAATGATTGGAAATGTATACGATGCTAACTTTCATAGGTGTTTCTAAATACAACTGAATACACACAACCACCAATGTATTCGGTGAGAAAAATATCTTAAGGAAAAGATTTCCAAATAAAAACCCAAATAAAGATGAAAATTATGACAAAAATTAGGTGTGCAGTTGACAGAACTACATAAGGTAGAGAATCTGGAATAACAGAGAAATGGAAAATGCAGATGGAAGCGTAGACTTGACATTACAACAACCAATATAATACTTTAACACAGGAAGAGAGGGTGGGCAGAAAAAATTAAGTTCAACAAGAAAAAAGCAAAAAGAAGTGGGAGAAATAGAAAAAATGAATGACCAGAGAGACAAGATTTTAATAAAAAGAAAACTATAAGAACAAGAAGGAATATTTTCAATATTTATTGATCTAAGAGAAGCCTTCTATATAATATGAAGAACAGAAGTATGGAAGTCTCTAGAGGAAGTTGCAGAAACTAGTGAATATATGGAATAAAGAAATAGAAAACATGAAAACGGAAGTGCTTATTAAGAAAAATAAAGAATAAAGAAAAAAAATAACAAATAAGTAGAATTAGTCAACGAGTTTATGTTGATACTACTACGGCAGATGCAATTTCGAGCTGTACAACATAATCCGACTTAGAGTGGATCTAATCGACAGGCAGACGTGGCTCACGAGTTGGCCTGCAGACGCCCAGAACGTCAATTGTGCAAATCTGTGGAAGCAGCTACCAAGGCACGTCTTTTCTGAACTCTACAACCTACAGATCAGGATCAAGATTCACAGGTATCTCCATCCGGCAGGTTCCACTCGAAATACTCGAATGTAACAGGGTTTATCCTCTTGTGCTTGCTTTTTACATAAAGAAAACATGCTGCATACTTAACAGAACCATATTGGCACATAGAAATCCACAATACAATAAATATTATAGTATGTGTAAGTGAAAATTGATTATTGAGAAAGAAGGATGCCAAGATGAACATAATTGAGATGAATCAAATATTATGGAAGTAATGTCAAGAGAAAAAAAGAATATTAATAAAAAAGGGATAAGAAAAGCGTTAGATAAAATGAAAAGATTAACAGCGGACAAGAAAGAGATGAACCGTAGCCTGAAATCTCGTACGAGATATGAAAATTTATTTTAACCAAATCAATTGGTACAAATAAAAACTTTAAAATTAAAGAATGGTTCGAAATAAACACAATTAGACATCGAAAATGATGTCACATCCTACCACCTTTTAATGTTCATGAAACAGTAAATGGTCTTTGATGACTGAAGGAAAATTGCAGTTTTTTATCTTTATTTAAATTTAATAATAAAATATTTAAACTTAATTTCAGTCAGTACTTTTTGGGGGAGATACATCGAAAAGGAGAAGGAATTTAATATTATTAAATACTAGTACGTACCTCTCGACTTTTTTTTAAATAAATTTGAATATTGAGGAACTGAAACATCCCAAATCCTCCTCAAACTTGAAACGCGTACTTAAAATGTATTTTTTCGATTAAAAAAGCTGACTTTAGCCTCAATCATTAATTATAGCGAATATTGTTTGCGAATTAGGAATATATTCATCAAGTAACCAGAAAAAATGGTAAAATAATGAGCAAAAAACAGTGTATGGATAAGAGCCTAAGAATTTGAAAAAAGCCGCGTTGCAAATGGTTCCACAACTTTCATTTTAACAATCTAGAATAATAGTCTATTATTATATATGAAACTACATTTTTCCTAATAAAAAAAATTCCAAATAATGTATAGTAAACACCATAAAATGTGTTTTTACAACCTACCCATCTTTCCGCTAATGTTATTCACTGTCAACAAAAATAAAACTGACCAGCACCAAGTTGAGTTATTCCACCCGAATGAAAAAAATGAAAATAAAATGAAAATGACGAATAGAAAGGAGTAAACAGAAACTAAAAAGGATTCGTATCTGGCGCGATGTCACGTTTTCACTAACTGTTATTGTGTAAGTAGTAGATGCGAGAGTGGTTGGAAACCGTTTTAATCCGTTCATGCAGTGCGGCGTCGGAGGAGGAGACGCGGACGCCGCCGTTATGTCTCGGCGCCCGCCGTCACTAAACTTCCCCAAATGTATATATACGCTATCTGGTGCAGGGATCCACGGTCATCGTCCATGAACTAACAAACGTTATGTCGATTATTATAGAAATCCAATGGCTAATCGGTGATTATGACTTGAATGAATGAATAAATCAAAAAATCAGGGAACTTATTTTTCAAACAATAAAAATCATATACTAAAATTTTTACTTCCAACACTTTTTTATATGTTTTTAATATAAATCGTCTTAACTATAGATAGAAAAATAAATTTTCCCCACATTTTTTAGTCATTGTCAGCTTTTTCGTTTGTTTGTATGTGAACCATTTCCAAAGATTCTTTTTTTGTATTTGATTTCGTATCAATAATTGTTAATGCAGTTTAATTTTTTTAAAGTATTAATGATCTTTTAATCTACGTTCGAAATACTGAGATGTCTGTCCTATGTAAATAGCGTCGCAATTATTGCAAGGTTCATGATATATCACATTTTTTCTTTTTTTTTTTTGATTGTTTTAGATTATAGTTCATTGAAATATTTCGATAATGTATTATGTCTTTTATGACTTACACTAATATCGTATTTATTGAAATAATTAGATAGTTGTTGCGAAAGTCTTTGTACAGATGGTGAGGAAAAATTATATATTTTTCAAGATAATTATTTTCTTTTAATGCAGTTTTTGCTTTTACAATAGCTAAGCATCTGAATTCAGGATCTGAAACTTATAATCACTGATTTTTTTGTGACAAAGGACGACAAGCATTGAATTTTAAATATCTGGGGGACCAAGTTGGTTTTGTATACCATTCTCTTTTAATGTAATTATTAATTTTATATAATATTACATCAAGAAAATCGATTTTATTTTTTGTCCGATTTCAATTCTGAATTGAAACATTTTTATATTTGAGTTATAATTTCACTTTCATTTTTTTGCAACAATTCAATAATCTAACACATCACTTATAATTCGTATGAATAACTAAGAAATACTTTTTTTTATAAAAATCGATTTTATTCAAGAGGAATACAATTAATTCAACGCTTCTCTAACTTCTCGATGCCGTGCTTGTAGAAGGATTTGTCTTCTGCCTCAAAAAAGGATTCAGCTTCAGCAACTGCTTCTCAACGAATAGCCAGTAGCCATATCTGGACTATACGGTGGATGAGGAAGCAACTTCAAGTCTAATTCGTTCCATTTAACGTTACCATCGATTTGTGAATCGGTGCATTGTTTTGGAAAGAACATATGATGCTGTTTTTCCTTGATTTTTGGATTCAAACGATTCAACAACTCTATGTAATATTCGATATTGATTATCTCTCCCTTCTGGAGATAGTCTATGAACAATATTCCACGCGCATCCCAAAATACTGAAGCCATAACCTTCCTAGCTGCCAGTTGTGTATTTATATGCTTCGGACGTGGTTTACTGGATCCATGTTTCATCAATTATCACATATTGAGGCAAAAAATCTGATTCATTACGTATAAACATAGCCAAACACTGTTCTGAATCATTAACACGTTGTTGTATCTGATCGACTGTGAGTAAACGTAGCACCCACTTTGAAAAAGCTTCCTCATGATGAAATGTATAATGCATAATTGTAAACACACTGCCTTCTGATATCTTCACAGCCCAAGCTGTCTCACACAATTTTAAGTTACGATTCTAAATAACCAATTTGTGGAGTTTTTTGGAGTAATAACCTCAATTGGACGACCAGAACGTTCACCATCATAGGTGTCTGTACAACCACATTTCAACTCAACCCACCAATAAAACATGGTTCTTTTAGATGAACCAGAGTCTTAATAACACTTTTGGAGCCATTGCTGAGCATGTACAATATTTTTTTTAACAAGAAGCAATGATAAATTAACACGCGACATTGTTTTACTTAAGTGACTGTCACTTTTTTCTAACTAATCGAAATGTCACGAAATTTGACACATAATATTTTGAAAGTTGGTACTTCATAAACGTCATATGGATTTGACAATGGCAACGCCATCTGTTAGTCTTTATATTAGGTTTATATTAGGTTTGGTTAAGACAATTTTTTGTTATTCTCGATGTAGGTAACCTATTAATTGATATAATTATGCAATTTCAAATCATATTTTGATCGAAACAGGTTCAAACGTCAGTGTTTCTTAACACTGATTCTTCATCAAAAGAGATCTAAAATCGAGACGATTATATACAAGTTATTATAACCTCAAAATGTCTTCTACACGACTTGGGGTGTATAAGGAGCGGCTAAATGACAATCAAATATTGATATTTGCAGAATAGACCACTTTCCGGTCCTCCTATAAATTGAAGATATATTATGTATCCACTTTTTAGGAGTGCAACTTGATAACTCTGGATAACTTTGCTGGGTATTAGAGAACTAGTATGTGATGGAATTCGTTAGAGAATGTGAACGAAGTTGGGCAGATTAGTCGAGTGAATGCCAGAAAACAGACGCGTAAAAAGTCAAAAACCAAACGCACTTATATCACTATTAATATTAGAGCTGGTTTCTATATAGATTTTTTCATGTTTGTACAACAAAATTTACCATGTTTCGGCATTTCTATGGGAACTGTCACACGTACGGCCTTAGTTTAACAAACCAGAACTATCTTCTTCAGTAACCTGAGTTTCTTCATAAAATTACTACTAGTAGACACCAATTTTTGTTAATTATCCAACTAAAAAACGTTTTATCATTCATATTCGATCATTTTAAAAAAAGATTAAACGTAGTAACAAAACGTTGATATTATTTATTGTTGAATAACGTGATGATGAGTCATTTAATTCTCAACCCAAATATTTGAAAGGGGAGTTTAGTACGAAGTTACGCACCCCATTTTAGACCTGCTCAATGCCCATTGTTACGATTGACGCATAAAAGAGAAGCAAGACCTACATATTATATATACTGACGGTATATATGCGTAAGCGCAAAAAAGGGAAAAGAATAGTGATTCACTGAACTGTGTCTAATCATCATAAGTGAAACCCTATTCTATTTTGGGATGAATGCGTAATAAACAAAGACAAAAGACACAAAAAGCGCAATGCAAGGAAGATTAAAATTTCCATTCAGGGGATTTAAAACAGAAGCTTCGATATTGAATGCTGAACTTTCATAGTTACGAGGGGATGTTAGCTGATACGAAGACTGTTGACCATTGAGAATATATTGAAATAAAAAAATTTCAGCTTTACCAATACTAGTGTTTGTGTACCAAAAATAGAGCAGGTCTTAAAAGCCTCACTTTCACGAACGTCCCAAGTAAACCTGAATAATATTCTAACGAATCTGTTAGGAGTTATTGGAAACCTTTTTTGAGGTGTTTGTAGCGATTTTGAAGCTATTCCAAATCTTTCTGGAGCCATTTGTAGCTATGGCTCCACTATTGAAAAACTTGTTGAATATAATAGCAGTTAGATATTTTAAGAGGTTAGAAAGCTATCTGTGGATATTTGAAGCTATTGGGAATTTTTTTGGAACTTAACTGTAGCAATATTTTAGTATATCGAAGCTACTGGGGAATTTATGAAGCTATTTCGAGATTCTTAAAGCTACTGGAAAGCTTGAAGAAGCTTATTATATCTATTATGAACTATTTCAAAGTATTAAATAAATGTCTAAGCTATTTGCAACATTTCGAAAGCAATTTTAAATTATTTACAATCTTTGTAAAGTTATTTTCAGCTGTTATGACTTATTTAAGGGTTGTAGAGAGCTATTTTGTATATTTTCATGATTATATTGAGAAAATTGTTACATGTTACATCTGATGGTAGCTATAAGAACTACTTTAAACAATTGAAAGATAATATTGCCTGTTTGAAGCTATTTGAAACTGTTTAAGCTTATCAAGACATTTTTCGAAGCTATTATTCGCGATTTGAAGCGATTATAAGTTAAGAAAAAACTTGTTAAATCTTATTGAATTTATTATGAACTATTTAAGAAAATTGTATAACCTTTTGGGTACTATTTGTAGTTAGTGCTAGTACTACTTCTATTTGAGGCTTTTAGAGAGGAATTTTAAGTGACTGAAAATCTTAATGGACTATTTGTAGCTATTATGAGTTATTTAAAACCAGTGGAAAGCTATTTTGTATATTTTCTGTTATCGAAAAAATTTTTGGAGTGATTTGTGCTTATATTGAGATAATTGAAAGCATGTTACAGCTAATTGTAGCTATAGAGAAAGCTATATATTTTGAAAGATACCTATTTGAAGCTATTTACAACTGTTTAAATGCCAACTGTAGCTATAAGAAGGTATTCAAAGCTTTTGGATAAAATATTGCGGCCTATTTGAAGCTCCTTGAAGCTGTCTAAAGGAAGCAGGAGATTTTCGAAGCTAATTTTAGCTATTATGAGCTTTTTTAAGTTACTTAAAAACTTATTAAAGCTAATTGTACTTATTATTGATCCCATAAAGGGATTGGATAAATTTTTTAAATCTATTTATAGTATTAATATTTTCAAAGTATTTGAGTCACTTTAAATCATTTAAAATTGTTTGAAGCTTTTGAAAAGCATTTTAATTTATCCAGAAACTTTTTGTACCTATTTGTAGCTATTTTGAGGCTATTTGGTGGTATTGGAAACCTTTTGGACAGCCTTGTAGTTATCTTGAGCTATTTGAAAACTTTTTAGAACTAATTGTAGCTTTAATGACGGTATCAAGCCAGTTAAAGAGATTCAAAGCTATTTGAAGCTCGTGCTAAACTTTTTGAAGCTATTATTATTGATTGGGAGCTATTTGAGATAATGAAAAGCTATTTGAATCTATTTTTTGATGTTATTGCAAAAAATTATTACTTTATTCAAAGCTATTGGAAACTTGTAGCTATAAGAAACTATTCAAAGCTTTTGGAAAAAATTACGGTCTATTTGAAGCTACTTGAAATTGTCTAAAGAAAGCAGGAGATTTTTCGAAGCTAATTTTAGCTATTATAATCTACTAAAAAACTTATTAAAGCTAATTGTACTTATTATTGATCCCAAATTATTCCCAAATTATTTGAGTTCCTTCAAATTATTTAAAATATTTTAAGCTTTTGAAAAGCATTTTAATTTATCCAGAAACTTTTTGTACCTATTTTGAAGCTATTTGGTGGTATTGGAAACTTTTTGGACATTCGTGTAGTTATTTTGAGCTATTAGAAAACTTGTTAGAACCAATTGTAGCTCTAATGAACGACGTCAAGCCACTTAAAGGGATCTGAAACTGTTTGAAGCTTGTGGGAAACTTTTTGAAGCTATTATTATACATATATAAGCTATTTAAGATAATGAAAAGCTATTGGAATATATTTGTCTGATATTATTGGAAAAAATTATTAATTTATTTGTAGCTATTTGATGAAAAACAGCTTGAAGCTTCTATCACAATCTGCATAGAACTATTTCTACACCTATTGGACTGAATCTCATTGATCTGGGATCAATTTTAGATCAGAAGTCATTTAGTTTGTGTAAAAACGTTCTAAATAAGAAAAACAGGTGGAAAGACATGCTATTCCACCACAAAAATCTCACCATTCATCTCTTGGATTTGTTTGCATAGAACTAGATGCTCAAATTTGCCAGACTTCTTATTGGATTTAATTTCATCTTTAATTAAATTCAGTATTACATGAAAATGTAGAAGAATGTGGTCTAGACAAACAATAAATAAAAGCATATCAAACATAAAAGTTGTTTTGAGAAGTTTTTTTTTTTAATTTTAAAAGGTACGAACCGGATAAAGCTGTCAAGTAAGTTCTGACTTTGTGAAATCTATTGGAATATCGCCAAGCCGAAAACTCAGAGGTTTCTCATTGTTATAATACTTTTATTTCCAAAACGGTAATATTTCTTATGAAATCACAGTGCATGCACGACATAATTCAAAATTAAATTCTGGTAACATTTATTTTCCTTATCATCTAGACATATCATAAGACTTGGAATATTTTATCGCTAGATTGTTCAAAATTTATACGAGTCTTGTGAGAATATGATGGATATGAATTTTAGGAAAATTTTGATTAAGGACAACTACTTAAAATAGAAATACTGTAATTGGAACTATTTCTAAAATGATATACAGATTGAGCCACAGATAACAATCAGTCAAGAACGAAATCAACGTGTTTTAATGTCAATCTTAATTGAAAATGCTGCCGCTTCTTAAATCAGATCTGTGATTCGTTTTATAGTTATAAAGAAAGTCAAACCAAGCAAAAATTAATCAGCAAATCTGTCAGTGAGTGATTCAATGGTTAGAAGATGGATCAGACAGATCAAGTACAAGATTGAGAGCGATCTGGACGCTCCTGTTTGGTTACTGATGAATCAGTTTAAGCAATCGAAGAGTAGGTTAAGCAAAACCGTAACTTTACAAATTAGTTCTCTTGCTATGGAATTTCCGCAAATATCACGATGACTAATATACCTAAAATCTTTCCTTGGTGGGAAATATGACAACGATGATGACGATTTGAAAGAACACGGTTGAAAACCTTGTATGACGAAGAAATTAAAATTTGTGTCATGTTTTAACAAGTGCCTATAATATTCCAGAAGCTATGAAGAAAATCATGTTGCAAAATGGCCAGATGCAGAAGACACTACTGAGCTATAATCTCATTAGGACCCAACTATTGTATCTGAATATTGCAGACAAACTTGGAAGCTGTTCTGTTCTGTTCCAAATCGCGTTTTTCCCTTGCCCCTAGAGCACCAGATAAATAATTGAGCTTCATCAGCTTTCAGTACAAAATGTAGGATTGAGGTTATGTAGGCTTTTATTTAGATTTGCCTTCGTGTTTTTAGAATGAAACCACACCGGGCTGCTCAAAAAAATATTTTCTTACATTATTACGTAAATAAACAATCATTGATAACTCTCAGTGTATAAAAACCGTGAAAACTTAATCTAGCGATATCTACAAGATCTCGATTGAATAATTTCCCTTTAAAACTGTATTATGTTTATTTATTTCGTTACAGTGACATCTGTAGTTAATCTATGCATATGTCGAGTGTCATTAAATATTAATTTTCTAATAAATAATGAAATTTGTCGATACTTTTTGTTACTATTATTTAATCAAATTTACAATATGCTAGGTGTTTTCATATAGTATAGATTTCTTTATTAATATTAAATTGAAGCTGAAACTATAAGATCTAAACGGAATTACTTTGTAACGGGATGCCTTTCTTTGCATATTCTCCAAACTTTTAAATTGTTAATGCAAACATCGATATTTCATCGTATATTATGTACAACTATGTGTTAACTATATTATAAAACTATTTCGAATAAAAAATCTGGTAAATATCGATGGAAAACAAAACTTTTGATTGAAAAACAATCCGATTTAATAAAGCAATTTCTACGAGAGAACATAAACGACTTACATGTTTTAAAAATTGGCCCTCCAGAATAATAAACACTGTAATAATTTTTTCATCATAAACACGGTTATAACAAAACAGAGAAAAACAACATAAAAGTAGAAACAAAAATCGCTGGCGCTACTCTTGTTTTTCTGTCAGCTGAAAGACGCCATGACCGCCAGCAGCGTCGAGACGAAAAATAATCAATAAACGCACGATAGCGAAAGTTAGAAACGGTTGCATAGCAACCTCTCAACTCCATGCTCTTTGTCGATTTAACAGGTCTGGATTAGACCATAATAATCTTTTAAAACAATTTTTTAAAGTACATCAATAAAAAATTCATCTTCAAATCAATGTGTAGTTTATTCACCATTTTGTAAAAGTCATAACGAAAAATGGCTGGACACCAAAGACATGAGAAAGTACACTGAACAAAAAATACAAAGAATAAAAGAACAAAGTAAAAAAGAAATAACGGGATCCGAAATATCAGGTTGAGACATATTTTAGGGAACACTTATGAAAAACACTCAACAATTTTAGCAGTTAATTCCGACAAAGGAATTGAACACCACACAAACCTTCTAACAGAAGGTTCTAGCAGCAGAACCAGGAAGAGCTACTCAAAAATTGAACTGAAAAGCTGTGTTCTTCTCTGGATCATTTATTTACAAAATGAAAAATAAACTAGAAGAATGGAAAATGGCCTTTATAACATCGATACATAAGAAAGATAACAAATTAGACTGTAACAACTATAGACGTAACTAATACCATAAGTAGAATATATGGAAGAATGATGAAACATCTATTAGGAACGGAATACAAACACCAAGAAGAGGTTTTGCCTAAAACAAGCACATAGAGAAAAAACTAGAAAGAAATAGGGCCACACGTTTTTCAATGACTTACAAAAAGCTTACGACAACGTACCATTTACGAAATTAGAGGAAGTACTCCAATCGGATATCAGATATCGTGTATAAATAAGATGTCAGAGCATTTTAGAATTGATAAGGGTCTACGACAACAATGTGTATGTCCATTCCTCTGCATTTTCTTCTCGACGACGATACTTGAGGATATTGATTACATGGAGAGAAATCTCAAACAAGAGTACGAAAAATGGGGTCTTCAAATCAATATTATAAAAACACAGTATCTCTGCATTGGTGATGAGACCGCGGATCTTGTTCTGGAATACATATAAGGAAACGATAAAAACGTGATTATTTAGACGTAAATTTTAATAAAGAAGGGACTGATGATGTTTCTAATCCACGCCATCCAAAAATAGAATAAGAATATAAGTTGCTGATTTTTTTGTAGAAATAAATAATAATATTTTAGATTATCATTCTCAGGAGGAACGACACGGTAAACCAGAAGATGGATCCTTTTATCGGTCTTCTTAACAACATCAAGAGACCGTTCCCAATGTTCCCAAAAATTGAATAAATAAAAACGTGGACAACAATGGTACTGACAGTATGTCTTTCTCCTAAAACTATTCACTCCAAATTAAAACTTTTCGTTTCATTCATAATTCTAGTTCAAAAAGTCAAACAAAAAGTCAACCAATCCAATTATTTGTAGAAGTGGAAATTTCCGACATCTGGGACTTGAATCTCTTGATATTTATCAAGTTAAAAACATCCATACTACACAATATTACACACACACACACACACACACACACACACACATCCCCTCAAATCACTGTTTTAGACTACTGGGACCATAACGTGAATCATGAAAAGAGCGTGCAGAATTTATTCTTATATTCCAGATAACTAATTATGCCGCAAAAGCGTGAATCGAAAGATAGGTGGATTATTCAACTGGGGCGACTTCACTGAGTTTTTAATCAAGCTATTCCAAAGCGACTTGGAAGAATTCCCGTTCTCGAAGTTCGGGAAGTTACTGTGTAGATACAATTTGATTGTTGTAATAATTGTTTGATTGTTTGTGATATTTTATTTCATAATGTCGTAATTTTTTTTTGTCCCACTGGCAGGATCTAATGTCGGTTTCCATTATTCACTTCGTTTATTTAATAAGCATGCGACAAAAGCCTTAATATTCGAAGTATAGTCCATCACATGCATCGTCTTCAAGCTCTTTGATACCTTGGTAAAATCATTCTTGGGGATTAGATGTATTTTCAATAGCTTCTTTGGATTCAAATTTTTCTCATGTGATGATGGATCTAAATAAATAGTAAGCTGACGCTGCAAGGTATTGAAGGTCTTCAATACCACCAAGTTAATCGATCTTATTCCGCGCAATTTTCGCAGTATGTAGTTTAGGAGTCTTGTTATGAGAGAACCCGCTTTTGGTTTACTAAATCTAAATATTTATGTGATAAAGCCTAATAAAGTCGCATCAGATGTCCACTATGTACTCGACCGTCTGAAATGATTTCGAAGTACACTAAACCTTCATAACTCCACCAGATACTCAACAAGACTTTCAGCTCGAGTCGACCTCTGTTTGCGCCAAGTTCTGGTAATTGTCCTTTGTCTAACTACTGATTTCCTGTTTGGGATAAATCCTTCTTATCACAAGTGAGATTTCGGCTAATAATCATCTTTTGGTAGAACACCTTTAGTCGATGGTTTTTGCTTGAATATAGATCAATTTGTGTGGCACTATTCGACAATTTTCATAAATCTTAACTAATGGTCAAAAAAAGTTTGATAATTGGCGAATTTTGGTACTAGATTGGTTTTCTATTGCTTTCCTTGTAGCCTCAATATCCGACGCAGGTAGATACCCTTATTAAACCAACGCTGTGCCGTACGCTCATTATTGTGTTTTCCCCTTCAATTTCACATATTTTCCTTGCTACCACGGCTGCTTCAAACTTCCAATAATTTCTCACCAATACACGAATTTCATATTTATCGCACTCGATACTATTGAAACTATGAAAACTTATGAAACACCCTCTGTAAATTCTATGACCTCAAAAAACATGTTTATATTATAATCGGAAGTATATTCGAGTGGCTACAAATAAAATCTGAACCATTTTTTAGAGTCCGTCAAATATTTTCATAATAAACCACATGAATGAAAAAAAATTTCAGACCGTTACGTATAAAATATATTCCGTTGTTTAGTACTGGAAGCAAAACTGAGGGGTGCATATATTTTAGTATCTAATTTTTAATAAAGGGTATACCGACTCTGTTTATATACTGTTAAAGCAAACAAACTTCATTGCACGGTTGCCAATTCAATTAGAGCTCATACAACGTTTTGTCTTGTTTTGGGCCAATTAGAACGAGGGATTTTTAAAATTGGGGCGTTTTTTTTTAAAAATAGAGATTTCTAAGATAGACGACATGTTTTATTTTATTATAAGGCGCAAGAATAAATAAGGCAGATGGTCTTCCGACCCGTGAACATTATGTGTTAAAGGGAATGCAAGATGGATAGGAAATTGCAGAGTTGCTGACGTTTCTCCAGAAATCTTCAATCCTCCACAATAGTCACTTTGTAGGAGTTTGTATGTGGACGATATTTGATACGATTTAATTTAAATTTAATAAACGCCTCATAATTATTCTTGACCGCAAATGAAACGTCCTGGATTTATTGAGGTTCAAATACGGTGTTGGTTGTTGATTTTATTGTTATTGAAGCGTTTTTGGATTCTGACTATTCTTCTGACATTTTGGCGCCAAAGGAGTGAAAGCATTGAACTGTTTTTTACAACAATACAAACATTTCATCCTTGTTTTCTCATGTCTCTGAACTCTAAAGGGTTTTATTCTAATAGATTTTCCAAGCTCACGCACGATTTTTCAACTTTTTCAATTACTTCTATTTCAATAACTTCCAAACAATTTTCAAAAGTCTTATCTTCCTGTAATTTTCGTTTTCATTTGTATATAGTCCTGATATACCATGTAAAAAACAATATCTAGCTTTGATAACCTCTTCTAAGTTCGTATTTTCATTTTTTTTTGTAATATTCTTATCTTAATCTATTATTCCTTCCTTTTGACATGTTTTCATATTTCATTTTCCTATTATACCGAATAAATTTATCTATACGCGTATCTGTATTCATATTTTTCTTCTTTGATGTCTAATTTATTCTCTTCTCGTTTCTATGATCTTATTTTCGAATTTATTAAACTTTCTTCGATATCATCATTATTTTCCACATTTCAATATTAAATTTTTTTACGAGTAACGAGTCAAAATTTTCGTTTGATCTCAGAATTAATACAGCCCCACGTTGGGAAGAATTATTAAAAAAAATTAATGAATGTAAAATGTAATTTCTCAAACTACAACATTCTGCATTCAAAAAATCAATTCTATTGAATAATTTTACTAAATTTTATAAAATATACCAACACAGTATTTTTTTTTTGAAAACACCTCGTATCAAAAAACTACCACACTTGTTACATTATCGAGGAATCAGTTTTAATCATTTTCTCATGATATTAATAGGTGAGAGTTTGTCAACTTCCTAATCCATCAAATTGATTTAGTTTGAAACTCATTTCAAATATTTGGGGGGTGAACTTACTTTGTCTTCCGCCTCTTCTGCTCGACCTTCCGCTTCCAAAACCCTTTGTTCCAACTCGGAAAGCTGAAAACAAAACAAAACATTAATTTTCCTTTCATAACAACTCCAAGTTTTCGTAAAAATAAAGCTTGTAACGAAACCCGCTTCATTTCAAATATTTTCGTTTTACAGAAACATACAAAGCGTGCCCTCTGGTAACGTTAGCTCAAACTGTGTTAGTAAAAGCTTCGAGAGTCTGGTTGTAGATGTCGACACAAACACCAAAATGGATTTTATATTTTAAGCGGTGGTGTTTATGTAAACGGGGAATTAATAACGAATCGAAGAATCGTGATATTATAAAAGAAATTAAAATGATGTTACCAAATAATTAACTAATTTAGAAATTAACAATCCTAATATTATATATCGAATAGTGAAGTGTTTGGTTTGCATAATTTCGCCCACTGAGTTTCAAAGCAAAAGCGTATACATTATTCAAGAATTGCTGGTGGTAATTGAATATGTATACGAGGTCTGGCTATTAAATAACCAGACTGGTTACGAAAAAGGGTTTTATTATAAAAATTATTCTACATTCGCCTTAAATATACTCCCATCCTCTCACCACACACCTTTCCATACGTTTTTTCCATTGTTCGAAGCAGTTCTGGAAGTCTTGTTTGGTGAGGGCGTTTAGGAGCTCTGCCGTTTTTTGCTTTACCGCTTCCATCGACTCAAATCGGGTCCCTTTCAAAGCAAATCTTTTTCTAACCTTTCAAGGAAATCTGAGCAGACACGTTGACGCAAGAGCTTTTGGTCAGGAGATTTTTTGGCACTACCTTCGCACAAACTTTTGTCATGTGTGTAAAATTTTTCTAACCGTTTCTTTATCGGATTTTATAGCCTCGGCAATCATCGGGATGCTCATTCGACGGTCTGCATGCACAATTTGGTTGATTTTGATCAATTTTTCCGGAGTCACAGAGCGACCTGGGCGTTGGTCAACTTCAGTACTCTCTCGGCCTTCACTAAAGCGCTTACACAACTTAAAAACAAGCGCACGAGATAGAGAATTGTCCCCGTAGACCTCGTGCAACAATTTATAGCACTCATTCGGAGTTTTTTTCAATTTAATGAAATTTGAGCTTAATATTGCACATGGTTTTTGGCACGAGGAAAAAACACGTTCGTTTCAAACCGCTACTGCACAAATACTATGATAGTGACGGAAAAGTGTTTTGGGACGTGCATAGACAAGATTTCTAGATACCCAACGCACTACTCGTTTTTTAGCCCACGCGTCTAGGGCGCCCTCTAGGCGCGCAGTCTCTTTATTCAATAGCCAGACCTCGTATTGTTTTGAATACCTCGTCTGTGAACGTTATTTGTTTGACTTTTAGTTTGTTATGGCACTTGAAAACATAAAAATTTGTTTTTTAATTTAAAACGGGTCTCAAAGGGATGTGCGATATATTCATAACGTTCGGAAAAATCTTAAATGATTTCTTAAAATAATAAAAAATCTATGTTATCTTAAATGCAGAATTCTATACTATGAGTAAAAAATCGACTCAGGCGACATCTCTGTAATCGCAAGTCACTAACAAATAAACTGACCACGAAATTGTCTTTTTCTTAGTAAAATCTTGAGACTAATGACATTAGCTTGAAAATGATATAAATTTTTGTAATGTTTTTTGCTCTCACAGTCCAACAATGATCTGTAACTAGGAATAACTAACCCACCACTATCCGTTAGTCATCAAACGTCAACTAATACACATCTTCGCTAACAAAAAACGCGAATTCTACCAGTAAATGGACACAACAAGTGATAAAGCTGCTCAAGCGGTACCCCATTGCGACAAGAGTTAGCGAGAAGTGGCCAGTGCGCTGAACATGAGTCAGTCTGTTGTTTCCAAAGTTTACCGTCGTTACTAGCAGATTGGTTCCGGTAAAAAAAGTTGGACATCCCATAGAAATTAACGATTCATTGTTAGCCCTCACTGGTGTGAAGACTGAAAGCAGCTAATTTCCAGCAAAAAGGTCAGCTACTGGCCCCAATCCACCAAACAGGTCTACGTCTACGATTTACCAGAGTTAATTTCACTGATGAACAATGGGGCTCCGTTCTCCCGTTCTCTTCTCAGACGAAAGCAAAGTGTGCCTGCATGGTAGCGATAGATGAAGATAAGTTCATAGAAGACCTGGAGAATGATTCCTGAATGGTTCGAGCGGACATTTGAGCCGTGGTGGAGCCGACTCAATAAGAAGATAAATCTCTCATTATAAAGCTAAGCGTAATGGTATTTAGATGTCAAAATCAAAAGAATGGAAGCTTGAGTCGACTCGAGTCGATTTTTTCGCTCACAAGTGTATATACAAAATATAAAATGATATACATATACACGATGATAAATATCCATAATTCTTTTACAAATGTGAAACATAAATAACATTCAACTGGATATATGAAAATATATGAAAAATTTTCTGTTTACTATTTTTTGTTCATTCGATATTGCACAAACCTCGTCCTGCCATCTGGTATGATTTATCAGAACTGCATATGACAGTCGCGTTTTCGAACACGTGTTGTTTCTAAATCCCGCAAAGAATAGAAATTTTATTGAGAATGTCTGAAATAAATATTATTGGATTGCTCTAGGGTTAATTCCGAACAGAATTTATGGATAGACAATATTGTTTACGATACTTTAAACGAAAGCTGAATAAAATTTTAATGGAAAAACTTCTTTACCATGGAAAAATAAATAACTAAACACTTGAACAAACAATATAAACCCCAGTGTCATATATTTAAATAAATAATTATGAAAACTGGGACGTTGTTTTATAGATACAGAAAATGAATTTGGAGGTTTGAATAAAATAGAAGAGAAAACCATTAATCATATTAAGAAGAGGTAAGACAAGAAAAAATTATGAGCATAATACTTTTGTAGAACCTATGGGATAATATCAGCAAATTACCTAAAATAGGCAGCAGTTCTGTGGGCCGAAGTAGTGTCTTTGAATTGGTTATTGAATGAAGGTGCTAGAGAAAGGAGAATACATTTCTATGTCCGTACTGGCCTGACCTAGAGATGGAGATAGTTGCTTGAAAAATAAAACTGTATTAGAAAGTATTCAATCTATAAAGTTTGAGGACGCCACGTATTTGTTTGGCAGCTATCAATAATGAACGTTTTCAGTGGGTTTGTAAACATGAAAAAAACTTTTATTTGAAAGGCATTTACTCAACCAATATGAAAGCTGAACTAGATTCCACTCTGGATGAGACTGCTTCTTCATTATCAATAGTAAAATATTGGGTAGCAGATTTTAAACGAGACCGTACAATCTTCGAAAACCAGCATCACAGTTGTCGACCAAATGAGGTGACAACTCCAAAAATTTTGAAGAAAATCTTCAAAGCGGTACTGTATGATTGTCGACAGAAAGTTTTTTCAGTATTTTCCTGAAACGAAACGTCAATTCATGCAAAAAAAGCAAGAGAGCCAAAAAAGCTCTAACGAGCAAAAGAAAATTCGAAGCCACGATATTTTTTTTTAAATTACCGGGTTATGGAACTTAATTATTAATGAACATTACTACTCTCAAGTTTCTGCGGAAATTTATAAGAAAATAAGCCAAACTATCTAAGGGGCTTCCCACCAAGAAAATGAATTGTCTCATATCGAATTGTTTATCTTTCCAGCCAATTATTCGCCTTATTTTGTGCCGTGTGATTTATATATGTTGCCCTAGGTAGAACCTCCATTCAAATGAACAAGATTTGTTGATGTGTTGATATAAGAAAACTTCCAGCACTGTTTTAAGCATGGAAGATTCCTAAGAAGCATTTCCTGAACAAAAGTTAAGAATTCAAATCAAATTTTACACCGTTAGTCTCGTTATTTATAAGCCTTAATTTGTATTTGAACTATTAACATTATTTTGAATTTTTCTACTCACTAAAATCAAGTTTCTTTACACTCTGTATAAAAAGTATAATAACGATGTTTCTTATTGTATACCTACGAACGTTTATTCGCCAATTTCAGAGGTGAATTAGTAGAAATATCAACCACATGTTACTTCTTGTTTTAAACAAGATCTACATTCGGTTTCTCGGCACGTACGGATTTGCGATCTACCCCTGGGCTCAACTGAAAACTCAGTTTTCATGACTCTCGTAAAATAAAGAAGTATAGTATTATATTTTTGGGAAAACATACGGTTTTCGAAATTAGAATACACAATAGCGTTGTATGTTACACAGGGCGTTTGAATAAGAATTGTCAATATACTAATCAGATGAAACAAATATGATCAATCAAAATTAAATTATGCAAATTGTTCATCATTTTATCCCCTTGCTTTATATGTCCTATACTTTTGACAGAAGCTTTATAGCATAGATTTATTTTTTAACTTTTGCCAGCGATGTTCAATAAGTACCATTTTTATAATAAGAATCGCCAATCAATACCACACTGAGCCATTTTTTCAAGGCAAAGAGCAGAAAATAATCCGAGGGGACTAAATCTGACGAATAGGGTGCATGAAGAAGCAATTGCAACTTTTTTTGGCCAATGCAATAACGGATGTGTGAGCTGGTGCATTGTTTTTATGAAACAACACCAAATGCGGTCGTTTTTGCTCGATTTCTTCGCTAAAACGTTGCAACAACTTCGCATAATACTCGCCGTTGATAGTTTTTTCTTCTTCAAGATAGTCAATGAAAATTATCCCACGGGCATCGCAAAATTCCGACGCTATGACCTTGCCTGCAGATGGAACGACCTTGCTTTCTTTGGAACCTGCTCTCTGTGTTAAATCCACTGTTTTGATTGTTCTTTTGTTTGGGGTGTGAAGTAATAAAGCCACGTTTCATCTATGGTTATAAATCGGCCAAAAAGTTTGGTTTTCTTCTATCGAAACATCCTTCACGACGCTATTTTTGTTCTATTGTGAGCAAGCGCGGTACCCATCTTGCGCACAGCTCTTTCAAGTCAAAATTTTCAGTTAATATGTGTTGCACCGCACTTTTTGAAATGCCTACTTTATCTGGTAGCTCGCTCACTTTCAGTCGACGATCATCCAGTACCGCTTGTTCGATTTTCTTTAACATTTTTAGAGTTTTCATCTCATTTGGTCGACCTCTTTGATGCAGGTCTTTGCAGGTCGTTCGGCCTCGTTAAAACTCTGCTACCTAATATTTGATTGTTGATAACGAAGGAGCAGTTTCACCCAGAGTAGAATCTAGTTCAGCTTTTATATTGGTTGGACTAAGACTTTTAAAATAAAAGCATTGTAAACGTTTACTATTGATAGCTGCCAAACAAAAACTATGCAAACCACCGCCGTCTCTAAACCAGGCCAGATATTTCTGGGACCAGCCTCGTAATTTCGCTTTGGAAAGAACATTAGTTTAAGGAAAGTTCTTTCCTTCAAGAATCTAACAAATCACTTATGACTTTCAAGACTTTCGATCTTGTGAAGTAAAAAATTCTTAATATGAACGGGAGTTTCTGAAGATGAATTTAGGTGATTTGATTCATTATTACTCTTTCTAATACCGATAAGCGTTTCCGCTATGCCAAATTTACGGAAAGGAAATCGAATTATGTGGTAAAAGATAGGATTTAGAATAATCCTTAATGGTTTGTTGTCTACCGATCGGCGTTTTCCACTCTCCCCTAATTCTCATTCAATAATGGAAAATTTAGTTCAATGCTATCTTCTCCACTTCCCTAATTTCTTTTGGTTTATTCGAAGTTCTTGAGAAAAAAATTAAAAACTCTCAACAAAGTTGGGAAGCGCTTGTTTTCCAAGATAGAAAAAAACATAATTCCAGAATTATATAAATCAACCTGGATCTGAATGTAAGAGGTACTTATTTATCTGTTGAGGAGTAAAATTTTGTTCGTTGAATTTAAACTTTTTCAAATTAAATTCTAAGCGTTGCGAATAAACCACGCCAATGAACAAAAGGAAAACACAAATAGTCCTTGATTTACTGCTCTTGTCGCTATGGTGGTTACAAGAAACTTTCTTTTATAAGTGAAAATGTGATATAATTTTAATTTTCTAAAACCGAGCGTACATTTTTTTTTCAAATTATTTCACGAGAGTTGTTATTCATATTTTTGTCACATTCCGGTAAATCCGTAAAACATTATATGTGTCTGATATATTTGGACTAAGTTTGCAACTTTCAAAAAGTTGTAAAGAATTGTTTGCACAGGAAAACCCGCAAAATTTTCGGGTTTTTTTCTAAATTATGCTTTCCATCTCCAAGTCCATACATTTTTTATTAAATAAGCAAACTGAAATTTTGTAGGCCAATAAAGGTTTTTTTTTTAAAATCGAGAATTTTAGTTTTAACACTTTTTTGGATCGAAATTTCGTCGCCACCGTTGATTTCACGGATAGAACTTGTAGAATACAATTTTTATACAATTCGATTAAGTTTATTTCAACTGCAGATCAAATTCTGCGAATCTCGTGGTTATTTGAAAAATTCTCATCGAAATTATACAGTGTAAAATCACATATTTTCAAAATTGTTGATTAAAAAAGCAAAATTTTCAACAATATACCTAATTAAGTGGTACAAATAAAGGTTTTCTTTCAAAAAATCGAGAATTTTAGTTTTAACACTTTTTTGGACCGAAATTTCGTCGCCACCGTTGATTTCACGGATAGAACTTGTAGAATACAATTTTTATACAATTCGATTAAGTTTATTTCAACTGCAGATCAAATTCTGGGAATCTCGTGGTTATTTGAAAAATTCTCATCAAAATTATACAGTGTAAAATCACATATTTTCAAAATTGTTGATTAAAAAAGCAAAATTTTCAACAATATACCTAATTAAGTGGTACAAATAAAGGTTTTCTTTCAAAAAATCGAGAATTTTAGTTTTAACACTTTTTTGGACCGAAATTTCGTCGCCACCGTTGATTTCACGGATAGAACTTGTAGAATACAATTTTTATACAATTCGATTAAGTTTATTTCAACTGCAGATCAAATTCTGCGAATCTCGTGGTTATTTGAAAAATTCTCATCAAAATTATACAGTGTAAAATCACATATTTTCAAAATTGTTGATTAAAAAAGCAAAATTTTCAACAATATACCTAATTAAGTGGTACAAATAAAGGTTTTCTTTCAAAAAATCGAGAATTTTAGTTTTAACACTTTTTTGGACCGAAATTTCGTCGCCACCGTTGATTTCACGGATAGAACTTGTAGAATACAATTTTTATACAATTCGATTAAGTTTATTTCAACTGCAGATCAAATTCTGCGAATCTCGTGGTTATTTGAAAAATTCTCATCGAAATTATACAGTGTAAAATCACATATTTTCAAAATTGTTGATTAAAAAAGCAAAATTTTCAACAATATACCTAATTAAGTGGTACAAATAAAGGTTTTCTTTCAAAAAATCGAGAATTTTAGTTTTAACACTTTTTTGGACCGAAATTTCGTCGCCACCGTTGATTTCACGGATAGAACTTGTAGAATACAATTTTTATACAATTCGATTAAGTTTATTTCAACTGCAGATCAAATTCTGGGAATCTCGTGGTTATTTGAAAAATTCTCATCAAAATTATACAGTGTAAAATCACATATTTTCAAAATTGTTGATTAAAAAAGCAAAATTTTCAACAATATACCTAATTAAGTGGTACAAATAAAGGTTTTCTTTCAAAAAATCGAGAATTTTAGTTTTAACACTTTTTTGGACCGAAATTTCGTCGCCACCGTTGATTTCAAGGATAGAACTTGTAGAATACAATTTTTATACAATTCGATTAAGTTTATTTCAACTGCAGATCAAATTCTGCGAATCTCGTGGTTATTTGAAAAATTCTCATCAAAATTATACAGTGTAAAATCACATATTTTCAAAATTGTTGATTAAAAAAGCAAAATTTTTAACAATATACCTAATTAAGTGGTGTTTTCTATACGATAATCGAATTATTTGGTTTCCTATAAGAGGTGGGGCAACATTTTATGAAAAAAATGTCGATAAGTTCAGTTCTTATTTTTATGCATTTCAATTATGAATTTCAAGCAACTCAATTAGCAACCTGAATGCTAGAAGATGAATTTACCAGCCCTTTCTATTCAATTCTATTCAACAAACGACTATTTTGTTTACGTTGATGAGTTGATATTTTCTGTTATAGATAATAAACTTGATAATAATGTTTATTCCTTGGAAAACGAGAAAAGTTCGAATTTATATTCATATTCATCTGTACCTATACATTTGTTTATAACTCTCCTTTGTGGCTTATTTCTGTTAGTGTATCCCACCACTTTAATTGCGCTCGTTAGACAATTTTTTTGATAATCTAAATAAACTTAAAACCACAATGAATGAAAAATACAGTTTGGCAAATACAGGAGTTAATGTCGAGAAACGTACCAGATGCACGAAGTATTCGGATGACAAAATGCGCTTGGTAAATTAGTACGGTAAATAATTAGAGTACTAAATTCTGTACCGCAGAATAAAATATGTATTTCATCTCGGTATCCCGTAAAAACAATGAAAGTATGTACAAACTGGTGTTGAGTTATTACGTAGTCTGTTTGTTTTCCCTATCATCCGCGAATTCAAAGTCTTCCAGTTTTTCGAATAGGTACCAATTGATTCCTGATCTTTTATCATCTGTTTTCCTCAATGTTTTTCATTAAATTCGTAATATATTTCATAACCTGGCCTTTGGATCTGATACTATAAGTGGTATTGAAAATCCCTGCGTGTTTGATTGTTAATTATATCTATCTATCGTTGTCGATTGAATCAATTTATCATAAAAACCTATATTACATTTTTTGTTATTGAAATCGATAAAGGTAATAAATCAAATATGTTGGGAAAAGTGGAAATACGTTAAATTTATAACGGAACTAATTCATTGAATGATTTATTTCAATCTGATATCAAATAAAGTGAACAATTATTTGAAGTTACGTTATCGAGTGAAATTCAAGCTTAAATAAAATCATCTTTAGTGTGAATTTTTATTAAAATCTAATCATGAATTGTCGATAGTTCACTGCTTTTGTTTTTCTATTTCTATGACTTAAATCATGAAGAAAAATTCTGATTCGCTGTGTTTAAAATTAGTTGATGTGCAAGAAAACAGATACACGCTGTGCTTGAACTCATAAGATTGTGAGACGTTATAACTAGCTTTAATAATACGAGGATGATCCCAGAAAGATCTGGCCTGACCTAGAGATGGCAGTAGTTGCTTGAAGCATTAGAAAGTACACAAAGTTTGAGGACGCCAAGTTCTTTAGTAAATGTTTGGCAGCCATCGATAGCGAACGTTTTCAGTGAATTTCTAAACATGGAAAAATGGTGATAGTTATGTTATGTTATGATACAAAACTTTTATTTCAAAGGTATTTGCTCAACTAATATGAAAGTTGAAATAGATTATACTCTAGGTTCCTGTTCCTTCGTTATTAACACTAAAATATTGGGTAACAGAGTTTAAACCAGGTCGTATGACCTGCAAATACCAGCATTGCAGAAGTCGACGAAATGAGGTTGAATAAACTGCACAAAGCGGTACTGGTATTTCAAATTTTGTGGTACATCGTTTTTTAACTGAAAATTTGGTTATGGTATCTGGAAAATGGAAAAACTATCAGTCTTCCGTTCTATTTCTATAATTATTAATTGATACACCTACTATTAGAGTTATTTGACCATCTCAAACTCAAATATTCAAAATTTTACTTTTATTTCTCTATTCATACTACATTTCGTCTTCTCAGCATTAATGTTTGAAATTATTTCGTTGATTTTTCTACTAATTCTTCACATTTTGGTTCTTTGTCGCTATATCTATATTGTTTTCTTTTATCTCTTGTTGTATAATCGAGAGTTAAGTTCAATAATGCTGCTCATACTGCATCGTTTTGCTTTACCCCTTCATTTATTATAAATTTTTTTGTCACCATATAATATTCTTACTGTACCACTTGATTTTTACATGGTAATTTCTATTAGTTTCATTAACTTGGTTCGGATTTCAAACCAATTGTGTCAAACGCAAAAAACTACAATTTCTACATAGGAAATTCATGATAGATCTACTTGTACATTAGAAAATTTGTTGAAACGCCACCAACATCTTATAAACAATGTTCCTGTTTGTTTTCTAGTCTATATTTCTATTAAAATATCGCAAATCTTATCAAATACCAGTATCAAAACCTCTCAAAGTATTATTCGGGCAAAAATACTGAGGAAATGTTAGGAAACAAACCAACACACGCATTTTGTGTATGATGAACGCGTGTCTACGTGGTATATCCGCAGAGGTGCCATAAATAACAACACGTCGACAATTCCTGTGAGATTCGCGTGATATAGGACATGTCAATTGGTACAAATGTTCAAAAACGGGCTGGCATAACAACCCCACGCGTTATACAAATATCGATAGCATGAATACTAAATCGACTTTCCCTTTCGATAACATCTTGTTTGTTTGCTTACGTTTTGTATACTTTAAGAATATGTATACGTTTAAATTGTTCCGTGGAAACATCCAAAAATAAATTCCTGTTTCATAAATTAACAAAGAAATTTTGAAAAAATCAGGTCAATCGGATGTATTGTTGTTATACAATGTATGAGACCATATAACACCATATGAAAATGAGATTTTTAAACATCTAACAGGCGCAAGATGATTCGTAAACTGAATGGACGCAATTCATCTGAGAGATCAAGTACATTTCTTATTATGGTTTCATTAACCGAAAAACAGAGGATGGAAGTTTTAATAACGGTAGGTTACTTGAAGCATAAGTTTCATTTAACGAGACCAGGATTTAGCAGCGATGCAAATTTGTATATTTTGCTGTCAATAGAAGACAACTCAACAGAAATTGCTTTACAATATTATATTAGTCAATCGTTTGTAGTAAAGTTTTTGAAGAAATAAAAACTATACCCATACAAAGTTCACAAACTCTTGAGAAAGGAATTATGTGAAATATTCATGAGACATTGTGATGAAAACTCAAATTATCTAAATACCGTAGTATTTTAAGACGTTTTGTTCAAGTGGTACACATTTCTCCCTACTGTGCTCGGGAAAACCCCCACTGGATTCGATCAAAACACACCCAGCGCCCCGAAAAAATTATTTTTGGGTAGGGAAATTTATTGGTCTATATATGGGGATTTAACAGCTGACCGATATTTGGAACAACTTTGTATGGTAGTGTTTCTAATTGCGTCATTTCCAGCTCCAATAGGGAAAATTTTATCTAATTATTTACAAATGATTGGACCATATAGTGAACTGCCAATTATTCTTGAGTTCTCGAGTGTACCTAAGTTGGAATTTCTGGAACCGTTGGAGATATTCATACTGTTTACACAACCACTACACCAACACTAACAATTATACTGTCTGAGGCGCGTTTCCTTTTAGTTTACCTTCAGTCTCTGAAGACGATAACTTGGTTATCGAAACGCGCGTCAGACAGTATAATTGTAAGTGTTGGTGTAGTGGTTGTGTAAACAGTATATTCAGTACCTCGAGTGCACGTAACAAGATTTATTGTCTTATAATTAACGAAACCGTTTCACTCAATACCCATCTTAACCTCTCAGTTCTTCCAAGGATTGCCGATCATTCATTAATACCTTAGCCAGATAGAATAATCCGACAAATTCCTTGAATTCGGCCACCTCTGTAGGTTTTGCGTCTCTAACTCTCAGAAAGCGATTGGGAAGATGGCTGGAAGGTCTACTCGCTGTTGTGAAATACAGAAACTTGGTAGACCAAAATATATTCTACTCATTTTATAGATTAAAAGCGCCCGACGAAAGGCTAAATATTCTTATCTATTGATACATGTAAATTTAAGGCTCATAATTTCATCATCATCGATCTTCAACTGATTTCACAATTCTTGTTGCGCTCCAGCTCTGTTCTACCTTCCTAATATCCTTCAAAAGTCAATCCAACCATTCTTTCTTCCTCCTTATTCTTATACCTTCTGCCCCAACCATTTTACTCTGGTAGTGTTAGGGATACTTGGGACGCCCCCCACCACTCCACCGTTCGCTGACGTCAGCGATGATAAACAAGAAGTGAATTTCTTTATCACAAAACCGCAACAATATTTATTATCAGGTGGGTGACGTAATCACTCAATGATTTTTTTTAATCGGCTAATAAACCAAAGAATAATTTGTTTTGTAAACTATTGTTTCAAGAACTATATTTTTAATGTTAAAAAAATTCTAATAAATCGATTGGATCTTCTATCATCTCTCTTCACATTTGTTTGCAGGCGGGTTCTGGGACGGAAGTGATGTAGTAGTATCGGATTCCTAACCGCAGCATACGGGATTGGCTTTTAGGTATCTTGTTATTATTAGGTGTTAATACAAATCCTCCAGTTCTGTTAGTCCTTCGTTTCCACAGTCCACAGTCCAGAAAGCATGAACGTTTTAAGGTTAAATATCTGACCCGTTTTTCCTTTTCCTTTCTTGAAACCTCTCCTCGGTATTCTTCCAATATCCTTTCTTGGGACTCGTTGGTTCTGTTTCATCCAACTCTAGCCAAAAACTTTGTACACTTAGTTTTATCAAAACATTGTTAAAATTAGAATTCCTGTCAATTAATTAATGTACCTAAATGCAAGGTAATTGCGTATTTTATATAAATCCGGTTTTGACGCGGAAGAGCGAGCCAAGCCTAAATAATCTTTAACATGGATGTGATGAAGATTTAATGCGATACACTTTTATCAATTATAGGTTTCAGTTTCAGAACATCCCCTATACAAACGACCGCCACGGCTACACTGCTTTGTCTACAGATACAGTAGACATCGGATTAGAAAGAGTATGCTTCACTCTAAACAGCTGGCAGTAGTTAACATTTGGTGCAAGCGTATGTTTTCTGTCTCGTTACTTAATAGTCATACCTCGTAGAAACTTTTTTTCCAAATTAAACGGAACTGATAAGCTGCAACGTATTTCAAGATGACTTTACTTGTCTTAAAACATGAGAGTAAACATATTTTATCAAGTTATCCGCGTACATTATTGTCAACTCTAGTTCAACAATATAATTAATATGGGATTAAGCGAAGGAGAAATACTTAATGTACGTAATTTTATCACTCAGATCAAGTTGCAGTCTTGTTACCGATACACCATTAGTTTCGTAACTTATTCATCAAAATGTAGACAGTTCGCGTATCTTCGTACATCGAGGGTTGAGTAATTGACTGACAAACCATTCCTCTACTTACCACGCAGTTTATCTTCATTGAAGTATGGCAGTAGCCAGTGTCGTATCAACAAAAAGAATAAATAATAGAGAATTATAAACATTAGGTGGCGTGGATTCGAGCAACTTTTCATCGCTGATGTTTTCTTTTTCATTATCATCCATTGTTATTCATTTATTTAGAAAAAACTTCGAATAAATCAAATAATTTCAGAAAATTAAAAATTTAAGGTTATGCAAAATCATCGAAGTGAAACTGTCAACTGTCAAAATTGACAAGTGACTAGAGTCACACTTAAGGAAGTTGAAGTTGTGTACTCCAGAGCGCCCCGAATGTGTTTTGCAGTACGGAACTGTCACTTTCACTACATGGAACACTCAAAATTAAGATCGATGCCAGTAACGTGTTGTTACTAATAAAAATGTAAGTTTTCCAATACAATTATTCATCTTGAATAATTCTACTTGTCTAAATATACAAAAATTGAGTATTGGAATTGAAAAAAACATGGTTGTTATTCAGCGATAATAAAAAGTAATAGTTAGCTGAAGACTCGAGACAGTGAGCTACGACTTTTCAACTTTTTATATTGAAAATATGGAAGAGGGTCAAATAAGATCACGAAATGTTGAAATCTGTCTTCAACTATGACCCTAATTTTAAAATCACAATAAAAAAACTCGTCCTATGAAGCATATACTTCAGCTGGTGCTTAGGAAGTTTCCTTGTGAATCAAGATCCAAAGATCAGTCCAAGTAGAATAGACATTGTCCAAGCAGCATTCTTTGAATGTATTTGTGATAAGGATTTGGATTATTCTTAACATTCGAAGGAAGAATTCATCGAGTAATTTCAATTTCATGTCACTATTGCAGCATATACTTCAGCTGGTGCTTTGGAAGTTTCCTTGTGAATCAAGATCCAAAGATCAGTCCAAGTAGAGTAGATATTGTCCAAGCAGCAGTCTTTGAATGTATTTGTGATAAAGATTTAGATTATTCTTAACATTCGAAGGAAGAATTCATCGAGTAATTTCAATTTCATGTCACTATTGCAGCATATACTTCAGCTGGTGCTTTGGAAGTTTCCTTGTGAATCAAGATCCAAAGATCAGTCCAAGTAGAGTAGATATTGTCCAAGCAGCAGTCTTTGAATGTATTTGTGATAAAGATTTAGATTATTCTTAACATTCGAAGGAAGAATTCATCGAGTAATTTCAATTTCATGTCACTATTGCAGCATATACTTCAGCTGGTGCTTTGGAAGTTTCCTTGTGAATCAAGATCCAAAGATCAGTCCAAGTAGAGTAGATATTGTCCAAGCAGCAGTCTTTGAATGTATTTGTGATAAAGATTTAGATTATTCTTAACATTCGAAGGAAGAATTCATCGAGTAATTTCAATTTCATGTCACTATTGCAGCATATACTTCAGCTGGTGCTTTGGAAGTATCCTTGTGAATAAAGATCCAAAGATCAGTACAGGTAGAATAGAGATTTTCGAAGGAACTGTCGTTAAATGTTTTTGTGATAAGGATTCAGATTATCCTTGATATTCAAACTAAAATTGAGTATCTACATTTTTAAAATTATTGTTGAATTGAGCTGGTATTGCACCGCCACTGTATAACAGTATTTACAATCATGATGAGATAAACGTTCTGTCGATTATTATGACATATGTACTTAGGGGAGATTCGAAGGGATGTAGTCTTAACCTCGGCCTAATATGCTTCCCTAATTCGGTATTTGTTTTCCGCAAAATCCGATTTTGCTAAAATATTGATAGGGCATCTTGTACAGAACATATATCACTGTCTAGTTAAATTTGCTTATGATAGCCAAAAGGAAAATATTTATTGGGATGATTTGTTTCTAGCAAAATAAGGGAGAAAAGTAAGTAATGGATTTTCTTTCTAAACAATTTACATATGAATGGAGTTGATTGCAATTTTACGTGTTAGCTTTACCTTAAAAATATTGAAGATTGTTTTCTGGAAAGTTCAAATTTTAAAATTAAATTAACGGGGGTTCTTTCACCTGCACAATTTAATAAACTTCTAGTTTCTCATAAAATGGGATTTTAGCGAAACACGACAAGAATATTAATTGCTACCGACTGATTTAATTTCAGAAAATAATCACCGTCGGCTACTAAACAAGTATTATGAAAGAACGAGAAAATTGTTCTGGCAAACACATCATTAGTTTGTTTTAAAGGTTGGTATCACAAAAACTGTTGATATACATAATCTAATCGTATTTGACTCGGACTTGTGGATTTGAACTGCTCAAGTTAATCGAATCATTAACATTTTTTTTTTCTATAACTTCTTTTTATGATTATGTGAAGTTTAACCGTCATATCTCAATACTGATTGTGGAAAAAACGTTGTTGCTTTGTGTTTGCTCGAAATTTTTTTTTCAATTATAGATACTGAACACACTGTTTACACTACCACTACACTAACACTCACAATTACACCGTCCAACGCGCATTTCGATAACCAATTTATCGAAACTAAAACCTATTAACTCGACTTACCTGTTTTATACTAAATTTTCTCACCAATAACCTTCTCCCGCGAAAATTAATTCCAACGGGAAAACCTCCTTGGCGGAATCTCGACTACTAATATTGGAAATAGTTTTGTTCCGTAGATTCCCAGTACAACAACGAAAACAAGACAAAGGATCTGAACTGTTCATGAGTCATTTCGAAAAACAAATCAAGAGTTTCAGTATTTTCCCAGGTTATGGTTCAGGTATTTGGATGATATTTTTGATATATTCAATACGAAAAAGGCAAACGTAAAAGAATTCATTTTGGAACTAAATTAACAGTATTCATCTATAAATAAGATTCACCTTTGAAATGGAAAATAATGGAGTTAACATTTTTAGACAAAATAATAATAAGCTAGAATTTGATTTATTTAGGAAAAACTCCGATACGTGTAGGTACAACCCGGCTGATTCTTTCCATTGTATCCAACATAAGAAGGCCAGTATCCATTTCCTGGTGCATTTTTTAATTTACTTTCCAGTTAACATCGAGAGATACAATAAGGAAGAACCTTTATAGAGGATGTAGCTGTAGCTGCAGCAGTTATGATGGTTAAGTAACCGTCATAGTTTTAAGGAATCTCTATATGAAACCAACTTTTTCGAAACTCAAAGTGATAAACAAGGAAAACTCTGCCCTGGAAGGTTTCAATCTTGTTGATACGAATGCGTGCATCGAACGCAGGAATTTTCACTCCCTTGAAATTTAGCTTGAAATATTTGTTTTCGTGAATAAAACAAGAAAAATTATCAAAGAGTAAAAAAGAGTTAATACTTTCTTATCAATGCGATTATAGTCATAGTCTCCCTAACCTAACCTAACCTCACTATTCTTAAATTAAGAGGGTTTCTTGTTCCACCCTTTTTTAAAATTATTTTGAACTTAATATCAAAAATGAATTCATTCTTAGGAAAAATATGTTTTTCTATCACTTTTTGTTCTATATTTTATATAATATTGAACACTTGATAATTATGGAAAGTTTTGAAAGCTACTGATGGTTTTTCGTTTTGTTTTAATGATAATAATTATTCAAAAAATCGTATGTTCAAACATACATTAAAACAATTGTTGGGTAATCCTATAGATGAAATACCAAATTTTGAGATGATATATATGAAATTATCTGCGGTGATTGTGAAGTATATTGGACAAACGAAGAGATTCGTTAATGCTAGTCCTAAAGAGCACATAGCTCATTTAAAACATGATCGGACAGAAATATTGAGCATTGCCGATCACGCTGCCACTCATAATAATAACATAAATATTAATAATGTAAAATTGTTGAAAAATGTATCTAATAATAAATTGTTGGAAAGGATTGAAATTGCTAAATGTAAGAACAGCTTAAATAGAGACAGAGGATCAATTCCTTACAGCCCACTGTATACTTTAGTAATCAAGGAATAAATGTGAAGAATCCTGTCAAGGAGATTTTTCCGCTGGAGAAGGTTTATTGGAGGGAAAATTATGTATAAAATAGGTTTAGGTTTACCTCCAATCGCTGAAGACGATAACTTGGTTATCGAAGCGCGCGTCAGTTAATGTAATTGTGATTCCAACTTGGCCAAAGAAATATTAGATGCTCGAAAATCTTCTTATGGGCATCTGAGATAAGGCGGAGGTTCTTAACATCTTTTATGGATCAACTCGACATATTTTGGTTAATTATTTGGGTATAAAGCATGAAATTGTTAGAGTCGTACCAAAGGAACTGAATCTTTTGCAATAATAACGTCGAGTAGAGTACTACTCAGACGTTTTGATGCGTCTTCGTGAACCAATTGGTCTTATTGTTTCCATTCTCAAGAAGAGAGACAAGATAGAGGTAGAATTACCCCTGGCATAAGTTTATTGAGTATTTGTAACCAATAGATCCGGAATCAATATTTCTGATTGCCACTTCGTGGACTGTCCGAATGTTTTTTTCGATTACTTAAAATTGAAAATGTCATCAGTAATTTCATTTTTATACCAATAATTATTTTTTACTATTTTATTGGACTAACGATAAAAGTATTTTTTAGTGGGCTCGTGTTAATAATAACAAATAATTAACGTTTCTAATGATTGAGAGTACTAATAATTAAAATTTTATCACAATCACGTGTCAAAAATTTCAACGGAAAAAAAGTAATTAACTGTGGAAATATTCTGCTTTTTTAGTTTATTTCTGTAAAATGTGACATTGATTAATAGAAACAAAGTGTCTGGTATTTATTCAGAAACGCGATTGCATGTAATTTCTGTTGTTTTTTGTCATGTTATTTTCTCCAGTAACTTTATCTGCATATGTATTGTGTAAGCGATCGATGTGTTTTTGTTTTATATCAGATTACCGAAGGGTTTGTTTTTCCGCGGGAAGGATTTGTTTCTGTTATTTTTCAACATACAGCGGTGGATTCTGAAATATAAGGAAGCGAAGATAGGAAACAGAAGAAGAATAATACAATACCTATGGAGGCATATACTTGGAAAAGTAATTGAAAAAAATTGTGCAAAACGAGACGTACAAAATGCTGTGTATATTTTATTATATACATGACATATTTTCCATCAACTACTAACAGCGATTAACACTATTGGATCAGCTTCATGCATCTTCTACATCCGCTGTATTCTCTAGATCTGAGCTCTAGCGACATCTGCTGCTCTTAACCTAAAAATTTTGTTATTCTTTTTGACGTGTGTACTGCTTCCTGTTTTCGTCATATTTTTATGGTTTTGTTCTTAATCCGGTATTTGTGGACGATATTATAAGGCTAAGTCACGTGACAAACGAAAAACGGAGTAGATAAAAGATAAAATTCTTTTATATTGAAAGTCACCAACGGCAGACGGCGACGTCAAATGGCAACTATGAAAGGTCAAGGTCTTTTGCAGTTCAACATTTTGTAACAGCAAACATCAACGGCAACGACAAACGGAAAGTCAAGTTTATGAATCGTCTTTTCAAAACATTTTACTTCTTAGGGTCGATGGTATCAAAGAGATTACATAAAAACTTACTGTATATACATATATCAAAAACATATATACTAGAATATATAAAAAACGTGAAATTAGACTAAGTCGCACGTGCCTAATCACTAGGAACAGCGTTAGAAATAGGAGGGGGTGTTATAAACAGTGTGGGAGGTAGAGGAATGGTATTTTGGTTTTTGATGAGGATTGAGTTAATTATATGTTATTAGGAAATTAGATGACTTGTAATATCCAAAGAAGGACAATTTGGCATTCACTGGGCTAGGCACCGGTCAGTCAGGGGTCAAAGTTGTTCGAGGAAACCAGTTTAAGAATAAAAAATGTCATGGCTGAAAGTGTACCTGTATTATGTAATGGCGTGGTTATCACATATCTGAAGAGGGAATATTGGTTATCGAAACTTGTGCAAGGCAGTCTGTACCCACCAAGTTGGTGATAATCATCTGAATACACTGTTCCTGCTGCAGCTGGGTATTGGTAGCGCAAAATATAAGGATGTTTCAAATAATTTTATTCAATGATACACCGAGTCCGTCTCTGTATTCTGAACTCCCCACTGCGGGAGAATAAAAACAGACATTGGCAACTTTCAAATCTTCTCATTTTTTTAACGGTAGCGAGAAAATAGTTTTTAAGGACGAATATTCTAGTCCCGTAAATGGTTCTAGCTACGATAAAGCTTAATGGTACATTTTAGATGAGACTGAGAACTAGGACAGGTTTAAGTGGATAGTTTTGTTATGTAAAGAATTTCATTAAAACTTGAAATGGTTTGAGGACTTGATTACATAGCTTATGAAAATTTAATGGAACCGTTAAAAATCCAATGATAATTTTAATACATTCAAATGTGAACGTTATATAAGGTTTAAAAGCATTTAAAAAAGCGATATAAAGACAATTTCGAAACGTTGTAATATCCAGAGTTCTCAAATGTAGATATTCGACAACTCGGTAAAGATCGGTTCTATAGCTTTGTTGCCTCGTCTTTCCAGCGGTGATTTTTATTTATTCAGATGATCTATGCTTCAATATTAATCAAACAAACATTCAAGTGTCGAAAAGGACTATGAGTAGCAAAATATTTAGTTCTATTTCAACAGGCTCGATTTGTTTGTTTTCAAAGTACAACCAACGTTGATATTGGAAGCATTTCTGGAAGGTTTCTTTCGGAATAGTTTCCACGAAGTCTCGGGGCCAAATATATTTGTGAACCCATATTACTTGTCAATTCTTTGTGAAATTTTTGATGCATTGTTCACTTGACAAAGTTTTAGAGTACGAAAACAGTAATTAGAACGAACTCTAATTTTCTTTTTAAATAGTTCAGCTTCCACGCTATCTTCCTTTTTTGCGATTTAATTCAATATTTGTAAAAATATCAATTTCAATATTAGTTTCAATAGACTTCGTTGAATGTAGCTTAATCATAATCGGTATCATATTCAACCAGCATATTTGCATTTCAATAGAAAATGACATAAATTCGTGGGGACTCTTACGACTCTGGGCGTACCAAACTGCCATCCGCTGTTTCACCTGCTTCGTTGTAGCCTTCTATGTCTAAACTTCACTTTTGGTACATTTTTTATTAAGTAGAAACCTTTTGATGACTACATTAACCAATCAAAAGCGAGTTGTTATGATGAAGAAGATAGCTGTTGCACCAGTCCAGTCCAATCCAATTCCTTCTTTAAAAATTAGAGTTTAATTTGGAACGAGCTTCGATCGTACTAATCAGAAAGAAGGAAAACCATGATAATGACCTTGATTTAGGTCACTGTTTTTCTTTCCAGGATTTTCTCGTATTTGAAACTAAACTTGAACAAAGACCCTGTAGCTACTAAGAAGTTGAAGCAGTAGCAAACTAACAAGCCGGTTCAGTTCCAAACTAGTGATTTGAAACATTCCTTGTTGTTGTTCGATAATAAAGAAGCGTTTTCATAGTTTGAAAGAGATTTTGATATTTTATATGCATCTTGAAATTTGTTACAACTTTTTTAAGTCTCATTTTTTCATTGAAGAATCTAGAAGACTCTAAATACGCTTTCACTGTTGCTACTACTTCTTAGTTCGATGGGAATCGTTTTCCATGCAAGCAAATTTTTTGTACAAGTAAAAATGTAAGAAGAATTTATTAAAGAAGTCAAAAAATGATTAGAGTTCAAAATATTTTCAATTAGGAACATTATACTCAGTCTCCGAAAAAAAAGATCTGGTTTTCCTAAATTTTCCAGATCAAATAATGATCTCCGTTCATTGTTTTACTCGTTCTTTTTATTTTTAGAGCATACTACGAAAAAATATGGAGTATTTGAGTAACAAGGATTAAATAAAGTAATCATCGAATTATTTAACATAGAAAGTCCTCACGTATTTAAGCGAGATAACTAGTTCAGGACGGAAATGATATAAAATGGAATGTCACACTAAATCTGAATTTCTGACAAGCGAGAGTATTGTCCTTTTATTATTTTGACAATTTTGCTGTGCCGGATTGTTCGCAAACTATTTGGAAGCTATATTGTTCGCTTTTATTGTCTAGATTTTCATACGCGTCTGCAACAATTTAAACACTTTTAAAACAAAAACGCCTATTCTTTTACTTCATATAGAAAAACTGAGGGAGTTTTTATAGGATGAAAACGAGGTTTACGAAAATTGAATTCCCATTAAGGAAAATTCGGAGTTTACTAATCAAATTGAACACAACGGCAAAAGTTTCAAAAATGAAGATATCTTCAGCAAAAACGAAATGAATGACCACCTCAAAAACACCTATCAGATGCAAACTGGTTGTAGATGATAAAATTATAAAACAAGAGATGAAATTTAAATATCTCGGCATAGAAATATCAGGATACGGTGATATTGAAGAAACCAAGCGGCAAAAACATCTCGAACCTCAGCTTACCTGAACGATACAATCTTCCGAAACGAATACATCGGAATCGAGACCAAATCTCGAATCTACAAGGCTGTCATCCGGGCTATATTAACATATACAGCGGAAACCAGACCAGACACATTGAAGACAAAGAGAAGATTAGAAACCACCGAAATGAAAATAGCGCGCAGGATCGCTGGAATAACACTTTTTGAAAAGGAGACAAGCGAGGACATTAAAGAATATGTAGAAGGAAAGAAAAAGATAATGGAACGAACACATAGATCGAATGAATGACGACAAAATGGTCAAAATAGCTGGAGACAAGTCGCGCTTAGGGTGCCAAAGCGTTGGGAAACGATGGATACGAGGAAAACAGGCATTTTGCTTACACTAAAGAAAGAATGTTAATGATAGAGATGAATTATTGAAAACGAATGAATGAAAATAACAAATGTATGGTTTAATAACAATTGCAGAAGCTTAAACACGCCATAGTTTTAGTAATATATACAAAGAATATTAATATCTTCAAATATTCCTACGAATTGAAGAAATAGATCTGGGTATTCGATATGATCCTAATCGGTTATGTGGGCGATAGAAAAACTTGAAGGTCTGCTAAACGGTCCTCCTGAGTGTAGAGTCTCTACAGATTAGCACCAGCATGCAGTTTACCAAAACCAAATAAACATGAAATAAATCTATTAAGATAGTATGAACCCGACCAAGTCAGGACGGAGGGAATCGTAATGATACTTTCTGTTAGGATCCAGCAGATGTATCAATTTCAGATTCAAGATCAATCTACACAGCAAGAAGGAATTGAACCGAAGTAAAGTCAGTTTGCTTTCAGATGATGACATTTACTACACGAAAGAATCTAAAACTACGAACTAGCTGAAGAAAGAGTATACAAACGCAAAGGAAATAAAAAACGGAAGAAATTTTAGCAGATTATGAAACTCCTAAGATAAAAAGTTTTATTTGAGCGTAAAAAATAATGATTCGTTTCCCTTTTGTGTTTAAAACCACAAAAATTTATTCTAGATAATCTGTCAATGATTGCTATCTAGCTCCCAAAGTTGGAAAAAGGGGGGAAACAAGGTTGAGATTGATAGATATGGTGGCAGACTTGATGAAGGGGATGAACTTGAATAGATGAAGAGGAGTTATCGACAACAAACATGGAGATTCATTATTGAGGTCTCATCTAGAGCTGCAGTGCAACTTCATCACTGCTTTGCATAATTTAATTTTCTAATAGTTGAAAAATGCCGTAATTACCAACAATCCACAACAGTTTTAAACGAAATATAAATGTTCATTCAGCTCATAGATCGCACACAACTGTCAGTGTTCCTCGAAGGTTTCAACGATAATATTTGTCAAGCTTCTTAATCAATGGATTGCCTTTAATTGTACGATTTACCTTTTTAATTGGTTCGGTAAAGAAAATTTTGCATTTTTACGCAATCGTCTCGCAGAAGCTTATAGGGGACCCCAAAATTTGATAATTGGGGGAAATTTTGTGCTCTACTTTAAGACTCTATAAGTCCTCAGGCAAACAGCTTGGTATAGAGGGAAATTTCCCTCCCTACAGCAATCTGTACCGTGTTGTTTCTTATGCGGTACACTTACATTACTTTGTATACATTTACATTACATATACCTACCCTCGTGTTTTTGATTGCTATTTCTATTATAGTATGTGAAACTTCTGTATGATTTTCATCGTTATTATACAATATTAGTTAATAAATAAAATCGTTGCTGTTAAACCAAACCGTCATATGTGCAAAAATTGAGCTTTAGAATATATTTCACGTATATTTCTATATCGATCCATCATATCGTATAGTTGAGACAAACTCGTCAGATGCGTTTAGCAGGTATGCATTTACGTGGAAATAGCTATTTTGAGATGATTTAAAAGCATCGCATAAAAAAAAATCATTAGTCTTAGATGAGTTTAACCTCGTAAAAATTAACTAATGTCAATAGGTATTTCAGCTCTTACAATATTTGTTCTTTCGCACCAAATAAAGATCAGTGCGATGTTTGTCTCATATACCAAAACGCGAATTCAACATACGACAGCATATGAAGAAAACATCTTCTAGAAAAGAGCTTATCTAGACTGAAAAAAGAGAATACTACGTGTTTAACCATTGTTGGCAGGCAGTCCTACAAGCAGAACCGTCATATCAGTAGAAAGAGACTTTTCCTTCGACGTACAAGTAAAAAAAATTGTGATTTAAATTGGAAACTATTTTGTGACGATTTAAAAGAAACACATAGAAAACATCACTAGTATTAGCTACAGATCTCGAAGTTCTTGGTGGTATATCGATGGTGGAAAACTTAACATCGAACTTACCAAATATTATCTAAACGAAGGAGTGGAGTTAAACTTCATAGGAATTAGCTACTGTCAATACTTATTTCAACTCTTACAAACTTTGTTCTTTCGCACCAAATAAAGATCAGTGCGATGTTTGTCTTATATACCAAAACGCGAAATCAAAATACGACATTATATGAAGAAAACATCTTATGTAGACTGAGAAAAAGAGAATACTACGTGTTCATTGTTGGTAAGCCGACCTACAAGCAGTACCGTCATATCAATAGAAAGAGAAATATTCCTACGATTGCAAATAAAAAGATTTGTGATTTAAATTGGAAGCTATACTGAAATATCTGCAAAGTTGTAACGATAAAGCTGACTGTCCAATAGACGTCGTCTTTTATAGTGAAAATTGTTATAACTTGATGAACATCATCTTTTTTTTTCGGTCCTAAATAAATTCCAAAAGAAGCCACTGCGCTCTTCAAAACTTCAGAGTACTCAGGTGAAAAACGCGAATTTTGCAGGTATGCCGGTTTGAATTTATCTGTGTACTAGATATAAAAAATTATGATAATGATAATTATTAATTACCTTCCGTAGCATGTCCTCGAGTGAGTCCATGTCGGAGCTTCCGTTGTTGTTATTGCTCGGTTGGACCATGTGTGGAAGTTCGCCTTCTTCTGAAGAGCCTCCCTCACTACACTCTTTGATACTACCGATCTCAAATTTCCAAACTCCCCCCAGGGGTCTTTTAACACGTGATCTTCGCACTTTTATTGTTGTCGACGCCACGTATGACGTCACTCAATTTAAGTTATATTCACACTCATAATATTACATACTGGTATGGAAGAGATGGAGAGAATTTCATATTTATAAAATAAGTAGAATGAAAATAAAATTTTTGATAAATAATCGATAGCAAGTAGCGTAGATTTTTTATTAGTTGGCATTGAGCTTAATCTGTATGATAAAAGAAGAAGAAATAAACAATAAATATAACTAGCAGTGTTTCTCAACCAGATTCTTTACGAGTCGCCTCAGCTTCTTCATAAAATGAAGTTGTTTGATTCAGATGCCAACACGTGGTGTTTGCCGCTTGGAGGTTAACTTGATGACGCCAAAAACCCAGTTGATACGTTAGTCTCGTCAAACGAATTTATGATATTTATTTGCCGAAGATTTTGCTATGTTTATTTCAAATGGGCACCGAAATCTAGCCTTGCATTAAACTCGTGTCGAGTCTATTCTCGAATTGCCCCCTTTACAATCAAATTATCCGATTACTGAGAAATTATTGACATTTTTTTCTTCCAACATCGGTAATATCACAGTGAATATTAACTGCACTTGTCGAAGATTACATCGACGACAATATAAAAAACAAATTGTAACGAGAAAAAAAAGTGTGGAAGTTATTGATTAGAATATGACGCGTGATGAAATTCCACTTGTAACTTTTGGTAACTACTCGTATATTAATGCAGTTCTAAAACGCGGAATATCTAAAATCCGTTCGTATCCTAATTTTTAGCTTCTGTATTTGACACTAGATGGCGACACCATATAGAACGATAGCATTAGGAATATGTTTATAAAGTAATTAATCTTTTCTTTATCATTATTTTATAAATGTGTTTTTGTGCAGTCGCGATAGATAACGCCACCATAAATGCCATCAAATGTTCGTTCGATTCCTGATTTACGATGTTGTACTGTACTACTTTTATATATAAGTATCATGTTGCCAAAACTTAATAATATATTGTGTTTTTGTAATAGTTGTAGCTAAAATATATTATTCTATTCTCCAGTAATGACCGTTACTCGCTCATTAAGCAATAAAATATTATAGAACTCATACATATTACAAATTTTCCAAGTCTCGACAAGAAATCAGAATATTTATCATACTTTCACGAACTCGTCCACGACAAAGCGGTGAAGCCGATCCCGTCCGGTTATAACGGAATACACCGAATCGTTTGATGTTTGTCGGCGCCTTTGATGTATGTTTTTATAAACAGCAGCGAGTTACTTATGTTATTTTTCTTAATATTGATGTCTAGGAAAGTCTTTTTACTCATTTGTTGTTTTGTTTACTTTCTAAAATTCTAGAAATATCCATTCTGTTATATATTCGAGTTCAACAGCAAGAGTTAGTTTATAATAAATAGTCCTAGTAGAGCGGATCGAAATAGAAAAGTAACTGATTAATTTAAATAAATTATATAAGTTAGTTAAGTATTACTGAATAATTAATTATTGTATGAGCTAATTTAGTTCAATTTCTGTGTTTATATAAATAAATCAAGTGAGTAGAAGACAGTGTTTGTAAATTAATCCCACCGGTAGAAACAGTATAAATAAATGGAAAAAAACATTACATTACTCATTTAGAGAACCGTAGGGAAAAGTACGGTTAACTTATGATAAAATATGACAGAGCATATTAATCTTGAGTGTTCGTATAGATCACATCTCGTAAAAACACATTTAACGTTCAATTTCCAACTCAAAAATGGTTAAATGTTGAGTTTTAGTATGTTTAGCGATGGTGAAATAATAAATAAAGCTTTTTCTCATGTAACATTTTATAGGTAAGTTATTAAGATATTTCTCAATTATTCACATGTTTTAATTTGAGCCTGGAAAGTTACTGAATAGTATAAGTTATAGTCATTCGAACTTTTAAATAAATTTTTTGCTTAATAACTTGTGGGGCCAGGTTAACAGCCTATCTCCCAGAAAACAGATAACTAGTTCACACCTAGCACTGATTGGAGGCCCCACAACTTCAATTAACAGATGGAGATCCTGCCAAAACCCACTTAACGCACTACAGGCTTTATTTCAATGATTTTACCATACCAACGATTTAATTCTACATTTGAAATTTTTGTTGAACCATAAATCGCAAATGCGAATGTATCAGCTGATTAGAGAGCTTAATCTTCAAAGTAGAATTAATTTCAGTTTAGCAAGATTTATAAGCGGTATTTATCTAGAACACATCAACTACTTAGTCAAAACTTCGAACGGTATATCGTTAATATTTATTACCGACTGGTTATTAATTTTGTACACATGAACGTTAAATCTAGTAGCTGCCTAGTCAAATGATAATCAAGATTAAATTTCCAAGTTTGTATACCAAATCAACATCTTCTTATCTCTATTCCACGTCCCTAACACCGTCAACATACGTTAATCGCCGATCTCATTAACGAGATACAAACAACGTTAACTAACGCCAACAGTTTCGTTAACTTCGGAACTCACCTGTCATAAATAAGGGAAATACATATAAAGTTGTGATTTTAAGTTGCCTTCTATATTAAAGAATGTATAATTATCCGACGATTCACAATATTAATATTGATAACAATAATGGAAAACCTACAAACACTTGGAATTTCAACAAACTAGATCATTGGACCACAAGCAGGCAACAGTCAATCAACAACTATGTCATGCCTCTTTTAATGTACTTTTTTGGAATCATAAAGTGGACGAAAATAGAACTAGAGGGTATTCAGAACGAAGAACAACGAAATCATCCACTATAATAGCAACATCACCCCGAAAAAAGAGATGAAAGAGGCTTAATTGATATTAATCAGAAACCTAAGTCCTACATTTGCCTTCAAGTTAGCATTAAAGGGCGAGAAGCTGAAAAAATCCTATTCCCAAAGACCGAGGGCTTCAATATGACCAAGATTAAAATTAACTAAGGACCACCAGAAGAATGTGATTACGGATCCGACCACTCAATCAAAAGTGCAACATCATTCACCAGAAACTTCTCAATAAGTTTGGTTGCCTCAATACTTATACGTCGTACACAGGTACCAGCCGCAGATGGTGCTAGAAAACGATAATTTTAGATTTGCATGTAATATTTATAGACTATAAAAAAGCTTTTGATCGTATTAATAGGAAACGTTCATAGAAGGTGATGGGAGAAAAGGGAATCTTCCCAAAACTTATTAAATTTATAAAAAGTACCAATAACAACTCTAATACCAAAATTGTGACAGAAAACGGGCTAACAAAAGTAAATACAATAGAAAGAACGGATGAATAGAATTTGGAAATACATTATCCCAAAACAGTAGGATGAGCTGTTGACCTGGAGCTTCTGGCAAGGGATAAGAGACGAATTTTAGTACCACAAATAATGAGAGGAGATAATTTCGAAAGGTAAAAGATTTCAAGGAAAAGACGAAGAGGATATTCGAATATTAGAGAGAGATCTCAAAGAAGATACTGGAACCAATCCAGATAGACGGAGGACAACTGAAAAGGTAAATGAATCACGAGATCAAGAACAAGATGAATGAAGATAATATAGTGATAAAATCTAAAGGATTGAATGGTTTGGACATATACGAACAAAAGATCCGAAATCCTTGATACGGAAGATAACAGAGTGGACGCCAGCCATGTGACCGCCAAGAGGTCAACCCGAAGCACGGGGGAAACAACATGTAATGCAGGATATTTCACCAGTGGGAGTAAGAAACTAAAGACAAACGTGTAGAATAGAAAGGTAAATTCATCCCAATTTCCCTGTATGTTATCAAATTTTCTGGTACTAAACGAAACCTCTGGCTTCGTTATATTCTATGCAATTTCTTTAATTTTTTTTGCAGCATTTATATGGTTCGAAAACCATTTATTATTAATCGAATGAACTACTCTGAAGGACCATTATGTACTCCATAAAATGAATCATAAATTTGAGCTTGTGTGAGTCTTTCCACAACGGAATAACGAAGCAAACTTAATAAATAAGCAGCTAGCCGATGAATGAATTTTCAAATAAAGCAGTGTTGATAAGTTAAATTTGTAAACCTCAAAAAAACCTTGTATAAAGAGAAATTATTAATCAAACTGTTCCCACTCTCCTTAAAAGCTTATTATTCATGTTTACTATCCAATCCCGTTACAAATTCCAACCCATAGAAAAACACTATCGATTTATGTCACGAAAAGGTTGAATTATCGTTTTCAAAGGTACTTCAGCAGTATTAGAATTCGGACAAACTTATTATTGAAGTTAAGCGAACTGATCGATGAATTACGTTTTTTGTAATTTTCAGAAATATACAGAATTGGTTCGTAGAAAAGTAAGAAAAACTGAAGGTATCGCATGTATATGAAACAAAAAGAGAAAGGAAACAGTAAAATACAAAGGAAGAAACTTCTCATTGAAGGTTGGCGTCTCTGTCCCTCGCAACATGAAACAATTCTCCGACGCTGAGATTTGTCCATTCTCTTATGATTTCTTCTTCCTGCTGATCCCTTTCTTTCCCTCTTGGTAAGATGTGTCCTATGTTTTTCTTATCCTAATAATTGTTAACAGCTTTCTATTGCGACCAATGCGTCTTAGTACTTCGTCGTTATTGATTCTGTCAGTTCAGGGTATCTTCAGGATGCGTCTATAGAGTCACATCTCAAAGTTTTTTCATCATTTGAGCTTTCAAGGTCCAAGTTTCCACTCCGTACAGCAGTACTGACCACACATTTCTTGGGCTATTAGATCGTCGTCGACAACAATTATTATCTGATGTTTTTCCAACTACTAGGAGTGATTCTTACTGACCTTTAAGCAACAGAAAAGCAACCATTCTAAAGCTGCAAGCAAACAACATAAACAAAATGATAAAATTTGACATTTTTACCATTAAGTATATCATTTTTGTCACCCATAGTTCGTGTTTTTGATAATAAATTGTATGACTGCTTTTAATTTTATTCCACTGATAGTATACATTTTTTTTCTGACTTAAATACCCTCCAATGAGTGCGTGGACACACTGGAGGAAATATAAATGAAATACTTTACGTACTTGCTAAAGTAGAGGCGGCTAAACCCTTTATAAGATCTGAACACTTTTTGTGGAACCAGTTACAGAACAATAGAGAAAAAGTTGGAGAAGAAGGTAGAGGGATAAAAAACTAGTTACTGGAAGAATCTAGGAGGAATAGGAAAGGTGAAAATAGTCCTGGAAATAGATGATAGATGATGATAGGTTTAGCAGAGAATTCAACGTTCAGATTCTGTTAAGCTGGGGTCGACACCTATTCATATTTTCTTGAAGTATTGAGCACCACAGAGCTCCAGAGCATTGAGCATATTGAATGCGATTTCTTCATGTTCAGGAAGAAATTCCATTTGAAGACTGAGGCAGAAAATGGGAACGACACCTTCATTCATATTCTCTTGAAGTATTGAGCACCACAGAGCTCCATAGCATTATATCTACGAAACTTTGAACTAGTAAACGAACTAGATCTCTAGCAATTGGAGCAATTCCACATTTCGAACTTTCTAAAAGAAGTGGAATTGATATACCAGCTGAGTATCACCAAAACCACGACATGAGAAGGGGACAATCGAAAGCACAATGATCGTCTGATGAAGTTTTTAGACTAATTAACTTGAAAGTCCATCTCGTTGGACTTAACCAGACCTCGTCTCGTAAGTTACAGGCGCCAGAGATCGATACGCGTGGGTAGACATTATAAATAATCTTTCTTATGTGTAAAGAGCCTTAGAAAGTTGATAATACACAAAACAGGACCAGTTATTACATATACGAGTAGAGCCGAAAACATGTAGCTGACACAGAAGAACGGACAGGGACTTCGAATATTGGAAAGAAGGATCTTAATGGATCGGTGAGTGGGATGTAGAGTGTGTGAGTCCAGTGGTTATTGGTTAACTTTTTAGAAGTCGGTAGATCGGAACTCATGGAAATAGAGAGATGAAAATATAAACTTTGCATTTACGCATTTGTTATAAATAATTGTATGTTATTTGTTTCAGTAACTTAAGATGTAGGTTTTGTGTACTAAATAGTGAATAGTCTATATTATTGAAGACAAGTTTTTCCACTTTCATTATTTTGAAAACTCACGTTGTTTGTTACTTCAAAATAATTATTATGCAACTACTTACTCATCCTGTTCTGGTACTTTTCTCTTTTGTAGTTTCGTAAAACGAAGTGTTATATTACGAAAGCTCTTATATTCTCTTTTATTTGTGTTCCTTTTTGGCTACAAACACATCTTTAGACTGTAAAATCAGTCTACTTTAAAATCCCACATAACTCTACGGCATAAGTAGACCAGTGAAGTAGAAAATACGTTATTCGACACTCTTTCTGGTTCTCCGTGGGGCTAAATATTGATTAGAGAGTGTTGTGCGACCCACATTCGCTGTCATCAGGTCGTCAAGCAAAGTCGGGGTGACTCTTTTGATCCTTTTTTACGGGGGACACATACGAATATGTCCCCTACCGTTGACGACTTTCAATATCGAAAAAAAAAACGAGATTGTGATTTGAATGATTGAGTGAGTGACCATCGACGTGGACGGGGTAAATGTCGAAGAAAATTTATATTGAAAAGTTGTTATACAGAACGAACCCCGACGCCTACTCATATATAAAATATCAAACGAAATTATCTTTATCGAGTGTACGTTTTTAATGAAACCGTAATTTCTAGACCCTAGGTTTGTATAGAAAACTTTTTTTTATATTTTTTTCATACATTTTCTGTATTTTTATATTTCACGTAAGTTTTGTTATTATTAAGTTCCACTTTTCGTTCGTGATAATATCAAAATTTAACAAGTAAGGAATCATGTATCGTGTCGATTTTGTTGTGCAAAGGACTAAGCCTTCACATCCTTTGGAACTTTGAGACACTAAGGAACTCCACAGCCCTACACCTGGGAGTATATAAAATAGAAGATGAAGAACTTTGGCAACATACATCCATAGAAAAACAAGGACATGCACAAGGAAACAAACAAGTACCTAAGTGTCCTTAAAATGTATTTAGTGTTATCAAAATTGAGATCAAGAAGATAAATGATGACTTTAATAAGAAACCTACAGTTTCCTGAAGCCGAATAAATAATTTGAGACAAACGAATAGTCATTGTCTTCCTTGGGTATTAGTTGGTTCAGCCACTTACTTAATCGACCTTTTCAGGTGTAAATCTTGTTGGAGGTTAATTATAAAGTGATATCTTTGAAGTTTAAATTGTCTTCATGTTATGGTTTGTTTTATTCTTTATTTTCTCCTTTCTGTAACCTGTATTTCGTCAACTGTCGATAGGGGTATGATTACTTTTTAAATAATTCAGTTTTTATTTGTTTTGGTTTTTTCTTTGTGGCTAAAAACTGTCTTGATTACGTTGAATGAACTTATACTTGATCCACCCTCTTTCTTGGTGTAATTATTCCCACTTCGGGCGCTTCTCTTCATCATATATTTCGTTTATTACAATTTTCAGTGTTTCTGTTATTTCCATTTCTGCATTTGCTCCAGCTTCAGTGCCCTCTCTAGTTTTAGTTTCTGTATTATCTGTTATATTTCTTTTGTACTCATTTTACCTTTTGTTGCTTAGGTTTCTGCTACTTCTGCTTCGCCTGCTTGTCCCTTTATTTTTCGCCTCCCACAAATCCCAACTTCTCATGATATCATCTTCTTTTGTTATTATATCTTATTTTGCATCCTTAATGTTTGTGAGTTAGTTTTTCTTCATTAAAAAAAACATCAAACTGATCTGGTATTTTGTTTGGACTGGGTACGCTCGACAAATTATTTTTGATGATGAAATAGTTCAGCGGGATAAGGTTGGGACTTGGGAGATCAATTTACGTTATCTCTACGTGAAATGGTCTTATAAGGGAATAATTCGTTACAAGCTTCAATTTATTGATCTAATGTATGGAAAGTGGCCACGTTTTATTGTAACTACGTTTTAGAGTTGAAATATTGAAATCCTGGTGACTCTAGACTTACAAATATTAGTAATTAAGGTCACTAGGCACATTGGACGTTTGGTATCGTCGATCATCATGAAAATGAAGACCGACTATGTCTTTATAAGTGGTCCTCATGTATTCATTTTTGATTCTTCCTGTCCGGTCCTGTATAGAGATTTCTCAACATAACTATACGATTGAAAGCTTGTGTTTTTACCAATACATTCACCCTTGCCCTTGCACCAATTGAATTTTGTACGCTTTTAAATATTTTTCTTCCAAATTGAATGTAAGAATGATTTTTTAATGATCACTAATTGATTTAGCTTTTGTTGCGAAAAAGCTCGCGAAATGTGTCCTTTGGCCGGGCCTGTTTAGCTACAATGAAATTCTGAAATTCGGCGAATTCATGCGGCGCCTTTAATCTGTTTTTTATGAATGGCGGACGCGCCTTTGATGTTTCCTTTCCGAACTTTTTATTAAAGAAGGCGATTTATTACAGTATTTCTTCTAAATAATTTCTAAGAAAGTCTATGTATTTATTTCTTTTGTTTCTTTTTGTTCTAGAACTTTGTAGAATTTTATTTAGGTATATAAATGATTTGTGAATACGCAGTTAGTTATTTTCAAATCAATAGTCGTAACGAAAAGAACGAATTAGTAAAAGTAATCGCAGATATTGTTTAAGTGATAATTATAAGTAAATTATTATAAGTTTATATGATTTTTTTATTGATTAAACTTGGAACTATAGGAACAAAAAGATATAAATTGAGTGTCATACGACCTTAATGACATTATACATTTTGAGTTGGCAATGTGCGGGAATTATAACAGCCGCATCGAAGAAAAAAAAACTCACGAATGGAATTATTTATTTGGGTAGAAGGTTCTCGCCGCCACATTGACAGTTTAATCAAAGACTGTTACGTCCTTGCTAGCAATAACATATCGACCAATTTCCTCAGCTATAAATCGTAAACACTGAACGCCAGCCGATCAAATGAAATGGTTCTTTCTGTAAGAATGTGTTGCATTATTCGTCTGAATAAGTAAATGTACTTAGAACGATTGGTTCTGCTTTCCGAAACATTTTTCATCGTGTCAGAACAATCTTTTCTATTCTCTAAATTGTCTCTAAATTTTCTATTTTGAATTTTACTTGTTGCAGTTTATACAATACCAAGATATTATTTTAATATTACACCTGGGCATTACGCTCAAACGCACCTAAAATAATTATATTCATTCAGGACAAATTTTTATTGTGAAATTTACTTATTTTATTCAATATTTTTACGAACTCGTCCCCAATAAGGGCCGCGAGGCCGGCCCTGTGCGGTTATAAAATATAGAATTTGGCGAAATCGGATTCGTTTGAGGTTTTAATCGAAGCAACGAATTTTTTAATAATAATAAAAATAAATTGAGTGGAAAACAATGGAGATCTAAGAAAATTCATAATAAATACTGGAAATAACCACTTCTAGCCTAAATACAGGAGCGTAGCGTACGTGTCATTGATTTGAGGTGTCCACGCTATTTGAATATCAAATTTTTGATAACAAATATGGGTGTCTTGTAGACTGATGATTTAAGGTAACCCCATAAACAGAAATCGCAGGGATTTAACTCTGGTGATCGAGGAGGTCAATGTTGGAGCTCTCCTTGACCGGTTGGGATAAGTTTACTATACATTATAGCAAAAATCACATGTTTTGTCTGATATTGAGTGCGATTTCTTCATTTTCAGATCATTTTTGATAAAACCGGTGTCACAAATTCCATTTGAAGAATGAGGCAGAAAATGTGGCCCAATTAAGTTATACCCTACAATACCAATCTATACGTTGACTGAAAAAACATTTTGAAAATGGTGCTATATAATCTGATGGGAATTATTATATAATCTGAACAAGCAAAACTTTACTTATGAATTACCCTGCAAATTTTTATTATTTATTACCCTATATATTTCGAAGTACTTTTTTGGTTGATTGGTAAAAATCGTCTATAAATAAGAAAATCCGTATGATGTTTACTTTAATCTGTAGATGAATTTGTAATTTTACAAGATTTTCAAACAGTTTCTCAAACAAGATGTTGTCTCTCCATTGATTTACTTTTTGGGTTAAATGACACGTGAAAACAAAAATAACACTAAACAAACATAATTTCTGTGGAAACCTCTCGAAGAAACAACTCCGCCGACCCTACGTTAGATAAATTGTACAAACAACAATTTCCGAAAGTATACATCTAACGAAATACAAGCATTTTTTCCTCGGGAAAAGAAAATTCAGCCTTTTTCCGATTCCTGTCGCGTAAGAAAAATTTCACCCGCTAAGTAAACATCATTAATAAAAGCAATTTAGTGCCGTGTCGCTTTTCTCTAGATTTCCTTTAAATTGTCGAAAAAGAAAAGAGGTGAATGCGCGCTACCCCAAAGTTCTGGTCGGAAAAGTTTACACACTTTGAAAACTTTTAAATTCAATATTCATGATCTGACGTGGAAAAGAAAAAGGGTTGTTCTGATTTATCTGCACTGAAAGAAAGTACATTTAATTTCGAGAGTTCTCCAGATAATAAAATACAATGTCTGGCTTTCCAGTCTTCCTCCTGTCTAAGTCACTTCATTCTTCTTAATTCATATACAGGGTGTCCCGGCAGTCGTATAAAATGAAGGATGGTCCATAGTAGAGGATGAATATATCGATGATTTCAACGGATTTGCCATTCGATTTTAAACGCTTTCAATTTCCGGTACGTTTGGACTTTGCAATAACCATAAATAAATCGCAAGGCCAGTCGTTGGCAGTTGGCAAAATCAATTTGATTCGCACATGGACAATTATACGTCGCGTGTACGCGCGTCGGAAAATCGTCAACTTTGTTATTCACGCACCACAAAATAGAACAAAAAACATAGTTTATTAAAAAGCTTTAAATTGATTAACAGACTGTGTAATAACTGTGTGTATCTGTCAATATCAAATTGAAACCTTATAAATAGACAGTATTTCGAGTAAACTCTGTTTTGTACATAGAACATCACGTGTAATTAATAGAAAATAATTATAAAACTTCATTTTCAATGTTTTAAGTTTATTTTATACAAAAGTTTAGGTCTTTTATTGTAATGTTCATATTAGTCTGGATTACGTATATAAATATAAAACTTCAATCTCTTGACTATTCATTCCAAACCTTAATCACCTATTACCAGGTGACCGTGCTAGACAAGCGGCTTAAACCCATCTGGGAAATATATTTACGCATGAATTGAGAGACTCTCACTAAAATTTTGATCATTTTGGACGCTTAGGTTCGGCGTTATACTTCGAGGTGTCAAGTGTCAGTCGGCTGACAGCAGACGTCAGGCGACGAGTTGCAGACGATGATTATGTGTTAATGTGATTACGGATGAAATATTTACCAATTGAGATTAGTATTAGGATGTCGTTTAGAACTCATCGAGCAATTTTAGTATTAGATGACAGAGGAGAAGAAACAAAAACAAAGAACGCCATCAATATCATCTCTATCGAAGTCTTAGAAGCCACCATAAGATAAAATAGAATTTATGCAGATACCTGTTGATTATTTGATTCAATTTTATTAAGTATCATAATAAATCAATAGCGAAGAAGGAATTGCAAGATTCCAAACTTTTCTGATGAGAGGTTAAATGAAACCTAGATAATATACTATGTACTCGCCCTTATCCGCTAGGGTCGTCCGATTAATGGTCCTAATGATAAAAGAACAACGAGATATCAACCTCGAAGCATTAAATAAAATTTCTAGGCTCTTAGTCCAAAAATCACCTCACTACACTACACTACACACTATTGAAGTGTTTCCTACCATCTCTTGACGAGATTTTCAAGGTTAGACATTTTTCTAGTCTCTTTTGACAGTTAGGTATAGTCGGGAACAGTGATCAAGATTATTCTAAACGACACGCAGTCATTCAACACTGATAATACCTGAGGATAATAAATAAATGAAGCTAATATTTATAACAATGTTTAAATTTCTTAAAGGTAGTGGAAATAAGTTTCTACTACCTTAATTTCAATCGTGATTTCGTTTACTTAGACTCTTCTGACTCAGAATATTTTAATAGTGCAGTGATTTTCGTTTCGTTTTAATCATTTTTTTCTTAGCTTTTGTAGACAATCATTTGTGTCATTAATTTACTTGACATTAAGTTATGTATGATTTAGTTTTCGATGAAATAAAGTTTGATTCATACTCGAGTGGCGCTGCTTAGCGGATAAAATCGAATTTTCAACCAATATTTCAGTTTTTACTTCATTGAAAGGTTTTAAAATTAATTATATGTATTTGTAAATTTGTAATTCTTATTCTTAAAATCTTTTTTTGTCAAAATCTGGAAAAATGAGTGACTCCAATGGAATAATTGGTGTATATTAATTTATGAAAATATAGAAAAAAACATATTGTTGGTGAAGTTAATAGAAAATTTCCCGGTGAACGCTTTGAATTGCCCGGAAAAACCCTCCAACTTCCATTGATGATTTTGAGAATTCAGAAAAAGGCATACCTTGAAAAGAATCTTAGAAACAGTAAAAAATGAGAAACTGGGATGAATTTTACTGGCAAAATAGATTCGTTTGGGAGACTGATTGAAAGAATGAGATTCAAATGGAAAAGAACTGAAGATAACAGTTTTAATGGACGACATAAAAGCAAAAGATTTGAATATTCAAGAAATTTGAGAAAATACACAAAAGGGACGGTCAATTTTATATACTACTATCTGTGTTGATAAAATTAGAACATTTTAAAGTTGTTTCAACTCCCATATAGTGATCCCCCACCCCCAGTCTGAATACTTAATAAAATTTTAAGTATTTTTTCACATTCTGGATTTCTGTCCCGCTCAATTTTTCGTTGGAAACCTCGTATAATAATTTATTGTCTCTCTTATGTAACGTATCACCTGCTAAATTGAAATTTTCTTTGCATTTCAATGATTTAAAAGGAAAACTTATCTATAAAAATCAATTTTCGACGTCTGTCAGTGTATAAGATAACGTTTTTTTATATCGAATTTAAAATTACATACAATGAGCTATTCAAAACGTCTTTAAAACTCGAAAAGGAGGCACTTATTAAATATTCAGTTACTTTATAAATATTTCAAATATTTCTGTCAAAGAAAACAAAGAACTGCGGAGCTCTGTAACGATAAAAAGCGTATAGCTAAGAATATTCTCCATTTTCTTGTGAGGTACAATGAACTGTACGTTGTCGTCGGAAAAACTCAAAGAAAAGCTTCGACGAGAAAAATAACCTAGCAACGCTACTCACAGGTAAGTACTCCAAGACAAATATTTAGACTATTTTAATAAAATTTCGCGAAACGTAATTTGAAACCCGACGACATTCATCCGATTCTATTCCCTTGAATATTTTCTTGGAGGAACTGAGCTGAATAGCTTGATTAACTCCTTACAATGGGGGGCTGATCGTCGACATTATCTCTTAATTTTCATGGATAAATCTACATTTTCTTATCCTATGTTTGAACATTGAAACCGGCGGTGATGGACTTAGTTTTACTGAAAATTATTACTGGAATAATGGTTAGCGTTTCTATAGTGAAGATAATATATAAGAGAAATTTTACATTTTAACGAAAATCAAAGTATTAATATATTAAATAAGTTTTCAAACAAACTTCTATCCCAAAACGCCATTTATAGTTATAATCCTCTTATAAAATGTCTTAATACTACACAGAATAATTCTGTTACATCATTTTCTTGCTGCCACTGGTGCTCGAAGGTGGATGACCTGAAAGCGAACGATCTTCAAGCGTATTGGCAGATCTTCCATTAGAGGTGAGCGAATTAGTTGAAGATCGCATAGGTAGCTCATTTTGAGCATTAGAAAGCTGTCGATGCCATGGATGCACCGTTTGCTCACTCCGAACTAAGAGCGCAACCGCGAGACCAGTTCAGAGCAGTGTTTGCCGTTGTTTAAGTGCAATCTGAAGGAGTTTCTGCGTTGATAAATAGCATCAAAGATCAAGGAGCAATGGCAACAGTGGAATTCGAACTGAAAAAGTACTCCAAATAAGTGAAAGAGCAGAAAATGGTATGACCATCGTATTTTGGGGTTCGCTAGGTGTTGTCTACACCTGGAGACGAGCAAAGCAGTCATGGGAACGTACTATATAGAATTATTGGGACAATTCTATGTCTATTTGGAATGAAAACGACCCTATTTGGCTAAAAAACAGTGCCACCAAGATAATGTATATCTATCCTCGCCGTGACCAAATTCGTCGAATCGGTTACAAACTACATATTCAACCAAATTTCCAGATTTGGCTTCATGTGACTTTTTTTGTTCGGAAACTGCAGAAATATGAATCTAAAGAGCAGGTAATCACCACCATTTTGCAAACAACTACAAGACGTATTTTTTAAACGATTTAGAGAAGTTGGAGCACCTCTGGGTCAATTGTATTGAATTGAAAAGAGACTTTATTGTGGAATATATTGTCTTTTTCTAACATTTTCGTTTTTATTTGGTAGGTAGTTTTTATCGCAGCACCCTCGTATGTATATATCGAAGCGGTATAGAATACCAACTAATTAAGTAAGTTTGGCAATGATTAATTTATGGTATCAGTATTTTAATTGGAAATATGTATATATCTTCATTTTATATTGTTGTTTAGATATTTTTTCTTGACACTATATTTTCCCCAACCACGTTTAAACTGCGCAAAACTATTACAAAACGAATTTTTCATAATTAATTTCAGTAGATACCATGAATTCTCGTTTGTATCGTCTATTGACCAAAAATGTGTGTCCTTAAGCTTTCATCGTAGTTTTTAACAATTATATAAGATAAAATTAGATAGAAAAACAATAATTCCATACTATTTTTTTTTTCACACGACTTTGACGATGCTAATTTGAATAGAAAATGTTGATGACTGCGCACAGGTAAACAAATATTCTACCCCATACATATATTATTTAATTTTGTTTCTGTTGTACAAAATAGCAAAATTTTGTTTGTTAAAACAAATTATATGAGTTAAGAAAACCATATGACTAATGACTCTTGACGTGGATGTAGAATTAAAAAAGCTTTTTAATTAATCATTCATAGTAAACTTTTCGTTATACCATAATGTCTTCAGTGAATTCAAGTATATTTTCTTTATTAATGTTCAAATATCGATAGAGCATTATATAAATTGTGAAAAAAGATCAATAATACATTATAACTTTACGACATTTTTATCGAAATGGTGACAGGAACGAAAAGAATATTCCCTATTTTGATAGGATCGTGATAATCACATTGCCCACGAATAAGGTATAGCGAATTGAATTTTTTTATCAAATTATTACTTTTTTCAAAAACCTATCGTCTTGAAATTTTGCAAACTGTCTCTCTTGATACAATAAAAACCTTTTACTCCAATTTTAATAGATAACGCTACAAGAATCAAAAGAAATTTATAATTACACCAGAAGATGGAATAACTAACAATGGACATGGTCTTGGACTTGGACGTCTTATAGATGCTCAAGATTTTGATAAAGTATGTCTGCTGTATAAACATATGAGTATGATAGCTCCAATTGCAAGAAAGATTATTCCTTGTAGAACATCACTCATAATATACTAACAAATTGAGTCTGGAGTACCCCAAGGATACCATACTAAGCCCCTATATCTTCACAGACGACATAACAATGCTAGCCTCTCACCACAACCCAGAAAAAAAAAATAATTTAAATAATATAGAAGAAATAGAAGCCAAATTACAGTCTCAAAGACGTATCTTCTAAATTGTTTCAAGTAATCTGTGTCAAAAAAATGGTCTACCCTGTACAATATCTACAAAAATGACACTTATGAAACAAATTTTTTCATGAATACTTAGTCGCTTCTTTTCTCTATCTAATGACGTAAATTGAGAATCTCTATGGGCTCTAGTTTAGAAATTATGGAAATTTTTATGGAAGCAAGTCAATTTTTTTAAAAATTTTTATAATTGAAAACACCTCCAACTTTGGTGTCTTATAAATCGATTTATACTAACTTTTAGGGATCTATTTAATTTTTTAATGAATATATGACAATTATTTTATCAATTTATATGTATTATTAAATTACAGTCTCAAAGACAGTCTGTGTCACAAAAATGTTTCTTTCGAGATCTACCCTGTACAATATCTACAAAACTTAAATTTAGGAAACAAATTTTTTATGACTATTTAGTCACATCTCTTCCCTATCAAATGACGTAAATTGAGTGTGTCTGTATTCTAAAGTTTCGAAATAAGGCAAATTTTTATGAACAAGAAACGATTTTGCTTTCAATTTACACTAAAACTCCAGTTCCATAAGAAAAGATACTAATCATTAATATAAGTCTTTAGCCAAATTAGATTTGAAATGTAAAATAGCTTCGATAGCTTACATAAAATGTGATATTTTTCACATATTTTTAATTGAAAATTCAAATATAATACATAAGTCGAAAAATCAAACTATCGAGTAGCGAACTTAGTTTTTCACTTTTCAAAAACTGACAAAGTTACCGCAATTGTTATTATTCACATGAAATTTTAAGTTTTCTAGCACCAATAATGCAAAAAAGTATTTTCTAATTTTTTGACTTATGACACTATTTGAGCGCAGGTGCCGTAATTAGATACAAGCAATAGCTGATGAATTTCTTTGCTTTGGTCATTAAATTGAAATTTATACCCATCAACTGGGTTTTTTTTTCATGTAGTAATGTATAATAATTATTATTTTATTATTGAATTTGAATTAAATAAAACTCAATACCAACAATAAATATACATACACAGTACGTTTTGTCGCAAACGTGCCATATTTTCAGTACTTGCTATTAAAATGAATTATTAAAAAAACCTTCCACCTTTTCCACACAATTTCATGATTATATTTCGGCACTCGGAAAAATATCCACCCACCCATAAAAGAAGAAAATTAAATATACAAAAAGCGCACAGAAAATGAAACAGTAAAATCGCGACTTCCGTAAGCTTCGTCAGAAAGTACGCGGGACACTGAAAGCGGCGGGGAAATCAGCCGAAAAGCATGAAGCTTGAAAGCTTACTGGTTCGCTGGCGAGAGAGAGCCGAAAAACAGCTACACGGCTACGGCGGAAAAGCTCAAAGTTCGGCAAACACGCCGGCTTGCGAATTGGCATGCGCCATATTCACACAAATCTAATCTATAACATCACATCATGTTCTCTACACAATTCAATATAAGAACGGATGGACAGGTGCTAGGATGGATAGGGTGATGAGTTTTGGGAGAGATTTTCGGTTATGGGCGATGCCGTTAATTCCATTCGAAGCAACAAGCGGATCAACTAGATTGAAGATTTCGGTGATAGACTTAAAATTGCTCATGCTTGTGATTAGGATCACAATGAAAAATTGAATATAAATCAATTCTCAAAATCATCAGTTCATTGTGAGTTCGGCGACACCCACTTTGAAAAGATATTTCGTATTTTATATCTTCAATGTCTCAGCTAACTAAATAGGCCTCATTTCCGAAATTATTTTGTGGTTTTTCTCAATATTTTCATCGGTGACTCTTTGGGGAGTGCGCTGCGTGCATCTTCTTCGGTGCTCGTTTCGCCTCGTTTAAACTTATCAAAACCTCTTTTCGATGGTTAATTTTCCTGGGGTAAAGTATCCATTTTTACCAATTGAACCGCTTCATTTAAAATGATATAAGGCACAGAAGAATAATAAGACAGCTGTCAAATTTATACACAGCTAATCTACGTCAAAATGTCCGCCGTGGGGTAAACAATCGACTTTCTCGTTAGTACCTATGTTGGCTTTTCCTGATTTTTCCCGATAGTGAGGAATGTTTTTATATACTTTGTAATGTCAAGAGGACTACAAAGATGATTTTTACATCTATTTCAGTGGAATTACTACAGCGGAAACTCAGTAGTTTTGCAGTTTTTTTTAGTCAGTTTGTAAGTAAGCTTTTAAGTAATTCACAAGACTTAGTTTTTTTGGAAATTGATTTCCATTGTTGCGTTCAGGTTTATGAAACATGAGTTAGTACTTTTTAAGGCTGCAAAGTGATAACTTAGTGACAGTACAAGGACAAATTCAAAACTTTTTTCACTAGATGAGATATCTAGACAGAATTCCGCTCATTTTCCACAAGCTTCCAATAAAATTACTTTTTGAAAAGTCATTTCGCAATAAAACTGCAAATCATAACTACACAAAACATACAGAAACTGACGGCAAAAGCATTTGTTTATCCCACGACAGCCATTTTGAAATGGACATCACCTGATTTTGATAGTTCTTTAGATTGCTCCATTTAATACTAGTAGAGTCATCTACGTGTCAGCCTACGAACTTTTTGGTCTACCTAATGTGATAATTTTGAAATTCAGTCAACAGCTACATAATATGCTGCCGATAACATGAAAAACTACTATAGAACTGGCGACAACATTTTCCGGCGATGAAACACTCTTTTAGAGCCAATCAACATTTGAATTGCGTTCATATTAAAACACTTTCTAAAAAAGTCTGAACTAGAGTTTTCTTTGGTATCATTAAGATAGAAGGAATCTACAATACCTTCTAGGCATTCGTGAGATTATGGACATCACATTTTCAAATAGTTGGATTGGAAGAAGAAGGACTATCGAGTGACCACCAAATTCTTTGGATTTAGCACGTCTAGACAATTTCAAATAGCTTATTTCTAAAGAAAACTAGATGTAAGCAAGTCACAAGGTTTGAACCAAAGTTTATTATGAATTGATTTCCATTTCCAAAGACAAGTAGGTAATATAAAACAAAGTAACATAACTGCAGGACAATATTGTCCTGTTTGTATTTGTAAATTGTAGAAAATTCGAATTTTTCATTTCTTTGTACAGAAAACATATTTCCAGCATATGTATAACGTAATATATTTTCTATGAGAAATTTAAAAATCTAATAACATTCCAGGGAAGCTTTAAGAGGTTCTGGTACTGAATCCGAAATACCGATTGAAAGGGGTTACGCGTTATATAATTAATAGTACAACAAAAATTTGAAAAAAAGAAGTGATAAAAATATTCGCAATCTACTTGCGGTTTGTGGACTATGAAGCCGATTTGTTTGTAGTCCAGACTCATATTTATGCAGTAGAAACACCCTTTCAACAACCTAACCTAACTAACCTAATATAACCTAACCTAACCTAACCTAAAGACAGTAGAAATACCCTTTCAACAACATAATATATTTCAAAATATGTAGACATTTATATTCCATAACTGAATCAGTCATTAGGTGGGCTGAAAAGTTCGTAGGCGTTCTTAGTATTAAATCCATATAATCCTCAGTTGACTGCAACCTTCAAAATACATGTGTATAAATTTGACAGCTGTCATAATGTTATTTGGTCATCAGTGCTGCAGATTTTCCGCGAATTTCATGTGTCTTGAATAATTGGTTCACCAGCCAAATGGTCGGCCATAGGGAATGATGCAACCGCAGCTTTAACAGCCTACTCCTATTCTGCGAAGAACCGTTTGATTGTCGAGCCTACCTTTGTTTTTGTTCCTTTCTTCTGTTCTTTCCAATTCTGTTCTACCCAATTCCTAAACTGCAGTTGTCTCAATTCAAATCACAAACAACCCCACAAACCTTTCTCACTATTAGTCTATTATTAGTTTTTGAAAATAACCTAAAAATGTAAACGTAGCGTATTCGTCATGATGATTCCGATTAGTGTCAGCCAAATGAACTGACTTCCACAAATTGTGGAAAGCAAAATTCATCTGTCAAGGACAAAAAGTATTTTGGGATGCACATGTTATAATATTTTCTTTAAAAGGAAAAACCCGTAAAAGGCGATTCCTACGTTGCGATATTTGTAGAAAACGACAAAATTTCAAGAAGAAAAATGTGTTGTTTCGTCAAGGTGTCGCAAATTCATAAGAAGGTGGTGAAATTACAAGAATTTGGTTTCGAATTGCTTCCGAATCCACCGTATCCTCGAGATCTAGCCCCCAGCGACTTGGTATCGTAAAATCGTCGTATCGCCCTCGAAATTTTATTTAAAAAAAATGTTTTTTCCTATGATAACATACGAAATATTCAGCCCACTTGTTGGATTGGTATTTATTGCGATTTTTTTGCGAAGTTTTTCTATTTAAAAGTGTTCATCCTGATTTAGCCCACTTCTTTTAATACTGATTTAAAAGTATCATATGAAATTACAGTTTTTGTTAATAATATACGAATTAATCAACATACATTCATTGCCAATCATTTTTCAAACTGGGTAATTAATATTTTTGTAGCAAATTTTCGAGTCGGAGCCTTTAAAAAAAACCGATGAAGAATCTCTTGCCTGTGAACGTACTTTCGACAAAACAGCAATAATTGGAATTCTTCGGAGAAAGCTTTCACTCAGATTGCGATGAAAACATAGTGAAAATAGGAAAATCCTCGAATGCGGTGCGGCAATTGAATTTTTTTGGTCGGCAATGCTGTTACGTTTTATCAGGATTAGAATCATGGATGCAGGATCAGGAGCGCTTTCATAATATAGATGTAGTGTAACCTAATTTGAATCGCGAAATACGAATTTCCCCATGAGAAAATGTGTTAATCTATGAATAAAATATTGCAAGGACGATTTTAATTGAAAATTTGAATATACAGTCATCCAAATTTCATACTAACAGCTGCAAAATAGATTTAACTGGTAGCATTTTCCACTGCAATATTTTCAGATCTAGTTTGGTGTCTTCTAAATCTAGAATACGTCCTAGACTATTACTTTTTACGAAGTCTATTAGGTTAAAGATTGAATCTGTGATGTAGTATTTCATCAGAGCGTTTCCAAGGACTAGTACCTTGAATATTACCTTTGTTAAACTAAAATAACGACAGTTCTCTGTTGTTTCTTTAACTCAATTCCTATTGGAATTACAATGACAAACCGTTTTGTTGTCGTCACTTATTAGTTCTGCCGTGATTTTGGCGATTATTCCATTATGAACTGTTCCGTTTTCATCTTTTATTTGCCCAGTAGCTATTTCCATACTTGAAAAGTTATTTTCCCTACGATTCTCTTCATCAATAATTCTGTAGTTCTCAAAATAATTATCTTCTTTATTTCCCTCATTTCTCGTTATAACAAGGACTTGATGAGATCATTTACTGATAGCTGGGATTGCTTTGATCTAGTCAACCCATTGAAGAGGTGATGTACTTGGTCTATGTCGATCAATCTATCCCTACATGCCTGATAAATCTAGAATATGCTTTCTTCTAGCTTTTTTTTCGACACCCTAGTATCAGTAACTGATTTTTTGTATCGATTTTACCCGTCCAGATCAGAATCGCCAGTGTACTTAAAAATGTAGAGCTAATAAGCAACGTAAGGGCGCAGTTTTAGACACAAAATCGAGATGATGAAGAGGAAATTGGATAAAAATATATGATAACAAAGTGGTTTGCTTTCTATGACATTTTCGAGGAGATTACGATTTCCATGGCGCTTCGGTTTGGCTTAATTAGGCCAAAATAAATCGAAAATGAATCATGAAATTTTTTGATATCTCGCTTCGTTTTCGGGATATCGATACTTAACTTTATAACTAAACGTTAGTTCAAAATTCGCTTTATTGAACAGATGGCGTTCAATACTTCGTTTCAAATGAATATTTTATCACTTCAAATTCAATATGAATCTTGTAATTCGATAAATAAAAGATTTTTTATTTAATTTTTATATTATTTACCTTGATACTCCAAAATACTATTAAAAAAACAGATTTTTATACCAAAATGAGCCATAACCACAAAAATAATAATAAAATAAAACTAAATAATCCTCATGCGGAGAAAAATTCTTTTTAGACAATTTTGGCTGTAAAAAATTCACGATTCTTAACACTTAAAGTGCACCACGTGTAGGTGAGGTTAGGTTAGGTTAGGTTAGGTTATGTTGGGTTAGGTTAGGTTAAATTGATATTTACAAATATTAAATGGAAATAGATTTTTTCCAAAAACGACTCGAGATATCGAAAAATTGTATTCTTCATTTTCGACTTATTTTGGGTCGATTTACAAAATGGCATAGTCAAATCCAGCCACGGAATTCGTACTCGTGCCACATTTTTATACCGATTTTATGTTTCGGAATGAAACTAGTAAAAAATGATATTAGGTAGATTGGGAAATAGAAAATAAAGGAAAAGGAAGACCTACATATGGTCTATTTTTATGAAAGAAAGAGTATAAAAATAATAAACCATTCGTAATCTATAAGCGTATTTATTTACAACTTTTTGCATCGTTATATCTCAGAAATGGTGGCTCGTAGGAAAAACACTATTAATACGTTTCTTGTAAATAATTTCCTGATCTACAGTTTTTGTCTAAGGTATTTTTGTGATAAAACTTACCGTTTTATTGATAATCGCGAAAAACACCTTTTTTTGATCTTTGACTTTGAATAAAATTTTTTCCATACACGGAAATGATGGGAAACATTCAAATTTTATTTTCAATTGTATATTGAACAATTTTACTGATTTTCAGCTCGATGAGAATTTATATAGCTTCACTCTTATTTTTTGGTCCTATTTGACCGGACTATTATAATCAGATAAAAGGAAGCTAAACGCAAAACAGTGAGTTGAAAATATTTGACATTGTTAGAAAAAATATAACAAAGCATAACGTTAATCTGAGCTATTAAATCGAGCGAATTTTATGAAAAAAATGTGAAAACAAATCCGAAATTCCCAGATTTTCAGTTAAAACTAAACTTTTAACAAAAGATATTTGTGTTTAATAACACTGCGGTATCTCGGCAATCACTTTTCTCCCATATCCCCTCTCTTCTACCTGTTGTATGCTAATTTAAACTCGTCTTTTGTTTCTCGCCAAACCGCCAACTTTAGTTTGGAAAGAAACTTTTAAGTCCCCATTTATTTGTCTTCGCGTTTTGAGAAAAGGGCGATAGATATTAAAATTTAATTTCTCCTTCTAAACTTTACACTCAAACCATTATGTTAGCGGCGAAGTTTCCAACAATCCAGATAGAAATTTTTAATTGGAGCAAACAATAGTGTTTGTATTAGAAAAACATACATTTCCAGTTTTATGAATGCAACTTTGATTATTCATACACACTCACGATTACACTGTCTGACGCGCGTTTCGATAACCAAGTTATCATCTTCAGATATTGAAGGCGAACTGTCTCTGAAGACGATAACTTGGTTATCGAAACGCATTTTGAATGAAGTGTGATTTGCAAAACTTTTTATTTACTTTGTTAAGAAAATATACACACACACACACACCTCGTATGAAATATGGGTGAAAATATTGAAGCATTGCTTTCAAAAAAGTTTTATATTGAACTTTTTTGTTGAAGCTATTAATGAAGTTGAAAACTTCACCTGATTCGATACCTACTTCAAAAGAAAAGTTTCAGCTAACTCAGCAGAAAACTTGAATATATTTAAATTGTATTTAGGGATGCATCGTCCCCTAATATTCAAAAAAATATAAAAAAAACTATTTATCATTCATTCAATATTCATATTTTACGCTTTTGAATTCCTTAGCAAAATCATTTTTATCGTTTTCAATATCTGGCTGGTTTTATCTGCGTTTTCAATATGGAATGAAAAAAAAAAAAAATGGCACACAAAGCAATTACCTTTTGAGACTGCAATTCTCATTTCCGCTAGGACTGATTTGCGAAGTGAGGATATGACATTTTCGTACCTGAAACAAAGGAAAAACGTTATTTACGAGAAAAATTATTAAAACAATATCGACATATTGCAGGATTTCAGATAGGATAAGTTTTTCACTCCGTGAAACTGAACTAGTGAATAAACAAGTCAATTGATAATTTATTTATGCTCAAATTTGTGTTTATTGAGAAATATGATTCGCGCGCTTTTATTTCGCTTTGATGTCGTTCCTATAATTATTTCTCTTAATAAAATCATTGGTCATGAGCCAATTAAGTCTTTAAACCGTCTACTTCTGGTTTAGAGATTTTTTTCTCATTGTTGCATGAATCTGGAAGAAATTTGGATGATCTTAGGGTACAAACTTGACTTTTCTGAAAATTAGTAACAAGAATGAATCAAACCAAACTGATTATACGATTTGTTCTGAACAAAAATTGAGATTTTGTTCAAGTTGAAGCTGATGCCGGTAAGAGTTCTTAACTGGAGTCAATCAAAAAATTATGAAGAATGACTGAAAATTAGAGAACCAAATATTCGACAACTAAGCTGGAATATTCAAAAAGAAGTGAAAATATTTGAAGTTGAAACTGGCTACCACAACTATGGCTAAATGTTAATACAATGAATATTCTATGAATCATACTTCAAAGTCAGTATGCACTACGAGGGTTGTTACTTAAGCATTAAGATATGGTTTTATGATCAATACACTGTGCATGCGTTTGAGCCGATTGAGGTATCTCCAAAACAAGTGATTTGAACGCATCAACCGCTTCTTCAGGTTTAGAAAAACGTTAACCTCGCTTCGTCGTTGCGGAAAATGATTCGTCTTCAGCGATTAGTTTCCAACACTTCTGGCAAACAAATGCTGGTGTATCATTCAGAATTGACCGCTCCAAGTTGCTCAAACGGTATCCAATTCGAACGAATCTTTTTGACAGCTATATTGCGAGTGGAAATAATGCCCTCAATCTCACGGTACGATCTTGAATTTATTTTCCGCTAGTACTGATTGAATTTAGTTACATTGATATAAATGATATCCCAAGTGCTACTTAAGTGGCAACGAACTGGTTTGTGCGACTGGCGATTTTCCCGAAGACTGTTCCATGCTACTTGTTGACAATTGTTGCTTTGGTATAGCCGGCTCGAGTGGTATTTGTTAATAAAATGTATTAGATAGTTAATTTAACAATATTTAGATAATTTAAAGTTAAAAAACCGTCCTATGAACTGGAATTTTGCGCTATAACACGTACACCTTCGCCCTATAAACCCCTAAAACGGTTGAGCGAATAAAAATATTTAATATAAAATTTGTAGAAAATTTCAATCCCTACAACTTTTGTGATTTAAATTCACAGTTTCACATTAAATATATAAGAACGTTTTGAAACATTATTTGCAGTATTAAAATGAAAGTTTACACAGAATTTTAACTTTTGTTTGATTATACGGTAAAGCCCTGAATTGACTGTACTATTATATGCTTTCTATTGAACATTATGAGTGTACATTTTCATTGCAGTAAACTAACTTTGAAACAACTCTACGTAAACTCCTATATATGCAGTCCTAAAGCGCATAAATATTGACATTTCCGATGCGAATTAATTGCAAACTAAGTTCATGAGATTTTTGTTTGCTTCATTTTCTCTATATTCGTATATATATATTATACAACAATTCGAGCGATTATATGCTTATTTCAAGAAAAAATTGTCAAAAAATCGAATATGCATGTGAGTGAACGAGAATTTGTCTAATTAACTTCAAGAATATGATTTTCTTTCTTTATACAATGTCTTCTTTGCATTTTATTTCTTTTATACTCTCCCTTTGTTCCAGTTGATATCCATGTTCATTCTTTCGACTTCTTTATTCCATATATTTATAAATTTTCGTACCTTAGTTTTTCGCATACATTTTCCTCTAGCTGTTGGTATTTAGATTTCTTGTCTATCTATTGTGTCAAAAGCCTTTCTCAGATCTATGTACGCTATATTTAAATCCTCTACTTCTTGGAATTTCTTTCCTATTAGTCTTGTGACTACATGAATGATCAAATAGTTATTCTTATTGTAGCCCGTACTCTTAATATTCGCCAAATACTAGTTCTTTAATTCATATATAGACTTTAAAGAAAGTTTGAGCCAAATAGATCAATTCGTTTTTTCATTTTCTGGAATCTATCACAATTTATTGCATCGTCGTAATAAACAAACTCAACTCAACTTAACCTAACCTAATCATTAACAGTAATAAAAGCTAAAGCTGCGAGAAGTCTCAGAATCGGCGTGGTAGTGCTTTTGAAGTCCACAGCTCTGGATCTGCCTCCAGATACATTGGCTGTTCTCCTATAATCCATAATTATTGAAAACGGATGGCAATAAGTTTTCCAATGCAGCAAACAGTCATCGATAGGTTTCTATAGGTAAATACCCGCAAAAAAGAAAACTCTGCAATTAATTTATGTTGAAATAACTGAAGTTGCGATAATTTTGACTATTTTTTAAGCTTCTTTAAATATTTCTTAACGCCGATTCTTTCCTTTCTTTATCCAATTTTATTTTCTTAATAAATGTTTCAAAGTTATGCAGAATTTTGGTTATTCTTGAAAAAGTTTCATTCAGATTTTCCACGTCAACGGTTGAGCAGTGTATGTAAATATTATGCACCGCTTTCTTTTCCTCCCTATGTAATTTTTATGATAGCCTCGTTTTTCCGGAGTCACTTAGATGTTTGTTTAGCTGTTCAGTTTATTATTTTCGATAAGCCGTTTTCTCGGAAAAACTTTTTTCAAAAGTGCTTTTCTGTGCGTATGAGCTTAAGTTCGGCTCCTTCTACCAAAAATCCCTTAATCTCTTTATGATTTCTTTAAGTACAGGACCGTTGGCATATATACACTTTACAGAATCGATCAGGTTCACTTTTCGTGAAAGTGCTTTTAGTATCTTATAATACAGGGTGGTCTAATGTTGAATTGAGAATTTCCGTAAAAGTGCTTTCAGAAAATCTATGCTTCTGTTCGAAAAAGGATTGTTGAAGAGAAATAACATAGAAAATGGAGAAAAATTATACTAATGATAATCATATCGAACCTTAGACCGATTATTAGTAACTTGCAATACAGGGTGGTCTTAGAATGTCGAATTGAGAATTTCCGTAAAAGTGCTTTGAGGAATTTTATGCTTCTGTTAAAGAAAATATTGTGGAAGTAGAGAAAAATTATATTTATGATAACAGTATTGAAGTTTAGAAGCGATCATTAGTGTCTTATAATACAGGGTGGTCTCAAAATGTCGAATTAAGAATTTCCTCAAAAGTGATTTTAGGAATTCTATGCTTATGTTTGAAAAAATATTGTGAAATTGAAAGAAAATTATACTTCTGATAATCGTATTAATGCTTAGAACCGATCATGAGTATCTTATAATACAAGGTGGTCTCAAAAAGTCGAATTAAGAATTTCCGTAAAAGTGCTTTCAGAAAATCTATGCTTCTGTTCGAAAAAGGATTGTGGAAGAGAAATAAAATAGAAAATGGAGAAAAATTATACTAATCATAATCATATCGAAGCTTGCAATACAGGGTGGTCTCAAAATGTCGAATTAAGAATTTCCAAAAAAGTGATTTTATGAATTATATGCTTCTGTTCTAAAAAGGATTGTTGAAGTAGAGAAAAAATATACTAATGATAACCACATCCAAGTTTAGACCGATTATTAGTGCCTTATAATACAGGGTGGTCTTAAAATGTCGAAATAAGAAGGATTTTTATTCATTTTTTTTTCTTTTTGGGATAAATGTATTTAAAAAGAGAAAACTCTACTCAAGACAAAGAAGTTGAAGTGTAGACTAACTATGGAAGTCTTTATATACAGAATAATCTCATAAAGTCTGATTAAGAAATTTCGAGAAAGAGATTTTATCAATTTTGTATTTTTTTTAAATAATAAAGACTACTTGTTATTTAGGGAGTCTGTGGATGTTTAAAGATAAGCTTTTCTTTGAATTTTATATTTTTGTTAACAGAATGTTGTACCCAAACTTTTTAAAATGTCTCTATGGTGTTGTATACAATCATTTTATAAATGAATATTCATTCAATATATGTCACAAAAAGTATTTTGTATACTATAAAGCATATATGAAAAATATTAAATTGTCTTTTTATCTAAGACCCTTAGGTCTATTAGACCTTTAACTACTAAATGCGAAATCATGGAATCATTTTTTCGCGGTATCCTGCAGGGCAGAAAAACTGTATACTATCGTTCAAATTAAACACGTTTATGGCCAATTAAATAAAATTTAGTTGACATTTATACGTTTTTTTTTATAAGTAAGTCCTTTAGTAGAATATATCAGAACGCCTCAAAATTTCCATATTCTCATTCCGAACACGGAACTGGAAAAAAATATCCATTATGATAATGTCCAATCTAGCCGATAAATTTCTTACTATCACGGGTTATGTGCACCGCCCGAATTAATGGGAATTAATAGATTGTGATAGAAACTACAGTTAATTAAATATCCAGAGAACACGCAATAATACCTTATGTCATTCCGTTATATACAGGTAACACCAGTCAAAACTAATCCATCCGATCATTATTTCAAGCAATTTTTGTATTATCTTCGGAATATGTAAAAAAAATAATGATTCCTGTTTGGTTAAGCCTAGAAACCATATAGATTCACAAAAAATTTGAAACCTAACGATCTTCTAGTTATTTAAAGAAAGCACGTGTCAAATCTTTTTCTTCGTATACCCCAATCGCCTATTTCAACGATTTGGTTTATTCACCTTCACATTTTCGTCTTTAACTGCCACATTTCCATTGTTAGGACGCTTATATTAGCTTCACCTGTATATGGGTTTGTTTGTAAATCTCCTTTGTGGATTATTACTGTTAGTATATCCCACAACTTGAATTGCGTTCGCTAGCAGATCGGGCTAAAGCATCCGGAAAATTTTTTGTTACAAATTATCAATGAAAATTTTCTCTTTGCATCGAAACAAATTTCACAACTGTCTACTCTCTGTTGATGATTTACAATACTAATAAATAGAAATTTTATTTAATCAAACTAAAGGAAAAGCTGTATTCAATTCACCTGATAGTTTCATTGAGGAAATCTGAAAATTTAGAGTCAATATATTTAGAAAGATCAATCTAATCATTTGCTAAACAGTTTATGAAATTTGGTGAGCTTTTGTGTAGAGAAAATCCTCACAAACTTTACTTTACAAGGTAATACAAATTCGAGAAAACTGCTTCATGGTCAGCCTGAATTACTGAGTGATTCACATCATGGGGTAGAAAATCAAAAACTATGTACTCTAGAATTGTTTTAGTAATTAGAGCTGTAAAACCACGTGCATATTTAGATTAATTGACTTTTACCAGAGAGTTTCGATTGGGTCAATCTATAGTAAAGTCAATAATCACGGCATCAAACTTTTTTGTTCTTAATAGGTAGATCGTGGAGTAAATTTAGAAGGTTCTCGTAAAAAGAATGAATATTTGATTGAGGAGGTCTATAAATTCACTTTATATATAAATCGATGGTTTTGTTGTGAAAAATCATAATTTAATAAAGCCGAGAAGTATTCGCCGGGTGCGTTCCACCGTGAGCCGAACGACCCCTGTTTGAAGTTTAAAGAAAACGATCAGTGATTTTCCAATGCCAATATTAATAATTTTCCATTAAGAAAGGAAGAATCGAACTGGATACTTTTTGCAGACCTTGTTAGTTTAGAGTTTAGAGGAAAAACCAGTTCATTCAAAAAGTTTATAAACCATTTTTCAAACACCGACGAATTTAATTCTTCATAACAGATATTTTTTTGTTTTAGCAAACCTTTGAAACGATATAGCCACTTCACGTAGAATCCACTATATATTCTTGAGAAAATCTAGAAGGTGCTAACGTTTCAACTTCACACTAGGCATGTTTTTTTGTTAGAAACATCGGCTTTTACCGCAGGAGTGAAAGAAGCGGTAATCGTGTTTATTCTGGAAATGTCCGCGCTGATTTCCTATTGTGTCAGTTTAAATTCGAAATCACCACTTTCTTGCTTTTCGCACGTCGGTCAAGATGTTTTCTTTTAAAAAAGATTCAATGGACAATTGTCGAGAATATAATAGAGACAAGGATTGATGATGGACAAGATTTTTTTGTGAACCAATACCAGTGGCATCACTACAATAATTCACTATTTAGAAAATATACAATGATTAGAAGTTGTGGTAAATGTTAATCAACATTTAAAAATTGAAGTGTCTGATAGAAAATAGACTGTAAATTGATTCTTTGTAGAGTACAACCTTTTTGCGTCGATAGAACATGGTTTTTGACGACCATGGTAACATTACAAGAAGACTTAAGACTCCCTCTGATGATATCTCCTAATTTTATCTTATCATAGTTTTTTTTGTTTAAAATAAATGAGAAATAGAAGGATGGATACAGTAAAATGCAGTTCAAAATAACGCCAAGATTATTGAATGTATTTGGTGACCTGTAGTTTGAGGTACACTAATCGAAAGACTTCTTAGTTTGGGCAAAAGTACCCGTACCATTACTTCGACGTACCATGAACTACACGGTTAAAAAATATGCATCCACCAGGAGCTTTGTACAAGAAAACGTTAGCATCTCAGATCAGAACCTACGGATCTGCTTTTGATCACTTTTTGGAAGGGTTTAAGTGAAGAAACCTCTTCGTCAAACGTCAAATATAAAATTTAGAGGCTGCAGTGGACTGAACCACATAAAAATTGTGTGGGAAAGAGTTTTTTATGGTGTGATGAGTTATTTTGAGATTTTTAAGTGGAGTATCTGGAAGCAGGTCAAATATATTAGATTGATCTCGACTATAAAACAAGATGGAGGCTCGGTGTTGGTTTGGGGACGTTTTGGAGGAAGGACGACCCGGTAAAAATTGGAAGTATTTGAAGATAGAAGGCTATAAAATTATTACAGGAAATTTATTTTCCAGTATAACAACGATCCCAAGCATTCCTCGAAGCTGTACAAAGAGTTAATAAATAGAATGTGGGAGAGGAAAGTATATTAATTGTATATCTCACAAGTGTAAACACGACACGTTGATTGTAGAAAAATAGACAGTAGAATCAATTTTACAGGCATCATTGCAAAATTCAATACAGAAGTTTTAGAAGAGAATTCTTATTTAAAAATCGCGAATGAGATAACTATTATGCGAATATTTTTCTTCTTATTCTTCTTTTAATAGGACCAGGTCCTGTTCAATCCTGTATGTTCTGCCCTCTTCCGGGATCTTCCTGAGAAGATGAGCTCCAGCTCTCGTACCATCTCTTTGGTTGTCTGCCTGCAGGTCTGCGTGTGTTAGGTCTCTGAGTTTTAACCTTATCTGTCTTCTGGCATTCTTTCTACGTGATCCTCTTCTTATTCCTGTATCTTGTACGTTCGGCCCTCTTCCTGGATCTTCCTGAGAAGATGAGCTCCACCTCTCGTACCATCTCTTTGGCTGTCTGCCTGCAGGTCCGCGTGTGTTCAGTCTTTAAGTTTTAGCCCACTTTGTCTGTCTTCTGGCATTCCCTCCAGAATATTTGTCGTGCCCTGACCCATCTTACCACATCCTGTACGCCCAATTCTTCTCGTATGTCATCACTCCTTATTCGGTACCAGAGGGTGACTAACTTGATGGTTCGCATCATCTCTGTGGTTCTCATTATTCTTTTTGTTGTTGATGTCTCGGCTCTGGTTTTCTGAGGCATATGTGAGGATAGGTCTCACACACGTTTTATAGATTCTGGTCCTGCTCTGTGAGCTTTGTTTCTCCACAATATATCTCTCAGACAGCCGCTGACTTTTGATGCTTTAATCGCTTGTGTTCATACCTCCTCTGTCAGGTTTCTTTCACCAGATATATTCACTCCTATCCAGGTAATTGAATCTTGATACCTGTTGTATTATTCCGCTATCGACTGCACATTTGGATCTAGTAGGATTTTCACATTTATTTACAAGAAGTTTTGAGGTAAGACAGTTGATAAATAATAAAACTTAACCAGTTTATAATAATTTTGACGTAAAAAAACTATTTTGTAACATATATATTGTGTTTTCTAGTAGTTTACATTTACATAACACATAGATTCAGCGTATAAGCATATTAAAATACAAAAACATTCCTTGTTTGTATCTTGGATATTTTTCATCCCGACATCAATGTCCTCAACTTTATTTAAAAATTAGTCAAAACGACAAAAATCTTTTTTTCCAAAAATTTGAGAGATTTATATCCATTCAACCGGAATTTATGTTTATAATCGGCTACCACTGGATGGAAGAAGGGATTTTATGGTGCATTAAAGTAAAGTGGTGACCTTAAGTTATTTTTTCTTTGTCGCAGGACTGTTGGTCAAGTTTATTTATATCTGAGCTTTTCTGAAAGCAGTAGAAAGGATGTGGAGAAAATTTATATTTCAAAAACTATTTAATGCCGTTAAATATAACAGAATCGTGATATTAGAGCAGTTATGTTTTTAAAAACTATTCAATGTACTTTGATACATATTGTATTACATTCTAGAATGAATACTATTATCCTGAGGAATTATGTATATATAACAGTTACCAAAAAAAGGAGTCGGTGTGTGGAACACATCATTTCTTATTACGTAACTTCATTCGATCGAATCTCTTCGATACGATTTGAAACTACACCGTGCCTTCGATAGCATATCGAAATGCCTAGCACCAGGTCTCATCCCCTGTGACGACGATCCCACATGGTAATTAAATCTCTTTCGTCTGACACCTGCCCAATGACACCAGCTCTTACACTGACTACGTTCGATTCCCGGAGAGTTTTGTCTTGTAAATCACGAGGCTTTCTGCTAGGTTGTATTTCTTGATATATCTCTACGAACGGGTGCACTTAGCACATGTTGCTGTTGAGATGTCATACTATTCATCTTGTGTACCCAGCAACCACCGGAATATACTTTTCTATGAAAAAATCCATCGATAATTGTATTAAAACGGCAACACCGTTCCTTCGATTGCCGCTTGGAATTCGTAGCGAACTGCTAGCACCAGGTCTCGTCCTCTGTGCCGATGATTTACAGAATGGACGGATCACGATCACACATGGTGATGAAATATCTTTGTTTTCTATTCGTCTGTAAGCATGTGTGGCAAAAATTGGGAACAGATCTTTTTCTTACCCGAATGCTTAATTCCTCTGCTATCATTCAGTCGCCGATCTCTTGCTAGCATGTTTCGTACTCGTGTGTGCGTTCCATTGCCTAGTAAAATTAGTTCTTATATTGACTAGGTTCGATTCCCGAAGGGTTTTGTCCTGTAATCCACGAGGCTTCTTGCAAGGTCGCTATTCTTGGCATATCTTTGTAAGCGCGTGCTCGTAGCACATTTTGAGATATAGAATATCTAGCAATTACTGAAACACACTTTTCCATGAAAAAATTCGTTGCGAGTTCCATAAAAAATTAAATTATTCTTTTATTTTGTTTCGTCGATACTGTATATTTTCTTACTAGGAATATTTTCGATACAAACAGTCATCCATCATATATTCTTTGTACTGATGGTAGTTTATTGATTGTTTCTATCGCAAATATAATTGAAAGGAACCAAGAATCAACTGTTTTCTTTTGTGGCACAGCCAGCTCTTAATTATAAGACGAATTTTACCCTCTTATCGTCCTTCATCACGTATGAGATAGGGGAGCTTTTCAATTAGAAACGGCGCGATCTAATGGCCTACAGAAACTGCATTTTGTTTTGTTATCAGTTAATTTTCCATTTTTTTTTACTTGAAAGCGCAACACAAATAGGTGTTATTAGTTTGAATGTTCTTCTTGATAGAACTTTTAATTTTCTTTTAATGCATTTTCGGGTAATAATTTACTAAACAGAATGAAAGCTTCTTTTATTAACAGAATTTTCCTCAAAATGGTACATAATTGAATTTCGTTATTAGTGCTGCCACAAAAAAGGACGCATGTGCCAAAATTTAACGACTGTAAACCGTGTCTGTAAACAAACCAGTGTTTTGCCGTAAAAATAATAGACGTGAAAACCCATCAACGGATTTTTGTGAAATTTCACATTAAACTTAATAAAAACAGCAACTGAAACTTTGAAATCGAAACAAATGTATGGCAAAAAGTTTTACCCAGAAGATGTTGAGGATGATTCAGGTCGTCTTTCCACGTTAAAAACGGATGAAAATATTGAAATAGTCGGTATAGTCGAATTTGGTATAATAATTTCCGTGTAAATTTGTATTTTCTATTTATTTGGAGAATAGAACGAATAGCATAGCACGTATTTCGTTATATATTAGAAAAAATATGAATTCAGTTCTTCTATATGTTACAGCATAAGCTCTTTTTTATACAAATCTGTTCTACCTACTCGTTCATTCTTTAGGAATTTCCATCTCTGTTACCGTTTCCTTCCTTATTCCATTTTTTCCGCAGTTCTACAGCTGACCGGTTGTGAGTTGAACCACACCTAAAGTACTCAACCGGTACACCACAAACAAACCAATTCAACTCAACTCCAACAACTGGGAATTCAGTCGAGGGCTGCAGCCACCCCAGATTTTCATAGATCAGTCCCACTTTTCTCTTTAGTATATAGAAATCTGAGTTGTTTTTAATTTATAACTGCTTTCATTCGTTGTGCTCTTGGATACAGAGTTGAATTTATAATTTGTTGCTAAAACTTTTTTTATTATTCATAGCAGCAAATATCAATGTGGAGCATCGTGTCCGTGGATAGTTTGTTAAGTTTTTATTTATTTAATTCATGAGGTTTTTCCAGCTTTTCCACTTTGAACGTCGTTCGTTAAAAAGCTGGTGTATCATACTTTACCTGATGCCGAATAACACTTCCTCAGGAAGAGGTTACAGGGTATAACAAAATAAAAAAGTTTATTATTAATATATTTGTTTATTGCTTTAATCATTATTGTCAGACATTTATTTTATTTTTTCGAGATTGAGCCAAGCTCCACCTTTTACGGACGCGATGAAACCTATATCGTATTTGATAGGCAGCTGGGTTTTTTCGTTCAAAGTAACTTTGTAATTCTTCAGCACACTACATAATCCTACTTTCACTTGCAGTTTACCAAATCGTAAACCTAGAATATGATATAAATAACTATTAAAAATAGCGTGGAAAGTCCTTCTAGAGCTTTGAAGGCAATTTGGTCAAATAAACCTACTACGAATCTCAGAACCATATTGTTTAAAATATGATCAATCCAAGTTATCGTCTCCAGAGATTGAGTTTATCTTCAGTCTCTGAAGACGATAACTTGGTTATCGAAACGCGAGTCACAGACAGTGTAATTGTTAATGTTGGAGTAGTGGTGGTGTAAACAGTATATTCAGTCTGAGAAGACCTCAACGTATGAACTTATCTCCAATAGGAGCAGTCTTCTTCACTTTATTGTATTGAAACAATCAATTCTCACCTATACATGTTCTGGGTCCTTCACCGAACGGCATATAAGCGAATTGATTTCTCTTGCTTTTGTTTTCCTCATTGAATCTTTCTGGATCAAAATTTTCCGGATCCGGATAATATTCTGGATCTCTTTGGATACAATATACGGGAACGACGACTCTAGTACCAGCTTCTAATACTAAATTACTATTTGGAATTTTATACGATTTAGTACAAATCCTGGGTAATGTAGTTAGAGGAGGATGTTTCCTGAGAGTTTCTGCAACAGGTTTTTGAAAAATAAATCAATTTAATTGGGATTTTCATAGATGGAATTTTAAGTTTGCTTTACTCACCTAGTACTACTTTCTCTAAGTACGTCATTTCCATGATGGCTTCGTAAGTAATTTCATTATCATGCCGTGCAAGTACTTCGTTTATATCTTCTCTAAGTTTATCTTGGATATCTTGACGTTGAGCTAATTCTAATAAAGCAAAAGTCATTGTAGTTGCTGAAGTTTCAAAACCAGCTATAAAGAATACGAAAGATTGAGCAGCTATTTCATTCAAAGTCAAAGCTTGTTGATTTTCAGTATTTTTGTGAATTAGCGTCGGATCGTCATCGTTTTCACTAATTTTTCCAATATTTTTCAGCTGTATAAGTAAATGCATGAAGTCTTTTCGGTAAACGTTGTTTTTTTCTCTGTAAGCTATAGTGTCCTTAACGAGATTCATATAAAAAGTTTCTGTATCTTTTTCGAAAACTTTTATCTTCAACATTGTCGTCAACCATTTTGGTAGTAAGCGGAGAAGAGAGAATTTAATGATTGTTTTCCATGAACTAGTAAATATCTTTTTACCGTATTTTCTGAAATCCGAATCGGGGTTTTTCATGCTGTTTATTTCTATACCGAACGCTACTGATCCAATAACGTCGGTTGTAAAGCAAGCTAGCGTTTCTTTAATGTCGACAGGTTCTTTCTTGCGTGCAGATTCTACTAACAGTTCATTCAAACCCTCCGTGCAATCTAGCATGGTTTGGAACATCATCTTCATTTTACCTAAAAAAATTCGATTGTTTGGAGTTTAGGTGTGAAAATTAAGTGATTAGACTGATCTTTCAAAGTAATTTTATTCCTTTGGAATCCAGACAACGCTGGAGAAGTGCCAAAATAAGTCAAAAAGACTAAAGTCAAGTGAATAGGGATGCTGAAGAGTCACAACAACTTAATGCTGATGAATGATGATGAATATAGTTTGGTCTTCACCTTTAGCAACATCTTACCTCGAGGAAACACATTCAAACTAAAAGAAGACAGCTTGATTTCCAAAAGTACTGGCTCTTAGGATGAAAATCGTAGTTGAATATTACCAAATTGAAATCTATTCAAAACTACGGACTTATCATCCACATATTTGATTCCAAAGTGCTTCTTTTCATCAAGGACTTTACATAATGAACGAACCAATCACCACGCAAACAATCTAATAGAGGAGTCATACAACAAAAGTGTAGGTTCAAACGTAGCCCCAAGATGTGTTTCAAAATTAAATCAATGTAGAATAAAGTGACAACTTTGGGGTAGTGTCAGTAAAGCAACGATTGCTATCGTTCTGAGGTATACTTTGAGCAATAGTGAAAGTATCTTGGTACTCTCCATAAAGATCTTAGCGTATCGTACATCTCAGAAGAAATAGAAGCAAAGCACCGAACGGTAAGACGCAAATAAGAACCTTTCAATACAACCTTCACTAGAACCCCAAAGAAACAGACGACTAAAAAGACGAATCCCTTTACATCCTAAATAAATTATAGGAAGAAATCATATCGAGCCATTGGTAAACTTGGAGATATTGAGTTTATCAGTACAATGTTTCTGTATAAAAGCAACGAAAAGCAAAATGGTAATGAAGGGACGTGAAACGAAGATGTTTTTTGAAGTCCGTTGATGAAATAGAAGTAACTATAAGTGAATTATGAGTTCAAAGGATTCTGATGAGAATAACCAGGATGAAATACAATTTTTGTATGGAAACGACGAAATGAAATGGTCTATTAATAAATGATTATGATGAGTATGATTAATAAATACATAAGGATACTTACCCGAAGTGAACGTTGGCGTTAGTTTTGCTCTAAGATTTCTCCATTTTTCGTCTTCCAAATTAAAAAGATGTCCACTAAGAGGATCGTTCTTTTCGTCAATTAACATACCGCGGTTCGGGAAATAAGCAAAATCTTTTTGCATAATACATTTGACCAAATCTAAATCGACTGGTATAAACTGTGGTGAAAAGAACGAATACATTCCACCAAACATCTTTTTACGAGATTTTATTTCATCGTAAATTGTTTGAATAAATTCTATAGTCGGTTTTTGACGTTTTATAACCGGTCCCACATTTCCGAAAGGAAATTCCGGTTCAATATAATATACGTTTCGATCTTTCCAATAAGAATATTTTCGTTTTGAATAGAAATAGATCAAAGTTATTATTGTTGTGATAAGATACACCCAAATACTGATTACCATTTTTATATTCAAATTCTAAAAAACAAATACCTGTTTAAATATGAAATAGAAACGTAGAGACGATGAAATGAAATAAATACTAGAAAATCAAAGTTGGATAATAAGTAAAGCAATAACTAAATAAATAATAACAATATATATACGATGAATACTCAAGGGCGAAGTAGTAGGTTAAATTTGGAAAAAATTGAGGAAATTCAGAAGAAAACACAAAATATGAAAACATAACTAACAAATCGCATAATATAGACAGGAAAATCGCAATTATGGCCATATTTTTTTAACTAACAACTAAGAAAATCGGAGTACAAGAAAACAGATTAGGATGAGAAACAAATAGAAGACAAGAAAGTGTGTGGTAGCAAAGGTAATTGAAAAAAATGAAAATCTGGACATTACCATCTGTAAAGCATATGATAGATTATTGAGAAAATAGAAAAAGTCAAGATTTAATGAGAATAGCACATCAGTGATAGATTACAATTCGTAGATAAAGGATTGCACAAACTAGAAAACAAACATAAAAATAACTAAATAAAGATACAAATAAAATAAAATTCCAATATACAGAATAAAACCACAATGAGTTACAAAATTGTATGTACAAAAAAGGATTCTAAAAAAAATGGTATATTACGTAAAATTATAATAATCAAATGGAGAGACATGAGTTTGTGCGACTAGGGACTTTAAACGACAAAAGATAAACTCGAGGATTCAATTACAAAAAGACAACAAAGAACCAGTTCCACTGTTTATTGCTTTGTAATGAACAGCTCCTCAAATTTAAGTACCTATATTGATTGAATTCGAATTTGAAAGTTAGAAAAATAAATTTATTGGTATCACTTTCCGTTTTTTAACTGTTGAATGCCAAAAAGGGGTCATATAATATTATTTGTCTCTCCTTAGAATACTGAAAATTGGATAAATACATTAATTTTTAAAATAAAATCGATAATATATTTTATCACAGTTATTATACGATAAAAACTATTAAAAATTATCAACGAAAATGCTTTTGGTTTCTGCTGTGATTACCACGTAATTTTTATTTTAAGAAAACGTCAAATTTATTCAATAATTTTGCTTCAAATGTCACTCTATAGCCAAAAATTTGATCAGTATGTTATTTAGGTTACAATATATGGAACAATAAAGTCAAGACCTCGCACAACCTTTCCAAAAACTATCAGACCTATTTCTGTTTCTTCAAAACAGGAAACTCTGAACGAAATTTGAGTCTATTATCTCGTACAAGTGCAGCGCCGGATTAAGATTTATAAGGCCCGGGGCTAAAATAATGACAAATTCACAAAATAATATCAATACGTTAGATTTGTGGTGTCAACACATCAAAAAATACAAAATTATTTCCAAATGATGGGGCCCTCTTGGACCTGGGGCCCGGGGCTATAGCCCCCTCAAGCCCCTAGCTTGATCCGGCCCTGTACAAGTGTCTCGATTACACCCAGGCGCAGCTATACCAAGATATTAGAGCCTCGTTAATAGAAGTTAAATCCTAGGAGCTTGACAATTGGAAGAATTTTGTCAAAAGTCACTTGAGATTGTCAAAATGAACAAAACCTTTATAACTACGCTGGAAATTGAATAAACTATCGTCTTCATGAAGAAAAAAAAAATATCATAATCATATTGTTTATAGTTGAAAAGGGAAGTCCGCTGTAAGTTTTGTAGATTTGTTTTCATGAATTATTAAGTTTATGTTTAATTAAAATTCAGACAAGTAAACATGTTGGGTAATTAATATATCAATATCAAAAATTGACAACTTCCTCATTTTTCAACATATTATGCAATCGAAAAAGTAAAAAATTTTTTTTATAGCGTACTTACATACTTAGTTTTTATGATGTGATGATGAGTAGAAGGTTTTGTCTTTTTCAACACATTTGTTTATCAAAGGTTATATATTTGGAATAAGAACAATGATAAGCACTTGTTATCTCTATGATAAACAAACTATACAATAGTGTATATTATACGATTATAACAAGATATATAAATAACGAAAACAGTATTATATATGACATACAAAATGCATATAAGTTCTTAAATATGTATCATTACTTATTATTCTAACATAATTATAAGAATACCAATCAAAAAATCATTTTTAGTCAGTTCAAGTCGTCTTCTTTATATACCATCACCATCACCATTAAAGTTGCGGCCCTAAATATGTCAGACGATGTGACGTTATAGTCGATATATTCTTCCCTTTCCAATAGATTTTTTTCCTATAAAACTTCTCTGAATTAAGAGGTGTAGGATCTCATATCTTAAGCCCCTCATAATGTTTTTTCCCTTCACGAAGAATGTTTACATCCTTCTTTGTTTTCCACAAGACATTGGCCCATTATATTCTCAGCATCCTACGGTAGGTATAAATCTCGAAATCTTTTAGATTTCTCTCACAATTTACGTTGAGTGCCCAGTATCCGTTTTCTTAGCTCCAATCTCAGATCGCTGCTACAGAGGAACTTCTTGATTATCATAAAAGTTGTACAGGCTTCTCGGACTCGAAATCTTATTTCTAAATGGTAATCCACGAAGCAGTCAACACTTGTGCCCAGATAATCGTATTTCTGGATTGCCTACATACAGTTTTTCATTGGGCACTTCAGTTTGTTGACAATTATTTATTCAGTCTTCCTAACGTCAAGCGGAAGACCATTTTCTCGACTAATTTTGGTGACATTATTCAACACATTTTGTAGATCTTGCATGTTTTTGGCAAGAAGTAGCAAATAATTTAGTGGAGTACCGGTACTCCATTTTTGAGGGCTTTGGTGAAGATTTCCTCTGAGGGAACGTTGAAATGTAGTGGAGAAAGAACACATCCCTGTCTGACTCCTCGTAGACTTCTGACAGACGCAGTTTGTTGTTGTAAAAATACCCAAAATCCCATGTCAAAAATGTCTAAATTCAGAAATGATGTAGGCTATCAAGTTAACAAATAATCTTCAAGGTTAATTATAAGAGCCATTGGATTCCTTTGGAGAAAAACATTTGTCATCACTCCAAGAGAAAATAGTGATTAGGAATGGAATGTTTCTGATGAAGAAGAATCAGAAACCGAGGATCTCTAATCCCTAATACGAAAAAAGATCTTTTAAAATGGAAATCCCTTTATTACATTTTAATAACACTTTGGTTTTTCTGATATTTTTACCATATACTACAAATTTGAACTGATTATTAATCTAGAAGTCATGCAGAGCTTTTTATCAAGGATATTTTTTTGTGGAATGTGAGGTGGAGTTTTCTCCATCTGTAGAAAACTTTTTGGGACACACTGTGTATCATACCTAACCAAAAATCATTCCTTCATCAGTCATTAAATTGTTGTGTCAGTTATTTGAAGTTCATTTTTCTAAATATACTCAAAAATACTCAATATCATTATGATCATCCACATATTGACAACATTGTAAAAATTTTGATATCTAGCTAGTGACCGAGCGTTCTACTGTACTTTGTTTTAATGGATAAACTAAGAATTATAGTTTTTTCAAAATGTATTATTGAAAAATAAATTTTAACTTTGATTACGTTAGGTTACTTTTTTATATTTTGATATCATATATCATATTTTGATAAAGACTTGAAGAAAAGTCTAAACGTCAAATTTTATCTTTCAAAAATTATTAAAAAAATTAATTTAAAAAAAAAAGAAACCTAAAATCAAGAATATTTGGATGCATTAATATATCAAAAGGTCTAAAAAATCAAAGAAATTTATTTTGACATATTGTATATGTTATGATATTGTTTTTATCATTATCATTATCATTATCATTATCATATCAATTTCCAACAGCCAAAATCACGTGTCACTAGATGGCACTGATTTTGGCTTCTATAGAGTGTTTGATGCTGTTTAATTTTATATATTTTTCCAGTGATTTCGGCAGGGTTTTCTTTATTTTTGTGATTTCCGTTATTTCCTAAACTTGTTTGGGTGGTTAGAACCAAGTTTTGTCTTTGAGAATCGGTGTAAAAAATGACTCTTTTTAACATCATATTGGAACCAAAAGCACACCACTAAAAGAAGGTGAAGCGGTTTTTAAAGAACATATAGTATTATGTATTCTAGAAGGTACCAATTCAAAAACCATTAAAAGTTTCTGTCTACAGACGCCAGGTCCATATTTTCAACCTCATGAGATAATTAATCTAATTGATGTTGGTAAAATTTGGAATTGCATTTTGTTTATGTAAGTACGCAAGGAAGGGACTTGAATATCTACACGAAACTACCACTATAATGGGATTTTAATAACTAAAAAATATGTGACACTACAACTTCGCCACTTTTTTATTGTTTTCAAAACGCACCTCATAGATTAAGAGTGATTAATCAGTTGTGCATTGGTTTCATAGATAAATATTAAATGCGTTTTCTATTAAAAATATAATCAACTCATTAGAGTTATCAAACTTTATATAAATATACATATATCTCTACATACCTTGAATACCATGTTTGTCCTACATATTAAAGTTATTTTTCAATCTTATTTGGTTTGAGTAAAGATGAATGTTGTTTTATTTAAATGAATATATTATGTTTAGATTCGATATATTAGTTCGACCTTGTCTAAACTCTGAATATCTTATAGTCCTCACTAACTAGTAAGTATACTTATTATTATATAGCCTTGCAAGGAAAAATTGAATAAATAGTGATTTATTCATATACCAAACTATTATATTCTACGTGTAATTTACAAATTTCAAACATGCTGAGTAATTAATATTATCAATATCAAAAGTTACCTTGAATATTCACGATATAAAGCACTCGAAACGTACAATGATTATTCTTAACAGTTATTTTAATAGATAAAACCGTTAAAATTCGCGAACAGATAGAACTTTAATCCCAATTTTCATTTTAAAAACATTCCTCAAGCTATTTCAACATTAATGACTAAAATGTTTACTTCCTTTCAATCTACGAGGTACATCCACAAAGTAAGTTCCGTTTGATTGTATAAAAAACAAACGTGTACAAATTCAGAAAAAATATTTATTGAACAAATATCTACAACTATTAAACTAATTTTTTCTATAGCTTCCGAAATTTTGTACGCATAGTTGCTGCCTATGATTCCAAATACCTTTTGATAGTTCTCATCGCTACTTGGTATTGCGTATTTCCTCAATGATCAGTGTACATGTGCTTTGATTTTTGGCCTCTTCTTCTTCTTTCTAATATGGAGTATATTAGTATATTCATTCCCAACATATTATTCACACTACCACTACACCACCAGTCACAATTACACTTACTGACGCGGGTTTCGATAACCAAGTTGTCATCTTCAAAGACTAAAGATCAACGACTTAACGCTTTAACAGCTGCCCCATTGTCTTTCTCTCCATAGACACGCGTTTTTCTCCTTTCTCTTCATATCGCTGCAGGAGACTCGTGTAGACTTCCCAACGTGTGAATTACTGCTCAAATTTCAGACCACTGGGCACTCAACTTGACGCTGATGCTCAATTCTTCAGCCATATCGCGTTAATATTTGAACCACTATTTATAAACATAAAATATAAATAATTATATTTATGGTCGTCACGTCACATCAATACAAACATAAGGATAAGTAATTTGATAAGTTAATGGATCTGCAATTGTCTAAGGGACATATGGAATCGCTTAAGTACGACGTTGAGGACTGTTAGTTCACAATAAATCTCAACGAATAGTAAGTAGAAGTTAAGTAGGTAGATTTTTGATTCTTCACAATCACATTAATATAAGACAATAATTAGGTAATCCGAGACGATAGGACTGTAGTTAGACTTCTGTATAGACTATTGGATATGAGTGCATTGAACGCTTACATCATTCAAAAGAGTCATGAAAGAAAACCTAAAATGAAATTGCGATGCTAAAATCAAAGACTGCCCACAAAACTGCGAATGAGTATTTCAGCAGCTCTAAAAATTGAGTTGACAGAAGCGGAATTTTCTGGAGAGACCATAAAATTAGATAGAAAGAAAAGAAAGCGATGCTCATTCTGTTTGCCCGGGAAAAGAGCTAAGACTGTGCACGACTTGCACAAATATCGTCTGTAATTCATGCAAGTAGGTGTCAGATTTTCCAAAAAAAAGTTTGAATATTTTTTTGTTTGTTTTATGAAAAAAAATACTTTATTTAGTAGGTAGGAAAATAGACAAAATGTGAAACTTATTTTTTTTTTGTTTTTATTTAGATTGTTGTAAGGCAACTTATTCTGATGGTGAGAAAAAACGACTGATTTTGTAAGTGCCATTAAAGTACGAAATTAAAGTTCCTATCGTTGATTTTGATAAATATAGATTCCTTGTAAAACAAAATATTAGTTTTATTTAAAATATTCTTAAAAAATAATTATCATTTGATTTTGTAGCCATTTTAAAATACAGAGTACATTGGACCCTTGACTATAGAAACGTAAGAATTTTCCACCACTATAGTTAAAGGTTAAATGTTCCCATCAGGAGTGGCGGGATAATTTGGCACTTGGAGATATTAAGAAAATAATAAAAAAGCGTTTCATCCATCCCCACTCGACGGTACTCTCCAATATTCATGAAGCAGAAGATGAATTCTTGTTTTATTCATTCAGTTTATTTGATATGGCAACAGTGTTGAAATCAGTTTGGGTGTAAGCGACTGTGTATATCTAATTTAAACTTGTAATTGAGAATAAAGTGCGTAATAAAATACCGTAGGTCGATAACAGAAATGAAATGTGTTTGTTTAATAAACATAAATATTTATCAAGAAAAGAAGGATGAATAAATAACTACGGTGAAATGATAAATCAGTGAATACAAAGTGAGGTTATTGCTTTCGTCCGCTAACAGGTATGAGGAAACGAGACTTTAGTCTGAACTTTAATTGCGGTGTTGTAGTATCGTTTCAAAATTCTTTTAATTGAGTCCACATTATTTCAAGTCGTCACAAAAGAAATTCCCTATTTTACTAATACTATGAGCTAGAATAAACGTTACGAAATATAATTAAAATAAAAATACAGAATTATGATCTACTTACCACGTAATTCAACAATAATATTAAAAAAATATAGATAAGATATGACAATTATGGATTAAATAAAATTATATTTCAGTGAGTGCAAAACAGAATCTCGTACAGCGATGCTTCCACTATTAGTATTAATTGTAATACTAGCAGTTTATTTATACATAAAATGGATTTATTCCCATTGGAAAAGAACAGGACTACAACAAATTGAACCAAATTTTTTATACGGAAATGTTAAAAATACAATTTTGGGAAGAATTAGTATCGGCGATTTGTATAAAAACTTTTACGCTGAATTCAAATCAATGGGATTAAAACATGGAGGTATTTACGAATTTTTAACTCCGGCTTACGTACCAATCGATACGGAAATTATAAAATGTATTTTACAAAAAGATTTTAATCATTTTATGAACCATGGCGAGTATGTTAACGAAGAATTGGATCCCCTCACCGGGCATCTTTTAGCTTTGGAAAACGAAAGATGGAAGAAACTGAGAGGAAAACTCACACCTACATTTACATCAGGTATGATTCTTTTCCAGTTCTGATTTTGGTGATATTACAAGTTTAAGTTGACTTAAACTTCTTTAATTTTCATTGTTAGTTATAATGGGAATCATATTCAAATGAAACATCAATCAATAAGTGAAAATATAACTTGTATATACAGCATGTCGCGTTTAAGAGGAAGGAATTTTTTTCATTTTCATTATAATGTTCTGTTAGGTCTGTTTTAAAATATTAAAATTCGTTTTTTTTAATAATTTTTGAAAGATTGATAAAAAAATTGACGTTTCGACTTAACTTTAGTCTTTATCAAAAATCAAATATCAAAAAGCTCCAAGAAATAAGAAATTAAAGAAATTTTCATTATTTTAACGAATTGAGATTTGAATTTTTAAAGAATCAAATAGGATGATACTACTAATAAGTTCTCAAGCCAAAATAAAAAAAATATGATATTGAAAAGTAATATTTTTAAGTTTTTTGAGCTATAGTGAGTTGGCTATCTCAAAATTATTATTTTTAGATAATGATAGTTGTATTAGAGTTTGTATATAAACCTTTTTCAAATAGAAAAGCAGCTGTTAAATGTGATGTCACTATAATAGCTAACCTCAACAATTACACCCTGAATAATCAATAATTATCAAATTATTACAACTAGTCTCAACGTATATGTTCACTTCTTTGTTTTTGAAATAAGAAGTGGAAGTAACGGTTTCCACCAGGAGCGCTGATGGAAATGTGGCACTTCCGTAAACTACCCACTGAACCGCCATTTTCTGTGATTTCTATTCAACCATGAACTATTTTTTTATGTAAAAGCACAAGAGGGTAAACTGTTTTACACTTGAGTAATTCAAGTGGTGCCCTGCCGTGTGGAGATGCCTGTGGATATTGATCTTGAACTTCTGAAGGTTGCAGTGTTCTAAATGTCCATGGTAGCTGATTCCACAGACTTGCACTTCTCCATAGGAATCCCGATAAATTGAAGTTCTGGACGTTCATATCAGACAGTCGTCTACATTCTTTTGTCTACATCACCACTTGGACAATATAATCTGAGATTATGCTGCCAACTTATCTCTCTAGTTCCTGTCTGAATCTCTCTAGTAGTTATACAACAAGAACGTGTGTCTTGTATCATTTGGTTTGTGATCACAGTACGTAAACTCGGGAGTCTGTGTTTTCTTCATTTTGTGAAGATACCGTTGGAAACAGCCATATCACGTCAGGAATTGGGTAATGTTAAAGGCCACATCTCCGATCTTCCTTTCGGTCCAAGGTCTAAGACCTATATTGTTCTAGCATGTCCAATAGTAGCGGCATCCTGTCGTTCTATATCTGAGCTGCTTCTGTATATCTTCTTACGCTCAAAAGCCAAGAGGCCCACGAGAATCACGGTGGATCGTTCAATTTTATATTGAATATTAATATTTTTGAACATCAACATTTTATTTACTGAGTTTCATGAGCTTTAGTTAGTGAGTTGCCTATTTGGGAAATTATTGCAATAATTCCAAATTAAAAATTCGAAATATAACTATTCCTAGCACATATTGTTAGCGATTTTTCCGTTCGCCCCACAGGAAACATGTAACGAGCTTTCTTTTTTTGCATTTGATTCCTTTATAGCTGTAGATGTGTCCAAACGAAAGAAATTTTGTGCATTATTGGAAAAATTGATCAAATTAACTAAAATGTGATCCCATTGACGTCAATCGACAAAAACTGACGGCAAATGCCATGAATTGATGCGAATTGACATCAATCAACGGTAATAGAAATTCTGTTGATGCATTCTAGTCTCTGTGGCTAAGTATCCAAAGTTTTGAGAGGATATAACCTAATTAGTTATTACCCAGTAGTGATACTTTGGATAATTAGCCACAGATAATCTCCAGTCACAAGTATGTCACCACAATAGCTCAGACAAGCTCAAGAGGTTTGGATAATGAAGCCATACGCATTGCTGAGCAGTACAAGATTAAACTGCACACAGTACGTACTGATGAGTACTTCCATATTGAAGTACTGAGTACTCGAAAAATTTCGTGTGATTTTACAGTACCCAGTTGACAATTAGAGAGATAGCGAAGCCAACAATCGTAGACAAGGAGTCTCAGCAATTCTTAACTTGTGGCTTAAACTCGTTTCGTAAATAGGTTTCTAATTTATTTTGTGGAATCTAAGTCATGGAAGAACGGGTTTAGATTGGATATAAAGTGATAATCTCGTTTAATGTCCATTATCATTAATAGTTCCAGTCACTAACTGAACTTTCTTCTTATTTTGCTCCTTTAGTCTCTAAGTAGAATTATTTAACTTGAGTACTCATACTCGTTACTCATTTATTCGAGTACTTTCCATAAAAGCACTCGTACTCGAAAGCTTTTAAGTACATTCTAAAGGTAGTGTGAAGTGAAGTACTTATGATTATTTCAACACAGTTCTTGCCCAACTTTGGTGAATCATGTGATGAATCTTCTGTTGTAATTAGGTCAAGGGATAAACTAAGAATCAGCCTTCGTGTATCTCTATGCCTCACTTCGAAGTTTATTTTTACTTTAACTATTTTTTAGGTAAAATGAAGATGATGTTTCCAACAATGGTAACATGTACTGAAGGTTTAATAGATATCCTTAAAGATTATGCTAAAATTCAAGATGGTGTAGATATCAAGGACGTGTTACAGAGATTTACAACCGACATAATAGGTTCAGCAGCTTTTGGTTTGGATTGTAATAGTTTGAAAGACCCCAATTCCGAATTTATGGAATTTGGTAGGAAAATATTTAGAGGCAGTAGAATCAGGAGTTTGAAACGAATGATTTGTAACAATCTACCAAAAAGTTTTTTGTCGTTTATAAGATTTAAACGAACCGACAGATCTATAGAAGATTTTTTCATGGGAGTTGTTAGAAGTACGGTCGATTATAGAGAAAGCAACAACATACATCGTAGAGACTTTATGCATTTATTACTGCAGCTCAAAAACAGAGGAAAAGTTACTGAAGATGAAAGTATTTTTCCTAATGGAGACGAAAAAGGAGATCACTTTCTAACGTTCAACGAAGTTGCAGCTCAATGTTTCGTCTTCTTTTTGGCTGGTTTCGAAACTTCTTCAACAACAATGACGTTTGTTTTACTGGAATTAGCTAAACGTCAAGATCTTCAAGATAAATTGAGAGAAGAAATAAAAACCGTCATCCAAAGACACAATAACAAAATAACTTACGAAGGTATAATGGAAATGAGTTATTTAGATAAAGTTGTTAATGGTGAGTTCATGTTGTTTTTACCCAAATATGTCTTTGCTAGGTGTGCCCTAATTTCCTCAAAGTGGTCTTTAAGAACACGTGTGACTATTCATATTATTCAAACTATTAGTTCTAGAAGGAGTAGCAACAAAACAAATTCAAGAACCATTGTTGAAAGTGTATACGGACTCGTCATCTTCAATTAAAATAGTATAAAGATGGACAACTGCATTTAAAAGTAGTTAAGCAAGACTTGGGAATGACTTACGTCCAAAAAGTACATCAACTTCAAAAATTATATAAAATCATCAACCCTTTGGATCAGATTAGGCAGTGTAAGCAAGATTTTGATCAAAGTTTGGGGTTAAACAAAGATCTGCTCACAAAATGAACGATTCAGTGAAGAGCTTGAATGAATAGAAGACGATGCACGCTCATTCGATCCTGATCCGACCTTCGTTGATAGATGACTTGAATACCAACAACAAACTGTATTCACAATGTTACAAGAACTTTCAATCTGTAGAAACATTTTCGTGAAGATGATACCAAAAACAGATGCGGAAGGCGATCTTTAATGATTTGTTGTGTTACATTCGAACTAGCATAAGCTGAATAAGAAAATATTTTAAAATAGCGGTTGAAGGCAATATTTATCATTTTCATCGATATCGGCATCGTGAATATGTTCCTGTTGGTAAAACAGTGATTATACAGTTTTATTTTAACATCCTGGATAATCTGAAAGCACAAGTTTCTGTATGCGAACCTAGCTTATCACCGAAATAAGCTGAATGTTGCACCATGACAATTACTTATTGATTTTTCGATGAAAAAAAAAGAATTCGAACGACGTTAGACCCACTATTTACTACTATATACTTGAATGAGGATTATTGCGGACATATTTATTTAAAAACTACAAAATACTTTTATAAACCGGTTCCAATAGTTTTCAATCGTCTCAACAATTGTTCACTAACTTTTTCTGTGTCTTAATGCATTTTGAAGCTTGTATTTTGCTCAATGCTTTTTTATAAAACCTAATTTTCTTGTATCACAGGTGAATTTTTGTTCAGAGGAAAAATTTTTATATCATGTTCAAACTGAACAGTTTTATTTCTAATTCATTTCTTCCTAAATCTGATCTCTCATCAAGGTCATCATATATCATTCATCTCATCTTTTTCTTTATCACCCGATATATTTCCACTTTGATACAATATAAAAAACAAAACTTTCCTTTTTGCTTGATAAGTATTAAATAAAAATGAACATCATCACTTTTTTGGATGGAAATTGACATTTACATATTTGTATTAGCGATGTTGCTAAACTAATAAAATCCCATTTCAATATGTTATGGTGTTAACAAGTATCTCAGCTAGATTTTGTTGACCTTGGTACCATATATTCCTCATCTTTTATAAATAATTACTAATTAATAAGATCTATTATTTTAAGAAACGTTACGTCTCCATCCACCTGCACCACTCACCGGAAGAGTATGTAATGCTGCATATAGAATCCCCAATACAGACGTCATCATTCAAAAAGGAGATAAAATAAGAATTTCCATCTTGGGTATTCATAGAGATCCCGAATATTACCCGGACCCTGATACGTTTGATCCGGAGAGATTTAACGAAGAAAATAAAGCTAAGAGACCAAATTTTTCGTTTTTACCATTCGGTGAGGGTCCAAGGATTTGCATCGGTGAGTTTATCATCTCTATTAAAGGTAAACAAGAGAAACGGCATCTCCAAAATTATTTTCGTCGTAAAAACTATATTGATAGTTTAGAAATTGATGACTTAATTTTATATTTAGTACAGAGGTTTTTAGTAAATTCGATTAACCATTTTAATGAAACAATTTATCAATAATCTGGGGTGGATGAAACTTATACGGAAACGGGGACGTTCCTGATGGACCGAATTAGTGTAGTCTTATGAATTAACATCATTAATATCTCTACCTCTAAAGGCGATATCTTTCGGCCTTTCTAGTGCTCTGTTCCAGTTGTGTCTTTACCGGGTATCCACACCCCAAGTCCACGGTTGATTCATGACCTTATCAATTAGGTATTTCACAGGTGTATGATCTGGAGGTACGTTTACTGCATCCTCATCCACCGTAGCTTCAACTTACTATCGATTAGGACCTTCAGAGGTATGTGAACTGCAGATACATTCAGGTGCATCTTCATGTATCCAAACACCAAGTTCACTGCCGCTCCGACTCACTGCCAACTATAATCTTCACAGATGTCTGACCTCGAGATGTATTCAGCTGTACTTTTACGTCACTTTTTTCCAAACACAAAGTCCATTGTTGCCTCGTGACTACTAACTAGTGCCTCCATCTGTGTCTTCATTAAGCTTGCCAATAGTTAGGACCAATACTTTCTCTTCAATAGGAATGACGTCTTAATATCATTTTGTCAACTAACCTTGCAGAAACCATTATTTCTAATGGTATTGTTGTAACGTCTCTCCTTTGAGTTGAATCGACTCTTAATACTGTTTCACTATCGAATAAGACCCTGAAAGTCTGAAGATATAACCAGCTGTATCTTTACTAAGCTTGCCGATGCTCAGGACCAAAACTCTCTTTGTCCATTGTCCACAACCACTAATCCTGGAACTCTAGTTGCTATTGGAATTCATAAAATAGTCATTGTGCTAGTACATTTTTCTGAAACCATGGTTTTTATTGACATTAATAGAACGCTGCTTCTTGGAAATCGATCGATATCACTGTTGTACTTTCTCAAACGGTCACGTCCTTTATAATCGTTGGTATACCTTATATTGTCTTTAACCTAAATATCAAATCATCTCTAAACAGGTTGAGCATAGTAGTATGCCACTCTTTGAACCATTATTGATGGATTTGTTGTTTTCCAGTTGTCTTCTGAGCTTCGTTATCAACAATTCACTTGATTACTATTCGGGTATGCTTGTTGAATCAACTCTACACTAATTTGTGACTCATGGCAAAAGAGGTTGTTTATTTATTATAAGAAATCATTATTAATAACATTCTGTTCTTTGACCTTTCACTATCATCGTCTAACTTTGTTGTCTCCTTTGATGTCGTTAATTTCTTATATAGTTAATCTGAGGTACCGACCAAATTTTTTTTAAAATAATTCCATAACATTCCATCACAATATGCTGAAATATCGAATTTTTTACTTTGAGTTTTGTTGAAACAATAAAATGAAATGTAGATAAGGTCTATAAAGATTATATTTGGGATATCGACAATGCGGAAGTTCCTAAAATTGAAAGTAAGGAGGGCTCCTATTTTAGAGTTTAATCTTTACTTGTAATTTGACGTTTTTAGTACGAATATATGTAATTTTTTTTATAAATTTAGGTGCAAGATTCGGCCTTCTACAGACGAAAGTGGGATTAGTTTCAATAATTAAAAATTTCAAAGTGACTTTGAACGAAAAAACCAAACTTCCAATTACGTATATGCCAAAAGCTATTATTTCTAGCGTTGCAGGTGGCGTATGGTTAAATGTGCATGAGGTAGAATAAATTTCACAATTTCAAATATTATTTGTTTAATAAATGCATTTATTTGAATTAACTGTGTTTTATTTCATTTGGAATAATGCAAATGTAATCAAATTATTTAAAACAAAACCTTCCAACAATTTCTCATAATGTGGTCAGAATAATTACAAGAATTATTTTTATAGTCCAGTCAAATTATACGAAACAAAATTATTTTTCAATTTTTGATCTCGTTTTTACTGAATATCTCATAAAGAACTCGTTTTAGAGACAAATGTTGATGTACTTACGTGTAGAGCAATAAATTGTCTATACAGTTTGTATATAAAGTTTCTTTCTGTAACCACAATGAACTGTGGTACAACCTACCAAGTACAGATCGTACCAAAATTATTGAAAATCTTGAAATATTCGATAAAACTATATTCAATGAGTTTTATTTCGTGATGTCAAAAACCAGCACTCAAAATAATCATCAAGAGAGCTGCTTGTGCTCAAAATCACAAAATCGTTCTTCTTAAAGCCTGGAAGAGATATTCATACAGGTTTGATTCTGTCAACTTGTAACATTTTCTTTGCCATGTTCGGACCAAAGTCTATAACATGATAGAAAACACCCGATATGGAGGAGGCAGTAGTGGTCTTCAATATGAAATTCACGACAATATTTAGAGATGCTTTTGATCGAATCTAGTTGTGATTGGATGTTTTTCATGTGGTAGGACATTAGAATCAATCTTCTTGATCAATACTACCGAAGATTAATGAATTTTTATATAGTAGGACATCAGCATAAATTCAATTAATGATTTTATGTAGTAGGACATTAGAATCAAATTTCTTGATCAATATTACTGAAGATTGATGAATTTTATATAATGGGATATTAGAATAAAACTTCTTGATCAATAATAGTGAAGATTGATGAATTTTTTAAATTGTAGGACGTCAGTATAAATTGATTTCACGATTTTATGTAGTAGGATATTAGATTCAAAATTCTTGATCAATATTACTGAAGACTGATGAATTTTATTTAGTGGTACATTAGAATCAAACTTCTTGATCAATAATAGTGAAGATAATTGAATTTTTAACATTGTAGGACATCAGCATAAATTCAATTAATGATTTTATGTAGTAGGACATTAGAATCAATCTCCTTGATCATTAGAATCAATCTTCTTGATCAATACTAGTGAATATTGATGAATTTTCTACATAGTAGGACATCAGCATAAGCTCAATTAATGATTTTATGTAGTAGGACATTAGAATAAAATTTCTTGGTCAATATTACTGAAGATTGATGAATTTTATATAGTGGGACATTAGAATCAAGCTTCTTGATCAATACTACTGAAGATTAATGAATTTTTTACATAGTAGAGCATCAGTATAAATTCAATTAATGATTTTATGTAGTAGGACATTAGAATAAATCTCCTTGAGCATTATAATCAATCTTCTTGATCAATATTAGTGTAGATTGATGAATTTTTTATTTTGTAGGACATCAGCATGAATTAAATTAATGATTTTATGTAGTAAGATAATAGAATCAATAATAGTCAAGTTTAAACGATGTTTTTGACCTTTTGAGATAATAGATATTCAATAAAACGGTATTTTGGACAAAGTTAATCAGTCTCTGATTCCCATAACATCTGACGCCGCTAATATTCATTCACCTGGAGCTTACCGTTAGATTGGAAAGCATACAGAAAACATCTATAGCACTACAAGATAAAAAACTGTTTAAAAGAGTTGAAATCAGATAGTGCGTTGAAACTAGTTTACCTTTGTCAAGAATATGCAAAATATGCAAAGGTACCTACAGAATGAAGTACTTAATAGCAAAATGAACGAATTTTACGCCATATTATTTGAAAGTGATTGTACCATAATTTGAAAAAGACCAAACAGCAGTCAAAATAGTAAGTTTATCGAAGTGAATCGATGTCAAAGTGGATTTACCAACCAAGGAAGTCAATGCGAAAATTTTTGTGATGCTCATGATATAATCCACCTTCAAAAGGGTAAAACAATGAAACGTGTATATTATTTCGTATTATTGAGTCGATTTAGTGAGGGGGTGGAAAGAGAAACTACAATATTTTACCAAGAAAAAAAACTTTTGTACTAGTACAATGCAATGTTTCGTGTCAAGCCCTCGTATACAATATGCTTCTAAAAATACACTATGAATATGAATTTTATGAGATCTCTATTAACTGTAAACACTATATTTGTTATATTGCTCGACTAGACCTCAGATTTTAGTTGTTAGTTAACATGTTTGTGTTGTTATTTCAAACCAGAGGTTAAAAGTACACGGTAATTTTTTTTTCTTTCGTACCAGCTATAGTCGAAGGCTATTCTGAGTTTTGACGAGATTAACTTGTTTGAATAAAGTCAATAAACTATTTTCTATATTTATTTATGAAGTTAAATAAAGACAATAAGATTAAGATTAGATATGGTATACCAAATAAAGCAGTTCGTTTATTTGTTGTAAGAAGTCATTCGATTCAGTCATGTTTCTGTTAGCGACAGTATTTTTAGTAGTGTCAATTTATCTGTACATACAATGGATATATTCCCATTGGAAGAGGTCTGGATTGGAGCAAATAGAACCAGATTTCATATACGGGAATATTAAAGAAATAGCTTTAGGAAAAATTAGTAGCGGCGAACACTTTAAAAATCTTTATAACGAATTCAAATTGAAAGGATTGAAACACGGTGGTATTTACGAATTTCTGACTCCCTCTTATATACCAACAGATTTGGAAGTTATAAAATGTATTTTACAAAAAGATTTCAATCATTTTATGAATCATGGTGATTATGTTAATGAAGAACTAGATCCGCTCACCGGACATCTTTTAGCTTTGGAAAACGAAAAATGGAAAAAACTGCGGGGAAAACTTACACCAACTTTTACTTCAGGTACTGTAAATATTTCATTGTGAAATTATTATTATTTCCTGAATATATCTTAAATGTAGTTAACAAACAATGAAATTTGGAATTTAAATTTGAAATTATTAAAATACCTGGATTTTTAAAAGATGTATCCCAATTTATAAAGAACTGAAAAATAATTGGGGAGATGATGAAGGATGAAAAAAATTAAATACATTTTGCCAAAGCTACTGGCAACATTGGAATGAAATATAATACGAATATGCTTTGAAAGTTGATACATCCAATGAATTTGTTTTTATGTCTGACTATCATAGAGGGCGCTAATTACAAGGTTCGTACCAAGTAGTTTCGAACATAAATTTTTGAGGTTAGATTTATTATTCAAATTTTCAAGTCAGCTTGAACTTTATCCAGTAAGGTAGTCTTTGTAAAACTCGAAAATTATGTGCAAAATGTATCTTGAAAACATTAATCCATCAAGAATCCTTTTTGGTGTGAAATTAACTAATGCTTGAGTTCAAGTGATTTTGATTAACAAATATAACACTAAAAAACTTATATTAGATAAAACTCTATGAGTATCAGATATAAAAAAAGTATAACATTCATCAGCTTCCAAAATATATTCGTATGAAATTTCATTTCAATGTTGCCAGTAGTTTTTGTAGAATCGTGAAAAATTGTATACTTTTTTACCCTTCAACGCAGTTTATCTTGATAACAGATGGCGTTATACAACACTAATCCTAATTATTTTTCAGTTTCATCATCATCTTTTTTTAACCATTCTAATCGAACCGAAACGATTTGCTACACTTGAAATCCTGGAAAGTTAACCAAAGACTGTTTCGGAATAGAATAACAGAGATTCAATTTCCTCAATCGCATGTTTCTTCTTGTCTCAACCTGGTTCTAGGTTGTTACTCCACCTTCTTCGTGGTCGACATGTACTCCTTCTTTATCTCTTGCCTTAGTTCGTTTGTGAGAAATTTCTTCCATAGTCTTTTATTAAGGTACTAGGGTACTACCTGGCTAGATTCATCCTAATTTTGAAACTACTTTTCCTTGCAGAGGTGACTTCGTTTATGTTTGTTATCCATAATATTCTCTTCTTATTGAGAAATGTCTTCCATTCTGTTTTATTTAGGTACCAATTTTTATGCTGACCATGTTCAGATAATATTAGAGACCTCATAAACATCTGCTTTTCTCAATTTGTTCTAGTGGGTCTATCAGTTATGCAAATTCGTTCATTTTGTGTTTTCCAACAAATATTTTGTTGTAATTGAAGATTCACCCGTCAATTTGAAAATAGGGTATAATTTTTGGATATAATAAAGCGATTTTTGTAGGTAAAATGAAAATGATGTTCTCAACTATAGCAGCTTGTACGGAAAGTTTAAAAGATAACCTTGAGGAGTATGCTAAGATAAAAGATTGTGTAAATATAAAGGATGTGTTGGTAAAATATACTACCGACGTTATAGGGTCGACAGCTTTTGGATTAGAATGTAACAGTTTCGAAGATCCCGATTCAAAATTTATAGAATTTGGGAAAAAAATTTTTGGTACCGGTCGGAGGAATTTCAATCGAATGGTCACAAACAATTTACCGAAATGTATATTGAACCTTATAGGATACAAACGAAACGAGAAATCCATTGAAGATTTCTTTATGGGTCTGGTAAAAAGTATGGTTGAATATAGGGAGAAAAATAATGTTTATAGGAAAGATTTCATGCATCTTTTACTGCAGCTTAAAAACAGAGGAAAAGTTACGAATGATGAAAGTATTTTTCCGAACGGCGATGAAAACGGTGATCATTTTATATCGTTTAACGAAGTAGCCGCTCAATGTTTCGTCTTCTTTTTGGCTGGTTTTGAAACTTCCTCAACCGCAATGACTTTTGCTTTATATGAATTATCCAGAAATCAAGAAATTCAAGACAAAGTTAGAGAAGAGATGAAAACCGTTACTAAAAAACATAATAATAAAATCACTTATGAAGGTATAATGGAAATGCATTACTTAGACAAGGTCGTCAATGGTATGTTTTTATGTAAATAGTTACTTATCTAAACTTTAACAAACAAAAATTGAAATTAGTCAGCAACTATTAGAATTTGTATTTTGCCAATTGATGAAGCGGTAAAATAATAAATAAATAATAAAGTTGAATCTTTGTAACTCATGCTCAACGTTCATATTAGTATGGTATACATGGAATATACGAGGGTTGTCTAGAAATTTCCGACCTCGACCTGAAGATGTCGATAATTACCAGCACTTGTTACTTTGTCTGGTCGAAAATTTTCAAGGCAAGCCTCTTAAGAGAATAATTGAAACTTTAAGCGCATTACTTCTTTAAGTTTCATGTATGTAAATGTTAATTCTTTGTATATGTAAAGATTCTAGTTCATAGATGTCACAAGGAACCTTGAAATCTGAAGTTCACTTTAGGTTCGTTCCGACCCATCAAAAAACCGTCCTTGGTACGGTGACGATTTTACGAACTCTATTTTGTATTCCAACCAACTTATGTAACGTTTGTGAACCGTTTCAGGGACGGTTGGTTCGATACTTGGTCTGTAGCAAGCAATAATCGTTCTAATAACGGTACAGACCAGCAGGTTGGAACAAACCTGTTAACTCAAGTTCACTGAAGGAATTCTTCTAATCATGATATTGAGAGTTGATACTAAGTAAATTTTAGAAACGTTACGTCTTCATCCACCTTTACCAGTGACAGGAAGAAGATGTAATGCAACGTATAAAGTCCCCAATACAGACGTTATCATTCAAAAAGGAAATAAAGTGAAAATTTCAATTTTGGGTGTACATCGAGATCCCGAATATTATCCAGATCCTGATACGTTCGATCCAGAGCGATTTAATCGGGAAAATATTCTGCAACGCCCACAATTCGCTTTTATGCCTTTTGGAGGAGGACCCAGAATATGTATCGGTGAGTCTATTTACAAGTTTCGACCGTTTAATAAGAAGTGACAATTATTATTTGTTTATTTAAGGTGAAAGATTCGGATTGCTACAGATAAAAGTTGGATTAACGTCTATAATTAGTAATTTTCGTGTAACTTTGAATGAAAAAACACCTCAACCGATTACGTATATGCCTAAACTCATAATTTCTGGTGTTAAGGGCGGTGTATGGCTAAACATACACGAAGTAGACGAAGAATAAATAAAAGTATTGAATTAGCAGTGTTTTTAGAGATGAATAAATATTATATAACTTGTAACAAAGCGTTTTATTTTTATAATAACACACGAGAAAGAAAAAGGATTATTTAACAGAGCCGTATTCAGGTTAACACAATCTTATTATTTATCTATATGTCCCCGGATAGTTAGAACGACTCTTTTAAGAGATAAAACATTCTCAACTTCATTTTCCTAATCCTAAAATCCTTCCTGCAAGACAGACACTTTCAAGTCAAAATTCAAGACCACAACCCACATGTTGCAGACAAACTTGTACGCTATTTTCTTGGGGCTAAAAAGGAGGAGAAAAGTGAATTAAAATAAATCTATTAATGTTAACTACCCCAACAAAGAGAAGAACCTGTCCAACTGTGCAAAAAGACCTCGGAATTCTTCTGGACCGACGACTAGCCCGGAGAACACGCATACTAACCAAGAGAAAGCAATTGGGCCTAAACCCCAGTAAACTGTACTAGCTAATAGTTCGAAGATACCAACTAGCAATCAACAACAAGCTGGTAATATATAAAGTCATATTTAAACCTAAATGGAGTTAAGGTATTCAACTATGGGGCACTGCATCCAACTCAAATATGGCAATTCTGGAAATATTTCAGTCAAAAATACTTGGAATGATTTTAAATCCTCCGTGTCGAAGAAGAAATATCTCACAAATATGGTCACTACGTTGAAACTCATCCTAAGGTATTGTCACAACCTCTGACGAGGCCTCTCACCAAGAGAAGGCTTAGAAGGCATCTTTCGTGTCATATGTCTATGTCATATGTCATAATGAAGTGTGTGAAAGGGAATTGTCACTAGGCAATCTTCTTACAAGATAACTCAAGTTTTTAAAAATCTAGTACGTCTCTCAAAAAGCACAAAAAAGCATATTTTTTTGTAAAGAAGAAGAAAAGGAAACTTCAATTAGAAATAACTAAATAAAAGTAAAAATAAAAGTGAGTTGAAAATCTCAGAATTAACGTCAGGCTTCCCTAATCTCCTTCTTATATCTGCCCATTTTCAATTCGTTTTCGGAATCGTCTAAAAGCTGTGCCTGTACGGGCAATAATAAATTCGGCTAGATAAGAAGTAGATGGCCTTTTGGCGTGGAAAATTCGGCCAGAGAAATTTAGGATGCATGTAAACTCGGTCATACTTTAGGATGCTATGAAAATATTTCAATTGAATTGAAGGAAAATTGTTTACCACTATCAAATAGGTATATGTGAACTTACAAATCCCCACAAATACAACAAAAAACTGAATATTTTGTAGTAAATAACAAATTATTTACGCAGTTTAAAAGCCTGCAACCGATTTTATGACTTGAAACATGACCTAATTTAATTCAACCTACTTAACGTAAGCTAATCCAGCCTGTGACGCTTTTTGGTCTAACTTACTAGTGAATATAGAGCGACTGAATACACTTTTTACAAACCACTACACCAACACTCACACCTTAAAGTACATGTCTTTTCTGTCTAAAGTCTGTGAAAAAGATTTTCAACAATGTTGTCAGGGTTTAAAGAAATTGTCTTGGGCTGTGGTTTCAATGTCTCCAATTTCTTATTTAAAGCAGATATCTTCTACTTAAATTTTGAATCAATGACTCTAAGCATGTTGCTTTGAAACCCATATCAGCTTTCATATTCTGAATTGGTTGATTTAAGTGTGGTTTGTTTATAAAATCCGTTAGCTTCTATTTTAAGGATATTGCTTTTACTGTAGGTACAGTTATTTGATTTCTAGATCCAACCTTTTTTTTGCAAACCAAATATCAGCACTTACACATATGATTTTAATGCTTTTTGTGTGTTCAATATGAATATCACCAAAAGTTCCAAAAATTCCAACTTAATTTAAAACGACCTTTGCGAATTTAAATCCCCCGGGCTGTACTTGTTCCCTAGTATTAGATCGAGCTGCGCAAGTTATTCACAATCATTTAGAATGTATTTTTGAGCAGCCCTTCCATAGAAAAAATCATCATTGTAATGTCAGTTGATGCAGTAGGTCCATATTTACACTCATTCTTCCAAACCTCTTTCACCAAACTGATTTCCGAATCAATAGTCCTTTGTATGGAATGGAAAAGGTAACAGTTATATTGACATAAATAATTTTGCATGATTATGTGCCTTGTTCATATCATTTAACTAATAGGGTGTGTATTATTTCAATTTATAAACAATAAAAGTGTATAAACACCTTGGAGATATGAAGTTTTTATTTAAATATATTGCTTTGATTATTAAGATAAAATCAAATCGAGTGCCAATCTTTTACTAATGAAGAGATAAACTGGGTTTTTCTAATACTTCAGTAAATAAAAAAAAATGCATAATACTAATATCTAAACAATTTTCAATATTTACTGTCTGGTACAGATCGTTGGCGTTTAGTTTACTCAAGATTTATATAAAGGTATGTTGAACTTGAGATTTTTAATGAACAAATTTTAAATTTGGAAAAAAGCATCCACAGTAGTTGTGGTATGGACATTTTTATCTCTAAATTTTTGTTTATTATTTGTGCCATTCTTTTGTAATGATATTAAATAACCATAAATCTAAATGACTGATGTCTACGTTTTTGTTTAGAAAAGTCATATTTAGAAAGCTAATTTCTCATATGAAGTTACTGCTCTCTTTTTTTTTAAATCAAGCTTTTTTCGTATTTTGTTCGTTCTTCTTGTTTTGTGCTAGCTGGATAATAATACGTGTGGAAAATAAATCATCTAAAGGATTTCGGAAGAAAAATTTTCTCATTATTGATAATATTCAATAATTTAAACATTTTATCGCGTAATTATAAACGTCCGAAGCGGTTCGGTTAAAGCTATTTAATTTTCTTTATTTTGAATATTAGTGCATTAATAATTCCATTATCTTGCGGTTACAGAATATTTATTATGAAGTTGGAAAAAACATAACAATTTAAAGTTACATCCAAGGGATCATTACAAAAATAAATTGCCATTGTAATCCCTGGATCTCTTCCTGCACCTTTAATATTGTGAGTAGGTGAATAAATTTCATCCACAAAGTACACTAAGGCACTATACACCATTTATAAGTTTTAAAAGACATCGTATGATAGAAAAACACATAAACACTAAATAAAGCTGTTAACTGTTTACAAGATTACCATGTATTGAAGTCTCTGCACCGCCATATTGTTAATAAGCATTTCAGTAAGAAGCTTAAATCGAAAATTTGAAAACTTCATTTCAAATTTGATGATAATCAATATATTTGTATAAATTGTTTTGGTCTTTTTTATTATTGACAGCTTTTTCGTTCCTATGTACGAAAACCAAGAAATTTAAACCATTTTTTTAAACTTTATCAAATATCCTATTGTCAAGTCTTTTAATTTTTTCCCTTGGTCTAATTTTTACCAATATAAACGGTTTTTGGCTTATACAAGATTTTTGTTCCTCATCACTTTTTTATCAAACGTATCTTCGTTTGCAAAAACAAAAAAAAACTCAAAAACCGAAAAATAAAACACAAAAAACAAAAAAAAATAAACAAAAATATTTTTCCAATATCCTAGGTTTACTCAATCAAGGATACACCCCCCCTAGACACGGTAATTTCGCATTTCATAAGCAAGTACCGAGTTATACGTCGGGTACGGCTATAGAGAAGATCAGATTAGATCTTTTCTTGCCGAAGAAGGTAGGACGAGGTCTAACCGAGGTAGTGACGTCCAGAAAAAAAGTCCTTAAGACTAAATCTTAACAAAAAGATATTCTCAGAAACTCTCATAGAACTCAGGGGAGAGGGAGGAGTCTACGCGTGAAACTGTGACGCGAATGAGGATGAAGACCTGTCAAAATGACAGGGGGTTGGTGGAATGTCCTTCCTCGCACCCATCCGTGGATTTATTCGGGGATGGATGCTTAGAGGGATGGGTATTCTCATGCGCACGTTAGTGTATGTGTGTGAGTGGTATAGTTATAAAATTCTTCATTACTGCTAAGTAAATTTCATATTCAATGTTTTGTGATTTTCCCATACTGAATTGAAATTTGTTTGGTAAATTTCCAACGCATTTCTGCTCAAATTACCTAATAAATTTTTAACAGTGTGTGTGTGGCTTAGAAATCTGTCCAACCCAAATTTAAATGCTTTTTTCTACTACCGCGCGTAAAGTACGTGTTATAGACATACTTTCAATTGCGTAAAAAATGCTTTAAGTAGTAATGCTTAGAAAAACGTATTATTAAGGTCTCCGTACTCTAGTGGGCGGAGTACGAGCCTCACAAACCAGAGGTACCAGGTTCAAGTCGCGATGATGATTTTTTATTTTTCTACTTGTGCAGTGGCAATTATTTGTATTCATATACGCCGAAGAGAAGAGTTGACATAAATAATAATAAATATACAGGCTGTATACAAGGAAAAAAGTTTGTATAACAAAACTCCCATAAGCGATTCGTAAGCGAGTTATAGTGAGAGATAGATTTCACCAGGTTTCCTGATCCACCAATAATAGGAAGCCATATTGAACGTCTCGGGTCTGAAATTGTCACGCAAATTTGTTTGGTCTATACGTATTTTGACCTGAAAAATTGAATAAAATAAGTCTCAGATCTGTAACATAGAGCAACATCGTTAAATATAAGGTTATTTACATAATTTCATCATTTTTGTTTTGAATTTTATTCAGTAAAATAGTAAAATAAAGATATTTTTAACTTGCATCCACTTTTAATTGTGGTTGTATACATCATTCTCTTCGGAATTAATTTTTTTACAAGTTTTATTTGAAAGTTTAATGCATTTTTTGGGCATTTAATGGCCAAACGTGAAAAAAGTGTATTTTGGAGTTGAGTTTTTTGTATTTTACGTTATTGAACGTGAAAATTATTACAGTTACAGATCTGAGACCTATTTTATTCAATTTTTCAGGTCAAAATACATTTTGTAAGGAAAATTACCGTTAAACTTGTGTATTTTGATGAAATGTTTGCTTTTTCTAGTAGGAAAAATATTGTATGCAATTTGTGTGTAAGGGCCTTTCAAATTCGTTGAAAAAAGGTCACTTCACACATTTGTTATAAATAATTATTTCTAACTTGAAGACATTTTAATGCAACTGACAAATCAGAACTAGTCTAACTAATGTCAAACAAATAATTATGTGTTCACAAAGCCACGTATTACAAAAACCTATTTTTAACTTTAATTCGAATGAATTGTAGTTGATTTCAGATTATTAATATGGTTGTATGGAACGTCGTTCTATCAATAATTACATTAGCAGTTGTAGTTTATTTATATTTGAAATGGCATTACAATTATTGGAAACGGAAAGGTTTATACCAAATAGAACCAGAGCTAGTCTACGGAAATATCAAAGAATTCGTACAACAACGTTTAGCGTTTGCAGATCAATTCACTAAATTGTACAACCAACTGAAATCTAAAGGTTTAAAACACGGCGGTATATATCTGACTTTAAAACCGACATATATGCCAATAGATTTGGATATTATAAAAAATATTCTACAAAGGGATTTTCCTTATATGATGAATCACGGACATTATACGAACGAAGAAGCGGATCCGCTAACGGGACATCTTTTCGCTTTAGAAAACGAAAAATGGAGGAAAATGAGAACAAAATTAACACCTACTTTTACTTCGGGTAAGTAAAATCCATCACATCATACTATTTTCTTTCGATTATATCGTAGAGAACGCGGGGATGTGATTAAGTGGTTAATTTCAAAACTTGCTCACCTATCTAGAAAGCGCAACGATTCTGATTACGAAAAGTTACGAAATTAGTTATTTGTGAACTGATTCAATTGAAAACAGTCGTAGATTTGATACAGATTATAGAAAAATGGATTTATGACAATAGCAAAACCAGGATACACAACTAAGGACAATTATCCCAGCAAATAAAAATGGGTTGTATCGCCAACCCAGTTCGGCGTTGTAACAGATTGGATCATGAGAAAAACAGAGGATAAAAGGTCATAAATCAAATGGAATCTAATCGCAAACTTAAATCCGCGTCTATTGAGCAAAAATAGAAATTACATAAGTTGTAAACATTTCAAATTCCAACATTTGTTAACAGGTGTCTAAAAGTTATCTACAGCACTTTTGGAACACAATGGAAGAAGAGGAAATAGACGAAACGAAGCGAAAATGGAAATGGATAGGTCATACACCGAGGAAATCAGCAAGGTAGAAGAAAAAGAAGCACCTGTACGAACGTGGTAAAGAACTGTCGAGAAAGAACTGCAATAGATATACTCAAAACAGAAAGAAGCTACAGAAATATCCAAAACCAGAATAAAATGGAGAGCCCTCGTCAACAGAATTGAGCTAAATCCACATAACGACGACGACAGTGACCTAATCACTAGCTCCACTGGGAGCTATATGACGATGATGATGATATTTCTAGGATATTGAAAGTTTTTATAGTACCAGCGAAAAGAATAGGAAACAAACAGCATAAAAATCAAGTGACATTTAAGTGGAGAGAGGAAATTCTGTAAAAATTAAAATGAGATAAAACGGAAATGAAAAATAATTAACGGTTTTAGTACAGCAGCTATTAATCACGTTACATATAGACTAGATTTTGTCTTACCCTTAAGCTTTAAGACAAATTTGAACCCAATGCTGCTTGTCGCTACTACAGGTACATTTGTCGTCAAAATATGGATGTTGAACACTATATTGAAATCTGTCTATGGTGATAAGACATAGTCCGGGAGCTAGGTAAATGGTTAATTATTTCCTTTCCGCTAATGCAATAGATGATTCCGATTAACTCCTACGTAACAACTCCCAAAGTATCAGCTGACGGTTTTTCCACCGAGATATAGCCAGCTGACGGTCTTTCCACCGAGATATAGCCAGCTGACGATTTTTCCACCGAGATATAGCCAACTGACAATTTTTCCATCGAGATATAGCCAGCTGTCGGTTTTTCCACCGAGATATAGCCAGCTGTCGGTTTTTCCACCGAGATATAGCCAGCTGACGATTTTTCCACCGAGATATAGCCAGCTGACAATTTTTCCATCGAGATATAGCCAGCTGTCGGTTTTTCCACCGAGATATAGCCAGCTGACGATTTTTCCACCGAGATATAGCCAGCTGACGATTTTTCCACCGAGATATAGCCAGCTGTCGGTTTTTCCACCGAGATATGGCCAGCTGACGATTTTTCCACCGAGATATAGCCAACTGACAATTTTTCCATCGAGATATAGCCAGCTGACGGTCTTTCCACCGAGATATAGCCAACTGACAATTTTTCCATCGAGATATAGCCAGCTGTCGGTTTTTCCACCGAGATATAGCCAGCTGACGATTTTTCCACCGAGATATAGCCAGCTGACGGTCTTTCCACCGAGATATAGCCAGCTGACGATTTTTCCACCGAGATATAGCCAGCTGTCGGTTTTTCCACCGAGATATGGCCAGCTGACGATTTTTCCACCGAGATATAGCCAGCTGACGGTCTTTCCTCCGAGATATAGTCAGCTGACGATTTTTCCACCGAGATATAGCCAGCTGACGGTCTATCCACCGAGATATAGCCAGCTGACGATTTTTCCACCGAGATATAGCCAGCTGACGGTCTTTCCACCGAGATATAGCCAGCTGACGGTTTTTCCACCGAGATATAGCCAGCTGACGATTTCTCCTCCGAGATATAGTCAGCTGACGATTTTTCCACCGAGATATAGTTTCAGTTTCGCAAATTTTTAGTTGAAAGGAAATGATTAAATTTCTTTTTTTCACATCTCATCCCACCCACCGAGCCGTAGCTGACGTTCAGTAGGCTTTATTATACAACCAGTCCAGCAGTGGCGGCTCGTGTTAAAAAATTTTAGGTGTTTTGCAAGGTTTGTCGTGTTTGTGAAATTTCCTTCGTCTTCCGTGGAGAAACATATGACTTACCAAGTATACTTACTTTAGGTCTTCACAGAGGTATTTACTACTTTACTTTCATTGTCTTTGGAGAAAATTCTTTCAAATATTCAGATGTTCTGAACAACAGTTCGTTGTTAACTGAACTAAGGTATTGCGAAGTCTTTTCTACGTTCGTTTTGAATCGTAATCACTTTGTCAGTCAGAAAAAATGGAAGGAGCCGTTAAATGATTCGTGATCAAGCTTTCCATATATTTTTCCAGTGAAGAATTCAACATTGAATAGGGCCATTAAAACCCAATTGCAAATTCTTCTTCTACTTTATTATTCCAATAATTTTTCAGGTAAGATGAAAATGATGTTTCCCACAATGATAGCTTGCACTAAAGATCTAGTAGAGGTGCTCGAAGATAACGCTAGAATTCAAGATCCTGTTAACGTGAAAGAAGTAGCATCAGGATTTACAATCGACGTCATAGGATCAGTGGCGTTCGGTATCGATTGTTGTAGTTTGAAAAACCCCGATTCGGAATTTAGAAAATTCGGTAAAAAGATTTTTATGGTGTCTCCAATGAGACGAATTAAACATATAATCAGTACAGCTGTACCGAGATGGGTACTGCTCAAACTTGGTTACAAACAAACCGAACAGGAAATTGAGGATTTTTTTATGAGCGTTGTAGGTGATACAGTGAAATATAGAGAGGAAAATAATATTTACAGGAAGGATTTCATGCATTTATTGTTACAATTAAAAAACAGAGGTAGAGTTACCGATGACGAAATAATATTTAATAAAGAAGACGAGAAAAATGACGCGGGGCATTTTATTACGCTCAACGAATTGGTGGCACAGTGTTTCGTTTTCTTTTTAGCGGGTTTCGAAACATCAGCGACGACTATAACGTTCGTTTTATTAGAAATAGCGTTAGCGCAAGAGGTGCAAGATAAATTAAGGGATGAAATTCGATCTATATGGGAAAAACATCATCAAATCACTTATGAAGCAGTGATGGAAATGCATTACTTGGAGATGGTCATACAGGGTGAGTATATATACGAAGGATAGCTAAAAAAAAAAACGATAATGACACTACTAAATATTTTATTTTAAAATCTTCAAAGTTCGATAACTTTTTAATAATCACTTTTTTGAAAAATGTTTTTTCTTATAATAATTTCTCATGATATTCCTAAATCAAAATATCAGATTTAAATTTTTCATTAAACTAATACAAGATTTGACAAAAATATAAAATATAATCATAGTAATAGAACTTTATACAGGGTTGGTTGTTAATATTTGCACTTTGGTAACATATATAGCGTAGGAAACATGTGAAGGGAAAATTCGAATATGCTCAAAGTTGCTTTTTCATTTCTTGAAAATTTGGTTACAACAGATCGCTCCATCGCGTTTTGTGTGTAAAAAAACTTTCACAAAAACTGATTCTTACGTCTTTTGTGTTCATATAATCAATTACACAATATTAATAAGTTTCCAGGTGTAAAATTAATTGAATCACGAATTGACATCTTCGGCAATCGGCAGCATTAATAATAAAAAACAAAAAGGACGGCCACGTGTCTACACGCAAAAGTTTACGTCGGATATTGAAGCAGGAATATGAAGTGTATCTTCTCATAGATACATTCAGTGCAAAATTAGGAATATTGATTTAATTTTAAGAAATATTGAGCTTATTGGAAATTTTAGTAACATCTTCTTACTTTCACTCAAATAGACATGGGCACAAACACCTGTGTCGATTTGTGAGCAAAGAAAACACTAAATTATAATACCAAATACCTTTAAATTCCCCTAAAATGACGATTTGGGCAAAATTTGCAGTGAAAATGCTACTAGAATCTTTTAATCACAGTTACAATATTTTGAGGATTACACCAATAGGTGCAGCAAGAGAACCAGAGATAGCAGAGTTTATTTTTCGAAAGTAGTGCGTAATATAATAATACTAAGGTAAACACGAGCGTACCATAGAACATAGACACATAGAAACAAACCGTATTTTAAAAAAATCTGCAAACCGATCGCATTTACTTTTTAGAAACGTTGAGGAAACATCCTCCAGTTCCTAGCGTACCAAGAGTTTCTACAAAAGAATACGCGGTTCCGGGAACGGATATCATCCTAGCTACCGGAACTAAAGTTCATATTCCTGTTCACGCCATTCAAAATGATCCAGAATATTATCCAGAACCTGATAAGTTTATTCCTGAACGGTTTACAGAAGAAAACAAATCAAAGAGACACCCATTGTCATTTTTACCTTTTGGCGAAGGACCTAGACTTTGCATAGGTAAATATATAAGGATAATAGTATAGCAAATTTGAGATCAAGGGTACTAGTTGACTATGATTAGCTTCAGTTAGATACGAACTGGGTATAATTCTTCAAAATTTAAAGATATCCACTTTCCCGTCAACGCTTGTTTAGGGATACTACAGTGCACCCATCAATTGCTTATTCTTCAACCTTTTTAGCCCTAGTTTTATCATCATCAATTTTTGCCACGACCTATACTTTGGGAATCGCTGGGTTATTCCATTGATGAAAGTTGGAGGGCATTGTGTACTTGAATGGATCTATTTTATTGGAAGAAAATTTTTTTTAAAAATAAAAAATGTTTTCTCCATTGTAATCACAATTTTTTCTGATGGAAACTCTCTAAGCCATTCAATTTTTTTGATCCTATTATTCGTATTTAATTGAAGTGATTTGCGAATTTATAACATTTTATTTCAATTAGGGTGGCAATATCAAGGGTAGATTTTTTTCCATGAAATGAGAGGATTTTATCTTATTTTCATCATAACTCCTTTATTTTATGTATTACGAAGACTTATAAAGTCTCATTTGAATAATTTTTCAAAGTTCTTTAGAAAAGATTCGATACATTTTTCTTGTAAAGTTGACCGTTTTCCACCTATTCAATATGAAATTTTTCAAAATCTTCACATTTAATTAATCATAACTATAAACTAAAAAAAAATTCTAATTGTTTTAAAGCTTCATTTAATCTCCTCACAGTTCTTCTCAAGTTAAAAATATGCTTTTTTGTAAAAAAAATTCAAAACTTCAATCACGAATAAGTCAAAAAAACTCCATATGATAATTTGTGTATAGATGCTTTTTACATCGATTTCTATGGATAGTTTCAACCAAATTTTACCACCCCATTGTTGGTCGAAGGGTAGATTTGGCTTTAAAAGTTTGTTACTTATCTACTGTTGAAATTTCAAGCAGAGTGTCTTGATGGAAATTTGAATTAAAAACTGTTGTCCACTGGACTAATATTTTATTTTGAAAAAAATCACGTTAGACACAATATTCTTGTTATGTTTATAATTAATTACTTTGAGGCAAATTTCATCCAATTTAACTGACGCATTTGATAGAAAGAATTTGTTTCATATGGTGTTTAGTTGAATGAAGCGAATATTCTCACCGAAGGAACTGATTGAAACAATGGATATTGTTTTTTTAGGTGCCAGATTTGGAATGCTTCAAATAAAAGTAGCTGTTGCTTCTATAATCAATACATTCAAAGTAACTATTAATGATAAGACTAAATTACCTATTCGTTATACAACAAGCACATTTGTACCTACAGTTGAAGGAGATGTGTGGTTAGATTTCCATAAATTGAAATAGTTATTTCAGTTGAAATGATAATCATTATTAAAAAACGTAGAACGCATGATTTTTTTTTACCTATTCACCAATCCAAAAACTTGTCTATACCAGCGTTTCCTTGCTATTGTAGCAAAGATAAAATATGTTAACGAAGAAAGCGATTTTCATCACCTGAAGAAGTTATCGAAGTTTTTAAAATCATATTTCTACTTCTCAAATAATTTTTTGATGGTTTTACGGTAATTGCCATCGCATTTGCAGTAGGATCGACCATGTTAAATGGTGTTAAAAACTACAAACTAAATAAAGATACAAACGATACAAAATTTCAATGTTCAGAAGAAAATCACAATGAATAACAAAATGTTAGGCATTTTTATATGATACAGAAACGTTGAGAAAGAGAAGATTAGAATCCCTCCATGATTTAAGTGTTATTAGGTCACCAGATATGATCCTATGGAGTGTCGTGAGATCAGGGTTGCTCCAAGACCAGTTGGTATCTTTTGCAAATGTCGCAATGTCTTTTATAAACAGAAGAAACTGAATGGGGGATAGTACTGAGCCCTGGGGCACTCCACATTCTATTTGCTTGCAAGAAGACATCGTTGTATAAACCCTTACTAGCTGACTTCTTTTGGTAAGGTAATGTAAAGTAGTACTGTAATTTTCTAATCACAATATTATAATCAACACAATGGAAAACCTTAGAAAAATCACAAGAAGTTGTTACAGTGGGGTGATAGCTGTTGAGGCTAGAGTAGAGATTATTTAGGATGGAGAATATAGCATCATTTGTGCATTTGATGGGTACTAAGCCCGTCAGAGAGAAAGTCGACCAAAATCAGTCGCAATTCCAAGCAACATCGATGCTGTGAGCAACACGATTAATGGAGATCAGTATGCGACATATAGAGGCGTCTCTTGGGATCTTGCAGACTGCATACAATCGATTCTGAATAAACATGTGTGAAAAAGATATATCCCAGATGGATTCCGCTTAAAACATACGGGTCCTGAAAGATTTTTTTTGCAATAAATCGATTATATTGTATTGAGAGGGACATTAAGATTGTTTAAGAAAAATAATTTGGGCTTCAATTGGTTACTAGATGCTCTATACGGGTCTTGAAAGATTTTTTTTGCAATAAATCGATTATATTGTATTTAGAGGGGCATTAAGATTGTGTAAGAAAAATAATTTGGGCTTCAATTGGTTACTAGATGCTCTATACGGGTCCTGAAAGATTTTTTTGCAATAAATCGATTATATTGTATTTAGAGGGGCATTAAGATTGTTTAAGAAAAATAATTTGGGCTTCAATTGGTTACTAGATGCTCTATACGGATCCTGAAAGATTTTTTTTGCAATAAATCGATTATATTGTATTTAGAGGGGCATTAAAATTGTTTAAGAAAAATCATTTGGGCTTCAATTGGTTACTAGATGCTCTATAAGGGTCCTGAAAGATTTTTTTTTGAAATAAATCGATTATATTGTATTTAGAGGGGCATTAAAATTGTTTAAGAAAAATAATTTGGGCTTCAATTGGTTACTAGATGCTCTATACGGGTCCTGAAAGATTTTTTTTGCAATAAATCGATTATATTGTATTAAGAGGGGCATTAAGGTTGTTTAAGAAAAATAATTTGGGCTTCAATTGGTTACTAGATGCTCTATACGGGTCCTGAAAGATTTTTTTTGCAATAAATCGATTATATTGTATTTAGAGGGGCATTAAGATTGTCTAAGAAAAATAAATTGGGCTTCAATTGGTTACTAGATGCTCTATACGGGTCCTGAAAGATTTTTTTTTGCAAAAATCGATTATATTGTATTTAGAGCGACATTAAGATTGTTTAAGAAAAATAATTTGGGCTTCAATTGGTTACTAGATGCTCTATACTGGTCCTGAAAGATTTTTTTTTAAATAAATCGATTATATTGTATTTAGAGGGGCATTAAGATTGTCTAAGAAAAATAAATTGGGCTTCAATTGGTTACTAGATGCTCTATACGGATCTTGAAAGATTTTTTTTGCAATAAATCGATTATATTGTATTGAGAGGGACATTAAGATTGTTTAAGAGAAATAATTTGGGCTTCAATTGGTTACTAGATGCTCTATACGGGTCCTGAAAGATTTTTTTTGCAATAAATCGATTATATTGTATTTAGAGGGGCATTAAGATTGTGTAAGAAAAATAAATTGGGCTTCAATTGGTTACTAGATGCTCTATACGGGTACTGAAAGATTTTTTTTGCAATAAATCGATTATATTGTATTTAGAGGGGCATTAAGATTGTTTAAGAAAAATAATTTGGGCTTCAATTGGTTACTAGATGCTCTATACGGGTCCTGAAAGATTTTTTTTGCAATAAATCGATTATATTGTATTTAGAGGGACATTAAGATTGTTTAAGAAAAATAATTTGGGCTTCAATTGGTTACTAGATGCTCTATACGGATCTTGAAAGATTTTTTTTGCAATAAATCGATTATATTGTATTGAGAGGGGCATTAAGATTGTTTAAGAGAAATAATTTGGGCTTCAATTGGTTACTAGATGCTCTATACGGGTCCTGAAAGATTTTTTTTGCAATAAATCGATTATATTGTATTAAGAGGGGCATTAAGGTTGTTTAAGAAAAATAATTTGGGCTTCAATTGGTTACTAGATGCTCTATACGGGTCCTGAAAGATTTTTTTTGCAATAAATCGATTATATTGTATTTAGAGGGGCATTAAGATTGTGTAAGAAAAATAATTTGGGCTTCAATTGGTTACTAGATGCTCTATACGGGTCCTGAAAGATTTTTTTTGCAATAAATCGATTATATTGTATTGAGAGGGGCATTAAGATTGTTTAAGAGAAATAATTTGGGCTTCAATTGGTTACTAGATGCTCTATACGGGTCCTGAAAGATTTTTTTTGCAATAAATCGATTATATTGTATTAAGAGGGGCATTAAGGTTGTTTAAGAAAAATAATTTGGGCTTCAATTGGTTACTAGATGCTCTATACGGGTCCTGAAAGATTTTTTTTGCAATAAATCGATTATATTGTATTGAGAGGGGCATTAAGATTGTTTAAGAGAAATAATTTGGGCTTCAATTGGTTACTAGATGCTCTATACGGGTCCTGAAAGATTTTTTTTGCAATAAATCGATTATATTGTATTTAGAGGGGCATTAAGATTGTCTAAGAAAAATAAATTGGGCTTCAATTGGTTACTAGATGCTCTATACGGGTCCTGAAAGATTTTTTTTTGCAAAAATCGATTATATTGTATTTAGAGCGACATTAAGATTGTTTAAGAAAAATAATTTGGGCTTCAATTGGTTACTAGATGCTCTATACTGGTCCTGAAAGATTTTTTTTTAAATAAATCGATTATATTGTATTTAGAGGGGCATTAAGATTGTTTAAGAAAAATAATTTGGGCTTCAATTGGTTACTAGATGCTCTATACGGGTCCTGAAAGATTTTTTTGCAATAAATCGATTATATTGTATTTAGAGGGGCATTAAGATTGTTTAAGAAAAATAATTTGGGCTTCAATTGGTTACTAGATGCTCTATACGGGTCCTGAAAGATTTTTTTTGCAATAAATCGATTATATTGTATTTAGAGGGACATTAAGATTGTTTAAGAAAAATAATTTGGGCTTCAATTGGTTACTAGATGCTCTATACGGGTCCTGAAAGATTTTTTTTGCAATAAATCGATTATATTGTATTAAGAGGGGCATTAAGGTTGTTTAAGAAAAATAATTTGGGCTTCAATTGGTTACTAGATGCTCTATACGGGTCCTGAAAGATTTTTTTTGCAATAAATCGATTATATTGTATTTAGAGGGGCATTAAGATTGTCTAAGAAAAATAAATTGGGCTTCAATTGGTTACTAGATGCTCTATACGGGTCCTGAAAGATTTTTTTTTGCAAAAATCGATTATATTGTATTTAGAGCGACATTAAGATTGTTTAAGAAAAATAATTTGGGCTTCAATTGGTTACTAGATGCTCTATACTGGTCCTGAAAGATTTTTTTTTAAATAAATCGATTATATTGTATTTAGAGGGGCATTAAGATTGTCTAAGAAAAATAAATTGGGCTTCAATTGGTTACTAGATGCTCTATACGGGTCCTGAAAGATTTTTTTTGCAATAAATCGATTATATTGTATTAAGAGGGGCATTAAGGTTGTTTAAGAAAAATAATTTGGGCTTCAATTGGTTACTAGATGCTCTATACGGGTCCTGAAAGATTTTTTTTGCAATAAATCGATTATATTGTATTTAGAGGGGCATTAAGATTGTCTAAGAAAAATAAATTGGGCTTCAATTGGTTACTAGATGCTCTATACGGGTCCTGAAAGATTTTTTTTTGCAAAAATCGATTATATTGTATTTAGAGCGACATTAAGATTGTTTAAGAAAAATAATTTGGGCTTCAATTGGTTACTAGATGCTCTATACTGGTCCTGAAAGATTTTTTTTTAAATAAATCGATTATATTGTATTTAGAGGGGCATTAAGATTGTCTAAGAAAAATAAATTGGGCTTCAATTGGTTACTAGATGCTCTATACGGATCTTGAAAGATTTTTTTTGCAATAAATCGATTATATTGTATTGAGAGGGACATTAAGATTGTTTAAGAGAAATAATTTGGGCTTCAATTGGTTACTAGATGCTCTATACGGGTCCTGAAAGATTTTTTTTGCAATAAATCGATTATATTGTATTTAGAGGGGCATTAAGATTGTGTAAGAAAAATAAATTGGGCTTCAATTGGTTACTAGATGCTCTATACGGGTACTGAAAGATTTTTTTTGCAATAAATCGATTATATTGTATTTAGAGGGGCATTAAGATTGTTTAAGAAAAATAATTTGGGCTTCAATTGGTTACTAGATGCTCTATACGGGTCCTGAAAGATTTTTTTTGCAATAAATCGATTATATTGTATTTAGAGGGACATTAAAATTGTTTAAGAAAAATAATTTGGGCTTCAATTGGTTACTAGATGCTCTATACGGATCTTGAAAGATTTTTTTTGCAATAAATCGATTATATTGTATTGAGAGGGGCATTAAGATTGTTTAAGAGAAATAATTTGGGCTTCAATTGGTTACTAGATGCTCTATACGGGTCCTGAAAGATTTTTTTTGCAATAAATCGATTATATTGTATTAAGAGGGGCATTAAGGTTGTTTAAGAAAAATAATTTGGGCTTCAATTGGTTACTAGATGCTCTATACGGGTCCTGAAAGATTTTTTTTGCAATAAATCGATTATATTGTATTTAGAGGGGCATTAAGATTGTGTAAGAAAAATAATTTGGGCTTCAATTGGTTACTAGATGCTCTATACGGGTCCTGAAAGATTTTTTTTGCAATAAATCGATTATATTGTATTGAGAGGGGCATTAAGATTGTTTAAGAGAAATAATTTGGGCTTCAATTGGTTACTAGATGCTCTATACGGGTCCTGAAAGATTTTTTTTGCAATAAATCGATTATATTGTATTAAGAGGGGCATTAAGGTTGTTTAAGAAAAATAATTTGGGCTTCAATTGGTTACTAGATGCTCTATACGGGTCCTGAAAGATTTTTTTTGCAATAAATCGATTATATTGTATTGAGAGGGGCATTAAGATTGTTTAAGAGAAATAATTTGGGCTTCAATTGGTTACTAGATGCTCTATACGGGTCCTGAAAGATTTTTTTTGCAATAAATCGATTATATTGTATTTAGAGGGGCATTAAGATTGTCTAAGAAAAATAAATTGGGCTTCAATTGGTTACTAGATGCTCTATACGGGTCCTGAAAGATTTTTTTTTGCAAAAATCGATTATATTGTATTTAGAGCGACATTAAGATTGTTTAAGAAAAATAATTTGGGCTTCAATTGGTTACTAGATGCTCTATACTGGTCCTGAAAGATTTTTTTTTAAATAAATCGATTATATTGTATTTAGAGGGGCATTAAGATTGTTTAAGAAAAATAATTTGGGCTTCAATTGGTTACTAGATGCTCTATACGGGTCCTGAAAGATTTTTTTGCAATAAATCGATTATATTGTATTTAGAGGGGCATTAAGGTTGTTTAAGAAAAATAATTTGGGCTTCAATTGGTTACTATCTACTTATTGAACAAATTGTTTTGATACATCGCTAGTAAGCATGTAAAAAGAGACCTTTTCAACCTTAAAATAGAAAAAAATAAATATCATGTTGAAAATATTGAAAATAAAATGAAACTTGTCTATCTGCATTCGAATTTGACCCCAAACAATATACAATGTATCCCAGAATAAGAAATTGTTACATCATAGTCACAATCAAGTCAACAAGTATGTTTGAGGTCATTTGATACTACTTGGATACAATAATTATCAATAATAACAATTATGAAAAATAAGCAAAAGTGAATTAATCAGTTTTTGGGAGAAATTTAAATTGACAGCACTCGTTATAAATTTATTATCAACATAATTATGTGAGACAATACAAAAGCAAATTATTGAATCTGAGCAAATGGTGGTTGTCCATTTTATTCTTTTGGTTTTTGCACAATGTAATCTCCAACATTATATAGTCCTTTGGAAGATATTTTTGAAGTTTCCTAAATTTTTGTTCAGTAATAACTTTTTCAAATTTTTTTGCGTTATCTTTTGAAATCGGAATTTTGTTTCAAAAGTTCAAATCTTATGATATACCCAATAGTTTCCTTTGGATTCTCTTGCATTGCAACGTTTCCATTCCATAAGTGCATAAACTATGAATTTTTATAGTGTTATTTTGAAAAAAATATTCACTTAAAATTTAACCTTGTATAATTCCTACAAATATTAAATTGGAGGACTAAAATAGGAACTTTAATTTTAAAGCAATTAATATCTTAGCTTTAGCTTCGACTTTTGGTTATGAAGGACCGTCTCGGGCCACCGTGTTTCACTGGTTTTCTGAATACATTGAATACATTCAATATTACACCAACATTTGGCTGTCAAAAAGATTTATTCGCGTGGGATACCGTATGATTTTCAATCGCTTGAAAAAGCTCGTGTCGATTGTTGCAAAGAAATGCTGAAAAATTCAATCGAGATGCTTCAAAACAACGATCGACTGTACGGGCCTTCCAAGACGAGCCATATCCAACAAATTTTGCACACGAAGCACTTCGAACCAAATGGTCGGATGTGTTTTCGGAATAACTAGACATATCGCCACCGTTCCATTAGGGAAACGTAGACTGGTCAATTATGAATGGTACACAAGCATTTGTTTGCCAGAAGTGTTCGAAAAAATTAGGGAACAAACAAACAAAACCATTTTTGAAGAGCCAATCATCGAATTGATGGGTAATTCGTCGTGTGGCATCCAATTATTTCCTGTTATTACCTCAGATCAAAATAAACTGCGTGGTTAACGTTTTTCTACATCTGAAGTAGCGGTTGAAGCACTTAAATCATTTTTTTTTGAAGGTAACTTAATTGGAATCGAATTGGAGGTAACTCAAACTCATGCAAAAGTGTATTGATCTTAATAGAGAATATTTTTAAAAACAATAAAGCCATATCAAATTATAAATATTTGTTTTTTTTGTCTATCTCAAACCTCAAGTAACAACCCTCGTATTTTGTATCACTTTAATGCATTTACTGCATATACTTTACGAAGCTAACAAATATCTTCGATTGACATGGTTTTTGAGAGATAAGAATTTATTTATTGTATGTAATTAATTAAAAACAAGTTAGTTTACTGTGTTTGTTTGTAGAATGAGCAGTATCGATGACAAAAGAAATAAATTAACACTTTACACTTGAACAGAGTTCAAATAAACAGTTTGTGCTTTATTATAATAAACAGGTGATTATTTTTTACATATTCACTTTCTCATTTATACTTTTATTGTTTAATTTCACTTTTATTTTCAATATTCTTAGATAATCCATTAGATTTACATCGTCTATCAATCAGTTTGCTTGAACCCTATCTTAATATGTTATTAGATGTCTTTGTATATATAAATACCAATAATGCTAATATGAAAGACCAAGGAGGAATTTTCAGTTACTTCTACGGGAAAAGATCGTGTAGAGATTTTATTAGAGGAATAGTTTGCAGTATTTGGTAAAAGATAAGTTGATGTTATTCCATGTAGATGTTTGACGATCAAGTATGAGATGTTGTATGCTGGAAATCTCCAATGGAAAGTCTAGAGGAGATATTTTAGAAAAGTTTGATAAGATGTGATAAGTTATTTTCTTAACCAGAGAGAAAATTAGCTTTGTAACATAGAGAATCCGTTGGGTTTGTTTAGAATACTCCTCCAGAGCTGCATTTGGTAGACTGTTGAGAAGCCTGAATATTGTGTTAGAGTTATCTAAGAGAAAAATTGTGATGAATTTATTTTAATTTCATTTTTAGGTATTGAAAATGGATGATATTTCATATGTTACTACTTTTTTAATATTAATAATATCAGTTATATTAATCTACTTGACATGGTTTTATTATGAATCATTTCAATATTGGAAACGGCGAGGTATTCCTTATATTAAACCAATAATAGCACCTTTTGGAAATACTTTGAAAATCTATCAGGGAAAAGCGACGTTCGGTGAAGTTTTCGCAGATGCTTATTTAAATCTAAAAAAAAGAGGTGAACGGCACGGCGGTATGTACTATTTACATTCGCCATTCTACATTCCAGTAGATCCAGATATAATAAAAAAAATTGTCATCAGTGACGCTCATTATTTTGCTAATCACGGGATGTATATAAACCCCGAAGACGATATCCTGTCAGGACATTTGTTTAATATGGAGGATAAAGCTTGGAAAGTTTTGAGAACTCAAACACCATCGATTTTCACTTCGTCTAAGATGAGGAATATGTATCTAACCATGCAGAAAATGGTGGATCCTTTTCTTATGGTACGTGATGAATATTTTTTAAAATAAAATGTTTAATAATCAATTGCCCCATTAGTAAACTTTCACTTAATTTGTATACAGACCGCTTCACATAGTGCAAGACGACGTGTCAGAAATTGTATGCAATTTCTTGCAAGATCAAAACATTGCACGTCAAGTAAACAAACTCCTAGCTTCAAATTTTATTTAATGTTTTGTGACTTGTTCAAAAATGGAAATAACAAAGTGGTGAGTGGATCACTGACACTAAAAAGATCTGCAGCTGCTTTGCTTTTGGAGCCTGATGAACAGTAATATGTTGCATTTAATATTGCAAGTACGAGATCTTGCAAAAATAATCGATCCAGTTGAACTCCATCTGCGCATGCTTCTTATCAAGAAATATTACGTTTTGCACGTTGAATTGCATTATGTCAAGCGGCCTTTAGCTCCTGGAACGTGTCCTGATTGTTAAATTTACCTTTCAGTGGTTAGATAAATATGCAGAAACCCAAGAACCTGTAGATATAAAGAATGTCCTGACTCGTTTCACGACAGATATTATATCAGCATGTGCTTTCGGCATAGATACGAATACCTTAAAAAAAGAAAATGAAGATATTTTGTACCATAGTCGTAAATTTTTCGACTACCAATGGGGTTTATTTAGAAACACTATAGTTGTAGCAATACCAAGACACATTTTGCAAGCGTTTAAATTTAGAATATTCCCTAAAAATACCGAAAAGTACGTGGTGGATATGTTTACGAATATTTACAAATACAGAAAACAGAATGGAGTAAACAGAAATGATTTAATGAATACTTTCATGAGATTAACTGAAAAGAATGAAGATTTGAAAGATTTTACTGGAAAAAATAGAATAGAGCCGCTCGATATGAATCAGTTATCTTCTCATCTGTTTCTATTTTTTTGTGCTGGATTCGAAACTTCTTCCAGCACGCAAACTTTCGCTTTGTACGAGTTAGCAAAAAATCCAAATTGTCAAACTAAATTGAGAAACGAAATCAACAGTGTTCTAGCTAAACACGACAACAAGATGACTTACGATGCCATAATGGAAATGAAATATTTAGAACACTGCATTGATGGTGAGTATGAATAAATATCTATCTTTAGAAACTCTATAACCTTTCAAGTAGAGATAACAACTAAAAGTACAGTATCAAACACTAACCGATGTAGTGGTGGTTATTATCTGGTACAAAACTATATCGAACCATTATGTGGTTCCCTTGGTAATCTATTTTATTAAAAGTTTAATATATAGAAGATCTTGAGGCAATATTTTGAACAGGTGGGTGGAAACTACCAGCAAACTATACACCAAAACTTTCTCCAGCGCTTCATCCAATTTACTAAAGAAAAATCTTATCCAACTCAACCAAAGCTGATCATCGAGTTGATTACTGGACACTGGTATACTTCAAAGCAACTCACGGCATAATACAAGATGCTCGATGTCCAAGATGCAAAGGTGAAAGGGTAAGACCACTCCAGGCATTGTTAAACTGCGCATCTCTTCGGGGTGTTCGATAAGACTTCTTGAGAAAACACATCGAGTTTTCATTATTTGTCTTTCATAGGATCTGGATACAATTGCTGAATTGTCCGGCTCAATCAGAATCAAATTCCATATCAAACAACTAGAGAATTTTGTTCGAAAGATAAAATATAATGTATAATATCAAGGAAATTAATTTAACCTTGTTGTTTTTCAAATTTATTCACAGAAACCCTTAGGATATATCCAATTTTTCCAATCGTTCTAAGACGCTGTAGAGAAGACTACGAAATACTTGATACCGGTTATACTATAGAAAAAGGTACGTACGTTATGGTTACTAATATGGGTATACAAAGAGATCCAGAATATTACCCCAATCCATTACAATTTGATCCTGAGAGATGGACTTACGAAAATAGTTTGAATAGACCTTTTGTCGCTAATCTGCCGTTTGGAGAAGGGCCTAGGATTTGTGTAGGTAAGTACACAATATAAATCGTATAAACGGAAATCAAAGTGATTTTGGTTGTTAATTTAGAACGTTCTTTTACAGGAAAACGTTTCGGTCTTTTGCAAAGCAAATTAGGTATAGCTACGCTCGTCAAAGATTATGAAGTCACTTTAAGCGACAGAACCAAAAAAGGATTTAAATTCGTTTCATCGGAGCTAATTTTGAGAAAAGACGGAGATGTATGGTTACAACTCAAAAAAATTTAACAATTTAATTAATAATAATATACAAGTGATTTATTGATAATTGTAAGATATGATTAAAATTACTCAAAATTGGTATTTTCTAGGATACAAGGTGTTTTATTTCAAAGTACGAAAGTTGTAGTATCCTCTATCTATCCAAAGAGTAAAACTGAGTCAAGGGGGGTTCCTTCTTAACTATATTCTACGCCACTGGCGGATTGTTTGATTTAATATTTCCAATTCTTTTAATTAATTACAAAAAAGGTGTTTTTACTACAAGAACTAGACAGAAACTAAAACTAAAACTTCTTTTCGATAAGTAGTAATGTGAATGGAATCATTGTCGAAATGGTTGGTATTTTGTAATTAATCTTCTCCTCAATGGGTTTAATTTCGCTGTCCCAGTGCAAAACAGTAACATCTCCAAATTTTGAGATATTACTAATTCTGATTAAAGACGCCGAACCATGTCCAAAGCAAAATATTGCCTCAAAATATTACATTTTCATAATTTTATAACATTTGCTTTACTCTTAGTTCATCCTGAGCTAATGGTTTTGATGGGTCACACAATAACAACTCAAAAAAAGCTGTTGCAAACCTTGGGAAAAAGATGCTACAGATATTGTTTGTGGAAGAATCCAAAGCGGATCATAAAAATATGAGATTTAAGTTTATTATTTAACAATCCCGAACGTGTAGTTGAGAGAAAGCTTAACTGGTTTTTCAAATGAAAATCCGGCCCCAAGTTGACAAGTTAAGACTCGAAAATCAAATGTTATTGAAGATGAGACCATTTCTGTACCAGTTCTGGAAGTGGCGCATTCAAATTCAGAAAATCTTTACATTTTAACGGCATATGGGTGATTCCGTTCTAACTGTGATATTCAATGTCCTGTATTGTTTTTTTGTACTAGTCATTAATTAATAATCAATTAATAAAAATTTTGTGTTAATTGAATAATTCTTAAGATATTTAAACATTATTTTTATACAATATAACTTGCCACTTAAAGAAAACTTATACTACATCACTTGAATGTCAGTACCGTGTCATGTCCATTCCTAGAATTTACCGATAAATTATTAATTTTTTTTGTCGTAACAAATGATTTAAACTAATTACCTTATAAATTCTAATGTTTATGATCAAACTGAGGAAAATTGATGCACTTGTTGTTTAATATCTTAAGTTACCATGTCAGTACCGTGTCATGTCCATTCCTAGAATTTACCGATAAATTATTAATTTTTTTTGTCGTAACAAATGATTTAAACTAATTACCTTATAAATTCTAATGTTTATGATCAAACTGAGGAAAATTGATGCACTTGTTGTTTAATATCTTAAGTTACCATGTCAGTACCGTGGATAAATGAGTCAGTACCGTGGAACTCAAAATCCGACATTTGTGTCTTGCTCGTGATACTTTGAAGTTGTAGTAAATTCCTCTTAGAGTTTTATTTTTACAGTAAAATAGATGAATAATATGCATAAAAAAGTTAGAAAAGTTAAATTTTAAAATCTTGAAATTTTGAATACAAAAAATCACAGTTAGAACGGAATCACCCATATAATAATGAAAATCAGAAATATGAGGAACAGGAAGAGGTTAAAACCTATGATAAAGAAATGTATACAGCAAATTATGGCAATGAGGACTATGTTTCTGATGAGATTGATGATTACATACCAGATAAAAATGGTAATAGTATGAAGAAAATGAAAACCTTGAAAATATCGTTCAACAGCAAATATTAGAATTAAAACAAGAACAAGAAGGACCTCAAGATCTAGAAATCCTTGAACTAAGTAGAGGAACCAAAAGAAGATTGAAAAATGATGAATTTGGGCAAGAAATGTAAAAAAATTCAGGTGAAGCTTATCAAACAAAATCAGGTAAACTAAAGCAGGCAAAAACTGTAAAAGAAGTTTGGGAGACAAGTGTTAATTTAAGTGTTATCTGATTTTCTAACGCTTACTGACATTAACAGAAAAAAAGACTTAATCTCAAAGTTAATGGATGAAGTAAAACCAAAATAATCTTGAAAGAAAGATTTGATCAACAGAAATAAAGTAAAAGTTTGTAAAAAGATGTTTACTGATAAATTATGCATTAGCTCAACTTTTTTAACTACGCCATCTACAGGCATTATTGAGTCAGATCTTAGGGGCAAACATTTGAGCCAATCCAAAACAGACCCTCAAATATATAATTGAACATATAAATACATTTGCTAGAATAGAGAGCCACTATTGTAGGTCCGATACTAAAAGAGACTATATCCAATTCTTAGAATCAAACAAGCATACCCAATTCCTCCAGGTATAACTGTTTTAAATAAAGCGAGTTTGTGCTAAGAAAACCTCGTTCCACGTCCATACGTTCTTTTTTTAAAAATTTGAGAACTTCCACTGTTAATGAAGTCGACGAACAATCTGAAGATGATGATGACAAAACTAATTCAACAAATTAAAATCTTGTATACAAAAAAATTGTAGCCTAATCTTATAATTAATAAAAATATATAGTTTTTAACAGTTGTTTCATAAAAAAATCTTGTTATTTTAATCCTTTGCTGTAGGAATACGATTATAAGAATATATTAGTCCTATAAGAATTTAGCACAAATCACAAATGCAAAATCATTTTTTTAGCAACTCGAAGTAGAGTTATTGTAATAATTATTTCAAACTTAATTCTTAGAAATGAATTATGTGTAATATGAAAGCTGAAAATCAAAAACAAAACCTCATGAATGATTCAACCTCCAATATCTAAAAACTGTTGGTTTTGAGATGTGATAGTTTAGCACTAGGACAGCGAATTGTTTGAGGCTTGATAATTTTTCTGAATTTTGAATTTCTGTATGTCCAGTCTCGGTAAGATTAAAGTTTTTCCTTTTTGAATCTCTTTTTGAATGAATAATTTATTAATTGTTAATTTTGATTATCTATTTCAACACACTTGTAGAAATCCTCCACCTTCGGGTATTCTTCTTTCCCCGACTAGGTTTCCTCAAAGAATTAGTGGCTGAAGGTTCACAAACGGTAACGTAAAGTCCTCATAAGGGTAAGTTCTTTATATTTGCGATAAAAAGATGAACCGTCAAAGTCCCGGAATTTAACTGTTTAACGACAAAACCGAATTTACTGTATTTTTACGCCTTTGCGAATCCTACTGACTGCGCCAGATAAATTTTTGAAAAATTCAAATTCGTCTTTTAAAACAAAACTAGAGCTAGACAGAAACTAAAACTGGAAATAACATCTTTAACAATTAACATAAAGATAATTAAACAATTCTGTGTGAAGTGTCATATTATATTTTATATTTGGCAGTAATGATAGTTTTGTGAGAAATACTTAATCCAATAGTCATTAAAAACCATGAACATAATTAATGTTTTAATCCCAGGAAAATCCGATATATTAATTTGAAAAATCATTGAAAGATTTCCAATTTCTGAATATATATTACTAGCGCCCTGTAACAAATCCCCGCTGCTATGCTTCGTAATTCCTACTGTCGAAACATTACTTTCAGTATTTTCAGCACTTTTCCTTTGAAGTTCATAATCGACTCAGATGAAAGTCTGATGAAAAGGGAGAATTAGCTACTGTCTATTCCATATTGAACGTTTCAGTATTCTTAAAATTGCTTATAAGCAGTGGCGTGAGGCTACAAAGAAATTATCCTTTATACAATGCAGAAAAAGTTATATTCTTTCGAAAATACCAAATTAGATATGCTGTTGTCAAATATTTGACATTTTCCAAGAGATAAGTAGCTTTATTATTAAAATATGTTTTAGGAATGTTTTCTGAGGTTTGTGAGAGATGTAATGAAACTTTCAAAACTACGGATGATTTAGAAACGTTCATCGAAAAGACATCTATTCAGATTAAAGCTAAATAATTTATTTCTGAACCGTAAAAACGATTTTAGATTCTTTTCAATACAGGGAATATGGCATCGCACATATTTGTGTAAGATTGTTTTGTATCTTAGTCCTTTTCGATGTTTTTCGCCCTAAATGAAACTGTATAGTCTAAGGATGAACTAATTTTATTCATATCCTGTTCAGTCCGAGTTATACAGACATCGTAATTTAATCCCTGTACAAGTTACAACATGTATAAACATGCGTTCGTATAAAGTGGACAAATAACGTCGTGCACATTATTTTTGGTTTGTAATACACCGTTTCGACATAGTTTTTTTCATATTTTATGACCTCTTGAAAGAAGAAACGGTCACTTTTCAAAAAAGAACTCTCCCAATTTTGAAATGTACGCTACTGTCCTCCAGAGACATTCACGAAATCGACGACAAATCGTCTAGGATGTATATTTTGTACTCCCCAATGGTTCACTTTTTACACTGCTTTTCTGTTTCCTTAGTTATCTTCTGATCGTCTTATTTCATGGTTCGCAAAATCCAAATGTTCAAAAGTTTCCATTCCTCTTATATCTCCTAATATTTTACACGAGTTTTTGTAAATAGAAGGAGCTCTTTGTCCAATGTACTGAAAAAAAACTCGTTAAAAATTCTGTATTTATTTTCTTTATAGCTTCGCCACCAGACGCTAGATTTTGGTAATTATTGAGATATAATTTATATTCATAAATATGATAAAAATTATGTACCGGGTGTCCTATTTACAATGGGATTGTTTTTACTATAGCTCCTATCATATCGAATGAGACATCGAGGAAAACTTGAAAATCAGTTAAGAGTTTGTATATCTACCGCTAGTAGTTTTACAGGAGAAAAAAAAACTAAATAAGAGACATAAAAGGACCAATCATCGGATGTTTCAAAAAGTTATGGGTACTGCCCTTCACACGTGTTCTATCTATTCAAATAAGGTTTGACGATAACTAAAACTTAGTTAAGAAAAAACTCTGATTTGATATTCTTGAAAATACCTTTTCTGCGCCAACATAATAATAATAATTTGCACTTTCGAATAATTTCAATACTAGCAAGATGTAGGAAACACATTTATTTACCGAGATATCCTTAAAAAAAATTTGTAACTTTTTGTCTGGACTTGATTCTAATGTATGAAAGACTTCTTCTTCTTTACCAAAAGTAAAATACTGAGTAGCAGATTTTAAGCGAGACCCTACGATTTGCGAAGACCAGCATCGCAGTGGTCGACCAAATGAGGTGACAACTCCAGATAGGCTGAAGAAAATCCATAAGCGATGCTGAGTGATCGTCGATTGGAAGTTAACAGACATAGTAAGTGCGATACATCGCATATTAACTGAAAATTTGGACATGACAAAGATGGAAACCGCGTTTGCTCATAATGAAACAAAAACAGCGTCATAAAGATGTTTGCTTTGAGAATTTGGGTTCATGAAAAAGGAGAACCTACTCCAAAAAAGGCAAAGATCTGCAAGCAAGGTCATAGCGTCGGTTTTTTGGGATGCGCGTAGGATACTTTCATTGACTATGTTGAAAAAGGAAAAAACTATCAACGGAGAGTATTATGCGAACTTTTTCCAACGTGTGAGCGAAAAAAATCAAGCAAAAAAATGCCGCATTTGGCTAAGAAGAAAGTGTTGTTTTCTCAAGACAATGTACCAGCTCACACTTCCTTAAATCTTCTTAGATCTTAGATCTAAAGCTCTAGCTCTCCATTTGTTTGGTTTCTGTTTTTCTGCTTATTTTGCTCGTCGGTCTGCTTGCATTCTTCCCGCACAATGTCTCCTTTCTCTAACGAATTCTTCGACTTCGTTGGTTTTTTCTGATTCTGTCCATGATGACATTGAATAGTGTAGGGCTAAGACTGCAAGTCTCTCAAAAAAAGTTAGAACTTCTTTTATATTAGCTTCACAAAAACAAAACTTTTACAATTATCAGATAGAAAGTAAGAGTAAGCGTACAAACTCGCTGAAATTTTCATCATCTTCAGATGGAAAACGTTTCAGACAAACCTCGTGTAACCTCACAAATATGACAAAATAAAATAATTGGTATCTTATAATTGAGATCACACAAATAACTATTCAAAAACTCTGGGCGTTATTTAAGAATCTCACTGTATGAAATTGAAAAATATTAACTGAAAATAACGGTTTAAAAAATAACTCATACATGTAAAAATCTTCTGTTTGCACTTTTAAGGTCGAATTATTTAAAAACTTGTCAAGGTAGAGCAGTCTTGCATATTTTAGTAACCTAACGACTGGTTCGCGAATGTTTTGTCATAAATTTCGTCACATCTACGCAGAATTTAAATGAACCCGACCCTAATTTCTTAGCCTAATTAAAGAAGGCACCTTCTATTTAATTTGTTCGCGTAGGTATCTATAAAAGTATTACGTTCGTGTTTTATCACTGTGTCAAAAAAATCGTCGTAAAACTCTTCAACGTTGACAAAAAAAATTGTTATCACCTCGCCTTCTCTGAGTACCCTTTTATTTATGACAGGATGTAGAAAAATGTTCGACTTAAAAGGTTTAATTTCCAGAAGAGCCTGCAGAAGACACCGATTAAAAGTTACGACACAGTTTTTACGATTTTGCACAATAGTTTTTGTAGTAATTGTACACGAACCGAGTTAGAGACTTTAGAGGCAACGTTCGACGTAAATCATTTCGTCTGGACATTGCAAATCGAAAATTGTAAATAGTACAAGGTCGAACTTAAAAAATTAAATTATATTCATATTTAGATAGATATACGACATATATTTAATAATTAGAAAAATACGAAGTGTAATAAACAAAATAGTAAATTAATAAACTATGTATGTCCCAGCCAAAAACAATTTCTCTGTAGCAAGTGAATTGTTTAATGTTGATATCTTTTTACTGTCCCGAGAATTTTTCCTCAAACGTCTAGTATTGATTTCCAGTCATTCAAAGCGTGAAATATAAGTGAAAAAAATCTCCAACTATGCACAGTACTTGTTATCAATCAAGTATTGCCGTGCCGGAAAAGTCGGTTGGAATACAAAATAGAACCATTCCTATAAGGATAACTGTTCGGTGGAAACCGTACCAAGGGCGGTTTTTTGGTGAGTTTGAACAAACGTATAGTAATGATAAAGTGACAGTTGGCAGTAAATATTCTTTGGAGGAACGTTTTTTACACACAAAAAACGAATCAAAGAGCGTAATTCGATGGCGTGACAATCAAATAGAAGCTCCATCTTCCACGGCTACCAAGGGAGCCAAAATAAACCCAAGTCTGGCCCAACAGCGTTTCTAGTATCCGCAGCTCCTGGGGAACCTTATTTTATGGACGACCCTCATATTTTATGCATTTCTCTTAATACAACCATTTTTCTAACCAAGCAGTTACAATACTGAAAACTTATAATAAAAAAACTATTTGATGGAAAGTTTTGAACAAACTTTAGCAGGAAAACTCTCTAAAGTATTTGTTATAAATGAATGACTAAAAATCTGAATATATTATAGGAAATTTTGGTAACCACATGATTTTATTTTCTTATATTTCCATTGCTGCAATGAACTTGTAAATATTTTTGAATGAAGTTTATAATTTAAATTTGACGAATTATTACACATCAGTTCAAACAAAAACTTTTTTGATCATTCAAATCATCGAATTGATGGATCATCAGCCGTAGAGTCCTCATTTGACATCAAATGCTTTCTTCATATTTCGGCAAATCAAAAATAAAATAAACTACGAGGTCACGGTTTTCTACACCTGAAGAAGCGGTTGATAAGTACAAATGTTTTGGGTGTACCTCAATCGGAATGGAAAAATGCTTCGACAATTGGTTTAAACTTTTGTAAAAGTGTATCGATTATAAATATGCGTTTATAATATATTTTGTCAAGTTTGGCATTACCAGTATCTATAATTCAAATTATTCTTAATGACCAATCAAATTTACACCAAAACTTTTAGTTTTTAAAGCATTTTCAATAAAGTGTTTTCTTTTAAATCATCCACTTGAAATTTCATTATATTCAATATAAACTACTAATAAAACAAAGTATATATAAAATTCCTACATTGCAGAGGTGACGTTCATGCGGTCGTAGACCATTCAGGCTGACCCACAGCAGCTGTTGGTAGCCCAATGCGTCAATCAAGTTCCTTCACTTCTAGTGTTACCACAAAGGAGCGATATACATTTTGGGAAACGACGCCGGTAGACTGTTAATGTTTCTTTTCCTTGTTTTATTGTGACACGACATATGTGTTGAGATCAACAAACTTTTTTTTTATCACCAACATTATATTTGATATGTTTTCGTAAATCCCTAACGCGGAGTTTCTTTTCATTCACTTTCACGATTTTATTAAATGAGCGGAAATTCCCATTAAATGATATCAAATTTCGGAATCAAACTAATTTTTACTTTTTGTAAAATTCTCATTTGGTTGAAATTTTGTGTTTTATTCTTCATTCGTCCAGTCTTCCATAGCTCTAAAATACCAGTTACGCACCCACCTTCTAATTTATATGACATCCTGACAGATGCAGAAGACTCAGAAATGTTTGCTCCACAGAACGAATCTAGCTCAGATTACTCAGTTGACAAGGAACCTCAACTTTTTCTCAATAACCTAGTCAGAGGGTCTTTCAAAAGAAGCAGCTCAATTGATAGGTGCAAGGCAAAAACAACTCTTATCATTTGGGATCTCATTTTCCTGGTACAGGCATCGAGAGAGAGAATTTACACTATATTTAATCATAGAAGGCAATCTGGTTTATTGTGATGATGTTTGTTGTCTCACGAAATGTGTTGAAATAGATTTGATTCATCCAAAACTAGCCTCAAAGCAGTCTTGCAGTATAATGGAACTAGGTCATATGGAAAAAAACTCCAATGACGATTCTTGAGAAGATCAAATATCAAGAACAGCAATGGATGGTTTGTGGAGATTTGGAAATACTGACAATGTTGTTGGGTCAACAATCAGGTTGTTTTCTATGTTTGTGGGATAGTAGAGCCTAAGGACAACAATTGACTAGTCACCAAGACACGGTATTGTCTGAAGCAAAGTTGAAAGGAGGAGTTTTTACTGGTCCCTACTCAAAAAAACTTTCGTCTGATCCTCTCTTTCTCGAATCAATTGGAGAAATCAAAGGAGGAGCATGAGAAGAAAAGAAAAAAACGTTTCAATAAGAACAGTAATAGTTAGGTTGATGGGTTTTAATAAATGTCCTCTAGCTTTGTCACTTGCCAACCAAGCTAATGTACTCACTTCAGTACCATTCTATTTCAAACTAATTAGTTTGTCAGATAGAGAGTCATAAACGATACAAAATCGAAACAATTTTTTCATAATACATGGTTTTTCCAAAAAAAACCAGCAACCAATAATTCTTGTTAATACCCCTCATGATGGAGATGGTTAATAATAGTATTAGCCAATCAAAAGACGTTATGTTTTCTGATGAGTACAATTTTCACTTAATGGTTCTGCTAATCGGCAAAAGTGTCAACTAGATGAGAGAACAGCATCCTCAAAAGGTTTGAGCAGGGATTGTTGGGATTCCATTTCAATTGCGGGCAATTTTAACAACGATCATTATTTGGAATTACTCCAAAATGATGTCATTCCAGCTTGGACAAATTTATATCCAGTTCTAGAAAGCACTAAAGCTCAATTAATTGAATGTGATATGATTTCAGCCAGATGGAGCATCACCAATGGAATGTCCGGCGGTACCTTAAAGAAATACTCCGGAATCGACGGATAGGGATGATTTACATTATTAGATTTCCCTTTTCGGTTTCATGTGAAGGGTATTATGTGTAAACTAACTGAAAAGCTAAAAGATAGTTTTATTTAACATGTTAGTGAACATTTTGAACCTTGATATTCATAGTTCTTTCTAGTGGGATATTATTTTTTTTCAATTGAGATGGCTTAGCACAATGAATATTCGCTCTAGCATCTATGATTGTGAGATAAGCTTATCAAATGTTTGAGAAGCAATGCGAGGAAAAATAAACTGGGAATATCGTATTTTTGGTATGCTGCTTCAATTAATCAGAAAGTAATACTCCCAAACAGCACGATATACAGAACCAAGAAGATTTAGTCTCTGTAAATCATGTTAATCCCGATCCTTACATTTTGTATTAAAACTATATGGAATTTCTTAACCAAAGACTGAAATATAGCACAAGAAATGGATTAGTAGCAGTCGCCGTTCTTTGAAATAATCGCTTAAAGTTATATACCCTGTACGTGGTTGAACTATGAATACAATGCAACTACCTAAGTCAGTCAGACTAGTAAAATGCATTTCTTTCTGGCTTATGTCGCCGCAGTAACAAGGAGCTATGCAGAAGTCATTAATCTTGTGTTCATTAGTTAACAGCCGCACAACCATCTGACGGCCACTTTACAATACGTTTGTTTAGTATAATTAGTTCCCAGCATGGTGTGCGAAAGCTTTAGAATTTAGTTAGTCGTTTTATTTCGCTGGATTAAATCTTTTTATTCATTTGCTCCGAGCCGTAGAAAAGACATTCATTACCATATACAGTAGAATTTAAATTAACCGAACCAAACTTATTATTAGATGCATTTCAAATCAGCTCTCAATGAGTATCGATTCATTTTATCATGTTTCTTCGGTAGAGTTCGAGATGTACATTTATATACACTGATTATTCAGCAAATCATTATTAATAATCTTTATTTTGAAAACTCTTATATTTACTCGATGTAATATTAAGGTGTTCTGTTCATAGTTAAACTCAGTCAACTTCATACATGTCACCCTCGTGTAACAATCTGTTTTCATATGTATCATCGGCGCATGATTGACAGTCTCGAAACTATCGATGTAATAAAATTCATCACTAGATACAAGATTTCTTCATCATAATTCTCAATTCAATCCTCTGCAATGAGGAATATTTTTCAGAAAAGGCTCATTCCTCGACTTCGTACACGTTTACCAGTCCTCTCAATTTCTGCGTATTCATTACATTCGTCATCTAATTAAATCCATCTCCACCTCTTCTAACCAACTTGCCCTCTACCCCAGTTTTCGGTTTAGGTCTCCAAATATGTCCTAGCAATCGTATTTTTGGTTTTTTATTCGAATTAAGATCACCGTTTTTTCTTTCTTCAGCACTTGTTTTATTTGCGCATTTGTTTTTCTGTGTAGGTTATTTTGGGCAACATTTGGGCATTTTCCTTTGTCATAATCATTGTCTTTGCTGTCATTACAGCCCTATTATTGCTTTATATATTTACCAATCGCTTATTCATCGATGGAATAAGTTTCTTTACTTGATCTTGTTCGATGTTATCCCATTCTTCAGTGAGCGCCATTGACTGGTGCAAGATTGCTTCATAGGATTTAAGTTAAGGGCCAATCCATAGCGGCAATTTCGGCATCCTATAAATAATTAAAGTTACCACCAACTGAGAGGAAGATGGAGCTTCATCGTTCGTCATTTCAATGAACGTGTTCTCTGACAAATCGTGGATGGGCTCCTCGGTGCACTGGAATCAATTTAAGGCGTTTTAAGCTCTAGATTAGCTACTTTGAATCTTCTTCTGACTGTTCAGTCACTCACAGTCACTCCTCGCGTTTCTCTGCGCCCTTGGTGGGTTTGAACACCACTGAAACGTGCACCATTTCCTTCGACCGCGCCTTCGAGAAAAGTTACCAGTCTCTTGGTAAGGATTTTATACGCTGGAAACAGCAGATTGACTCATACTGATCCCTCCTTGCTGACTCTGGTCTTGTTGCAATAGGGTGACAGCTTGAGTAGCTTCATCACATCCATTTCCATGTAAAAACTCTTGTTTGTTGTTAAAGGGGATGTGTATCACTAATAATGGTGGATCAGATAGTTAGCCTTGTATAAGGATCAGCTACCTCTAATTAGCACTATTGTAAACAAGGATAAAGAGGGTAGTTAAGTTAGGTTAGGTTATTTTGAAGCTACTTCCTAATGAGTTGCGATTGCTGGGGTATCACCTGAGTCGATTTTCTTTATAGCGAGTTTATATGAAACCCATGAAACACTAATATTTTAGATCTTATCCATGAAACAGTATCACACGTTCAATTGAACTTAATGTTCTCACCGTTCGAACACAATATAATTTTAACAATATCTGGTTGTTTGATGGCATGTTGCTTATGGTGACGTGTCTAGAAATGTGTTTTGCATGCATGCCATTACGATATATAAGGTTTTATGAGAATTTAATTATACAAATAATAAACTTCTGGATCGCAATGCTTTCATTATAACAACAGTAAAAACTTTCTATAAATGTTAGTTTTATGGTTTATGCCATATATAACGTACACGCAAATCACGTTATCAACGTTCACAATCACCCGGCCATAAGCAATCGAGTAAATTGTTTGACATAATTTATTTAAATAATAATTTTTTTCACACAAAATTGCCTGAATATAATTGTGAATTCTTGAGTTCAACGTCAAAAAATTAAAGCTGTCAAAAAGCAAAATGTGTTAAAATTATCCTTTTTTCAACGATCTATTTGTTTGTCCAATATATATTTCAAAGAAAAGAACAATGATTTGGTCATTATACATAAATTTTCCATTTTAGAAAACACTCTAAACTCAATTTTCATTTTCATAAACCTTACAATCCAGATAATAGATATGATCTAACTTTCCATAAAATTTATCATACTAGCAATTCCGCAACATCGTAAATATTTCCCAAATCAGTTTTAAAACGATTTTCACACTTTCCAGATGGAAGAAAGTTTGAAGTTATACCTCAACTGTATACTTGTTTGTAGTGAAAAGTTCACAAAGTAATCCTCCCTTTCCGCAAATGTGAATTTGCAAAGATGGAGAAATAACTTTTCACAGTTGGAAAACACTGCACCTGTTTAATTTATTAGCCGGAAAGCAGCTGAGACAATTGAAAAATACCGGAATGTTATTTTCTGAGATCTTATTGACGTGTTTCGCATAACGAAATAGATTGAGCGTGCTTTATATAACTAATTTATTATAAAATAGAAATTAGATTATGTAGTGAGCTGAAGATCCAAATCTTTAACATGGAAAACAAGTGAAAGAAACAGAATTTCCAGTGGTTATCGAAGAATTTGAGATTATGGGTTTGACATTCAAGTGCTAACCGTCAACTAGCCTAAGAAGTTTTGGCAAACAGCTAATTAACAACTCCCCAGAGAGATAACTAAAGTCTTTTTCTCAATTTGATAGGAATATCAAGTTGAAATTGAAATTTGATAAAGTTGAAGACCAAAAATTTTAATTTTGAACCTTTTTGAAAATTTTGTCATATTGGTACATGGTATACGAAGGAATAAGGGAATATGAAGCTTTATAGAATTTAGCTGCTTATCTAAAAGAGCAAGTCAGATCTGAATGGTCTCGAAGAATCCAAGAGTATTAAGAAGACGACGTGCTACACATTTGGACATCATTCAGCCGTTTTCACGAAGAATTTTAATAAACGATGTGCTTACAACAGTACAACAGCATTACAACTGTTAGACTTCAAGCTATACTAAAACTTGACCGCGAGAAAACATCATAATTTTTTTGGGGCATCGAAGTTCATGCTGCATGATGTTCAACGACTTCCTCCTACCTCATTTTTTAGTTATATATTTGCTGCGATTGTCAGTTTAGGTGCTTAGAACTTTTTTCCTTCCAATTTTCTTATTTTGATACATTTAGATCACGTATTAAATGTATGAGCTCATTTTGATCGTTATTTCTGAAGACATGAAACTTACTTTTCGAACATACATCTTAACGTTTGATTAAGATTCTACTAGAAGGAAATAGCGAATAACAGAGTTATGCTTAGGATAAATACAAGCATGAATATACTGAAATCTAGTCCAGGACTTTTTTCTCTCTCCCAAAACGTGCCATTCGAAGGCGTTCTAAGTACTGGTAAGTCTGAATTATGAGAAACAAGTCTTATAGCAAATTTTCACGTGTTTCTCTGGGCTACTGTTGTTCTATTTTTTTTTCTCCGAAGCTGTAATGTAATTCGTTACTAAGATATGCCCAAAGGCCGTTCTAAGTTGACCATCTAGTATATGAAAGAAGCCTTTTCTACATTCTCAGAAACTACATTTACTTTAAAACTTGAATGTGAAATAAATAACAAAATAAAATATTTCTACTACAAAGACAGGATAATCTTGCATAAAATTTTACATCTGCGAAGAAAAAATAAAAGAAAGAACATATTGAAAAGTCCGTATTGGGGCTTCTTGAAATCTTGTATTCGAACTGTGTTATAAAAATTCTGTAGACCACTGTAATTAGCTTAATGATATTTTAATACCGAGACCTTAAAAACACTCATTCTCGATACTTTTTTTTTGTTTTGTTTTGATTCAAAATCCATTATCTAACCCTTTTTTGCTTTATATTTCCCCCGGGAATATACTCTCTTAATTACTTTTCCAGTGCTCTCAGCGCTCGCATGGTTTCCAGTCTCTAAGAACCTAATTGAAAGGGTATTAAACGTATCTGTAAAACGTTTTTGCTGAATTTAATATAGGGATTAAAATTTTGACGTAACCGGAGCCATTTAATGCGCTTTTCTCGAGATGAAATGATTCCACGATATCAGTGGAGTGGACATAATGTACCACGTCCGCTAGAAACAGTAGGGGTTTATTGATATTTCGGCTCCCTTTCAACCACACGATGTTGTTAAGTACTTGAATAACAGGACACACGTACGAAGTTCATTTGAGCGTCAGGAGTTTCTGGAGGAAAATATTTTTCTAATTCTATGAATTGCTCCAACTAAACTGACATGACATTGAACATAAATTGAACAAATCGCTTGTGAAAGTGCAGGAGACATCTCAAAAATTTGATGGTAGAAATTTATAGAAAAAAATTTTTAATCAAACCATGTTTTTGCGGAAAATAACTTCATTCTTGTATATAGAATGTTTATGAAAACAAAAAATGGAAATATCAAGTTTTATAGGGTTTATAGACCAAACGGAAAGAAATTTGAGAGAACTCATAACACACTATATCTCAGAAATCAGAGAAATCTTTTTTTCTGTCGCTAAATTTTTATCGGATTTCGGTGACTCGATTTAGAGATATTTCCAGGAACTAAATTCTTAACTCGTCTTGAAAAACTTAAGACTTTGAAGGGCTGATCTTGAACATAACTGTTTTTATAAAAAAACCTTTCCATAATCTTATCTTACCTCAATTATTTCTATAGAATATGGATAAGATATCCAGGGTGTAATATTTTTCTACTTTATTTATAAGATTTTTATTCGTGGTGTGAATTAATAAATACTGTTTCTCACGATCTTAAATTATTTAAACACTATACACTACACTAATTTAATTCACTTTTCACTATTACTTAACTACTTAAATACTTCGATTACTTGCTATTTCGGTAGGTTCACTATGACTATTTATTATAAGATAGACTGCGCTACGTAAACTCCTTATATATGTATATTATTTTTGAGACCTTTTGATTTGTTTATGTTTCTAAATGTTTTTGATTTTGGGTTTCTTCTATTTCAAAATTAGTTTTTTTCAATATTTTTTTAAAAGAAAAATAAAAATTGACGTTTAGACTGATTTTAAGTCTTTATCAAAATATTTTGATCAAAAATCAAGAACATCTAGAAACATAAACATATCAAAAGGTCTATGAAATAAGAAATCAAGAGAAATATATATATCCCAAAAGAATTCTAGACAATAAAGTAAATAAATAGATCTTCCTCGAAATTATTCAAAAGAAACAATGTAAATAAACCGCCTGCTAAAATAAAAACTTGTATAAAACACAAACATCAAAGGCGGCGCGGTCGTTGAATTTTAGAATTCCATTAAATCCAGACAGGGCCGGCTTCAGAGTGGAGACGCGTTCGTAACAACGGAAAATCGATAAAGTACAAGACTGGTACCAACTGGCCCTTTCTAATTATTTAAAAAATAATCAAGTTCAAGAGTTTTGAGAATAAAGAACTATTATGAAACGATATATATATATGATCACAATATTTCAAGTTTTACTAGAAATTTAATCATAAAACCGTTCCTGTACAAAAGATGTTGATTTCACTTCTTTTAGAGAGGTTATATCTTCTTGCACATTATGTTGGAGTACATTCTCTTGGCACTATCTCATTTCGTGATGTCTTATATGGTTCTATACATTGAATTTGTTATATTTTTATTTTTATGTGATGGAGAACTTTGGAAATTCTAGACTGTCGCGCATCGAAATAATAGAGATCATAAAATTATACAGCGTTTTCAGTATAAATTGAAAATGTTTTGGCAGTGTTTCAATATCGAGCAAATATTTTCAATCCACCAAACTTTTAGACACTTTATAAGTAGAATCGTTGGAAATATATTTATGGGAATTTACATCTTTTATTCATTATTTGGCTTAAGTTTGACAGCAATCGGACTCAACAATGATACAAATATTCTGCAAATGCAACATGAGATGAAAATAAGATCAATCAAGCTCAGATAATTGTTTTACTGACTTCGTACCATTTTTATTTTAGGAAATTTCAGATTAACAACCAACCAAATGCCAGTTTCATGAGTTAATTGTCTGAAACACTCATACAACACACACATTTTCGTCTCCTGTGGTGAACTTTCCTGTCGGTTGCTTCACTGCCTTTACGGACGATATGGTCTGTTTGATGGTCAATGTTTTGTTAAGGCCTAAGTGCTTAAATTTGATCAAATTTTTCACAAATAATAACCTGGTTCACATTCTTCTTATATTTTGATAACTTCTTCACACCGGCGAAGTTGATGTATGAACTTAGAGCAGCATCAGGAATAGCTGGGAGAATAGAACTGAAAGTTGATTGGAAAATAATGAAAAAAAAAAGGATTAGTGGCAGACGAAAAAAAGATGAATAGCCTACAGGCGGAAAATATATAAATTCGCCACTGCTTTATTTCCAGTCTTTTGTCTCAATAACTCATTGTTAATAACATTTCATAATATGAGATTGTATCTGAACGATTCAAGAATTTTCTCCTATTTAAACCCTTACACCGAAAAAAAATAATTTCATAAATCTGTAGCTTTATCCTTGTCAGGTTCATTTATCGATATCAGCTGTCTTGTAATTAAATACCTTTACGTACTTTTCAGAAACGTTACGTCTGTCTGGAACAGTAATCAAAATTTTCTTGTTGACATTCTTTCAGAATTGGTAAAAAAGATCAGTTAATAAAGTGGCCATCAATAACAGATACATTCGAAGTATGAAAGAACGATTATATTTTTTCAACTTGGATAAATACAGTTGGTTCTGAAATGAACGGAGGACATAAAATAAAAAGTTAAGTGAGTTCCAGGGAAAAATTAGTATAGACTCAGTTAAAAATTTCCGCGATAACTATGTGAATGAGGTCGAATACACACGGATCAACTTAAAACTCTAATGCGAATCACTAACCAGTTTGCAATGAGTAACAACCTTTGTATTTGAATTGGGAACTACAGGCTGGTTACCAAGCAGTCCTCAACGCTTTGACAACCGGTTTAATGAAACTCGACCAGTTAATTCGCTGGAAACTTGCATCACCCACCTCTTAAAGGTTTCAATGGACGAAGGTTATTTCGTTTTCAATCTGATCACGTCAACACAAGTTCTTCAATTCAACAGATGTTAAAAGCAATCACTACAGGGTGAGTAGGTCGAGTGGTGCCTGTTAGTTGGAGGTTGTAGGGTTCAGGAAAGCCGTGCCTTGGAAGCTGATTTCAGAGGCTTGCACTTCTCCCGATAAATTTACGTTCTGGGTATCTACAGGAGGACTCGGTGTTCATAAACCACGTCTCCTGTCGAGTAGGTCTTGCAGCTTTAGGTGGAATTATGTTGGATAACTCTTAGGAGTATTTGTCGTGGTAGTATCGGTAAAAAAGAGTCAGGTCAGCGACCTTTCTCCTATGCTCTAAGCTGTCCAAGTTTAAGGTCAACTTTGGATCGCCTCTAAGTCGAACTGCTCTCTTCTGCATTGAATCTAGCATCTCCAGGGTATGCTTTGTAGCAGAGCTGTTTCTGGTCAACTTTGGATCGCCAAATGTGCAAGCAATACTCCAAAGATAGACGAATCTTGGCCGGGGTTGTTGCGGGGTATATAGCTTGTTGGTTTTGAAAATAACGAAAGTAGATTAACTTAAATGGCTTTTACTGTTTTGGGACTAATTGAAATATTATGAAATTTTAAACATAGTCTTTTGAAAGTTGGTATTTCATAAACGACAAATGGATTTGATCAAGCTAGGGCTATATTCGGTCAGTCACACGACTTTGAGTGATGATATAGGTTAACTTTAATAAAAAAAATCTATGAAACTACTGGAATAAATAATGCTATTCTCATTTTTTATGAACTAGAATTGAAATTTTTCATTATATTCTAGTTAGTTTAATTATTCAAGAAATATTTATTAACCAACATAGCTATGAATATTTGATTCGAATTTAACGACGTACATAACGAACATAGTTGAAATATTCATACCTGTTTGTTAATGCAGAATTCCATTATGAATCTTCATTGCCGCCATTCCATAAAATTAAATGAAATGTTACCCCCAATTCATACTAATCTTCCACGTCAAATTGCGAATATTGATGATGCCTGCTAGATTATAATAAGGGAAGTGCAATACATTCATAACTATAGACTTATTTACTGAAACTATGATTCATTTTCGAAGATGATGATTTGAATTTAATATAATTCAAGGTAAATTGTGTCCTTTGGAGACGATCGCCTGCACAATATTACTTTTTAACAGATCCAAATATTATTAATATTATTAATTCATCCAACGTCTAGACCAAATCCGGCAATTATGTCTATTCACTTCACCGTTGAAGCGCAACGAATATTGTTTTCTTCTTTTCTTCAATCCACGGTCGGTGTTGTTTTACTGGGATAGTCCCAGAAGTACCTGACCTGACCTAGAGATGGCTGTAGCTGCCTGAAAAATACCATTCTCATACAAAAAGAAAAACTATTAACGCCGAATATTGTACGAACTTATTGCAACGTTTAAGCGCAGAGATCAAGGAACAACGGTCACATTTGACTTAGAAGAAAGTGTTGTTTCATCAATATAATACACCAGCTCACATATCCGTCATTGCCATGGTCAAAATTAATGAATTAAAATCTGAATTGATACCTCATGCATTTTATTCGCCAGATTTAGCCCGCTCGGAATATTTTCTGTTATTAGACGTGAAAAAATGGTTCAGTAGTCAAAAATTTTCCAACAATGAAGAGGCATATCGGCAGTTAATGGCTATTCTGAGAAGCTCAACGATTTTTATTATAAAAATTGTTTTCTTTGTTGGGCTAGGTACTTCTGAGAGCATCCTCGTTGTAGTGAAGTCTTCAACGCTAAAATTCTTAGAACTCCATTACAACAGACGTCTGAGCGACTTTATGAATTATCTCCAATAAATTGAAGAAACCATCAACATTTTCAGTCTCTATATATTTCTTGAAAGCTCTTTAAGCGGTTTAATATTGAATATTCGTGAAACTTTCCCATATTCTCTTTCCTCATCACCAAATTAGTATTTGTGTGATAAAAATCGATTGATATCCATTTATGAGACATTTTATATAAAATCTATATCTTTCTAGTCACTGCGGCGTTTAAGAACACCCTATATGCTCTAGTAATGTGCTAATTACGCATCAAAACCTAATGTTTCCATCTTTTTGGGAGTTTCAATACTTCAAACTGTCCCTGTATAATGAAAAGGACATTTGAATTTCAATTTCTATAATCAATTCCCGTAATGGCTTCTAAGTGTTAAGCCCATTGAGCTGTAGATGAATTTCGTCGTAGGGAGAAGCGAAAACAAATGAAAATCATCATCCTAAAGATAAATCAACAGTCACATCCACCCACAAAGATTTATCTAAACTCATTAATTAAAATTATTTATTCAAATGTACAACGTTGCACAAAACGCCATAAAGAAAAGCGCATGTGTCTTCTCCTCTATTATGTTTCAGTTCTACCTTGAGCAGGGGCTTATCAAATTTATCTCCAAAGGTGTAGAGCCTTTTGAAATGAACCGATACAAAAATTTTTGTATATAATATTAAACAACGATATCATTAGTTATAATAAAGTCGGAAATATCTCTACTATCTCCCGGTTCACAATCAGAATAAAATCAAGTAAATTTGGCGTTTTCCAGGTAGCAGAATGTATGATTTTTAATTGGATTTATAAATCGGTAGTTGCTCTTGTTTATAAAAACATGTTTCTTTCGATTTATCAGCCAATTAATATAACCTAGCATAAGCTAAAACGAACCTAATCTAATCTAAAGTTAACTCAACCTAATCGTAAATGAAGTAAACTTAACCTAACCTAACTTACGTCCCAATAGTTTCGTCACAAAGTTTAAAAATACTCGTAGTTTGTAATAATACAATATTAGAGTCGCTAGAGGCATTTTTCAGCTTGAATTTAGCAATTTATTTGGTTTCTCTAGCATTTATAGATTCCTGGAAATTAATTATCAAAATTCCTTTTCTTCCTTGTTACGTCATCAGCGCCGATCACCTAACCAGAGATTGTCTGCTCAAAATATTCAAATTTTTAAGAATTTTATAGAGGTACCTACTGAAAACAATGATGATTTCGATCAATAGCACTTTACAGTAGTCGGAGATATTTCGTATCACTCATAATTCAATAACCGGAGCTACCAATTGGCAACAAATACCTCGTTAAATGGATTCTACAAACTCGAAAAGGATAAACTACCGTGATTTATATGAGCTTAAATCTAGCAGATAAGGAAGTATAGTCGAATAGTTATTTATAATTAGTCTTTTTTGAAAATTATCAATATAATTTTTAAAAATTAGTGATGAAAATCATATTTGATAAAAAATATTGGAACAATTGTGGAATCACTCCTTGTGATTACATAAAATGATCGGTATTTTGTTATATATGTACGCCGCTGTTTCTCGAGGGAAACAAGTATCGCCTTTGAGTGATGACCGTTTTTCCGAGGATCAAACTGATGTAGGATGAGAGACAGGAACACCTGGGTACCTCACGAGTAGAGCGGCATGTCCTTTCCAAGACGAATTCGAACACTTAAGTATGTTGACATTTCACTTAGGGTCGCATCTACTTGAAGTGTAGGGAAGAAAATTTTATCGAAATTACCGCAGATCGTATAAATTGAGTGGATTCAAATCATTCGGTACTCGTAAATAGAGTAAAGGATCTTTTTTCGAAAACACGATCCAGGAATTTATGAAGTAGTGAAGTGAGACAACCAATTTTTAGCCTCTAAATATTATTAATACAAAATAGGCTAATTAAGGCTAGATCTAGAACGATCTATAATGTTTCATAAATATCTACAGCATTCTGGAGGTACGTGAAATGTTTCAAAGTTTAAAAACAATCTTTGATGTTCAATAATAATCTAGAGCAATTTGCAATGTGTGAGATTTCGTTTTAGAACTGTCTACAGTAATATATAATGTTCTAAAACAGAATTTCGAAATTCAAAAACAATCTACAATAATCTATAATGTTCAATAATCGTTTGGAGCAATCTACAACGTTTAATCATGATTAAACGTATTCCAAAGCTATTTGGAATGATTTATAGGGTTCTAAAATAATTTAGACGTATCAGAATGACACGAAATATTCAAAAACAATTTACAATAATGTATAATGAACAACAATGATATATATATCAATCTACAATGACTTCAAATGTTTACAATTTCAAATACAATTTATTTGGAGTGATGTTTAATGTTCTAGTATAATCTAGAACAACTTTTAATGTTCAAAATGATGTTCAAGAATAATCTAGAGGAATATAAAATGTTTGAGCTTGATTTAAAGTGTTGCAGAGTTATCTTAAATAATTTATAATGTTCTAAAACAATTTAGAACAAGCATTAACGTATCAAAATGACTTAAAATGTTCAAAAACAATATACAACAATCTAAATGTTTGAGAAGTCTTCCAGAGCTATATTTAATGAGTTGTAATTTTCTAAAATAGTTTTCGAAATATGAGAATGTTTTTGAATGTTTCTAAGGCATCTAAAATCACCTTCAATGTTCAATAATGATCTAAAACAATGTTCAATACTTTGGAATGTTCCAGATGGTCCAATGTTATGTGAAACTTTTGAAGATAAAATAACTGTACTGAAAAAATCCGGGATTACCTGCGATGTTTTTGAATGATCTACAGCAGTTTAATTGAAACAATCCAGAATGATCTGGAGGTCTATCAAAGCAAAAAAATAATCCAAACTTTTCCAAAATGCACCAGAATGATCTATAATGTTATAGAACAATCCAAAGCAGTCTAGATAACAATATAGACTGTTGTTTAGGATAGTCTACAATATTTTATGAAGATCTGGAATGATTCAAAGAATAATTAAAAGAATGTTGTATAACGCACTTCTATAATATTTTAGGATATTCCAAAAATTTGTAGACGCCTTCAAATGCTCCTTAAGATTCCAAAAATGTACTTAAATGTTAATATTCGACTTTAATTGATTCTGATAGTTCTTTATATTCGATGTAAATAAGTTTGGGAATTATTTATAAAGATTTATGAGAAATATGATAATTGGTGTATGATAAATGATATGCCAAATCAATTAGAACAATTTCTGTATTTTTTTTTCAAATTTCAGAGCTTTTAGATCCTCTCGTAACGACCCAACTGAAATATTATCAAGGGTGTATTCGTTTCCCATTTTCTTCGGCATTATTGATAATAAATATATTAAACTGCCCGAATTTCAACGCGGTTCATTTATTTACTGACAGTAACATATATGATTTCGCCGTTGACAGAATTTTCCGGCGCGCATTTGACGTCACGGCGGGTGGAGGTAACACTCTAGTGGCACTGTCGGTTGTTATGACCACCGGGTTAACGAAACTTGTTTGATGTATTTTAGAGAGATTTGATTATTGACAATTTCCAAAGTAAATTACGTTCAGCAGGATTTGTATTTGCGAAATAGTTCATTAATATCATGAGCGAATTAATATTTGTTTCTAACTTTGCTGAATATACTACTTTTGATTGTTTTGGAACGAATTTCGTGAATATTTAGCAGAATAAAACATTGAATGGAAATGCGTTGGGGTTAGTTAGTCAAAACGCCAATGAATCACTTTGTACAGTCAGAAGATGTATAAGAAAATTAGAGATGAAATTAGTTAGATACGATATAGGTACCAAAAATATTTTTACACGCTTATATTAGCTTCAACTGTATGTGATTTATAACTGTTAGTTTATCCCACCACTTTAATTGCGTTCTTTAGCTGAGTGGGCTGAGGCGTTTCGGATTCGCTGGTCGTACCTAGCCACAATGTAAGTGACTCCCCCGTTTTTTGTTGTTTTATATTTAAATAATAGTCTATCCCAAAAAACGTCCAGCCGATGAAACCATCTTTGCCTCTTCCGGAGCAGTTTCGCTCTCATGAAGAACTTTTGCAATTAATTTTGCCATTTATCGATACAAGGTTCTCCAATGAGTAATTTTTAAATCAAATATATTCAGATATTGAAATATTTGATGCGTTTTATATACTTTGTTGTCTTATTATCGTTTAGTTGCTATTTTATACCAGCGGGAAACGGCGTATTTAACAATATTCGCAGAAGGGAATTTCATTAGTCTCCCGTTTAACGACGAAGTTGTTTAATGAGACTTTAATGAAACTTTTACTATTTTGATTCTTCGTTTATTTGTAGTGCTTGATATTTGTACAGGATGTATCCGTTTTAAAATTTGAATATTTTTAAACTAATTCAACTGTTTTGAATTATAGCGACACTAGTCTTACATATTTGACTTGTCCATACTATGTCACCTGTGGCACCGAATCCAAATCAGGTCGGACGGGATCGAAAGCCATCGGATCGAAAGCAGCAGTGTCGCTTCGACCTCAGATGGACTTTTGTTAAAAATTTTGAAATCCTGCATCACATCGTTAGTCCAAATTGAGCTCGTCCCTTTCTTCTCAACATAATGAACGTCACAAATCGCAAAATATTCATCAACTGGCTTAACATGATAATCTTCTAGTTCTCTACTTTTACTAGTCATAATATGGTGTATCTAATTTTCATCCACATCACATCCACGTTCATAATTTTCTTGGAACTCACATGACTTTCTAAATCTAAATGTATCCTTATTTTCTGCATTTCCACAATGTTTAGAATGTTTCGTGGAACAGCCCTCGCTTTCCTATGACATTTTATCAATTATGAAAGTCACACATTCAATAAGAGCAATTTTTACAATCTTTAAATGAAAATTTGGATACTAATTCACAATTTCGACATATATAATCTTTCTTTTTCTTTAAACAAAGCCCAAGTCGTACTCAAAACCTCTTTGGGCGGCGAAGGTGGTCCAGCTGGCTACCAACTGTGGCAATGATAATTGCAGTAGCAGCCGCCTTAGCATCTTCCTCATCGAGTAAAATGAAAGCACTCCACCAAATTATGAAATGATTGTCAGTCGACTCGTTCACATGTACTGGCCGTGTCGATCTGTCAACATTGTCGATCAACATAGATATCATACCAGTTTGAGATATTCTAATAGATAATTGATGAGCTTAGACGTCTGATCAAATCAGCTTCTTCTAAAAAAACAATATAACGCCCTTATTACGCTGATATAACCAAAATTCATTTTATTCTCTCTTGAAAGTATAAAAATAAATTGTGGCACATTACTACAACTAATTTTCTAATAAATATACTATAAATCGCTATGAAATCGTTTTATTAAAATTGAATAGAAATAAGACTTTATATGCTCTTTCAATATCATATTTTATATAAAACTATCCTCATTTCTCTAGAGCTTACCCTATAACCAATTAACCCTATCAAAAATACCTTTCTGTGTCCGAATATAGCACTAATGTTGCGTCTATATTCCCCAAAAGCCATATAATAAAATGTATAGGTAAATCCCGTTAGGTAATGGAGGCAATATAAGGTTATAAACCTCACTGGTGCTTGTGGCTAGATCCCCAGCAATAATACAAGCAGAAATTTCAATAATGATTATCCATTAGTTAACATTAAGTGAATCCTCTAGGACCGCGCCATGTAGAAAGCAGTGAGGTTATGTCACGGATATTATCGTTACATAACAATGAAATTACCGACTAGGTAGCCGGATACGGTGTTAAACATTGAAACTGTTAATGGTTACCTACCGTGATAGCTTTCTCTTATTCATTCTATCAAAGTTTATTATAATTATATTCATGTGTGAGCTCTTTGGTGACATTTCTATTTTTATCATGAATTTTATTGTGTTATTTATCTGTTGCATAAATAAAACGTTTGTTAATTAATAGTTTTTAAGAAATAATTAACATTATAGTTACTAACTATCTTTTTGTATATGTTTTCAGTTTATTTCAATAGTTCTCCATTCAAAACGTTCTCTTAAAAACCATTATTTTCTTGGTAGCTTCGATGGAAGAAGCAAATAGCAAGACATGGCTTCAATGTTTACATGCTCACTGAATGCAGGCACCATCTATTAAAACTAAATGTGTTCTTGTTACCAAATACGAAGATGGTCCCGGAAGTAGCTGGCCTGTCCTAACAATGGCTGTAGTTGCTCGAAAAATATCACTATATTAGAAAGTACATGATCTATACAGCATATCCTTCAAGTTTTAAGATGCCACGTTGTTTAGTATTTATTTGGCAGCCATCAATAGATTTGGTAGTTGTTTTCAGTAAACTAGATCCTACTCTGGATGAGACTGCTCCTTCGTACGACTTGCGAAGACCAGCGTCGCTCTGGTCGACCAAATGAGATGACGACTCCATAAATGTTGAAGAAAATCCACAAATCCGTTCTGAATGATCATCGACTCCAAATACGCGATCTAGGAGTGTAAAATGGGTGCCGCGTTTGCTCAAAATGGAATAAAAACAGCGTCGTGTGTTTAGCAATGTTTTACGAAAATAGAATTGAGACAAAACAATGGACTTGGAAGGGAGAACCGGTTGGAAAAGTGTATGGAGATAAAAGGAGATTATGTTGAAAAATAAATATCTTTTTTCCAAAATTTTCGTGCTTTCTTTATTGGGCCAGGTATTTCTGGGACCATCCTCGGTTCACCACAGACCATCAATGAACTCCAACAGGTAGAAGTGAATTCCACAAGAAACAGTAGACATTGATGCAGTTGTGCGAAGTTCCTTCTGATCTTATGGGTGGCGGCGCTGTGTCCTTGTTGTTTTTTATCTATTCTCTTTTAGTCTCCTTATTTAATGCACTTCCTCGTGTTTTTCGATCTGAGGCGTTCCCTGAAGACTTCAACACTGGTCTTACCGAGATAGATCATTTGAGATTTTGATTTCTTCGTCTTATGAACCCGTTCTTCAATTGACAGTGGGTATATCTTCGACCAATTTGAATACTGATTATCCTTGGCCGTAGTAGATCGTTAGCGACTTTGTCTCTTCTTCTTCCTTTCCGTTTGTCTTCAATAAGCCACGTAAGAGTTGTTAAAAAGTAAGAATTCTTGAATTAACTTTGACCAATTTAAATAGATTTGCTTCAACTCTTTTTAAGAGCGGTAAACGGGATCGTAAATTGTTCAATATGCATATAATCCTTAAGGGAGAGGATATTTGGAGCCCAACTAATGAAATTGACGAATACAATTAATTCCCTACTGTTCTTAAAATTTCATTATTGAAACGGTCTAAGCTCAAAAACTTTTAGCTTTAATTGACTCGACTCAATCAAATGACGAAACACGTTTTCCCTGTTTCAAACAAATGATAAATTCTTCATCGTGCGCCCGCCTCTATCTTGTAGACGCAATCGGTTAGAAGACCACAAACAATGAGTCAGTGGCAAAATGGCGTAAGTGAACGATTGACAAACACTGATTGTGACGTTCCGGAGCTTATTTGGGATTTATCGGCATGGAACGTACACACGCCGTAGGGGACAGATTATAGAGATGAATTGACGCCGGTAGAATTATTTATGTTACCACCCCATTACATTTGTTTATGTTATTTATTGGTTATGTGCAACCCTACAGGTTCATCATTTAGGAGGAGTGCGGCTACGTTAATATTTAAGAATCCTGTCAGGAAAAAAAACTGTCTTCCATTTGCAACATTCTTATATTGACGTAAACTGTCCTTCGTGGTCTAGACTTTTTGCAGAATTAGCACAAGGGATCTGAATATTCTTTATCGAGTTTCGTAGACTTGGTCTAGGATTGATTGTAGTAATGCAGATCTCTAAGAGTTGATCTCGTAGGATGGGTCCCTTCTGTTGGAATCATAATAAATTTCCATACATTCTTAATGGTGCATTGAACAGATACGTTTATACCTTCTTCATGTTTCTATTGGTGATGTAATATTTATTCTAGATTTTCTCCTATAACTAATTTTCCTTAGGGTTAAATATATTTTCCATAATGTTCAGAGAAACTGTTAATATTTCGAATATTATTTGGTTTCATGACATTCAGGTTTCTAATTAGTACATTGTGAAAGATAAGTCTTTCTAATCTCTGGATAATTTTCAAATTTACAACAATTTCTAATTTAACAATAACAACAATTAAAAAACAGTTACCCGGTATCGAAATATATAATTGGCGCAGTCACGTTAATAGGATTCGCACATCCCAGTGATATAAAACTCGTTTCGATATTACAATATTGAAATCTACGAGAGAAGAAAGAAATAAGGTCTTTCTCTTCAAATCGCTGTAAGTGCTAAGTTCCTTATTTTTTTACATTTTTCTTTCCACTTTTTATCTGATCTGAGAGTGAGGAAAAGTGCTAATTTTGAATGCTTAAAAATTTTATGAACGAACTTGGAAATTGATTAATTTTAATTCAATGAATTAAATATTGGAGGAAATATTATTGGTAATCCAGATTTATTTGATCAAACGGCTACTGTAAATACTTATTTAAAATGTTTAAAGAAAAATTTATTAACATATGTGAAAGATTAATTAACGTACTCAATATGAATTCGAAATTCATTCAATGAATAATTAGGTTGATGAATTTGATAATTCCATTCGGTAATGAGTTGATGAATTTAGTTAATTCAATCGTTGAATTAAGATAGTTCATTCGTTGTAAAAGTGTGATTGATTTATTATGATTTATTATGATCCCAATGAGCTCTCTAATTTTAATCATCAAAAAGGATCTAGTAGTTCTTGAAAAGACTTTGCAAAAGAATGGATTCGGTCAGAAGATAGTATTTCAAAATGGACACTATATTGTCCTGGCCTGAATATTAAAGAAACTGCTTGAGGATCGTACTCTAGAGAAAGTTATAAATTAGACAATATATATGAATCCAAAGAGTTTTATTCCGAAGAATGAAAACAACTTCGGGAGAAATTTTCCCTCCAATATCTTTTTTTTTTTGAATAAATATCGTAATTAAGAGGATACATTGTACCTAAGTGAGTCAAAATGTATATTGAAGCTTCGTTCCTATTATTCGAAAGTTTCCTCAAAAGTTGGCATCTAATCTCTCTTTAATCTATGCATCTGTGATCTTTGGAGTACTGAAAACTCAACTTATTTAATTTAAAACTTTACATTTCGCTACCGCCGTCTCAGCTTAACCTAAATTTTTAACAAATATGTTTAGCTTTATATACTCAACTAAGAAATTGCTAAGTTGAAGTTTTATGGGAAAAGTTTCAATTAAATACACGGATATGTATATTTCCTTCAACAAAGTAAACTTTATTCCAATCTTGAAAAATGATTTTCACCAACAAACGAAACGGAAAATTTGAAAATAGAAACAATTTTCTTATATTCTTGTGCAACAACTTATATTTTCAGTAATATTTTTCTATTGGAAACAAAATTTCATTTAAATTAAAACCCCTAGTGAAAGGAATACACATTCTGTTCGGTAAATTAGTGTTTAAAGTCTAACCAAGATAACAGCTTAGAGAAAAAATCAAAGTACAGTTTTGCTTCTTGTCAGAAACTATTGAACGTGGTATTCTTCTTAAATAATTGGACTCACGGAATAGGCAGTAGATGTTTATTGTTTATTTTTGTAATCTGATTAAATCTGAACGTCTTTGTGCGATTGCTGAATCCGTAGAAAATAATGAATTTTGACATGCCAAAAATGTGTGTCAAATTATCTATATAAAACAGAACAAAAGGCTTCATAGCCACAAGGCTTAGAGTCATCCTTCTCCTTTCCTATTCTTACCATATCTTCTCTGCTTTTTTCTATCCATTTTATCCGCGGATGTCCTTTTTTCCTTTCCGCTCGTTCTCCCATCAATAACGATCTTTCTACCCAATAATCTTTGTATGTCCCACCTCAGCTTTACTACACAGTGCTTTAATCTCTGCATTTTTTCTTCTCTTTTATTCCTGTTGCTCCTGTAGTCCTTCAAAAATCCTTATTAGTACCTTTCTCATCCATATGTTCATTTTGTTCATGGTCCAAATATGCAATAAAACAAAGCTAGTTGAGTTAGGGTAGGTTAGGTTGTTGGTTGTATAACTGTCTTGTAAAGACGTAGCTCAACGGCTCAAAACGATTGGGTACCTATCGCCAGTCTTTCATTGATATTCCTGGTTTCTCTAGATCCTTTTTCGTTCTACTTAGAAGTACCACATCAACTGCGTAGACAAAGATTTGTGTTTTGTTGTTGTAAATCATCCCTTGGGCTCGAATGCCACTCACGATCATTTTTAGTGGAAGGTTGTAGCACTGTTGGTAGTGGGTCTGAGTGTCGCTAGCATCTGGAACGAATATTTTATACTTATTGAATCAAACGCTTGGTTGAATTCCACGAAGAGGAGCAACAAGTTTAATCCTCAGTAATAGTTACTAATCTGGATTGTCTTCAGAATGAAAATTTGACTTCCCCTTTTTTGGAATATCTCCGGTTTTCAACCAATTGTTCACCCAAGTATTTGCGTAATATATTTCTCATGATTCTACCGGCACTTGTCGATGGTGTTTCCTCTACCAAGACTGGTCCATCCACTGTCTTCTCTTCTTCAAACTCGTCTTCCACGTTCTCTTATGTTTCAGCAAATAATTGAAATTGCCTCTTGATAAAATTTCCAATATCTAATGTGCCAAATTCTCACAAAATGTTTGTTATTGTTGTTTGCTACATTTTGAAAGCTATTGAAAATATCTTGACTCTTAAATTTGTACTAGAATAACGGTACGATTTCTGGAAAAGACTTGAAAGACTTCACGAAATATTTGAAACAATAAAATTACCGTCGAAGATTAAATTCTTTATCCTCTTTGAAAAGACTATTCAACTACGTTGGTTGGTTTTTGAAACAAGAAATTGTGTATAAACTTACAGGTACTTATTTCCATCAGTAAATGCTACTGATTATTATCTTGATTGTAATATCAATCAATTTAACTTAAACAAGAATTTTTGGTTAGTCAATAGCGTGCAGGTATTCGAGGTCGTACAAATGCCGGATTGTTAGAAAAAATATTCACGAATAAGTGCATATTAATTTTTTTCAAATTGAGTTGTTTGGTTTGATGAGTTTTAACCACGAAACGATTCTTTTTTCGTGAAAATATGTAGCGGAACGAAAAAATACCGGAAAATAAATATTGTGAAAAGAGATTCTGGCATGTGAATTGTTTACGAGGGTAGAAATGATGCAGTAATAAATGTAAATCGAAAGATGGAAATGGTAAATGGAAACGGAAATAAGGATTAATCAATTAATGTTACAAAAAAGACAATAAAAGATCAAAAATAAGACTTAAAATAATGATAATCAACAATGGTTCTGTTGCCCTTGAAACAAAATTCATGTCAAACATGAACATAATATAATATAATCAAGAGGCTTCATAGTTTTCTGCTGCTAATATAAACCCCCTCCAATATTTACTGTTACGATCTCGTCCATGATAAGAACCGCGAAGCCGGTCCTATTCGGTTATAATAGGAAGTTCAAAGTTTGGCGAATGCGTCTTTGATATTGCCTTGAATTACATATTTTTATCACAGCGGGCGATTTGTTGATATTTCATGATTTCGAGAAAGGCGTTTTTATTTGTTTGTTTATTTTTTTATTTTCTAAAATTATTGAGAAGGCTGTAAATAGTAGTTTGTTTATGAGCTACGAAATTATGAAAGTAGTGAACACAAACTATATAAATTAGTTAACTGTTAGTGGATAATTATTATGTAAGTTAGTTAAGTCTAGAGCTTAAATAAATTAAGTCGGTCTAAATGCACCCCACCGTTTTTTTTATAAAGAGATATAAAAAACCACGGACAACCAATCGAAGTATGTTAAGTTCGTTATTGCCACTGCATTGTGTGGTGTCTTAAGAGGTAAGAATAACGAATCACGTATATCGGAAATCCAAGGAAATCGAGTATAAAGAAAACATTGTTGTGGCGTTTCAAATGATTAAATCGTCAACACGTACAACAATTACATTGTTATCCCGTTGTCAAGCATAAACTAGATAATAGCGAATCGAATTGTCTCTACTTTCAAAGAAACAATGCGGTATTCGAAATGAAACCGATACAACAAGAAAATTGAACGGTCGCGATAAAAGGAAATTATTTCTTCACTTAAAAAAATTATCAGTTTAATATTGTAATGTTTTTCACGTTTCACACTCAGTTATTTATAAATTAACACTAAACTATACACTAAGATTTATCACTACACTTATTTAATTTATTTATTTGAACACACCAATCATTTGTTTATTTCGATATTATAACATCAAATTATCTACAGATCTTTTCGCTGATAAACATACCAGTGTTTATACCAAGAAGAATTTCTCGAATAATTCTAGAAAGTAAACAAACAAACAAATAAATGAATAGCTTTCCGAAAATTGGTTGTAATATATAAAAACATGTAGAAAAACAATATTCAAGGCTTCTGCCTCACTTCCACGATATCCGCGCACGAAACGTCCACCAAATTTTCGATTCTATTAAAATAATCCAAAGGGACCGGCTTCACGGTTCATGTTGTGGACGAGTAAGTTGTAAAAATAGTGCACGTTTAAAAAAAGGAGACGAGTTTAGTTGAATGATCCCCTATGCTTTGGGACAACTCTATAATAGAATTTTCTTCTGAAATACATTAGAATATCAGGTCTTGAGATGTAGTCTAACTCAAGTTAGTAACTTCTACTTTCCAATAGGATCTGGGCGTTATATTTTCCGTTTTACCATGATTTTTGTTCATTACATTGAAGTAATCATCATCAAACTCTTCTTATCAGTTTAAGATTACGAAAAAACATCAGTTCAATATTACTTTATACGAATTTAAATTAATTTTCAGGATTAAAAGATCATTTTGAGATAAATTTGCCAAATTTATGATGATATAGATACTGTCTTGGTCTATTACAAAGTTGGAATAATCGAGATTATTGGTTATCCTTTAAACTTTAATGAATTGTTAGCAACCGCTACAACAACTTCGAATAGCTCGTAGGAAATATTGGAATGAGTCGAGGATACCAAGTTCGCTTATTTATCTGTCGACCCCTCGGTCAACCGCGTTGTTACGGCACTAAACAAGCTAATGAATATAAATGGAGTGGAGAAACTTGTAGTAAAAGTACTTAATCTTGCCATATTTTTATTAGATAATTGAAGGCAACGCACAGCAGTTATTAGTACTAAAAGCACAAGAAAAAATAATTAATAGTTGAACCCGAATTACAACGAATTTTAAGCAAAAAGAATTTGCGTGGTATTCATTAACACAAGAAGATACTGAGCATGAAAAAGATGATAATAACAGAATGATATACAATGAAGTTAAAGCGATAAACGGGAATGCAATGACATAATCAACAAATTAAAGAAAAAAAAAAAGCAGAATAGTTAGATCAAATAATTATTAAGCAAACAAAATATGAGGGAGATAACTAACAATATCCTATAGAACAGATTCTCCCTCAACATAGAGAACTAGAGTATAGTAGAGCTCTGATTAATATATGAAGATGAAAATGTCTGCTTGCTTTTTGCTCAAACTCAAGGGAGAATCGATAGAACAAAGCTATTCTATGGAAGAAAATTGTTTCTATTGGAACTGATTATTGCAATCATTGTTTATACCTCGATGGTTATCAATATCAATATTTTCAGTAATTTTTTTGATCTTAAGGCTAATTTCACAACTTAGGATGAAACTGAAAATAAAACTAAAGTTTAAACTATGGTTTGAACAAGATTGCTATATTTTACAGGTAACAGTTAAACAGATATTTTTCTGCCAATTGTAACAATTTGAAAAAGGTGTATTAACAAAAACATATTTATGAAGCAATGCTCTTCGGTTAACCTTGTGAAAAAATACGAAGAAACGATCGAATACAAAAAGTGATAGAACCACAACAAGTTTTAAAAATGTGGGACGAGGATTCCCTCTAGAACGAATAACTTTTTGTTTCCTCGGCTCGTCGATAAAGTTAATAATTTCTTCATCATCATCATAGAGTTTATAAAATCTTCAATAATTCCAGCAGAACCCTTTATTTTATTATAAAAATTTCATGTTAAACTGAAGTTTAAACTATCACCAGACCGTCGCTAACATTTAAACCAAAGTTTATATCTGTACTTTAAGCCTACGTTTGAGGTTTAAATACTTGAATATTTTGAAAAAAAATCTGTTTTTGTTATATATTTAAGCAGCAAGAAAATATTTTGCACATTTTCCAAGATTACCAGAAAGCTTCATCACTTGGATGAACTAAACATAGATTTCAACAAGAGATTTGAGGATTACAAATTAAATGAACTACAGTTACAAAAAAGTATCGCCTCACTGTAATTTCTGATCAATGCATTCACATGCTGTTGAAAGCCAGCTGGAATCAAATCTGTTGATTTCACTCTTCTCTAAATATTGTCCTACATATATTCAATAGGTTTCAAGTCCGGGCTGCGTGTAGATCAGTATGAAACTAGAATATTTACATCTTGAAGATTCTGGTGTACTATTCTAGTGACATATAATATAAATAAAAAGTAATTACTTTTACGTAACAACATGCGGCTCTAAAATACCGGTGAGCAGTTGATGATCCTTTATCTAACCATTCCAATTCTGTGAGCCCTTAAGATTATTCCAGCCCACATCATAATAGACTCTCTTCCAAAATTTGTTGAAGGACAATACGTCTTACCATCTCTTCTGTAAACAAGTAGTCTCCGACCTGAAGTACATAAACGAAATTTTCAACATTTCAGTTCTCATATTAATCTATCTGCACGGTGTTTTCTAATCACAGCTCCTCCGGCTCTAACTGCAGCATTCCTCACAACATAATTCGTAATTTTTGAAGTTACTCATACATCGGAAGCTTCAGCAAACTCTTGTTGAAGTTGTTTTGCAGTTACATGTCTTCTTCGTAAAGCTTACAGTCTCAAAAATCTACTGTCTGCAGATGGCGAGTCTTCGCTGGCCTTCGGTCTCTCGACCTAGCGTGACAATAATAAAATTCCACTAACGCTGATTTTATAAGCGATGTTGCCATTTTATGATGTCATACTTTTTTGGCGGGACGCATATTATCCGTACAATATGTGGATAGTACCAAAAGGAGTGATCAGACAAGTTCTTATTGTAGCGCAATGTTGAAACATATTATTCTGAATTGTTGACACCTTATTGGTTCTAAATCATCGTATCTTTCCGTAATATAATTTAGTGTGATTATATATGTTTAGATAAAAAAAAACATTTGAAAATCACCCAAGAGTTTATTCAAAGCTGGCACCAATAATGAATCAGATTTACCCAGATTTATAGCAAGTCAGAAGTTTGATCTATCTCATTCCAGTGATTTTTTTATCTTTACTTTGTCATTTTAGAGTTTTGTTTTAAATAATCATCCATTACTTTCACTTGAAATTGACTCTATTTACTGTGAGAGGCTCTTTATTCATTTAAGAAATTAGTTTGGTATCCTTCCCCGTTCTCCTAGGCGAACAGCTTCATTTTCATCAATTATTTGTAGTTGACTAACAAAAAATTATACTAAAAATGGGTAGGATTCGTTACCTTCTCTATTAACAATTACTATTATTTCAGAAACCTCTCTACCTAGGGAAGTTAGGGTAAATCAGTGGTCAACGAGCACATCCCCGCTTCGACTAATAAATCTTTTGACAGCCGTAGCTTATGTATCCATACCTAATTCAGGATATATCCTTTTAGTTAATAGGGGAAATCTGTATAACGAACGAGTAGTTTATCTGTAAGATAATTTGTAGATATCTCAGTTCCATGTCTTGCTACTTTATACACATTAGAGCTCGGTGGATAACTTCAAATGCTCGTGGCTCATTATAAAGGTTAGCGGAAGAAACTATTATAATCGTCAGTGATCAAATTGAGAAATAAAAAAAAAAATAGAGAAAAAAAAATGAAAAAGAAGCCAATAATCAAAAAAGAGAACAACGAAATGCGAAGTAAGATTAATACACTTAATAGAGAACTAGAAATAATGGAGGAGAGGAATAATCTGGTAATAATATGAATATTACGACAAAGAATCGAAAGAAAACATCGGAAATTTCATTAAAAATAAATAAATGGTATGCCTAATAGAAATGTATGTGTCAGATACGATAGAAGCGTTAGATAACAAAAATAAATGAATGTGGATATGACGAAAAACGTGATGAGAAATCAGAAACATATCCGAGAAAGAATGAAGAGAAACCAAAAGGTAAACAAATATGAATAGATCATCAGAAGCTTATGATAAAAAGTAGGAAGTGCAGGACAAAACATAGCACGCAAAAAATACGCTCAAAAGAACATGAAGTGTTTGCATTTTTAGTAATACGAAGAAGCTCCCTTTCTATAGTTATTTTTTAAATAGTTTTATAATTTTATCTAACATTCCGTTAAACTTTTGTCTGGGGCTTTCCAAATTCATCTGTTATTGTTCTTTTCAAAGTTATAGGAAGAAATCTAGAAGCACCAAGTAGGATAATCATGGTGGACATACTCTTACTTCCATTGTAAGCGAGTGCTTCACCCATCTTGCCCACAGCTTTCTCATGAACAAATTTTCAGTTAATATGCGATTTTAAAATGCCTATTCTATCTGCTAACTCGCGCACTTTGAGTCGACGATCATCCAGTATCGCTTTGTGGATTTGCTTCAACATTTCTGGAGTCGCCACCTCATTTGGTCGAAATGCTGGTGTTCGCAAGTCTTACGGTCTCTTTTAATAATGATAACGAAGGAGCAGTCTCACCCTGAATAGAATCTAGTTAAGTTTTTATATTAGTTGGGCTAAGGCTTTTAAAAAAGTATTGTGTCTCAGGACGATGAACAAATTCACCGAAAAAGTTCACTACTGATGGTCCCCAAATGAATTCTAAGCAACGTAGCGTCTTTAAACTTGGAACATATGCTGACACCATCCTTGTAGGTGTCTTCTTCTTCTACTGCCTTGCGGCAATAGTGCCTACACCTCTCTTTCCCTCGATCTTTCCTTGTATGATCAATTCTCAGTCCCCGCTCTTCTTAGCACATCCTCGTTCCTCAATCTGTCTGTCCATGGTATACGAAGGGTCCACATTCCGAAGGCTTCTAGTTTATTGATGGACGATATCTTTAATGTCCATGTTTCCATGCCGTACAGTAAAATTGACCACACATAACAATTGACCATTCTATAACGAAGATCAAAAGAGAGATTACGGTTTAAATTTAAAGAATACCTGTTTTGAGTGTTCAATGCGGTATTTAATTTCCTGCTGAAGGTACTGTATAATCATCCCTAGATATTTAAACTTCTTCACTTGCTCGATAGGCGTGTTATCTATTTGCAGTTGGACACTTAAAATTGTATTTCTACTTATTACCATGCTTTTGATTTTTGTTGCATTTAGTCTTCTGTGTTGATTGTCTGATTCAGCCTAACCCGTGCTTCCTGGTTCCAGTAAAGGTTTTGAATAATTGTTGTCGCTCTGCAGCGTTTTTATAAAATTGTCATGCCTGACGGTATCAAACGCCTTCTCGTAGTCGATGAATGTATAGGTGTAACTCTTAGAAATATGGACGTAATTAGTATAGGCCTTTACAGGTCCTCGAAATGCATAAACTACTAGGACTAAACTTCGCGATGAATACTTCACAAAGAAGATTCCCAAAGTACAAAATAAGTTGTATTTTCTTTTGCTTTCTTCGGTTTAAAAACTTCATGTATGTATTTAACGAATAAGTTTGAAATATTTTCCTAAATTCGTACCATTATCGTTGCTAGGACTATCGGAATATCAGTTTGTAATTAAGTTTCAAGTTTATATTCTTCATCCACTTTCTATCCACTGCAAAGTGGTAAAGAGACCTATGATATCAAACTAATTTAACGGTTAATGTTTATCAATTTTCTCGTAGGTCATTTTAGGCTTAAATTGAGATTTATTATCTATCTCAATTTTGGTTTTATCAACCATAAAAGCATATTCATTTAAATTAAATTTCTTTCGGTGAACTTCCATTTTATTTATACATAGCTGGATGATTTTTTCATTCAACTTGATGACATTTTTATAAGTCTAAAAAGCTTACTAATAAAACTCTATTTTTCCATTACTGTAAGAAAACCATCAACGTTGAATTCCCAATTTAAATAAAATCTTTTATAAGCTACTTTCGTGCAATACAATCTACTCGAGTTAGATCATTACATTTTGTTGCGCAGAAAATCTTGCATACAAACTGAATTCTACTGGAAAATATCGTTTAAAATAAAGAGGAATAGAGCCAATTCCCGTTCTGGCTTGAGTAATATTAGATTTATTGAAGTTATTTTATTGAAACAAAAGAAGTGATGATAGTTGTTTTTTTATTATGAAATAGTAGCTCTGATAATAACACTTTATGCAATGCGGAGTAACTCGGCTATTATTTCACCAATATTACTGCTAATTGCTCAATCAAGCAGTCTCATTTTACTTGTCACCTGAAGGTTTTTCGGTCTTCTTCAAGTATATCTTTCTTTGTACTATCGGAAGCCTTAAGTATAACTAGTAATGCTCAATTTCAATTCCGAGTCACACCTCAACGTCAATTCTTTGTCCAGCTTTGTTTGGAATTTCTTCGTTTGAGCCTGTAGCACCAAATCGGATCTGCAGGATTGCGGAAGCACCTGTTCATGCTCGCCTAGTTCATGAAAACATTGCTCCTGTTCGTGTGAATGTTCTAGAAGAGTCATGAACCTCGTCTTGCTGTCTTGAATATCTTACGAAATTACTGATGCAAATTCTGTACCAATAATTTAATTTAAATGGTTACAAAGCTAATTCAAGTCGAGAACTGAAACCTACTGATCATTACGAGTATTGTTAAGGTGTCGAATAGTTGTTTGAACAAAAAAAAAACTGAAACTACGGAGAAAATCATCTCTAGCGAAGTGGCTTTCGCCTCGATGAATTTGTTAATTAGCAGAACTGCGGCTTTTAATCAAATGAGAGAAACTATGATATGGTTTATGGACTGACAACTTCTAAAATTAGGTTAGTTAAGCAATTACCGAGAATGGTGTTATTACGAGGTGATAACGGACTTTCTGTGGACAGAAATTGAGTATATGGAGCTGGATTGAATATGATTCCAACTGTACAGTGCCACTTGCCAAATATTCAACAAAAAAATGGATATTTAAGTGCGAGAAATCCATTAACTCAATTCGTGGCTATATAGTTGAATGGACCTTAATAATCTTTAATTAGCCGTCACATTAAAATGATTGTTTATTTAGTGATAAAGCTTCATATATTTATTTGCTTATTACATTAATTGATCCTAGTTTATGTGTACTACATATCTATTTTTTTTATACAATAATATCGTGTCAGCTTCATTTTGTTCTAATACTAAAATTGTTATCATTATCAAACAATGCCTAGGACAAAGATACAGCGAAATAATAATTTATATAATCGGTTTGGCATAGACTGAAGGACAGATTTAAGGAGATATTCAGATATTCAATAGAGAAACTAGTTAAAACTTCTCTCTGAATGATACGAATGCAAGTTGTCATAGTAAACATGGAAATCTTGCCAGGATATTAGTGAAGACGACATCTATGGGCTTTTTAGGGGATATTTTGGAAAACTTTGCTGTAATGCGCCAAGAGCAATTCAAATCTATTATCTATTTTAGGTATTAAACTTTCTTTCAAGTTATTATGGATCTCAGTTGACTAAAGTTGAAATATTCGAGCTGATTCTTTTGCAAATGAATCAGAATACTCATGTTCCCAATTTAGATTCTGTTTATCCGAGTCTGGTCTCTTATTTTTTATTAGTTCTCATATATATTTCATCCCCTCTTAGCGCCCTATTATTTTTTAATTTTCTATGGCTTCGGCGTTGTTTGAAATGGATATTTCTATAATTTTTCAACTCGTGTCATCGTTCCTATTACTTCTACTAATCCTGAAATATTTCACAATAAAAATAAAAATCCCGAAGGCTCAAAAAGATAAAACGTTTCATGTTTTATACAAGTATAACCTGATACGATATTTTTTAGTCATAAACATAATTCCGGTCGTTATATCATGAAATGCGCGGAAGAACCACCTCGAGGGATATAAATAATAAATTTATCTTATTCGTAAAAAACGTATACTAGGGCACAGGATAAAATCCCTTCCTCAAAGCGCACTTTACATATTCAAAGCACTTTTGATAATTATGTTAGACCGATTTTTAATCGGTTGCTTATTTTTTCTTTTTTTCGTTGGAATAACTTCGTTGCTTTTGTCTTCGGCGTGCAGTCGAGGGAAATTTTAACCAACTTACTTTGCTTTCGAGGATTATTTGACTTTTTAGATGAAGATATTAATGAATATCAATGATTCAATGATTCTATTCCTTTATAATCATTTCAAATCAACCGATTCGTGTATGTTCAATTCGTGATTTTAGTCAGAGCGATCAACGAAGTGTAAGGAGGTGCGTTATTCTGTTGGAAAAGCACTTTCTTTTCCTCCAAATGCGCAAATTCATGGGGGTAATCCTAATGATAAAATATTTATGAAATTAAATCTAATGATTGTGACAGAAAGTATGTTGGACAAACTGCGAGATCTATTAATATCTGGTTTAAAGAGCACATAACTCATTTGAAATATGGATGGACCACTCTATATATTGACAATTATTCTCATATATATACATAATCACATATACGATGTATAATAACTTAATTGTATACAATTTTCGTGCAATTCTTCTTTGTTTCGTTCCTAGTCAGATTTATCACGTCGTCCCATGTTTCTTTTGGTCTACATCTGTTTCTTTTTTGTTTTTCTTTGGATTGCCACTTATGATTCGCAGTCATATGTTAGAAAGGGCTTAAATACAGATGGAAACACTTCTATTTAGGTTTTTCTTGACACTCCTAGTCTGTTTACGAATCCATTCTCCAGAGTACGGTATACTTTGTTGACATTATCAATTCTCCCATTTATTTCTGTTTCTTCTTCTGAGTTTGTATTTTTAGTTTCTCGAAATTTATCTTTCCACTTGGTCATTACATTTTTTTTTCTGTAATAACTTCTTCAATTTCGTTCTTAATTACCATCGTCTGAGTTTATTTATCTCCTCGTAAATTTTTTAGTACTATATAGAATAATTTTTGGCTTCCTTTACTGTCAAATTCCAATCTTTTTCCAAATTTTTTCTTCGATATTTTCACCAAATCTTTCATTCTCCTGCTGTCCCCTCATAATTATTTGTGAAATTTTTTTACATTATCGTTTTTCGCATGTGACCTATTTCCGTTATTCCAGTTCAATGAAAACCTGTGGTTTTGGTAGTATTCCGGTGACAGAAACACGGTTAAAATAAAAGTGTAGAGCACAGGGGTAAACGCCATGCTCGAGAGGTGTCTGGGGACAAGTGAGAGTGGAAGATATTTATGATCGGGTGCAATGGTGTGCATCCTGAGGATATTCTAACATGCCGAGGTGATTTTATACATTCCGCTAACACACACCAACATTAATGTTAATTGTTATATACTCCAATTGCCTACTCTACAAAAAATACAGGGTGTATCTAGAGATTATATATCATATCCATTAAAACCATAATCGTTGTCAACGAATTTATTGATATTATTATTGCATTAACAAAATTACTCTCAGATAATTTCATAACTCGATTACTAATCATGAGAATATTGTTTGGATGAAATTTATCTACAAAGCGATGTGAAAAACCTTCATGATTCCGCGCTCATAAAATTTCTGGTCCTTATTAGGAAAAAACTGAACCGATTGAAGGTTATCGTCATTTATGAAAGTTTGACCATTCAATGAATTCTGCAAACTTCGAAATAAATAGTAATCAGATGGTGCCAGATCAGGGCTGTACGGGGGATGTGGCATTACTTCCCAGCCAAACTCCAATAGTTTTCCACGTGTTGCCATAGATGTGTGAGGCCTTGAATGATCATATTGGAACACTAAACCTTTCCTAATTGACAATTCTGGGCGTTTTTCTTTGATTCCTTCATCCAGTTCCATCAATTGGTTGACAGTAAACATCATAATTTATAATTTGGTTCGTTTGTAATCCCTCCAAACTAACAGCATGAGTTTTTTTTTAATGTTTATCAGCTTTTGATGTAGTTTGTGCTGGTTCATCGTGTTTGCTCAAAATCTTATGTAACAAAATTAAATTCCGACCTTCATTCTCCCACTCTGAAATATTCTGATTATAAGATAAATGATTTTTAAGTATTTAGAGACGCCCAACAACGAAATAAATAGTAAATAACTTATTCAGAATTTCATTTCAGAATCGGTGAATCATCTAAAAATATAGATAAACATTAAACAAAAAATTAATCCCTTGGACTTCCTACATAAAAGTGGTAACTTAATCGAATAATATTGAAAAAATAATGAACTTAAATAGGGTATTATACATAGTTCGAAATATTTTTTTATAATCGTCAGGTAGGTATTTTTAGTAAAGTTTCTGGTGAACAGTAAGTAGTTAGTTGTTATTTCGCGAGGTATTAAAGATCAAATTTTCTTAAATTATAGTTTGTTGAAGAATAAAGCAACCTTGGCTTCAAGATCCACCATCCACCACAAGTCGATTTCCAGATTCGGTAGAGCCTAGCACAGAGAGAGCCCAAACTGTTTTTAACTGTCCAAAAACATGAACAATATTTTTAACAAATACTTCTCAGACTACAGTCTAAAATAAAATCTGATAGATTAACTCCAAAGAATCTACAGTATAAATCAAACATAATGCCAAATCTTCAAGGTATTCTTGTAGAATTTAATAAAGAATATATCCTTGAGGTAGATGGGAAAATTTTTAGAAAACATGGTTAATATTCAGGAGTATCATAAAGAAGGGTTTGAAAGCCACGATAAAGTAACTTAAACATCTTATCAAGAGTTAAGCACATATTACATTGCAGTAGGGAGGAAGATTATTATTGAGTTCGAAGCATGTTAATAAAAGCTCTTTAGATTTTCACCAGGGTATTGACCTTTTTCGAGTCTTGGTGCAAAAAAACTGGTTCTAGCATTACATGAAAACAATGTAATTGTGTTAGATAGAACCAAAAGTAACTCATAGAGGTTTTAGAAACAAAAATAAGTGCAAAGAATATACTGTAGACGATATGGCCAAGAAGAATGTTTCAAGATTATTTTGTTTTAAATCCAATCGAATTATTACGGTCCCAACTAAAAAGACAGACAAAAACTAATTAAAAATAACTAATAATTCTTGTCTGAACATTAACACCAAGAATTTACACTTCAGTTACAAATAAAACTTTGAAGCAAAAAATCAACCTTCGTTATATTAAGTACAGCTCTGTACAATTCTCAATTATGGATTCCTTATCTACGTTTTTAAACCGATGTTTCAAAAGTGAGATAGCATTTTCGCTATTTGCTCTATTTATACTTTTACTCGACCGGAATATTTGTTGTAACTTACGTTTCTTGGTGAATACAATATATGGATTTATGGTGAGATATAATTTTGTCAGATAAGTTTTTTTTGACAAATGTTCGTTGATCCTTCCTGTATAATCCGGTAACCAGATGTTACACACCCTTTTATAACGTGAATGTAGGTATATGAATATGGAGAAGCTGTTCGAGCTTAATGACATTATGATGTTTTAAAACTCTCGCCCTCTAAAATGTACGGGATATAAAAAAAATCCAGTATATGAAAAACAATCCGGAATTGGATAACAACATAATTTCGACCGGAAAATATTTTAATACCAGATAATAATTAGTGAAATAAAGTACAGAAAAACTCCATCGGGATTACCGATCCGAGCTACTACCTATCTTAGATCAATTAAGCTAGACAAACATTATTCATCATTTCCTCTCGTTAAATCATGAGAAGTGCCACGATATTTCTTCCATTTGCCAAGCTGCCGCTTGGGATTTCCAGCTATTCTAAGCGTCGGAAACGAATCAGAGTTTTTAAAGAGCTCTTCGCCAATAGAAACCTTGAGTTTTATATTTTACTGCCTTTGAAGCACTTCGGTTTGTGACATCTCGTATAATTGTATACTTTGAAGGAAAAATAAATTGGCCGTATAACTGTTTCGATTGAGATGATTTATATTAATAACGTGAGTTTAATAAATAGAGAATGTGTGGAAAATATCGATTTAAATCAGAATTTGAGTTCAAAACAAAATTTTTCCATATTCTATTATTTGATAAATGCCCCAGTACAAATTATAGTGCGACAAAACTAAAATAAAGTTACTGATGGGGAAATTAATGTCATTATTATAAAAACTTGACATTTTTCAACTAACGTTTTGTATGCGATAGATATTTGAGTCTGATTCCAAGTCCAGGGACTCAAGAATGAATTTTCAAATTACTAAAAATTGTTGACATAATATGACTAGTTTTTATTATTCCTTACTTTCCAGTTCTGCGAATTATTTTTCTACTAATGAAAATTACTCACTAAGTAAGTCTTTTCTTACATAAAATTCTCGCTGAAAATAGTGATATCGAACTTTAGAACTTGATGTCACTCCTTATAATTTTTTACAAGTTTCATTCTGAAATACAGAATTAGTTTATGAATTCGCAAAAGGCACGCCACACTTTTATAATAGTGATATTAATTTCCTCATCAGTAATTTATTTCTCGCACTAGTTTTATTATTGATAAAACCGTATTTGTTGGGTCTTTTAAAATATAATTTATTTTTCTTTATTTCACCTATTTTCTAGTGTGAATAGTTGAAGTTCATTTGAATACTAGCAAATATCATTTGAATAATGTTTGGATTCAAGATTCAATGACAAACAAGTGGCAAATATAAATTCCAGATAAATTATTGTCGAATATCTCAGACCATTGTGAAAGATTCCAGATCATTGCGGAATATTCCAGAACAGTGTGAAATATTCCTGAAAGATTGAGTATTATTGTGAAAGATTTCAGATCATTGTGAAAGGTTCCAGATCATTGTGAAATTTTACACATCGTTGCAAAACTTCACAGATTATTGTTGAATATCTCATATTCCAGATCATTGAAGATTAGAAAGATTCCAGGTTATTGTGAAAGAGTCCAGATCATAGGAGAACTTTACAAATAATTGTGGAATATTCCAGAACAGTGTGAAATATTCCTGAAAGATTGAATATTATTGTGAAAGATTGAGTATTATTGTGAAAGATTTCAGATCATTGTGAAAGGTTCCAGATCATTGTGAAATTTTACACATCGTTGCAAAACTTCACAGATTATTGTTGAATATCTCTTATTCCAGATCATTGAAGATTAGAAAGATTCCAGGTTATTGTGAAAGAGTCCAGATCATAGGAGAACTTTACAAATAATTGTGGAATATTCCAGAACAGTGTGAAATATTCCTGAAAGATTGAATATTATTGTGAAAGATTGAGTATTATTGTGAAAGATTTCAGATCATTGTGAAAGGTTCCAGATCATTGTGAAATTTTACACATCGTTGCAAAACTTCACAGATTATTGTTGAATATCTCATATTCCAGATCATTGAAGATTAGAAAGATTCCAGGTTATTGTGAAAGAGTCCAGATCATAGGAGAACTTTACAAATAATTGTGGAATATTCCAGAACAGTGTGAAATATTCCTGAAAGATTGAATATTATTGTGAAAGATTGAGTATTATTGTGAAAGATTTCAGATCATTGTGAAAGGTTCCAGATCATTGTGAAATTTTACACATCGTTGCAAAACTTCACAGATTATTGTTGAATATCTCTTATTCCAGATCATTGAAGATTAGAAAGATTCCAGGTTATTGTGAAAGAATCCAGATCATCGGAGAACTTTACAAATAATTGTGGAATATTCCAGAACAGTGTGAAATATTCCTGAAAGATTGAATATTATTGTGAAAGATTGAGTATTATTGTGAAAGATTTCAGATCATTGTGAAAGGTTCCAGATCATTGTGAAATTTTACACATCGTTGCAAAACTTCACAGATTATTGTTGAATATCTCATATTCCAGATCATTGAAGATTAGAAAGATTCCAGGTTATTGTGAAAGAGTCCAGATCATAGGAAAACTTTACAAATAATTGTGGAATATTCCAGAACAGTGTGAAATATTCCTGAAAGATTGAATATTATTGTGAAAGATTGAGTATTATTGTGAAAGATTTCAGATCATTGTGAAAGGTTCCAGATCATTGTGAAATTTTACACATCGTTGCAAAACTTCACAGATTATTGTTGAATATCTCTTATTCCAGATCATTGAAGATTAGAAAGATTCCAGGTTATTGTGAAAGAATCCAGATCATCGGAGAACTTTACAAATAATTGTGGAATATTCCAGAACAGTGTGAAATATTCCTGAAAGATTGAATATTATTGTGAAAGATTTTAGATCATTATGGAACGTTACAGATCATTGTGTCATTTTGGAATATCCCAGATCATTGTGGAACTTTACAGAACATTATCGAATATCCCAGATTATTGTGAAACATTCCAGATCATTGTGGAACTTTACAGATCATTGTCGAATATCCCAGATCATTTTGAAAGATTCCAGATAATTGTGACAGATTCCAGATCATTGTAAAAGATTCCAGACCATTGTAAAATTTTACAGATCATTGTCGATATCTCATATTCCAGATCATTTGTTGAAAATACCAGATTATTGTGGAACTTTAGACATCATTGTGGAAGATTACAGATTATTGTGAAATAATCTAGATCATTGCAGAACTTCACAAATCATTTTCAGATTTCAGATCATTGTGGAATATTCCAGATCATTGTGGAAGTTTATAGATCATTGTCGAATATCCCAGACCATTATGAAAGATTCCAGATCATTGTAAAACTTCACAGATCATTATCGAATATCTCATATTCCAGATTACAGAAAGATTCCAGATTATTGTTAAAGATTCTAGATTATTGTGAAAGAATCCAGATCATTTTTCAACTTAACAAATCATTGTTAGGGATTCCAGATCATTGTGTAATAATCCAGATCATTGAGAGAAAATTTCAAATCATTCTGGAAGATTTCAGATTACTGTGAAACATTGCGGAAGATTAGAGTTAACATGCCAAAATAATGGCGAATATCATTTTCAAAGCTTTCCAAAAACCAAACAATCAACAAGAGATCAAGACAAGGTTTATATACTACTGTGATCTTTATTTCATCTATATAGCACCTTCTCGTTCTTTCTTTCTTGTTTTTGTAAGTTCATGCTTCTTATATCAATCGTTATAGAAAGATCATATTTAGTTAATGATAGTTCTAGTGCGAGTGCTTTTCAATCGTAATACTTGAATACTTCATTTAATTGTTCTTTGAATGATTTACAACTCATCGTAATCGACAGAAACGTGTATCGACGTTTTGAAATTTAAATAATACTGTCGAATATCGGGTTGATTTATTTCGTACCTCAAAACAAATAGAGCGCACCAAATATGAATAGGCCTCAACAATAATGATTCCCGTAGAGAGATGACGGATCCAGATATTGTATTAGTGACAGTGGAAACTCGAGATCGATTTTTAGCAGAATTGAGTCAAGTTAATGGTTATGGCGTTAATGGAAGCTGTCATTCGAACGTTAATGACGTGATTAAGGATGGGCTAAGCTGTTTAGTTCATGTCCCAGTAAGCATTTGATATAAATTTATACAAAATTTCTAATGAAGTTTTGAGATCATTTAACTAGTACCTCCCAACTTAAGACATACGCTTCAGTTAACTAGCTCTATGAGACCGTTTTGATAATACGTAAGAAATTACTGGCCAATAATAAAGCTTCTAATGGAGCAGAAATCAATCCTTCTGTTGTTTTTTATATTATTCACGATAACTGCTTTCTTTGTTCTAAGAACCAACCAACCAGAGCACGGCGTCATATCTAGCACCGATTTTCAATTAGGTAAAAGTGTACAGAAGGATATTATTGTATAATATCCTTTCCATATCAAATAATTTACTAAATATATTCTATTTTCTATATTGTTCAAGTTTCTGCTTTCATCACACACGTTTAATACAGAATTCATATCTTTCCAAAACACTCTCGCAAAACACTTTCGAGGAACGTCTCGATTTCCAAACGATAAGTAGTTTCAGTAAATGAAATTTGTCTCTTAAATCGTATTTTGATTTCCTCTGGATGAATTGGATTATGGTTTTTGAACGTTCATCTAGAAACCTATAGATATAGAACAGAACAATCTATTCAATGGGTTATTATCAAGAAATTATTGATAAAAAAGTTAAAACATTAGAAACAATTAGAGGATGTGTGAAGTTTTTTTTTTTGTTTTCAAACGACAAATAGTTTTGTAACTCATAGAGGAGTAAGATAAATAGCTGAAGAAGTGAACAAATATCTGGGCGAAGATAAAATGAGGAACGAATTAAACGTAATAGCTACAGTGCAAAAAATCGAACAACAACAATTAAGATGGTTTGGACACATAGTGAGAATAAAGAAGGATAGAACAGTTAAAGAGATATAAAAAGAAGTGAAGAGGTGGATCTAGAAGGAAATGGAATGAAGAAATAGTAAGAAAACATTAAATGAAGAGGACTGAACAGGAGACGGGCTAAACTGGGAGAAACAAGATTCAATATTGGACGAAAACGTCTGCCGAAGCGATTGGTTTGAATACAAAGAAAAAAAAATTACTAATCAGTCCAATAGATCGACAGAAATTACTCGATTGGCTAAAGTGCTGTACAAGAGAAAAAACTTATTAAAACTTAGGCTCACAGCATTGCCAACTCAAGAAAACTCTACTTGAATATTGACTAAGAACATGATGATTAAATTATTAACAGCCCGCGTATTGGAAATACATTTTTATCAGTTATAGAAACCAACACGTCTGGATCTTCTCTTAACTTTTCGAATTATTATTTTCTAAATTGTATTTCTATTTCAATAACCCTAGAACAATGATAAATGCTAAAAACAACTTTGTCTCAAGCTTGTCGCTTATAGGTAACAGATCTCCGTCTACGACCATGCAACAAGCTTTCGAAATTTGTTATAAAATTTTTTCGAACAATTATCAAGGTCCTCGGGTTATTACTACTGAAATTAAAATGTTTTTAATTCAATTCTCATTCTTTTTGCGTTATTTTCAGATAAGTATAATGTTTTTAATTCCAGATTCCTTATCTAAAAAAATAAGTTCATCCTGTTTAGCGCTAGAATAACTGAAATTATCCACTTCGTTAACAGTTGATTATGCCCTTATTGAGTCCCATCTCCGATATGCCCTTCCCTTCTGGGGTACGTGTGGTGCGACTTCAAATATTCAAACTACAATAGAGGGCTGTAGGTCTAAACAGCAGGGCTCACTGCAGTGACTTCTTTAAAAGATTAAAAATTCTGATTCTTCATTCCTTATTCATCTTTGATTCCGTTTGACTAATTCGTTAGCACGCTTCTCCAATTTCAGTAAGGCCGTTGCACGGCCATCCACTTACCTACCTACTCCACGTTCGGAATTAGTTAAGGGCTCAACATTTTACAATGTAAAAAAATGTACAATCACTTGCCAATTGAAATCAAATCGATATCATCTTTTCCCGCATTAATTTAGGGGCATATTTACTGGAAATGGTTTCTGTTCTAATAATAATATTTAATCCCGGACATGCTGCATACTGATGTGGAGTTTATACTGATTATTACCTATAATTTTGTTATTCATTGTGGTTTTCTTCTGTATAATGAAATTTTATTGTATTTGTATCTTCATTCAGTTATTTTTATGTTTTTACAAGCTTTTGTCAACAAATTGTATAAATTTTTTGACAATAAAGCATTTTTCTCTCTCTATATATATATTTAGATTTCATCTGTGTGTTTATTTTGTAGTTCTCTTCTTCTCCCATTCATAAATCATTAATTGAATGTATAATGAACGAGAAATCTCATGAAATAAACACTAAAACCGACCGTTTTGCCACATTTTCGACGTCGCTGGAATATCTTCCCTTCCATGATAATGAATGCCTATCAACAATCTCTCTTTGTTTCGAAACAACGAAACAGCCACTTCAAAACGCTCGTAAAATCTCGTGCTTTATAGTTTAAGTACGAATATGAGGCAGGCTTTTGAATTTGATGCGAATTTTACTGGTAGAACGACAGTTTAAAGGACTGAGCACACAAGATAAGCCTACTATAATATTTATATCGTAAAATCAAGAGACGGGACTGTTTTCTAGGAAAGGTGCGTCCTAATTCAAATTTATTTCACCACGCACACAATTTCGTTGAAACTAAAGTTTATAACAGTTAATTACCTCACTATCTATAGATAAAAGTATAAGATGATGACATTTTTTATACATTAGTACTAATATAGTTAAAAATCCTCAACCATTGCAAACCTCAAGTAACATGTTATGGAGTTATGTAATAAATATGTTTGGAAAGTTTCCATTTGATCTGTCGCCCATAGGTGAAATAAGAAAAGGCGTAAATTAAAGTTGCATTCTATCTTCATTGCACTCTAGTTTGTACCCCGAAGAAAAGTCAATGAAATTTTAGTGGAAGTTGATGAACTTGTATTGGTTAATGGAAAACTTATCATCAATGATGATACTCCTTCTTAGACAGTTCGTTTGAGGAGCTACAAAGGCTCGTAGAAGTTCTTTTCAAAGTTTGACAGAGCTGCAAACGAAAGCTTAAGAGAAAGAAGTTTATGGAAGCTCAGAAAAATTCTTTGTAGCTTTGGTCGGCGATTGAGGATGGTACGTTGTTACTTCTTTCTACGGAACAGTTGCATGGACGATCACAGAAAATCTTCTTTGACGTTGATTAGAATATTCATTGTCATGTAATTCGCAGCCCTGTAAAATACGCTGTTCCTCACTTGGATAATGAAGAAAACATATTGGTTAGGAGATAGTGCAATGGTTCGAGAAATCAGCAAAACTAGTAAGTACGATAGCCAACATCATTGGTTACAATCACAGCTCGCGAAGAAGATATCCAGATAATTTTTTGTTGATCTTAACATATGAGGATATGAATTAGAAATGATGCATCTAAGTAATAGTTCAAAGGAATATGAAGATACGAGAGATCATGTTCTTGCTTGCAAAATTGTTTCATTCAATGGGTTAAAAGAATAATAAGTAGTAAGTGGTCATCAAAATTAATATGGACTCCATGGAGAGGTCACTGAACTGAAGTATCATCTCTAAGATACCTGGGCAGGTTCGTCAACTAGCAATGCGACCCAAAACTCGAAATCAGATCAAGAATTAGACAATGGACTCAGCCACAGAGAAGAAAATTGATGCGTTCGAAATGTACGTCTACAGGCGAACGCTGCGGATATCTTTGACGGAACGTAAGACAAAAATAGAGGTCCTACAACAAATAGAGAGAAAGTTGCAGTTTCTAGGACATATAATAAAAGGCAAGCGATATGAGATTCTCCGCCTTATAATAGAAGGAAAACGGTCAGTCGGCGGAAGACAAAATTCTTGGCTGAAAGACTTGCGCAGATGGTCTACAGAAATTTTAAGAGCTGCGGTTTCTTGTGCGACAATAGCCAATAACCATAAGAAACGCAACTTTGAAATTATCACCTTCCATTAAAAGTAATGATTACCATTTAAATCTACTTTAAATAACACTAAAGAAAATAATCCAAAACTTGTGAATCATCCTCATTCCAAATGCTACAATTCTGTTTAATAGAAAAACAAAATTTTGAATGTAAATTTAATATTAATTTTTGCTTCGACCTATTCATCGTAATGGCCGCACATCCGATGGTTGTTTAGCTTTAATTATTGAACAAGTTTAATCCTGAAGCTTTCGACCAACGATTCTTTGGTGAGATCGTCCATATAGTGGAGGTATACAACCCCAGTTACTAATAACGACGAGGTGTTTACTGATTTGTATATTCTTCAATACTTTTCTGTGCAAGGACTGCAGCTTTTTCATTGCATACTGTTTAGCGTACATTAATATTTCAATTAGATAGTTTGAGTCGTACCTGGTCTATCCATAATGAAATGTCGACCCAATCTAAACAAAAAGTAGTTAAATGGATTGTCAAATGAAACGGCACTGCCAACACAAAGTTTTAAACCTCTAAAAGACTACCTATTACTATACCAAAAATTCGTATATTTGGTGTTAGTAAGAGGTGAAGGTCGACGAAAAACTTAAGTGATTACTAAGTGTTAAATTGAAACGATTTTCCTCGCACGTACCAAAATTCTAGGAGCTAGAAGGAGTATTTATTAGCTAGAGTCGACTTAGGTGGTGTCGTTCGAGATGCGTTTGCTCAGCAATACCGGGAGGACGATTGATTTGGTCAATACTTTGAAAATGTGGTGGTGTGTGGTATGAAACGGTATGGAAGGTAAAGAGACGTAGTTATCTTGGTTTTCTTGAAACGTGCTACTAGGTATATTGGAGAGGATTGAAATATTAAAAATAGAAATTTATTGGATCAGGCATCGATCAATCAGATGCCGAAGAAACATTGTTTTATTAAGGTAGTTTGCGTGAGTGCGAAATTACGACTTTGATATCAATTTCCGTGGTATTTGTGGATATAATTCACAGTATATTAGTTTTTATAGTAGCAATTAATCACTCTGCGCATTGCAAGTCAAAGTTATAACTTAATTGTGTGTAAAATAATTAACTGTTTTTATAATATTATTATAATACAATAAACGAAATAAATTAAACATTTTGGAAATAAATTTTGCGTTGGTATCAAATTCTTTATTGAAAAACCGCCGTCGTTAATGTTTATGTGGAAATGTTTAGCAGTAATTCCTAATAAAATCTATAAATCAATTGTTTCCCCTTTGTTCTAAATAACGTTTTAGTTGGTTAAGCTCAACTTCCAAATAAACAGATTATGGAGATATTCATGACCTGTCACGATTCCCGCAGTAAATCGATATCCAACAAGGCGGTTATTGGATAAACCACCTACAGAATATTTTATCTTGCATTTGTTTACATCTGACATTCATGAGAAAAATCATTGCATCGGTTATGTAATACATAAACATATCGGGATTGAGTAGTTCCCACAAAAACGCCTTATTTTGCAACATGCTGCGATTAAATTGATAAGCTTCATATCAAATGCACAAACATGAATATCGATATTAACGCGGTATTGTGTTAATAAGGTCAAGATTGTAAATCGCCATTTTAATTCACCGTACTTTTCAAAAAATGAACTGAAAGCCAGAATAACTAAAAGAACAGAAAAATTCGTAAGGAATCTATGGAGGAGTACACACAGAAGAGGGCTAGAGGAGAAGAACTAATAAAGAATTGGAGGAACTTTATGGAATAGCTACAATAAACTTGTTTATTAAAGGGCAAATAGTGAGATGGTTGGGACATGTTGAGATACTACATAGAAAATACAAAATTTGTACTGCAAAGAAGACCAACAGGAAATGTTGAAAATACAGTGCGAATCTACGAGGTTTAATCGGGAAAAAATCCAAGTGAGTTCTTTCTTATCGATAAATTTATGTAGAAAAGATCGAAGACCCATGGCAAAATTCTGAAATTTGAATCCAAAGGAGATGTTCAATATGCAGTGTGAAAGTTTTTTGTATGCAAGTGCAAAGAAAGGTTTCTGTGGCTGCTAAATGTAGGGTGAAAATAATAGAATACGTTGAGCTATACCTCGAATATCTAGAATTTTTTATGTTTATTAAATAAACATAAAGAGGGCAATGAAAGCCGACATTATTTTTAGAACACAAGGTAGAAAAGATTGAAAACAGCTGTCGAATGGTTCAAATCAATAAAACAATTACTAAAAGGTAAAAAGGATTGAGTTAATAGGGAATTACAGGAATGGCGATTTTTATAAAATAGATTTTAATTGTGACATATCTTACTGGCACAAGGCGCCATCAATTGAATGCTTTTAACAAAATTAGAAAGCTCTGAGTAGTTGGAGTACCAAAATAATTGATATAGAGGATAAGTCCCTAACAACTCTATTTTGGGCAGTCGAAAAAGTTGTTATAGCTTGCGACAGGAGAGATGCAGATTATATAAGATGCAGATTATATAGATAAGATGCAGATTATATAAGATGCAGATTATATGTTGCGAAAATTGGACGATGAATGATCAGAATAAAGTTTGAATATGAATATGTCCAAAAATATCTGCCGGTAGGAAGTACATAAGGAGACCCCGAACTGCAAATAAATAGAAGTGGACAATTCAAATACCTAGGAAGCATAAATTAGGAAGATAGAAAAAAGGAAAAAGCTACAAAAATTCTCAACAAATTGCTATAGTCAGAAAAAATCAACCTAAACACAAAATTGACAATATACAAAGTCATAGTCTCACATAGAGATACGAGTGTTGTCAATTGACGGATAGACAGGAAAAAACAATAGAGGCTGTGGAGATGGACTACTTGAGAAGATTGTCAAGGATATCCAGAACAGACGGTATCAAGATATACAATGAAGAATAGGTCGAGTTTATACAACTTCAGAGAGAATACAGACTAAAGAACTGCTTTGGTACTAACATGTGATGAGGATAAAACAGAATAGGTGCCGAAGAAAGAATGGATAAAGCAACTGCAGAATAAAAGAAGACGAGTAACACACTCAAGGACGTGGAAGGAAGGAATGACAGACCAAGAAAAACAGAGCTATCCAGGTAAACGAGTGGATAGATAGAAAAGCGTGGCGTACGAAAAACGGGATGAAAGGAAGGACTGTATGTATAATCAGTGCCGACTTTTATTAAAAAGTTTCGGTTTTAAAGGTTTTATTAATCGATAACTAATCGCCTATAAATGTTTTCATAAATGGAGACAAAAGAATATCTGTATGAATACAATACCAAATTTCCGATGTTTTCCGCATAGTTTAGTTTCTAAATTTTGATTTGTATATGATTTCCAAATCGGAAGATTTCGTTTTCGCTATGAGGACGATATTGCGTTCAAAACCCCCATAACCGAAAGTACTTTATAAAATTTTAGGTTGGAGAAACCAGTCAGTTGTGTAACACGCGACAAAGTCGACTTGATATGGCAAATCTAATGAATTCTTTGTTCTTTTCAGATAAACAATAATTTTCGTTCTACACTGTAATAAACAATTGTAACTAATAGTTTTTCATTATTTATCCCCTTGATATGTTTTAATTTAGCTGTTCACCAGCTATCCTATAAATCACGTTTTTTTTTAAATTTAATTTGTCATAACTTCTCTGTCATCAAACATAAAGTTCGAATACAAATCATTATTTATATGATTTTTGATGTCTTTTTTTTTTAAAAACAAAACACGAAGCCCTGTACTGTTGAACTGTAGTAATATTTCATAAGAGCGACATTATACCAAATATAAAATAAACTACTAACTACCTCCTAAACTTTGTTAGTACGACATTTGTGTTTTATGTTACCACAAACGGCATTTGTCAATGATAACTGAAATAAATGTACTGAATCCACTGCCAAATGCTTTTGTTTGGTGTATAATTGAATATATAACTTGTATAAACCGATGGAATTCGTGAATAAAGCGTTTTCATAAATGAATGAAGACGTTGGCCACAATATGAATATTTCCATAGATAAATTTTGGGTAATTTTATGCTTTCGCTGTCCCCTTGTTTTTTGGCACTAGAAAATCGAAAAATCATCGTTTTTACGGCGGAATTATGAAAAAAAATATGGACATATCTCACCTGAAGATTTCATAAAGTTTTAAAATGTGATCATAAACGCACTTCTTCGTATATAATTATCCATAACTTTTTTTCAAAGCATCAAACGCAGTTCGTATATTTTTTTGTTAATCTACACGAAAAAACGAACATTTAGGAAAAAAAAATTGAAACATGTTTGTTTATTCATTTTTTTTTTCTCACTTAAACATTTCATATGATTTTCTGACTTTAAATGTTCGAACCCTGAAATATTTATAAACAAGTTGATAAATTGTACAGAACAGTTAGAGAAACAGTGAGAAAAGGATTTGGTTATGTAGGTTATGTTGGGTTATGTCAGGTTATGTTAGGTTATGTCAGGTTATGTTAGGTTATGTTAGGTTATGTTAGGTTATGTTAGGTTATGTTAGGTTATATTAGGTTTATATAACTTTAATGATTACTTATTGAAAAAGGTACAAACGATTGTATGTAAGAAAAGGTCAATTTTAAGAGAAATTGTTATTATTTTTAATTGTAAAACATGATAAATCAACATTTTCGTGTAAATTTTTTTCAATTTAACCGTTGTTTGTTGTGTAGATTATGAAAAAAAATATAACAACTTCATTCGATTATTTGGAACAAAGTTATCAACAATTATACGTGAATGAGTGCATTTTCATGAACATTTAAATCCCTGATACCAATATAAGTTTTCATTCTTTGTATTCCCATAATATTTTTCGTAAATCCGCCGTAAAAACGAAGATTTTAAAAAACTTCATCGATTTTCTAGAGCCAAAAAACGAGGAAAGTATAAAATTACCAAATTTTTATATGAGGGATAAATAAGGCAGAAACTATACAACACAAAATGGTCGAATTCAATTATACGATCTAAATTCAAACATAAAATTCGAATACAAATCATATTTATATGATGTTTGACGACCTAGCAATGCAAGGCGTAATGTTTCTTGATTAAAAGCATGGAGTTGATTGTTTCATGATCTCGCATTTGCAACATTATCGGTTTGTCTGTAGACAAACCAGTGTAGCCGTTGCCTTCGTTTGTATAGGAGCTGTTTTTATATTTTGCCGTGAAAATTCCCACGAAACTTATACTTTATTAAAAAAAAGTGTATAACAAAACGATAATTTATTGAATTAAGTATTTGACAATGAATTATTATCTCGTACACGTGTTTTTGAATGGTTTTTGAGTGTTTTCAAGATGACCGAGAAGATGATTTACGTTCGGGTCGCCTTTCCACGTCAAAAACGGATGAATATATCTGTAAAGTCGTTGATCTTGTTCGAACTGACCGTCGAAGTATTCCTAAATCTATAAGAAGTGAAAAATCAGAATCGAAATATATAGGGTGTCTAAAAATCGTATTCAATAATTTGTGTTTATTAAAATTACAAATATTCTGTTTATATATGTGGTAACAAATAGTTCAAATGAATCTAATGTTTTTTTAACACTCATTCACGTTAATAAGTTTCCAATGTATGTTTGAATGAATATGGGTGACGCAACGTTGAATTTTTTCATTCGAAACACGTTTGTTTGTGGGCTTATTGGTTAGGATCTTCGATTCCAAATAACCCCATAAAAAGAAATCCAATGGTATTAAAAAATAACACACTCGAGGGGAGCAATGTTTATCACCAGAACGGGAAAGTTGTTAGAAAATATCTCATGCATGAAACTAGACTTATAAGTTTCGAAATATTAGATATGATTTTGCATAGCAAAATTCGTGATTATGATATACATCAATTTCGTATGCTTGTGTGATTTTGACTAGCTTTTCAACGGCTACCAATCCAAACACAAAACGGGTTTCTTGCGTTGGTAAGTTATTATCACCGAAGGTTCAGTTTGGTAATAATCAAACAAGAATGTAAAGATAATTCTCGGCATAAAATGACATTTTCAAACTAACTTTGTGCCTCGGAATGAAGCTAATAAAAAATTATAACGAGTGATATCGAGTTTTTAGTTTTTCCTATTTAGTCTAAGTCTTGGCATTTTTCAGATACTTATAGACCTCCATATCTTTGTATATTTTGAGTATAGTAAAAAATTTTTAAAGGCATTTTCATCCCAGCATTTATACCCGATAGCTTTGAGTTATGATATTCAGTTTTTTTGCAATTTGAATGTAACAATTTGTTCCATTCGTTTATTGTAAATTTATTTTTGGAAACAATTGTTTTTGTTTGTTTCTAAGATAAAAAAAAAACAATTGAAATCCTTTCGACGATCTTACAAATACAACAAATCATAATATTTTCATAGTTTCTAGTAGTTGAAGTGATTGAACGTAATCTTACTTGACGATCTAAAAAGAAACTACCGATAGAAGCGAGCTCGAAGGATTTTAATTTACTTTCGGGAGCAGATTACATACGAGACGGCTCATACTCATAAACCTTACTACTATTTCACAGGCACGCTCTCTAATTTGCATGTGAAAATTGAGTAGTTCACACTTAGTCTCGAGCGAAAGCATTTGAACATGATGGCCTGTCGGATGAAAGTGGTTTTATTTTTCGTGGAGTGAATTGGGACGTAATTTTATTAGCGTGAGTTTCATCACTGACTTTGCGATGAAGATTAAATATGTATACGAAAAAAATTTAGAGCCATTGCAATCTAACTGCTCAATTGAGGAACAAATTCTATAAGATGCTTAGTTGGTTACAGCCTATAGTACGAAATAACATCAAAATTATATAGTACGCAAATACTTACCATTCTTCAATTATGAATTCTTATTTGATGTTTATGATTGTAGTTTAGTCCAAGTTAACCCTGCGAGACTCAAGAACGTAATGTGAATCATACTTTTTAGACCTAGATATCTTTTGGTGAAGTTCTTATATGAATTATTTTCGTTCTCGAAAATTCGGACTGAGTAAAACCAACTAGCAGTTGAAGCTTTTCAAGGTCTAGTAATCGTACCATTGCCGCCGATTTCAAAGTACTTCGACGTACCCTGGACTAAAACGTGAAAAAATGTGCATCCACCAGGAGCTTGGCGATAGAAAACGTCAAGACAACCTCGAAAAACCACAACCGATGAAGATGAACGTGTTGTATTGATCAGTATGATCGACGACTCACAGGCTCAAAGAGAGCATTTCAGATCTGTTAATCAAGGGATCTAATTCTACGGTGAAAAGACGATTGAGAAAAGCAGGCCTTTTTGGAAGGATGGCAGTGGGCTATGCAACAAAAATTGGACGCGTGAAGAGTGTAAGAGAGTTTCATGAAGTGATGGAGGAAGTACCTGGTAAAATTGTGGATTTTGAAGAAAGTAGACAATAAAAATGTATTAAAGGAAAATGTGGTACGTTCTGGCCAGCGCCTAATCGACAGAAAATTCATTTTCCTGCATGACAACCATTCCAAACATTCCTCTAAGCTGTGAAAAGAATATTTGAAAGGCTTGAAGGAGTAGAATGAACTGACAGTCACTGTAGTCCGTTCTCAATCCGATTGAGTTGTCGTGGTGTAACTTTTTATTGATAGTGTACGTTCTCAGGTGATACCAGTGAGAAAATAATAACCTCTATTGTTAGTTTTGTCGTTTCTTCTCCTATTATTACGTTTAAAATTATTATACTGGTTAATATCGACTCAAATCGGTTGGAAATTCGCAATTGAGTCATTGTATCTATATAACATAAATACGGACCCAATTGCTCTAATTCTTACTGCTATCCTCATCAATCACTTCCTGACAGAGATATACGTCATCCTCAAACAGAATCGCGAGGATAAATCTTCAACAAGCCTACAAAGATAATCGAGAATTACTAAGAGTGTATACACAGTTAAAAAAATTTCATTCGGAAAAATTCATCAGGATAAAAAATAGGACATAGTCAATTATCAGATAATAATTTGCAAATAATGTTTTTTCACAAGGTTGAACTTTAAAATACGCCAATATAATCCTTTGTTATGCAAGGAAATTTTACGAACCCAAAAGGGTCCTGCTCAATTGGCTTTTTTTGGTATTTTATCTAGATTCCAGAACCTCCTTTGACATTCAATGATTTCAACACCTACACTGATGTTACAGCACATGTAACATCATCAGAAAAGACGAAAACGACAGAAAAATAAAAAAGTTACAAAGAAAGCAACATGATACTCTAAATCCAGATTCTTCACGAAGGAACGCGTATGCAAGAATACGTCAGTTTTTAAGCGCGAGTTAAAGGGAGTGTGGACATGAATTTAGAATAAATCGAGAGTGTGGATGGCTAGCACGATAAGTTTTTTACATAATTTACTGCAGCATGTTGAGCTAACTAAGTGCAAAAGATTTATCTCAGTTATTCGGAAGGTCAGGGTCCACAGAATATCCTTTTAATCCAGAAGCATTTCCAGACTAGGCGTTTATTCAAAATTCAATTGGTGCTTCGTCTAATACTTCAAGGCATACAAGGGATTCCTCAATGTATGTCTGGAGGATAATGTAGACGCATCTATTCCAGATTGTTTTAATAAGGGATCCAGGTCACAGCCCTGAAATCTCACAGTGTCCAGTCAAAGACTTCACAAAAATTTCATCCGGTTACTTGTCGAATTTTACAGGAAACAACACCTATTCCACAAATATCAATTAGGACTCGTAATCGGGCAAAAAAATTTGAAAGTTACTTACTTCGGAAAAGCAATAAAATATCTTCGGCAACAGATGTACTTCAAACTAATATAATTATTATATGAGTAAATTAATTAATAAAAAATATTGTTCATTTGAAATATTTTGTTGAGAAACTGATGTATAGTTATAGATAAAATATAGTATTCAACACGGGCAATAAGGCTTCTAACCACTAAGATCTCGCTGCAAGATAACCTGGTGGGGAGTGTTGTAACAACATTATAAATTTGTTGAATAATATGCTATCAACATTTTTGAATTTATTCATCATTTTTTACAATGTATAATTATCTTTAAATATATATATATACCTCGCTTAATTGCAACCTTTCCTGGGGGAAAAGAGAGGGCGAAGGACTAAAAAAGGTTGATGGTTGTTGGTGAACTGAAAGCAACCCGTTTCTCTGTGTAATTAACAAATGGATTATATAGCAAATGGGGCATGGGGAAAGATGCGGTTAGACTTCTAAGGATCTCTCTAAGGAACTTTGAGTCCTCTGGGCTCGTATCACCACTACAAAGGGCACACATCTAATCGTAACATATTTTCGTTAATAAGTCATGATTTGTTTAATAAAGCAGAACGAAAAATTCCTTACTGGAAGTGAATATTGAAAAAAAATTCTAACTGCTATGTATTAAAATAAAATTTATTATCTGGTTTTGCTTTTTTGCCAGTGACATCGATAAACTACCTTAAAGAAAAATGACCACTATCGTTTCAACTCGTAACGAAGAGCTTCTACTTTAGATTTATGCCCCATTTATTTACGTTCGCGATTAATGATATAATAAAAAATTGAATCGAGAACTCGATTCCAATTGAGTTCTGACAGAATTTCTCCTGAAGTATTTGGGGATTTATGACGAGAAATCAATCATGAAAAGTTTTTTGTTGATGTTAGATGAAATATTGTAAATAAATTTTGAAGAAATCTGTATAACTATCCTTAGTAGTTTCTAATGAAATCACAAGAAACTAATATCCACTTTTTTCTTTATTTGGCATCATCATTGAGAATATAGGGTGTTTCATTTGAAATTATAACATAACCTCTTCAGGATCGTATCTTACATGAGACTGCAAGTATCTTCTTCTTCTTTTATTGAAGTTAGGAATCTATTCATAATCCCAAAACAAAATAAAAATAAAAAGAACCCTTCTGATAATGGAAATGTTTTGAAAACGAAGTCAAAATCTTCTTTAGCTTTCCCTATTTGATTGTTTGAATTTGCTCCCCAGTATCTTCTCTTACTCAATGATGGCCATGAAATGGTCTCACAGGATGCCTAGTGTTTCCTTTAAATATCTATATTTTTTCACACTATATATGATCTTGGTGTATCTCAGTTTCCAAAAACTTATTGCTGGTTGTCAAATTTTAAAAACAAGCTCAAGTAGTGCCTGCAGTGTTGAGATGCTTGTGGATATTGGTTTTGACTTTCTGTAGGTTATAGTATTCGTAAAACACATGCCTTGATTTGCCAGATTCAAAGGCTTGCCAAAAAGGAAGTCTTGAATTTACGTTCTAGGCATCTTAAGACCAGCTTGGTGGTCAAGAGCCAAGTCTGCCTGTTGAGTAGATCTTCAAAATAATGCTCCAGGTGAAATTATGTTGGACAGCTCAAATGAATATCTGCCATGATCAAATGGTTCTAAGATGTCAATAACTTTTGTGCTATGCTTTAGGCCGTCCTCCAAAAATGGACGAATGTTTAGCCTGTATTACTTCAGATTGCTTCTTCCTCATTACAGATTGGAATATCGGGTTAGCAGTTTTGTTGTTTAGAACGTTATGGCAAAAAAAATAAGTGACAAGATCCCTGAAAAACATCAGCGTTGACTTCAACCTCTTCTGAATAGGCTGAGGGGCGAGATGCATCCCTGGAGAATATCAGCGTTGACTTCAACCTCTTCTGAATAGGCTAAGGGGCCAGATGCATCCCCGAAGAATATCACCGTTGACTTCAACCTCTTCTGAATAGGCTAAGGGACGAGATGCATCCCTGGAGAATATCAGAGTTGATTTCAACATCTTCTGAATAAGTTGATGGGCGAGATGCATTCCTGGAGAATATCAGCGTTGACTTCAACCTCTTCTGAATAGGCTAAGGGGCCAGATGCATCCCCGAAGAATATCACCGTTGACTTCAACCTCTTCTGAATAGGCTAAGGGACGAGATGCATCCCTGGAGAATATCAGAGTTGATTTCAACATCTTCTGAATAAGTTGATGGGCGAGATGCATTCCTGGAGAATATCAGCGTTGACTTCAACCTCTTCTGAATAGGCTAAGGGGCCAGATGCATCCCCGAAGAATATCACCGTTGACTTCAACCTCTTCTGAATAGGCTAAGGGACGAGATGCATCCCTGGAGAATATCAGAGTTGATTTCAACATCTTCTGAATAAGTTGATGGGCGAGATGCATTCCTGGAGAATATCAGCGTTGACTTCAACCTCTTCTGAATAGGCTAAGGGGCCAGATGCATCCCTGGAGAATATCAGAGTTGATTTAAACCTCTTCTAAAGATTGTAGGTGACAAGATGCATCCCTGGAGAATATTAGCGTTGACTTCAACCTCTTCTGAAGAGGATAGGTGATAAGATGCATCCCTGGACAATACCAGAGTTGAATTAAACTCTTCCGTTGTGTCAATCGAAGACGACCTGGATAGATTCGGTTCTTGAGAAAATGAGGAGGAGAAACTGTATTTATTCAGAAGTTTGACATGCCAGACCCTCATAAAAGCTTTCGATATGTCCAGAGAGATTGCCCGGGGTATACTCGTAGCTTCAGTCCATACTAGTATGCGAGGAGATTCGCGTTTGATCTATGTTTACGGAAGCCCTATTGATGGTCTATGATGATGCTAGCGGTTTCAAGATTTGGTGATTAACTGCTTACCGCATTGGCAATCTCTGGGACTAAAGTAATTGAACGTAGTTATTGATGAATTGATGATTCCATTTTATTATTATTTTGTCGCTCTGGAGTTTCGTAGTGTCTCAAACTTTAAGAGAATGTTAATGTTTGTCCTGTACACAGAAAAATTTTTGCTAACCCCGGGGTCTTCAGATGTCTATCGAAGTAGCCATGTTCTTGGTTGTAACTTTCCAGAAGTATCTTTGCGTGTCTCAATATTGAGCATACATACTTGGAGTTTTCACCAATCCATAGAAAAAGTGCATAGTGGCATCGTTGTTAATATAAAGAAAGTGTGTTTGATGCGAAAAAAAGTCGACTAGGACGAATATTGTTTTTCTTAAAAAAAAAATACACTGGAACTCATCGACGACAAGATTTATGGTTCAAGTTATAGAGCGAATTATTCTAAGCACTTTTTTTCGATGTGTATGAGCTCTGAAAGAAACCTTCCACTAAATCATGGATTGGACGAGGGGATATGTACATTGCCTGCCAAGTGTAGGACTTTGAAGAGGATTAATTCAATTTTCTTACTTTTTCACTTTGTTATAAAATGAATCATTCCCGTACCTAAATGAAACATCACATATTTTTACTGTATAGTATCATTTCGTATAATGTGAGCATCATCAGCTTCTCGTCGCCTTCCTCGAGATTAGAAGAGACGATATCGGTAGCAGTACACAATCTCGAGTCGGTTTACAAATTGCTTCCCTTTTTGTAATAAAGATAAATGGCGTCGGGCATTGCGAAATTCCGACTTCATTTTTTCTTGTTCCTTCAATCAATCAACGTATTCTCTCGCGGGATGACTTCCGGAAAGGGGGTGAAAACAGTGACGGAGCTAAAATAGTATAGATTATTAAAAGGTCAAAGACCGCTAAAATGATTTTTCCATATAACACCTAATCATCTGAAAGAATTTAGAATTACAATTTCTGAAAATATATTTTCATTATAAAACAACATAGCATGAATTATATAGTTTACTAAAGGAATTATTTCGGTAACCTGGGAATTTAGTCGCTATGGATCATGGATAATGGGTCGAGAAGTTTGGTACGTTTAATACGTGGGATAATTAAAGTCTCTGGTTACTTGTCAGAGGCTAGACTTCGTGAACCAGATGATTGAGAACTTACTAAAGTTTACTAACGTTTTATTTCCGGATGAAGTTCATTTTCATCTTAATAGATACGTCAACAGTCAAAACTGCGGCTTGAAGTGCACCCAATTCGAAAGAAAAACATCAGGAATCCCTATATTCGCCTAAAGTGACCGTGTTGGCTGCGATGTAAGTGTGAGAAATTATAGGCATTTACTTTTTTGAAAATGACAGTTTCTTTTGAGATACCTTGTACTATATAAATTACCTTGCAAGAGTTACAGCATGTTGCATCTTGCTATAGCAACTATGCAAAACTAAAAAACCATTTTACCTTGACGAACACAATTTAAGGACTCGAGGAAGTGCTACGATTAAATTTTTTTGCAAATTGAGAATTCGCGTCATTCCTGGAATAGCTGGGTTATGTCCACCCATGTTGGAGGCCTGAAGTAATTTAATTGAAAACCAGTCAACCGCCTGGTTCCCTTAAAAATAATTGTTACATGACTTGGCGTATTTTTGAAGTTTCTACTGGGATCAAAATATATAAAACAAATAGATAGATCGAATTTTACAATTAGAGTGTTTAAAAACTGTATATTCAACATTCAACAACCAAAATATTATACACCATTTAAATCCCAATGTATAAGTAATTTTTTTAGCTATTAATTGATCAAAATTCATATCAAGATCGTATACAAAATAGGACTTTAGTCAAAATAAATTAAATACGCCCCCTTTTCTGTACGTTCCTGTCGGGAAACTTGAGTATGATTCCAGGTGTCGTATCTAATCATTTAACAGGATCTTCGTCAGTTCTCACACGTTTATAAGATTAAATGAATGCGTGAAATATTTAAAAAATGTGCATCATCAAGATATCTTCTTCCTCTCCTTAAAGTTTCGTCATTTATCGATAGAATTCAATTATGAAACATCTCTAGTAGTTCCTAAAAGATCTTTGATTTAGTGAACTATTAGAGCTTTTCACAATACTAATTTTGACACCAACAGCTGTTGGTTTTTGACATTTTTTTATAAACTTCCATCTACAGTAACAATTTGTGTGATGACGTTGTTTCAATTCCATGCAATTAGAAACGCGAGTTCTACGGATTCAAAAGCGAACAAACTTAAAATTAGTAACTCGTGTCATTCAACAAGCGTTCAAACAAATTAGGTTCTGACTTCCAACTGTTAGTAAGTTAAAAATTGAACCCTAATTGTTCGTTGATTGAGATTATTTATAGGTTTTCAATACAACAACCTTATTGTAACAACCTGTAAACAAGACACGACGTTTTATAATTCAGATTTAAACCTGAGAAAATAAACAAGCCTACCAAACGCGTTAACCTTAATACCGACGTGACATATCTCGTATACAATCGTGAATTTCCATCGTTTGGAACGTTCAAAAGGGTCAAAATCAACCGACAACGTAAAGTATGTGTGCGTGTTCTTTATTGTGGTGCTTCCATCTTTCGGCGTTAAAGTTAACGTTAACGCCGACGTCCATTACTAAAGCCGTTACGCAAAAGGAAACGACAGAGAATTTAGCAGTAAATCTATCCCGGCGTTTCGAATGGTATATAATGTTGCAGCATCAGAGTAATAGGACTTCTAAATAGACTCCGAGATGATTGTCTTGACGATATAGAGAGTGAAAACGACTGCTTGTAAGAAATGTCGTCTTTAATTGTTTTTTCAATGACAACTTCATTACACGGTAAAATTGGATATTATCTAAGACAATAGAAATTTTAACCTTGACCTCGATAGTAAGTCAACGAGAATTTCGAAAAGACCTCAACAAATTTTGTGTTTTAGTTTTAACCTGAAAAGTATGGATGGATGTGTGGATGTAGGAAACTTAAAAATATGGAAACATTTTTGAGCTTGATAGATCTTTAGATGACAAAAAATAAAAGTTTTTCTTTGAGTTAATTAATTCAAAAAAAATCATGAAAATTGAAATAATTATATTAACTGTAATTTCTATAAATTGCAACCGTTTTATAATGAGAGAAACTCTTTATTTGGTTTCTACATATATTTCCCATTGTTATTATTTTCCTTCTTCATCCTATTCCAACATTTCTGGTATAATTCCATCCTTTTCAATCAATTTATTTCTTTGGTTATTTCTTCTCTTTTTATCTTTATCTTTATATTTTTGCGTACTATCATATTGATTTATTTGTCTTGTAATGGTTATCTTTGATTCTATTTATTCTTATTCTTTTCGTTTCTTTTAATATTTCTACTTTTACTCAATATATTCTGTTATCTATTTTATGCGTGGCATTGATTTCTTTTTGCTCTTGCATCCTCTTCCTTTGCCCACACTTCTTGTGAAATTATTCTTACTGTGATTTAATTTGTTTCCCATTCTATTTTCCTTTATCATCCGTCACACTTCATTGTTCTGTTGTGCTTATTTTATTCTGTTTTACCGCATACTCACCTCTCTTCTAGCGTCCTTTATTTCTAAATTTGTTTCGTCTTCATATTTCTTTTCGTTTTCTGTTTCTGTTTGTGCTTAACTTTTATTGAATTATTTCCAACAACTTCTACTGTCTTTTTTTGGACTGCATTTATCTATTCTTCAAATACTTTTCATTTTAGATCTTTTCTACTCCTCTTCAGTTATTGTACATTATTCTTTTTCTGGTTCAATCCGTATATTATTCTGTTTATAAGTTGTCGTACTTCATTTAATCACCTATCAGCTCTTATGATGTGCTTACTGTAATTTGTTTTGCTTCCTATTCTTTCTTTAAGCCAATCCCATTTCTCCCACTTTTGAAAATTCAATATTTGTTTTGCCTTCGTATTTTTGCCCGTTTTTCTGTTCCAGCATCCCCATCTGTTTTCAATTGTCTTCTATTGACTTTATTTTTATTCTTTCCGTTTCTCTTATTACTTTTATTCTCGTCAAAAAATTTCTACTGTCTTTTTTTGGACTTCGCTTATTACTTTTTTGAATCTTATAGTTCTATCTGTTGCTTTCACATTATTCTGCATATCATTTTATTTTCTATTATCGTATCTATGTCGTACTACATTGTTTCTCCAAATTTGCTTTAGTCCTCCTATTTCTTTCTGTTTTCAATTCTTATTATTTTTATTTCCGAATTTTTTTCATTTACTATTCATTTCTGGTTTCATCTTGTTTCTGCTTGTTTACATATATTCAAAAAATAAATTACAGAAATGTGGAAAATTTGAATTTACTATAATATATACCAGGTGTGTTTAGCACAACTTTTTACTTAACTTTTAATTTCATATTCTGGTACAGGAATCTTATGTTTGGTATCAGTAAACTCGTGTTTGGAAACTAGAAACCTTCACCGCGATGTCGGTTGAAAGATGTCGGTTATCAAGCTTGTGTGTTATGAATGGCTCGGCACTTACAAACTTATGGTTTTTCCTTTATTTCAGTCGACCCTGCGGGCCTCGGGGCACTTTTCTCATTATATCAGCCGGAATTAAACGATGAATTTTTCGAGGCTTTGTTTGCCAAGATTTATGTCAGTCGTTAAGTTTCGGTCAGTTTCCTGCTCTTGATAGAAGTACGGCCTGTCAGCTTTATAATAAGTTCTTATTAATATATTTTTTTCTATTATGAAAATCCGCTTTTCAAACCCCGAATGAATGGATTTACTACTTATTAGACTTCGAATGAAATCCATATTTCATTATATTTTTTAGACGACGCCTTCTGAAAGTTGTTCGTTCTGTATTCATTTACATACTGCATTTTGAGTGTTCCATGTAATGAAAGTGACAGTTCCGTACTGCAAAACACTTTTGGGACGCTCTGGAGTACACAACTTGACTTTTGCCACTTCAATGTTGACAGTTGATAGTTGACAGTTTCACTTCGATGATTTTTCATAACCTTAAATTTTGAATTATCTAAAATTATTTGTTTTATCCGAAGTTTTGTCTAAATTAATGAATAACAATGAATGATGATGCAAAAGAAAACATAAGCTCGAATCCACGCCACCCGATGTTTATAATTCTCTAGCAGTTTCAGTCCCGAGTAACCATCAATCTAAACACAATTTTAAAAAGAACTGAATTATGTTATAAAATAATTTCCAACCCTTAACAACTGAACGTACTAATTAGTAAAACGAATCAACAGGTATTTGCAACAAACTATTATGTTGGAGAAAAAGAGCTTTCCTGGAAACAACTTCTGCATAAAAAGACGGTCGAGAAAAGACGGTTACTGAAGGATAAAGGGGAAACGAAGAGAAGGGTGGAACTAATTGTTTTGATCTCGTTTTCTCGTTAACCGGGAGCATATTTTGCCGGACATTGCGATGAACTCGAGCGTAAAATTACCTTCGTATCGAGGCCAGGTGAAATGGAGTTACACCACACCCTCCCCTCATCTCCTTCCCCGGTGTTATTCGCCTTAATCATTTTTGTTTAAAATGGCGCGAGTTTTTGAATTATTCATGGAATCGAAAGCGATTTAACAAGATGTAAATCCTTTTGAATTCATTTGTTTACACATTCATTGAGCGTTGAGAAGATAATTGGGTAAATAGGGTATTTGTTAGCGATACTTATGTCGAAAAACCATGCGGTTAAAAGATTTGAGTCAGGATATTTCCATAAACGTAAATTGAGATGAACAATTTAACTCTTTTAGTTTTTCGGAACGAAGACTTTGTCTAAAGAATACGTGACATATATGGACTCCCTAAAGGCGCACCGGCACTGTCGATTGTGTCGTCATATTAGTCCAGTCATTTTAGGTAAATTTAGGCGAGAATTTCGGAAAATCGAGATACCCAGCTATAAAGTCGATTTTTTGCAAATAACTCGTTTTCTATGGGTTTTACGCTATTTGTATTTATTATCAATATTGTAGAACATTAAATTCTGTACAACTTTTGTTTCAAAAATTTTTCCATACGGTTGATCGTTTCTGAGATAGAGGGCTAAATATATAATTATATTTTTAATCAAATATTACATTATATTTAAATACTTTTTGCTTGATTATTTATTTCCAATTAAGTATAAATAATTCATTCAATCGCACTTACCTGCCCGTTTCAAAATTGTACAGAGAAAAATTTTAGTCATAATATAATTCAAATTTTAATTATTCTTAAATAAATAAAAAATAATAGGAAAGAAATAAAAATGTATTTAAGGTTTATTAAAAAATGTCATTCGATACATTTGTGATTGTTAAAATTAGAAAAACAAATAAAAAATAACTATAAGGACAATGAGTTCTTTTTTCAATTTTCTTCTTCTTCATCGTCGTCGTCTTCTTCAAATGCTGCTGTAAGTTCATGTTATTATTATTATTTTGATCGGGACTACCAGTTGATTTTAAACGGGATTCTAAGCGCCCTCTATCTCAGAAACGATTCACCGTATGAAAAAATTTTTTGAACAAAAGTTGTAGAGAATTTAATGCTCTACAATATTAATAATGAATACAAATAGCGTAAAATCCATAGGAAACGAGTTATTTGCAAAAAATGTGACAAAATCGATTTTTTTGACTTTTGAACCCCGATTTTTAAAGTTTTTCACATATATGAGAGTTTTGAGAGAAGATTTAGGATCTCAAATGAACAAGTTTCTCAATTTTCCTACCTTAAATGACTGGACTACATCGTCCAGTAGAAAATACAATGTTTCTGAATTGGTAAAATGACTCTTGTAAGAGATAAAAACTCTTTAGATTTGCTTGACAAAAAATTATATTATAATAACATTTTTTGTGTTCAAAATACTCATTTTGACTGTTTTTCTGCTATATTGAGTTCAAGAAAGATCTAACATTAAAATCCAACAAGGTATCTTGAGTTAAATGTTAAATTTTATAACGAATTTTGCAAAAATTTATGTTACGACTTGAATTATTATGCTTCTGTAACTAGAAATTGTTTTACGATTTGGTGTTTTGAAAGCCAATTACCTTATACAAATATTCGAGACTCAAATAGTCTTTGGATGGAATGAGGCTGCTTTCTTTTGGAAAATAAAATTGCTTTGGAAAATTGAAGAACAGTAAATGCTGAGTGGTATAAACAAAATTAGTACCGGGATAATAGGATCACAATGTAACGTTTTTCGTATTTATTTACACTCTTTATATTCGCGGGGTGGATTAATAAACACTGTTTCTTATGTTCTTACTTTATTTACGCACTATACAATACACTTAACTTCTAGTAATTTACTTACAAATATCACTATTACTGTCACTACGACTATTTATTTAAAACTAAACTAACTGCGATTAAACAACTCCTTATATATCCTAAATAGATTTACACAAACTTCTAGAACAAAAAAAAAAGAATAGAGTAGAAATTATTTGAAAGAAATACTGTGAATAAATCGCCTGTTATAATGTAGAGTTCTAAGAGTTTTAAATATCAAAGTCCGCTGTTTATGAAAAGTAGATGATAGGCGCTGCGCGAATTCACCGAATTTTAAAATTCTATGGTGCCTAAGGACTCCTTTCGCGAACAATATCATAACGCTGCTTCTGCTGACGCTGACATTGTTGCAAGAGTTGTCGTTTGTTACGGAATATTGAGATCAAGTGGTCTTGGTCTTCGGCCAGGTACTCCTGGGACCATCCTCGTATTGGACAATTTGAAAAATGGAATTCCTGATGACCTCTGCAAATCGCTCTCCTGGTCTTCGGCCAGGTACTCCTGGTACCATCCTCGTAGTGGACAATTTGAAAAATGGAGTGTCCCATGATCTCTGCCTGGCATTTTTAGAAACCAAGAATCAGACGTCGCCAAGACTAGCCAACTTTTTTGACATAATAACGAATACTGATTTTTATATGATCCATATTTGAATAAAAACAAATGAATGAGCTCTTTAAATGAGTTTAACTTCACAAAAACTGTACAAAACTTAAAATTGTAATGAGTAAAACTACAAATAATATTTTTTCTGTTCGACATTTTTGTATCCTTTCGATTAAATTCGATAAGCATAATTTTCTGCTCCTACTCGTTTTGTTTTTCGTTTGTATTGGATCGAATATTGCAGAGGAAAATTGATTTCCGCTTATGAAAGTAATAAATTCAAACAAACATATAGCGAACACTCTATCATGAATCTCATAATCCATTATTATTCAAGGGAATATTCATAGAACGACGTTATCCTATTCAACGTACGACATAGTGACATTCGCAAAATTGGCTGAAATTAATCAACGTTCTGGATCACAAATTGGCGTGTCTTTTTCGAAACTATCCATATTTAGACCAGGAAATGAGATATTATATAATTAATAAGAAATTCATAGTTAAATTCATAGTTTGTATACACTTTCGTAAATTTCGTATTGCAATTTTCTTTTTCTATGAAACTAATGTTTAGTTTTATCAATTTTATTGATTTTTTATCATTATTATAATTTTTTTATATATAATTTTAACTTTTTCTATATTAAAATACCATATTTTTGTATTTAATTTGCCCATTTTAGTTTAGAATTGGGCAAAATTATAAGTAAAGTTCAACAGTTTCCACTACAAGCTAACCAGATACTAAAGTTGCCACCAGACAGCAGAATAAAATTCAGTTTTTTCATCTCTTTTATTTATCTCGTGCGTGTTTTTTTGAATGGTGTGAGGGCCCAGAGAGTACTGAAGATGACCAACCCTCAGAAACTCCAGAAACAGAGATCAAAATCAACCAAATTGTGCATTCGGATCGTCGAATGAGCATCCGGATGATTACCGAGGTTTTAAACGCCGATAAAGAAACAGTTAGAAAAATTTCACACGAGCTCCATAAACTCTTGCGTCAACGGGTCTGCTCAGAGGTTAGAAAGGTTAGGAAAATATCTGCTTTGAAAGGGACTAAGTTTGAGTCGATTGAAGCGGTGAAGAAAAAAACGACAGAGCTCCTAAAGACCCTCACCAAAGAAGACTTCCAGCACGTCTTTGGTCAATAGAAAAAACGTATGGAAAGGTGTGTGGCGAGGGGAAGGGAGTATATTGAAGGGAAGCATTCGAATGTAGAATAATTTTTATAATAAAACCCTTTTTCGTAACCAGTCCCGTTATTTATTATTTAGACCTCGTATACCGAATTGATTGTCTCATTTTAATACGACTTATAAAATAGAAACACCTACTAGTTTACAAATGATGGAAAAATGATAAAAATGTCTTTTTGCGCTTCAAGACAGAACCGAAAATGTGTAAATACTGAATTTCTTCACGGATTCTTTGTCTTAAAACTGGTACAAATTTCTGGAAATTGTTATCCATCATTTTCTTCAGACAATCTCAAAAATCCATGGGAGTTAAAGCGGAACCTTCTTGGTCTCGGTATATAGGAAAAACAACAGGTTCGCATACATGCTCGATCCAGAAATAATTCCCTACCACTCCACCTCATCCGACAGAGTCTTACGTCATCTCTGTTGCTTAATATCCTTTTTACATCCTAGATTTAGTGAAAATGTTGCCTTCTACTTTTATTTTTCATTTTGTTCCATGTCCTGGTGATTTGTCGCTTGCAATTCTAACCTTACTTTTCTCTTTATGTCCAGTTTTTCTCTGGACTCCTCTCTCTTGGTTGTTTCTCGTATTTATTTTATTTTAGTCGTATGAGCTCGTTGGGTAAATTCTACTAGAACCCGAATTATCGAGAAATCCGTCGTCTATAAATAGTCGTGAATTCAAATAAATTATATAAGTTAGTGAATAGATAAGGCTTAGTGGATAGTGTAGTAAATAGTAAATATTTTAGTGTTTAGTGTAGTAGTATAGTGTATAAATAGATTAAGTAAGTAAGAAACGCATCCCAAATAATAAAAACATTACAATATCATATTTATATTTCGGGTTTCTGTTTCAGGTAGGATTTAGTGGTAGTTCTAGTTGCTACAGTAACAAATACAATTAAATTCTCATAATATAATGCGAAATGTAGAACAATTCGTCATTTGTTCTGTATACATAAGATTCAGAACCGGCTGCTTTTCTAGAACGATTTTCTACACTCGCTATGAGCACGTGGCGGGAATTAGTCAAGTTAGGTCGGCATTTGGGAATAATGGCCGCGACGACTGTCATACAGAATCGCATAAATAAGTAAATAGATGGTAGAGCCAGGAGACGGGAGAGTTGGTAACGTTCGGCCAAGTTATGGCGTCGAAGGTTTCTGTCGACGACTACTGAAAATGACGAATGATTCCAACAACAGGGACGTAATTAAAGGATTTCAATTGTATAAAATAAATAACAAGTTTCTTTTTTAAACGGAATCAAAGTGTAAATGAAAAAATATTTCTGTATGGCATGGAACCAATACGCATTCTTCAAGGATACTTAAAGAACAAGGTTAGAGTGCATTCTTGTCAAACATTACAAGAAAATGGCTCTCGATCCAAATTTTTGGAAATAAATTGTCAAAAAGAAACAGATATTTTGAAAAATTTCATTCGAGACTTGCAAATCTCGAACTTCTTCTTTCTCGCTTGTGATCTCGACTTCCAAAGATATACATTGCATACACTGGTAAATTGGGTTATCGTTCACAGCTACTTTACATTTCTGTTGATTCTACAGATATCTGCATATTAAGGTTTTCGACTGTCAAGATGTCTTTATTGTCTTTGTTTTTGTTCCATCTTGTATTCTCCAGAAACTTCTCTTCCGCTATTAATTATATCATCCATAATTAAATAGAACAATAATGGGCTCAGACTGTCACCTTGTCGATTTTCTGTTACTATTGGAAAATTCCAAAAGTCAAAAAAGATGTTTTTTCTTTTGAAGACAGTTTCAATAATCGCACGTTGATTTGAATTGGAAAAACGATGATTTGAATTGAAAAAGACATTTTCAGAAGTAAATTGTCAATTTGTTTATGAAAAAGACAGTTTCAAAAGACAACACTTTTGGAAAAGTTGGTGGAAGGTTTGTTTTCGAAAATATAACAATCTAGATGCTGAACTTGAACACCAAAATAACTTTTTTGCGATCCTTTTGACTGCGCCAATTATATTTTCGTTTCCTTTAAGCAAATTTTATACGTTAAATTTAATACAGTAAAAGTAATAGATATTTTCTAAAAATTTATTTGAGATTTAGAAATCTCGAACTGCGGATCTGTCCATTGGCATGATGTAACTGCGCACAGTTATTAACTGCTTCATTACTCTGATTGTACATCTCAACCAACACAATTACAAGGACTGGTGTTCCTACTTCTAACTAAGTAAAACTGTGCCGGCGAAAATGGCCAGGGTAATAAAAATTCTCGGTGAATAATAGTTTGTTCTAATTAAGTTCTGGATAGAGGTTTGCACCAGCATACGTTTATGCACAAAGTAGAATAAGAATTTCTGCTAACTTGGAAAATGGGAACGCGCGTAAATTCTCGGTTTGGTTGAAAATAATTTTATGGGATCATTCTAAAAGAGAGGTCGTTTTGGAAATTATTGTAACAAGACTGTGAAACAAATTTTCTTAAAGAGAATTAAACGATGCAAAATAAGGGTAAGAAACAATTGAAAGAGGTTGAAATGATAAATATGGTAATTTTATTATTCCCGCTAGAAAAATATTATAATAAATGAATCTGCTATTAGGCCCCAAATTATATACCGGCATGTCAAAAACTGAAAAACACTTTCTTCATTAAAAAAAACCAAATATCGAGAGAAATTATTTGTTGAAATGAATGTGTAAATTAGAAAAAACATTGTAAACTATTTAGAATTATATTTTCAAGATATAATTTGAAATGAAAGTTGTTACGAATATTTTGTTTTCAATTCAAAAAATTCCATTTCTTCTATTTGAATTAAAAAAATCGTAAAATTTTTTATGTTGAAATTACGATATAAACACTATTTGGTTGAGTATTAAACACAGATTTCCAAATGGCGCCATCCTAAGGAGCCACATGGTTTAATACAATTTTACAAATAATTAACTCGGAATTTTAAGGGATTGTTCTTTCTCGTTATTGAACAACACTGGTTTCAAAGGTATTCAATAAAAAAAATACAGTTTCTAAAGTCAAATAACATTCTGATTTTGTGAAATACAGTGTGAAAAGTCAAAAAATATCTGCTTTTGAAGAAGCCAGTTTCAGAAAACAGGTGACAGTTTGTTTTTATAAAAGACAGTGTCAAAAGTCAAAACAGATTTGCTTGCTTTTTAAAAAAACAGTTTCAATGATAGATTGACGGTTTACTTTTGAAATTGACAATTTAGGAGACCAAATGACAATTTGTGTTAGAAAAAGGCAGTTCCAAAATACGGCTACTTTTTAAAAAGAGAGTTTGAGAAGTCAAAGGGTATTTGCTTTAGAAAAATGCAGTATCAGAAGTCAAATTAATATTTTTTTTTTTTGAAAAAGACATTGTCAAAAGTCAGAACATATTTGATTTTGAAGAAGACAGTGTCAGAAATCAAGTGACAGTTTATTTTTGAATAAAACAGTTCCGAAGTCGAATCACAGTTTGGTTTTTGAAGAAAATAGCGTCAAAAGTCAAAAGAGATTTGCTTGCTTTTGAAAAAGCAGTATTAGAAGTCAAATTAATATTTGTTTCAGAAAAAGACATTGTCAAAAGTCAGAACATATTTGATTTTGAAGAAGACAGTGTCAGAAATCAAGTGACAGTTTATTTTTGAATAAAACAGTTCCGAAGTCGAATCACAGTTTGGTTTTTGAAGAAAATAGCGTCAAAAGTCAAAAGAGATTTGCTTGCTTTTGAAAAAGCAGTATCAGAAGTCAAATTAATATTTGTTACAGAAAAAGACATTGTCAAAAGTCAGAACATATTTGATTTTGAAGAAGACAGTGTCAGAAATCAAGTGACAGTTTATTTTTGAATAAAACAGTTCCGAAGTCGAATCACAGTTTGGTTTTTGAAGAAAATAGCGTCAAAAGTCAAAAGAGATTTGCTTGCTTTTGAAAAAGCAGTATCAGAAGTCAAATTAATATTTGTTTCAGAAAAAGACATTGTCAAAAGTCAGAACATATTTGATTTTGAAGAAGACAGTGTCAGAAATCAAGTGACAGTTTATTTTTGAATAAAACAGTTCCGAAGTCGAATCACAGTTTGGTTTTTGAAGAAAATAGCGTCAAAAGTCAAAAGAGATTTGCTTGCTTTTGAAAAAGCAGTATCAGAAGTCAAATTAATATTTGTTTCAGAAAAAGATATTGTCAAAAGTCAAAACATATTTGATTTTGAAGAAGACAGTGTCAGAAATCAAGTGACAGTTTATTTTTGAATAAAACAGTTCCGAAGTCGAATCACAGTTTGGTTTTTGAAGAAAATAGCGTCAAAAGTCAAAAGAGATTTGCTTGCTTTTGAAAAAGCAGTGTCAGAAGTCAAATTAATATTTGTTTCAGAAAAAGACATTGTCAAAAGTCAAAACATATTTGATTTTGAAGAAGACCGTGTCAGAAATCAAGTGACAGTTTATTTTTGAATAAAATAGTTCCGAAGTCGAATCACAGTTTGGTATCTGAAGAAAATAGCGTCAAAAGTCAAAAGAGATTTGATTGCTTTTGAAAAAGCAGTATCAGAAGTCAAATTAATATTTGTTTCAGAAAAAGACATTGTCAAAAGTCAAAACATATTTGATTTTGTATAAGACAGTGTCAAAAATCAAGTGACATTTTGTTTTTAAATAAAACAGTTTCGAAGTCGAATGACAGTTTGTTTTTGAAGAAGACAGCGTCAAAAATCAAAAGAGATTTGATTGCTATTGAAAAAGACAGTTTCAATAGTCGATTGCTTTTGAAAATGACATTTGGAAAACCAAATGACAGTTTATGTTAAAAGACAGTTCCAAAAGATGGTTTACTTTTTAAAAAGACAGTTTGAGAAGTCAAAGGATAATTTGCTTCATAATAATGCAGTATAAGAAGTCAAATAAATATTTGGTTTTGAAAAAGACATTGTCAAAAGTCAAAACTATTTGATTTTGAAGACGACAGTGTCAGAAGTCGAATGACAGTTTGTTTTTGAAGAAAACGGCTCCAAAAGCCAAAAGTGATTTGTTTGCTTTTGAAAAAGACAGTTTCAATAGTCGATTGCTTTTGAAAATGACAATTTAGGAAACCAAATCACAAATTTTGGTAATAAAAGACAGTTCCAAAAGACGGTTTACTTTTGAAAAAGACAAATTGAGAAGTTAAAGGCTTTTGGAAAATAGTATTCTAATTAAAGTTTGTTTTTGGAAAAGACAGTGTCAAAAGTCAAAAGAGATTTGCTTAGTTTCTTTCGAAAAGGACAGTATCAGATATGAAAAGTCAAAAAATATTTGCTATTGAAAAAGACAGTTCCAATAGTCGAAAGATGATTTGCTTTTGAAAATTACAGTTTAAATGTCAAATAACAGTTTGTTTTTTAAAAAGACAATTTCAAAAGACGGTTTATTTTTGAAAATGACAGTTTAAAAAGACAAAGAACTGTTTTATTTTGAAAAATATAGTTGCAAAATTGAAATAACAGTTTGTTTTTGAATTTTGAAAAAGGCAGTATGAAAAGTCAAAGAGAATCGCTTTTTTCATTCTCTTCTTCATTCTCAATATTTATTATAATAGAAAATTGTATGATAAAGTATTTCAATGGATGTGCTCAACAGGAATCCAGTGGTTACTATATCTTAGAGCTAACATTAGTGACTAGATTGATGAGTTTTGTCTTCTTAGAATAAGTAAGGTCGTACGGATCAAATCGTTTAAGTCTATGCTAGGCTGCTGGTTGTACTCAATTTGTATTTAAGCTTATGAATCTGTTTTTCATATTTACTTTGACCGATACCACAGATAATTAGCTTTGACCAAATTTGGCACAAACCAAGGAGAATAATTCTAAGCACTTTCGATTGGAGTCTCTCCAGGATTTCAATAGCTGCTGATTCCCACAGTAGGATACCGAAAGTTTAATTGGTATTGAGGATTCCTATGTAGATCAGTAGGTTATTTTTTAAGGGTAATTGATGTTTCCGACCTATCAGTCAGTATAAAGCTTATATTTAGATTGTTCAAAATAAAAATTTGCTTTAGAAGTAGATAATTTGAATAATAGAATAACGGTTTACTTTTTTAGAGAAACACAGTTTTAGAAGTTAAGACTGTTTTTGAAAAAGAGATTGTCAAAAGACAAAACAGCTTTGTTTTTGAGGAAGACAGTTTCAAAGGCTAAATGACGATTTGCTTTTGAAAAAAACAGTTCTCAATAACAAATGACTTGGAAAATCAAGTTTTAGACGGAATTTTTTTCATTAAGATAAGATTTTCTTTTCAAAATTACGATTTTCAATAACGAATGATGGTAGGATTTGAATATCATGCTGCAAAAGTCTTTTTAATAGCTTTCTTATAGTTCGTTGTAGAAACCGTGTTATTTTCACTTTGATATAATCCATCTAAATATATTTTTTCATATTGGAATAGCTTCACATCTTTTTTTAGTTTTTAACATGATGAGTGAATTCTATTTCCTAGATTTTATTTTGTAACATCGAAAATTTGCGATTGCAAGCTCAAAAATGAGTTTTCAATTGTACCCAACAACTTTTTATACGTCAAGTAAAAACACCCACAGTTTTTGGATTGAATAACGCACACGAATTAACTCACAGTCTTTAGAAATGTTTAAAACAAATTTCGCGTTTAAAAAAGGTCAAATAGTAAATGAACAATTTCCTTTTTACTTAAATTGAAATAATTAAGTTTTTTTATCTTGAATTACTGATTCTCGTTTCAAAAACGATATATTTATACAAGTTGAATTTCTATAAACGTTCAAATCGTATTCATCTGAAATTGCATACTGATACACCTCATTCGCAAACAAAATTGCGAGATAAAAAAATCCATCAACGCCGTCAAAACTTTCCAATATCGAATTTTCCTTTTTTTTTATGTGTATAGATGATACATCTACTTTACATAAACAGAGTCATCGAAGGCTACGTTTACCCGCCCCTCACGTATCACAACAACATGAATATCTGATCAGGAACCATTCTATTATTTATAAAGCGCAACCGACGCAGAATTCGACAAAGGGGTTACGACACCTCATAAGAAACTTTGTAACATTCTTTAAATGAATTGATCGGTGAAAAAATTTGGGCCGGAAGTTATATTTCTTTATATACAATGTGTCAAAATCATTTACTCATCATGTCAGCACAAATAGTGCGATAGTTCGTCAGTAAAGGAAAGGTTGAATAAAGTCGCTTAAATAAGACAATAAGCAAGGAATTATGGAAATATTCTTACCGAATGAGCCTGGACAGGAAACAAATCAGAGCAGTTAATAAAATACCTGCCAATATTCAAGATTTAGAATATAGAATTAGCACATAGAAAAAAGGAATGTAGCTGCCTTCTTCTAAATATTTAGTCAGTAGTTTTTGCATGATTTCTGCAAACATGATTTGAAGAAAAATTTTCCCCCGTCCCATTTGCTTTGACATACCAATAACTTACGAACGATTGAAGAATTTTTGAATTGGAATAGCATTTTATATTCCAGCAAGACGAAGCTGCATGTCATTGAATACAATAATACAATATTGAAATGATTTATTTTGTCCAGAACTCGTTAATACAATGTCCAGGCGAAATAACGAACGCATTGTTTATGGAAAGTTGTTCATAAGAAGTTGGTGGTAAACTAGTTTGTAACTGTTGATAGGAAGCTTGTTGGGAAATGGAAAAAAACTTTCAGGACAATTATGAGAAAGAATCTGACATCCATGTTTATACTATAATTATATTATTAAGGGAATCACAAATCAAAATATCCATATCTGTACTAATTAAAATTAGTTGTTGACATCGTATTCTTGGAGGTCGTGAATGTCGTCACATAAATGTATCTTCAATTTAAAGAGTAAGCAGAAATCACAGATGACCAAATCAGGCTAATAGGTTGATATGCGACATCGTTCACCTCAAAATTCAACTGGCTACTATACAGTGTGTAAAGATGGCATACCTAACCTAACCTAACTGCGGATAAACATTTTTAATGGACCAGTTTGTCGTAAGTGTGCGTTGATCCTCAAGCTTATTAGCTTTCACTAATTCTGAACTATGTAAGGAAGCTGCCTATATAACTTTTTTGATAGACAGTAGGTCTAAAAAACAAATAATTTGAAAAAAACTGTTTCACAAGACAGAAGACGGTTTAGTTTTGGAAAACACAGTCAAAGGTCGGTTCGCTTCAGGTAAATAACAGTTTCATAAGCAAAATGACAGTTTGATTTTTGAGAAAACAGTGTAAAATGCCAAAATATTAACTTGGTTTTAGACAGTTTAAAAAGTCAAAGAACGGTTTGCTTCAGGTGAATAACAGTTTCAAAAGCAAAATGACAGATTGTTTTTGAAAAGACAGTGTAAAAAGCCAAAATATTAACTTGGTTTTGAAAAGACAGTGTAAAATGCCAAAATATTAACTTGGTTTTGGAAAAGGCAGTTTAAAAAGTCAAAGAACGGTTTGCTTCGGATAAATAACAGTTTCAGAAGCAAAATGACAGTTTGTTTTTGAAAAGACAGTGTAAAAAGCCAAAATATTAACTTGGTTTTAAAAAAGACAGAGTAAAAAGCCAAAATATTAACTTGGTTTTGAAAAGACAGTGTAAAATGCCAAAATATTAACTTGGTTTTGGAAAAGACAGTTTAAAAAGTCAAAGAACGGTTTGCTTCGGATAAATAACAGTTTCAGAAGCAAAATGACAGTTTGTTTTTGAAAAGACAGTGTAAAAAGCCAAAATATTAACTTGGTTTTGAAAAAGACAGTGTAAAATGTCAAAATATTAACTTGGTTTTGGAAAAGACAGTTTAAAAAGCCAAAATATTAACTTGGTTTTGAAAAGACAGTGTAAAATGCCAAAATATTAACTTGGTTTTGGAAAAGATAGTATAAAAAGCCAAAATATTAACTTGGTTTTGAAAAAGACAGTGTAAAAAGCCAAAATATTAACTTGGTTTTGAAAAGACAGTGTAAAATGCCAAAATATTAACTTGGTTTTGGAAAAGATAGTATAAAAAGCCAAAATATTAACTTGGTTTTGAAAAAGACAGTGTAAAAAGCCAAAATATTAACTTGGTTTTGAAAAGACAGTGTAAAATGCCAAAATATTAACTTGGTTTTGGAAAAGATTGTATAAAAAGCCAAAATATTAACTTGGTTTTGAAAAAGACAGTGTAAAAAGCCAAAATATTAACTTGGTTTTGAAAAAGACAGTGTAAAAAGCCAAAATATTAACTTGGTTTTGAAAAAGACAGTGTAAAAAACCAAAATATTAACTTGGTTTTGAAAAGACAGTGTAAAATGCCAAAATATTAACTTGGTTTTGGAAAAGGCAGTTTAAAAAGTCAAAGAACGGTTTGCTTCGGATAAATAACAGTTTCAGGAGCAAAATGACAGTTTGTTTTTGAAAAGACAGTGTAAAAGCCAAAATATTAACTTGGTTTTAAAAAAGACAGAGTAAAAAGCCAAAATATTAACTTGGTTTTGAAAAGAAAGTGTAAAATGCCAAAATATTAACTTGGTTTTGGAAAAGACAGTTTAAAAAGTCAAAGAACGGTTTGCTTCGGATAAATAACAGTTTCAGAAGCAAAATGACAGTTTGTTTTTGAAAAGACAGTGTAAAAAGCCAAAATATTAACTTGGTTTTGAAAAAGACAGTGTAAAATGCCAAAATATTAACTTGGTTTTGGAAAAGACAGTTTAAAAAGCCAAAATATTAACTTGGTTTTGGAAAAGATAGTATAAAAAGCCAAAATATTAACTTGGTTTTGAAAAAGACAGTGTAAAAAGCCAAAATATTAACTTGGTTTTGAAAAGACAGTGTAAAATGTCAAAATATTAACTTGGTTTTGGAAAAGACAGTTTAAAAAGTCAAAGAACGGTTTACTTCAGGTAAATAAGAATTTCAAAAGCAAAATGACAGTTTGTTTTTGAAAAACACCGTGAAAAAAGCCAAAATATTAACTTGGTTTTGGGAAAGATAGTTTAAAAAGTCAAAGGACGGTTTGCTTCAGGTAAGTAACAGTTTCAAATACAAATAACAGTGTGTATTTGGAGACAGTGTTAAAATCCAAAAAAACAACTTGTTTTTTGTAGAAGAAAGTTAAATTTGACATGACTGTTTATTTTAAAAGACAAAGACTGTTAACTTTTGGTATTGGTGAATCTTCTTCAATCCCCAGACGACTCCTATGATAGATACTACTTTATAATGAAACTATTTCCACTTCTAACCTTTCCTGAGCGATTTTTACTCTCTCTGCTTCTTAGAATGTGTTAACCATACGTGGCAATCATTGAATAATCAAATTTACTGATCCGGAGCCAGCACCAATAGTGACCTCAATGTGCGCATTTTGGATCTCTTCGATCTAAAGTCTCACTCTCTCAATATTTCTAGCACTAACTGAAGAAAAGGGGGCTACCAGCACTTGCCTTATCACCAAACAGCACAAATATTATAAACTGCAAACCGCAATTTCAAGAACACTAAATTAAATAGATAGTTCGATTGAAGAGGTCAATTAAGTTTCTCGTTTATTTTGTTTCAAAGTTATTGAAGTCTTAGAAGCTGTATAATATACCTGGCTACATCTGCGCTGGGTCAATGATGATCAAATTTCATTATGAAACCATATCAAATCAGAAAAAATTAAAATTTCGTTTTGATGGTTTTGGTATTTATTTTTATCATCATATCAAACTTGTTTTGTGAAAAATAACAATCAAAGGTCTCCATATCCAAATTTCTGCTAATACAAACTCTTCTATTGGACGTAACCGTATCTTATACGTATACCATAGCATCTCACAAAAAATGTAACACCATAAAATACCAGGCTATCTTCTCTCTTTGCTGTTACGTATATCTAGAAAAAAAAGGGCATTTATCCGTATCATTTCTCATATCGTTTTGGTCCGAGCAGAAGGGATCAAAGTTTTTAAAAAATACACTATAAAACATAATCCCAACGCGCCATACGTCAAAAATTTATTGCCCTCTTCATTCTTGTGACAAAAACTCACCCGAAATTTATTTAGGAACGAGACGGGATTTATAGCTAGAGATACACAACGCACGGGATACAAAGAATTTTATACATATAGGTATACATATATACTTTCTGACGATTTAGGTTTTGCAAGTTTTATACGTCGTTGAGTGGTAGTATCAGATAAAAGCGTTTTTCTTCCATATTTCCCTAAAGGAAAGGAAATAAAAGAATGATAAAAGCCTGAGTACAGAACCGAAATTACTACGACAAATTATTTATAACGAGAAGAATTTTCAAGAACATGTATATGAAGTTTTAAAAACTTTCAGAATATATAGTTTGGAAATGTTCAGTGAAAAAACATGAACTCAGTTTTAGAATGACTTTTTGACTTCTTCGGACTGGAAAAATATCAAAAGTATGGACAAATGAACGAAGACAGTGATGATGGTATAGAATATGAAGATGACAGTGCTGTGAATCCTGATTATCGATCTGAGGAACAAAAGCAAATTTTTAGAAATGAAAATAAAGATGTACAAGTTAACCTTTCATAGGTTAGAAGACAATTAACTCGATCCATCTCCATCTACTTCTGTTGTTTCAACTGGAGCACAACAAACTGTGGAACAAACTGAAAAGCCAATAAAACCCAACCTGAGATGGAAAACGACAAGCATGCTTTTGAACGAGCATCAGTTACGTTTTTTTCGAAATGAAAACTTATCAAAAAATATTTTAGAACTTCACAAGCTTCATTTTCTAAAGATTTAATTGATTTTATAGCAACTCAAACCAAGTTATACGCTTTTGAAAAGGGCCTCAATAGTAATTTTTCGGTTTCCATAAGACATCCAGCCGTTTATTGACATAGTGCACATAATGTATTTGGTTCAGCTTCCTCAAGTTATCCATCATGGGAATAACATGCTGGTAATGCCGATAGAGATGTTTGATGAGTTTAAATTTAGAGCCTGAACCTGATCTTAGCGCTAAGCATACCTCGTAGCCAAAACTACAGATTATACTTTGATAATTACTTCACAAGCTTTCTAATGCTAGAATTTTGGACAAAAAACGGTATACTGAATCTTGGTACGACGAAGCATGATTTCCAGACTGCAAATTATCTACCGATAATGAAATTTCCAAAAATGACAGAGGTTTATTCTGTTAACTATGTTGCTAATGTTGTTAATGATGTTAACGGGTGGATGTAGCAATCGTAGCTTGGAAAGATAAAAAAATAGAAGAAGACCAAGCAGTATATAACAACTGATCGTCCAAATATTTATCATTGATAGCATCATGGGATGGCTTTGTAGTAAAAGTTGGCAAAAGTATACATAAAGCAAAGGGCTTGAAGGAAAAACATTTTAACTCGGCTGATTTTCGGCTTGAAGTTGCTACAACTTTATGTAAGCTTAGTGCAGATTTATGGAAAATGACCTTCAATCAAAGGGACACAAAGGTCCAGTGGCAGAAAAGAGAATACGCTACAAATTTTTTGACTGCTCTTGTATCTCGCAAACAATGCGGAAAAGTGTGCCGTTTCTTTTTGTTACAATAAACACAATAATTGTTTCAAACAATTTCACTTAAGTTAAGGTTACCAGTGCCGCATATATGTCATAAACTGACACGTGACATTGAATGAACGAATGACATTAAACTTTTATAGGTTAGATTACCACCTCATATTTCTCCTAACTGTTGAAGGAGAGTTGGCTTATTATATTGCGAGGTTTTCATCATGATAATCAAACATAATTTTTTTATAGATGAATTACTGAATGTATTGAGTGGTTTGAAATTTTCTTTCCTCATTTTCAATATAAAGTTATTGTTTCAAACAATTTCACTTAAGTTAAGGTTACCAGTGTGGCATATATGTCATAAACTGACACGTGACATTGAATGAACGAATGACATTAAACTTTTATAGGTTAGATTACCACCTCATGTTTCTGCTAACTGTTGAAGGAGAATTGGATTTTTATATTGCGAGGTTTTCATCAAACAATTACACATTCTTTTTTTACTTAATATCTCCTACGGGAAACAACATCAATATTTTCCTCGCTCGATATAAAAAAATTACCATTCGTAGTAGTGAGTCAAAGTTAACTTCAAAACGGTCCTTTTCTAGTCCTAAATTCGTCCATCAGCGCGTATATCCAGAAAAAAACTACACCCGAGCGATTACAAAACCCCATTATGCAAATCTTCCGATCGTGATCGGTATACTATTAAAACCATATGCGTATGCAGCTATTCTTTTTTAGTTACCTCCCCAAGTAGAGATTGGGGTTAAAAACCAAAAAAATGCTTTATCAGGTATGTAGCCAGCCAAAAAAACATTCTTTCTTAAACGAAAATAAAACACAAATACCTTATTTAGTGTTAAAGAAACCCAAATAGTTTTTATTTTGAAAATTCTCCACTCATATGTTTTTCTTAAATTCTACTCCGATAGCATTTACTTTATGCCCACCAGAGGCACTAAACAACAAAATAATGCCCTTGGAACTATTGTGAACGCCCACGCTCGTGCCCAATCCCATCAGCGAAACAGAACTTGGGTAAAGATGAAGCCGAAGAACAAAAGTTTGGGTTACGGTGTTAAAATAACTGTCCACCTCGATCCCTAGATTTATAAAAAAGTTTTGAAATTATTAGAGTAGAAGTTTTTCGCTCAGCGAATAGCCAGTAGTCACTGGGGTCTAGATCTAGACTATACGGTGGATGGGGAAGCAATTCGTTCAATTGAACCCTCGTTGCCATAAACTTGTGAATCGGTGAATCGGAATTTTAAGAAGATTTTCCTATGAGGTAGTCAACCCCTTGTAGTGCGATCCAGTCTCGGAACCTAGTCGGGTACCACTACTAAAAACTGACCTAAGGATATACCCCCACACGCAGTTTTTATCGCAGAAAAAAGAAAAGGAAGATTTTATTTGAATTAAATGACCATAAGAGGTTTGTACCAAAAATGAGACTACTTCACATTTACACTAGATGACGCGCGTTTCGATAGCCACGTTATCGTCTTGAGGAACCGAAGTTAAACTGTGTTTAGTTCATCTTCTTTCTTTGAATAGTGTAATCGTCCATTAATGGCTTCAGAAATTACAACAGGTGTATCCCCAAAAGCCTACAATCGCATTAGTGATATAGATCATCATCCGGGAGTGATCTAGAACAGTTTTTGGAGTTGCCTCCAATCTTCAATCTCTATGACATTGAGCAGATATGTTTTCAACGGTATTTTTAATGTAAGGTAGAAGAAGACTGACGAAGTTCCACGACTGATTGCTTGATTTATCCCAATCAAAAATCTTGAATATATTTTCATAATTGAAATCCATTTCCAATTGGTCCTGAATGATTTCAAAGTGTATTGTTTGCTATATCATCAGTAATTTTGGAATGAATTTTGCAAGCTGTTCCTAATTCTCTATCAAAATTCTTCACATGGTAGTTTTTTTGGTATTCCAAAATCAGACCCTAGATCACGTACAGTCAATTACAAAGGTGACCTAATCCAAAACCACAGTAGACTAACGTACAGCCAACTCAACTTTACTCATGTACTTGACTGTGAACATAAAAACTTTGTAGATTTAATATTTATTTTACTAATATTTATCACAATAATAATATGCGGCTAAGAGAAAGAAGATAATTTAACAACCAGCATACCTTAAAATCCATTTCACCCACACAATCAACACCTCCAAGTTGTGAATTTAATATATTGTGTCCCCTTTTCTTGGTGTCGTACTGGAGATGCTCAAAGTGCCCAGTTGATCTATTAAGCCCATTCCTATCCAAAAATACAAGATGGAGATTACTCTAGTTGCCAAAAGTCTTCATTCTCTATTTTTTTAGTTTTACCCTTTAATGTTTTCTCTATTGTCCTGTAGCCGACTCCACAGAATGATTCAGGTCCTACAAAGAATTTATTTTCTTCTACTGTCTGCTATTTCATTTTCTCTACGCTTTAATGTCTTGGAAAGGATAATTTCACAGATAATAATCCACATGTGGATTACATAAATCTGAATTTTGTTTCACGCAATACTTCATACTCATACAAAAAAATCTTTTGCCACTATTATAAAGATTACAGTAGAAAATGTTTATTAATAATATTAATGATGAATTTTATTTAATAAATCTTTTTTTATTGCGAAAATTATGAAAGAGTTAAGACTTCATAAATCCAATTCTGTCTTCCGTGAAGTTCAATTTTCTCTTGGAGAAAGGCACTACGGCACACCGGCTGTGGCAAATTACAAACCGAAAATCACAATCGGATCTAGATTTTACTATATCGCCGCATTTAGTAGGTTTGAAATAGGGATAATTCCCTTTTATATTGGGTATATCGGCTATCGAAATGCCTCCCAAATTTACTCGTATGAATAAAAAAGTCAATTGTTTATTATGTCTACATTCTTTGGACATACAGGATTGTAATTAAAAAGTCATAATAATTGAAAAAATCCTTCCAAAAGGTTGCTTGAAATTAGTTTATTCCAAGAATCCCAGTTAATGGTTTCCACAAAGTAATACTTATCTTTGCCTTCCATTATATTGACTTACCATCGAAATTCGAATTATTTGATGGTATTTTCCTAGTTAGGACTTCTTTCTCATGCGAGTCAAAAAATCTTTTGCACCCTAATTTGAATCAGCTGAGAAATCGGAGCCTGTATCTACGGAAACAATCGTAGAGTTAAAAATCGCTTCTATAACTTCTCGATGCCGAGCTTGTACAAGAATTTGTCTTTTGTGTCAAAATAGCCTTCAGATTCAGAGATCAGCGATTAGCTAGTAGTAACTGGGGACCAGAACTGGACTATACGGTGAATGAGGGAGCAATTCGTTCAATTTAACCATCGTTGCTATCGACTTGTGAATCGGTGCATTGTCTTGGTGAAACAGCGGTTTTTTCTTCGACATATGAGACCGTTTCTGCTTGATTTCTGCATTCGACTCTATGTAGTATTCTCTGTTACTCAGATGATGATCATTTTGATTCCGGAGTGAAATTAAGGATCCATTATCACATATCGACGCAAAAATTTTTATTTATTACGTGTAAACACGGCCAAACACTACTCTGAATCATCAAAACCTTGTTGTTTCCATAAAAAAACAGGTTTCTCTTCAGCAGTTTTCGATGTTCTAAGTACTCAGTAAATAATTTTAAGCAGTCACTATGATTTTTCTAAGTACGTTCCTCGTAATAAACTGAATTTCGGTTATATGATCCCTTTGCATACACTTGAATGCTTCTTTAGACCCCATTTAAAGTGAAAACGGCGCGGAATATTCTTGCTTGACAGGTTATAAGTAGTGGGGACGTTGGAAAAATTATATCTGAAAAGTAAACAACCGATTCGGTTCACAAAGAAACCACTCCGTCTTGAAATTTTCTCTATTTACTTTTTCTAACGAAAATAAACAATTTTCAAGCAGTGGAGTTCTTCAGCAATATTCTCTAGCTTACATGTCAGAAAATAAGTAAATAAATACGTTTTTCGTTTTCTTTCTTGGAAATTGCCTCACATCCACAAATTATTCCGTTATTTTAAAATTCAGTTTAGTGAGAAATATTTTCTTATGTAGTAGTTGGATTGGAAATTTTTTAAGGGTTGTTTCGTGTGTCTATGTGAGCTTAGTTTTATTTATAGAGCTACATACTTCTTTAAAAAAGCTCAATTATTTATATAAAGAGTCATTTTTTGTGTTAATTATAAAGAATCCCACGTTGAGATTCAATCCATATTTCTTGTATTTTGAATTCATATTTGATTACTTACTTCAATGTATCTCAATTATATTGATTCAGTGGAGGAAACGATAGGCAAAGAAACAATCATTTTCGAATCTATCTAAATTATTAAATTACTTGTTTTCTAAATCAACACTACGAATGTTTCATTTTCATATTTCTTGATTTATAAGCCTGCAACTTCACTATTTCATTTGATATGTTTATGTTTCTAAATCTTCTTGATTTTGGGTCTCTTCTGTTTCAAAATTAGATAGATAAAATTGACGTTTGAATTTTTCTTTAAGTCTTTATCAAAATATGACAAATTACGTATTTACATTGATCAATAGAATAAAATCAAACTAGAACTTTGTTCTAATAAGAAAAATATGTTTTTCCCTAGACCTTACATCTCAAATATTAAATTATTTGTAGTTTTATTAGATCCTGAAGTTAAATAGTTAACTATTAAAAAAGCAAAAACTGCATTGAAAGAAAATAATTATCCGGACGAAATGATAAATAACATATTCAAGAAAAGGATAAACAGGCACTACAATCAATTAAAAAACCGAATAGAAACTAAACATCAGAACATAAAACATTTTTACTTACCATAGTATGTACAAGGATTTTCCCAACAATTATCGAATTATTTGTGCCTTGTACTAATTGGGACGCTGTCTACATAGGGCAGACATCTCAGTATTTAGAAAATAGATTAAGAGGTCATCAATACGATAAAAAAATTGAACTGCATTAACGAATCATAAATTCAATTCAATTCAATTATAAAGATTCAAAAATTCTTGGAACAGAATCTAACACGGAAAATATGATTTTTCAAAATGGTACACATTGATAAGAAATTGTAAATTCTAATAAAACTACAAATAATTGAATATTTGAGATGTAAGGACTAACGAAAAATTAATTTTTCTTATTAGAACAAATTCCTGTTTTGATTTTAGTCTTATAAATACGCAAATTGTCAGTGTCAATATCATATTTTGATAAAGAAAGTAGAAACGTCAATTTTATCTTTCAAAAATTACTCAAAAAACTAATTTTGAAACAGAAGAGACCTAAAATCAAGAGAAGATTTAGAAACATGAATCTATAATATATATAAAAAGCTTTGTTAGTGTGTAAAGATACGGTTTTCTCCACCTCTGACCTTTCTTAACCCATGAGAACTTCTGAAAAGATCTCAAATTTCTGGAATGGTCTAGAAAATTCAACTATTATAAACTATTTAGAATGTTATCGAAAATTCTAGAAATTTCCCGACTGAAAAGTTCCAAAAAGAGTGGAGTTTATAGCAATTATTTTAGTACAAAAACTGAACTGGTCGAAACTGTGTAATAGTACGAGAATTTGCATCAGCTACAGTACAATGACTGGTAGAGGATAAGATAGTATTTATACCACGGATACCTTCAATATCATTACTTTTAAACGGTCATAGTTCCCAGTGAAGTTAGCTTGCAACATGACTATTAAAAATATAGGAGCATAAAAATCCACTAATATAACTACAAATCCAAATCAGAATCAGAAGATAAATGAGGAGCTAGATTACATCATCAGTAATATTTTCCAACTTACGTATTTTGTTTTTTTTTTTTTTCTTTTCACTGCGCAGTTTCCATAATGTGATTCGATTCAGTTTAGGGTAATGCTCATCACCTGGAACCGTGGCAAGAACTTTTTCTACGGTAGGATATTTTTTTCTAAAGAAAAACTCTATTTGAAACTATGATTATGGTCGTCTTATTTGTCTTCTTTAATAACTCTATAAATCGTAGGTTTCCCAACATCACGCCTACACAACTTGGACCTCCTTAGTAGCTGCAACAACCTTAAATCGTTTTTTTGGTGAAGTTTGTTTTGAAGAGATTCTTGGAATTGGAATAAAACTAAAAAAAACTAAATTTCTAGCCTCTATAGGCAACTAGGTATTTATTGAAAAAAATCTTATGATACGTCTATGTAATATTTAATACACAGGACTTTTGGTCTGTTTAATCCTTTTTCTAATTATTTTGCCTTGTTTATGGTGATGAAAGACCAATAAAAGACTAAAGACTATTAGATCAGATACATTTATGAAAATTTCAGGACTGCATCTTGAGTAGAAAAAGACTTTTTGTTCGTGAGTTGAATTCTCATCATAAAACTCGATTTTCTTTTTTTTACGTTGCGGACGCCTCTGGATTATAGAATAGTGAAGATTGTAAAACCAGAAAAATTCACATATTGCATTTCCATAAGGAAATTTTCCTACTTTTTAACAGAGAACCGTTCAGAATATTCAGTATCAGACGTGATTTTTGGGGTTTTCCCGAGACGTTAAGCTCTAAAGGAACAACGTACTCTGTGTGATGATTTGCAATGAAGACGACTGGCGCCTGAAAAGAGGCGTCTCGACGCGTCATCACATACCATACATCAGCGTTTCATCTCGAAATTGATGATATTAAGCAATATAGAGTCGACAAATATCGAAGAACGGGGTTTTCACATCATCCGATAGAAAATAAATGATGAAGGGACGCTTTCAAATGATAAATTTATTTAGGAGATTATTATTTCAACAGTAGAGTATGTGTAATGGATAAGTTGAACTTTAGATGTCGTTGTTAATAATGATCGTAATCAAGTTTGTGTCTGATTTTATTTTAGAGTTCTAGCCGAGAAATTTAATACAGGTACATGTTAATATACATCAATTTGATTCATTATATAAATTTAGTTACAGATATTTGACAAGTGAAAATAAAACTCGCCTAAGGTTGTAAAAATATTATTTGCAATATTTTCAAATGTATCACAAGTAGTTGCCAAGGTCCTAAGATTATTTTAATTAAAACAGTACGTTAAAATTTTACAATTATACATCTCTAAAAATGAGTCTATATCAAACGCTTTTTATCGATACTTTGAGCTATTTATTTTTTTTTTCTGTGTGTAGGTTGTTAACCTAGCCTCCCAACGCTCCTCTTTTTTCCGGGATGGGGCCTTCCAGTATGGTACTCAATCCACTCAGAAGCACTGCAAGCAGGAAGGCGTAAAAATGAAAATGATCTTCAAAAATTAAAAAGGTACTTGGAGATTAAAAGTATTATTGTTTAATAAGTGGTTGTTAGGTTTTTCCAAAAATGCTTTTACCTTTCTTCTAGCCTTTTAAATAATAGTATTTCTCTTTAAAAACGTCTTTGTCTGATGAGAAACTTTCTTTTGCAAGCGAAACTTTGAGGTTAGGAAACAGGAAAAATGTACCAGTGGGCCAATTTGATAAACAGTTCGTTAATTTCAGCCATGGCGATCACCACCAAGTGTAAGAAGGTCCCTTTTTTTTCAAATGTCTCTATCTCTCTAACTTTAATCCGACAGTCGTTGAGTTATCGCAGTTTTTGGCAATCACAAACCCTCGTCATCAGTCAGTCAAGCTGACAACGGCTACGTTTGAATTTAACCTGCAGAGTCTCGATACTCAGTGTCTATTACAATAGATTTGTATCCAATATGGCATATATTAAAGTACCTAAACTAGTTGCTCAAAGATTAGGCTACTACTCTAAATGGGGGTTGAATTCCGTTTATGATAGTACGTAGAATAATTTTTTGACCTACTGGATCGCCCTCAGAAACTGTAAAAATCATCGTAATGTTGCCCTTTTTTACGTTTAGATAACTTTGGCCTTAAATAATAATCAACAACTATCACAATTTAAAACAAACATACGAGGTGTTGCTAATAAGTAACTAGACTCGCGCTACTACAGAAAAAGTGCGCATTTGCCAAATATTAATAACTGTTCGCTATTTAGCCCTAAGCCTCTTTCTAGCTCGATGTGTACCGTGTCTGTAGACAAACCAGTGTAGCTGTTTCATTCGTTTATATAGACTTCGTTTGTTTTGCCGTAAAAATGATCGAAACAGCAACTGAAACTTGGCAATGAATATTTGTCGTGACGAATCAAAACTGCATTAATACGAACAAAATTTGAGTCTGTTGAAGCTGTGTTAGAAAAAGCGGTGCGCGTTCTGAGGGAGCTAACAGGAAAAAACTTCGTGCACGGTTTCGAACAATGGAGGATTCACATGTAGGGTTATATATTGTAAGTGTTAATAAATTAATATAGATAGTATCAAAATAACATTTATTTCATTATCAATCTCGTTGTTTAATAGCCACAACTCGTGGCTAGATCTAACAGCTTTTGGTATAAGTCTCGTGAAATTTCGTTAACATCTGCTTCAAGACACTCACCATTTTCTCCTGTATACTTTCTAACCGATATAATACGTCATCTAGCGAGCTATCGGTACAAAGAGCTCTACGTCATCTAATTGGAAATAAAGCTCTGAAGTATCCATAATAAACAGTTGATTTTGGTTACACTATCCATTGCATTAGCCTCATATCTTAAACCACTTCAACTTACTTTTGAGCATACATTCTCACAGTAGCAGAAAATAATCTACATGAGTTTATATCCTTTTGCATTGCTCTATATTATTCTTGAAAAAATGCCAAACGAAGATTCCACGATTCCACCACCATGCAAATAGATCGATTTATATATTAGTCCCAGAGCTGGCTACAAAAAACAACATCGATAAGGTACCCAACGGCATTTCTGGCACTCTACAGATCTGGGCTGGAAAACCTCATATGGTGGTACACGTTGGAAAACTCTTGAATCATGGGGTCCGAACCTCAATTAAGAACGCTGTAATAACGCCAGAAGTTTTGCAGGTCAGGAAACCTTCGCCAGAAGCGACCAAAAGTGACGGAAAATTCATCAGAAAAACCTCACGTGGTATACGCGTCAAACTTTTTTAATTGACTTTTGGGATCTTAACTAAGAGTGGAGTAATAATGCCAGAAGTTTCACAACTTTTTTTTAAAATGTCTGGAAACAGTTGTATCTTTGCGAAAAGTCCTTCAGTAATGTTTATCGGCTAATAATGCCCCAAGAAACTTTGAAGAACGTTAGAGTAAGATGATGCTTCGCTATTACATCGCTACTAGTTGAGAGTCTGGCCTCACGTTCCACAAGGATGAATCTTCACTTCTGGCGAGGCTTTTCCGACCTCCAAAACTTCTAGCGTTGTTTCAGCGTTCTTATTCGAGGTTCAGACTCCAGGATCCCAAAGTTTTCACTCGTGTACCTCCAAAACTTCTGGCGTTGTTTCAGCGTTCTTATTTGAGGTTCAGACCCCACGATCCCAAAGTTTTCACTCGTGTACCTTTTTTCGTCCGGGAAAACTGGCTGGCATTTTCATTACAGAGTGACAGATATGCCGTTTACGGGCTCCCCGTTTCCAAGCTCAAACGTCGTGTACCTTATCGATACTGTTTTATGTAGCCAACTCCCCGATTATATATATTTATGGTTTGTTCTGGATTACTGAGCACAGCTTGCGTAGAAGAGATGACAGCCAGAAGAATTTACAAATAATTCCATGGTATTTTCAAGATGATAGTCAGTATAATTCACTAAAGGGAACGACGACATACGAAGGAATGGCGTTAAATTAGATAAAACCCTCAAACCCATTCGATTAACCAGAAGTAGTATGTCCGATTTAATAGAGAAGGTCCGTGTAATGTCTTCCAAATACTTTTGAACTCTTTTTGGTGAGAGATAATTTGGTAAAACTTTTGGTTTAACACTCATAATATAATCATCTTTTATTTCACTACTAATACTAATTGTTGTTAACCTCTTGTAGAATTGTCGGTTAGGATTCTTTTGAATGAAAACCCAAAACGGAAAAATTCCACTTTTGATTATGATGATAAGGATAAATACTATCAACAGAATATATGATGTGAGATAAAAAAAGAAAAACCTTATATCTATAAATGTCTTTAATTATTTTATCCACTTTTCAAAAATTATTAAAAAAAACTAATTTTGAAACAGAACATTTAGAAACATGAATGTCTTTAATGTACATCTGCTAAATAAATCTCCTTAGCTATCGATGTATCCTTCGGGACGTCTAATGTTTCTTCTTTATTTGCTTTCCTTCATTTTCTGTTCCATACGACTTCAGCTGTAATGATCCCTCCAGTGTGTACCAGAACCAATGCAGGGTAACTCCATTCTTTTTGCCCAGCATTCCTAAATCAGCTTGGATCTTATGGCAACGGAGCTCCGAGCTCTGATAGTTGCTTGGACAAGGTGAATTACGATATTTCCTTTCCAAGGTAAACTGAAAGATTTGTCGATTGTGAATATTTTTGCGCAAAAGATAATTTGTGTTTTCTGGGTTCGAACTCCTCTTCGAATTCTGTCTGGCTATTTCTAGGTCGTTCCAATACCATTTTCCTGGCTAATATTAATCAGCAAGATTCCAAGTACTAATATATTTCAAAAAGGTTCACATTTTTATGTATATATTAGAGATTTAATATTTTCCCGTTATGGTACATCGTCCTATTGTCTTTGTATTTTTAATTATTACTAAGAGGGTTGTTTCGAAATCATTTACATCGTCAAGTTCAAACTGAATCTCTCCAAATCAAGTATTCCATTATTTTTTATATTTACATTTATATTATATCGAAAACTATCATTAACTCACTTTGAAATATAAATATTCAATATCTGGGGCTTGTCCATTAAATAGCTTCATTTCAATTGTAGAAAACGTTTTATTGTTAGGCTCATATCCTTTAGATTTTAGCTATGTAATCTAAGATATTTGGATATGCCTACTTTAGTAGATTTCATTGAATGATATGTCTTGTGCGAATCAATTTGAGCGAATCTTCAAACTACAGATGAGAGCTGTTAGATATTTACTTGGACTAAACAGCAGGCCCCACTGCAAGGACTTCTTTAAAAGATTAAAAATTCTGACTACAGAAAGGACGTTACACGGCTATCCACTTAGGAACTCGGAGCCTTTACCTACCTCCTCCACGTCCAGAATTAGTTGAGGGCTCAATATTTTACAATGCAAAAAAAATGCACAATCACTTGCCAATTGAAATCAAATCGATATCATATTTACTTTGGTGAATATCATTAAAGAATAGAAATAGCAAAAAACAAGTATTAACAATGAAGGAACTAGTATAATCGTTCATAAAACGCTTTCCGCTTTATTAAATAATTGAAAAACATTTTCAGTTTAATATGTTAGTATAGTAACACTAAATCAGTGTATCGTTATTTACCGATTGGCCTCGTTTGTTCTCGTTTACCAACAAATAAATTGAACCACGTCGATGTTCATCAATAAAATCTGATCATTTTAATCTGCGTCATTTTAGAGTGGATAGCCGTCCACTTTTTCAATTAAACTCCGCAATATGCGAACGTTTTAATAATTTCATTTTATTCAAAACCGAACTGTAGCGATGCGGACGTCCACATGAAATTCAATAACAGTTTCCGAGCAAGTGCTCGGCTCGATTGAAAGGAAACTCGCAGGTCGCTCCTCAATTTTTTAAATTCCACTTTAATATATTCAAATAACTTCCTGGGTTTTTATTTAACATGTAGACTCAGTTTATTTGTTGCACGATCGCTTACCTTTATCAAATTATATACAAAAAAGTTATGAATACATGATATTCTTCACACAAATGTCTGAGGTGGTGCAAACACTCTTTAACATATGTATTTCTAAATATTTAACAGCTTGGAAGAAGAAATACGAAGAAATAGGGATCCAAATCAATGGTGGAATCTGACTATACACCTTTCAGTTTTCAGATGACACAAAACAGAGTACGTTGATATATGGTACGGAAACGTGGAGAAAAAAAAATGGAAACCACGAAAATTGACGCGTTAAGATTAAACAGAACTTGAAAGATAGATCGAGACAAGAAACTACGCAATAAACGTGCAAATTAACCTGAAATATATTAAGAAAAAGTAGTTAAGAATGGATCCCACAGAAGAACAGAAAGTCTTTGCGAACTAGTTTCTGAATATTATTATTCTGGGACTCGAACACCAAAATGTACTAGTTTTGAAATGTCTTCCAGGCTTACGAATAACTATAAATTCATCATCAAAGACTGAAATACAAAAAACAACCTTCAAAATAACAGACATAAATAAGTTTATTGATTTTGGTAGCTATCCAATTGTTTTTTGAATTGAAAATTATTTAGGTTAATACGAATGACGTTAAATTTTGATAGGTTATGTCGTTTATAGAGTTCGATTTTTCTTTAAAAGGTAAACAAGCATGGATTACACTAAGGTTATTCAAATCAGTTTTTTTATTAATACAATGATGATTCTGAGAAATATAATTATTTTCTTTCTAGAATCACGCATTTTTGTAGTTATTTTCAGTTGTTAAAATGAGGGATTCATAATACATAGAATGAACTTCATAGAAAACATGCTCAGCCAACGAGACTTAATCAGGTTATGATTTGCTGCCACTTTTATGAAAGGATCATAAGAAAGAAGAAGCTAAAAATAATAAATAGAAACCTAAATAATTTAAGTAAAATTTATAGCTGTATTTTGTAAATTTGAAGACTGCTACATATTTTTGAGATGAAAAAACTAAGGAAAAATTAATTTTTCTTGTTAAAACCGATTTCTATTTTGATATTCAAATGCAAATTTGCAAATTTTCAGTGGCAAATCATATTTTGATAAAGACCGAAACTAATCGAAGCGTCAAATTTTTGTCTGTCTTTCAAAAATTATAAAAAAAACCAATTTTAACACAGAAGAGATCTAAAATCAAGACGATTCTATTAGAGTAGTGAAATTCTCGTGAAACTTACCATAGACAAAGAACAATACTAGACAACAATCCAAAAACAGCAACCAGAAACCTTCGGAATAATTTAGGCAAAAAAATAACTAACAGATCATACAAATGGAGAGCGTGAGATATTTGGGCATGTATCTATGCAAAATACTAACAGAGAAAACACAAATATTCAATAAGAGAAAACAACTGAGCAACTGGGATTTAGACCACAAGATATTTACTGGGTGATTGGTAGAAAATCACAGTTGTAATTTCCAAAATTTCAATATTCAAGAGTGTTATCCCCATTTGGAAATACGGTTATGAAAAACAGTTATATTAGTTATGAGGATCTACCTCCCAAATATTATATTTCTAATTTCATCGAATCCTCACCATTGATAAAGTTCAAGGCTGCAGTGAAAGTGAAAGATATAGAGACAGGATTAAATCACATCTCAACCTCAACACAACAGGTAAAGTGCGTCATCTAAAAAGCTTCAAACCGACATACTTTTTAACTATTTATTTATTTATAAATGTTTACAAATTTCATAGTATTTCAAAGATAAAATTAATAATATTTTCTCAGTTCCACACCAAAGTCAAGTTTGTACTGAATACACTGTTTACACTACCACTACACTAACACTTTACAATTACACTGGCTGACGCGCGCTTTGATAACCAAATTATCGTCTTCAGAAACTGAAGGCAGTTTACTTTCAGTCTCTGAAGACCAAAGTATCGACTTCAGAGACTGAAGATGGTTTACTTTGAGTCTCTGAAGACTAAGTTATCGTCTTCAGAGGCTGAAGGCAGTAAAGACTGAAGGCAGTTCACTTTCAGTCTCTGAAGACCAAGTTATCGTCTTCAGAAACTGAAGGCAGTTTACTGTGAGTCTCTGAAGACCAAAGTATCGACTTCAGAGACTGAAGATGGTTTACTTTGAGTCTCTGAAGACTAAGTTATCGTCTTCAGAGACTGAAGGCAGTAAAGACTGAAGGCAGTTCACTTTCAGTCTCTGAAGACCAAGTTATCGTCTTCAGAAACTGAAGGCAGTTTACTGTGAGTGTCTGAAGACCAAAGTATCGACTTCAGAGACTGAAGATGGTTTACTTTGAGTCTCTGAAGACTAAGTTATCGTCTTCAGAGACTGAAGGCAGTAAAGACTGAAGGCAGTTCACTTTCAGTCTCTGAAGACCAAGTTATCGTCTTCAGAAACTGAAGGCAGTTTACTGTGAGTCTCTGAAGACCAAAGTATCGACTTCAGAGACTGAAGATGGTTTACTTTGAGTCTCTGAAGACCAAATTATCGTCTTCAGAGACTGAAGGCAATTTACTCAGTGTATTCAACATGAATATCGCCAACGGTTCCAGAAATTCCAACTTAATCAAGTTTGTAAAAGAATATTTTTCAATTCAATCCAATTTCAACATCAACCAGCGCTATCGCCCTGTAAGAGAAGCCCTATGCATACCATTCATTCAACATTCCAATGTTTATTGCATGACGTAGTAAACGATGGCCGTCCAATGTGAACACCGTTATGCATAAGCCAACTTGATTATATTGTCCCTAGCATTATGGACTCGTGTACGTTTCCCCTATTATGACGACAAACAACATCATCCCGGTGTAACGTAGCTAAGGGCAACCTCAAATTTTCGTCCCTTTCGTTAAATTTAATGACGAAAACGAAGTTTAGAACGAATTTTCGAACGTTCTTTTGGTATGATACCTCAGTTAAATCAATTAATTTCGCCTCTGAATAAAATTAATCCTAAATCATCTACATCAAGTGCAAAATGTCAAAGGCTCAATATCAAGCGTCTAAAGTATGTATTTATGTAAAAAATATTTATTATGTGGCGTTTTTTCTCTATTGACAGATAACCAAATTTCCATTTTTATGAAATTGATTGTTTTTGTTGTTGTACCAATTTCTAAATTTCTAAAAATATGCCAATAATACCGTCTTATAGAACCCATGAATCTTGAATACGCGGTTTCGTAAATTTTCCGGGATTTAGCTGGCAATAATTATTGTGACGCTACTTCGGCTACTTCTACTAATTCCGTTGGGGTTAGATAAAACTCGAAATCAGACATTTTTTCTTTATAGTATTGATAATAACTTCTAAACAACCATTTAGTTCATAATTTTGAAAACAAATCTCAAAATTAAATTGACAGCTTTTCGATTACTCTAAAAGTTTCCTTGTCTCTTTAAGTACAACATAATCTACTAATTTTCAAATTCAAATTCTACATCGATAATTTTCCTTTAAAGAAAAAAATGTTTATCATACACGGAAAAAATACTAGACTTTAGCTCTCATTTTTTTGTCAGTACATTTTTCATCTATAATGAATAATTATGTCTTCTTCTTCTTCGTCTTCTTCTTCTTCTTCTTCTTCTCCTTCTTCTTCAAAGTATTGTAGGCATTATTTTCCAGCTTGTCATTCTTCAGATGTTGATGTCCATGAATCCCTTCATCTTTTTGGAGGTCTTCCTAAAGGCTTACGGTGCGATCTTTGCTAATCTTTCTCTGGTCACCATGTCCACGTATCTCCGATAAACCTTTCCTTTCTGGAGTACGTATGGTGGAACTCAATTTGAGCGAATTTTCAAACTACAAAAGAGAGCTGTTAGATGGTTACTCGGACTAAAGAGCAGGACTCACTGCAGGTATTAAATTCGTAAGCACGCTTGTACAATTTCAGAAAGGTCGTTTTAGGCTTTCCAGTTAGGAACGCGGAGCCCGACCTTTACCTACCTACTCCACGTTCAGAATTAGTTCAAGGACTCAATATTTTACAATGAACAAAATGCACAATCACTTGCCAATTATGTTTTTCGTCTGTATATTGAAATTTTACTTTATTAGTTTTTTTAATTATTTTTATGTTTATTTTTTAGTTTTTACAAGCTTCTGTCTACAAATTGTAACACTTTTTTGACAATAAAGCATTTATTTCTTACTGTCAATTGACAAATATACTTATTTCACCATGTCGGGTAGTTGAAAGATATGATTTGGTTGAAAAAAAAAAATGGAAAGTGATAATACAGTAATTTTGCTTTTATACATTTACAAACATTGTTTGGAGGTCAAAATGTGTAATCTAAAGTCACTTTGGTCAATAAAACTTGACTGTACAATACTTATAAACATCCAAATCGTTTTCTTTGACCGATTCCTATGAAAATCCTATAACCTTAATGCTATTTCACATTTTATTACCCTGGAGGAAATCAACTCCCAACCACCTAAAATCAATTGGCCGTTTGCTGAAAATTATTTCATCTACTCATCAAATATTCAAAGCACGATTTTCGTCGCGTATCTGACAAAACTTCAGTGTTCGTGTCCAACTACTACGTCGAGGAAATAGATACCAACCTTATGCAGGGATGGACCTAAGGATAAACGGTCCTTCGAAATAATACATGAAAGTTATAAGTTAATTTGATACTTGATTTTCGGATTGGTAGTACGAATATCACTCATAGTTATTTAATTACTCAAAACGAACCCACAAAAAGCAAAAATTTTAAACCTTTTCAAATATTTGAATGACCTTAACTTACTAACAATAAGGACAAATAGAAAAGAAATACGAGAGTCCCTTTATAAGTTTAGAAATAAAATTAGAAATTATCATAATTAGTTAATCTTATATAAAATGTTGATAGATGACATTTGAAACATGATGGAAAGTAAAAAAACGAATAAAATCCTTAGGAGATCCTGTTAAGAATGAATGGTGATGAAATTTTTCTATAGACAAGAACCTACTAACTACAGAAAGTTAAATCAGCTGGATACAACAATGAAACACGTTACAAAAATAACTACCAAGAAAATTAACTCGATCACAACACTAGAAGACTAATAGCCAGAGGAAATTAGGTCGCGAGATGTCTTCAAAACGTAGTATGGTACATAAGACAAGAAAAGTAAAAGTTTACAATCAGACCTATAATGATATATGGGTGATTCCGTTCTAACTGTGATATTCAATGTCCTGTATTGTTTTTTTGTACTAGTCATTAATTAATAATCAATTAATAAAAATTTTGTGTTAATTGAATAATTCTTAAGATATTTAAACATTATTTTTATACAATATAACTTGCCACTTAAAGAAAACTTATACTACATCACTTGAATGTCAGTACCGTGTCATGTCCATTCCTAGAATTTACCGATAAATTATTAATTTTTTTTGTCGTAACAAATGATTTAAACTAATTACCTTATAAATTCTAATGTTTATGATCAAACTGAGGAAAATTGATGCACTTGTTGTTTAATATCTTAAGTTACCATGTCAGTACCGTGGATAAATGAGTCAGTACCGTGGAACTCAAAATCCGACATTTGTGTCTTGCTCGTGATACTTTGAAGTTGTAGTAAATTCCTCTTAGAGTTTTATTTTTACAGTAAAATAGATGAATAATATGCATAAAAAAGTTAGAAAAGTTAAATTTTAAAATCTTGAAATTTTGAATACAAAAAATCACAGTTAGAACGGAATCACCCATATACATCAGAAACAAGGCCAGGAGCATCAAAAACGAAAAAACTTTTGAAGACCACAGAAATGAGAATTATCAGGCGGATCTAAGCGAAAACATGGGTGTCACAGCGCAAGAAACAACATTATATAAGTCGAGTGATTGAAGATAGCCCAGTATAAATGGCGATTGATGAAGTTTGATGTCGACCACGAAAAGGTCGATAGACCTATCACGAAGAAAGAAGATAACATTGAAGTATTAAAAAGCTTGATATTATGAATTACATATTCCAAATACCATGAAAAGAAAATAAATGATGAATTTAAAAACATATAACATATATGTTATCAAGTTTGAACCGAACTAAACAAAAAAGCAACACATCTCTTAATACAAATATTTATTATTGCCTGGCTTTCCCCGAAGCGGATATTTTGTTTTTAATTTAATTGCCAATTCATAATCTACTTAAAAAATCCATAGTAAATTATAAGGTTTCTTGCTAAATGACTTGAGGCAGGCACCATCTACTGATGGGTTTCCATAGATCACTCTAAGAGGTCTTCTGGCCAGCGTCTTGTTAATCTTTTCTGTTCCATTGGATCAGTGTAAAGCTTGGATATTAGTGAATTTTGGTGGTTTTCGTTGCGGTTTTTATTTCTTATCGCTGATATCTGAATAACTTCATTGATTGTTGGAATACCCAAGTCTGTGTGGTTGCTTATAAACCATGGAGCGAAGTATTTTAGATTGAAAAGTTTGCAGTATCTTGGTGTGTTCGATGGTTTACTGCAACACCATAGCTATATGCCATATGTTCCTATTGGTTTTAGGATGATTTCGTACATAATTAACTGATTTTCCACTGTTAACTGTTAACAAATAAAATTATTTCATCGTTCATAGAACCCCAGACAGCAACATCTACCCGAAGGAAGTCATAGAAACTCCATTGATGTTAACCAATGGTTGTGGTGCTGGTTCCTAGCGTTACATTCTCCATGACTAGCCATTTTTGAGGAGATTTTATTTCGATAGAAATTAAGATCATCCCCTGGTCCAATAGTTGCAGTTTAGAAGTGATATTCGGCGGAAACTAATAGTTTTATTTTGGATAATATTGGAAGATTGTTGTGGATAGTACAATTGTTTAAAAAGAGTGAAATTTTTCATTTTTTTAGTTTCATCTTTACGTTAACTATTGAAAACCAATCCTAAAATAGTTCTGTAATAATAATCTAAACTTTTTTTAAGCGTGATAAGCATTAGGAGAGGATTTGAAATACATACCGGGGTTGTACTTAATTTAATTGAGAAAATTTTTCTTTTTTGGAATTTGTGAGCAATGTTTTTTATACTTGAGTGGACGCGAAGTCTTTTGCGTTTTTTTTTAACAAAGTTTCTTCTACACTATCTCAGCTAAATGACTAGACTTTCTTCCAAAGGAGAAAATTCATCTTTAGTAGCTTTTTTCCTCACTTCAATAGTTTCAGTAGCATAAATCTTCTCCTAATACTTTATTCTTGTTAAAACAGTACTAAGAATAATCTTGAATCCTGTTGGAACAACAATTTTTCAATAAAATCAAATATCAATCGAAATAATAATCGAAACATGAGTTTTATCAAAATTTACGTTTTGTATCTATACGAGTTCAAATTACCGAGAGTTTCGATACGTGAAGGTTTTTTTTTGTTGGGAAATATAATATAAAGAGTTTAAAGAACTTATGACATCTTCGAATTAGAGAGATATTCGAATTATCATTGATTTGGATCGATAAAAATCGACTTTATATACAGACGATTCTATTTAACTCGAAACTCGAGGGACTTGAATTATCGAGTGTTAAAAATATCGAATTGTGCGACATATTTGAGGGGAAAGAAAAAAAACGAATTATTGATTGTTGATAATCGAATACCTATTACTTATAAACTGCTATTCTTAACTATGACAAAAGTTGAGAGGTAGAAACATTTACATATTCATATTGTGCTTGGAATGTGCTTTCGTTTTGTAAGGTGTCTTAAACTGACGTTTCTACCAAAGGTTCTGATGTATCTTTCTCATCTTCATCGTTGATTTTTTCATTTGTATCTTATTTGTATCAGTAATATCTTCATCAACTCGAACAGAGTCAGAAAAACTCACACCGCTGATGTCGACTAGAAGTTTTATTGCTGATTCTTCATTATCCGTGATTATTGAAAGATTTTCTTTCATAAAACCAACAATTTCTCTACGAAATTAAGTATTATAATTATGGATGATCCCTTGGTCCAATGCTTGCAATTTGGAAGTTGTATTCGGCGGAAAGAAGTATAGTTCTACGTAAGAAAATGTAGGAGGACTGTTGTGGACAGTGCAATTATCTAAAATTATCCGTTTTTAACGTTTCACGTCTCCATTAACTGTTAAAAGCCAATTGTTAAAAATTTTGTCGTCATCCAAGAACGATAATCAGAAGGAAATTATTTTACTCCTTTGAAACATCGCGGTTTCATTGTTTTTCCATTCACTAAAGTTTTCTTGATGCGTCCACATTCACTGCAAGTAAAACTCTTCACTATGTTTTTCCCCGTGACGTTTTTCATCGTTAAAAGTAAGCGTCTTCTACGGTAAACGTTATAAAATGTCTTGAGCATCATAGTTTTCAATTAAAGTCTTCAATTTACCGCGCCAATTCGGGCAAACTTCATCATTAAACACCCTTCACTTGTCGCAAACTTTTTGCAGCCTACAATACACGCGAACTCTTTTTCTTTTAAAAGGTTTCCTCTAATAGACACTTTTGTCCTCTAGACTGTCTTAACCAAATGATCAGGCTTTTTTCCGGACGAAGAAATTCACCTTCAGTAGTTCTTTTCCGTACTAGAACAATTCGAGTAGCATAAATTTTTCCCTCGTCCTTTATTATCGTTGAGAGAGCACTCGTTCTACTTTTTCGATTAACTTCTTCTTTTCAGCAATCGTGTGGAAGTGTATGTGAAACCAATCATGACAAAAACACGCCTCGTCTGTGATGATACAAGTTTGTTTAAGTTGGACTTATTTATAAGAGAATAAAGTGACTTATTCTTTACGAATTGTCTAGCGTCTCAACGCCGATAAGTTCCAAGTAACGCGTCTCCGATTTTTTCGTTCGAATTACCAAGTGTATATTTGTTTGAAAATTTTCATTCGTGGTGTCCGAGTTAAAACAGATTCTATTCGTCCGGAAAATTTTCTACAATGTTGGAAACTGTCATTTCAGCGAGTCAAATAGGACCGGAATTGTTAATTGAATAGGGGGACTTGGATTATATTAATAGTACAGTGAAAATGTGAAATGACTTACCGAACCGATGTTTATAAAAAGTTAGAATCAATTTCCTCTAACCTTCTAGAGCAAATACTTTTGTGAAGTATCGTCTCAAATAAATTTTATATGTATACGTATGTATACCCTGTATTTATAACTTTATTGAGTAGATATGAACTTGCTGAATTCACTAATATTTTAACTAATAATAGTTATTTCCAATATTTCAACCCCAAAAGGGGTAGCTTCCCTACACAAAAGCACATCATAGCAGCTATGGTGTGCTTTTATGGGCAGTCTGAATACTCTGATGTACTTTACAACATTAAAGTAAGGTGGCTTAGTGCAAAAAAGGTTTTTGGAAGAGTTTGGGATCTAAAAGACTTTTATGGAAAAAAAGAACTTGATTAGTGTGAACATTTGAAAGATATTACCTAGCATTTGGACTTTTTTTACAGATCTTCTCGGTCACATCAATAGACTGAATCTTATACTTCAGGATAGAAATCAATTAACCTCTAATACTTGGGATCACATCGGTGATTTGAAATTCAATTAAATCTATTTTCCAAACAAGTAGTCACGAATGAGTGTTTTTTCAAGACTGAAAACTATTTCAGTTACGGAAGACAAACTTAAGAGCTATGAGAAAAACGTGAAATGTCTTCATGAAGAAGTTGAACTTCATTCAAAGACTTTAATGTTATCGAACAGGACCTGGACATTTTCAGGATGCTGTCTAATGTGAAGTGTAAATCAGTCAAACCAGAATTGCCACTTGAGCTGATTGAGTAGCAAATTAACTCTGAATTGATGCAATTAGTTCTCAAAGTTCCTAAAATTGAATTGTACAAGGCCCCTGTATAAAAATCGAGTTTCGGAAAACTGAAATCCCTAAAAAAGGTATTTTTTGTCTGACGACGATTTGGCTCCACTTCTGCGAATAAGCTCATCCCAATTTCTACCAAATTACGAACAACTTTTATATAAATAATCAATTTTCGTAACGTATTTCATCAACTTTCTACCATTGTAGCATATATAAATTGTGTGTGATGTGAAAATCAAAAATAAAGTTTATATTTTTTTCCCGCCCACGTATTTTTTTGTTTTATCTGACCCTCCCTCTAAAAATTCTGCCATTATCCCCCTTAGCCCTACATAAACCTTATTTATTGTGCTTTCTCTTCCTTGCTGTTTTCTAATTCAAAACTTGATTAGACTAATAGATTATAATACCTTTATTCACTGTACTATTGATGTTTGACAAAAGGCAAAAAGATAGAGAGGGAGGAAAGGACATTAATAAAATGGTATCCATACATTTGAGTTTAATTTGGAAGGTTCGCAGTTGAATATTACAAGATGGTACTTTAATATGTAGATTTGGAAAAAGTGAGGTTATTAAAGCAATTTCTCATTTGACGAGAAATTTTTAAAAGAGAGTTTTTTCTACAAGAAGTGTTTCTAAAAACATATTGTACCCCTACATTAATATTTGATTATATTCTGCAGAGAAAAATTTACAATATTTGTAACTGTTTATAGTGAAAATTCATAAAAGTGGCATTGAAGGTTTTCGATAGAATATTAGGGTGATTTTTCGATATTAAATTAAAATAAGTAAATATTACAAATCGAATAAATTGTAGTATATTTTGGATAGGTTTGGTCAGGTTGGACATAAAAAGTTTTCGCCAAACTTGTAAAATTTGCTTATTTCATTTTTTCACATAAATTTTGAGGTTTTGTAAAAAAAGTGTGAATACAAAAGTTGTGGTTATTTTCATTACCTAAAACTTTGCCGCTTCGCTTTTTCCATAGGACTTATATTTTTGCCGAGAATCGAAATAAACTGTTTTTACCCGTAAAAACTCACCCCATGTCCTTTCCAGACATTGATCGCCAGTAAATTATTTTTTCTTCCATTTTTGCTTTATTCTCCTCCTTATTCAATGGGTTTCATCCTACTATTATTTCTTTTTTGACTTTTTCTCATTTTCAAAGTCTTCTACCCTGGTTTAATAGGCAATAAAAAATTATCAATTTTTTCTTTGTGGGAAAAATTATGTAATTCGTGATTCTTGCAGAAGAATAAATAAGGAAAGTGAAAAAAAATTGAGTCGCGTCACATTTTTGGGATAAATGTTTTTTTGAAAAATCTCAAGTATTTATGAAACACCAGTTTCATTGTCAGCACTGAGAAGACATGTTTTCTTAGAACGTTTCATATTTCTCCCATTTTCGGAGCCCGGACTGTTTATAATTGAAGACAAAGAATAATCCGCAAGCTGCATTCACCTAAGTGGCGCTCTTCAATTTTGGCTATTCACTTAAAGCACCCAAATAGTTTTCAGTAACTTTGACAAACACCTTCTCTTTGTTTTCATTTAAGGTGGTAATGAATGCCGGATCATCCATTGATTTTTGGACATCAGGTCAAACACACCTTCCATTCTAGCGTCACTCAAAGAAAAAACAGTTCTCGACGGCCATATTGCTCTTACGTGATGTTCATGTCTGTTTCGGCTGTTCCACTTGCATAAAAACCAACAGTATTTCGTGTAACCAAATTGATTGGTCCTGAAACTGAAGCAACAACTTTCAAATCTGCACTGCACTGCATTGGTGTCTTCATTCCTCTGACCTATATTCATAACATCAAGCCCTCAATGTCATTGCAGTACACAAAGTCGTTCTCTTTAGAAAACATCAACATATGAACTGCGACGTTTATGGTACAGACTAACTTTAACTGTTTCAGTATTGAACTTAAAATTTCAGCTTCTTCTTCGGACAAATCCAAATCTCTTATGAGATCATTAAGGTGCGGCTCCATTGAACAAACAATGGGGAAACAAGTTTGTCAAACACGTTGATTAAAGTGCAGTTTTAACAAACATTTCTTATTTCAACAAACAATTGTTTGACAAACATTTTCACCAAACAATTGCGATTCGACATGAAACATTAGTCAGTTAGGTTTTGTCGAAGAATGGGTGATTTCAACCGCCGCCGTCCTCTTGCCTGCATTGCAGCAGCTTATATTAATGGAAAAAGCCTCGTTCTCGTCGATGGTGACGACAATTGTTTTTACGGCGTTATGAATATAGTGGTCATGATTTCCGACATAATTTGACAGCCGGGCGTTTGTTTACAAATGTTACGAGAATGTCAAATGGGGATTTTGAATTGTTAATATCGATGATAGGACCAGTGCTAAGTAAACAAAATACTAATTTGCGCCAAGCAATCAGCGTTCAATATCGTCTGGCTATAACACTTAGGTTTTGGCTTCGTTGATGTATTTATTTAAGGTATCCAAACAAAGCATTTCAAAAATTGTTTCGGAGGTTTGCCTCGCAATGGTAAACTGTTTGAAAGAGTACGTAAAGACACCTTCAGCACCCAGCAAAGTTAATCCACACCAAGGCTTCTTTTTTTCTATGGTCCGGACTTACAATTTGTTGCTAGTAACTTTTTCTCTCGTCTATATTGCACTAGAAGAGTTCCAATCTTTCTTTTAATCTCGGCGACATTATTTACACTTAAATCTTTTATGTTAGGTTCGTAAACGTTAATTAACCTTATCAAATTCTCCTGGCTCCAAAACTCTTTATTCATTTTGCAGAAAAACCACAACACACACTTTTCCACTGAATATTTTTCGATCGATCGATATTGTTCGATCTAGGACGGGAACATTCTAGACAAACAAAAATGGCGCCCCTTTTCCTTCCATATATGAAATGTTGGTTGGGATAGCGTCCACACCGAAAACACCGGCGAACATTGTTTGTCAAACAAAAAAGTTTGTCTAAATTTTCGACAAATGTTTGGCAAACAATGTTTGTCCATTGTTTGCCCAGTGGGGACGCGGCTTTGAGCTCCAATTGTTTGTTCAAATGCGGCGCTTGAGCTGGAGATCCTGTTCCGATTTCCTCGGAATGATATTGGTCAAGCAAAAATAACAGTCGCTTATGTGATTGGTGGATTCGCGCCATAAATCTGGTTTACCTGAAAGCAGTGTTGAATATTGTCCATTGAACCAACCAACTTTTAAACGTGACTTCGGGAAAATAATTGATGGTAACTTACGGAATTTAACGGTAAAGTTAAAATTTGGTAACAAAAACTGATATTTTTCAGTTTACTTTTATAGCTCTACCAATAAAATGCACAACAGATTTAGTTCAATAACTTTGAGTGTTGCCAAATGTAGTCCAAAGACAACATCAAAAATTACCATCAAGGCGTCAACTACAATATCTTGAAATACATACTATTCTCAAAGTTAAAAATTTCCTTTTTATAGCTTGATAAGAATGTCAATTATAATATTGTTACATGCCAACAACTAGAAAGAATCTTCTCGTCTATTTCCACTAATCATTCTTAATATTTTATTTGATATCCACTAACCTTATCTCGAAGCATATCTCTTGTTCGCGTAGCCTGCGTTCTACTCCTGTGCAACTCCAATTGGAGTTCCAGACATCTCTCCTGCCAATTGACACTTCCATTGTTACTGCTACAACTTCCGTGACCACTCGCGTCTACGACTTCGAACGCCGCCAAAGATGGCGGTAACACCGAACTCGCGTCGCGTAATCTACGAGGTAAGAGTCTGGGTGACGAGGGGGTCGAATGCGATAGCCTAGAATAAAACAATTAGGCTAATAAAGAGATAATTAAACGAAAGATAAAACGAAACGTATCAATGAAAACGATAAAGAAGGATTTTCAAACAAAGTTCATTTATCTTTATAACTCGATTATGCTGACTAGACCATACGTATTTTATTGCAAATGGAGAGGAAAAAGTCAAGAGAAGCTCACCCTAATAATATATTGATATTGGTATTGCGGCGGGGCTATCAAAGGGGGAAAGTAAAAAAAGAAATCGGTTTCTATATCGTTTTTGTTTAGCGAGATTTTAATTAAAAAAATATACAATTAGCAATTTTTTTAGAGTTACTGAAAGTAATTATTAGAAACTGATAGTTTCTAACTAAAGGCCGGGATATAGCTAAAATGCATCCTTCTCATCCGACTACGATCATTTGAGTAGTTTAGTTCACACTATGGTACGTAAAACTTACTGACGCTGGAGGGGAAGATTAACCGTAGCGTCATCTCTTGGTTTATTAGCCCAACTAATACGTTTATCTATTTGTCGATAGGTAACACTAGGAGCTATGACATTTGACATAATATAGTGCATGCGTAGTTGATCTGGGGCGGATACCAATCAATAACAACTCAGTTAGAAAGAAGGGTTTTCGTTTTAATTACATACAGAGTTATTTTGATTGTTGAAATGGGTGTATAAAAGTAACAACTATGAATTTCTTTTTTGTGATAACCATGATAAGTTTGAAAAGATAACTGACTTGTTAAATATTATAATAAATAAAGTTTTATTCAATTATCTTTGCGCTGTCGTCTCAATGGACATCTGAATGAAGACGTTAGACTTAGCGGATAATGAGCAGCGTGAAGGACGCAACCTCTATCGACATTGTCTCGAAGTGTGAACTCCCGAGCATTACATCTTGGGAGCGCTTAAGCAGAAGACGAAAATATCTGGATGCTAGAACCATCCAATATTCTGAACTTTCCAAGAAAAGGAAATTTAACAGATTAGCTGTAAGCACTGAGGATCCCTAGTATAATGAAAGTATATCTAAGACCTACTTTCGTATAGTAACTTTTCTAAGCAATTCAATGGAGTTGTATCCACCAAAACGATCGTGATCGAAAAATAAGATAACAGGAAAAGACACTAGTAATGACTTGATTCCATCATGCCTGAGACCTGAAAAGATAGAAAGGCTTCAGGATTAAGTAAATAAAGGGAAAAGATTTATGGTTCTGTTTGATACTCTTAGTGATCTAAGCGAGAATCCTGAAATGAAGTACCTGTTAACAAATGATGGTGAAGGATTCGTGACTGATGTAATCGATATAATTGAAAAGCTAGATAAATTAAATAAGTACTATGGTTCTAATCCAATCAATTCTTAAAAGTGAAATATACCCAAAAACTCTCGATATGCGTCGATTATCCAATTAACATTCATTCAAACTTTTTTTTGTTATTTCTTTTGTCTCGTTTTTTGTATCTTCTACTATCGCTGATTTTATAAGCAATTATCAATGAAGCGATTAACGTAAAGGAGTTTTTGAACAACAAATATTTATAATCGTATACATACCTTGTTAGTTCCCCTAGTCGAGATAACGGATCAAAAACTTGACTCGACCTCCTCGGATTTTCCTCTCCCATTTTGCCTAGTTCTTATTCAAGTTACCTCCATAACATGAACTCATTCGGTAAACTACTTTATTTAAACTATCGAATCATAGGAAAGAGAATGCTTATAAGATAAATTTTTACTTGAAACAACAATGATAATTGTAACGAATAAATATGGATGGAAGTCACAATCACAACCGCGTTTGTATATAAACGAAAACAATGACACGTGCGCCCAAACTTACATCACGATCGTCTTAAGACAGAGTCCCTCTAATAATACTAACGTAGAGTAGTCTGGTGGGCGTTGACCCGCCGTCAACGTAAGTAAGGTCGTTCTATTATTTTACTAAGAAAACAGTTGAACGGCGCTCACTTTTTCATTCATTTCTACGGTACAAGATTCCACTGAATAATCTACTCGAGACTTAATGTTACTTTTCAATTTCCTTTTTATGTCCTTAACAAGATAATTATATTCTACTTGACACGTAATTAAACTATAATTTTATTAACTTCGTTAAGATATAAATAAACGTTTTGTTTGTTAGAAGTAACGAGTGATATATATTTATTAACAATTAGATATATTAATATATTTTTTTTAATTAAATATGATTAGATAATTTCGTAAGTTACGTTTCTTTGGACTTAGAAGACTGCAATGGACGACTAGGAATTGGAAAACCTGTAAAAAATAAAAAAAAAAATGTTAATAAGGTACAAGAAACTGAAACAATTCTCAAGTTTACAAGGACGGTTTCCCCAAACAACTTTCTCAATAAAACAATAATCCCGCAACCTCTGACTGACCGATACCTGAACTAGGGAAATCCAAGATAACCAACCGAAGCTGATGGACTTCCCTGCAGAGAACGACGAATTAGTACAACCAAATTACGGTGGCCGAGGAAGATATACACCAAACGGCCAAAACAACCCCATTCCCTTACATTACTTTTTATGAACGAAGTGCTTCGAGACCTGGATTTCGTTTTCGTTAATCTGGATAATATTTTGATAATGATGCTCAACAACAACAACAACACGTGTTTAAAACCACCAAGAGAGAAAATATCATCGATTACACACACCTACAGACCGCCAAGCAGCTGCGTAAGTCACATAACGTGATGGCAACATCTTCTCAGTGATGACCTTAAACAAAGGTTTAACTCGGAGTTAAATACGAGTTTTAGGAGTTAGCACCTCGAAGATGTAAGTGAATTTTTATGGCCCCGTATCGCTGCTTTTAATCTCCTGTGGAAGCGCTCGATCATCCCGTTGGCTTGTTGATGATATACCGTCGTGTGCAGGTGGTTAGTGCCCATCAACCAGTTAAATGATCGGAATAATTTCAGTCTTCCCAGAAGGCGTAGATTGTTTTTCTCGCTAGCCAGTTGCTATCCCAATTATTGATCAGGTCGGGATATTCTACTAGAGCAATTTAGAACGGTCCATTCTGAATGGTACTAACATTTGTTTGCCGGAAACGTTTGAGAAAATCGGGGAAACCAATTGCAGAAGACCAGTTATTCTCCACCACACTAACCTGCTGGTTATGTTGTCAAATGTATAGCATAGCAATAGCACATTTTTCAGCTTTCAGTAATAGTTTCAATATGACCCACTTTTTTTTTATACTTCTGTATCTGTGTTCACAATATACTATTTCGACTTTGTCTTCATCAGCATTATATGATTTAAATCATTGTTAAAGGCTAATTATATCAAGATTCAAGGTAAAAATGTTTTTTTTTTACTTTATTTTCTGTCAGTTATACATGGGATATAAACACGCGGTATTCGGTTACTCGATATATACGTTTCGTGTTGTTTGGTAATAAGTCCTGAAAAGGGGCACACATTCCTCAACCATTCATATATTTGTGAATTCTACGCGTTAATAAATCCGACGGTCAATGTATAAAAATAATTTTACTTAGAAATTATGGTAATGGTTATGTACCACTGACACGAAACGACTATGTCCCAAAGGATAATTGTGTCCTTTCTAGGAAAGATAATTTTTGAATTGGAAGGTTTATCCAAAGTAAGTTTGGTTATATTAAAAAAACGTGTACAGATACAGTTAATACAGCTCCAGAAATTGTGTAGGCACAGCTTTTTGCATGTCTTCTTCATTCAGTTCGCCGTGTTTGTGGAAGTGTTGTCCACAGAGAAGAGTTGGAAGTTGTTACGAGCTAGGTTCTGGCTGTACGTCTCAGCCAAATTCCTCTAGTAGCTTTTTTGTCATGTTTATGGTGAGAGTAAGTTGGAATTACTGAAACCGTTGGCGATATTCATACTGAACACACTACCACTACACCAACAATCGCAATTACACTTCGCTTTTTTCGATAGTTTACTGAAGGTAAACCATAAATAAAACCGAAATATGGATAAAATATAATGAAGATAATAGAGAATTGTTCGACTTGCTTAATCAAAAAACACCAAAATTGTCAAAAACAATAAATTACTGTAAACAAAACTGAATATTGAATAATAGAAGACAATGAATTTCAGAAACCTACAAAAATTTTAGAAATAACAACTTAAAACTATTTTTTACGTATTTGGATATTAAAATAAAGAGAAAAGAATAGAACAGAAAACACAAGCTAGGAAAATAACGGTTATATTATACTGACATTAATGGTACAAAAGATGTTAGTCCATACGAACCTGTACGTTCGGAATTCAATATGTCGTAAACGGCTTAAGACAGCGAGCAAAGTTTCTTGTTGTTCTCCGGTATGCGGATCCAAATTATAACCATACACCTAACTTTCAGTCTCTGAAGACGATAACTTAGTTATCGAAACGCGCGTCAGACAGTATCATGAAAAAAACACCTTTTGACAGTAATCCTTAGCGCAGTAAACATTTGCATTGATTGTTTGGCCTGTTGGTAAGAAATTAATCAGAAAAACGCCTTTTCTGTCTCAAAAAACGGTACACATGAGTTTTTGGAGATGAAGTGTGCCCCCATTTCATCGATCGCCATTTAGTTTCAACAGTTTCGTAAGTACCTTGAAAATTAAGGTCGAGTTTCTTGAAATTTACTGTTAGTATTTAAAACCTTTTTCAAAATCTACCCTGTGTCGAAGGTTGCTTTTGCCCTGGCGGTGAAAGCCACGTAGGTTAATAGAATGATTAGTTATAAAAAACTTTTACTCTAGAAAATTTTTTCTAAAGTTAGTACTTTTAGAGTTTTCAACGATTGAAACTGCTTATTTTTCATAAAAAATAATAAACGCATATTGTTTACAATTTCCATTTTATCAGCGAAAACATTCGAAATAAAAAAGTAACTAATAAAAAAATAAAGAGGTTCCTTCTTTAAGGACCTCTGTAAATTCAATAATAACTGAGTTATTGCTTGTTGAAGGATGGCTATTTTTGGGGAACCCTGAAATTGAAAACCTTTAACCTCAAATAACCTGAAATTGATGAAATTTTTGAAAAAAACTCAAGAGATCTTTTTCAAAGCACCTAGAAAAATCTTTAATATGAGCACTATGAAAAGTCTTTTGCATAAAAGTTGACTGATTTATAACAAAAATAAGGTTTCTTCTTTTTTATTTTTCAAAAAAATGTAATAATTACACCCTCGTCATTACCACCCTAATTAAAATTAATCGTAATCCACTTGCAATTAACTTTATTTATGTATTATTGATTTGATCCATGTAATTTGACCGGTTTTGAATGCTTATTTTAGAACAAACAATTCATTAAATCGTACACTGTATTTCCGTAATCTTGAAAAAATTTTTATTACATAAACCAAAAACTATTCATGTTATGAGAAAATGTTTCAAATATTAATTGTAGGATTTTTTGTGCCAAAAATTTTGAGCCTCTTTAAATCTATGTATCATAAAAATTTAAGGAGTAAGAGCAACCTCTTTGAGCTGCACCTTTTTCTAAACTGGGGGTTGAAAAAAGTTTTAATTGATATGACGTTGAAGTAATTGAAATCCTCTACAAAATGCTTTTTGAAAAAAGATTCTAGTTTAAAAATTGAGCGATTTATCGTCGAAAAACCAAATGATTTTTTTCTAAATTTCGTAATTTTTAAATTTTTGTTAATTTAAGGTGGGTTTCATAAGGGTTGAAATATTTAAAAAGCAACACTTCTGAAAAATTCTGTCGAAATAATCTCGATTCAATATAAATACACTTTTGAATAATTTTTAATTATAAAAGAATTGTTGAGATTATTTTATGGCTTTTTATATGATTAAGGGATGATTTGGAGGGGTTGCATGAATCCAATTGATCATAAACGTGTTTGAGAATGTCCACAGATTTACGAAACATGCGTACAATCTGAGATTTCAAATTTTTTTGCAATAAGGGGTAGTTTACACCCCTCAAAATATAGGGAATATTTCATAGACGTGGGTAAGTAGAGCTAGAAATCAAATTTTCATGAAAATTGTGTCAGATCGTTCTTCTTGATGTACTTCATTGTCCTTTCTGACCCATCTTCTAATCATTAAATCACTCATACGATTTTATGGGTAAACCCCGCCGATTTGTCAACAAATTTCACTTCGTTTTAATTCGCTGTATTTATTTATACAGATTATACAAAAGTTACATTGTGTATATACCTCGTATAAGCAATATAAGAACTCAGAAAACTCGAATGTTTCAATGGAAAAAAAATATTTCTAATATGACTGAATTTGAGGGTGAAAATATGTCATTTCACAACATTTTCCCTCAAATTTTCCTGGATATTCTCCAGCGGGTGTGAGAGATGAAATGTCGATGAAAACCGGGCTAAGAAATACGATATAATAGAGGTGGAAAATTCTTGATGTATTTCACAACATAACTTTTCTCGCTCAATCAAATTTTCTTCGCTACATTTTCCCTTATTATCCTAATTGTAGGTCGGGAAAAATCTACTAAGGGTCGGTATTTCGACTGACAATTATAAGATTTCATTATAAATAATTTATAGTATATAAAATAAGTTTAGGGGAGCAAAGTTTTAATAACGGAAACAATTTTTGAATGCGAATAAGCGCAGCGTTTAAATTTGAGAGTCATTAGAAAAATTCTTACCTACTGTATTCGTAAAGTACGTAAATTAATAGAAAACGAATTTAGAAATAATTGGCGCAGTATTAGTACCTTTTTAAATTAACAGCGTGTGTTTGTAAAACCCAGGATAATATGAAAGTCAATCGATTTATAATTCCATTGGCGTTCAGCTAGTAGTTTTTCAATAAAAAGTATGTTTACCTGTTTTCAGTTTTCTGAAATTTCCGGTTATACCGGATGTGGACCCAAACGTCGTTATTTTGAACGGAATGCTATGGTTTTTATTAAATTTTTGGAATCTACGCGAAATTTCAATATAACTTTATATAAGGCATCGTATGTCTAAAAACCACCATTTTTTAATTATTTCACATTTTCGAAATTTTTGGACACATGCAGCCATCCACTAAAAAAATTATATTTCTAAATTTAAGTGAGTCAGGTATAATATTTTTGGGATTCGGACAAATAACACTTACAGCTTTCAAAATCTTTTAAAAATTTTGACAAAAATTTATATAGGGTGTTCAGAAAATGGTGCCGAATTTCGCTATCTAAAAACTGGGGAAAAGTTAATTTTTTCAAATGGCAACCCCAATTTTTCTCTTTACCATTGGATTCTACGCCTTAAATTAAGGGGACTTTGTTAGTAAATTCATATATCTCAAACTAACGGTTTTTGTAGAAACTTGAAAAAACTGAAATCGTCAAGGTTTTTAATTGTCGGTAGTCTGCAGGGACCAAAAAAAAGCATATCAATGAAAACAGCTTGACGTTTAAGCGTTGCAAAAGTGTTCATCATGTCCCGTTTAGTATTTATTAATAAAATAATGAGTTTTTTCAAGTTTTCCAAGTCATAGTAAAGCGAAAAATGGGGATTGCCATTTGAAAGAATGAAGTTTTTAGATAGCGAAATTCGGCACCATTTTCTGAACGCCCTATATAAATTTTTATCAAGGTTTTCACAGATTTTGAAAGCTGTAAGTGTTTTTTGTCCAAATCCCAAAAATATTAGACCTGACTCACTTAAACTTAGAAATATAATTTTTTTAGTGAAGAGCTGCATGTGTCCAAAAATTTCGAAAATGTTAAATAATTCAAAAATGGTGGAATTTAGACATACGATGCCTTATATAAAGATTCAAAAAGTTTGGGTCTATTTCCCGGAAGTTTCAAAAAACTGAAATTATTTTAGCTGAAACGAGCATTTCGGAAAAACCATGCAAGCAAATTTTCACAACACTAGTCGCAGTACTTTCCCAAATACATATCATTTCAGACGGTGTGAAGGACTCTATATATGTATAGAAAAATAAATATCATTTCCCAGTTTCAGGAAAGCAATATCTACAAAACTTAAATACACAACAAACCAAGATGATTGAAAACATCATGACTTTATCTAAAACATAAATTTAGGGAAAGAAAATCAAGTTGCAGCTTTTTGTAAGCTTCTTTATAGCCTATTGAACAGAATGATTTCCAGTTACCTAAAAAGGAAATTATGATATCCTATACAATTCCCAAAGTGACATACAACATAAAAATAATGACAAAAACAAAAGCTTGAGTTGATAAGATCCAAATACAGGGGAAATTAGATGTACAGACATCATAAAGCATATAGTTGAATTGGCAGTGGGTAGGTCAAGTTGGAAACCAAGAAAAATAAAGTTGGACTATAAAAACCACAAGACGGCGACCAAGAGAAATCAGAAGAGAAGTAGGAGTGCTGGCTTGATGATATTAAGACAGTAGAAGGCCGAAACTGGATGCAAACGATATAAGACAGAATAATATGGAAAAAATTAGAAGCGGCCCATGTTCGGGAGCGAATCCAAGATGAAATAGAACCGAATGTGTAATATTTTGAGCTTAAAATGCTGAGTCTAATTCATCGTTTCTTCGTTTTTCTACTTTTTTACGTGTAGTCCTTACTAAGCCCGTTTTCTGTTTCTTGGAAATTTGTATTTCCTATTTATTTGAGCAGCAGAACATATAAAGTGTAGAACAGATTTCCACCTGGGTGATTCCGTTCTAACTGTGATATTCAATGTCCTGTATTGTTTTTTTGTACTAGTCATTAATTAATAATCAATTAATAAAAATTTTGTGTTAATTGAATAATTCTTAAGATATTTAAACATTATTTTTATACAATATAACTTGCCACTTAAAGAAAACTTATACTACATCACTTGAATGTCAGTACCGTGTCATGTCCATTCCTAGAATTTACCGATAAATTATTAATTTTTTTTGTCGTAACAAATGATTTAAACTAATTACCTTATAAATTCTAATGTTTATGATCAAACTGAGGAAAATTGATGCACTTGTTAACTTATACTACATCACTTGAATGTCAGTACCGTGTCATGTCCATTCCTAGAATTTACCGATAAATTATTAATTTTTTTTGTCGTAACAAATGATTTAAACTAATTACCTTATAAATTCTAATGTTTATGATCAAACTGAGGAAAATTGATGCACTTGTTGTTTAATATCTTAAGTTACCATGTCAGTACCGTGGATAAATGAGTCAGTACCGTGGAACTCAAAATCCGACATTTGTGTCTTGCTCGTGATACTTTGAAGTTGTAGTAAATTCGTCTTAGAGTTTTATTTTTACAGTAAAATAGATGAATAATATGCATAAAAAAGTTAGAAAAGTTAAATTTTAAAATCTTGAAATTTTGAATACAAAAAATCACAGTTAGAACGGAATCACCCACCTATTCTATCTACTGGTTCAGTTCTTCCTATCCGGATTTTCTTTTCCATTCCACACCAAAAACTGCTAGACCAAGGACTACATCATTACTACTCTTGTTTTCAGCAATAGTTTTATTTAATTTAACGTTAATTTCTACGATTTTATACATTTTTTTTATTATTTGTAGATTTCGATCCTTTAAAAAGCTGGTGGCTTCAAATTTAATATTAATTATTCACATGATCTCAGTACGAGATATATACGAAAATTTCAATCTAATCAGTGTCCTTTCAAGATTATACACTTACGAGGACGGTCCCAGAAGTACCTTGCCTGACCTAGAGATGGTGATAGTTGCTTTTGGTCATCGTTATGTCATACAATACTTTTATTTGAACGGCTTTAACCCAACCAATATAGAAGTTGTACTTAATTTTACTCTTTCTACAACCCTCGTATACTTTTATTGAGTCTAAATACCATTTACTGGGAAAAGATCTCCCGAAGGAGGTTTTTGGCTATTATGGTAAATAATTTATTGTTTCTTCATCTTATACCTTCGGTTAATCTAACCTAACTTTTTATACCAAAAAATTTCGGATCCCCATGTAAGTAATTTTTAAAATATTTTCGTTTATTAATGTATAATTTTTTGACCACTGTAAAATATACATTATTATACTAAAAATATCTTATTACGAAAATAGCAGGCTGTACGTTACAGCGAAACGAAACGTCTGAAGCGCAAAGTCTGCAGAAAAAGCAGAAAAATGAAATTGTAAAGTAAATTAAGAACGTATTTACCTTTTCGTCCAATTAGTCTCGTAGGACTATTTCTACTAAATTTTAATCAGAGGCGTAGAAGACTAGACACTGATTCTAACAATCAAAATAACTTATATCCATTTCTGAGGTTGAACATCATCATAGCTGTATTGACTTTAGCTGCGATCTCAAATAAGTCAGATGATGTGACGTTGGACCATTTTCGAAGGTTCTTGAGCCAAAATATTTTTCTCCTTCCGATAGATCTTTTTCCTACAATATTTCCCTGAATTCCGAGCTGTAGGATCTCATATTTTGGACTTGTAATCACGTTTCCTCCTTTTTACTTCATGAAGGATCTCTACGTCCTTTTCCATTCTTCTCAGATTATCCACATTGGCTACAGTAGGACGAAATTTCGACGGCTGCGCTCGCCATATGCGTTGAGCATCCAAGCTTCTACACCATACTTGGAGCTTTGAGCTTCAGTGATCTCAGCTCTAAACTCAGAAAAGCTTCATAAACTATGCACAGGATTTCTAAAATCGAATCCTTATTTCTTAACAGTTATCCACAGAGCAGTCAATACTTATACTTAGGGAAAGATACCTCTCAACCTTTTCCAGTCTTTCTCCTTCCACATAGAGTGGTTCATTGGGCTTTTTACTTTTAGTTAATGGCTATTTTGAGAAGGATATCGATGTTATTGAACATCGGTGGGAAAAGTTTATGGAGTTAAAAGAAGAATAAATATATTTTTGTTCCAAAATTTTTGTATTTCCTTCTTTGGGCCAAGTACTTCTGGATCTTGGAGTATATCTAGGATTGTTTTACGTCTAGATTTGTCTCATTTTTTTATAAAATAAGGATTAAACGAATTTTTTTTTGGAATTTTTCCCTTAATCAAATTGTTAGCGTACAGCTTTGGTGCTACTCGACATCATAGGCAATTTAAATGAAACGTTCGCAGCTGCATTTGCAAAATCGAAAAACGAGAAGTGCAAATGAAAAATGAAATAAATAGATATTGACGAACTTTGTCTGTTCCATCTACGAAATTGCTCAAAAGAGATAATCCATTTTCATTCAGTAACTTCTGACTTATCAAATAATTCCGACTAGAAAATTGATATACCGAGCAAGTTTTAAGGAAGCGCTTATAATATCGATTAGTACGACGAAAATAACGAAGTTTTTTTTATTTTCTTAGCATCTCCAATGGATACGCGCGCCTGGAAGCTTTCAGATGAAGAAAGGAATGAAATACTTAACTTGTCGTTGAGGGTTTTTTAGGGACTATTTGAGTGTAATACTGATTGAAATCACTACTACAATATTGATTATTGATAGGTCTTATATACGTACTAAAAATATGTAAGTCTGAAAGACCATCAGTTCAATAAAATATTTGTTGGCTTTAAGTTCAATCTCAGGACGAAATTATATCACAAATTTAAGGAAAAAACGCCCCCGATAAACACGTGGAAATTGTTTTAAAACTTTTAGACCCACCATTAAAGGACGTATTTGAAAATTTAAAATTAAGAAACTAAATATGTTTAAAATTTACTCAATGAAGTGACACTTTATACACGATAATCGAATCTATCCACAAATTCTGCAATTTTTGAATTCTTTCCAAAAGTAAACTAAATTAACATTGAAATAGGGAAATCCCGAGATTACCTGCAGTAATTTAAACTGTTGCTGCTAGATTTCGATACCTAAATAAACCATGTAACAAATCTAATAACTAACTAATTGTGGCGCCGTAGGTTTCCAAAATGTCGTTCACTAATTGGTGGATAAGGCAGCAGTTTCAACCCTTTCTTGTTGTTGTTGTTATTCAAAATATAAGTAAGTTAGATCTGGAGATATGGGTGGCCACCTATCAGGGTATATTCCATCTAAAAAAATGCCAAACATTCATGGAATCATGTGCCGAGCAACCATCACGTCAAAACGAATGGCTTAGGGTATGTCTTCTGAAAAAAAGTTCTGAAAATCATTTCCACGTGTTTTTCGAGGTTTTTTCCTGAATCCTTTCTTGAGATAAGGCCGACAGTTATATCAATGGATATAACATTGTCTAAATCGCATCGATATTTATTGAATGAACCAAATTAACTTAGTTGAATTGCTGAAAATTTCACTGTCTATAGAAAGACACGAAATAAATGATTCCCTTCCAGTTGGCAGATTGTCGCAAAAGATATCCCATTAAACCCTTTCGAAGATGTTTAATATACTTAAATTCTCTCTAATCTACAAAAGGGACCGGATAAAAATACTTCCGGTTTAGGTAAATAATGCGGCAGATTACGACTATCGCTTATCTTCCATAGAAAAAAAAGGGAGTTATTTTCTGGTAGACAGAGTTGTTTACGACATCTTTTTATCTCCTACCTCTAACAGTATCTTTCCAAATCTCGACTTCATTAAAAAATAAATAGTGAATCTTTTTCTGAAAGGTTTACGGCCAGTTGGGTTTGTTTAAGCCTTTAGAGCACTTTAAATAAGAAGAAACGGGAAGAGAAATTTCAAATACGCTGTTTATTAATAGGTTGTTATGACATGTTTTATTTTGATCGCGTGTTTTTAATAAAAGGTACGAGGAAATCAAATTACTCAGTCGTATGAAATTCAAACACACATGAGAGCAGAAAAATTTATTAACGATGTAATAGGGATGTTTTGAGAAACAGAAGTTTTATAAACCTGTCATATACATTCACTTTTTTTGTATATCGTTGATTCCTCAATCAAAACTTTTAGAATATATCAAAACAAATATGGATAGAAGTACATTTAAAGTCAGTTTTCCAAGTAAAAAACCGATCCGATCAATTCCAAACTTAATAAAAGTTGGTGTATGACTTTTCCGGATTTAAAATATAAAATTTCATTCGTCTCGCCTTGCGATGACATACGAGTCAAAAATTTATATTATATCCGATAACTACCCGAAATAAAATAAAAAAAAGTTATATAACTTCAATAAACTCTCTATATATCGCTTTTCAATGTATATCTTAACTTTTGGAAGTTGATACGTCAACTTTTTAGTTTGATTTTCGGGTGGTTTCAACTTCTGTTGCAAATAGTATGATGCATTGAAGATTGTAGTCCTTGGAATCATCTGATATAGTTCATTTTTATGAATGAGCGGTGATAAAATGATAAAGCATGCGTAATCCATAGGCGTCTTTTAGCAAACAGTTCATTTTTGTTACCTAAGTTATACCTCGAGTATTTTCGTATGAAATAACATTTGTGCAAATATAATAAATATATCGGATATACACTAATATTTTCACCTAAATAACCTGCTTATAACTTCCAAACAGCTAGAGGTAAGATAAAAAATTGTTCATCAGCAACCGCTTCTTACTCGCCACCGGTCCACCGACGTTGGCAATCAACCTGCTCAGTGCAGCAGCTGCAACTTTGCGGCAACATGATATTCCAAGATACTAAGCTATACTTATTCAAGTTGTTTATCTCCCATACTTTTTTCGAAAATGGCAACTTCGCTCATGTTTAGGGCTAAGGACAATCCATGACATTCCATCTAGCTGTTGACCACCTGCATCACCAGCTTCAAGTGCCGCTACATCATCAGTATATCCTACTAACAACTAGTCTTCGGGCTTCCGTTGTCTAAATAGTTCATGCTATGCCCAACGACGTTGGCAATCAAGCTGCTCGGTGCAGTAGCTGCAAATTTGTTCCCAGAAGCTCAGCTTCATATCAATTGCTATTCCAAGATACTAGGCTATACCTATTCCAGTTGTTTATATACCATACTTTTTACAAGAATGGTAACTTCGCTCATGTTCAGGACTAAGGACAGTTACCTTCCATCCAGCTGTCCTGGCTACCGTTGTCGTAATAGTTCATCCTATGCAGAGTCCCACAGATCTGGTTGGAGTATTCAACCTTGAACCACTTCTGCTGTCCCTTCGTGCTGTCATATACCAGGGTTTGGTTCCTCAAGTAACATTAGTTATCAAAACATTGTAATTATAAACATTTCCCACTGCCGTTTCCTATGAATGACATAAAACTGGTTTCGAATGATATTAGATATTTTACGAATTTCAGTTTAATAAAGCAAAATAATAACAGCGATGATTATGGATACTGAAACGATAAAAACAAAATTCTACGATATCCCTGACAATCCCGATGGAATTTTTACATTTCTAGCCATAAACCATAAAACAGAATTTATTCGTATTATGGATGGAATCTAAGCCTCGCAGATGGTCATTAAATTTTACGTCGAAATTACAACAGGCAAATACCATTTGCAGTTAATTTTACAGTTATCAATATAACAGTATACAACGAAATGGATAATTTGATTTTAAAAGTACGTTTATTGGAGGGAAAAAGATTATATTCTTCTTCTGTTTGTGTTATTTCAAACCACATTTAAAGCATAGACGGAACGATTATTTTCCACATTGACATTCAAAATAATGGCTTCATATATCTTTTATTTTCTAAATTTCGTGTTCCGTGATACTTTTGTTGTTCTATGTCATTCAAAACGTCAATCTCCCACAAACCATCTGTATAATTAAGACACAATTTAGATCTATGGTGGATTTACCAGCAGACTGAGTAGGCTGTAGACTAATTCTTCTTCTGGCGTTAATTTTTCAACTAGATATATTTATATCAAAAACTTTGCAAAACAGATTGTGCTGTTTTTATATTTTGTTTAGTTCTGGACGTTCAAATTATTATTATTGTAGCTCGCTCTGTAGCACTTAGATAAAACAATCACTTATATCACTTTTAACTACAAAAAGAACGAAAATATCCATAGAGCCTACAGACCAGCAACAAGCTTATACAGAGGTCGGCATAAGTCAGGCAAAAGATTAAAACGAAGCATGTTCGTACTTCAGACAACTGTGTCCGTGTCATGCTCGTCGAGTAGACGCGTTTTCAGAATTAATAATCGATACAAAGTTTGTTTTATTACGTAGTACCTACCTGACGCAGATTACGAAACTGTTTACCAAAGTTCAACAACAATTTCCGAATTCGCCGCTACCAAATCGTTTAACAGTGTAGATGACGTAGTAGAAATTGAAAAAAAAGGCTTTGTTGTCGACGCGCCATGTTCCGGTTGGATGAAACTACCTTCAAGCTGGACGGTCTTCATTAAAGAAGAATTAAACCTGCTTGGGGTGAGTGTGTAGCCAGGTATCCATGTCGTCGGAAATGTTGGAAGATTTTCACCTGTGTAAATGGACAAAAGTCCAACCTTCAAGAACATCATTTCATACAGCACTTCAGTTATGTGTTCGGGAGTACCTTAATGTTCATTTCGGAGAATTGATAGAGAGTCATGTGACCTGACACCAAGTGATTTCTTTCTGTGGGGACTTCTCAAGGAGAACGTTTTTGCAAAAGGATCACGCACCTTTCCCGACCCCCTCTTCGCAGACAGTCGTAAATGCATTGATCAAGATGAGCATCCATTAGAACACTTAGCCTAGCTCAGATCTTTTATTTGTTCAAAACTGGACCCACGCACAACATTGTACATAGATCGCTTTTAGTCCCATCACGTTTTGGAAGAAATTGAAGCACAGACTACGTAATCAAATTGTAATATATGTGGTAGGTATATAAAAAAAGAGTTATATAAAAACTCATCAAGGCAAAAGCTAATAGTTATGGGCGACTCAAAATTAGAACTTCAAAGAAGCATCAGTATCATTATCGAGTTGACAGACAATCCAAAAATACTCGTTTTAGTGGCTCTTGAATAAAATAAAACGTAGAGAAGTTCCAATCGAAAGGAATATCCATTAAATTTTTGGAATATTTGCTTTTCTTTACACAGACACTCGATTTAATACCTTCGAGTGTATGAATGGAAACCGCCCCCGAGAGACTCTCGTCATTTACTTTGATCTATTTCTTTGAAGTGAAGTTTCATTGTTCCCATTTAAAATTTTAATCAAAAAAAAAAATCTGGAAGCCGCAAACAAGACTTGATTAAATTATGTTGTTGAGAATTTAACGCTAATTAAAATTTAATCCATTTTATATAAGGACCCAAAACGTACAGGCAGCAACGTCTCAGTTTTCTCGGAACTGGCTGAAAATAATAAACTTTTGGAATCCCTAGGAAATACTTGTAATTTTGTAGTCTACATTTTTTGTTACAGCAGTTTTTTTATCGAATTCCTCATAGTTTTCGAGTTATTCCCGTTTCAAAATTTTTTTGAGTTTCAAAATTTCGGAAATCCGCGCCCATAATTTTATTAAGAGTTGCCAGACTTATTCAGTAACACAAAACCTCCCATAATCTAGAAAATCAAAACCGCCCTAATTTAATTTCGAAATCGCTTAATTTGCCTGTAGTATATTTTAAAAACTTATCGTCCATTTTCTTGGACTATAATATTAGATGGTATATCTAGAAATATATCAACGTAATGGTTCATTGAATACGTTCTTAAAACGTACTATATATATACATCAGCAACAGTGTATTGTTGCAAACGGCCGTAATATCCCCGTATCTCTTGAAATCGATGTCGAACGGCCATTTGCATATACACATCGTAAAATTTCCTGTCGTAACCAACACTCCGTGTATATAATGTGCAATAACTCAGAGACGGTCAGAGGGGGCACGGTATCGGAATTGTGCCGAGCAGTAAATTAAATGGCAACGGAAGTGACGTATATCATATAGATATATCGGTGCAGGAACGTCAAAACAAAAAACATTTCAGTAAATACGAGCCTATAATGATGGATATTATTCACGTGGATGGAAATTATTTGTATCTAACGATAGAAAATTAAATAAAAAGTCGAATTAGTTCTTGAAATAACTGATATTAACAATAAATATACGTCCAATACAATAATTTCCTAAAAATAAACACAGTTAACAAAGCTCACGTCAAAATCAATTTTTAGTACGGTCAGTTATTCATTGTATCTTTATACGATTACTACTTTAATTTTAGAGAAACTATTAGTCTTATAAAGAAGACAATCCATCTTATTGTATGTAGAAAATATGTATTTGATAAATTGATTCACGTGAAGGAAGACTTTACACATATTGGAATCAAGTATCATTTTATATTAGAACGATATTTATAACTAGATATTTTTTTCCTTATCGAAAAAATTTTGACTCCGTCTCTGTGGAAAATTTCTGTTCTGTTGTCGCCGGTCTAATGTTTAAGAGTACGTGTGCAGAAGATGGTTTTCTTCATGGCTAATGCCGCATCAGCTCGTAATCTTTAGTCACAGTAAATTTCACGAGATCGGATTTGGTTTTGATATTCGCGAAAACGGAAAGGGAGCAACCGAATTTGAATTTCTATCCATAAAAAAAACAGTGTGGAGTTTGTATGAAATACATGAAATGTGAATAATTAAAAACAACAACAAACAGATTATTTAAATAAGAATAATTCTAGACCATAAAGTGGAAACTAAATGTAGTGTTTTAATCCGAATTTTGCACCATCAATAATCGCTGGGCAAAAGCAGAATGCTTTATATGGTGAAAATATCAACAATCAAAGTCTAGTTTGATCCATTTTATTACAATAGAGCAAGAACGACCACTCGGTCAAGTTATTTTGAACAATGTCTCAATTTGAGTTTCGCACTGTGAAATTTTCAAAGAAGGATCAACACCAACAGAAATCAAAATCTGATTGGAGGCTATTTGGTTGACCTGAACGATTAAAAATATGTCTAAGTGATTTCAGTGGGGACGAGAATCGTTAGAAAATAACCCACATGCAGTAGGTCCCACGGAAGAGACTGTTGTAAGTGATCGACGCCTAAAAACAAAAAAAAATGCTGTACAAACCGGCATTTCTAAAACAAGTACTCTAAGGATCCTAAATGAGCATTTAAATATGACAAAAAGTGGGTGCCTCAAATTCTCAGCGTTGACTGGAATGTTGTGAGTCATTTTTAGAGCTTTGCCACGAGGACCAAGAGTATGTAATCCGATAAATTGTCACAGGTAATAAAACTATGGATTTTGATTAGGAACCGACATCCACTGAGTGCTAAAAAAAGGAAAACAACAAAAAAGTGATGGTTACTATATTTTGGGACTTCAAGTAATCAAGTACAGCCGTGAATATTAATCTGACTAAGTTAAAAAATTATCTAAAAACCTCTGGGCTAAATCAGGTATGGGCTTGCTCCATGACAATGCTTCGCTTTCCAAATCAACTGTACACGAATGGGGCTTCACAGAGATTGAACACGCACCGTCAAAATATTTTGATATTTTTCTTCGTTATTTTGTTACCAAATAGTAATAATAATTCATTTGCAAATTCAATATCGTGTTAAGTCATAAAAATAAATTTTTTTTTGTACTTTCCATATACTCTGAAAAACGTTGAAAACTTATTCGTCATAAAAAAGCTGAAGAGAAGAAAGAGACTCTATCGATAGGGTGGTAAATCGAGAGAGTAATATGTAAAACGGGCTTTTGTTAGAGCTCCCGTAATAAATTTGGCTTTTTCAGATATATAAGCGACGCCTTATCGGTATGTCCTGTTTTATCACTGACATAGCGTACGGAAAATGGTTGATTTAATGAAAAAATGTGAAGTGATCCACGATATAAAATGGGCGATCATTCAATTACCCAGCATTTTACAATTTTATCGTACAGTAAATAAAGAGGAAATTGATTTTTTAGTGTTAAAACCGACCGTAACCTATTCATACATTTTTTTATTAAAGTTAAAAACTGTCAGATGAAACCGGAACGGAATTAAATAAATTTTCAACAATGTAAACTGTGTATTTTAGAAAATAACATCAAACGCAGTATTTAAGGTGAGAAGAAAACCAGGCCTTAGTCGTAAGAAACTATTATTCAAACGGATTCAAACATGAACAAAGAGCAGTCTATATTTTGAATTTTTGTTTGTAGATCACTGAATAACTCGGCTACCTTCTAAACGAAATTTACTATGTTTGAAATATATGCAAAGTATGTAAAGAACCAGAGGACGAACCCTTTTACATTCGAGTCGCGCCTGTCGTGTGGAGATGCCTGTGGATGTTGATCTTGAACTTCTGCAGGTTGTAATGCTCGAGAAAGACGTGTCTTGGTGGATGTTTCCACAGGCTTGCACTTCTCCAAAGAAATGAGTCCCATCAAATTGAAGTTCTGGGTGTTTGCAGGCGAACTCGGTGTCCATGAGCCACGTCTCCCTGTCGAGTAGGTCTTGCAACAACTGTTCTAGGCGGGATTATGTTAGACAGCTCTAAAGAACATTTGCCGTCGTGGTATCAGTAAAACAGAGTCAAGACAGGGACCTTTCTTCTTTGCTCTAAGCTGTTCAAGTTTCAGATCAACTTCGGATCGCCTCTAAGTCTAACTGCTCCTTTCTGCATTGAGTCGAGCATATTCAGGGTATGTTTGGAGATCGAGCCCAAAATATACGAGCAATATTCTAAAGATGGACTAATCTTGTAGAGGATTAGAAGCTGTTGCAGGATTTATAGCCTTTTAGTCTCGAAAAGGGGTTTCAATGTTTTATGAAGCTGCCTTGGCTAAATCGGCCATTCTCGTAAACAAGAAGTGCGATTCATTTACCTAACCAATTTGGAATTTGAATGTTTTTCGTTGCTCAATGAACAAGAAGCTGCACTAATACGTAATCCATTCCAAATATCTGTGAAGGTCGCCGCAAAATGATTCATTCCTCAAAAATCTGAATTTTGGTGTGTCAAATATTTGCTTTCATTGATTGAAAAAGGAGACACGAACAATTTTTGAAAATAAAAAAAGTGAAGGGATAGAAAGAAGATTAAAAACCACTGATTTAATTCAAATGAAATGTTTTTCTATTAAGTAAACTAAAGAAAACTCAAAATTATTTACTATATATTAATGAATATACAAAAAAACATCAGTTAAGTTTCCAGACTGATTTAGTTTGGCTTTAAATAAATTTTCTTGAATTCTGCATCGATTCCACCAGCTGATATCATACCATAAACAACCTTAATGTAATCAACAAGACCAGTTCGTTTTCGGAAAGTGGCAAGTTATTCGAAATACTATTTCCTCGGTTCCATTTCATTTTGCGGAAAACTTTTCCACTCCACGCCTTTTCTAATTTGGCAAAAAGTATACGGTCAGTTTTGGATTCTTTTTATATACCTGAATCGTTTATTATGTTGCTTGGCACGATGTCGAAAAAACGCATACAAAAAGTGTAGAGGCCCAAAACTAAAAGCTCCGGAAAGTCGTTTATGACAGCATCGCGGATAACATGTGCAATGATGGAGGTAAAACAGATCCGTAACGAAAAATTTAAAACTATAATAGATTCATTCATATCAACAAAATAAAAAAATCCTCATCTATCGTTTGATTCCATGAGCCAAAGGTAGTCTTGGTTCTTCTTATAATGGAATAAGTGCAAACACCATCCATCCAATCCATCCATCCATCTCTGGTATGATGTCTTTTTGAATAGTTGTCATCCTCCTTGGAGTTTGTCTTTGTCTTCAACTTAACCTTTGCCTTTATCTTCGTCTTTTCTTTTGCTTTTTTCTTTCTCTGTCCAGTTCTCACTTTTTGCCTGTGTATTTGCGTTGATATTTGTGTTAGTCTTCCTTCGTTTATATTCTTACATTATTCTTTGTTATTTCTGGATTTTTGTCTCTTTCTCCATCTTTGATATTGCCTTTTCCTTTGTGTTGTTCTCGACTTTAGTTGTGCGTTTGACTCAGCCTTATTTTACTCTGTGTTTGTTGGCTTGTTTCATCAACTTTTTTGAACATTTGTCTTTGGCTTTATCCTTATCTTTATACTATTAATATCCTTGTGTTTCCTTTTTTCTTCTTTATCTTGATCTGGGGCTTGACTTTGTCTCAATTTTTAATTTCATCTCTATATTTATCTAGGCCTTAATCGTCAACTTGACCTGTGTCTTTATTTTTGACTTTATCTTTTAATTCTCATTTTTATTTATCTTTGCCTGGAAGTCTGTCTTTATTTTAGCTTTTGTGTTCATTTTGATCTTCGTGTAGGTGTTAGTTTGTTTTTCTTTGTGCCTTTTGTCTTTATTTTGATTATCGTATGGATTTGTTTATATATTTCTATGTGCCTTATCTTGATCTTTGTCTTGAACTTTTTCATAGTCGTTTTTGTCTAAACCTTTAACTTTATATCAGATTGTGCCATCATCTTTATCTTTTCTCCTCCTATTTTTATTTGCTCACTTCTCGATTTTATCTGTGTCTTTTCCTCGATCTTTGTGTAAGTCTTTGTTTATTTTTATTTTTTTTCTATTTTCATTTTTTATTCTTCGTTTTTATATTTGTCTTTGCTACTATCTTTGTTTTGCTTTTAGTCTTTGTCCTGATTTTTCTTATCGTCTCGATCTTCGATTTTTCATTTGTCACATCATGTTTCGGTTTATTTATTTCGTCTTTATTTGTCTTGATCTTGTCTTTATTTATCTTTTTCTTGATCTTTGTATTTGCTTCTGTGACTCTGAATCTGTGTATTTGTCTTGATTTATTAAGATGTTTTTATCTTGATCTTTCTTTGCCCCTTTTTTTCTTTGTCTTGCTATTCCTAATTTAACTATATCTGTTTCTATAAAATCAATATGTTCTATGTTGCAACGCGTGTATTTTTTTTCTTCCTTAACGAGTCCTATTCTGTGTTTTCATCAAGGTTAGAACATCAGAAAAACCGTGATTTATGTGCTTGATTGTACGGATTTTTTCGCTTGTCTGGTGTAGTATTTGATGTAAAAGAGAACTGACAACAAAAGATACGAGAGAATAAACCAGATTATTTACTTTCGTTATACGCAGAACGTCTTGTGACGTATCATATTATTTTTAAATTTTGAAATTCTAAACGGAGAATTCTCAATGATATTCGTAACTAACATCAGAAAGAAACTAGTAGCAAAATTATTATACTAAATATAGACTCGTGAGCAAAAAAATCGACTCAGACGACAGCCCAGCAATCGCAAGTTAATGCCAAAAAAAACTGACACGTAATTGTTTATATCTTACTAAAATCTTGAAGCTATTAGTATTAACTTCAAAATATTGTATGTTTCTTCTTCTCCCAGTTATGATCGCGAGCCACTTTTCATGGTGGTTTACAATAGGTTATCTTCCTGAACCACCACTATCGGTTAACCATCAAACGTCAATCGATTCCCATCTTCACAACAAACAAGAATTCAATCAGTGAATGGACACAACAAGTGATAAAGCTGTTCAAGCCGTTATCCTATTGTGTCAAGGCCAGAGTCAGCCAGTACGCTGAACATGAGTCAGTTAAGACTTCGAGGAAGTTATTCCGGAAGAAAAAGGTGAACATGCGAAAAACATGACGATTAATTGTTCGTCGTTGAGAAATCAGGCCCTTATTGGTGTTCAAGGCAACCAAGAGCTTAAAGAAACGAGAGGAGTGGCTGGACAGCCAAAAGGGAACTAACTTTGAGCTAGAAAGGCCGTGAACTAACCCTAGGCCGCCGAGCAGCTCGTCTACGATTCGCCTCGAAATGGGACTGACGGAACTGAAGCTTTTGCTAGAGACTTCTGACCGCGAGCATGCGTGTTGATGCAATTTTTTGCCCACTGTAGATTGACAGGGTTTTTCACCATATATATACGACAATTTTGATGATAGTAGATACGAAAAATATTCTATATCACAAAAGTTGTAGAGAATTTTTGATTTTATTCGAAATTATTTCACAAGATGGACAAAGTACTAAATTTGATGTTGCCCATAAAATACCCATTACATTTTACTATTTTTTTATTACTCTCACTTGGATTAAAATCGTTCCATTCACCCTAAATTTGTTAAAATATAATATAAACATATTTCTTCTTGATACATGTGGCTACCGCTACCATTTTTTTTTTTTTAGATTCTTCGTTGTGTATATCTGTTTAAATCTGTTTGAACCAAATTATGCCGTTCTGAATATAAAATGTTGCTAAGACAACGGAGGAATAATAAGGGAAACCACTGAATACGACTGTTACATTTAAAAATAGAACGATGGTTTTTAGAACATAGCGTTCGCGTTTTTATGAGTTTTTCTTCTAATTCTAATCTTAATATGTTAACACAACAAATGCTTTTTATTTAATAGAATTAAATTGAAAACATCCAAAAAATTAAAAACAGGAAAATGATATCAAATAAAACAAAACAAAAACATTTTCGTTTATTTCATAACCTAAAAACTGTCAACTATAAGCATTTGAACAACGTTGCCAGTTTTATGAAACAGTAGGGATATTAAGGAAATATAAAACAATGTTTTTTGTTGATATTCAATGACTGTGGATGAAATTTGTATTTTATCTGATTTGCAAGTCGTATAGAACGTAACTATCTATTTACGTATTCATACATCTCCACACCCTTATAACCAAATGGATAAGAAAAATATATACAAGGAATGAAAAAAGTCGTATGTTACCCCAATCCATAAGAAAGGTACTGGGGAGGATTAAAAACAAATAAACAATAAAGAATAAGAAATAAAAAAGGAGGAAAATTGATATAATATTTATGCAACCTGGAAGATGTCACCTAGAAAACTATTTGCAATATCTATACGACAGGCAGATCTGACTCATGAAAACCGAATTCGCCTGCAGACGCTTGGAACGTCTTTTATCGGGACTCTTGCTTTTGTAGAAGGATCAATCTGTGGAATCAGCTATAAAGACATATCTTTCGACCTACTCCGCCCCGTCTTTGTCTACGATAAACCTCGCACTGGCAACCGATGTCTTCCTTACAGAAACTTTAATAGATGTTGGGAGTCTAGTCTAAAGTCAAGTCAAGTCTAAAATGACTTGTAGTGGTGCCATGGGATTTGAACGTGTCGCCCTTTACAACTTATCTAGGATTGTTTCCCAAAATTTGGTTTTCTTTTGGCTACCATAAGATTTGTCCCTTCGACCAATCTGCAGCAGTTGTATAAAGTAATTCGTGCCTTTTGGCTTATGTTTTCTCCATGCACCTATGGTAAATTCTTACTTCAAAGACAGCTTGAAGCATCATTACAATTGCCATTAGTTTTTAAAATGAACAGATATTTTCAACAAAATACTAGACACCAAGAGTATACCATCAGAATGGAAAAACTTTTTACTAAATTTTTAGCGGAGAATGTGATGTCATCTGGTATCTCTGAGGAACAGCGGGGATTCAGAAAGAACGGGTTTGCTATAGATGCTATTTTTGTAATCCGCCAAATTTCGGAAAATGCTATAGAGTTCAATAAGCCAGCCTAGATGTGCTTCAACGATTTCACCCAAGAATTTGATAGTGTACGAAGAGAAGGAGGATTCAAGAAGGTTCATTCAAGGTTCAGGAAGACCTGACCACCAATAATTACACATATGTCGAACTGGAAAATAATCTGAGCAACAGATGTGACAGCCTCAGCCTCATCTTGTCCAGCATAGCAGAGGTAAAGCAAGCTGGAAGAGAACGCCGGATAGGTTTGAACAAATACAAGACCTGTATGAGACCAGAGCAGAAAACACCATGACTAAACGGCTTTTAAGAACTACTGAAATGCGAAGGCTGAGTTAAATAGCGGGACACACATTATTTGACCACAAGAGAAATGATGAAATAAGGGAGATCCAGGATGTAGTGAGATGGGCGAAAAATCGGCGAAGGGAGTGGAGAGGCCACGTGGAGAAAATATCAGATGAAAGGTTGGCAAAGATTGTGAAGGAAGAAAAGCCGAATAAATCCCGACCACCAGGACGACCACCTACAAGATAAATAACGTACGATGAAGAAGAAGATATATTTAAATGAATAGGAATCATATCTGAATGAATATTAGTAATTAGGAGTTAAACTTGTTAATGGTCAATTGAAAACAAAAACGTTTATGATTATGGTAATTTAGAATTAATAAAAAGCAAACACCCACGCCATTGAATACTAAAGAAAATCCATCAGATCCTATTCTCCCGTTAGTAAAAAGTCGGAAAAGGATCGAATTCTCTACTATTATATTTCTAAAAGGCATATTATATTTCCTACGACTCATAATATACGTTGGTCGCAACGCTTAATAGAATGTCAAGAAGTCTTCAAGTTCACTCGTAAATTCTGAAATGCGAGATATTCCCCTTCAAACTTTTTTCGCTTATTTAAAATGGCTCAACGATCTGAATATTACTTTTGTATTCTATTACTTTTTTCTTTTATGCGTCTCCGGATTTCCATTGGATAAGGAGAACTTGTGTCTGTAAAGATACGTCTGCCATTGACACGTAACATAAAAACTGAAATCGCTGATATCAATTTAGCATTTCATTGTTTTCAAAAAAAAAAAAACCCTGTCACAACTTCAGTTTTAATACACGAGTAATTTGTGTCATCAAGGAAATAACATGAAGCATGAAATCTGAGTCCCTTCTATTTTTTTTATAATTTTTTGACATAGTTTTTGTTTGGTGCCATGTTGTACCTCTTTTTTCCCATTCTTGCTTTTCTTCATTCCAGGTCTACTTCTCTTTCGTTTGTCATTTTATCGTTCTCTCCATATAACTTCAACTGGTCTCTTATTTAACATATTTAACATTTCAGCCAAACCGTTTAAGCTTGTTTTCTATCGTTTCAGCAGTTGATACGAAATTCAATTCTTGCTTACTGCTTCGTCTCTTATTCTTTCTATGATATTATCTTCATTTTCATTGCTTGCTAATCAGAATAATTCCAGCATGCATCTACGTAGGTCTCATTGTGTGCAAGCATCGTTTTAGGCGTGTCATACTGAATCAATGTATCATCATCTATCACAATAGATTTCCAAAAATCTTCTCCATCAGTATTGTAACATCAAGAAACTCTAAAGCGACACCAATTCGGCAAGTTCCAGAAATTACATCGATAGTTCTCTTATGGTGAACCTACCTGCTTGATCTACTTTTGAACAATGTCGTCTGTTTGTATATACCGATGATGAAATTGATTAAAGTAATGACGTTATTATATTAATCAAACTTCTTCAATAATCTTCATCTAAGCCGTTCTAAGTTCAAGCTCTTCTTTACCTTCAGCGTTTACCAAAAGCATCGATAACAAGTAATATAAGATTCAATTTTATATTTGCTGGTGATTTTTTTCTGGATTTTCATGTGTAGTGCCTTTTCTTACTCATATTATATTAAGGAAACACAACAGATTTGAATCTGGTTATGTTTTAAAAGTATAAATTTAGTTTTTGTATGTGTTTACTCAGATCTATTCTACCTACTCGTTTCTTCTTTAATTGTTACCGATTTCCAGTTTATTTTTCCGTACTTCTGCTGTCATATTCAGGCTACAAACCAAACAACACCGCTAGTTATATAGAAGAAGCATTCTGCTGAACCAACAGCCTCATCACCATTAATCTGGACTAAAGTTTACAACCAGCCTGGATTTCTCCAGATAAATTTTCTTACATGTTATTTTATTTAGATACAAACTTTTTTTAGAAAGTGCTTCTAGCCTTTCAATCTTTTTTTTTCCTTTCTAAATTTCGTTGGTGATATTAAATTTAATATCAATTATTCTTTTAGAGCTTCAAGGTTACAAGTTCAATGAGAGCAATTGAATTCAGTCAGTTATTATTGTGGAGTTCAGAAAAACTGTTTCCAAGCAACTGGGTTTGTTTTATCGCTCAAGATTTCAAGAAAAAACAATATTATGAAAATTTTTGATAATCAGAAAGTCAATTCCCAATAGTATCATTTTTTTATAATTAAAATGAACTATAGATACGACCCTGGTATCAAATAATTTAATGAAAAATAAGCTGCGCCTTTGAAGGAAAAAACCAATTTAAGATGTTTTAGTATAGGCATTTCTTCGAGACATAATTAAATTTAATCACCAAATGGGGTGTAAAGAAGACCTAAGAAAATTTATAATCCGTTGCTTTTATACAACTTCCATGCTTATTATTCCTCGCTCGAATTTTCGTCAATGATTTCAGTCGATTATAAAAAAGAAGGTATTAGCTCACAGATATAGTGAGCTTGAGTTATAATGAGATCTAGGGAATACGACGTTAATGATTATTTGACTTGGAAATTAATTAACAGTTCTTCTTCTTTTAGCGCCGTGCCTATCTTCAGGCGCGGGCTATCTCCATGACATGGTTGAATGGGTTTCTATCTGCAGCCTCGATGCCACTTATTTATCTTCTGCCTTCAACTTTTCCCTGAATGATTAGTCAAAGGATGTGTTATTTGGTATCTCGCAATATATTCCCAAAATAAAAGTTCTCGATCCTTATTCAGGATTCTCCGATAGCACCACATATCGCATCTTCTATTTTATTCATGATATCAGTTTTAAGTAGAGTTGCGGATGCATTATTCTCTATCGTAAATCATTTGGCTGATGAGATGGTTCACATAGTTAATGAAAAATCGTATACAACCTGTAACACCGATGAGATGCTCCAAAATAGTGATAAACGCTGCGTTTCTAGCCAGTTCCCATTACTAATGTTATAATTCGTTGGTGACTAGGTTTACGAACTGTTTTCCATAGAATGTAATTTTCTCTTATCCACGTTTTGGCTTCAGATGCAATCACCAAGTTCATAAATATCAAATATCTTTACATTCTAGCTGAAAAAGTTTGTGCGTCGATAAAAAAGAACTCGAATTGGCTAACCGAAGAAACAACAACCAAGAAACCTTTATCCTCATCCTATCTCTTAGACTTCACGAGTGCTCGTTCTTCAAATATCACTTTCTCTTTAGTAATGCACGAAAATTTTAGTCCATACAACATTATTTTATTAAAAATATCACTCGAGCCCACATTTCTGTATGTACCTAACCAAAATCACTGAAGAGGATGAGGTGGTTTCATTCACAAAACAAGTTATAGTGTTTTCTCAAAAATATTGTTCTTTACGAGGTTTGTTTACAAATTTTCTGACCTTACAAAGACACAAAACTTTTTCCCATAATCTCTTCGACATAATCTCTTTTTAATCTATACACTTAGTCCAGCGACGCATTGTTAACTCTTTATAATAATTGGCGGCGTTTTCCTTGAAATATTTCTCCTGCAAGTGGTTAGGATACACGAAAAAATCATCGCTGGAATACAGATCTGGTGAATACGGTGGTTGGTCAACCAATTCGAATTGTAATTCGTGATTTTTAGCCGCGATAATGAGTGAAAAGGTTAATCTCTCGTTATTGTTTTTACATTTTTCAAGATAACTGATATACACAATCCCATGACTATTTCAAAGAACGGTTTTCTCGTTTCAGGTGTGTTCAACCATGTTCAATCTACGGTTATGAGTCGACGTGGAAAAGCCGACTCAATTTACTTAAACCAAATCAATAAGGCCTGAGAAATGTCTTGACTTATCTCTCTAAACTTAATCCGGTGATATTTTCGTACCATTTGGTGAACTTTATCATAGTTTCTGGCCGACCCAAGCGCTCGTTGTCATTCAAGTTGAATCCAACTGCCTAGTGAATCAGTCTCCATACTCAGGGTCTCCTTTTTCAATTCCAAGTAGGTCGTATTCGATATCCCAGTATAAACGAGGACTGATTATTTATGTTAAGACCAAACGTGCACTATATATGATTTGTCATCATCGTGTTTCTATGGCTTGCTCAAAGCGACAACTATTTGAAGTACTGATCATGCTCTACGTGATTCACATACAAGATTTAGTAGCAAAAAATCCAATCCCTCGTCATCACTCGATTATTTGTTCAGGCGAATGAGAGAAAAGGACAAATTTTTTCGCATTTTAGTTCATTTTGCATGTTGCTTGTCAAGAGGGTCTCGCTTAGCAGCTATTTTTGAATATATTTTGGAGTTTTTACAAAAATAAAAGTCCAAAAACTTATTATAAAACAGAAATTCATAAGTTAACTTATATTTATTTTTGAAGTGGGACCTTGCTATCGTTTTATTCTTTAAGAGATTTATCACTTGGTCCTTCTTTCGATATCATTCATCTTCCTGGCTCTTTCGTGATCGACTTCTACTTTCGCTTCTTTTTCGATCTAGTAATATTTTTCCCGCTTGAGAATTTTAATTTTTTCGTGTCTCCAAAAGTTGTTTGGTTTTTTATGCTTCTAGCCTTGTTTCTAATGGTTCTTGTACTCGTTTGTCTAGGATTATTTTGTAATTGTGTGAGATGTCGACCACCACACTTTAGTAGTTCATTATCGAGTCCTTCCTGCCTATCGGCCTCCTTATTTTTCGGTTTTGTAGATAGTGAATCAAAGTAAACGAACAACTAAAAATCGCATAGGATCTTTGAAAACGCATTGGCGATCTTAACGATGATCTTTTAGAACAGCAGTTTCATAAATTCTATACTAACAATGGCCAAAGTCCATTCACGTTATATAACAGTAAAGATGACCAAGTAAGATATAAACTCACGCAACTTCCAGCGTTTCCTGTTTGTGATGAATTCTTTTGGAACACGATGTCCGAACACAGACATTTAGGAAATTAGGATTGTTTTTTCTTTTATTGTTCGGAAGATATTTATACGCTCGATGTTACGAAAAAATTGTGATTGTGATTGATTTCAGAATTTCATCGGAGCGATTTCTGGAATATATTTATTTACAGAATTAGATATTGCATCTATATAGTGAATTAAATATTTAATAGTCAATTTATTTACCATACGAAGTTGTTATATCGAAACGCTAGTTCTAAATTATCGTATTTTGGCTCTAAAAACTTTCTAATAAGTTGCTGATAAATCTGTTATCGAGTAAAGTTAAAATTCAACGTTGTAGATACGTATTACGGTCCACGAATTTTTAGCTTAACAAGAATAGTCATGAATAATAAAACTGTGATTTTTTTTTCAGTATATTCTCACTTTATTTCAAAACACTTTGCGTCGCTGTTAAATCTTTCATCCCTTAATTCGGCCTTCAGCTTTGCGAACAAAAGATAATCGGACGGAGCTAGTTCGGGCCTATATGGTAGTTTGTGAAGCCGCATTCATGTACGTAGCCTTGGGAAGCTAAGGAGTTTGGACAAGAGGTTGATTTTGCTGCATTTTTTTTCTATAATTTAAACCAACTTGAGTAAGTTTTAATCCAGAAACAAAACTAAATTCTGTTCCTTTAGAATATTGCTTGCATAGTTTTCGTGATCCGCTTCGCCCAAACTTCTTTTTTGGCATTTTTTTTTGCTTTTCTGTCCGGTCCTGACTTTTTTTCAATCGAAATACCTTTTCTACAAGTCGAAAGATATCCGTAAACGATTTCTACAGATCTTGACTTTGTTCATAAAACTTTTCTATATTTTTGACATTTGACATCTGTCAAATTACGAGAAACAATAACATTTTCCGTCAAAGCCTACTTGTTTTACTAAACTGTCTAAAAATGCACGGATTTTTTGTCCCCTCGCCCTTAGACGGACTAGATACCAAAAAAGAAATATTTTTTTCGTGATGATTTATGTTTATTTTAGGTAAGTATTCAAAATTTTCAAGCGATTTTCTAGTTATTCTTTTTTTCAGTGTATATATTCAGTTGTATATTTGTACGCGTAACTTTAATAAAATAAAACAATTTAAATTCGCTTTAGGTATATTTTACGACGCGGAAAAGAACAAAAAAACAAAAGATAAAAGTTGTAGAAGCATTAAAAAAATATCTCTGAATTATAGTAGTCGCTACGTAAACCACACACATAAATATTCCTCCCCTTCTTTTTTTTCAAATAAATCTTCAGTGGAAAATTAAAAGCCGAAAGGGTTGATAAAAATAAAAAGGTAAACGCGAGCCCATAGAAACAGTCTATCAGTACTAGTTTAATTTATAATCCCATCTTTTGAAAAAAAGGCGGTAATCGAACAAAAATGGAGGAAAACTTAATTAAAATTTTCATTTGATGCCTGGTTCTGATTCTCCACATTATAATTGATATATTTGAGGTAAAACTACAATTATTTATTTAACGAATGATGAAATTATAAGTTATAGCTTGATTACTACATTTTATCTACGACTGAATCAATAGAGGCTTGTTTAGATGGAGATATTCAACTCGTACATGCTACACGTGCTGCGTGGCGATCCCCATATTGAGACACGTGTTATCAAATAGTAAACGGTGGGGTTTGGATTTAGATTGGCAGTTCGCGACGAATTACCGCCTCTATTAACTTTTCTTCTGTCATTTTTTCGTAAAAAAATTAACTAAAGACTTGATAGTTACCCACAGCAAACTTTATCTGATCTACAACGGGACACGTGTGTATTCAAACTTGTAGTTCGAAAAAATCGAGGAAACTAAGACGAATCATTCTTCACCACGAAAAAAAATGCTTCGATAATTGGTTCAAACGTATGCAAAAATATATTTTGAACAACAAAAAAGCCAAATCCAATTATAAATCTTTGATTTTTCTCATCTAAAAGCTCAAGTAGCTTATATTGGAAATAAAAGTGGTTTTAGCGAAAGAGATTCGTTGGTTAAAGTTTGGTAAGATAAGGAGGATTTTTGTAAGGAGGCGGGTTTATTGTAAGTAGGCCCTGATATAGGAATAGCTCCTCTGCAGGACTGAAGTTGTGGTGATTGCGTTGAGTTGTGTTTGTCTAACTATTTCTGAGGGGAGATTTTGACAAATAGAAAACGAAAACGAAGCTTGAAAACTTCTCGGTTTGGGTTTTTTTTATTTTTTGGAGATTTTATTTATTTTCTTTATTGCTTTTTAAACAATTTTGTGAGCTTTTATGTTTATTTTAAATTTAAAAGGGGTGGATACAGCTGCGGCTACATTATTCCCTATCGTCGGCCATTTGGCTGGAGAACCAGTTCACCAGGTTTGCTAAAAACCACAGAAAACCTGCAACATCGTCATCTACGACGAAGGGTGTGTAGGGCGGGTGTTATGAGTCGGAGTTTATCTGATTGAGGTAGATTTCAGGGAGATCGCTGTTGCTAGAAGTCGAAGGGGTGGATAAAGGAATTTTTTCTTGGGTTTTGAGCCTAGGGACTGCATATTATTGACCCAGAGGATGTAGCGGAATTAGTTGATTCGATGGTACGAATCACATAGCGGGCTTGGAGTTTATTTAGACGTCTTGGAATAGGGATTATATCAGTATTGACATAAACGGTATTGCAAGGGCTAAATCTACACTTGTATTCGATGATGGCGTGAATGTTTGTTTTATAAATATGAAATAGGGTAAGGGGGTGGTGTTTGTAGCGTATAAAATCATATTCATGTTTTCTACAGTGAAATTTTGCCAAGGTGACAAATTATTTGATCCACAAAACATGAATCTTGTATTATTCGGAAAACAGCGATTTCCAAACGATGATCCAATCGAGACATTTGATGCCACTATTAAAAAATTAGCGTCGCCACATCTAAACACTCAACTCAAGATCCGGAACAAATTTGATAACGTTATAAAGGTCATTAATATTTAAAAAATCATTACAGATATTTGCTTGGTTCCCATTTTTAATAGAATTTCAAAAATTCATTTCCGCAAAATTGGTTTAGGAACAATTTTAGTTTCAGGCATCGTACCGAGTCTCATATTTCAGTTCAGCGCTCCGTGTATCGTCTATTAGCCGTAAAAGGGTAATTTAAATTTTGTAAACTGGCCAGTTCATCAGAGACCGGAGATGGAGATAGCGTCCAGGGAGGAAATTGAACCAACTTTAAAGGGTATTACTTTACTCCCCTCTGCGACAATTCGAAGCGATCATGGACGCCCCGATTTAAGGGAATAGAAAATAATTATTGCCTTGGAAGAGTTTTAATGAAGTAAGGTCAGAAAAATATAGTTTTTATCAAAAAAAATTGGATATTGTTATAGTTCATTCAATAATGCAAATCAAAATAAAGTAATGGTTCGAGTACACCTTCAGAGTGCTCGGTCAAGACCACGAACTTGGCCAGATTGGTCGCTAAGGATCGATTTAATAGATAAATTGTTGTGGTAGTAATGATAAACAATGAGGGTGGAATCAAAAACAAGGTGGTCCAAAGACTTTTCTTTCTAAAATAAACAATCGTCAATGTATTTTAGATTGATTCTTGAGGTTTTGACCTTCTGAAGCTGCTGTGTACAAAGTATAATTTAGACATCCTCAAATACTAGTTCGATCTCTGCTCTGAAAAGTATTTTCATATAAATAAAAGTTCCATTCTATTGGAAAGCCTTACAACAGTGATTTCCATTGGGTCCACGGGAGATCGATGAATAGTCAATTCCAATTATCACAGTTGAAGGTAAAGTGGTCAACGAGGAATGAGCTTTAGATATCTCTACCTTACACGATAAGGATAATGATTTTGATAGTTGAATTCGTTGTTGATATATTGATAAAAATGATATTCATCCTATTTCGAATAATTATGAAATGGTTCCCTCTAAAATAAATATTCGATTGCCTCTGCATACGCAATATCGACTTTTCTCTGTAATTTGGAAAAACGAATTTTTAAAAATCATTCACAAAACTCCGATTGGTTTACGTAGAAATGGAAAAAAAAGCCCACAAAATAAGTAAATCGATACAACAATGTAACAACGTTTGAATTTGGAGTCGTTGTTATAATAACTGCAACCCATTTTCCTCATCCCCATCTATATCGTGAATATAAAGGACAGATTTTTTTCGAGTGCTCCGATCCATTCTTCACACATCTATTTAATGGATAAAATTATTTTCCATTTAATTAAATATGTTTAGAAACATAAATAATGTCGATATCCAATGTTTATATTGTTTATTGAGTAATCATACAAAAAGAAAGCCTTTGCGACCTTTGAAACCATCCTTTTGATTCAATTTTTGTCGCACGCATTAATTTCTCCATGAATCTGAATAAATAATAGTCTGACAGTGCAGAATCCGGATTAAATGCTGGATGTGGTACCACCAAGTACTTCGGTCATATTTCGCGTGGGCTTTGACGCTTTGATCTAACTTTGATTTAGTGGCAACGCAATTTTCTTTTTTTCCTGACAACTTTTTCAATAATTTTAGAAAAATATCAATTATATCCCAAAAATACCTGTTTTTCCACTTAGTTGTCCAACCATCTATTGCAGAAGGGTCTTCAATATTAAACTGTTTTTAAAATTATTCTGATAGCTTAGGGAGCTTGAAAACACTGATGAAAACTTCCTCTACACTTTTAGGTGTTTCCAATTCTTTATCATTCTCTTCCTGTAAGTCTAAAACTTTCAGTTTTGCTATTTAAAAAATACCACACACAGTTTCTTAAATTGATACAGAAATCATATCTCATCAATTCAGTCCAAAATGAAAACCATACACTAGTAATATGAATGGTTTTATAAAAAACAATGTAAAGCGGTAGTCAGAAGTCTGACGGTGATAAATCTGGTGAGTGAGGCGGACTCGCTAAAGCTACTTGTGGCAGGGCGCGTTTTAATGATGAAGAAGGAAATTGTTTGTTCAATTTTTAAGCCTCCGTCTAGGCACTTCATTCAAAAAACCTTTCATTAAAATCTTAGCTCATAGTTCTTTCCCTTAGAACCAACTTTCATTGTACTACATCCTCGATATTTGTATCGTTTCGTTTTCAATGAAACAGTTAATAAAGCGAGCAATTAGCATTATTGGTCAGTTTATTTGAATAATCAATAAAGATCGCACTTTAGAATCATATGACTATGAGCTTATTAGTTGTTAGAACGGTTCTGCTTTCATGGGAGCCCGTTTTTTGAACAATGTCTATTGTTTCGACTAGTTTTTTTATTGCTGGAATATAATGGTGAACTCGAGGTTCATTTAGTCTGATATATCACTAGAAAAATTAACTTGGATCATGTTTGACTATACCCAAATATAATGATAATAATTTACTTGTATATGATGATGATAAACCTTCATAATTTCCTTTAAAAATAGTTAAATAAATCGGACGACGAAGGATTGCTCATATTATCCATGTATCATATTCTATGACTAACGACATCAACAACAATCAACAATAGTTACTTAGAAAGTTCTTCAAATTCAATAAATTCATTTATAATGAAGCTTGATGCCAATTGTTTGTAGGTACATTGTTCACATTGTCGACAATAGTATACAATGCTTTTCCTGAACCCACTACGTCCCCTTAAACCTTTTGTGGTCCTAATGTTTGCTTTTCATATTCTACACAGTTATATATTGCAATCTTATACAAAAGGCTTTTGTAAGTACGTTAAAAGGGTTAGTTTCGATTGCTTTGCATCGTCAAAGAAATGAATCAAAATTCAATTTGGATCAGTTTTCTATGTCCAGGAGATTGTCTTCCACAAAATTATACTGCTACATAAAACGATAATTATTCGATATACAAATACAATTATTGTCGATTTGTACCGACATACAAATCGTAAAAATGCCCAACAATAGAATTCATATAAAAATACAGAAATACATGCAATCGAAAAAGTATCTAGTTCAATTTGAAAAAAATCATTTTATCCGATAGCAAAGCGATCATTAGAGCTCTGAGCTCCAAATAAGTTTGGGAAAGCTTGGACAAGTTAACCAAGCTAAACAAAAAGAATAAAATTGCCTTCAATGGGTTCAAGGACACTCTACAGTGGAGGAAAACGAATTAGCGGATAGACTTGTTGAAGTAGAGGCGGATAAATCTCAATCAGCCACAAGACAATAGAGAAAACACTAGAAAAGGGAATAGATAGAAAAAAAACAATTACTGGAACAATCTGCTGGGGTTAAGATAGGCAAATATATTCCTGGGAACTTATAATCAAAGCAGATGTGTTCAATAATATGTACAGGAGTCTTATAAAAGCATTGCCGCTTCAATGGATATACGTACCTCTGTACTTGCCCGAAAATTACACTACACTAGAATGGAACGAAGTATCCAATGGCTGCACTGCATGTAGTTCATTTTAACAGGTTTGTCCTACTATAGAGGAACACATTATCTATCTCTCTTTAACATAAACTTTGGAAAAGAGAGCTGGACAGGAAGGACGAGAATTCGCGACTATAAATAAGCACAAAAAAAATTTGGATTTTTATTAATTGAATTAACTATCAAATTAGTGCCTTCTCGAACAGAACAGCGACACCAAAAGCAAACGAGTCGACGAAAATGAACTTAAAACAAATTATGTAAATCCTGGTTATCAAAGACGACGATGACTAAGGAGGAAATTTAGAACCAAGGATGACGAAGGGAAGTAAGCAATTTGGAGCAGTGAATCCATTAATAAGTTCCAGAACGGCGAGGCTGAATATGCTTAACAAAGAAGAGGAATAGAAGTTGAATATATGCGAGAGTAAAATAGAAAAAGATAAAAATAATGACGAAAGTAAAGATGATACGTAGAGGTTATGGAAGAGAGGATTTTAGAACTAAAAGCTCGGCGATTTCTAAGCTCAAACTGATAAAAACCTATCTACGATCGTCAACAGAAAATGAAATTGTTAAAAACACCAACTTTGATAACTTAGTCACATTTCATTGGTTTTTTTTTGTAAATAATGTAAAAATTCAGTGTCCGTGTGTATGTTCCGAATGAACATTTAAATTAATGGTCTCAATAATTAATACTAAACTAATCATCAACGTTGATTGTTGTTATTAATCGTAGTTGCCATAAATCTGGTACAGATGGCGACTTAAGCGAATTTCTTTACAGAGAACTTTAAAATTTTGTCCTTTACACCTCATAGATGGCGCCACACTTTAATGTGATATATTTTCTTAGACTACACACTATACATGTCTTATGTTGCCTATACCACTTAACGTCGCTTCTTTCAAATCATTCTTCATTTTATCTTCGTTGCGTACATTACTTCGAATATTTTTTTTTACTTCTAACTTACAGTTATTCAGAGAACAGCGAAATTCATTCACATTAAAAATTCAATTACTATTTTTAGTAAAATGCCACCCAAAAAATCCTATCGTAGCAACAAGACTCGATGTGCACGTGTTGAACGTCGTTTGGAGCATCCAAAGTTTGTGATTTGTCACCTGATGGTCGTAATTTTGGGACAACATTCAAAATTCAAAGCTAGGTATATCATAAAATTAGATCGTTGATGCCAATGCCAAATGAAGATCCGAAATTTCTTCGGATCTATTTTGTGTGTAATTATTTCAATTATTTTTTGGTACAGATTTGAATAGCAATCAAGGCGAAGACCGGTACGGACCTTAAGCACCGATTCTATTGCAAAATATATGGAAAGAAAGATTGTTTGAATTAATATGTGTGTTCCGCCCATTTCAAATATTGTTTTTTATTAACAATATTATCATTGTTTTGACTGGGCGCATCTAGAACTTAAGTTTACATTAAGCAATTTAAAAATCGTGTAATTTTTCTGAATACACCACTGACTTTACACGTGTTTTTTTTTAATTTCGAATAACGAATCTCCCTTCATTATTATTTTTCCACATAAAGAAGATTCATTTGATAGCAGGCCGAGCCTCTCTTTTTCTTTATTATACTTTCCTCTAATTTTTCCAATTACCAGTTCCGAATTGTGTCATTACTGTCATTAGAAACACTTGCTGACCATTTACCCAAAAATTATTATTCTCCGAGAATTAATGGAATTCGTGGAATTAGTTTCTTTGTTTGAAACTTCTCGGCGGATTTCTACTTATTTAAATTTAAATGGTAGAAGAGGAAAAAACGCGGGGGCGTCGATTCCGAAGTAATGGAAGTTAATTGAACTAAAGTTGAAAATGCAAATCCGATCTCATTTCATTTTAGAAGTTAAATCGAGCGGCGCAAGTATTAGAACTTGATTAATAATTTGTTGAGACGATTATTTCCATTATCAAATCTTGTACGATTTAGAAAATAATAAGAATGTATTTGGTAAATTGGATTAAAACAATTTTTTTTGCAGTTTATTGTACGTATTTATTTGGAATAATATTAATAAAGTTGATTGATGTCAGATATCCAGTTGCAAAGATGCATTTTGAACTAAGTATTATTTCTAAGTAAGAAACGAATTCAACAGATCAATAAATCATTTACATTAAGTAGTATGATGTGTACCTACAGCTTAAACAATGAATTAAATTAAATAACACAAAAAGTATTTCGATTTTATTAATTGATAAAATAATTCAAATAAAATCAAAAGTTGAGAAAATGTATAGTCAGAGACAATTTTAGGATACGTAGGGAGCCAAATAAATCGTCCCATTATTTAGGCAAATACGGAGATGTGTCTTTTCGAGAACATATAGAATAGAAAAACCTTTTTTTATTGTATCAATAAATCTTGTACACAATCCCTTGCTACCCTTTGTCGCAGATCGTTGATCTGTGAAATGCATCTAATATCGAACATCCTTTTAAAACCATGCATTCAAATCCAGTACTTTACATTTTTTGATAAATATACCGATAATTATTATTTAATCTGGGTCAAATATAACCTATAAGCAAAGTTTAACCACTAATTACTTTCATTCTAAGTCAAAAAACGAATTACAATGTTGGAAAAACTAATAACATCAACAATATTTATCCATATGACAACATTTTTTTTTATAAACAAATAATATGAAATATTACTTACGATTCGGGAGATTTATCGTTAAATAACAGCATGTTAATAAAATAAAGAAGAAAATCGAACGCACATTAATTACGGCGAACAAAATTTCTGTTTTTATTCACGAAAGGTGATATAGAAAAATATAGTTTTTGTTATTGAAAATTACCACCCTACACACCGCCTTCCATGCTCATTTTCAAACTGGAACACACGCATGCGCCGCCGATCAGCTGCAATAGATTTATGAAAATCGACAACTATTTTTCATACTGATCATTTTCCATACCAATAAACAAATTATTAATTAAAAATATCTTTATCATTTATTTATATAACTTTCTCAATATTCTAATTATTATTATTTCCTTATTTCAAAATGAAAAATAATACAGTTTTTGAATATTAGAATGGTAATTTATTTGTTCTAAAATCGTATTATATACTATTGGTTTCTACATAGTAGGCAACCATCATTACAGTTATGCATTTGATGTTACAGCATATCAAATATTGACAACAATGATTACATTCTGGATTTCATTTTCAAAATCAATTCTGTCATTAAAGCAATGGATTTGAAAATAATTTAACTGATGTATAGAGTTGAATGTTTAAATAAAAGTACAAGATTCATAATATTTTGTTTAGCTTATGAATGTTTGTCAAGATTTTTCTTTATATAATAATATTCTTGAGATATAGAAAATAAAATGACCAACTATTATTTACATGTTCCTTTTCGCTATGCATTGATAGCATAGATTTAATATTAAAGATAGTCTCAAACTGCTGACAGAGAGAGAAAGAACATTGACACACTCTTCTCTCAACTCTATTCTGATTGGATCGCCATGACATTGTAGTTTCGAATAATAGGAACAGCAAATGAATTAGAGAGTGATAAACTTATGCTCTATCTTTCTCAATCTCTAATGTTTAGTCTATAATTGGTGGAATTTTTGGCAGATGGTAGAAAAGAATTTTGGGACCGTTCACTGACCAATTAGATTAATGTAAAAGTTTGTTCGATCATAAATAGAACGTTTTTTTAAATTGTAATGATACGAGGGGCAATTAATATTTAGAAAACTTTTATTTTGAAAACAGACGAGGTTAAATTGTGGCCATTAACTGACCTTTTTGGCTCAAGGTTAGCTGCCCTATGTCTTCTTCTAACTATTCAGCCACTCAGAATTCTTGTTCGTTCTAATGGTGATGTTGTATCGGTTGACGTTTGATGGTTAACTTATTGTGGTGGGTTAGGTAGATAACCTTTTATAAAGGTCAGATAACCCTAATTAGTACATTGTATCATGTCAAGCGGCCTTTAGTCGATTTCTTGCTCACGAGTATGGTTGCGAAGAATGAAATAAGACACTTGATATTTTTGAAAATTTTATTGAAAAATATATATAATATTCGGTATATACATTACATTCTCCCCTACTAATTCGTAAATTAAGGATTTTCACTGATGAATTTTATGGATTTTTTTCTTATATTGGCAATTGAAAAAAGTTATGTTATAATGAAACACATGTAACCAGATAAATTTCGGAACGAAATGAATATTTTTCGGAAATTTTTTATAAACATCTGATGACTAAAAGAAGGGCTAAGAAAAATGGGAAAGAAAAATCATCTGATAAAGTAAATACTGTAAAATCTAGATGACGAATCTGAACAAATCCTGTTAACAAAAAGGAAAGATCATTATAGGTGACATAAACCATGATAAAGAGACATTTTTCATCAACACAAATGTCCAAGTGAAAATTGAAAATTAGGGGAAAATATAATTATGTATAGTAAGTAAAAAAAAGCAAAACATGTTAATATACACACTTTGAAGAATAAAAGCAATTCAATATTTGTAATTCACATTTTTATGAAAAATATTACAATCTAGAGCAAAATATTAAATCTGAAATACTTATTTTCAAAATCAGTACAAATATATGTTGTCAAAAGTGATAAATGGTTTTCCTGTTGCTTAACCCATCGATGACTAGCGTTACTTATATGTAACGCTCAAGAAATAATGTTAAACGCGGCAACTGCATATTTTATCAAATATTTTGCAGGACGAAAATGATGAATCAGAAGAGATATTAATGGATTTTAATCCCTACTGATGACAGTTACGATACAGATGGAGTTTTTACTCGCCCGGGATTAAAAGATATAACATGGATAAATGGTGATTTTGAATACAAACAAAAAATTTTTCTTGAACCTGATTGTGACAAATGCAAGAACATTAATTATGAGTCCATGGTCAGTAATTCCATGAGAAAACTCCTGAAGATAAATTGTGGATGCTACGGCCGCTTATGGATTTACTAATATCCAAGAACTGGATTATGATGAGTCTATGATTAGATATTATGAAAAACAGTTCATAAGAGGCAAACCTATAAGATTTGGGTATAAGATGTAGTGCTTGAATTCTGCCTCAGGCTACTTGATAAATTTTAATTTGTACAAAGGAAAGAATCCAAAAGCAAACAAGATCTATGAGATAAAGTCTCTATTGATGTGCATGATAGATGAGCCACCACATCACATGAAGAACCTCCATTTTAAATTCTAAAAGCTGCACACTGTCACAGAAGAATCAGATTGCTCAAATCAATGAACGGTGAATCAGAAGTCTATAGAGGGAGATACAGAGTGGTATGGGAGCTATTTCAAATGGTCCTGAACTGCTGATAGAGAGAGAACAAACCACTGTTCACTCTATTCTAATTGAATTCTCATAATGTCGAAATTTTAAGTGATGGGAACAGCAAAGGAATGAAAAGCAAGTAGAGGGAGATAGGAAGTGTTAAACTTAATACTCTTTCTCTAATTTCCAATAGTAAAATTCCACCCTCTTCAATATTAACTGTATGAATATTTTCCATTGATCCATTTTTTTTTCAACAACTGACTTAGTTTGTATGTAATTAATGTTGATAAAGCAATTGTAAGAAATGTCAAAATATATTACAACAAATACAATTATTTTTTGAAAAGAAAAATGGGTTTATATGAGACTCAAGATGGACTATATAAATAAATGAAGATGTTTTCATTAAAACAACTCTGTAGATGATGCAAGACATTAAATATGAAACATTTTAAGACTAAAATTAATTTTGAACCCCTTCTAAAATGTCTGACTATTAATTAACATTGAATAATCTTTTATATATGGGATAATTATGTTAAATAATTATTTTTCATAGAATTTTATTTGAAATATTACTCCCACTTTTTGTATTTTCCATTAGCATTGAAAACCTTGATTATAAAATAGAATTGAAGATTATAAATATGATTTGAGTATATAACAGTATTGTTTGTAAAAATGTTGATGAAGATTTCTGTGAAACAAACAAACACAATAATTGAAATTCTATAAACTAATTATATCACTTGGAGTAGTAAGTCTTAAAAAGTGTTACCGTAATTTAGTATGTCTTAACAGGTATCCAAATCCATAACATTTGTACCAGCTTCATTCATTTCATCCTCTTTTGCAAGATTTTCAGATTTATCATTGTCAACCACATTGTCTTTATTATTGTTTTCATTCACTTCGTTGTTTGGTACTGGATCAATCAGCCTAGTTGGTGGTTTCCAAAGTACTAAAGCAGTACATGGTCTTTGAATTGGACCTGTTAAATAAGATGGAAGAATCGATTCCATTTGAAATTTACGCATTTCCTCGCACATATACAGACGTTGCATACGATTAGTCTCGTTTTCTTTCGGTTCTGCCGTTTCAGAGTTAATATGAAGTCGTGCCAGATGTTCCGCCACTTTCTCTTCTGTTATTAGCTGTTTGGCAGGCTGTAAGCTAATGAAAAGTGTTACAAGTGATAAACTATCCTTCATTCGTTAGTATTAATCTAATTAAAAGGTCAATTTTATTTTTTAAACATTATATATCGTCTAAATAACAAATAAAGGATAATTCGCAAATTAATTTACTATTAATAATAATAACTTACGATGGTGAATCAGTTTTTCTTTTACATCGAAATTCTCTAGTACCAAATCCCATAGTACTACTACTAAATGGAAACTGCACTATTTCAGGTGTAGGTCTTGGAGTACCAAATGTGAAATTATTAAAGTGTTGAAATTGAACGGGATTCCTTTGATCTGATAAGGAAGACCTATTGAACGATTGAGATGATAAACCCGAGTTGATATTAAACATATCATTTTGAACTCGTGGTATATTTGGTGATATATTACTAGTAAACGGATTTGTCTGATTCCAATTTACAGCTGAGAGCGGTGGATAGGAATCAAAACCGAAAACCGATGTTGGATTTTGTTGGTTAGGTTCAACCGTCATTCTGTTCGGGTTCATGCAAGCAATTTATATTTTACAGCTTTAAATATAGCATAAAATCATCCGACAGTCGATCAACAATCGTTTTTTAACACCTTTACACAGTAATTTTATACAATCGTATAACGAAATAACTAGAACACTCTAGTATTATTTTGTATATTTGACATTAGGTGAATGACATGTGTGTATATACAGATGACTTTCTACTTTTTTAGAATAATGGACTTGATAGAAGTAAGTCCAAACTTTCTCTATTTATTAAACAAATATTTTATAAAGACTAATTTTCCTTGTATTCATTATGCTTGAAATTATTTAAATATTGTCAAATGCCTTTAGCGTATTATTTATTTTGTTGTTTATGTATGATAACCATAGAACTATATCTACTCCATCTTACAACCATAAACGCTAGATAGTGTAGCTCGGAATTAATGAAAATAATGAATCAGTTGGTAGCAATGAAAGCTTTTATTTCCGTATTATAGAATGTAAACTCTTTCATTTATGGTTAAGACTTAGTGTTGGCTGGTAACAACACAATTTTTAAAAAATGACGTAAGAATAATCTTTGAATATTAACTCAATCCTTTCCGAAAATCACAATTTATTTGTGAAATTTTGCTAAATACATTATTTGAAACTGTTAGAATAGGATAGTTTTCAAAAAATACCTTTTTTATTTCTAGGTCTAAGGTATCTCGTGATACGTTGTACGAATGTGTGACTGCTGTTTTAGAGAATTCTAAAGCGAAGAAAAGAGGATTTTTGGAGACAGTGGAGCTTCAAATCGGTCTTAAAAATTATGACCCTCAAAAGGATAAACGTTTCAGCGGAACCGTCAAGTATGTAACCTGATTGGTAATATTTTTGGGTTAGAATTTCGAATCAATTGAATTATTTTTTGAACCTAAAGATATGTACTACATCAGGAAGCCGTGCAAACGGCGGACCTGCACCCAGGGTCTTAAAATAATTGGGGAGATGTTAATTAAGTTCACTTAGTTACATCGATCATTTTTATTTCACTATCACATAGGGCTAAAATTAGTATGGTACTGGTAAGTTATTGTGTATATAGAGAGTTTAAATGTATAAAATTAATGTACAAATGATTTTTTTCCTCTAATCTAATAAATTTATTCTTAGGTTAAAGCACATTCCTCGTCCAAAAATGCAAGTGTGCATTTTGGGTGATCAACAACATTGTGACGAAGCCAAAGCAAACAATGTGCCATTCATGGACGTGGAAGCTTTGAAGAAATTGAACAAAAATAAGAAGTTAGTTAAGAAATTGGCTAAAAAATATGATGCTTTCCTCGCTTCTGAAGCTCTCATCAAACAGATTCCTAGGCTTTTGGGTCCGGGTTTGAACAAAGCTGGCAAGTTCCCTGGTCTTCTTTCCCATCAAGAATCTATGACTCAGAAAATTGATGAAGTCAAGGCTACCATTAAGTTCCAAATGAAAAAAGTAAGTAATTCTAATACACACTTAATTTCAAGTTAAAATAAAATATTTATAAGTATAATTTGAAGAATTTGTTACTAGAAAAAATCAATAATTTATAAAAAATTTTATCTGCTTCACATGGTTCTTGTTTATTTTATACTATCACTGTACCCTTGTTTTTTTGGCTCTAGATGAATTAAAAATCCTTTCGATGGCTTTTTTAAAATTTTGAAGCACTTGTTTACAATGATAGTGTTGCATCATTAAGCCAACAAAAGAATGTATACCAATTTTTTTTGTATGGAAAAATGGTGCTAAATTATTGTATAATATAACTACTATTTTTACCCATGCTTGGTAAACTTAGCTTTAAATTTATACAACAAATTTTTTAAGTATCAACTTTTATGACATGATAGTGTCCAAATTAAGTAGGATGTTCGGATTAATATGTCCTTTGTCTAATTTTCAACTCTGTACTCCAATTCAGTGATATTTACCTTACAAAAACATTTGCATGGGTACATAAGAATTTTCGCTTAAATTTGGTTTTCAAATTTTTGTAATTCTGGTGAAAGTTTTTGCTATAAAGTAGAAGATTTTTTTTGCAATCAAAATCATAAAATTAGGTCCTCTAACAATATTGTCCATGACAACTAGTTTTATTTTATATTGATCATTATTCATGTTTATACCATAATTTGCACTATGTGCTAGTTTCTGTTCTGTAAAAACAGAATACAAGGTGTTATTGAAAAAACTGGTAAATTACATCAAACAGGTAAAAAGTTCATCTTCTTTCTAATCCTATCTTTGTTAGCAACACACTTATCCCAATGTTGAATTGATGACTGGAAGCATTCTTAGAAAACATTTTTAGCACATGTACGTTGAGAGCTAGAGGTTTCATGGTTCTAAATCTGGTAAATGACATACTAAAATTTGCAAATCAAAAGCAATTTTTTTGGTACATTTACAGTTGTCATCATTGGACCAAATTCTGATTACACTATGCCCTCGCAATAATCAGGTGATTCACTGGTTTTCCATTGAAAATCATACTTTTTGTCTTGGATTCATTGCCATATGGGACTCCCAATGTTTCTCATAATGTTTTGGTACAAACAATCTCAAATTTGTTTCTTTTGTTGCTACAGCCACAAATGCCTGTTTGTATTATTACCGAATATGAAATGTTTATACATTGAAACCTATTTCCATATTTTTAATTTTCCACACATAAATGTTTTGTCGAGAGGACTCGTATTTATTTGTATTTTCTTTACAGGTACTTTGTCTTTCCGTTGCCGTTGGACACGTTGACATGAATTTAGATGAATTAGTTCAAAATGTACATCTTTCAATAAATTTCTTAGTGTCATTGTTGAAGAAACATTGGCAGAACGTGAGGTCTCTGCACGTTAAATCGTCAATGGGACCGCCACAAAGATTATATTAGATATTTATTTACTTACAAAATGTATGTATTTAAATATATTTAAACGTTTTAAAAATGTGTTTCAATTAAACCTATTTGAATCTCTGGGAACACTCCAGACACCTCCAGATAAAATTGCCGATTTGATTATTTTCCTTGTAACTACTGCTTTGCCTGTAGAAGTAGGTAGTTATCAAATATGGTGCTGCTTTTCGAGAAAATCAATTTGGCTGTAGAATGAGAAAGAAAAAGGGTAGTAGCTAAAGATGTAGGGAAATCTATAGAATTAGACATATAACAGGTTAAAAGGGTTTAATGGAATTATAACAGACAACTGTATGAATGTGAATGCAGCACTACGAACACCTGAAGTGGTCTTATGACTAAAACCGGTATTGCACGATATGTCCAACGTTCTATGGAATCGTCAATTTTAGATCATGTATTTTAAAAACAGTATGAGAGCTACCAACTTTAGGGTTTCCCCCCAAATTTTGTGGGATGGGATATTTTTAGGGGTATTAAAGGGCTTTTTATAACTTCATATATATTTTTTTATATTTCAAATTGAGCAAAATAAGGTGTAATAGTTTGGGAAATTATTTATTGCCAATGAAAAAAAATTGGAATAAGAAGAAAAGTATTTTTCGCTAATTTATGAATAAAGAATTTAAAAAAATGATGTCTAGATGAAATTATTTATTTATTGTTTACTTTATTTTATAAATAATAAAATATTTTGAGGGAGAATCCCTAGTAATTGTGGGAATTTTAGGGATTTTTGTTTGGGGCTTTAGGGAAATAAATTTTTAAGAGTTTGGAACACTGAACAGTATAGGTGAAGTTGTTTGATAATTGAAAAAAAAGTAACGTTACTGTCGATTACCTTACAATTCACTGGTCAAATTTAAAATAATATATCAATGAAAAAAAAAAATGACAACTGTGTAAATACAAGAAAGGCTAAAAACAATTGAGATACAAAGTGATTTTCAAAACATAACCTCGAAATGTGAAGCTTTTCCATTACTTCTCGATATGTCTTCTGTTTTTTTTGAATTAATGGACTTAACATTTTATCCATCCATAAAGAATTATTCTTTATCCCATATATTGGACGTAGCTTTTGATCTATCATTAATTCATTTTCTTCTTGAAATACATACACGTCTATCGGAATAAGCTTTCATCTTCTTTTCTTTTGGACTTAAATTTCTGGTGACCCATTATTTGACAAAATGGTAGTAGTTATCGATCAATAGAAATATGTTTATTCTTTTTTAAAATTTATGTACTAAACCTTCTTATTATCCATATAGGATTATTTTATTAATACCAAACAATTTGGAACGTGCTAATCGATCGGAATTTATCTGTCAATCATAGAAATAACCTTTCAGTCTTCTTCTTTTTTAAAATTTATGTACCAAACCTTCTTTTTATCCATATAGGATCATGTTCTGAATACCAAACAATATGGAACCTACTAACCGATCTAAATTAATCTGTCAATCATAGACATAACCTTTCAATCTTCTTATTTCTTGGCAGTTGTGACGTTGACATATATTTTTATAAAAAGTACAAAAATCAAAAAATATTTCTTAATGTACAATAAATAGATTATTACAGTGTTTTGATCACATGAGTAATAAAATTATCTACCACAAGTCTCCGCAATGACTAGTTTCAGGGACATTCTTATCTGACGACTCAGTACAGTGAAATAATATTTATTTTCACAAAACATACCGTAAAACGTGAGCCACAGCATTTTTCTTATCAATTTCAAGTCAAAAATGATTCAGAATTTATAAACTCGAATAAAAGTTAATTGTTTGTTCAAATATAAAAATTATACAGAGTGAGCCAAGAAAATAATTCGATCTTTAGTAGAATAGGCCATTTAGGGATGACGCTACTACCAACCGCCATACTGTCTTTGGGACAAATATTACGTCATTTATATCAAATTTATTATTAATAGAGCTGTTTCATTTTCGTTTTTAAGGCGAATATATTTTAATGAAAAACTCGCTCGAAACAATCAATTCTCTGTACACAAATAAAATAAAATCTTTATTTAAAAGCTCGTCAATTTTTATTTTCAATCGACTCCACAGCAACAAAGAAATTTCATCTGGTGAGAGATGATTGCAAGATCGATGCCCGGTTACTTAGGCAACGATGAGGCGAACTCACTTGCCATAATGGAATCGCCGAAATTACCGATAGGACCAGAACTCATTCTTGGTGTAGCTATTGCGTTATTAATCTGTCAATAGAAAGATGTTTTGAATCTTCTTCTTTTTTTGAAATTTACGTATCAAACCTTCTTGTTATCCATATAGGATTATTTTCTTAATAACAAACAATATGGAACGTACTAATCTATCGAAATTAATCTGTCAATCATAGAAGTAACCTTTCAGTCTTCTTCTTTTTTGGAATTTATGTACAAAACTTTCCTTTTATTCATATAGGATCATGTTCTGAATACCAAACAATATGGAACGTACTAATCGATCGAAATTAATCTGTCAATCATAGAAATAACCTTTCAGTCTTCTTCTTTTTTGGAAGTTATGTACAAAACTTTCCTTTTATTCATATAGGATCATGTTCTGAATACCAAACAATATGGAACGTACCAATCGATCGAAATTAATCTGTCAATCATAGAAATAACCTTTCAGTCTTCTTCTTTTTTGGAATTTATGTACAAAATTTTCCTTTTATTCATATAGGATCATGTTCTGAATACCAAACAATATGGAACGTACTAATCGATCGAAATTAATCTGTCAATCATAGAAATAACCTTTCAGTCTTCTTCTTTTTTGGAAGTTATGTACAAAACTTTCCTTTTATTCATATAGGATCATGTTCTGAATACCAAACAATATGGAACGTACTAATCGATCGAAATTAATCTGTCAATCATAGAAATAATCTTTTAATCTTCTTCTTTTTTGGAATTTATGTACCAAACCTTCTTTTTATCCATGTAGGATCATGTTCTGAATACCAAACAATATGGAACATACTAATCGATCGAAATTAATCTGTCACTCATAGAAATAACCTTTCAGTCTTCTTCTTTTTTAGAATTTATGTACATAACTTTCCTTTTATTCATATAGGATCATGTTCTGAATACCAAACAATATGGAACGTACTAATCGATCGAAATTAATCTGTCAATCATAGAAATAACCTTTCAGTCTTCTTCTTTTTTGGAATTTATGTACAAAACTTTCTTTTTATCCATATAGGATCATGTTCTGAATACCAAACAATATGGAACGTACTAATCGATCGAAATTAATCTGTCAATCATAGAAATAACCTTTCAGTCTTCTTCTTTTTTGGATTTTATGTACTAAACCTTTTTTTTATCCATATAGGATTATTTTCTTAATATCCTCTCTTCCATAGAACTAAAGGGAGATACTACTCTGTTGGCGTTGGGTTATAAAAGTTTTTGAACACTCCGGGTAACATTTCTTTGCTGCAAATCTTGAAAGAGATTTATCATATTTGTTTTGACTTTTGACGTTTCGTTCTCTGTCAATTAGCGATTTTATTTGATAATGGTTTTTATTTTTTGTTGTGTGTTTAAAAAAAAAAATCAGACGCTCATGGATTACGAATGCTTAATTATTTTATTATTATCCATTATTTATAAAATAGATTGTATAAAAACATTTTTATTTTTATTATAATTTCTCTCATAATTTATACCCTGTATAAGTGAGTAATATGATGATTTATAACTCTAGTAAATAAATGTCTTCCGTAATAATATCTCTCTACTTGCAATATGTACACAAGCTTTACTAAAATAAATAGATAATCATAAATTTCACACAAAAATTTAAGTTTAAACGATAATAATGAAACAATTAAATTAACTTCCGAAAATGTCGCTATCTACAGTGGAAATAACTGCAATCTAAAAATAGACCGCATATGAGAATCTCAAAGGGGGCTACGATGCTTTATCATTATATGGACGACAAAGCTGGTATTAGTTAACCGCGTTTCTTTAAAAACTCATCGTCGTTTATTTCCAGAGGCACAAATAAAATGCCAAAAATATCTTATCTCGTTTAAATTTAAGATAATCGCTGATAATGTACGTAATTATCAGCGTAAGGTAACATCAATACATTTGCACCAAAGTTAATATAAAGCGAATTAATAAAGATTTTGTTGTGAAAACATGTGGTCAATCAGTCGTGGTGTCATACAAAGTGATATTGAAACCAGCGTTTGATAAAAACTTCCTTCCTATCAATCACGATTTAATATGTTTTTTGTGCATTAGTTTTCGTGAAATATGAAAGTGTTCGTTGTTTTCATTTTGAATTTGATACTAATTTTAAACGAAAAAGTTGTTTTTAGTACAAATTCAAATACAACTGTTAGTGCTAATGACGAAACCGATGCCCAGTTAAATAACACAACTACTAAGTCGACTAATACAGAAAGTGCATGTCCAGGTAACACAATTACTACACACTTTTCAATAACTTATATAACCTACAAGGTGTGATCAAAAAATGTGGTAAATTATTCTATAAAAATCCTTTTTCAAACTACTGTTGGCATTTATATCTGTATACCAAAAATGATGTGGAATTGTCCCCTTTTAGTATAATTACCCAAAAAATCATAACGAAAATGATATTTTTATCATGATCTTCAAATATATGCGAATAAAATATAAAATTTCATGAGATACAACTATCGATGCACTTTCTTAGCTTCTAACTGCTTCTATTATTAATGATAATCTGTTCCCTTGTGATATTTAGCCTAAGTTTTTAAAAATATATTCAAAAACACCCGAATCATCAATATCAAATTCTTGAGAGTCATCCTAAACCAAGTACCATATCGATTACCTAGTGGACAATATCAGGACAACGATTGGTAAAAGTGACTTATCAAAAATCCAATCTTGAACTGAGAATGAAGCTCCACCTCATCTGAGATGTCCTTATATCCATCATGCTGTCCATGGTTTGAGTAATCTCGACAAGCTGCAAGCAGTAAACATCACTTGGACCCACCCAACACTATCGAGAGTTAGATCGGATGAAAGCGAAAGAAATCATAGAGGATTTGAGGGAATTGACGGGTTATACCAGGGAATACTGCTCTAGGAAAAAAATAAATCAAGAAAATTGACCACCTCTTGAAACTGTAAATACAAGATGATATTAAGTCGGCTAATAAATAGTTTCTTCAACACTGGCGTCTCTTAAAACGCACAAAATAACAATAAATGAGCCAACTCCCCAAAAGGGTTATAAAATGGTGTCCCAAAATTAACGCAAGATTTGAATTTACCGCCATTTATGCGATAAAGTGTTGACAACCTTAAAAATACAAATCGACAGCTGACAGTTGCGGGTTATTAAAAATGAAGGGCTACAGGATAGAACAACTTGTCTTTATTATTAAATAATATTTCAAAAATAATGAAAGCTTGGCGGCTGCAGTTCGAAAACTTTATGCAAAATATGGTCGTCAAATATGAAGAGATTTATCAAAAAGTTCTGGTATACATGATCCGTTGGGGGTGCTAAACACACTGGTCGTTGAAAAACAAGACAATGACCATGCTTAGAGAAGAAAGTTTGTTTAATTAATAATTCCGAATCAACATTACACAGATGATACACAAACTAACAAAATTACTCTAAAATTTGCTTAGCGATTTGCGTTTTTGTTGGGTAAACGAATCACATATTCAAAATAATATTAACGAAAAAAATACGCTCGGATTGAAATATACATTCTTCATCCTAAAACACAAGTTCCCAAATTTTTGTAAACCGTTTTCAAAGTTTAACTTTATTCTTTGTACCCCCAGCTACTACATTTTCAACGAAACTCCTCAAAAAATGTGAAGATCGGATTCAACTGCAGGGACTTCTTTGAAAGATTAAAAATTCTGATTCTTCATTCCTTATTCATCTTTGAATCCGTTTGCCTAATTCGAAAGCGTGCTTTTCCAATTTCAGAAAGGTTGTTGCTCAATATTTTACAATGCGAAAAAATGCACAATCACTTGCCAATTGAAATCAAATCGATTTCATCTTTTCCCGTATTTAGCAATAATTTGGGGGAGTATTTACTGGAAAGTCCCTTCTACTCTGTAAACTACTTCTATTCTAATCTACAATAATCAATTTTTCATCTATTTTTTTCTCAAAACAGAAAAAAAAATCCAGTATAACCACATTTTTGTGATCTTGAGCTATGCTATTTCTAAAATTTGCTATTTAAATTTCAGAACCGAATCCCCCAACGCTATTTTACAACGAATCAAACATTTGCTGGTATATTGATGCGAATAATCAAGCAGATTGTTTACCAAATGAAATACATTTATCATGTGATAGTTCAACTAATGTTGTAAATGAAAATTTTAATTATAGCAATCATTGTATGAATATAAATGATGATTCATACGAGTTTTATCAAGGTGTGCGTTACACTTGCACAGCTACAGCTTCTACAGATTCAAGTACATCAACAGACTCATCCCCGCTGATAGCACCACCAGGAACTGGAGGTAATGTCATGGATCCTCAGAATCGCCTCATTGAGACGATGCAAGTTTGGTCAGGTGGGATTTGAGGTTAGATTTTTGTTCCTAACAGTTGGAAAAAATTGACAAAACTCACTTCAATTTGTTTAACCAACAATTTGTAGACATATTTGCTCAATTAGGCTGACCAAAAAATTGTTTTGACTCAAACAAAGAAATGTCAAATGAAGTCAAATTAAAATCGTGCAATATGGTTGGTCCACCCTTTATGTAACTGTTAATTCTAATTTTCTGTATTTTACTTGTGACCAAACTTGTGTGGAATATGATTTTCATATACCAAATCTTTATCTTCTGATCAAATTTAATTGGAATGTGGTTCAAAGTCTTAAAAAGTCCAGTGGACATGTGAGAAACATGTTTGTACCACATTCGTAAGAAAAATTTTCTTACCTCACTTGTTGCACAATAATATTTCAGAGATATCACCCATCACCTTAAATGGAAGTCAAATCACATGGAACCCGCCGTTTGAAAACGTTACGCTAGTTTACAAAATAAAAATATTTTCTTGGATATCGAACCATTACATTCCGAAGGAGTGTAGTCTTCCTGATAATATAAATGATGAAACTACGGAACTGTCTTTTGATCTAATTGCTGTTCCAGCTGACTTCAGTTTTAACATAGAAATATCTACAGAGTACTGGAATATTTCGGTCATAGCAGCTGAGATTTTATCCACTCCCAGTAAAGGTGCGTTTTTCGATAAATATCAATAACTATATGTAGACGTGGAACGTCTACTCAATATATTTTGCTTTCTAGTTCCCGGGGCTCCTACCGACATAGAAGTACAGGATATTAAAGATGAAGAATCAATTGTTTCGTATATTATTCATTGGAGTATGCCTTGCGATTCTAACGGAAATATCACTGGATTTTATTTATTGTTAACTAACAACAATTTTGAATTTAACGATTCTATTGAAATAACACAATTAGAAGACAGATACACGTATAACTTACCAGAACTTACTCCCAATGAAATTTATCACGTTCAGTTGTGTGCTGTAGGAATAAATGGAAATGGTGAATCAGCAAATTATGATTTTTCTACAAATGAAGGCGGTAAGTGAATCTAAAAGTATTTTATAAATGGTAATCGTCAGTTTTTCGTTGTAAAAATTCGTTAAAGTTCATTATAAGATATTGAAAAAAACTTACGTAATGTACGACCAAGTTTGAGGTTTCAAAAGCTAAATGTAATTATTAAATAGTAAAAAAATATATAGGCTACCTAAAAAATCACTAAACACTTTTATGAAGTAGACATTATTTGCTATAATTTGAGTTCAACTTCAGTTTTTTATACACCAGGATGTACCTCTTTATAAACTTTATCCAAAAAGTTATAAATTGCGATTTTCGTCGTCTTTATCTATTAAAAAGTTATTTAGATCTAATCTAATCCAACAAGAAACATTCGGTATCAATTTAACATATCAAGGAAATCGAATAATAATAAGTTCTCTGGATCATAATTGCCTAAGCAATCTCCTGACAATCTCACGTCCTAGTCCATAAAAATAATTGAAGAATACTCCGAACAGCTATATAATCAAGGTTCTTCCACTAGGTCAATTCCAAGAACTTTCCTCATTGTGTTGATAAGAGATTGACAGTAAGTTTCCTTCTGGTTTTAATAGTCCACATCGGTAGACTTGGAGAACCTCCCTTCTTCTTAAATGAAGTATTTTCGCCGCCCATTATATGGAGTTCATGTTATCTATGGAGGTTATCCAGCTGTCTGCAGCCATATGACAGAGACTATGCTTTTTTTTTACTTTAACATAGTTTAAAGTTTAAGTTCAATCCGCCAGTAAGTAATTTCCACAGGTTCGAGTCCTGTTATATGTTGATGGACTCTATGCTCAGCCAGTTAATCGGCAATTTCATTGCCTTCGAGTCTACCGCTTGTTACCAGCCACCCAACTTGTAATATTCCAAAATCATCTTTGCATTGTCATTACAAAAAGCGTTATAAATTTGAAGATTGAGTCGATTTTTTGAAGATACCGCCTTGATTAGTTTAAAGTACCAAAAAGGATTTTGGTAAATCGAGCAGAACCATCTTCAGGTTCTAAAACACGATTACGAACTGCATTTGTGTCTTTATTATTTTGTCAACTACAACGACATAATGCATGTAACTACTTGAACTAATTAAATGCGTTACTAAACAGAAAATTTTCCTTTTTACGAGCTTATAGAATTTTATCCGTCATGTGGAAACCGATGCTAGCTGCTTGTTTTTATGAAAATATTTGAAACATGTAAATAACTTATAAAAACAATACATAGAAAATCGTCGCTTCCGCCAAATTTAAGATTCTATTAATATAGCAGGACAGAACGGGCTTCACGGTCTTTGTTAGTAGAAGCCTTCGTAACAATAATAAGATTTTTATCAACAAAAAGTGTGTTTTTATTTATTTTAACATTGTCTTTAAATTATTTTCAGTACCTACTGCTCCGACATTCGACGACCCGATTGTAGCCTCAACTTTTTTTACACTGAAATGGACGGCACCAGAAAATTTCACCGATGGTAGAATAGCTAAAATTGCGCTATACAAAATCAATATAACCCCTAAGGGTCCAAATTATAATAGAAAGAATGGTAGTTGTCCAAATCCTGACAAAAAATATATTGAATTAAATGGAACCGAATTAAGTTATAATTTCACAGAAGCTTGGCCACAATATGATTACAAAATATCGTTGAATGCTGCAACAACCGCTGGAGACGGTCCATCCGCAATTATTTCTATCACCACCAAATCAGGAGGTACTAATTTAGTTATTCAATGATAATAACTTCCATTAAGTCTAATACTATTTCTACACAAGCACATTTACATTTGTCTGGTCCTTCAAGTCGGGTATAAACCAGAGAATGATTGCACCTCGAAGTTTAGCAACGTCGTTTATAAGATAGATTTGTTACAGTAAAACCTTGATAGTATGAATCCGTAAAATAATGTGTTGCCTCACCTTTAGAGTTCAAAACTTCTTTTATTTAAAATACGAAGCCTCTATTACTCAAACGAATAATTTGGGCTTCGCTCCTCAGTAACTCAAAGTTGTAACGACGACGGCCTTTGTAACTTCAATCATCTATCAATGAGTTATTTTGTGCAAAATGGCTTCAACAATAGACTAAAGTCTAAGTACAGTAACTAGTTTGTACGTGTGTATCAGAAGCTTTTACTTTTTAGAAAATGATCATTCAAAGAGACAAACAAATGATTATCAAAAAATGCAAATTTCCTCTATACATAGATAACTGTACAGCACATAGACAAAGCTGTAATCGTAGGTAAAAATATAAACAAATAAAAACTCTTGAACTTAAACCATTAGTAAGTAAAAACCTTTATAACTTAAATTACTTAACGAGATTCTGCTGTATCAAATATTGCAAAATATTCTAATAAACCCATAAAGTTTACACAAATTTCAGTTGTTTTAAATTAGGAAAAATAGGTTATGAATTGAATGTCGTTGACACTGGGTTTATTATTTATTTATTACTTTTAATATTTGTAGAACCGGAGGCGCCTCAAAATCTTCAAATTATGACAACTGTAAACGACAAAAACATGAATAATATTAAGGGAACATTAACGTGGGATGCCCCGTGTAAAATGAATGGCGTATTAGAAAGATACGTAATAAATATATCCGAGAGGTATACTGAAGATTCATCCGATGTTGAACCGGAAATACAGAAAATTAATTCAACCGAAGAATATGTCATGTTAAATCTACAGCCTTCTCATTATTACACATTTGATGTTACAGCTGTACTTGTTAGTGGAAAAACTGGAATGGAAGCGTCCAACAATATTACTACAATAGTTGGTAGTAGGTATATGGAATTAATTATAAATATTTTCGTAACATGCATAATAAAACTTTTAATTTGAAAGAATATCGAATATTCAATTCATCTGATCATCATCATTTGATTTTTGCAATACCGATTTTGGTTTTCTGTTTTTATAAATCGAAATCATTATTATTAGTAACTAACCTAAAAAATAAATTGGCAATCAGTAAAAATAAAAATGTGACCCACTAGAGTAAGTACCTTCATATATTGTTTAAATCACTAAAAACAGACACTTCACAACTACTTAACAATAAGCTGACAATAAAAATATGAAGTTGGATCACTGTACCAAGTAACTCTAATTTTATTAAAATTTCAATTTACTTTATAATAAACTGGCAATCTGTAAATATAAAAAGTAGCCCCATTATAATAAGTACTTATATTTATAACAGTTACTTGATTATAAATTGGCAATCAGGTAAACTAAGAAGCTCGTGCACTATACCAATTACCTTCAAACATTGTTCAAATAACTAGTTACAGAAGTTACTTAATAATAAGCTGACAATCAGTGAAAATAAAAAGCTCCCACTATACCATTGACCTTAAAATATTACTGAAATGAATATTTACAACAACTAATTGATTATAAGCTGGTAATCAGTGAAAATAAAAAGCTCCCACTATAGTATTGACTTTAAAATATTACTGACATGAATATTTACAGCAACTGATTAATTATAAGCTGGCAATCAGTGGAAATAAAAAGCTCCCACTATACCATTGACTTTAAAATATTACTGAAATGAATATTTACAGCAACTAATTGATTATAAGCTGGCAATCAGTGAAAATAAAAAGCTCCCACTATACCATTGACTTTAAAATATTACTGAAATGAATATTTACAGCAACTAATTCATTATAAGCTGGCAATCAGTGAAAATAAAAAGCTCCCACGATACCATTGACTTTAAAATATTACTGAAATGAATATTTACAGCAACTAATTGATTATAAGCTGGCAATCAGTGAAAATAAAAAGCTCGCACTATACCATTGACTTTAAAATATTACTGAAATGAATATTTACAACTAATTGATTATAAGCTGGCAATCAGTAATAATGAAAAGCTCCTTTATATAATTGACTTTAAAATATTACTGAAATGAATATTTACAACAACTAATTGATTATAAGCTGGCAATCAGTGAAAATAAAAAGCTCCCACTATACCATTGACTTTAAAATATTACTGAAATGAATATTACAACAACTAATTGATTATAAGCTGGTAATCAGTGAAAATAAAAAGCTCCCACTATAGTATTGACTTTAAAATATTACTGACATGAATATTTACAGCAACTGATTAATTATAAGCTGGCAATCAGTGGAAATAAAAAGCTCCCACTATACCATTGACTTTAAAATATTACTGAAATGAATATTTACAGCAACTAATTCATTATAAGCTGGCAATCAGTGAAAATAAAAAGCTCCCACGATACCATTGACTTTAAAATATTACTGAAATGAATATTTACAGCAACTAATTGATTATAAGCTGGCAATCAGTGAAAATAAAAAGCTCCCACTATACCATTGACTTTAAAATATTACTGAAATGAATATTTACAGCAACTAATTCATTATAAGCTGGCAATCAGTGAAAATAAAAAGCTCGCACTATACCATTGACTTTAAAATATTACTGAAATGAATATTTACAACTAATTGATTATAAGCTGGCAATCAGTAATAATGAAAAGCTCCTTTATATAATTGACTTTAAAATATTACTGAAATGAATATTTACAACAACTAATTGATTATAAGCTGGCAATCAGTGAAAATAAAAAGCTCCCACTATACCATTGACTTTAAAATATTACTGAAATGAATATTTACAGCAACTAATTCATTATAAGCTGGCAATCAGTGAAAATAAAAAGCTCGCACTATACCATTGACTTTAAAATATTACTGAAATGAATATTTACAACTAATTGATTATAAGCTGGCAATCAGTGAAAATAAAAAGCTCCCACTATACCATTGACTTTAAAATATTACTGAAATGAATATTTACAGCAACTAATTCATTATAAGCTGGCAATCAGTGAAAATAAAAAGCTCCCACGATACCATTGACTTTAAAATATTACTGAAATGAATATTTACAGCAACTAATTGATTATAAGCTGGCAATCAGTAATAATAAAAAGCTCCCACTATACCATTGACTTTAAAATATTACTGAAATGAATATTTACAGCAACTAATTGATTATAAGCTGGCAATCAGTGAAAATAAAAAGCTTCCACTATACCATTGACCTCAAAATATTACTGAAATGAATATTTACAACAACTAATTGATTATAAGCTGGCAATCAGTGAAAATAAAAAGCTCCCACTATACCATTGACTTTAAAATATTACTGAAATGAATATTTACAGCAACTAATTCATTATAAGCTGGCAATCAGTGAAAATAAAAAGCTCCTTTATACAATTGACTTTAAAATATTACTGAAATGAATATTTACAGCAACTAATTCATTATAAGCTGGCAATCAGTAATAATAAAAAGCTCCTTTATACAATTGACTTTAAAATATTACTGAAATGAATATTTACAACAACTAATTGATTATAAGCTGGCAATCAGTGAAAATAAAAAGCTCCCACTATACCATTGACTTTAAAATATTACTGAAATGAATATTTACAGCAACTAATTCATTATAAGCTGGCAATCAGTGAAAATAAAAAGCTCCCACTATACCATTGACTTTAAAATATTACTGAAATGAATATTTACAGCAACTAATTCATTATAAGCTGGCAATCAGTGAAAATAAAAAGCTCCCACGATACCATTGACTTTAAAATATTACTGAAATGAATATTTACAGCAACTAATTGATTATAAGCTGGCAATCAGTGAAAATAAAAAGCTCCCACTATACCATTGACTTTAAAATATTACTGAAATGAATATTTACAGCAACTAATTCATTATAAGCTGGCAATCAGTGAAAATAAAAAGCTCGCACTATACCATTGACTTTAAAATATTACTGAAATGAATATTTACAACTAATTGATTATAAGCTGGCAATCAGTAATAATGAAAAGCTCCTTTATATAATTGACTTTAAAATATTACTGAAATGAATATTTACAACAACTAATTGATTATAAGCTGGCAATCAGTGAAAATAAAAAGCTCCCACTATACCATTGACTTTAAAATATTACTGAAATGAATATTTACAGCAACTAATTCATTATAAGCTGGCAATCAGTGAAAATAAAAAGCTCGCACTATACCATTGACTTTAAAATATTACTGAAATGAATATTTACAACTAATTGATTATAAGCTGGCAATCAGTGAAAATAAAAAGCTCCCACTATACCATTGACTTTAAAATATTACTGAAATGAATATTTACAGCAACTAATTCATTATAAGCTGGCAATCAGTGAAAATAAAAAGCTCCCACGATACCATTGACTTTAAAATATTACTGAAATGAATATTTACAGCAACTAATTGATTATAAGCTGGCAATCAGTAATAATAAAAAGCTCCCACTATACCATTGACTTTAAAATATTACTGAAATGAATATTTACAGCAACTAATTGATTATAAGCTGGCAATCAGTGAAAATAAAAAGCTTCCACTATACCATTGACCTCAAAATATTACTGAAATGAATATTTACAACAACTAATTGATTATAAGCTGGCAATCAGTGAAAATAAAAAGCTCCCACTATACCATTGACTTTAAAATATTACTGAAATGAATATTTACAGCAACTAATTCATTATAAGCTGGCAATCAGTGAAAATAAAAAGCTCCTTTATACAATTGACTTTAAAATATTACTGAAATGAATATTTACAGCAACTAATTCATTATAAGCTGGCAATCAGTAATAATAAAAAGCTCCTTTATACAATTGACTTTAAAATATTACTGAAATGAATATTTACAACAACTAATTGATTATAAGCTGGCAATCAGTGAAAATAAAAAGCTCCCACTATACCATTGACTTTAAAATATTACTGAAATGAATATTTACAGCAACTAATTCATTATAAGCTGGCAATCAGTGAAAATAAAAAGCTCCCACGATACCATTGACTTTAAAATATTACTGAAATGAATATTTACAGCAACTAATTGATTATAAGCTGGCAATCAGTAATAATAAAAAGCTCCCACTATACCATTGACTTTAAAATATTACTGAAATGAATATTTACAGCAACTAATTGATTATAAGCTGGCAATCAGTGAAAATAAAAAGCTTCCACTATACCATTGACCTCAAAATATTACTGAAATGAATATTTACAACAACTAATTGATTATAAGCTGGCAATCAGTGAAAATAAAAAGCTCCCACTATACCATTGACTTTAAAATATTACTGAAATGAATATTTACAGCAACTAATTCATTATAAGCTGGCAATCAGTGAAAATAAAAAGCTCGCACTATACCATTGACTTTAAAATATTACTGAAATGAATATTTACAACTAATTGATTATAAGCTGGCAATCAGTAATAATAAAAAGCTCCTTTATACAATTGACTTTAAAATATTACTGAAATGAATATTTACAGCAACTAATTCATTATAAGCTGGCAATCAGTGAAAATAAAAAGCTCCCACGATACCATTGACTTTAAAATATTACTGAAATGAATATTTACAGCAACTAATTGATTATAAGCTGGCAATCAGTAATAATAAAAAGCTCCCACTATACCATTGACATTGAAATGCTGTTTAAACGACTATTTATAGCAACTACTTGATTATAAGCTGTCAATCTTTGAAAATGGAAAGCTATTTGTCTATACCAAGTACGTTCTAAATTTATTCAAATGATTATTGACAGAAGCTACTAGATTATAGGCATTCAACAAAAATCAAAAGCTGGTATGAAAAACTTGGTTGGCAATCACCTAAATTAGAAGCTAGTTTAAATCGAAAACTAATACATTTTCTTGACAATAAACATTGAGACTTTACCTGAATCATCGCTAATAACTGGCAATCAATAAAATAAGGTCTAAACTCTCTTTATAATATACCTGCGGCAAATAAAATGATTGAGAAACACCCTTTTATTTAATCAGTTCCAGGTGTTCCAGAAATCATTACAAACGATTCTTCTAGCAATAATTTCACAATAAGCTGGCAATCGCCTAAAGAAAAAGTTGGTCCTATAGCATACTTTTATCTAAATATAATCTATATGAATCCACTTTACGACATACCAACAGGTTGTCAAATCATAGATGACGAAATAGATGATCGTGTTGAAGGAAATATATTTGAATACACAGTAACGGACGTTCAGCCTTATACTGCCTATCAAGTACAACTCAAAGCCAGTACTATCCAAGGAAACGGAAGTTATACTGCAGCAAATATCTCCACTATACAGTCAGGTAAGTAAGCAACCAGAATTTTTAATAATTTACGTTTGACTGGAATCGTATCATGAGTTAATATTAAAGAGAGAGCGAGGTATATAGATATATAGAGAATAAACATCCCCCTCTCTCTCTCAACTCTATTCTGATTGGTTGGGTTAACTCCATGACGTAGACATTTTGAGTGGTGGGATCGGCAAAGGTATCAGAAGCAAGTAGAGGGAGATAGAGAGTGATTAACTTATAGTACAATTTCATTTAGGTATATGTCGTTCTCTCTCTTCAATATATATGGAATGGTACTGACCTATTTGGACTTATTAGGTGGAAAGGTCAATTGTTGCTTCAGAATCGAATTATAATTCAGAAGAGACCTGAAATCAAGACAATTTAGCAACAAAATCATATGAAAACGTCTAAGAAACAAGAAACTGAAAAATTGCTTGCAATTCTCACTGACGATCTAAATTTCTCATTATAAACGAGCCCGTTGGATAAATTTTTTAATTCAGTGTAAATTTTCATTTATTTTAGTTCCGGAAAATGTCCGCGAAGTAAGCAGCGCGTCGTTCGAAAACGAGTTAAATGATGATTATAAAGCCACAGCAACCATTACATTCTCACCACCGTGTAATACTTACGGAAATGATGTTTCTTATAGTCTGGAATGTGTTGGTCATCGAGAAGGGTACGATGACCATAATATTTTAGATACAACGGAAATCGACACTTATTTTCATTTTGGTTTACGACCCGAGCATCTATATGCATGCAAGATACATACCCGCAACGAAATTTTCGAAAATTCAATACAACTTGAACATTTTTTGTCTCCAGCTGGTGGTGAGTAAATTTTAATAAAACAATGATTTTAATATAGTTAAATATAAATTAGAATATAGTCAATTTATTGTCATTTGAACGTGGAGTCATAAAAAATTAATACATTCTTCAAAAAACAATTTGAAGTACATTTTTCAGGGAATTTAAGGTTTTTGGATATTTAATTGTTTTGTGGTGGCTAAATAAACATATATGAGGGTTTTCTGACGTGTTAACATGCGAACTTTAATTATCCATGCTCGAAACAGGGACACTCCAAGTTCCAACGACTGGCCTTGCGATTTATTTATGGTCATCGCAAATGCCAGACGTACCGGTAATTTTAAACGTTTAAAATCGAATGGTATGATTGTTGCTGCACAGTTGATTAATGTTACGCAGCATGATCCTACTTTTAACTGTAAACTGTGAGGTGGTAATCCAGGCAATTCCAGTGAATTTAAAACCTCCGTGTGATAGTTAACTACGACTTCCTGGTTAATAACGGAGTCGACCGATTTGAAGGAAACCATCTATCCCGGAAGAATATTTTAAATGGTGGCATTGAGATCCTCGAAATCTTTATTTTTTGCTCGTTCATCCAGCCAATTATGGTTATTAAACTGTTGCGCTATATCTGAGAAAACGCGCTGAATAAGCTCCTCTTTTGAGTCTGTGATGTGACAGAAATCTGCGAGTAATCCCGTCGAGGTTTAAAAAAATTAAAAATCTGAAAAAAGTTTCCACAATTTATCATCAACTGTGGTATTAACTTTTAGTTCCTAGTTTTGGAGAGGATTTCCGAAATATTAGCGTTAAAAATGTCAGCCCACATGAAGTGTCGATTACTTTGAAAGAAAATTATTTGAATATGTCCCAAGGAAATATAAAGTATATGGCGTTGATTTTGAGCGAGGAAAATATTTTTGGTAATGTAATAAATAGATGGGATGGAACTGCATGGCCCTCTGTCAATACCTCCTCACAACAAATAACCGAAAATGGATGGGATCCTTTTGAAAGTAGGTATTTTATTTTGTTAGTTGAAACTGATTTAAATAATCATGACAAGGTATAAAAAGGAAATCTAATTTTTCTTATGGCATAGTATCAGAAATATTTTCAATTTTAGATTCAACTGAGATAGATTTTATTATTGGACAAGGAACGGCGAAAAACCCGCCTTTGAAAGATAATACGCAGTATTATTTAGTAATTAGGATATTTACTAATAGTTTTTATAGGGACAGTGAATCTATAGCTTTTAAAACAGGTAATTATGATTAAAATCAAATACACTTTTTTATTCTTTGTACAAATTTCTGAAAAGATTATTTACAAGAAAATTTATCATCGAAAGAACTTTTTTTCACATGTGAAGATAATTTTATCGATTGCGGCTTGTCGTAGGATTTTTCGAAAACCCGATCATGATCTGATCACGGGATCACGTTCACGGTTATTCGGAAACTGATTCAGATAATCCGGTCGTTGTCATATGATAAGATCCTTTCTACCCTGATAGACCATTGGGTGAATGCGGGTTGTTTCGATTTTTCCTTAGTGAGGCTTGCAGGTTTTATACTTTTTGGTTTTGAAATTTAGTGCATTCTCCTTCATCTCTAACTGGCGTTGCGATCCTTGCAACAATCAACTATTAATCTCCTCCAACGTCGAACCCTCAGCCTCAACGTCATCCAACCAGCGAAGGAGCTAACCTTCTCTCAGTCACCGTCCTTCAGGAACTCCATACATGGCACTGTGCGAGTAGGTATGGATCAGAAGACATCCTCTCCACGTGTCCCAGGTACCTCAGACGCGCCCCCTGGATGAACCCCACCAAATCTAGCTAGCCATACATCTATGTTGTCATCTCCACACTCTTTTTCCATTTTTCTTTTTCCTCTTCCACTTCTCCTTCTTCATCTCTTGTCATGTTTCTGTCTCCAATATATCTTCCGTGTTTACTTCAATTTTATCTTCTATTCTTATTAGTTCCTTTCTTTTTCTTCCTTTTATTACCTTGATTTTGTTCCAAAAGTTTCTTTTATCTGTAATTTATTCTCCATGTTTTCTTGTTCGCTTTTTAAATTTCTTTTTTGATTTTGTTTCCAACAGTTTTATATGTCTCTTTATTTTCTTTGCATAAAGCTTTATATAAATGTATGTATAGGGGTTATTTGTTTTAATTGAAGATTCCTTCATTATAAAAATTATGTTTTAATTATCTTTTAGATAAATTAAGTCAAGTATCAACGATTGTAGGAGTGATAATGTCTCTTTTAGTACTCTCCAGTTTGGGGGTTGCCGGCTTTTATATATGGAAAAAAGGAATTTACAAGTAAATATTAGTTTATAATAATTTAAACCATCCCTATGTACCTTCAAACTAAATTTATATTAACGTAAACTTTATATTAATAAAATTTGAATCAATGATGACCAATTTATTTATACAGGACGACCAAATAACTTGCTGTATAGACACTTTGTAATTGTAGAAATTATTTGTTTTAGAAAATTTCCTGCTATTTATCGTAAAAAGACAAATTCGAAATTAACCAGCACTACTGCAATTCCGATAAAAAAGTTCATACAATATTTCAAGAACTGCGAACACAAACCCGATATTTTAAAACAACAATTTGCTCTATTAACCACCACCGCAGATGAAATTGAAGAAATGCACACTTCGAAATTCGCTTCTTTACCAGAAAATAAGAGAAAGAATAGATACACTAACATATCGCCATGTAAGTATAATCTGGTCCTTCGAGCCGTAAAGGAATCTGTAGAAGGCTCGAAGAACCAGGCGGTTCAATACTTTGAATGATGTGACTAATTTCAATTCATTAACTGAAAAATAGTTGCCCCTAAAATGATAGTTATTGATTTTTTTTATTTTTTAAAAAGAATCATCTGAATCGATAGGTTTATTTTTTCAAAATGAATGATCATAGTGATATGAGGTTACTTCAATATTAAATATTTTTTGCATACCATTTACAGGCGCTCAATATGGCCCCCTTTACTATATATCTAATATTAAAACTTGTTTTACACATATTTTGAGTGATGGTTCCTATAATACGGTAATAGGGAACTACCTGATGATTTGCATTTACAGGACAACCTGTATAACAACATTTTTTCTATCATATTTTTATTCTATGAGATGTAGATGGTTCAACACCATATTTTTTCTATTTACCAAGTGGAGCAATAGGTAAATCGTAGGTGGATACAGAAAAATTACTTGTGGGGTAGAAATCTGTAGTTTCCTAATCAATTTATCTGATTTATCAATTCTATTTCTGAGGTGAATTAATAAACACTGTCTCTTACGTTTTTACTTTATTTACACACTATACACTACACTTAACTTATAATAATTCATTTGTAACTATCACTTAAATAATTTATTTAACTTCTACGATAACTTTGGTGATTCGTTCTGTTCACTACGACTATTTATATTTATTTATATACTTCAAATAGAATTCTCCAGACTTCTAGAACATAAAATCACAAAAATAAATAAATAAATAAATAGACCTTCCTAGAAATTATTCAAAAGAAACAATGGAAATAAATCGCCTGCTATAATAAAACACAAACCACAAACGAATTCCAGAAATTTCAATCGTACATCACAGACTGCCGCCTTCGCTGAATTTTAGAATGTAAAGAACGTAAAGGACATTTCTTGACTAAAAACTTCGAATCCATATGAACTATATTTAATTGATTGGGGTAAAACTTAAGTCTTAAGTGTTTTCTTTTAGTCAAGAGGTGTTTAATCCAAAAAAGTCTCATATCCATGTGGAATTTCATGTTCGTTTATTATAACGAAGGGAAAGTTTTCTAGTTTGTTTGTGAAGGTCACGTGGATGGATTTACTCTAGTCAACTTGAATTCGCCATATTTTCAACCATTGCTGCAGCCTATCGAGATTTGCTTGAAGATTGTGTGATGCAGTTTTAGGATCTTGGTGTGAAGTTAATAAAGCAGTGCCATCGGCATATTTTGCACTAGGTGTGTTCTGTGATGTAGATAAATCGGCTCTATATAGAAGACATAGTAGTGGACCCAAAACGCTACCTTGGGGCACACCTTCGTTCATTACATGAATGGTTGAATAGTTGTTTTGGTTCTTAACCATAAAATATGGATCTTGAAGTTAGAAGATATTCTCAATTGCCAGACTTTATCAAAAGCCTGACTTACATATCTCGGAATAGTATTTTTTATCTTCCAGATCTTGCTTAATTTTATTCGTTATATCCAAATTGATGTTTCGGATAACTGGAAGAATTTGTATTATTTTGGTTTTTACTAGCCTCTCTAATAGTTCAGCCAGTATTGGAAGTAAACTGATTGGTCTACAGGAAGTAACTTGTTCAGCCGTTTGTCCAGGTTATACTTTTTGATACCAATAATTTTTTTAATTTACAGTTGATGCCACTAGAGTTAAACTGTTAATTGATGAAGACGATGAAATTGGATCTGATTACATAAACGCTTCCTACATCAATGTAAGTTAATAACATTCAAATCTTCTTTTCTGTTCAACGTAAACGATGGCTATAGTTTTTATGGTCACCAGCGAGTCAGGTCTTGAACGGTAGCTGTCAAAATTTACAAATGGAAACAGGAAAGGATCAAGTTGCTGAAAGACAGCTTTTGCATTGTCTTGAAAATGAAGCACATAGCGTTGCGTACCATTGGTACACCTAAGTCTTCATCGTGGAGATGAGGTAGCAGGTTTCGTTTTCATATTTTCCAAATTTTCTTCCCACTTATTTCCTAGCGGACGAGGACCATAATGTTGAGGAACTCTTTTCCATTATCCACGTCCTCTTCGTCGGCGAGATTGTCAACATCGGGATTATGTCTTGAATGGTGTTCGAGACATTTTACAGTCAAAAATTTATCAATTAAAACTTTAGCAAAACCAAAATAATTGTTTCTTCGAAAAGCTAACACACTTTAAGACTTAGCACTAATTAAGAATTCACAGTATGCACACTTAGGTACAATTAGCGCAAATACCATCCCTTATTATCTCTATTTTATGGTAGGGAGGACGGAAGCTGGTTATATTATCCCCTGGTCGAGAATAATTCTTAGAAAACTGTGCTCATTAGCTGGAAGTTAATAGAAGGACACCACTTATAAGGCACTTGTAAAACTTTGCATACATACAGGAAACAACCCCGTTGAATCCATCCCAACCCAAGCTCTGCAAAGGAAAAGAATCCCATATCAGGGCTGTCGAAATATCACTAAATCGTAATTTAAACATTCCTAATCTAATAAAAAACTGAAACTGTGATTCTGGGGAAATTTTTTGATGAATAATTTGAATTTTTTTGTTTTCTATTTATAAGAATCCTATAAAAACTAATTACTACTTTGTTTTTATTGAATAGTAAGGTAATTATTGTATTAGGGATTTTCCGGTAAAGTAGAGTACTTAGCGACTCAAGGGCCTCTAGTTAGCACTCACAGAGATTTTTGGAGAATGGTGATACAAGAAAATGTTTCAATTATAGTTATGGTATCGAATTTCGTAGAAAACAATAAGGTATAATATTTATATCAACTAATAAAACAAATATATGTCAAAACATTACATTTCCAGCAAAAGTGTCACAAATATTTTCCACAAAACCATGAAAATATGTTTGTTGGTGATAATATTGAGATAAGATGTGCCACGGAATTGCATTTCGGAGCGTATGTAGTGAGGAATTTGTTAGTGAGGAAGGCGAGTATTCCTTATGGATATAATTTAATTGAAAACCTAAATTTTTCTCAATTCCAGGATTGTTTGCAAGTGACGATAACTCACATGCAATTTTTAGATTGGCCCGATTTCAAAGTGCCCACAGGAACCGATAACATGCTTCAATTTTGTCATCAGTTGAGGGAACGTGTGAGGTTAGAAGGTGGGATGGTGATTGTACACTGCAGGTGATATATTTTGAAAAAAAAAATCAAAACCTTTATTTGTGTCTAATAATTTTTATAGCTCCTTGGTGTTGTGCAGGCTTTTAATCGCGAGAAAATATTTTCAAAAGTAATTGTGGAAACCTCAATTTCATCAAAGTTTTGTTTTACCAGATTTAGCACTATATGAAGATTCAACTTCCCAATAACACATTGATCAATAAGTCCCTGTTTTTTATCCAAATTTCGTTTTATTCATCCAAATAATTTCCTTCAAGAGTGTTACAATCAGTCCAACACTTTTTATAAATCGATTAGTCTTTTGCTTCAAAGTATACTTCAGTTTCGAAGATGACTTCCTTATTTGACTGATATTTCTTTGCTTGAAGCATGTTTTGGTGCTTGGAAACAACCAGTAGTCGCTGGGACACAGATCTGGCAAATATGGTGGATGTGAAAGTAATTGGAAGTTCAATTCAATGATTTTGATTATCTATTAGGGACTCTGTGGATTATCTTGGTGAAAGGTTATTTTTTGTGACTTCTTGGTTCGATTGGACGATTAAGGGCAGTAATACTAAATGTTTTCACAACTATTTTAAGGTTTTTAGCACGATTTTCACGACTTATTTCATGTTTTTAGAGAGCAACTGTCTCTTTTCAACGTATTGGTAGTCAAGCATCATCTTAATATACAGTAATAGTAATTATTATTATTTTTAACATCTTAGTCATATGTACTGTGTCTTTAATTCTGATTTTGGGGGTGCAACTGTCTCTTTGCGACTTATTGGTCGTTGGGCATCATCATAATATACAGTAGTAATCATTGTTACTATTTTTAACATCTTTCTAAGGTGCAGTATGTCTCCAATTCTGATTATTCGGTTTTCCATTAAGATTTTCTGCTATAGATACAAGGACAGTTTATTTTGATAAAAATTACACGATGTCTCTACTTTTGGTTTATAAATGAGTACAAGTATTGAAAAATCGTTAAAGATAAATCAAAAAGTCTTTTTAAACCAATTTTAGTGTAAAGAACAATTTCCATGATCACGCGGAACGTTTTAACTCAATATACAAAAAGTATTCTATATTTTATTTTGTTACAAATTTATAGAAAATACTGGAATCCTTTGTATTAAAAAATATATAAATAAACGTTTATTTAATAGCGCTGGTGTTGGTCGAACTGGTACCCTTATAGCTGCAGACATATTACTACAGACTGTGAACTCTGGAAAAGAAATAGATATTTACAATACTGTCCTGAACCTCAGAAAACAAAGGGTCAAAATGGTACAAACTGAAGTAAGTTACCAATCTAAGGAATATGCGAATAAAATGTTCTATTCCTTTGAGACCTTCTGTGTACCTGTTTTTTATCACTGTTGTAGGTACGCAGAAGGTCCGAAGAGGGTCGAGCGAAGGTAGCTGATCCAAATAGAGTTTAAATGGCAGCATCATGTTTTCAATGTTAGGTTTCCTCAAAATCTTATAAATCGTCACGTTTCCAAATTAAATATTACTTCAATATAATCACCGATTTGTTCCCTAATCCAGAACAAATTTGAATATTTATTTAAATATTAAAAGTTTGATTATGTATTTATACTTTGATTGTTCTGTTACAAACTGTGTTTCCTAAATGGTTTGCTTTAGGTCTAAAATCAAGTTTTTTATTTAAGAAAATAATTGAGCGATTCTCTAAAGAAAGTACTCAAAATTTTTTGTACTTTCTATGAGGAGTTCTTACAAAACTTCTATAAAAATTTGACTACCAATATTGTATTTTTTTCCATCAATTTTCGACGCTAATAACTATAAATTCATAGAATTATCACAGTTGTTGATGTTAGGTTATAATTTTATAAAAAATTGACATCAATTTTGAAAAATTATATGAATTAACAGATAGTTTACTAATAACTATAAGACTAACTAGAACTCAAGTTTTAGCTTTATTGTTTACTTTTTAGTGTTTTAGTAGATTTTTTTTATCAATGTACTAATTCTTCGGTATGTTTCAATATTAGAGACTATGTATTTATAGGAACAATATATTTATATACATCGGCTAGTAGCAGACCACATAGATAGACCACAGACACCAGGTAAGAGCAAATTATTAAAATCCTTGTCAATAAATTATATAAAGCATCTTTTAATGCAACTATAGGTCTTTTCAATGACTCCAATAGTAATATTTATAACCCGCCATAAACTACTGTTCTAATATGAATTTTAAACACATTTTCCACCAACCAACAACAGTGACTTATAAATAAAAAGTCCCAAATAGTTTTGTCCTTAAGCCTGCTCTGTGCTACGAGGAAATGTTTTCTGATCTCAATGTGTTAATGTAAATAATATACTCAGGATTATAATAACGTTTTAGATTCGACTGATGGTGAACACATGTATGAAAATTCGGACATTATCAAAAGATCAAAAACAAATGATTTCGATTCGAATTTGGAAAATGAAAGCCAATTTTGACTTAAGAAGATTCGTTGTACAACTTAATCATTCCAATGTGACTGAGAAGATAGTACTTACTGTATTAATTGATAAAACAAATATAGTTATAACAAACAGCATTTCGAAAATGTAAAGTGATAATAATTTTTAAGATTTAAATATAAGGAAAATAAATTTTTCTATCAAATACATTTAATACTAAATTTGACAAATACATAATAAAAATCTACATTTAACTTTTGTTTTTATTATTATCGACCTCTCATGATGACATTCAGTTTGAATGCAGAGGCACATTGATCTTTTTACAATCAGAGCCCCAAAAGTTTTTCAATCACAATCACAAGTTTTAAATATAGATTAAGTATCCTTCACAATAGTTGTTTTTCATCCAGGGGCCATATTAGTGTGGCACAGGTTCTGTATTACTACTTAAAATTATAATATGAGCATAAATAATAAAAGAAATTAAACTTACCAGTTTATTATTGTCGTTACAGATATTCAGTGATGCATAAATCCCACATTATGTGGCATTGTATGTATGGAATGTGACATTCTATGACCTAACATCATTGTGTGCTGAAAACCTAGAGGAATTCCCTCAACTACTGAATTTTCATGATATCCTAAATATAACTGGTTTTGATTTTGTACATAAGTTTGATTATGAGGAACTACTTCTGGTCTATGTTGATTTAATGGTTGGTTATTCTCATTATTAACAGCAGTATCTTTTGGCAAATTACTATTAGTAGGAGGAGTTTCTGACACATTCTGTTTGATATCTTCATTTTTTTTAATTTTAGTGTCACTAATTTCTACTAATACTGGTTTATTGGTAGTTTTTTCCTTCTCGTACCTAAATCCCATATCAAATAATAACCTCCTTAGGGTCATTAAAGAAAAACTTGGTAACGTATCGTTGGTATTGACATTTTTGAGAATTATACTAAGTGTTGGTGTAATATTTTTACTTCTTAAATCATTAATAATACATTTTATGCGTTCCCTTACAGACTCATCATATTTTAAAAATCTACTGTTAATATTAATATTTTTTCTAATTTTTGTTTTTGATGGCTCTTTGAATCCTTCTGGGCTAGTTTCTTCCTTTCGAAATCGAAAAATGCTTTTTTCACTACAACCTGTGGCACTCGAAGTATATCTTACTATTTCTGTAACTCCTTTGTCAGGGTGAATTTTACGAAAATATTTAAATACATTTAGAATGATTTTTTTTTCTTTGCATGAATAAGACATACCTTGTTTCATTTTAACAACGTCTTGAGACATATTAATATTGTTTTTTACTATGTTATGTTACTATAAATCAACTTTGTTTACACTATAATCGCTTAACCTTTATATTGAGCATTATTTTGATGAACTTGACATTGGTGCTTTAATTCACATACTTTCTTCTTCTGTTTTCTCTTAGTTGTTACGTGGGTCACAATATATTAAATATTTAGGTCTCATACAAAATTTTTCATAGCAACCAGTTAATAACATAAATACTCTATGGAGATATTGTTTAACGATTTGAAAAAAGGGGTTTTGTATCAAATAATAAAAATGATTTTGTGCCAAACAAATAAATGGAATAACGGAAGAAACCGATATTTGTTTTATAACGAGATAATGGACATATGAACTTATCAAAATAGCTTTAGTATGTCCAATTTTCAGATATATGACAACTATTTCTTTTCTAGTTTCAAATGAATGCTGTAATTAAATTTGGAATGGTGGTTGCCTATATAGTAGAGATTATATGCTTCGCTAGGAAATAATCGACAAGGTCCCCAACAGTAACCTATAAAAGATAACGTCATATGGTTAACTATTATGGTTTTCGAGACGAATCTAAGCCCACTTTAGATAATAATGAAACTAGAATATTACAAGACTTAAAAACGCAATATCGTTCTTATAGAGAAAACGAAATATTTGAATTTGAACATCGTATACAAATCAAATCAGAAAATTAAAAAAAAACTATACAGCAAACACCGGAAATTTGGTTATGTAGTAAAACTCATATTATTCTGCTTTTATTTACACACTTGTTACATAAATAACTATTTTTAAACCGAACAGGTAAAGAATAAATTCATTAAAGATGGACTGTTTGAGAATTGTCGAATGGAAAGGGAAAGTGAATTGGTTTACAAAGTCATCAGATATACATTGACAATCATAGGAGTTAATAAATTAGGAATGAGATGAAAACAATGGGACAGAATAAATTAATTAAATCCAAAATATCTTCAAAGGGATTTTATTAATAAAAAAAAACAGCAATGCTTTGTGGAGAAATTAATTACCTTTAAGATTAGTCTCTCTACCAGCTTTGTTATTTGATACAGGTCTGCAGGAGATGTGTTCCAATAAACATTTTGAAGAAAATTGTTATTTCTGAGTTTCGGTTGGGTCAAATTTTCCTTAAGATATTTTGTATTATTGTATTGAAACTAAATTAACGAATACAATGTTTTTTGTACAAAGCAAATTCGTAATTAAACAATTTTCTATATAAAAGATGCGTCAGTGGAAGTGAATACAAACATATTAAAAATGTTTTTGTACGAACGAATATTTTTTTATGACTCTCAATTGAACGTTGTTCAGTTCAATTTATTTCAGTCGATTGGTACGCAATTGAATTTTTTATCAAAATGAAATGATGTCAGTGTGAAAATAAAGTTAAAATATAATAAAAGTAGAACTGCATTTCGAATATGAAAACAAAGTAATTGTTTTATATTATTTATTATTCATATATTAACGCAAATATGTAATTACCTATGTTAAAAAAATGAGAAACTGAAAAATTGAATATTGAAAATATAAGGAAGTTGAAATAAAATTGTCTTTTAAACAGCATAGTAAAAGTAAAAGTTTAGCCATGGCGACGAAAATAACCAAGACGAACAAGATGATGAAATATATAGTGATAACGAATCAGCTATTGTATTATTCTCATCTGATGAAGAGGAATATGATGTACAAAAGTTAATACTTTGACACCGAAAGAACTGATAAATTCCTTGAAGAAGCACCAGATTATTCATTGATCTTTTCTTTGACTAATTTATGTGAAGAATGTTGCCAGTTGTTCATACTGTGCAACAACTCGACGGATTATCCTCATTCAATCAGCATTATCCTTAAACCACGATTTATGAGTTATTTTAAAATGTTGTTGAACACTAGATGTCTGCGATACTGCACTTTTCCGACATAATGCACAAGCTCCTTGTAGTATCATAATCTCGAAATTACTTATCAATAAATTAACGAAAAATCATCGTAATTAAAAAGTTTCAATAAACAAAAATGTACGAAAACCGAGTCGAACTAGTTTGAAAGTCACTACCTCGTAAATCATTATTCCCCAACTTTCATTTAAAATGAGGAAATGACGAAACAAATCATAACCTAAAAAAATCTCGCAACACAACCTTTCGTTACCAGCTTTTCGCTACGCTTTCTACATCTACAAATATACTTAACTACGCCATCAAAATTGAAATATTATAATTTCATTTTTTATTTTTCACTGTGATGGAATGATTGAATAACATATAATCTTTAAAAACTTACAATGAAATATTATTTATTATTATTCTAACAAACTTAAAGTCAATTCGTCATTCCGAACAAGTAACAGTACTACCAACTGTCAAAAACTAATGCAAGTATTACCAAAGTCCTCAAAAATATACCGACTGTTGGTAATACTGTGAAGGAATGATTATTTTTCATGGGACACATATTGAGTTAACACTAGAATAGTTATTGGACGATATAATGTACTTAATGATATTTGCAATGTCTTAATTATTTGCAAAAAGGACAATTATAAATATTCATTGGATTGGAAGCAGATAGATTATTTATATCCCTACTAGATGTTAATGGAATCTCTGTAGATGTGTTTGTGTCTTCGATACAATTTGTTGATTGATTCGTATTTGTGGTGGAAGAAAGTATTCTGTTAGCAATTTCAATCTTGTTTGTTATTGAGTCATCTATTTAAGCTTTAAGGTTATGCAAAATCATCGAAGTGATACTGTCAACTGTCAAGTGGCTAGAGTTACTCCAGAACGTCCCGAAAGTGTTTTACAGTACGGAACTGTCATTTTCACTACACGGAACACTCAAAACGCAACTTTCGGTATATAAATGAATACAGAACGAACAACTTTCAGATGGCGTCATCTAAAAAAGTATTTAATGATGATGATGATGACTTATGATCCTAAATTCGGAGAAATTTTGAGAGTTTGTTGGATTTACAATAGACAAGTCATAGTTCAAAACAGTTTTTTTAAAAACTTCTTTATTGGACAATTATTTAGACAATGTTCTAATCTGGATATTGGGATATACTGAGGGAATGAATGAATACTTGTTCATAGTGTAATAAATTGTTTTAACGTTTTCTTCAGCGATTTAAAACACAATTTTAATTATAATCTCTCCAGGATCGCCATATTTCGATATACGGAGGTAAATTAAAAAAATCTTTTTCTTCTTGCCGCTTTTTCGTTGACATTCTTCGTAGTGTGTTATCAATGGTGTCCAAACGATGAATGAGACTTTATTTTATATACAACGATACATACTAACAAACAGGTTTGTTAATCACACCGTCAATTAAAATTTTTATCAACACGCCAAACAATTGTTTGTCATACATAGATTTGGTTATTAATTGGACCGCGTTCAGGGTCCTTAAGACAGTTTTCATTTATGGGGGTAGTGATCTTTGAACAAATCGACAAATTCTAGTACGACACGAAAATTTTTCCACTAAGCTTAAATGCAGGGTTGAGCGATACGAATAAAGTTTCTCGTAACGTTCAAATGCGGTTTTTTATTTGAAAGAGAATCGATAAACACAGAGAATTTTATCGGAAATGTAAGGTTTAACTGTTAGAGTGGCTATTAGAGTAGACACTTTACCTAATTTTACGTCCAGATCTGTACAAACGAAGTTTTAAATTGTTTTAGTTTATAACCTATTTATAGTTTTGGAAATAAAAGCGCAGACAATGGTTATAAAAGAATATTTGATCGCTAAAATGTCAAAATCAATTTACAATCAGGATTATAGAAGACGCGCCACTAAAAAATTCTTAATTAAAGTATATTTAACAGTTATAATATTAATTAGATCGTTGTTTGATATGTTTCTGAGATTATAACTTGCCGAAAACACAAGAAATATTATTTTCACAACTTCCTACTTTCTAGAATTCCCTAGAAGAATTGGAAATAATCTTTATATGGGTTTTAAATCAAAAGTGAAGGTATACATTTCAAGCTCTGGGTCTAAGCTTTCTAATATCGTGATTATTAATAAAAAGTAAACTTGGTTGTCGCGTTTCTTCAAAATTCCGAAGATATTGTCCAAAAGCACATGAATTTATCTTTCTTTTCCATGCAGTGATTATTTTTTTTTGGAGCACTTTTGCAATACCGTACTCTTCCTTTATTTAAATATAGACTTCTAGATCGTTTATATTGTCAAGTGAATTTGTAGAAAATATCTTCATTTGGAACATCAAGTATGAGGTTCTCACTTGCCGGATATATAAGAAAAATTGATGTTCACGAATCCCTATTTTCTCGACCCGAACTTTGTTGACGAGATTCTTCAATATTCCGAAGACATTATTCAGAATTACATGAACTTATATGTGTTTTTAGTTGTAAAATGCATTTTTGCAATAAATAATTGAAATATCGCAAATGTTGAATGGGGTATTTTATTCGTCTTAAAAAGACCTATCGAAATCTGTAAAGTTTCAATTAGTATGTATAATAAACAATTTTTTATTGCAAATATCGATAATTTTGAGTTTAGTTTTTCAATTTGCGACGTAAATAATTGACGAAACTCAAAGTATAACCTCCAATTTTCTTCTATCTATGTTTTTTATACATAAAAGTTCATCCGAACAAATATTACCTTCATTTTTTACAGTAAACATATTTCTTTGAAAATCATCTTTTGTCAAGTTAATTGACTGGACTATAAAGTATTCCAGCAATCCCGCATTGTTAGGGAAATAAAAAAGGAATCTTACATCCTGGCTTTCAATCGCGTTTTGTAAAAAAACAATTAATTGTATGCTAAAAGTACAACATTTTAGTAGGAAATTTGATAAACTTCCATTCTATATGTTTCCTAAACGTTTCGGTATTTAAAGTATAATAAAAAAATGCATTTTCTCATTTCAAACTCATGCTTTCCATCTCCCTTTTCTCGAAAAACAATTCTTTTCTCAAAATGAATCTTACCTAGAAAATTTGTGCCAATTTTCAGTCTATTACATCACTTTTTACACTTATTTGTCTTCAATTACTGTACTAAATGGTTCTTTAAAGTTTACTGATTACCGATATTCACAAAGTTAGCATGGCTAGAGCTTAAGGGATGATAATTTCAGATTTAAAAAATTATTTCTCGCTGAAAAATCGCGATTACTTGAACCCCATATTTTTCTAAATATCTAATATCGAAATTATCAGGAATATATAATTTTCTTTCACACATCATTTCACAAAACTCCCATAAATGTGCCCAGTCAACCATATGGTGCTTATCTGTTATTGTTTTCAACCATCGTAAATATGTAGCGCAATTATACATTTAATTACACAATTGTGTGAATCGACATAAACAAAACCCAATAACCAATAAGTTCACTTTTATTTTAATAAATAATAATCCTCAATTTCTCTTTTAACAATATTCGTTAATAGTTATGAGGATATGTGTTAAAATCTTTCGTCCTTCTGTTGTATTGCCGTACGTACGCAAGGATATAATACTAAGAACTTGAGGGGGTGCACTTTGACCAGCTGCGTTCTGGTCATGATCCAGTGAAAGATCCATGGACAATCCAAGACACTTCTGCGCGCCCAAGTAGCCTTCCTTATTTTAATGTCCACGTGTTCGTACCAGAGCAATATTGGATCCAGATTCAGCGTTCTGACATATTAAAAGACACAGTATATAAAAAAATATCCAATAGGCGGGTATACTGCAGGGGTTGTTTGAAATTATACGAAAAATACTTAGCCTACTATAGAACCAAACAAAATTTCAATGTCGAAATATTTTATTACTCAACATATTCTCCTCTTAATTGGATATATTCATTACAGCGAACCTGCAACGATACTAGACCTTCCAAAAAAAATGTTTCTTCTTGCGCTGCGAACCAGACCTCCAAGTTTTTATTACCTCTTCGTTGGAAGAAAATTTACGACCTTTTAAACTTTTTTTCAGTTGCAGAAAGAGATGATAGTCGGACGGAGCCAAATCTAGTGAATAAGGGGGGGTTTAACCCGCTTTTCTATTTCATTTTTTCCCGTGGAGTGGTCAGAACTTTTCCAGCAGATTTTTGGACACGACACTTCTTAGGTCTTCATCGATTGTTGCTTTGTTTCTGGTTCGTAGAAATGTACCCAAGTGTCATCCATAGTAGAAGAAGTATCAAATCGAGCATAGATTGAACGCGATGCTTCTACCCTTGCACGCTTTTTGTCGACATTCGGGGATCCATTTTGCAGCAATTTTCCTCATGTCCAAATTGACGTGAACTATATGATGAACGCCTTCGTATGAAACTGTGCAGACTGACACAGAAACCTGGTCTTCTCGATCAGTCATCATCTTCAATGGGAAATTTACCTCTTTTGAAGTTTGCAGTCCAATTTTTCTCTTTTAATTTTTTTTTATTCAGTTCAAATCATCCTAAACTACTAGAAATTCGCGAAAAGAAAGCTATTCACTCGTCCGTATTAGGCGTTACGTCGTTCTGAATGCAGTTAACTTCTCCAGTTAATAACTCCACAGTTTTAGAACGCTGGGGATGTAACATTGATCATAGTAGGAAATGGAAAGAGCGCATAGAACATGCTAGTGTATCTTAAATTAATGATAGATGAGTTATGCGCTATCCTTGGTCACTAGAACTCTAGAAGTATTGGATTGGAAATTGGATGTACTGTTTCCTTATTGATTCGTAGCTCAAGATATTTATTCAACTCTCGACATTAACCTCGTTTTAAAGTCGTCAAAAAAGATTTTTTTTTTTCGTTTCTAGTCATCATTTATTCCAACGCTTGTTTATAGAAAATGAAAAACTCAAGTCAACCCAATTTTATCCTATGATCCTTATTCACCACTTTCCGGAAGATAAAAAATTGTAGTTTTCAGTAAGCTCATCGTCTCTTTTATAAATGCGCATGTACCGCAACTTTCACATGGAGAATTTTCGCAGACGGGGCGCGCTCGACATTATTCCTTCCGCCTTTGGTAGGATTACGCCGGGTCATATGAGAATTTGCCGGTGGCGCGACGACGGGAAAATCTCACGCGGTGTCTGTTTCCAAACTTTTTAATTGATAAAAAAGTGAAAGTGAATTTCCCGCCAGACTCTCACATCCGTATTTTGGTAAGTCGTTTTATAGTATATGATAAAAGATTATGACCAAAATACGATATTTACAACAGACTTGTATAATATAGGAACTTTATCTTTTGTACCTGTACAAAAATGAAAGGGGAATCTACAACAATTGCTCTGGTTTCAAATAAAACTTGAAAGAATAAACAATAATTGTTCTGGTTTTAATCAAAACTAAATATATGGTGTACAAATCGCTCATAAATGTCGATTTATAATCTTTAAAACCTTGTTTTTAAGCTAACAAAGTTGTTTCACACGAAGTATCATTGTTTTCTTTGCTTGCGGAACAATAGAGATGAAAAGCTAAAAAAGATTCGTCGGTTCCAGGACAATAGAAGGGATTCTATAGTTACATATAAAACTAGGACTTTTACAACAATTTGTAAAGTAGTTTTATCTTTACTTGAAGATGTATAAGAGCAAAAAAGAATGAAATATAGTAGTACTGTCTGCAGCGACAAATAACTCTATATTTATCATCAGGGACTGAAAATATGGTCGAAATATAATGTAAAAATGTGGAGTCTATTGATTTCTGTTGCTATTAAATTGTTTTTTGAAATTGCAATCAGTCCAATTAAATGTTAGGTTAGTTTAGGACGTTATAAATGCCGTTGAATGTTGTTGAAGTTTTTTTTATATTGTTAGCTCGATCTTCTTTACCAAATGTCTGCATTTGATCGTGGCCTGTAGCTTTTCTCTTCTATCCATTTCTTCCCTTGGTCTTCTTTTTATTCTTTTCCAGTCCTTTCTATCTTTTTCTCGCTTTGACCCATGACCTTCTGACCTACTGGTACTGTGATGTCTATCCTTTATAGGTGGCCTTACCATACTAGTTGTTTTCTTTTGAATGAATTCTTGTATGGGTTCACCTTTCAAATTTTTTCTTATATGCGAGTTGTTTAGTCTACCATTTTTAATTACTCATTTCACTCTTTTGAGGTAATTAATCTCTGTTGTTTCAATTTTATTCCTGTCTGTCAATACACAAGATATTCACAGCTTTATGCGAAAATTGCTTTGTACACTTTCATTTTCTAGATATTTCTTTTTGTTTATTGAAAGTTATTAACTTGTTCCTCATCAACCTTGATTTGAATTTTTTCTTTTACGTCTTCTTTCAATATTTGGATCCGGTTTGTAAATTTTCTTGTAGATCCTTTCGGTTTTCTGTTATTATCAATATCATAAACAAAGGGGTATTAACGCGCCGTAGATGTCGATATCTAATATAGATTGTATTTAATTTTGTTTTGTGCGCTTCTAATGAACTCATTTATAATAGTTATTTTTAGACGACGTCATCTGAAAATTGTTCGTTCTGTGTTCATTTACATACTGTATTTTGAGTGTTCCATGTAGTAAAAGTGACAGTTCCGTACTGCAAAACACTTTCGGGACGCTCTGGAGTAGACAACAGTTGACAGTTGACAGTTTCACTTCGATGATTTTGCATAACCTTAAATTTTTAATTTTCTGAAATTATTTGTTTTATCCGAGGAAATTAAATAACTATTGTATGCCAAGGATTGAAAGTGCTACTTTGTTGAACGAGTCTCAAAATTCCGAGCGAAGCGAGGCAAGCAACTGTCGAGTCCAACAAAGTAGTATTTCAACCGCGGCGTGCACAACATTTTTTAGACGACTCATAAGAATGTAGCAAGAATTCTATTATATTTTCTCTGGTTACAGTTTTTGAATTTTTTGCGGGTTTGTTTCTTCAGGAAATTGATGAGTTTTGGATATATGTTGATGTGAATATCTTGTTTTAATGCGAGAGTACTTTTAATCATCGAGAATGTAGACCATAAAGTAGAACTTTTCCAGATTTCAGATTCTTCTGAAAAATAAGCGAGCACCACGTTTTCCGTTGGGTTTTTCGCCTTTTTCTGGTGACAACACTTCATAAACAGCTCTTTATGTTTTTCGTTCCTTGCACGATATTTATCCGGCAGCGAATTAAGAACGGCCGCATTGCTTTCTTCGGTAAGATCAGGTGGAGTGGATTCTAACAATTTTTCATCGATGATATTTTCTTTTTCATCATCATTCATTGTTATTCATTAATTTGGACAAAACTTCGGATAAAACAAATAATTTTAGACAATTCAAAATTTAAGGTTATGCAAAATCATCGAGGTGAAACTGTCAACTGTCAACATTGACTTCAATGTTGAGTCACATTTAAGGAAGACTATAACGTACTTAATGATATTTGCAATGTCTTAATTATTTGCAAAAAGGACAATTATGAATATTCATTGGATTGTAGGCAGATAGAATATGTATATCTCTACTAGATATTGATGGAATCTCTGTAGATGTGTTTGTGTCTTCGATAGAATTTGTTGATTGATTCGTATTTGTGGTAGAAGAAAGTATTCTGTTAGCAATTTCAATCTTATTTGTTATGGAGTCATCTATATAAGCTTTAAGGTTATGCAAAATCATCGAAGTGATACTGTCAACTGTCAAGTGGCTAGAGTTACTCCAGAACGTCCCGAAAGTGTTTTGCAGTACGGAACTGTCATTTTCACTACATGGAACAGTCAAAACGCAACTTTCAGTATATAAATGAATACAAAACGAACAACTTTAGATGGCGTCGTCTAAAAAAGATATGAATAGTGATGGGCCCAGACCGCCTCCTTTTCGCACTCCTTCTTATGGTTCTGCTTATAACTTTATTCTTCAATTCTTTGTACTAACATTTAGTGACATTTTAGTGATACTTTCGTTCGTGGGATTTAATTGGAAGCTTGAAATGCAATGGATACTGGTTTGGATCTCGCCATTGGCATGGAGTAATTATTTTTTTTATTGTATTTATATTCCTGCTTCAAATTAAGGAACTTATATGATATTTTTTTAAAAAACTACTTTTTCAATTAAAATTTTTATAACAAAATATATTTTTTTGAGATAACGCTCTTTTCTTCGATAGTTGCGGGTATCAAATTGAATATTTCTATAGACTGACAAAACCTGCTGTTGAATCGATTTGATTTAAAGTTAGCTTTTGTTTCTTAGAGCATAAAGATCTAGTGATACGTGGCGCGGCGACGTGAGCCTGTCTCTAAAGATGAGAAAGAAATTGCGCGGAAAGTTTATGGCGGACTATCAGAAACACTTACGACTGTGGAAGTAGCGAATCGATGTCGGTTTTTAACAGGATTGTAGGAATCAGCAGTTCAATTGATTGTGCGTGAAATGAAAACAAATTTACCAGCTAGAAAATAACACAAAAAATTGATAGAAATGCAATAAAATCTTATTTATTTTTCGAAAATATGCACCGTTTACACAAACGAACAAGAAAATTATTTTTGAAAACTTTTCAATAGCTAATCTTGTCACCTGATTACAAATTTTATATTATACGAGACAGAATCCAAAAATAACCAAAATATATTTAATTTCAAATTCATCCATTTGTTTCCATTGTTCGAAACATTTTTTGTACTCAACTCAGCCTCTTGTGAAATCTTTTATCTTTCCTTTCATGTGCTGAAATAAAAAAAGTCACACAGGGTTAAGTCAGGTGAGTCAGACACCCTAGGGAGCTTAACCATGTCATTATCAGTTTAAAACTGCGGAACAGAGATGGTTGACTATGTAAGTAGGTCATAGTGGAAAAACCAGTCTACTATCTGTCACAAATCGATTCTTTTTGGTGTTTACTTAAATCAAAAAACTGTCCTGAAGGAACAAACTCAGTGGATTCATTTTTTTTGGATCATTTGTTGATTTTTTGTGATTATGAAATTTTATTCATTGATTTAGTATCCCGGATTTCTGTCGCTTGGAGTTGGCAACCCTGGAAGGCACTGAACTGGTAATTAGTTGCGTATTATTGGGTCACCGTAGGGTCATACAATAAATCGACTAGGAAACGTTACATGGTTTGTATTTATAAAAATTTATTCAATAATATGGTATAACATTTGATACTTTCTTTTCTCTTGTGTAGTTTTTTCTACTACGAGTGGCTTGTTGACTTCTCAGTGAACGTTTTCCATCACATTAATGTCTGTTTTAAAAACGATTATTTCGATTTTTAATAAAATTTCCACCGAAATGATAAAGACAGACAGTTTGGTTCTTAATAACCACTTAAACTACTATAATCAAACAAAAAAAAATATCAAATCGGTGTAAAATTTTCATTTTATTATAAAAACGAGTGTACCCATGTGCATCATGTACAATACACTCAAAAGTAGTTTGATTCAGCCTCTCAAAACACATATTTTATAAATTCAGCACTTTTCAAGAACTTCCTCACAATATCTTTGAATGATAGTTGAGATTTGAATGACATTTAAAGCTTCACAAAGAAAAAAAAAGTTTAATTATGAATCTGTAGATGATTCTATTGATTCCGCAGAAAGTAGATTCCGATTTGATGTTTTCATTACAATGATTGACGTAAATAATTAAAAATCTTTGCCAGATATCGAGCTTTTGATGCACTGTAATGATTTAAGTCTAGTACTTTAAGATGGACGAAGCAAAGACGTAGCTTGACGAAGAACTAAAACTTTTAATGCCTAATCTACCAAACTCCATCAAAGACACTTTGAAAATTATGTTAACTATTCCTGTAAGAACAGCTTCCACGGAAAGAAGTTTTCTACGTTAAACATTGAAACTATCTAAGAAACAATATGAAGCAGGACTATCTGGTTTAGCAATACACCACCAGAAATTACCATCTGGTTGCCAACTGATCAATAACATGTCTCTGCACATATGGCTGACTCAAAAGTTAACAATATAATTGACCAAAATATTCATTTCCTCATTTTAACAAAGTGTCATGAGCTATTCTACATCCCCTTTTCAAGTTCAACTTTTAAAAAATGAATTATGTAGAACCAAACTTCTTCTGCAAATATACATTCTATTACATCCGTTTATCTTTAGACTATTGCTGGCCTATTTGGAGCTTGGTCCACAAGCATACTCTGTAGATGATCGACTCAAACATAAGAGGCGATCCGAAGTTGACCAGAAACTTGGACATGAGGATTGTTACGTGAGCAGTATCTACAGCTATGCCGATTTATATTTTATCGATATTACGACGCAAATTCTCCTGTCCAGCATAATCCCACCTAAAGCAGTATTCCCAAGATCTACTCGACAAGCAGACGTGGCTTATAAACAAAGAGTTCGCCTGAAGAAAAGTTCAAGATCAATATCCACAGGCATATCTCTACACGGCAGGCACTAATCGAACTACTTGAGTGTAATAGGGTTCTCCAAAATAACCTTCTTCCATTGAAGCCATTGAGAGGCAGGTGATTTAAGTTACCAGCGAATCAACAGGTTGAGTTTCTTCAAACCTGTTGCCGACTGGTTGGGAACCAGTTGCACGGTCCTCATTCAAATACAAAGGAATTTCTAGGAAGTGACGCATTGACAAAAGTTCATTTTACATGTTTTGAAAGACAAGAAAATGTTGTAAAAAAGAATGTTGAACAATGTCGTGATATTTAGAGCAACAGTTGTTATAGAACTTAAATTCTGCGATCTAAGAAATTCTAATTTTTACCGCATTTCAACCTCTTTTTTTGTCTATAAATTTATCCACCGAACGTTTGTTATATAAACAATTATGCTTAATTATTTCAATTCATAAATTACTTCAGTAGAAACCGACTGATGAATATGTTTATTCGTTAAAGTAAATAAACGAAAATAAAAAAAATAATCTTTAGCTTTTTGCACGTATGCCAAATGTTGAACTGATTGATTCACAGTTAGACATCTTTTATGTTGATTCTAATGATGGCGCTTTTTCTAACAGACATTTCGTATTACTATTTCTGTTATTAGAATACGGTGTCATTGATGCTCACCAAAGCAAAGATAAAATCAAATAAAATAATAATTTCAGTTACTAGTTAGAAATTTGTTTACAGCACTACATTATATCAACAGTCGAAGACCAACCAATCACTAAGAATCGCAATCTGGACATCAGTAATAAATTATGTCTATTTGCAAACAATACTAGTTTCTCTTGGAGCAACCCTGATATCAAGGTACTTCATAGGATCATATCTAGTGACCTAATCACCCTTAAATCATGGTGTGATTCTAATCTTCAATGTTTGAAGCTTTCTATAACAAAAAACATATAAAAATACATTGCAGACTTTTTTATTAAATAACAACAACTTTGATGTTGAATCTGTAAAATTTTAGTGCTTGTTGTGGACAATTTCTTGAAATGGGAGTTACATATTGCCCAGCATATCATTTTTTCGAGATATTAGGTGTGGGATTCACGCATCCAATAAGGATTGTTACGTGAGCAGTATCTACAGCTATGCCGATTTAAAATAACAAGCAAATAAGGCGGGATAACTCCTTTCATACGACCACAAACTTTTTCCTAAAAAGTTATCAAGTCCTGGTCTTAAAAAATTGGGAAAAAGAGAGGAAATCAGAAACATGGAATAAGGTCCCAGGTCTAGGACAATAGACGGGCTATGGGTAGTTACTGGTATGCTTATTGGACACTGTTTGATGAACTACTATCTGAAGAACATCGGAGAGATTACAGAAAGCTTTTGTCGCTTCTTTACAGAACCAAAGGAAACCGTCGAGCACCACGAAACAAGGCAATTCATGAACAAAGATTACCAGACACTTAAGTAGTGGTTGCTGTTTGACAAACTGGTACACAATAGATCAAATCTAAATGAAGAGTCAACTTGATAAGAATTATTTTTTAGATGTTAATAAATTATGCCTAAATCTGACCATAAGGTCGTTTGAAACGAATCGTTTTAAGTTATAGAATACGAGCCCTGTTGGCCTTAATAACCTCACTTTTCTTGTCTAATGTGTAGATATTAATATACTTTATTGGTCTTCTGTTATTTGATCGATAAAAACGATACAGGATAACAAAATAAAGTGGCATTTTATAATCTTCATAAATTTGGACTCTAGAGTGAATATTGATGACCAGACGTCGCATTTTTTATATTGGCTTTAAAATGGTTGTTTTAAAAGTAGGTAGTTTAGTTTATGTGGTAATAAACATAACTCGTATTAGACTATTTGATGGTTTTTACACCATATGTGAAATTTATGCAATACAATATGAAGCGAATAGTATTTATTTCTAGCGATACAATGTATATCTACTGATTTTGTACCGAATATTTACCTTGGACTGTACCAGCTTTTGATCGATCTAGGCGGCCAAAAATATTTGTTGTAAAATAACATAATACACCCACACATACTTACGAAAGACAATTTAATCTTTTGAAATTTAATGAATAGATTATAAGGTGATGATGTAACTAGTGGACGGAGTTAAATCGGGGGATCTAGCCGGCCATTCGATCGTTCCACGTCTTCCAATTCACCCATTGGGAAAACCACGTTTTTCGTGCAAAAAAAAACTTTATATTGCCGAACATAGGACTAAAATCCTTTTCCAACACGACCCCCTTTCTTATTTAAACTTATTTGAGGTTATTCCTTGCATTGAATATTAATTATTGTATCCTCAAAATTTCAAATTAATCTAAAGTTTTGAAATACTCGAAAATGGAGTTTAAAGATGCATTTACATAGATAAAAAAGTCGTACGAGTATAAATACGAAGTTTGGTATTTCTTTGTGAATAAAAAAGTTGAAACGGTTGTTTTTGAAATTCCTAAGGTTACTCAATTTCGATTTATCCTTGGCTACGCCGCAAAATAACAATTCATCACGAGTTTTTCTGTTGAACGTAAAATATTATCTGTTCCTGACGTCTAATCTAAAACGTTTTAATTAATCAACTTATTTTCCTCCTTTTAGCTGCCAACTAAGTTTTTTTTTGGTGTTCTGATTGTGCATTAAATTGTAATTAACAGTTGAGATTTTTCAAATAATTGATGATATTTCTATAATTACTCACTTGTTAAACTACTTTGATTAGTCCAGTAAATTTTACGATAAAATACAAAAAAACTTTTTTCAATACGTCGGTTAAATAAATTGAATCCGCCTCTTAAAAAAATTATTAATGATAAAGAATTACTGAACATGGAATGATAATTTAGCGAAAGTATCAGTCTGCTTCGTTATTTAAGTCTGACTAAGCTTCAATCCACTCATTTCCATATTTATTAACTGCAAAAACTGATAATTATATATTAAAGCTTTTTATTTGTTGTTGATATACTTAGAAACAATTTCTCAAATCCAGAATTGACAAGCTTTTTGTAGAACATGGATTGATGAACTTCTGGTTCCAACAGGATATAGGTTCATGCAGTTCAAACATCGCTTCTCGTTTTGAAAGAAAAGTGCATGTTTTTTAAACATTTATTAATGATAATAATAAAAACGATTGAAATTTTTCAAAATAGCTCCTTCCGCATCAGCTTCGTACGTCTCCATGAACTCCTGGAACGGAGTGCTGATCAGCTTCTACGCCACGGCCTCTACCGATGTGTGGTGCTTCCCCTTGAACGTGAATTATTTTCTTGGGAATAGAAAAAAGTCTGGTGGAGCCAAGAAGATCCTGGCAGATCGCCTTTTGCTTTTCTAACGAGATTCGTGGCAGAAACTTCGCGCTCACTTTCCTCATGGCTAAGTTTTCTGTCACGATCTTAAAAACTTAGGTTTAAGGTATGTTCAATTTATCAGCAATCATTCTTATATTCATCCTACGATGTCAGTTCAACGAATTTTTCAATCCCGACTCATTTTCGTTGCTGTTGCTGGTCGAGGTGCGTTCCAGAGCCGTCGTCGTCTTCCAATGTTTGCCTACCTTCTCGGATCAAGTTGTGCAGCTTAAAAACATCCGATTCAACCATGACAGTACAACTTTAGGCCTCCTTAATCATGTCGTGAGTGTCTTTGTCCGTTTTACTGAGCTCTATTCAAAATTTGGTCGCTGCTCCATGAATCACTGAGTCATTCCGATAGAGTACAAGCGATCAGTTGTCTTCAGCGACAGGAAGCTGATTATCTACTTTTTCCCGCGCATTCAGTATCCCTCTTCTTCAATCGTGCGCGCGCAGAGCGCTCCTCTCTCGAACACACTCCTACTACTTTCAGAACAGACCTTGTATATCGTTCTTTCCTTAAAAAACATTTGTAATATGTAGATGAATAATATAAAGCTTAGTTTATAAATTTTTCAACAGTGTTTCCTGTAGTTTTCATAATTTATTAATATACCCATTTCATCCGATTTGCAATTAGATCAATTTTTGTTTTATTGAATTGTATTACAGCGGAGTAATTTTCATGTTTATCTAATGAGACTGAACGTGTTGTAGCATCACGACACGTTCTGTTATAAATATATTAAACATTGAATTTTGTTACGCAACTCGTTCCAACCTAAACTCATATTAGATTAACATTGGAATAATTAATAACATGTTGTTAGAAATAATTGTGTAAAATTTGCCGTTGACGTATAATGAAAGAGAGACTTTTTCAAAGCCTAATAGCCTTTTCTCTAACAAAAAGATGAAAGCTAATGGACCCTAATGCCCCATTCGTCGATAATCGACTATTTTTGATTCCCGATCTTTTTGTATTGATGTGAATAATTGCACTAACATTTATTTCTTTCAAGATTTATTTTTACAATTCATTGAAAGTATTTTATCTAGTTCAAGGAACGCTAATAATATTTTCAAAACCTATATAATTAATTGTGAAACAATGAATAATTAATGCAATTTTATTTCTAAAGAAGATCCTTCTTTTTAATCCGCTGTCTTAGACCATCGATTGTCGTCAATTCCATCAGAGCTGTTCCAGTTCCAGAGTTCTAGTGAATTCCAGTAGCTGTGAATTAGTTATAAGCTTCTATATGTTTATGAGACTTCTTTTCCTTCGCAATCAATCTGAACTCGTGAATTTCGAGTAAATAGTATCACTCAATAATTAAAAAACACATTTTGTTGCCAAAAAACGATTTTATTTATCAATGTAATTTCCTTCAAGACCAATACAATCATTCCAACGCTTCTCTAACTTCTCTATGGGGTGCTTGTAGAAGGTTTTGTCTTTTGCCTCAAAATAGACTTCATATTGAGCTTAATTACGCATTTTTTTGAGATCAGGGAATAGCCAGTAGCTACTAGGGACTAGATATGGAGTATACGATGGATGAGTAAGCAATTCGAAGTGTAATTCGTTCAATTAAACCGTCTTGGTGGTTTTTTCTTCGACACATGAGGCCGTTTTTCCTTGATTTCTGCATTCAAAAGATCCAACAACTCTATGTAATATTCTCTATTGATTATTTTTCTGTTTTGGAGATAGTTGATGAACAATATTCTGAAACCGTAACCTTTAATGTTGACTGTTGTGCATTTGGATTCTTCGGTTTTTTGGTTCACCGGCTGCAGTCCATTCAGATGATGATAAATGACTGTCGGTTCTTTCTGACTGAAATTTCACACATAGTTTTTTGAAAGCTGGTACTTATTAAACGCAAAATGGATTTGACAACGACAGCGCCATCTGTGTGTTAGTCACACGGTTTATTGAGTGTTGGTATGTAACAACCTCTTGATACTCAATGAAGGGAAACTAACGAGAATGCTTAGTTTGGTGTTAGTCTAGTAGTCTCTTTAGATTCAACGGTATCAAATTGGAGATACTTCTTGCAAATGAGGAATGTTCTTGCCATTTTTCTTGGTGTTTTCATTCCACATTGAGTACACCAAATTATTCTTGCCAATCCCTTGTCAGTTTTGCGTCTTTCGATGGAGAAGAAGTATTCCATTGCCAGTTCTTTAAATCCTTTTGAAATGCTTTTTTCTTGACGTGGTTAAATCCCGATGTTCATTTTCATCACTGCGTTGATGAATAGTTTGTCTGTTCAATGCTTGTATTACACAACTCTATAACATCGTATGTCCAACACGAATGGTATCTGCTTCGTTTACGTGTTGCAATTAATCTTTCCTCGCTAGTCAGTGTTGTCGCACTTCACTAAATGTCCAAAAAAGCGAACACTACATTAAATGAATGCTAGTTAATAGTACATAATCTCGCAATAAATATTGATTTTTCCTCTAACATAAAGGATATGGTTTATAATTATTTCATACCCGAGACCGCGAAATCGTGCTGCCAGTGAAACAGACTTTGATATTACAATAAAGCTCAAGTTACATTTACAAAGTGCTCAAATCTAATGAAAGGACAAAGTGGCATAGTGAGCTTTGTCTTTTGCAAAGCAGACCGCTTAATAAGCTCTGGCATTAACCAACTTCTTTCCAACATTTTTTTACGAATTCCCCAAATGATAAATTCAGCGTTAACAAATTATAAACATTTCTTTATAGTTTTGACTGGAATTTGTATCTAATTAGGATTATATATTATTTTTGATTTGAAATTTTTTTATTATGTATCATCGAATGCGAGGAAATTCGAGGTTAATGCCGGAGGTCTGAAGAGACGTGCTCAAAGGACAAGGAACTTGTAAACCACTCGCATAAATACGAAATTTCTGGTCTATTGAGCGGAGGCGTATCTGGGATTCTGAACGAGCTTGTAAGAACTCTAGAAAGTTCTAGAAACGAGGTCTACAAGTTTATTGTATGAGTCTTCAAACTGGGTCTAGTGTTATATTATTATATCACACAGTATAAGGATCCGAAAGGTTCTTGATTGCATGTACTGCCCCCATCGAGCAGCCCTTTTTCGATTCTCTGATATACGTATGCCTTACAGAATGAGAGCGTAGAATCTCGAAGGTCAAAAGTGGATTGTTCAAATGGATTTTAATGATCACATCCAGAAGGTTCTATTCGCGATTGTCAGAGATCAGGAGGATAGACTTTTTGTGGACAGAAATCAATCTGTTGACATCAATTAGTTAGAGTTTTTTTGAAGTTTTTCTCCCTCCTTTCCCATAAAAAAATTAAGAGATATGTAGACCACGCATATTTAAGTGAGACAGTTTATAATGTATTGTTATTATTACTTATTCATATTAATCCCCCTTCTGACACTAAAGTAATGTTTTTCTTATTTATTTAAACTGTTTTAGCTAGTGGGGTGGATTTATACAAACGACTTACTTAATTCACTTATACACTAACGCTTACTACACGAAACTATTCACAAAACTATTCACTAAACTATTCACTAAACTATACACCAAGATTAATTACTAAACACTTATCTAATTCTTACCGAATAAATTTCTTCAAATGTATCGTTTGGTTTATATGTCTATCCTGATGTGTTCGGGATTGTTTACAGCTATTAGAGACTTGTTTAGATACGTTTTAATCATATTCAGAATGATCTAATTTGCCTTGAACAAATTAAAGTCTTCTTAAGAATTTATTCTATAGAAACGACCAGAAGTTACTGTGTATAAGTGATAAAAACAATATAAAGAAATTACGTTTATAAAAAAATAAAAATAAATGGTCCTTCTGGGAATTGTCCGCGCCAAACTTTAGGTTCTATTGACATAGTAGAAGGACCAGGTTCGTTTTTAATTGAATTACATTAACACTTTCAATATTACCTATTTGGAAGTTTTTGTTTTTTTCTTAAAAAGTATTAAAATAAAATTTTAAACATAAGAATTAATTGAGAAACTTTTTGATTAAGATACCACTGAGTTTTCACACAAAGTTGGACAGTTTGTAGGTTGTTTTTTTTTTAATTTAATAAACCTTTTTAATAACACACTTATTTACAAATTTTTTACTTTTATCAAGAAGCATTAAAACACCCTGTATATCTTTTTCGTGCCCACAATCAAGAAGTTTGATTAAATCTATTAACATACGAAACTTTTTGAATTGAAGTTGTCGAAATCTTGTAAATTTTTACATGAAAAACTTTTGCATTTATTTAATCCTACATACACAGAAGTACTTCAAACTTTGAAATAAAAAACACAAAAATACTTGTATGAGATACAAAAGAATTTTTTATAATAAAGCTCTGGGATCGAGTTTGGGGTAGAAAGTTTTTTTAGCTCATTCCATAAATGTTCTATCGGATTTAGGTCAGAACTATATGCTGGTCACTCCATAACTCTAAAACCGACTTCTGCAATGTAATCCTGCACGATTCTCGCGACGTGCGGGGATTTGCATTATCAGGTAAATTCTTTTCCAATGTAGTTGACGTAAGGTACCACATGAATTGCTAATATCAGCCCTTAAACTGTGAAGATCTTCGCCCGTACAAATTAATACAGGATCGTTTCGCGCTTCTATAGAAATTGCACCTCAGATCATGCAGGAACCACCTTCATAAGCACCCCGGTCTTCAAAGCAGCAATCTACAAACCGCTCTCTTGGTCTTTGGACACTTCTTCAGCCGCCACCATCGAGGCATATTCAGATAATCTTGTGCTAAACGCAGACGTTCTTATCGATGAGCTGGAGTAAGTTTTGAACCAATAGCAGTCTTCGTCTTACTGTCCACTGACTCCTCGCACCTCACGGAGCTGTCGTTGCACTTGAACGGCATTAAATTGATATTGTTGACACACTAGCAGTTGTAAATCTCCTTCTGTTCCAGATCGCCTATGAAAGGAACCAGTCTCTTGATAACGCTGCGCCGGTTATATCCAGTTTCCTAGCAGCAGCTCGCTGACCAAGTCCATTTTAGATTGAAGCAATAACTTAAATAACTTAAACCAACACATTTGAACACTATTGAGATAACAAACGAATAATATGCTAATTTTCTGTTGACTATGCGTGTTTATTAGACTGGGTTCTTGATTATGACTAGGTATTAAGAACTGCAGTAGTTACGAGTAAAAATCTTGAATCAAGACGGGTTGAATGTGCGTTAATGTGTACAAAATAATTTTCTAGAGAAATGTCTATCTAATCTATTGTAATTAGAGGCGCAATTATAATTATCGCTTTATCTGCATTGAATAAACAACACTGATCAATGTATAATGAGAAAATGGGGTTTCTGTTTTAGATTCAACTTCCATTTTACGGGAACATACACGTAAATAACATAACTGTACACTTATCTCGTTCTGTGATAATATACGATAATAGAAATTCACAAGGACAGAAAAAAATTAATTAAAATTACTCGTTTTATCTATTTATTTTGATACGGTTCTCATGGCAGATAGGCAGTGTAAATAATCTTTAAATCCGAAGAGATTATCTTCTAATTTACTCGAACTTGGTGTTTCTCAAAGCGTGGGTCGAATCTTCATGGGGTATTACATGGACGGGTTTAATTGAAAAAATTATACTGAACGAATTCTCTTCTTGACTAATTAACTTTCTCTTTATCTCTGTTTCTTTTAAAAATTAATATAAATTCAAACAAAAAACTCATTAGCGAGGGAAGCAAAACCTTTGAATCTCACATTTGTAGACAGCACTTGTCGTCAAACTCGTGAGATAGTTTAGAATACGAGGGTTGTATGATAAATTTACGACATTAACCTTTAGATCAATAAAAGTTGGGAAATACGAGCTTTTTTCTAAACAAGATTTTTTGTTTTTTGATAAGAAAACATTTACTCAATTATTCTTGAAAAGTTAACGACGGAATTGCTGGAAATCATATCGTAGGCGCATTTTTTATTGATCCACAAATTCCTGCGGATATAATATGGTTTCAGTAAGATGAAGAAGCACCGCCTTTTCACCTAATCATTGTCCGGTAGTCTATTTAAAAGTCTTAAAAGGCACAAAGCTCCTTTTATCGAAAATAACCTATGAAGTAAATCATCTAAGGCAATGAGGTAACGTAGATGCTTAAGTTAATTTGTAAAACTTTTGATATGTTTTTGCTTCACGCTTTTCATCTTTTCGTCTTTAAAAAATTGTGAAAAAACTAATTTTAAATCAGCAGACACCTAAAATCAAAAACATTTGGAAGTATTGGGCAAAACCAATTACCTTCCTCCCTTCGGATACTTTAGGGGCAGTTTTGTCGGAGCTGGGGAGTTTAAGGTTTGGTACCCATTGAGACTTTTAAACGTATAACAAGTTTTAACACTCCATAGTCTTTCTGATAACGAATAGATACAGTTCTTCCAATATTAATTGCAGAAGACAGTTATGAAAGGAATAATCAATATTTCATAAATAAGCACCAAATGAAGATATGAAAAATAATGTTTACTCCCCGTATAAAATTCGGTAAACAACTAACAAACCGTCAGTCCACGTGGACTCACCATCTCCACTGTTTACCAATGAAAACATCGAATAAATACTTTTCTATTGGTTTCTTCTTCGAAATATTACTACCAGAGACAGCCCGCGACCAGTGGCGTCGTTTGGTGAGATTTATCAATTCATAAATTTCTTTAAATAAATAGAAATGTGGCGAATGAAGACAATGAAATTGCACAGTGAAGTCAGAATAAAGACATGTATGAATTTAATAATAAAGATTTAGATATACAAACCAAGCAGCAAGTTATCTGCATCGTGAAAATGTGTTTCTCTTAATATATAACGAATACTAACCAATATCAGATTGAACTGTATTTTACTTTGTATATGAATACATGAAGTAACGATATTTAGAGTCCGCATTAAATTATTTACAATTGTAAACATTCAAAGTTTGTTTTTCTCCTAATAAACCCAAACAAAAACTCGTACAAATGTAAATTTACTCAATCTCACGCTCAGTGGGCATAAGAATGATAAAAAAAGTTTAACCACACTCCGCTTTAAAAAATATATATATTCTCAGTCTCTTTTTTTCGTTTGGCGATTAGCGCCCGACACTTGATTTATTTTACCACTGCCAACAATTCTAAACAATTGTCTATAAACTCGTACATCACCGTAAGTTATTTCGAGAAAATTTTATATTTTGGTCTTTTATTTGTTTCTTTTGAAAACATGTCTTAAAGCGGAACACGCGTAATTTGATATTTTTATATAAAAAATACTATTTTGAAAGTATGTTATGAGGTTATATTCCAATTCATACCCAAACATTTTTTTAAGAAATTCTTGGAGGTTCCTTGATGGTGTAAACTGAACATCAGCACGATCAATGACAAAACTTCTATTATAAAAAATATTCACTGTTTTTTCAGGTAATTCCCTTCATTTTTCCATTTCTCCCGAAGGTTTTTGATGCCAGTATCAAAAAATTCCTTCAACAATCCTCCGAAGGCTTCTTTAAGTTGTCCGCACATATGGTAGTCGCAGGGTGATGAGTCCAGACTGTATAGAGGATGTTGTAGGGTCTCCCGCTCCAGTTCTGATCGTTAAATTCTTGGTATGAGGATGCGAATTATCCGGGAGAAGACTTCGCAATGGAATATTCCTCCGTTTCGAGCGATAAACGAGTTTTAGAGGTTTAGAGTCGCTCTCGGTTTCAGCACAAATAATCTCACCCGCGAACCTGGTTTCGCTTGAAGCTCAACAGTTTCGGAGTCCATCGCGTCGGTATTTTGGGATATTGAAGGTGTTAAGGAGTTAAGCCGAAAATTTTCGAACATTCATCTTGTGGTCCTCCTCGACGTCGATCATGCGGCTCATTCTCGATGGTATCGCAGCCATCTTTGGAAGCTTCGACCTATTTAAATACAGTAGACTTACCCGGGCTACTTCTCAAAAACTTTCACAATGAAAAATTCTGTAGTATGGCATTTAAATATATTTTAGGCTTGTTTTTTTTCCTCTATGATCTAAGATCTATGAATTTCAGATCTTCTTCTTCGTATTAGGCGTAGTCGCCTGTTTTATCTTCGACATATTTGTCTTCTATCCTGTTTCAAGGTTGTCGCTCCACCTTTTTCTCTCCTTCAGCCTAATGGGGATTTATCGCGCGTTATCTTGACCATTGTTGTCCATACGACTTATGTGTTTGTTCCATTCTTTCTTTCTTGATAGAACCCATTCGTTAACGTCATTTATTTCGCACAATCTTCTTTCCCTGTCCAGTAGGGTTTCCATCATTCTTTTGGTTTTCACCGTTTCTGGTATGGGTGTTGTATATTTTCGATTTGGCCTCTATTCCGTTATGTTTATTCCTCCATATGGTTTCGTTCAAACATGCTGCTATTCTTAAGATTTTCAGATCGATTGTGGTTATTTCAGCATTGAAAATACTGATAAACATTGGATTAAAAATTGTTTCATTGAAATAATCCACAAGACATAAACGAAAAAAGTAATCCAAAAAATTAGTGTTTAGACCGGTTTTATGGGCCCGAGTAATGATCTGTGTGGGCACACAAAGCAATTAATTTCATTAAATGCTATTTGAAGATCTTATTAAAGACTTGAATACAGATGAGACGTTTCGAAAATATCAACATCCCTTGTTTTTAATTGTGTTTTATTCTCAAAGGACATATATTTTCCTTTCCAATGAAAAGCTTTATTAATAGACGTTTTAAAGTGAATTATGTATTCTCCCAGAAGAATTCATCACTGTCGTATTCTTGAATTCTAACATGAGAATGTTAAATTAGTGAGGAAATTTCTCCTATCTAGTAAAGAAAAAACGGGCGTATGATAAATGTAGTAGCGAAATTGATCTTTCTATAATATAAACGGATTATTTTTTCTCGAGTTATTCCCCGCTTAAGATTACTCTGGGTGAGTTTGGACTTTTAATGGAAAATTAACGGCGAAAAAAAACTAATAATTCACTTTTACCTTTTCCGGAAAATTTAGGAAGATAACGTTTACAATTTTATTCAAAACAAAAGATAATTTAATAGTTTTCTGCTTTATAAACTAGGTTTACGTACTATATATGCTGATTTTTCTCTCTCTAAGTTTTTTCTTCAATAAAACTATCAATTACTTCATCCCATGCTGCTTTATTTCTTCCTCTATTTCATTTTTGCGACCTCCACTTTCTTAGATCTTCCATTCTTTGTAAACGACTCCCACCAACTCAATTCTCTTTGCAACGCACTTTTTTGTCTATTAATGAGAATTCATGATTCACATTCGATATTAGTGTATAAATTGCTGTGCCTACCATTACCTGTCTTGTATTTTTCTGTTCCTGTTCCTTTATTCATTGTACACTAGTCTTTTTTACATTTATTCTTCTCATAATGAAATGCTTTAGCGTTTTTTCTAGATGTCAAAATGTATCTGATGTTTTCCTACAAAGCGTATACTCTCTCAGATATTTTCACAGCTTGCAGGTTCTTATATCCAACGTACACTTCATTTGAGTTGGTTGAGCAGATATTATATCATCTATAAATTTTGTCATACTCCTCATGTGCTTATAAAGCTTCTAATATTAGTTTTTCACTAATTACATGATCAATATTTCGTTCATAGTTAAGTTAATATATATTTTTGTCCACGACACTCTATCGAAAGCTGTCTCCATATTAATAAATCCATATAATGCATCTATATCTCGTCAGACAGTTTTATCTTTGAGTTTGTTAAAGACAAATTCAGATTTGTGTCTTTGCGGAATTTGCCGTGTACATCAATTAGTGGATTTCCTCTTTTGATCTCAATTTGTTATCCATAAAGTTTTTCGTACACTTTCATCGATTTATACGATAAATGTATTCCTCTGTAGTTGTTACTTGCTTTCTCCTGATTTAAAAAAGTCTTTACACATTCTTATAGCATCTTTGAAATATTCCAAACTACGTAAATAAGTCTAGGCTTTCAACTCGCTGTATCTTAAACAATAGGTCTGAAAACGAGTTTAAATTTTTAAACGAATAGTCACGCCACGCCGTATCATATATTTCTAGTAGTTATAAGTGTAATACTTTGCCATGCAACAATCGCTTGCTTACGTCACCAGCGCCGATCGATTTGAATCCGACAAGATACGGCAGCGTCCACACCATGTTGTTCTGTTTTACCATCGACATTCTATTATCTATTACTGCACCAAATAACGTATTTTTAGCATCCCCAAGCGAGAAAAATTACGAAAAAAATGGTTTTATACAGTAAAAGAAATACTGTGTTATCAAATACAAGTAAATGCTACACAATTGGTGGTTTCAATATTGGTTTCTACAGTTTATGTTTTGTACATAGCAGTAATTTTTTAATTGCAGAAGACTTTCATCAGAAAAGATTTTGTGATCTCTAATCATCAATTTCTTTCTTGAAAATACTTTTTACTGTCCATAGTGGTGGACCTGTAAATTAACGGTCCCTATTTTATTCAAATTTTTGTTAGCTTTGATGTGATGAACCAGAAACACTTCACGCTTCCTCTCCATCTAGGGAGACAAATTTTGAAGAAGAACCCTGTAGATTTTTTTAAATTAAGACATAAATACATAAATCTAGTAAATATGCCACCCGAATCTTTAGTCTCGCATCCATTTCAAATTCTTTCAATCCGAATAAATCACGAGTGAATCCGTTGTATGAAAACATTAACAATCCAGTCAGGAAATTGGAGTAGCTTATGAAATAAACGCTTGAAAGATCAACGAAGCTAGAAACATCGCATGGAGCGTTTGGGTCCCTATTAAAACTGTACATTCCACAAAAAAGCAACTGAAGCGATTGTCCTTTTGTTTCCATCGAATATGAATGTTTATTTAGAGAAATAGAAAATCTCGGAAAATGTTACGCTTGTAATAACTGTGATTAAGATAATGTTTCTGTTTATTTACACTTAGACTGGCATAATTTTTTTCATTATTAACATTAATTTTTTGTATTTTTTCAAATGGAATACGAAAATGTTAATAAGTTGTTGAAAATACTGACAATCTAACCAGGAACGTTTGCACTGCAACTACACTAGATTTCTTTCAGTGTAGTTATCGAGGTTTCCAGTTTCATTCATGAGACATCATACATCATGTTTTAAACTTCTTATTTCTTCAGATTTTGTTCGTTGCTACTTTCCTTAAGACTTTCCTCAACATCATTTGGTGTCACAGGTTTTCTGATGAATCCGCTCACCACCCAAATGGTCAACGGTACAATTTGTAACTTATACATATTCGATCAGTTACTGCTTAACATAATTTTTTATTCCGCCTGACTTGATCGAACATAACGAGTGATTTTCTGCAATTAACACCATAAGACCACCATTGGAGCCAAGACTAACTTAGAAATTAGAAGACGTTGTCATTTAGCATAAATCTCGTCGATGGTCCTTGAGAAAGTTATTGAATCGTCCTCGTATGTTTGAAAGGTATAATTAAAAATGATTCGTGCGCGTTTAACGTGAGTGATGAGAATGAATAGAACAGATAAATTTGAAAAATCATGGCCTTTTAAAAGAAACATCAAACGTTACAGTAGATGATCCATTTTTGTAAAAATCTGAAGAATTCTTTATTAAATAAATTGGAAACGGCGGAAATAATTCGGATGGCGAATAATGAACAAGTTGTAATGAACCATGTCGACGAAACTTTTTATTAAAGCTCAATTTCAGTCACCGTTCAAATAAATTCATCTTCGACAATCAAACAAGAGAACAAAGTTTTGTCGCAAATATTAATCCCATTGTTCGTATTTTTATAACAAATACCTTTCCATTATTTCTCAATTTTATTTGTTAAATCATTCTCAACATTATCAACGAGAAATGACACGATTGCATCCTGGATTTGATCGCAATCAAGTACGTGTATTATAGCGAGCTTAAATTGGTTACCAACCGATTCGGAATCGATTCTAAACTGACTCGCGAACAATTCTGCGCATAGCAGAGGATAGCTTAGACATTGGACTGTCGAGCAGTCAAGGACGAACGTCTACGATGTTTTCCAACCAATTTAAAAGATTTATTGAAAGAAACTAACTCTTTGGAAGAAACTATCTGTTCAAATTCTAGTAGCTCAATCTCTTTAGCAAGCTGCGCTGTTGTAAAAATCATAAAGAACGTTAACCTAAATTAGGAAACTTCAGATATAAAGTTAAAAGCGTTCATCCAACATCTCTAGACCAGAATATATTATTGAAAGTGCCTGTTGTATTACACTTGATGATAACTTTCTTTCTTCCGACTATCCTTCTTCGTTTATTTGCGTATTTTGCATTGCCATTGATTCTTCATCGCTCAAAGGCGCGTTATCGATTGCTAAGAACTTTTCGAGCTCCTCGACTGCAAGCTGACCAAGCTCAATCTCTCCATCGTAACAGCGATATCTTCAACCACCTGTCTTATAGTATCTTGATCTCGCCAACGTATGTTTGGTGTCTCTATCACATCAGGCCAAAGGTTTCTCCAAACTCCGAACATACAGTTTCGGTTCATTCCAGGCTGCAGCAAAGCCTTGGGGCTGCTATAGCCCCCTGGATATAAGTTTGTAAAATGTAGGTGGTAGTATTTTCAAGAAATAATAAAACTTTTGGAGGCAGTCCGTTACGATTGCAGTACTCTTTGACATCTGCACAAAAGATGTTCGTATACCAGTAGGGAAAAACCTCTCTCATTACCCAGACTTTGAAATTTGGAATCTGAAGTTGCATTTGTAGCCAAAAGAAGAGTCAATCGATCTTTGGTTGTTTTGAAACCACTAGCCCATCTTTCTTCTTTGGAAATAAAAGTTCGGGGTGTCACATTGAAGAGGGGAGAAGCAGGAATTGTAGTAGTTTAGTTGCAGCGCTTGCTGCTTCGCCAGTTATACAAATGATAAGCAAATTCAATCGTCTTCTTAATTTTTTAAACCAGCTATTGCTAGCAACGAAAGAGCTTCCACCTTCTTGCCAAATAAAGAAGTAGCTTTAACACATATGGCAACTTGACTCATTGGAGCATCTTGTTTATTCATATCTTCAATCCAAACATCAAGCATTTGGTCCATTTTTTCGAAAACAGCAGCTAGTTTTCATCTTCATCTCCAAACTAAACCAAACTTCAGTAATCATGTGCGAAATATCTGAATCAGAAAAGTTGAGACTCAAGCTTTCTGTATTCCAAACTACAAGAGATCATTCAAGAAAATTCTACCAGTGAAAACACTAAAGGAACATTCGATTATTTCCGGTATTCTATGTGAAATATGGACATTTTTAAATGCAGCACCTTGTATATTCTCTTCCTAAATGGAGCGTGAGGTGATAACTAAAATTTCACGCGTCAATTTGGAGAGATGGACTGCTGATTGTTGTTTATGCTAGGGACACCCTGAATTTTTTTCCTCTCTAGTATATTAAAACTGCACGTACTCACGTGGTAGATGAAAAAAAATGATAATAAAATCCTGAGAGGAAATACATCATTAATTTCAAATGACAAAAGTACCACAATTTAAAATTTTACATCAAAACATATTTATACCAAAAGATATGTCAAAATTTCCATTAAGTTTCTTATTTCTTAGACTTTTTGATTTATTAATGCATCTAAATGTTTTGACGTTTCGACTATTCTTTAAGTCTTCATCAAAATCTCTCTTCCACAAATTATTGAAAAAACCAATTTCAAAACAGAAGAGATCTAAAAGCAAGAACATTTAGATGCATTAAATTCCATCAAATTTATCGTTAGTTTATACACATAATATTTGGTGCTGATGATGATGAAGTTGACAACATAATTGTAGAAGTAAATAAACAAGCAAAAGCCTATTCTGCGGTACAAGTCATCACCATATAAATGATACTGATACATCTGAATATAATACTGATGTTATTCATACTTCTAACTATTCTTTTGGTGATTGTGTCCAGATTTTCATCTAGATATTGATCCATTCACCAAGAATTCATTGTCTTCATCGGTGCTAACAGTCATCGTATTCTTTTACTTTATGTAAGGAATAATACTTGTAATGGCTTCGCTTACCGCCAGAAAGTTATTTTCATGGTCTTTCCCATGGTTAAAATCATTTCAATTCGTCCAAATTGATGCCCATCTTGATTAATGCATGTACGGTCCTTGAGAAGGCTCCACAAAAAGAAATCACACGATATCAGATCACATGACCGTGCGGGCCACTCAACGAATCCTCGTCTGCACCATTCTGCATTCTACTGTTCAGCTTTAAGGTTGCTTCATTCGATCACAAATCGTGAATTCGGTAGTTCCTGCGTTTCAGCAATTCGTCGATCGGCGAGTCCGAAAACTGTTGTTGAAATTTGGGAAACAGTTTTATAATTCGAAGAAAAAACTCTGTTATCTATTCTGAAAACGCCTCTACTTGACGAGCACGTGTTACCATAACAAAGACACAACTGTTTGAAGCACGAACATGGTTTGTTTCAATTTTTTTCGACAGCGTTGCCAGACTTATGAGTGTATCCGGATTTATACGAATTTTTCGAAAGCGTTGTTTGACTTAACCTCTGTATCAAAATAAACGAAACTGAAACTAAACGTAAAAATGTTGTAACTAAAATTATAGATATTTTTATGAATGAGAGAGTAACAAAATTATGAAGCGTTCGTAATAAATAAACATTCTACAAAAAGGAATAGAGTTTACTCATAAGCTTAAGTTGTAGAGTCAGGTTTTATTTAAATATATTTCGTAACTTTTATTGATGAATGCTTCTATCGTAATAAAAGCATTTCTGATTCCAAGTTTTCTCTAAATTTTTCTGAACAATGAGAAAGATGTGCACGAAAAAGGAATGAAAGAATATTTCACTTAATGAAAACTTAGAAATCAACGTTTCCATTCTTATTTGAAATGTAGTAACAATATGTATATAATGAATGTCTCAGTTATTTACAATGTTTCTTAATACATCTTTGCTTGCAAAAGAATAAGAAATATCGAACGAAAAGTGTTGTAGCACGACCCCTCAGCTCCTCCGATAAACTCTTGGAGGGTCGTCATTGTTATGTAAATATCTACCAATATGGCAGATGTTCCCAAGGCAATGGAACGTTTAGTGCAGGTCGTTGAATGTCTTATTTTTTATAGCTGTTATATTTACTGTTTACAGTAGTACTCGGGACATGCGGAAAACTTTTTTTTTTTATATAATTTAATTCTATTTGAAAATTGAATCTATCGCAATTTACATAAAAGGAGAAAGAGACGACAAGGTATAAAATTACCTCACTTTTTATCAACGTAATTTATGGACTTGAAGATTGCGTAGCCCTGGGGGTAATAGAATTTTCTAAGATGCAATTTGTCTGGCAGTTTTTCCTAAATAAGCAGTGATTCTTTCCTGGGGATTTAACTGTTACATTCCACCGACACCTGAATAGACGATTTTGTTATGATAAAGAAAAAGTCACGGTATGGTGTCAATGTTTTAAAATGTTTCCCTTCACGTACAATGTTTATTTATAATTTATTTCAACACTATAAAAATGTATATTAACAGTTTTTTATACTAAGTAATAATCTATTACTGAATTATTCGCAATACTATTTATTTCAATGTAATTTAAATTTCAAATTTCAAGATTTGAGATTTAATGTACGATGAAAACCACTCAAATGCGTTCCAACCTTTATTCCTTTAGTTTCTCTGAATTTTTCTGACCATATCGGTAAGGGTATTCAACTTTTTTTCGAGAGAAAAATATGAGTTTTCAATGTTCATTGTGTTAAAAAATATAAATACAAAAAGAGCCTCAATTTTCGAAATTTAGTCTATCGATTTCTATGGTTTCAAGCCAACATTTAGAAGGGTCCTTTTAGACATTGATTAAACCATTATTCTTCCATTTTTTTCCTGTGTAAGAATTCCGCTATGTACCTGAATAAATATCTGATGTTTCAAAAGATCCGTACTAAATGCTGATTCATCAATCCCATTCCTTTTAGAAAGTGCAGAATGTGAGATGGCTGTAGCATCCATAGATCTTTGTCGCTTCATCTGCTAAATCTAACGTCTTCAGGTGTCTGAGGTAACGGTGCCCCGATAGAACTCCTGATAGTTTTCGTAGATAATCCCATGTAAATTGTTCATTTTTTTTCCAATGGTCTGTAGCTGATATCAGATGTCTGCCCCTGCTTTAGCGAGCTGATCTGATTATAATGGTGCTTTGAAATTTGGCGAATACGCCGAATCGATCGATGTTTGTCAGCGCATTTGATATTGCTTTTAATTTATGTTTATTTATTTTTATAAACAACGGCGAGGTGTTTATGTTAACTAATATCTGGGAAAGTTTTTCTATTTATTTGTTTTTTTTTTGTTTACGTTCTAAACTTTCAGAAATGTCCATTCTGATATATATTCGAGCTTGTTTAGCAGCGAAAGTTAGTTTATAACCAAAAGTCATAGTTAGTGACCCTACCGAGAGAAACAGTATAAATAAATAAGAAAAAATTATTTGACAAATACCTTCACTAAGCAGGGTGTCCTCCTAAGAGTTAAAACTATCTGTATTTGGCAAAATTTTGTTATTTCAAATGGATCACTTTGTATATTAATATATTTTTGAAATCTACGTAAAATTTTACTACACTTTTGTCTAAAAATGATAAATGTTCTGATGTATATTCGAGATTGTTTAGCAGGGTTAGTTAGTTTATAATCAAAAGTCATAGTTAGTGTGATTAATTAAATAAATTAGATTATAGATTCATCCTAGCGATAAAAATAGTATAAATATATAAGAAAAAACATCAAAATAAATTGACAACTGCCTCCATTATATACTTTGCCTCATGCTTAAACTCATAACCAAGATATGTACGCAGTTTTTTTTGATAATGGTTCTAAATTGGCTCTATAAATCTCACCTACTATTGTATTATCTATAACATCCCCAATCCAAATGCTAATAAATTAATTTGTTTCATAATTCAATTCCGCTCTGTATATTAACATGTAATAAACATACATTCTCTTGAAAACATTGTAAATATTTCATATTCTCATCTTATCCGGCCAAATAACATATTTCACTACAACTAAAAAGAGAAATTTCTATGATCCCCGTATTTCCTTTTCAATATAAAATATGGAGCGAATTCAAGATAAAAAAAAATTGTAAAAAACGACGGATATTTATAAAAACGTATCAGTATATTTACCTATTCAACCCACAGGGGATTGGAGGGATGTTTTCTTCCCGTCTGAACACTAACAGTGTATTTTTCTCTCGAAACACATCATTTATTTAAAAAATAATTATTACACAGATGAAAAATTCAACAATCAATTCAATGCGTGGAATAAAAGGACGAAACGGCGATGCAGTTATAATTTTCCTACAAATATAAGCAGATCTAACTGTCCACTATTATGAAAGTTTGAAAGCATTTGAAACGTTTGTTCCAGGAGTACCTGGCTTGACCTAGAGATGGCGGTAGTTATTTGAAAAATACCACTGTATCAGAAAGTACACGATATATACTGCATAATATGTTTTAAGTTTGAAAATTTGCGATATTAACGGAAAATTTGGGCGTGAGAAAGCTGTGTAAAAGATGGGTGCTGCGTTTGCTCAGATTGGAACAAAAGCACATGTTTTCATCGAGCGTTTCACATAAATAAAGCCCTTTTTATTATCGTGGATGAAACGTGAGTCCACCACTTTACATCCGAAGCAACAGAACAATCAAAACAAAGAACTAAAAACGGAGAACCGGATCCAAAGAAGGCAAAGACTGTTCCATCTGCAGGCAATGTCATGGCTTCGGTTTTTTTGGGATGCGCGTGTGATAATTTTCATTGACTATCTTAAAAAAGGAAAAACTATCAACGGCGAACTTTTTGCAACGTTTGAATGAAGAAATCGAGCAAAAACGATCGCATTTGGTGTTGTTTCATCAAGACAATGTACCAGCTCACACATACGTTATTGCAATGGCTAAATTTAATGGATTAAAGTTTGAAATGCTACGTCTTGTACCCTATTCGCCAGATTTAGTCACCTCGGATTAATTTCTTTCCCTGAAGTTGAAAAAATGCCTCGGTGTTCAAGCATTCTCCAAAAATGAAAAGCTGATGTAGTTAGTTAATTGCTATTTTGAGGAGCTTGAGGATTCTTATTATAAAAAGAATATCGAAATTATAGGACATCGCTGAGAAAAGTATGTGGAATAAATGTATGTTTTTCCAAAACCTTTGTTGAGCTAGGTACTACGAAAGTACGTTTTTACCATGTCCTGGCTTCTGTTTCTAGTTTCCTTGATTTTGTTCGTTGTTCTAATAATTTTTTATGTGTTTGTTTCAATTAAGAATGGAAGTATTAACTCAAAAATAAATAAATAAATAAATGAATTAAAAAACGAATGAATTAATAAATTATTAACAGAATAAATGATGTTACTAGCAAAGTTACAAAGATAAATATATTGAAAGAATCCTGTAAATTTCAAATTCTCTTTTTATTTCAAAAATTTTTGTTTTTTCTTGGTTGGGCCAGGTACTTTAGGAACCATCCTCGTATTTATAAAGTCTTTGACTTTCCTTGTCGCTGAGGACCTAATTTGGACCAATCAGTAATGCCTTTTTACATAACCTCAACATATTTTTCCTTTTTAGACGTTATCTATCCTAGTTATTTTTGAATTTTTTCTATTAAATGTTGTTTGGTGATCAAGAGTTGTGTTTTTTTTGCTTCTATGTTGGTAAAATTAAAACCGCCACTAAAATACAAATAACACCTGAAGAATAAACAGAAAATTGTTGGGTTTGGTTATTATTAGCAAGTGAAAGTTTCTTCTGAAAATATCTGGTTTCTTAACCACTTTTTTGTCACCGCAGTGGCAAGAAATAAAATTATATTCAATCTGATTTGACGCATTTTCAATTATTGCTTCCTTCTATTTTGTTATTTGAAGCTGAAGGCTATTTCCGGTGATTCCTTCATAAATTGCGGATACAACGTTTCTAAAATAATTGTTGCTTCCGGCTACACATTTCGTAAATTACTTCTCCTAAATAATGTAGAGTATTTTTTGCTTTGAGAACTATTTAGAAAAGTTCTTTTATGTTAGTTATTTTGTTTCGCAGAGAATTGAAATTACAGACAAATTTTTAATTCTTTAAAATGATGTAATGGATTACTTTTTTTAGAGAAAAGACTTTGAAGCAACTTATAGAAGTTAACCAGTAGAAAAACACTATTATTTTATATCAACACAAATCAAAGATGCTAGAAACTATATCAAACGATACTGCAAATTACGTAATGTATCTACTACATCTTTTTGTGACTTTGGGGATGTTATCAACCCTCGTACCTATCAAATCAACTCGAATCCTGTAGAAATTTACGAATTTTGAATTATTATTTATCTGAGTAATATTTATTATGGTGGTTTATAGCTTTCCAAGTGTTTATTAAATAAGTTTGCAGAACGAAAAAGAAATGCCAGCACCAACTAAGGAAATAACCAAAAAACGGCAAACGTCCCGGAAAAAACGAAAGTGACGAAAGACAATGATGATGAAGGTAAGAACAATAAACAAGATACTTATCTTGAAGAAAACCAATCTACAGGAAAGGAGACAAATGGAGAAGAAGAACAAACCAAAAAATAAAAAAAAACCTGTATGATCAACAAGAAATTAGCTAAATCATAAGACACCGAAGACTAGGATGGTTGCAATAAAGAGTGGCAAAGAAAATGATCGATATAAATATGATAATAACACTAAAAAAAGAGAAAAAACCCAAAAAATGATGGTATCCGGAGACACAAGAAGATCTTATGACTGGAAGGCAAAATCAAAAAACAGAAAAAGAAAGAAACGCCACATATTTAATTAAAGTTTACGTACATACGCTGTATATTAATTTAGATCTTCAGCATATGATGAATGAATGTTTCACACGGGGATGGCGCACCCCTTGAAGTATGCAGAATATATAATCAATCCCAAGAGGAATGAAGTTGTTATTGCGTTTTTTGCATTAATGGAATGTTTTATTTGTTAACGCAACTATGTGTGGGCTTCATACTAATCTTTTGATCATTTATTGGTGTATAGACATTTGTTGTTTGGAAACGGTTCAAGTTTTACAATTACAGTAACAAGTTATAATAAAAAAATCTATTATAGTAAAACTATTTCGTATTCTTTTTTCTTTTCATCGTTTCTATCGTAACTCCTTTCTACAAGTATCAAGTCTGCGAAATGAATGCCACTAACGTATGTACATGGACTAACAAAAATTTCGCGTTTCTAATTCCAGTCCAGTTTCTTTGTGGTCAGTTTTTACTTATCTGGCAGGACTATTCCACTTGCAAGGAAACAGAGAGCTACACCATAACACGGTTCAGCTCCTTGCGGGAAAAACCACTTTGGTACCGGCAGAAACCGGGATTATTTTTGATTTGTAGGTTCTAAGTTTCTGAAATTGTCTGAAGCGAAGTTGAAAGAAGTTTTTTCACTGGCCCCGACATAAGAAAACTTTTTTCTGATCCCCTCTTGCCTGAATCAATGGTAGAAATCGAAAAATATACATGGGATTCTTTTAAAAATGTCCAAAGGGTGCAAGATGGGCTTAAAATTTCACTTCTCACACTTTCATATTGAATATTTCCCTTAAAATAGGGTGCCTACAGTGAATGAGAAGGTAAAATTTTTCACAAGGGTTTGCGTGACATATAGAGAGACGTTACCAAGGAAGATGGGATGTCAGTATGTTAGCAGACTACGAAGCGTCAAAGAAAAGAAGGAAAGGCTTCAGGATGGACATATAATTCGTCAAAAATATCTCATGCAGCTATGAAAAATCATTTTGAGATTATGGGTACATTTGAAACTATTAAAACAATTGTTGAGGAAAACGAAAATGTCAAATGATCGTTATTTGGGTACGCAAAATCCGCCCTGTATATTGAAGGTCGCACTATTAAAATCAACGTTTTGGGCTGTCATAATGAATAATTAAACCACATTTCTCAAAGCTCTTGGTCGAATGTTATACAAACAAGTAGGCACAAATTTTGTACATTGATGAGTTAACAACTTCTTGTCCGAATACTTAGTTGTTAGTGTAGTTTCCCGAGGGTTTTAATCCTTCAATTTCAAAGTTCCAAATTCAAACGTACATTTCCAGGCGATATTGTATTAGTTGAATTGTGATTATCCTTCAATTATATTCAAGAAATAATTACTTGAGAGAGAATTGGAGAAACGTTTACAGGGTTCTATCAATTTATTTATCATTTCAACTTTGTTTGTAAAATTGTTTATTTAGTTTAACCCCGTTCGATGCAAAAACGGTTCTAATCTGGGTGGAACATCGACTTTAGTCTATTGATGTATAATTTTTGGAATTAGTGGAAAAACTCGGGTACTTATCGTACCTCATATAAAACTATCACCATCATTATTTTTTCATCGCAAACAAATCCTCTGCATCTATATCTTTATTTTCGCGCGAAGCCAAATTTCAAAATTTACTGAATTTAGAATTTGAATAACCAAACAACTTCAAACCACAAAACATACTACATTCAAATCTAAAGTTATGCATATATTGCGTGATGTACCTGCAAATCGTACTAATACGACTACCACCTTTAAGTTACAGTCGAGTTAAATCGTAGTACTACGACTCTCGCCTTTGATCTACAATCGAGATAAATCGTAGTGCTACAACTATCGCTTTTAAGCTACTGTCAAGATAAATCCTAGTACTACGACTTCCATCTTTGAGTTACAGTAGAGATAAACCGTAGTACTACAACTGCTGTCTTTGAGCTACAATCGAGATAAATCGTAGTGCTACAACTTCCATCTTTGAAAACAATCGAGATATTACGTAGTACTACAACTCTCGCTTTTAAGCTACTGTCAAGATAAATCCTAGTACTACGACTCCCGCCTTTAAGCTACAGTAGAGATAAACTGTAGTACTACAACTACTGTCTTTGAGCTACAATCAAGATAAATCGTAGTGCTACAACTTCCATCTTTGAAAACAATCGAGATATTACGTAGTACTACAACTCTCGCTTTTAAGCTACTGTCAAGATAAATCCTAGTACTACGACTCCCGCCTTTAAGCTACAGTTGAGATAAACTGTAGTACTACAACTACTGTCTTTGAGCTACAATCGAGATAAATCGTAGTGCTACAACTTCCATCTTTGAAAACAATCGAGATATTACGTAGTACTACAACTCTCGCTTTTAAGCTACTGTCAAGATAAATCCTAGTACTACGACTCCCGCCTTTAAGCTACAGTTGAGATAAACTGTAGTACTACAACTACTGTCTTTGAGCTACAATCGAGATAAATCGTAGTGCTACAACTTCCATCTTTGAAAACAATCGAGATATTACGTAGTACTACAACTCTCGCTTTTAAGCTACTGTCAAGATAAATCCTAGTACTACGACTCCCGCCTTTAAGCTACAGTAGAGATAAACTGTAGTACTACAACTACTGTCTTTGAGCTACAATCGAGATAAATCGTAGTGCTACAACTTCCATCTTTGAAAACAATCGAGATATTACGTAGTACTACAACTCTCGCTTTTAAGCTACCGTCAAGATAAATCCTAGTACTACGACTCCCGCCTTTAAGCTACAGTAGAGATAAACTGTAGTACTACAACTACTGTCTTTGAGCTACAATCGAGATAAATCGTAGTGCTACAACTTCCATCTTTGAAAACAATCGAGATATTACGTAGTACTACAACTCTCGCTTTTAAGCTACTGTCAAGATAAATCCTAGTACTACGACTCCCGCCTTTAAGCTACAGTAGAGATAAACTGTAGTACTACAACTCCAGCTTTTAAGCTACAATCGAGATAAATCGTAGTGCTACAACTTCCATCTTTGAAAACAATCGAGATATTACGTAGTACTACAACTCTCGCTTTTAAGCTACTGTCAAGATAAACCGTAGTAGTACGACTTCCATCTTTGAGTTACAGTCGAGATGAATCGTAGTACTACAACTACCGCCTTTTATTTTATTATAAAAAAAACTTCATAGAAACTTCATATACTATCAAAAAGAGATAATATTTCTATAATTTATTTCGACAAAAAAAAATAAGCAGATATCCCGGATTTTCCATTATATGAACCTGAAAATTTTCTTTTTATTATTATTATGTTCCAATATGTAATAGAATACATCCGACACCTGTAAATTCAGGATTTAGATGCGGAGAGGTCTTCCTATATTAAATTCCTCTGTAACACATTCAAGCACATATATGTGGTTAATAATAATATTCCACTACTCTCTGGAAAATTCAATTGAACACGTAATGTTATTTGAAAATGAATATTTGACCATCGGTGTCGCCCTTTATTATATCAATGGTATAATCAATTACAGTTTGAATTGAAATATACCACTAATATCGTCTGTTTTAATTGATAATCACATTTAAAGCATTCTAATCATATTTCACGTCGTTTCAAGTGAATCCGCAATCAATTTTGGGAAACTTGAACACCCCAAATCAGTTTCAAACTTAAAATAATGACTTATACGTTTTTTTTTCTACGCCCATGTCTGTAAACGTCAAAAATCGCACTGTCAACATTCCTTGTAAATGACATTTGACAATTAGATCTCATAACCTACGCGCGTTTTGAGAAGAAAACTTCTTGGTTGAATTTTTAATTTACGTAAGACTTTATTTGATTTGTTTACACAGATTTAGTCAATTAAAAAACATAAAAACTTTCAGTATTAGCGAGATATAGGTATTTAGGATTGAAAGAGTGATGCCCCTAAATGTAGGCAGCACATTATGCAATTTCTTTAAAAATGGGACACGATTTCTTAAGTGGCATGCGTAGAAAAAGTATTGTACGTTACACGAATTGTAATCCCTTTACGCGTAGGATGTTATGTTATTATAGAATTAGGTTAGAAATGTTCGTGTGCTCCCTTACATAGTCGATAAAAGATTATAACCCTCAACTGATAGGGATTTGGCCAGGTATCAGGTAATAAAAGTGTGTAATAAATAGGCGTGATCGGTTTATACCAATCGATTCAATCTAACATAACTCCCTAGTGTAAACTCGAAAGAACCATTTTCATCTCAACATTTAACTGCTATTCTTTACAGACAATCGTGCAGACAATTTTATAGTGTGATACACATTTGTGGATACGTGGACATCGATAGATCTGATTTTTTCACTCCTAAACTAGGTTTGGATGTAATTATAAATACTGTTTGAAATTTTTCGCTAAAACAACTTCATTTCTCGATCAATTCACTTTCATATCTGATATCAAGTTGAGTGGACAATGATAAAAGTTTGTAGCTGTAATTAAGAAAAGCACGGACACGATAATGTCCACTAGGTGCTAAATAGAACATTCTACCACCATCTAGAGATCTGATAGATCATAAATATTCTTCTTTCTATTGCCACAGTTCTGGAGAAGATTCAAGAACATCGGTGACCATATTCGTAGCTGTTCGGGAAGTTTCCTTTGACAGTATATTACCAGGCGTTACTTCTTTTCCAAATACAGCTTCTTCCTAGTTGTTATGAAGTTATGTTGAAGCGCAGGCACACGAAGAATACATGCTTAGTTGGTTCTTATACGGATTGAGCACTCCGAGGAATATTCCTGTTTGAACCCTTGACGATATTCTAGAAACATCTAGGTTAAAAGCATCCCATATCATTTGACAACAATATAAATATTTTCAAACTGAATGTTGAAGTTGAAATTACTAAAACACAGTTGAATCAATTCGATTTAAATAGCTTTTTCATCTACACAAAACGAAAATTCATATTTCATCTATTCTACAAATGTTATAATTGTTATTTTGAATTTTCCACTAGATTCAATTATATCGAGTAAAGCTATGCATGCCCGACTGTGATAACGCCGGTCGTAAAGTCAAATTATAATGATTCCGGGGTCGAGAAAGAGTTATGGTATATTTTCCAGCTCTAGCCGAGCAGGTCAGTGTTGTTAAGGGATATAAATTAATTGTTGTTTCGGTTAGATTCTAAATAATCTATGCATAGTCTTGTAATTCATTTATCTTTTGATTAAATTAAATTAAATTGGAGCCAGTCGCTTGTGGTAACACCTTATAAACTAGACAAGTACATAAACGTCATAAAATACTTTGTGCGTGGCCCTACATCTCTTGTTTTTGGGTTTGTCCCATTTTCCAACAACTTAAATCATGTGACATCTCTATGGCTTCTTAGTACAATTTACAGTTGTCGTTCTCAATCAAGCCAATCGTCTTAAGTATGAGCGCAAAATAAGAAGCCGCATCTTTTTGGCAAGGCTCTCGGCTTCTTCATTGGAGGGTATAACCTGGTGCCTTGATAGCCACATCAGGGTTACTTTCTTTATGATACCTAGAGCTTCTAGAATTTGTCGACACGCTAGCTTAAACATGTATTCAATAGCCTTCAAGTCTTTCAAAGCTGCTTAGTTATTTACCTAGGTTTGTATTCTTAGCACGTTTGTGTGCTGTGAGCAACTCTACTTGAAACATAGTGAGTTTCCTAATGTTATGGAAGAAGAATTTTGTCCAAAAATGCTTATATCGGCTTCTTGTAATAGCTGCGAGCTATCTGGAGATGAATTTCGAGCTTGCGATTAATCAAAGATTAGATACGAGTTCGGTAATTCAGTACCACTACAGAAGTGCAGAGATTACAACAAAAATTTATATGAGAGCGAAGAAAATCTTCTAATCCTATTAGAGAGAATCAACCGAGAATGTGAAATGTAAATTCATGGTTATAAGTATCTTGGTTCAATCATAAACGCTCAAATGGATCCAGACGAGGAAATCAAGATCAGAATTGAAATGGCTCCAAAGGTATTTATCAAGCACTCCTCAAACAGAAATCTAGGCCCCCACGTCCGAATAGGATTCATGGAATGTTATGTGTGGTCAGTACTGCTCTAGAAAGTGGAAACTTGGACTTTGGAAGCTCAAATGATCAAAAAACTTTGAGATGTGGCTCTACAGACGCATCTCGAAGATATAGAATCACCAACGACGAAGTACTAAGACGTATTGGTTGTAAAAGAAAGCAGTTGACAATTATTAAATAGAAATCTAAGCCTCCACGTCAGAATAGGATTCATGGAATGTTATGTGTGGTCAGTACTGCTCTAGAAAGTGGAAACTTGGACTTTGGAAGCTCAAATGATCAAAAAACTTTGAGATGTGGCTCTACAGACGCATCTCGAAGATATAGAATCACCAACGACGAAGTACTAAGACGTATTGGTTGTAAAAGAGAGCGGTTGACAATTATTAAACAGAAATCTAAGCCTCCACGTCAGAATAGGATTCATGGAATGTTATGTGTGGTCAGTACTGCTCTAGAAAGTGGAAACTTGGACTTTGGAAGCTCAAATGATCAAAAAACTTTGAGATGTGGCTCTACAGACGCATCTTGAAGATATAGAATCACCAACGACTAAGTACTAAGACGCATTGGTTGTAAAAGAAAGCAGTTGACAATTATTAAACAGAAATCTAAGCCTCCACGTCAGAATAGGATTCATGGAATGTTATGTGTGGTCAGTACTGCTCTAGAAAGTGGAAACTTGGACTTTGGAAGCTCAAATGATCAAAAAACTTTGAGATGTGGCTCTACAGACGCATCTCGAAGATATAGAATCACCAACGACGAAGTACTAAGACGTATTGGTTGTAAAAGAAAGCAGTTGACAATTATTAAATAGAAATCTAAGCCTCCACGTCAGAATAGGATTCATGGAATGTTATGTGTGGTCAGTACTGCTCTAGAAAGTGGAAACTTGGACTTTGGAAGCTCAAATGATCAAAAAACTTTGAGATGTGGCTCTACAGACGCATCTCGAAGATATAGAATCACCAACGACGAAGTACTAAGACGTATTGGTTGTAAAAGAAAGCAGTTGACAATTATTAAATAGAAATCTAAGCCTCCACGTCAGAATAGGATTCATGGAATGTTATGTGTGGTCAGTACTGCTCTAGAAAGTGGAAACTTGGACTTTGGAAGCTCAAATGATCAAAAAACTTTGAGATGTGGCTCTATAGATATCCTGAAGATACCCTGAATTGACAGAATCACCAACGACAAAGTACTAAGACGTAATAGTCGCAAAAGCTGTTGACAATTGTGAAGATGGGGACAAATGGGGAATGATGCCTCTGTTGTTCAGATAGTCCTTATAATACCTAATATATTTGGCAATTCAATATTTGATATTTCACAACGAACCTAAATGAGTTACATTTTGATGTAACTTTCCAAATTTCATCAACTTATTCCAACGTTATGATAGCTAAATTTACCTAATTAGGGTAAGAAGTACCGAAGTTTATGATCACGGAGTATCAAGAGGAAATTCGAGAGGAAATTACTGTTAACCATGCTATTAAACCACACACCTAGTTAAATATATGTAATCTTTATAGCTAATAGTTAAAATTCCCTAATCCAGGCACTCTACCAGATGAAAGCGCCATATTATTCATGCTTTTGAGAACAAATAAATTGTCTAGAAGACAAAATTTTAGGTGTGATGTATTCCGAAGTTCATTTACCCGGCCTGGGAAAGATAGTAGACTGCTCAAAACAAAATATCAACTTTAAAGCTTCTTTTGTTATAAAACCCCAAAAAAAATTATATACTACAAGATACCATGTGTTTATAAATAAGTGTAACCTTCTAATTCCAATCTTAATCTCATTTATATGATAAATATTGTCTAAAACAACAATTATTTCAAATTCCTCCGTTAGTGTCAAAGCTTTTTGAAAATATAACATTTTCTGCTAGATGAAAACTGATCCTCAGTTCATATCTTCAGCCATTTAGACTTGCTGCAAAAGATTTCAGTACTAGACGTTTCCAAAACAAACTTTCTACGGGTTATAACTCAAGCTGCACCTATACCTAGAAAATATTTTGTACAAGACTTCCTCCTCTCAAAGAAATCTATTTTTCCAGGAAATATTTTAATAAATGATTTTTCAAAATATGATAATTTCATTTTGATAACAATATAAACTGGATTAGAAAATAATTTTGATTCTTGATACCGATACCACTGTCCAAGAGTCGGTGGTATCGAGAAACAACTCATCCATTTGTATCTTAATTAGTTACAAAATTAATATGGGGGTCAAAGTATAGTACAAACAAATTGAGAAAGTTTATTGTCGGTCAATCTTTTGAGCCCTGCCAAAAGCTTCGATGTGCTCAAATGCAGAATCTATTCATGAAATAAAAATCAAATACCAATTTCCTATCAAGTTTAATGATGCTAGAGCTCTAAATACTACTCTCCATGTTGAATAACTTCCTATTTCTCTTCATTAGTTACAATACACTCTATGAATCATCATTCTTTCTTGTCTACCAAAGGTATAAAATACACCTGTACGTATCTATTATGTTTATCGCAATTTAAACCAAACCAATCAATAAAATCGAACTCAATGAATAAAGTTACTCAATCTTATTTATACATAGGCGTGCACGCCCCATTTCCCAATGTGTTGGAACTATTCCTTTGAGATACTCAAGCCTTCAGATGAAGTAGACAGCAAGTAGATGCTCTGCTGTTTCGTAGCTTAGCCTATGACTACGAATCTAACGATGCTAGTCTAGTCTAGTAAGAATTTTGTTCATTAACAATGACGACAGTAGGGTTGATAGGATTCCGCCTAGCAAACAGTAATGTAGTAATCGTTGAGGCGATTTTTTCTGCCTGTTATAGCCTCGATTCATTCGGAAATAGGGATACTGGGTACTGCCAAAAGCGCCCTCTATATCAATGAAGGATGCTGGATCAATATCTTTGTTATCAATAGCCTTAAACTAGGACATGTAGTGCACTTGTAATCAGCTTCCTTTTTGGTTATCGAATTGTTTTGTTTTAAATGGTAACCCAGATCGGGCGGTAGGACTTTAGTTGATCAGCTGATCTCCTTACCGTTTTTAGTATGAACCCTACTTTATCTATATTTTGTGCCTGTAGCCTAGAATCTGGTCGGATTCAAAATACCTTTGAAGATATTTCTTGGAAGCCTTAATATAATGGAAAATACCATCTTTATTTGGTGATTTGTAGTGCTTGAAGCAAGCACTTGATCCTGTTTATTGAACAGATTTTTCGTGCCAAAATTCTGAGCTAGGAATGTGGGATTCTCAAATTTTTTGATCATTATTGCAATATCTCAATTTCGTTGTTGCGGATAAGTTTATTTGGAGACGTTGTGCTGGGGCTAACTCGCGTGTTCTCTTTTAGAACCTTGTCCAAGTTCTTTTCTCAAATATCCTGAGATTTTTGGCATACTTTGATAAGTCTGTTGTGTAATTTGCCTCATCGCAAGTGTTTGCGTCGTTGAACCGCTTTCTGACTCCAGTTCTTTTCATATAGCCACTGTAATTCAGTGGGATGGTAGCTTTATCTAGCTTTTCTTCTGCCTCTATATTGTAGGGAAATTCTTCTGGGCGTGTGGGTTATAGTAAAACGTCTTTTCTTACCGCTACAAATTAATTAACTCTATAATCAATTAAAGACATTAAATTTATTAAAAACTAGATTTATTCCGTTGTTTACCTGAGCTCTAATGGTAATTAGTAAAAATTTTAAGCCTCATTTTGTAATAAAATATATTTTATGGTTATTTTCAAGCCCGGCGAGGGATTATTGTGAATCATTTGTCAACGAAGTCTTATATAATCCATTTGCCAAGATGTGAAACAGTTTGAACATTTCTCTAATCTTCTCAGAAACATCTCGTAAATATATATACACAAGTTCTTAGGAGATAAACTGAATTTTATTGTCTTGAACAAGTACACATACGCGGGGAGAATAATATGTTTTTATGGTACATAAATTTGTTTTTCTATGTAACTAAAGGTAATTATTTAGAATTGGAGCTCCAGGCATCGTTCTAAAACATTTTTCACGCATTTGGGGTTGTTTCTAAGGGTATAAATAGTAATTTTAAGGCGGGGGAGACATGATAAATCCATTAAACCTAACCTAACCTAACCAATTCTAAATAATTACCATCTTGGTTAGGTTAGGTTAGGTTATGGAAATAATATGTCTCACACTTCTCAAATTTACTATTTGTACCTTCAGAAACAACCCCAAATGCTTGAATATTGTTTTGGAACTATTTTTGCCTCCAATTCTAAATAATTACCTAGTTCAGTAATATTTAATCGGATAAACAACGGTTGTGTCGACCCTAGATATTTATTTAGCAAAGATTAATTTCAAAGAGGATTAAATAACGCTAAGGATGACCGTAGTGTATTTTTATTCAATTAATCTATATTTCAAGATGCCACGAAACTACAGGATCTAGAGCTGGAAACACTGCGTTTTGATTAAACTTGGTGATGAAGCACGTGTTGGAACTTCTGGATTGATTGGAGAGGATCCAAGATGCACCTATCGAGCGATTGATGCAATTCAAAGTTGAAGCGAACAAGCTAGAATAGTACCAGATGATGATAATACACATAGCGTCACCTAGGGGGGTCTTGATAACTCAACGGATTGGTACCTAGTGAGCTTCAAGCTTTTGGAGCGACGGAACTCTTGGATTAGCTTGGAAATTCCACCACGACACCGCTTAGTTAATAAAAAATGATCAGGATTATAGTACAGTCGGCCTACAACCCCGAACTTGTCTCGTCAGATTTATTTTCGTTTCAGAGATCACTGTAAGGACAACTTGGAGACTCTGGACAACATGAGGCACGTTACGACGAGGTCCTTGAAGGATATTGACAGAATATAGACAAATTGTACTATACAGATCAAAGCATTTTTATAATTAGACCTTCACGTGAATATAACATGTATATTAACTGTCTATTATGCTAAAGGGCGCTAATTACCTACGATATTTATATAAAATTACTTATATTTTTTGAGCTATCCAGTATATTACTATTAAAATCGTACCCTGTATAATAAACACTCGTTTTTTCGTATCTTCCCTTATTACCTTAAATAAATTTGCCTTCTCTAATGAGACTGATGGTCTCCACTCATTTCATAATGCTCTGATAAATCTTTAAAAAGGGGGTTTCTCTTTTTAGAACGTGACGTTAAAAAGGAAAAAAATTCTTTATAAGAAATTTTCTCTTTAAGATCATTCTTTCAATAGCTCGTATATCTGCGGCTGTTTTTTTTTATCCTGAGCCTCCGACTCCTTTATCTTGCTCAGTATACAAACTTGAAATGAAACGTCTTGAATGACTTTCAGAAATACGTTGAAAAAATTGTAAAAACACCTATATTGTAAAAAATAGTGAGATGTGTGGCTATTATATAACAAGACTAGTGATATTATGTATATTTATTTACTATCACCTTCAATATATACCCCTGATCTATTTCTATATCGCTCCATGAGGATCTTACATTGTGCGAAGTCTTTTTTCTGTGAGTTCTTCAAGGACGCGCGTCGCTTCTTTCAACAGCTCCAGCAAACTCAAATCTTGTACCTTTTAATGCAGATTTCAACTTAAAAATGAGAGAGAATTCGCACGGTGCAAGGTCCGGCTGATAAGGTGGATGGTCTAGCACTGGGGTATTGTATTTAACTAGAAACGTCTTAACAGACAGGGCGGCATGAGCTGGTGATGATGAAGAAGCCTTCAGGAAACTGATTAATTGAATATCAAATTTTGATTTGCTCATTTTCGCTTTTTTGGCTCTTGGGGAGGTTGGACTCACTCAGTTCATGGATTGTGCGCTTTCATTAAGGAAAAAAACGAAAATTCGTCACAATCGCACGAATTCTTAGACGACGGTCAGATTAAACAGGATTATTGACGTTTTTGACGTGGAAGGGCTACACAAACATTTTTTTTTAAGAGGAATGGCCTGGATGGAAGATCCAAAACGCCTTCGACAGAGCTCGACATAGTCGTAGAGTTCTATTTTTTTAAATAATTTAAGAAGAGGACATGACAATCTAGATAAAAAGTGGCTTTCTGCAAGGTGGTTTACTTCGGCTTTGTTGCTTCTAATAAGGAAGCTTAAAGTATCAGTAATACCCAGAAAGCTTCAAAGTAGACGATGAACTGTAAAGAATGAAGACGAAGTCTTAAGATATTAAAATGGAGTTTGGAATCGGGAAAGATGTCAAAATACCCAACAGCAAGTCGCAGGCTATTTGAGTAGAAGAGAGATGGTAGTAATAAAACCTGTAGCTTGAAAGAAAATAATTATTATAGAACCCATAGAGCAACAACTAAAGATGGAGCAACAACTAACACAGTAGAAAAAGTAGCAGAAAAAATAGATGCATGGATAATTTGGACGCTAAAAAAAGAGTTGGTAAAGGAAGAAAATATCAAAGACAGGTCACAGGAAAGACAGAAGCACTTCAGCAAAGGATCAGTCCTTGCGGACTAAAGATTATAAAACAAAGACTTCAAAGTTAAGTAATGATAGGGAATGCAGCCTAAAAATATGTAGAAATTAATGCGTAAAGGGTCACTACATCAAAAGGATTCTAAGAAGCATGTTTTGGTACATTACACACAAACGCCAATTAGGAGTGCAAAAGAAGAAGTATGATAAGAATAGAGATTCAGTTGACATCGCTATTCTTGACGATAATATTGCTACCGTTGAGAAAATTGTCAAAAATAAAACTGCAACTTAAATGATCGGGAATGTGAAACCCAAAAATCTTTCAGTAATAATAAGGACTCAGGGAACAATTAGAGATAATCGCCATGTAACATAGGCACTTGACAATTTTGAATATAGTTTGTAAACGCACCTTTTCACTTAACATCGAACTGTCACTGTCAGTTTATTCAGAAGATATATAACCTTTTCATCATGGTGTTAATTCTCGACCTAGCAGACAGACAGTAACAAGTTTAGTGGAAAAGTTTGAGTCTACATATTCGTTGTGTGATGTTACCGTGCCAGTGAGACTACGGATTGGTCGAAGTGTCGAAAATATCGCTACCGTTGAAACGTCCGTAGCAAATGATCCAAATCAATCAATTCGACGGCGTTCTCAAGAATTGGGCATCGCCAAGACCACTTTATGATGAATTTTGCGTAAGGATCTTACTTTACACCCATATAAGATCAGGCTCACTCAAGAATTGAAGCCGATGGACAATTCGAAGCGACGTACGTTCTCCGTTTGGGCTCTGGAAAAGATGCGCCAAGATAATCAATTATCAAAATTATATTCAGTGACGAAGCTCATTAATGGCTCAATAAACAAAATATATGGTATTGGGCGGGTGAAAATCCACATGTGCTTAATGGAAAACCACTTCATCCACAAAAGATAACTGTTTGGTGTCGGCGGCTTCATAGGGCCATATTTTTTCGTCGACGATAGAGGTCGCCACGTTATTGTGAATGTTTATCGTTATCACGCCATGATTATTGATTATTTTTGGTCCGATTTGGAATATATGGACTAGGACAGCATGTGGTTTCAACAGGACGGCGCGACAAGCCCCATAGCACACGTAACAATCGATTTATTGAAGTTTGATGAGCGTGTTATCTCAAGAAATGGACCAGTCGATTGGCCGCCTCGTTCGTGCGATTTAACGCCTCGAGATTTTTTTCTATGGGACTACGTCAAGTCATTGGTCTGTGCTAATAAGCCGACGACGTTGGAAGGGCTCAAAGCCAATAATGCACGTGAAATAGCAGCCGTTTAGGCCGAAATGTGTGGCCGAGTCATGGAAAATTGGGTCCAACGAATCAACCGTTGCAAACGTGCCCGCGGTGGCCATATAAGCGAAGTCGAGTTTCATTCATAAATGGTTTGAAAGTACTTCAACCCGATAATAAAGTTTTTGAAATATCTCAAATGGTTTTCATTTTATTTTGAAAAAAAATTGTCATTATTGGAAAACCCCTTATTTAGAAAAGTTATGACGTAAAATGAAATCCTGAGCTATCGTTTTGAAGCGGATTAAGAATAGAATGTAAAAATGAAAAATACAACTAGACTAAAAAAAACTTTTTCAAAATTTTATTTTTAATGTTTAACTACGCTTAATTTGTTTATAAAAACATCAAAGTCTGTTTAAATGTTATCAATCTAGAAACTTTATCGTTGTAACAGCTGTTGTTGCTTTTAAATACACCGCATTTTTTCTAAACTGAAATTTATCCTAATTCTAATTCCTATCGAACAAATTTCGTTTTGAAATTCGATAGAATCAAATCAGAAAATTTGAAATCTTGTAAAGAAACGAAGAATGTGATCGCGAACTTATTAAATATTATTACTGTTTACTTGGGATCCGGAAACGAAGCGCAGAAAAAGTATTCTGTATTACCAGAACCAAAAAAGGACGATTCTTTGACGATGTGATTGGAAGCTTCACGAGCAATCATCGAAGCTTGTACAGCATTTAACAAAGTCACAATCATACAGCCTTCATACTGTCCATATCTAGTTATTTGCGATTTTTGTATTTTTTCTACATTATAAACGCGGTTCAAATAGCTGAAATCACAAATTACAGGACTTTTTCAGGAAATATTTACTCAAATAAGGACTATTCTCCTAAAAAAAAACAACCCTCGTATTTAATTTTTCCAATTATTTATCATATTTTATTGTAAAACTTTTGTAGTTTAACGAAGGCTGAAATTATAATTCAATAAAATTTTTCAAACAACCAACTAAATTTCCTGATCCTAAACCGCCCACCATATTCACCAGATCTCGTCCCACAGCTTCTCCAAACCTCAAAGTTTGATTTGCAGAAGAGAAATTCTCATTTGGGAAAGACAGGCGGCAATTGATGTTCTGAAAGGTTAACACACAAGTGTGTGGACTTGTCTCTAGGTACTATATGTTTTTTTGCTAATCCCAATATGCCCTTTATCGAAATCTTCGCTTCTACGAGTATCGCCAGGTTACAACAACATGTTTACGTTCCGAATTCAATGCCCAAGGTCGAAAATAATTGCTCCCGTAATCAATATAAGCTTTTTGTAGGGTTTAGAATTTTTAATTTCTCTTAAAATATATATAAAAAAGGTAAAAAAAGACTAGAAGTCAAAACCACAATGGAAAGCTTGATGTCAATGCCATTCAGTATGATTTATGATGTTTAGTATAATGAATCAAACTGTTTAAATTGTTATATTGTAAACTAGACATAAACAAGTATTATTATTAGTATTTTATAATGTTCTTTTGAACTTAATTAATTAAGTTTGATATATATTACTAAATGATATCCGTTGGTATTTTCTAAGAAAAAATCTTTTTTAGAAACCTGACGTTAAAAGTGATTCGCGCTGACACGATAAGAAATTGAATTTTATAACAAAGCGTACGTATAAATACTTTAAACACTAGCAAATAATTTAACAATTAGAACAAACTTCTTGGGAAGATAACGAATTTTTTAGGACATGTATAGCTGCTATTCGAAGATCTTGCAGCTGGCAGCAGGAAGATTACGGTCAGCAATCTCATGTACCACACAGCGACCGTTGAGGACCTTCATCCTCCGTGTTGTTTGATCCTCGTCAGATCCTGATTTCGCAAGTAAAGACGCGTTTATTCCAATGCGTTTATTGTTAACGTACTTTACAAAAATACATGTTCCATCATGTTCCACCGATGGTATGATCTACGTCATCGTCCAGTATAGACATATTGGGCTGTAAATGACGTGGAAACGGTACAGATAAGCTCTAAAACATCCTTAATTGGAAAATGTCTTTGTAAGGTAGAAATTCAGTTCGCCATGTTTCATGTTGATCCACTCTTTTCAAAGAGTATTCTCGATCAGTTGTTTGTGTTGTTCCAACGCTGTTGCCATCGATCATCCAGTCTGATCCCAATATTTTACACTTGATAACTCATCCAGAGTAGAATCTAGTTCAGCTTCTATATTGGTTGGACTTAGACAAATTTTTTCACAAATTCACTATTTATGACTGCTAAACGAATTCTAAACAAAATTGCGTCTTCAAATTGTATAGATTTTGATACATCGGTATTTTTAAAGCAACTACCGCCATCTCTAGATCACACCTGGTACTTTTGGGACCTCGTGAAAGATGTTTGAAAAAGTATTCGATTCGCGAGCTATGAACATAAATGAGTGGATTGAAATACCCTTTTTTAAATTTGAGTAAAAATGTTTTACAGTGTAAGCGACCATTTGTACAAAGTCGATTAAGGTAACATCAGAAACTGTCATCGGTTCTCCATTAATAGCGATCATAAATCATATTTTCTGAACACAGTGTAAGACAGGTTTCGCATTCTAACATCGTTTTTGGAATAAATCTAAACCAACGAATGACTGACACTAATATCGACTACCACCTCTAATTATTCATAATTGTACCTTAATATACGTCGGACAAAAGCAATTATCTATTAATATATTGTACACAAACTATTACTTTGTAATTTACACGAGAAGGAAGATAAATTAAAAAATGAAATCAAAGAGAAACCGTAGAAATAATGCAAGGAATTCGATTTTGAATGCGAAAAAGGTAACAATACCACGGACAGCATACATTCTGATGGTTTAAAAAGAAGACTCAAAAGTAGCTCTAACGTTTTTGTTAAACCACTTTCTTCTAACATGGACGCTCTAAGTATAACCACCGAACAATCTCTAAAAGATATAAACAAATGGTTGGACGATACGCCGAAATTTGCCGAATTCAGTTCGGCGAGAAATTCCCAAACTTACACCAGCTTAGACGAAATAGACCCCATAACGGCCAAACTAGATCAATTTCCCGATAAAAAAGAAAAACCAACCGTAACAGTATTTCCGAAATCCTTGGAAATTTTTCAAAAGAAAAGAAATCGATTGTTTGCAACCGGGTAAAAGTAAAGGTAACCTCATTACCAACGTACAAAATAACAATAAAACCGACGAATTATTTCCTCTCGGTCCCCTTTCTAAATTAAAATCCACCAAAAATTAATTAATAGTCAAAACGAATACAAACGCACTTAAACTCAAGTTATGAACAGTACTAGACAGTTTCGGTAAACAAAAATTCGTCGAAGATCAAAAAAAAAGAAGAATAACCAACGAAGGAAACGTAAAAAGTGTAAAAAGTAAAAATCCAGCGATTACACCTCACGATCTTCTACTTTCCAATACAGGCGACGGTGGAGGCGGTGGAGCAACTCCAAATTTTAGCGCTTGGTTCAAAGCTTTCGGTGCGCCGAAAATACAACCGGCGCCTAAAAGGAACGAATCCAAAACCGAAGAAAAAGAAGATAAAATCGATTCGAAGAAAATAATCGCACCTTTAGCACGAGGAAACAAGATTTGAAGTAGTGACATTTCGAGACAGCTGTTATCATTCGTACTAAAGATGTGTCGATTTTTCTAGTCATAAAATCTTCTATATTTGCGGATTTGTGCGAGTTGTGTCGGTCTTTCCGGAAGGTAGCGATTATTTATTCTTCTTATCACTTATTTTAGCATTTCCATATCTTGGAACACTTATTTGATAAGCCGGATTCAGATGGAGAACGTGAAGTTTTTCCAAACATAAAACAATGTTCACCTTGAAGTTATTCACCCAACAACTTTTCAGATAAAACTTTTTGTCGGTCAATACTCCAGTAAACGTAAAGAAATTCGCATGTATGTGATAAATAGTGGAGACTACGTTCCTCTTTGAAAGAAAATCTCTTTATCCGTTTTTCTGAACCATTATAATTTTTGAAAGACGTTATGTATGTTGTATGGATGTTCACCGAAAAGCGAAATAGATTATACATCATCTTCTGTGAATGTTTCCAGTTACTACCCACTTGCCAAGTTTCAAATGCGAAATTTCATCCTTGGAAAGGATGTCGAAGAGGATAATGTGGGTTATTAGTATAGGAGGATTGCAAAATCACACGTATATGGTAGTAATTTTGATTTCAATTATGAATGGCTATGATGAGGTTGACGTCAACTACTGACACCGTTTTCGTTGCTAGAATTTCATTGCATCCGTTTTAGCTTGATTGGAATCACAGATTACACTGTTAGATATTTCAAATGAGGATGAAATTATATTACAACAGACAAACTTAAAGCTTTAGAAGGTTAATGAACCAATGAAAGATCAAAAATGTTTACACTGGTGAACTATACAGTATCCTTCAAGCTTTGACTGACTCTCTTTCATCCATATAATCAATCCAACAGTCCAAAACATTCATGACACCTACCAAATTCTCATTGCTCTTGATGTAATAGTATCTCTCATCTGGCTTCCATCGCACACTGGAATTGCTGGAAACGAATGTGCCGATCGCCAAGCCAGAGAAGCCAGAGAAGAATCATCCTGAAATCCCAGTTCAGCTGGCCAATGATCTGAAGATTAACTTTAAACACCTCATCAAAAAGTCTTGGCGCGATACATGGTGCAAGAGTACTACAGCATTACATCACATCCGCCCAACTACTTGTCATATTTTCCTAAACTTTTTGAATAGGAGAGAAGCTGTGAAGACTAAGAAGACTTCGCATCAACCACACGAAACTTACGGCTCTTTGATGTCGTCAGAAAGTCGTCCTGTCTGCCGAAGTTGTCAAGTTCTTGTGACTGTTAAGCAGCGACTGCAGAGACTGCACAGTTTGATATGAAAACTGCCCGACTGAAATGAAGAAAATCGTGGAGTTTTCAAAAGCTGTATAAGAAAATATAATTAATGTAGGCATTGTAATAGATTTTGTAACAGTCCTCTATTTAACTTATGTATCTTATGATTGTTTTTGTGTGCCAATGACCAGCGCTGTCGCTTTATCAGCCAGGTTTCAATAAATGAATGGACTATAACACAAGAGTGAAAATTTTATGAAGGGAACAGCAGTAAGTGAAGAAGGAAAGGAGAAAAGCCAAAGCGTTGGAAAGGTCAAAGATTCCTCAAACAAATTCAGAAGACTAAACTCGAATACAAAAGAGCAAATAAGTTGATAGAATTTTGCTACCGAATTTGGTGGAAATTATTTCAACTTCATTATGTTAGTAGAAAAACGTGAAATGAATTTTTTATAGTGTAATGATCTTTGTCGATAAGATAGTGATGTTAAAAAGATATTTTGAACAGCACCATTAGATTGGTCGATGAGCTTTTACTTTTTTTGTATTGCAACTTGAATAGCTCTAAAAAGGCAAAAGAGGGTCGGCAATAAAATTTATCATGTCGTGGCTCTTTGAGTAGAAGGGAAGATTTCAACAAAAGCCGAGGCTGATAGGTTTCGTTAAATATTTTTTACGTAACGCACATTTCTAATAAAAGCTTGGAAATATTATATGCGTTTATAAGAAAATTTGAAAATATAACAACTAAAAATAGTTTTCTCTTTATTTTCATGTGAATTTTTAATGTAGGGCATACTATGATGGTCTAATGAGCTCAATTAGTATGTTATCTGAACGAGCTATAGCTTTTCTTGTAGAACCAGTTCATACCTTTTTGATTCTATTGAAACCTTCAATATTTACGATTGTTTCGCGGTTTTTTCTATACCATTGCTAGACCTGAATCAAATTACTAGCTTTTACCAATTGTCGACTCTCGAGGGTCCTTTGGTGTTGCTGCTGATCGAAGGGCTACGTAGGTACATTTGGTTATAGTTTTCATAAATTTATTGAGGTTTATCTCATTAGAGACAGTCGACAATTGGTAAAAATTAGTAATTTGCGTCTGGTCTAACAATGATTTAGAAGGGTCCAGATTTTTAATTCAAATCTAAAATTAATTACAAAATAGTTACGATAACCTCTTTCTGCAAAGTCAGAAATAGCTTTTACGTAATTGAAACGTAAATGAAAATATCTCTGCCTCTTTCGATGAACCAAACATATAATAGTCGCATGGCGACAAATCGGGACTAGAAGGAGGGTATTCCAGTATTTCCACGCAGATAGTGTAAGTTCTTCCACACCTTAAAGGCGCGTCTTTTCTATTCTTACTTCTGCATGAGACACATGCAAACTTTCCATCGAATGAATATCTCATAAAATTTCAAAGCTTCGCATCTATCTAGCTGACATTTTGCGACTGAATCGTATTAACGTTAACTAAAAGCTGTTAAACTGTTGGTTAATTAGAGGCTTTTATAATCATTTTACTCATGGAGACAGAGAGAGATTCGATGGATAATTTGGAAGGTTTGTTAGAGTTAGCCCTGATATAGGAGCTACTCCTTTGCAGGGCTATTTTTTTACTCATAACATGTATTCTTGTCATAATCGAAATATAGTTCAAACACTTTTTATTCATTTTCTTCAATTAATTGTTTTTTATTATCTTTTTCATTCATTCTTAATTTTCAGTTTAACAAACTTTTAAGCATAAGTTTTGGTAGTTTCCCACTTTTCTATCTCTTTATTTTCAACAGGAATCTTATCTTCTCAACTTTCCTTTCCTAGACTTCTTCCATTTGCTTAATATATAAGTTTGAAATACATAAGTGAACTTACGTAGTGTATTTTTACTGTTGTATCGTTTGAAAGTGAAAGTTTTTCCGTTCATTATTTTTTATTTGGTATATAGTGAATCCATTTCATATATTTCATGTCAGTTAGTCATTTTACAATCATTTTTTTCACAATAACTCTAACATTCTTCCAGTAGTTTCACTAGAATGAAACTGATGGAAAAAAAATTGTTTTTTCGTTACTGCAACTGAGTTTAATGTTTTTAATGTCAATATTATTGATACTTTTTATGGTTATTCTGAAATCTACATTATAACTTTCAAATTAAGTTTCCTTAAACCCCAGCCAACGTTAACTACTTATCTTCATGATTTATAATTGAGGTCAACCGATAAATGTTACAATTTTCCTCGTAAATTTACTCTAACTTAGATATCTGAGCATCGAAGACGTGGAAACCAATTTCTTTGCAATATTCTATAATCTATGAAAAAGCTCCGATATCATTTAGCTACTTTTTGTAGCTGGATTTGTTCCTGAGACTATTAATTTGCTTGCTTTTTGAGAAACTTTCGAAATTACACAGGAAATTATTCTGTCGTCACAATTATTGGATAGATTTATCGAAATTTTACAAGGAAATTGTTTTCAATTTATAGTTTTGCGCATTTTTTTATCCTTCTCGTGCGAACAAGAGTTTCTTAATGTGATTTTTATTTTATATAATTATGCAAGTAGTTGTCACGAAGAATTACCTCCACAGAATTGGATCCCCTGCCATCAACCGACTCACGCAGAAAATATATAAAGCCCTGGAAAACAAAGAATACTGCCCTGGTGTTTTCCTTGATATTGACCAGGCTTTTGATTGAGTGTGGCATCAAGGGTTGTTATACAAAATTAAATGAACCCTTTCCCCAAACTATTATCCATTCCTGAAATCTTACGTAACCAACAGAACCTTCCATACAAAAGTTAATGAATAAAAGTACGAAAATTTTACTATAGCAGCAGGGGTGCCACAGGGTAGCGTACTAGGCCCACTATTTTACATACTGTATACATCAGATATACCAGAGACACAATATACAACAACAGGAACTTTTGCTGACGACACAGTCATCGTCTCTACTGATCAAGAACCAGAAATAGCAGCAAAAAATGTCCAGGCTCATCTTGACCAATTACAGGAGTGGTTACAAAAATGGAGTGTCGTCAAGCCTATATGGACGTATGGAATAGAGCTGTGGAGGTGCGCTTCTAAATCTACTACAAATATCATTCAGAGATCCCAATCTAAAATACTCCATCAGCTAGTAGATGCTCCATGTTATGTAACAAATCACTGTACTAGAAGTTATCCAAGAGAGAATCATCAAATACCACTAAACTATAGCAACCCACCCAAATCCACTAGTAAAGGAGTTGTTAACGCCACGAAACACGAAAAGACTAAAAAAAGTTGCCCAATAGACCTAATATGAGGTACAAGAGGTTGCATCACTGGATGTAGCCCTCACCAAGACATTATAGATGTTAGATTATCTAATACTAGAGAGCTAATTAACCTATAGAATGTAAAAATTATTCTGATTGTTAATAAAAACTTGTTAAAGAAAAAAAAGTGGTTAACATAATGCAAAGGGGAATTGCCTATCGTACATCGGCTGAGAAACTCATTTTGACCTATGTTGGTGTCGTTTAATTGTAAAAAATACTTTGTTTGGACTTTTTTTGGAATTTTGAAGGTAATTAATGACGATTATATCTCGAAAACCTGGCACACCAAGTCACTTTAGTTTTTTGGAGGATGGTTTCAGAAGTTCCTGGCCCAACAAACAAAACACAACAATTTTGGAAAGAATTTGCTTTTAGATCAATACACTTTTCCCAGAAAAGTTCAATACGTTCGCTACCGTTTTAATTATCAGAATCAAGCTTCTCAAAATTGTCATTAACTCCTGACATCACCTCTTGGAGGAACCTTGACCATTATTTTAAACAGAAAATAATCCGAGGTGCTAAATTTGGCGAATAGGATGCATGAGATAGTAATTCGAAATTCAATTAATTTATTTTAGTCATTGCAATAACCGATGGTGAGCTGGTGTATGGTCTTGACGAAACAACATTTTTTTCTTAGCCAAAAGCGGTCGTCGTTGATAGTTTTTTTCGTTTTCCAAGATGAAAAATATCCGACGCTATGACCTTGCCTGCAGTTGGAACAGTCTTTGCCTTTTTGGAGCCGGTTCTCCCTTTTCAGTCCATTGCTTTGAGTATAATCTAGTTCAGCTATTAGATTGGTTGGGCTGAGGCCTTCCAAATAAAAGTATTACATCATATATCGACGATAAATTTTTTAAATGTTTACAAATTCACTGAAAAAGTTTATTGATGGCTGCCAAAGAAATATTGAACAACGTAGCGTGTTCAAACTTGTAACATATACTGTATAGATTGTGTACTTTCTAATAGGTCAGTTATTTCTGGTACCATCTTCGTATATGAATATATCTCGCTTCTATTAGTTCTTTTTTCGTTATCTATGCCCTCCTCCAGCTTCTTCGTAGTCTTCCCATTCTCTTTTCACCTTGTGATGAAATTTTTTATACCTGATCATACCAGATTAGTTGTTTTTATATATTTTGCTCCCATATTATTCCAATAATCACAGATATACCTTTCATGCTCCGTCAATTAAAGAAGCATGCAGCTAAAAAGGCAAAAACTTTTTATGGACAAGTAGATTTTAAAATAATTCAATGGACACACTACAATTTGAAACTGGGATATTTCAGGTAAACGAAAAGGTAGTCCGAGTACATAATACAACTCGTGACGGATTCATTGAAAATATAACCTGGAATTTAGTCCCTAATCCATTTTGTAATGTCTTTGTAACTTCTTTAAATGGCATTTTAACATCAGGTCGGTACTAAATCATATACAATAAAGAAAAGAGTTTACAAAATTTGTGGAAGCCGTAATTTGTTAAATTCCATATAACATAATAATGCACACTTGCAATTAGTTAGGTAAAATAACAGAATAAATACAAAATGTAATATGTTTAGTGTTTTTTTGTGTTTTGTTATGCGTTTAAAATATTTTTTACTCAAATAAATTGTGAATATATATATTTTAGTGTTGCTTTTCATTTCATAATTGAAATCCCGAGTCCGTCGAGAGTTGTCTAATCTTCATGACAACCGCGATCACGATTATATTTTCAACAAATTATTTTCCTTTGATGGAAAATAAAGGCGTACAAGAGCATGAAATACCGCGTTTTACCACGCAGATATATTCAGAAAACAATATAAAGGAGAAAATTACCGTTATTTATGTTGGCTCTTTGCTGTACCCTATTTTCGATGTTGTGTCAACATATTTTCTACGGCGTGTTTTCAACTTCATTTTCAATCTTCCGGAGTATAGATTAATGGAGAATATTTAAACCTACATAACCAAAATTATTATCCATATAAAACGCTATTGCTTTATAAACCAAGTTTCATTTTTTTAACGTCTATAACATCGGAAAAACCTCCTCATTTTTTTACGATATAATCAAACAAAAAGAAAGCCTTGATATTCAAAGTATTTTATGGCTTTAACTCAACGTGTAGTAAGTTTTTTAAGACCTTCGTGAAATCATTCTTTAGGCTCAGAGGCAAAAAATTGAACTCACTTTTTCCCAGGCAAAAATTCCGCCATTGATGTGAATAAAGCAGGGTCAGGACTTAATACTGAAAGTAAACAGAGAAGGAAGTAAGTCATAATTATGAGAAATGGTAAAATGAGGAGCAATCTGAAGCATAGAGTAAGCTTCTTCCTTTACTACCAACTGGTTCTAAAAGGCTCTATCCTCAAGCAAATATAAACTAAGAAGAGTTAAGAGAAACTTCCTACAACTCTTGTCGTTTCTGCAAAGAACTATTGTAAACCGCCGACTACTTCATCTGTAAATGCAAGGCTATCCATAGACAAATATTACAATACTTACATTCAAGGCTCTTAAAGCTTGAAGCGGAAAGTTCCATAGCCTTTAGACAAGTGTTTCACTCTGTAAAGTTGTTGCTGACTGATTCTGATAGGTCAAAGTGTTAGCGGGGTAGATTCACGACCTTTACTCCTATTCTAATCAACCCTTACTCATGTATGAGTCATAGCTAGTAAGAAAATCAAAATCCTTTAAAAAATCTTGTTGTTCTGAATATATTTTTCGTTCAAATAAATTCCCTGTAACAAATATAGTTTCTTAATGAAAAAAAAAAAAAAATAGTTAATCTGGCGTTTCGTAATTTGTTGATATCGCTAATCCCTTAATGTAATTAGAGAGGCCTTATTGCAATCAAAACATCCGTGATGGATATATTTGTTTTCGTTACGGTAGGATTTACAATGTCATACAAATATTGGTAATAATTATTAATTATTAAATTATGTCTGTTGTTTTTAATTAATTAATTGTTAGGAAATTACGACTGTGGTTCTGTGTACACCTACCTTGACATATTTGGAGTTAATACGCCCTCAAATTATTGCGAAATGGGGAAAACAACGATTTGATTTCAATTGTCAAATGATTGTGCATTTTTTTCGCATTGTAAAGTATTGAGCCTTTAACTAATTTTGAACGTGGAAAACGGATCATGAGGAGTTATAGAGTTCGATAAAATTTTGGCTAGAATCACAAAGTTAATTATTAAGGTTATCAGGTAAAGTAGAGATTAAGCTCGAAGAAGAAACCTTATTTTTTGACCGCTCATATTGGACAATGTTTCCTTTTAGTATTAACAGCGTCAATCATCAATTGATTGTTCATCATAAAACATTTTATCGCAATAATAATTGATGATAGATTTTGAACAATTACTTCCGATATAAATTCTCGAAGACGTTGTTGCTGATCAGAAACGTTAGATATTTCTTAAGGAGTTCATTTCAGAATTTTATCAGATTTTTTAATTTGTTTGGAAGAACATGGAAAATTGAATCTCTCGAACGGTAAACATGATCCAGATTAGTTATTTATTATAATTATTATTGATCATAGTTTTCGAAAGTCCTTATGTGAGGATAAAAACATACTATGATTAGAAGTTGATAAAATGGAGACTTAGATGAAATGAAGTCATTTTAGAAAATGACTATTAAATTAGTATGTCGGGATTTCATGATATTTCTATACAAAATTCATGTTCCTAATTTCGATATTACAGATTTAAGTTTGTTATACATTTAAACTTTGCCTCGCGGGAGCTTTCGCCAACTTTTGGAGGGAGTCTTATTTTTCCCAATACTTCGAAGGGCTTAGCATTAATTATTCATTAATATGTCACTCTTGGTAATTTTTCTTCATTACGCCTTGAAAAGTTTACTTAATCGCAGCTTTTAAAAGACTTATGGTTATTACCCTAATGTACAGTGTTATCCGTTATAAATTACCCACCACTTATTTCCAACTTTTGAACTCATTAGAGGGGTAAATTGTGAAGAGACATTTACTCATTTTTCAGAAAGTCAATATTTTCTATAATACTAACATTTCAAAACAAAAATTGTAAAAAAGTTAAAAAAAATTTCATTTGGCTAAATACAATAAATTGTTTAACCAAGTTACACACTAGAATCGTCATACCCAAATTGGTCCACCAGAGGACCACGGGAGACTCGACGGGTGCCTACACTAGGCGTGATAAAAAATGGGACTCCACAATCGTAAACAGAGGTTGGTTTGACTTCTATCAATATAGTCAACTACTATTTTGAGAAGCTCGGTGTTGAAACTTGCATATTTCATATCCAGTACAAGGCTTCGAGACTTGACGGTACCGCGCTGACCGCCGTCCCGTACGCAACGTATATTCAGACATGCTAATTACTACGAATTGTTTAATACTTCACTAATACTAATACGGAATTTCATAAAGAATCGACATTATTATTGGCCAGTGACGAAATTCGTTTCCAGACTTTCGAAAAGAAAAGTGAATTGATATTAGTGATTGTCAGTGTCGGATAAGTAAGTGCCTACCTGCCTATTTGTTATATGAATATAGTATTATTGTATATATTTTATTAATTTTAGAATATGTCAAAAAAACTTTTGGTTTCTTTACAAAGTTATTAACGAAACAAAGGAGCAGATTGAATATGACAGAACGGGAAGATTCGCGGTTATTTCCTTTCAAAACTCGAACCAATAACTGATAATTTGGTGTCAATCCATCAAGTACATCCCTCTCAACATATTTTCTTTGTAGAAAATACAATGAGTTATAAGAGTGGGAAATAATTGGTTCTTGTGTTGTGATTCACTGTAAATTTCAAAAAAGTAAAGTTGGATTTAGTCAGTTTTTGGATTACCAAGCTTTGCTTTTTTGATATCTACTCGCAACAACATCAATTAAGATTCAATTGAAAATTTATCTAGTTGCTTCAATTCTAACCTCTTTTTTTTTTCGAAAATTGTTAATTCGTCGTCACTTTTTTACGAGATTTGGAAATTGGTAGTAATTTAGCTGCGGGGGTCCACCGGATCCAGCAAATTTTTGAAAAAAAAACTCACCTGTATGACATTTATAGTACGCCGCTCTTAGAGTCTGGAACAACGGTTAGGTTAGGTTTCATAAGGGTGGACAAGAGGTGCATATGTTTCTCTGCTCTAGGGGATGCTAGGGAAGTAAATTTGTAGTGGTACCAGCAACGTAGATTTGGTGATATTACCCTCATTGAAAATTTTATAAAAAAATAGTAACGTTCATTAATAATTATATATATACACCCCAAAACATTATCGAATCACTCATTATTTTTTAAATATTTTAAATGTGTTGCCTTTTTTTCGAATTTTATTATTATTACGAATTAAAACACCAATAGATACGCTTTTGCAACATTTATTTTATATCAGTTTAATCTACAGAGGACAAAAAGTTTAATTTACCAAAACATAGAAAAAATATCAAAAAAATTGTACAAAACATCTGTACAAAAAAATGAACGGTGCTTAAACTGAAACCAGCCAATGAATTTCTAATAGCGTGTGTTGCCGCCTCTCGCTCTAATTACAGCTTCCAGATTCGTCTTGGAAGGCTTCTAAACAGGTTCTGGACGTATCCTAGCGGCATGTTTTCCCAGAAGTTAAAAAGAACATTTTGAAGTTTATCTAGTGTTCTTATTGGTGCTGGATGTTGCTGAATTTTCCATCCTAGATGGTCCCAGACATGCTCTATTGAGTTAAGGTCCGGGCTATTTGCAGACCAATTCATAGTGAGTATCTCCAGCTCTTCTAAGTACTGCAGAACCATTCTAGCAGCGTGTGGACGAGCATTATCGTGCATTAGCACAGAGTTGTCTTCCATCATTCACTAGTACTAACTCCGTGCGACCCTCGAAATAAATTCCTCCCCAAACCATGATAGAGCCACCACCGAAGCTTTAAGTTTGACAAAAATTAACCGTTCACCATGTCGCCTATATACTGGTACACATCCGTGAATAAAATATTGGACCAATCTTGAATATTCCAATCTGCGTGTTCTCGAGTAAATTCCAATCTTGCTACTCTATGTTCTCTGGTAACACGTGGACTTCTAGCTGGTACTCTGGCTCGTACACCTGCTTCTCTCAGCCTATTTCGAACTGTTTGTAGGCTTATTCGGACAACAGATCTGTTTGCAGTCTTCGAGCGGTGGTATGCCTAATTCTCAACGCCGTTAACCTCAAGTTACCCTTCCGCTGCCTTGTCCGGGTCTTCTGGTTAGCTCCCCGGTTTCTTGGTAGCGAATAACAACTCTGGATACGGTGCTTTATTGAACTCCAATTACCCCGGCGACGTATCCTTGACTGCGGCCATCTTGTATGAGCGCGATGATTCTAGCGGCTTCTTCATTTATCACATGTCTTGTTAAACGTTGAGGCACATCCATTTTTAACAAAATAAATTTAAATTTTCACTATACAAAACACAATTTACTTAGAAAATTTCGAAAGACCGATACTTCATCACTCGTAGGCTCTAAATCTTTGTCTAATTGATAGCTGACGTGCCAAGAATTCAAATCCTCCCTTCAAATATACCTATAAATCAACATTACTGACAGGTAAGGCAATCAAAGAGAATACCCCAACGGATAAAGTTAAACAAAAAACAGTTTGTAAGTGAGTAGAACACTGTGGTACATTGCACTTTATCCCTTTTCGGGATATTTTGGAAGTCAGTCGCCAGCTGACGCAATTTGTGAATTATGGCCGGTTCGGATGTGCCATATCAAATAAATTGCGGTTTGAATTGGACGAAATATTTTTTACTGCTTTCAAAGAATACGAAGAATTTCGATGCTATTTATCACTTTAGCGTCTGAAAAAAAAAACCTTCTCGGGTGGTATTTTTAAAAGATTCGAAAATACGAATAGTGCGGAATCAATAAAACAGTCACCGAATATAATTGAATCCGAGTTGTAGCTATATATCAGAATATTGAGATGAAAAGTTTTCGATATTCCTCAAAAAATAATATTATGAATCAAAAGTGTCATTATAATAAATTTTGGTTTCCCCAGTACGTTTTCTTCTTTTTTAACGATAGAAATCAATAGTTTTCATAAATTTAAAGTGAAAAATTCATTCGTACACTAAATTAATTGATATCGTGTATCAAGTAGTTGTTTTGAGTGTTAAGGTTGCTTTTATCACGAAAATAATGCTCTAATTACTACAAAAGTATACAAAAAAGCAAACTAATTATCAAAAATAACTGCAGATGCAAGAATAATGTGTGTCGTAATATTTTAAATAGATAAGATCGTTGTATTAGTTTGTGAATGTATTGCGTCGAAAAAATATGAATTTCAAAACTGCAAATCTACTTTGGATAAAGTTTTTTGATGGTTGATGAACCGGAAGGTCGTTAAAAATGATTAGGTCAACCGTAGGTCAATATAAATCAACATACATGGATATCGAATCAATCAAATCACACGTACCACTAGAAATAATAAAACAAACATTGTTTTTATAACATAAGATGATATAACATAAGTTCAAATAAGTATAAAAAGTAGTCGGAGGTCAGTAACAACAACGCTTGTTTACGAGGATGGCCCCAGAAGTACCTGGCCTGACCTACAGGTGGCGGTAGTTACTTTAAAAATACCAATGTATCAGAAAGTACAGCTTGAACGCGCTACGTTGTTTGATATTTATTTGGCAGCCAATTGTGAACGTTTTAAGCGAATTTGTAAACATGGAAACAATTGGTGATGGTTATCTGATACAATACATTAATTTGGAAGGCATTAGCCCAAGCTAATATATAACCTGAACCAGATTATGATCTGAGTGAGACTCCTCCTTTGTTATTAACAGTAAAATATTGTATAGCGCGTGGGATAATTTTTATTGACTATCTTGAAAGAGGAAAAACTATCAGCGGCGAGTATTATGTAACGTTTAAGCGAAGAAATTAAGCAAAAACAACCGCATTTGGTTAAGATGACCAAAATCAATGAATTTAAGTTTAAATTGCTACCTCATACACCTTATTAGGCAGACTTAGCCCCCTCGGATTATACTTTGTTCCCAGACTTGAAAAAATGGGTCGTTGGTCAAATATTTTCCAATAATGAAGAGGTGATGTCGGCAGTTAATTGTTATTTTGAGGAGCAGAACGATTTCTAATAATAATAATCAATTTTCTTTGTTGGACCGGGTACTTCCGGGAGTATCCTCGTATTGTAAATAATTATCAAATGTGTAAGTTGAAAATATACCAGTAATTTGAAGATATGGTTTTATTAAATTCCCACTAATTCGTCATGCTACAACATTTGGCAATGCTTCAACCAACACAGTTTGTGTAGATTTTTATATTTTACCAAATATTAAAATGGATAATTTGTGAAAATTATTTAGAAAAAGTTAGTATTTAATGCAGTTTGTACATTGATAATGAGTTCTTGATAGTTTGATAATCGTCGAGTACGCTAGTCAGTTTATTGGAAGCAACTTCAATTATTTCAATCACCAACCCGAAGTGTAAAACTAATAAAACAATCTGAGGCTGATTCCCAAAATGTCACAGACAAAATGGCAAACGTAATATTTCAAAAATTCGAAAATGCGATTAAAAAAAATTGTGCATTTCAATTTCTTATCCGAGTATCTAATATTTTCGAAAAAAATTCAATGAACCTGCAACAATCAGTAATTAAAGCCTCCTTAAATCATATAAGTTGATATGGGAAAAAGTTTTTCCATTTATTAATTCCTATATTCAGACAGTCCTGGGCGGTGAAAATTTTTAAATGCAAAATTCGAAAAAAACTGTTTTATTCATAACTAACTACAATTTGCTTTATGTAATAAAGGCATATTTGGGTTTAGTTCAGTATTTATGCAAAAAAAATTAAATTATCTGTTTATTTTTAAACTGATTTGAATATTTATGCGCATATTTTGGATTTTCCATGTGCATATTTGTGATTCATTAACAAAAATGATTTCAAAATCAAAATCATCATAATTTCCATCGATGCGCTTAAAAAAATTATATTAAATTTAACTGACAGAGATTGGTACCACAAAAATTATTCGCGTTGACTGAAAAACATCGAACTCCGATTATTTATTGATTATTTATCTTTCATTATTATTTGGACATCACAGAAGTTTACCGAGCTTCGCATATGATGAAATTGTTTAAACTTTGGTATTTATTTTGATACAGAAATAGTTTATACTAATTTATTCCTGCCACTTAGCCAGACATAAATTTCGGGAATTACACCAATATCGACAGATTTGTTTTACAAACGAAAATAAAATCGCTGAAAATTACGTCGAGGTTTCCGTTGACATATAAATTTCTGTTTGAAATATTTATGACAAATGCATAAACAATATGAATAGCAATAAACTTACGTTACTGTCAGTATGTTTTACTATAAAATATGTTTAGATTCGATTCGAAGAAAAAATAAAACTTCATACATTTACAATGAGGCGCCGAACCAGATTTACTTCGATTTTGTTGATAAATTAGATGTAGAGCTAGATATTATTCACCCAGTATCATTAATAAATTTTTCCAAAAAAAATCCTTCTTCTTGTGGTACCTAAACGTGACAAATACTGATAATCATAAGAAAGATTTGGGGGGAAAGTTTTATTGAACCAATTTTAAAAGTTTTGTTTTCTTCCTGGATATATTTTACCTTGCAGGATAGATTGGAGCAATTCATACATGGATATCATTACGTTTCGTCCTTTTTTCATTCTTCATGGTCACCTATAAAATCATATTTTGAATACTTCTAAGTTTTTGTTCATATCTCCGTCCAGGATTCAACTCCAAACAACAGGACAGAGATAACGTTGAATCTCGGCATTTTTATATTTATTCCAGGAAGAAAATCGATGCCCTCAGTTAATAATAATGATTATAAATCATTTATTATTTACCATCAATAAAAAAATATTAATATTTAATATTAAAAGGTAAATAAAAGGTTTGTATTTCTTCCACACTAACCACCTCAAGTTATTCAAATAAAACTACTATAGAAACATACAAATTATATTATAAAATAAATAATTGAAGACGGGTTGAAGTTAAATCTATAAAACTGACAGAAAGACTAAACACAGACAAATTTATAACAACGATAACTTAATGAGTAATTGAAAAGCCGCTGTGAAAAGGGTTGTTTTGGATGACTTGACTCTATTTTCAGAATGAGGCGTGCGAAGTTATTTTTAAAAGGACAACCACATCGAAAAATTGCAAATTTCAGGTAAATTTACCTCTCAAGCTAGATTTGTCAGAGAAGGATCTAGGAGATTCGTTTTCACTTGCATATAAACGCTTTCAGAATTACAAAAATTTCATTGATGAATACATTAATTTAGATCACCCAAAAATAATTAGTATCAAAGGATATGAAAGTGGTAATCTTCCTACCTACTTCATGGCGCACCATCCTGTCATAAATGAAGACAAAAAGACGACAAAATTGAGGGTAGTGTTTGACGGGTCAATGCATCCTAAAAATAAATGATTTCCTTCATAATGAATTGGTACTAAATTACCTTTTCGACATATTAATAATTTTTTGAACATACACATAGATATAAAGTCAATGTTTAGAATGACTCAAATTCATTCAGATCATGAAGCCCCTACTCAATATTTTATAGAAAGAAAGTCCAAATGAACAAATCAAATGTTTGCAACTTCATTTGCTATTTGTGTTTCATGGCCAAAAATCAATGCAGTTACTTACTTGGACTGACTTTTATCAAATTTTTTTGGAGATTAAAGTAATTTTTTGAGTTTGAATGTAACCATGAACAAAATAAAAACGTTCGAGATGTGATACTATCGGAGAATCCCCAAGATCCCTTGTACTGCAATGACCAGTAATGAAAAGGTCCTCAGAAAGCTGAATAAAAAACGGAAACTCGTAAACATCATAAAAACAATAAAAGTCAGTTTTTCCGGGCATTCGAAAAAGGGTTAATTCAAATTGATGCCACGATTCTCAACGGAGAGGCAGGTCCGGCGAATCATTCGAACTGTCCACGTAGAGTTTCAAATTCTTCTTAAATTGCGTTTCGTAGATCAATAAGGGTACGTGGTCCTCTTGCAAAAACACCGTCCTTGTGAAAGCCCTACAGAGAGAAATTACAGGGTGTCAGGTCAACCAATCTGGAAAATGAACATTAACGTTCTCCCGGACACATAACAATTTTGTCCTGCTACGTGACACTCAAAATAATAAGAACTGACAAGAACTTACGCTTGGATACTTCTGCTTACACACCTCAGGCAGATTTGATTCTTCCTCAATGAAGACGAGAGGATTCTGTTCGTTCCAGTACATGCAGTTATGCCGCTCGATCGTACCGTTCAGCTTGATGACTGCGGATCATCTTGACTGCATTTAAGGTACCACTCGCACAATTCCAATCTGCAATCGTGCGTGGAGGAGACGCGGACTATAAGCTCGATAGTGCATGCGTTTCAGCATTCGTCGTAAAGTACGATCGGATATTTGAAGTTGCCCTGATAGCCGCACTGCAGATTGGTACGCCAGCGCCTTTTTTTCCATATTTTCGTTAGTTGTTGTAGATATCGGTCGTCCAGAACGCGGCGCGTCGGTAATAGAGCCCGTTTTTAAGAATTTCTGATAAGTTTTCTATACTGTTGATCTGAAAGCGCGTCTACTCGACGAGTACATGTTGTCAAGCTCAGACACAACAAATTGGAGCGGACTGAGTGGAGCAGTTATTCCGAGTAGCGACAGATAGAGACCAATTCAACCATATTGTCATGGAGGTAGCCCACGCTTGTAGGCAGGCACGGCACCTGAAGAAGAAGAAGAATATGTCTCTCTTTGATTGTTTTCTCAATTCCGGGAAAAGAAAACTGAATTGAGATTCTATAATTATAAAAAAAAACAATATGTTAAGGAGATAATACTATAAAAATAGCGTAGACTATTCCACATTCCGGACTATTCCGGATTTTCCAACTAAGAAATTCATTCACCAAAATTTCAAGCAATTCGACTCTGTTTTTATGTCGTATCAACAACAGAACAAAAGCCATTAATTATTTTCTTTCATCGATTTGTTTAATTAAAGAGAAACTGGTACGAAATATATTTTTCAACGTTCAATGTAAAATTCAACAAAGTTCTTCATTAAAAATTAACTTTACCCTCACTGCATGAAAATACATCTAATTGTGAGGGGCTATTTGAATTTTCTTAATCAGGTCAGTAGCGTGCGTGGGGTCACTACAACAAGGGTTGAAATAATTACAACTGATTACAACTGATGAAAGTGATGCTATGAAACATTCCATTTTCTTTTTGTAATACGTTTTCAGTAATCGTGTCCACTATAGTTGAAATTAGTATTAATTCCGCACCGAGTGTTTTGTACCAGTTTCTAAGTACAGTAATTCTTCTTCTTTCTTTAATTTGCCCCTGGATTATAAGCTGTAGAATCCCATGTCTTGAACCTCATGCTATGCTCAATCTATTGACGTTTTCTTCTTTTCGTTTCGTGAAGGATCTCTACGTCCTCCTTCTCTATTCTTCTCAGAACATTTAAATTGGTGACATGATATGTCAATTATATTCTCAGGATCCAATGGTAGGCCAACGTCTCTAATGCCTCTAGAATCTGCTTTTTATATGCATTGAGGGACTAGGCTTCTCAGCTTCAAGTGCAGGTCGCCGCTACAGAAGCTTCTTTGTAATAATCCACGTAGCAGTCAATATTTGTATCCAAATAGTCATACCCATCGACTATTTCGTCTTCCGTTTACAATTTTTCCATGGTGACAATCATCTATTTGGTCTTTTTAACGTTGAGTAAGAGGCGTTAAGTTATTACGCGGCTATGGTGAAGATTCCTTCATGGTAAACGTTGAAAAGAACACAACTCTGACTAACTCTTCGTTTGTTTTTCCACTGCATTCGTTAGTTTTTTCGTTCTACGGATTCCATTAATTGTTTGTGTCTTATTATAATCGATTGAACAGATAAATAAAGCCTCCCTTGTGCCGAAACCAACTGTGTATCTTCTTCCAGCTTTTTATAATTTCTCGGAGGATTATTTCGGGCTCTTGGAAGATGACCTAGCACATCTCCATAATATAATAGCTGTTAGGCAGTTTATTGGTGAATAATTTTGGATGATTTAACTCCATCTTTTGTGGGGTTAGTTGAAGATTAAATGTCCTGAATCCGACTCGTTGAAAGAACTGTGTTGCAAAACACCAAACTCAACATTATGATTCCGTATTTTCAAAATTTTGTATACAAGGTTTGTGCTTCATTTTCAAAAAATACTGCAATGAATTTTGTTTACCAAAAAAATCATTATGTTTGATTACTCTATAAAAATGTTATTTGAATGTTGTATATATTTAAAAAAAGGGGTTGAAAGAGTGGAAGAGAATAGGTTGACATTTTTTATATTAGACGTAAACAAACACGACTTTCTCTTCTGTATATAATATGGAATAATATCTCATACCAAATTCTTGAACGTAAAATATACTGGAGAAGCTTAAACAAATCAGTTTGTTTATATGCTCAAGCTTTTCGTGAGATAAATTTTCTAATTAATTTATCTGAGGGGCACAAACCATTCGTCCAATGATTGGAATTAAGACGACGTTCAGAATAATTAATCGTGTTCAAAGTTTGGTTTGATTTCAATAAATATGGAAACAGAAATATTTTTTTAATTGATTATTCATTTCCAAATGCTTAAATAACTGTTTGAGTATGTTTGTATGTTTCATATCGATATTTGTGCAAACGTATCTCCGATATTGTTTGAGCTAGCGATTTGTTGATATTTTTCCAGTTGAAACTCACCTTTATTGAGACTCTTCTAGAATTTCAACTCAATCCAATCATTGGTTTGGTAGATATGATTTTTTGAATATTTGTGTGAATCATATTGATATTTGTGCAAACTTATCTCCGATATTGTTTGAGCTAGCAATTTGTTGATATTTTTCCAGTTGAAACTCACCTTTATTGAGACTCTTCTAGAATTTCAACTCAATCCAATCATTGGTTTGGTATATATGGTTTTTTGAATATTCGTGTGAATCATATCGATAATTGTGCAAACTTATCTCCGATATTGTTTGAGCTAGCGATTTGTTGATTTTTTTCCAGTTGAAGCTCACCTTTATTGAGACTCTTCTAGAATTTCAACTCAATCCAATCATTGGTTTGGTATATATGGTTTTTTGAATATTCGTGTGAATCATATCGATAATTGTGCAAACTTATCTCCGATATTGTTTGAGCTAGCGATTTGTTGATTTTTTTCCAGTTGAAACTCACCTTTATTGAGACTCTTCTAGAATTTCAACTCAATCCAATCATTGGTTTGGTAGATATGATTTCTTGAATATTTGTATGTTTCATATCGATATTTGTTCATACGCATTTCCAATAATGTTTGAGCTAGCAACTTGTTGATTTTTTTCCAATCGAAACTCACCTTTGTTGAGACTCTTCTAGAATTTCAACTCAATCCAATCATTGGTTTGGTAGATATGGTTTTTTGAATATTTGTATGTTTCATAACGATATTTGTGCAAACTTATCTCCGATATTGTTTGAGCTAGCGATTTGTTGATATTTTTCCAGTTGAAACTCACCTTTATTGAGACTCTTCTAGAATTTCAACTCAATCCAATCATTGGTTTGGTAGATATGATTTCTTGAATATTTGTATGTTTCATATCGATATTTGTTCATACGCATTTCCAATAATGTTTGAGCTAGCGACTTGTCGATTTTTTTCCAATCGAAACTTACCTTTGTTGAGAATCCTCTAGAATTTCAACTCAATCCAATCATTGGTTTGGTAGATATGATTTCTTGAATATTTGTATGTTTCATATCGATATTTGTTCATACGCATTTCCAATAATGTTTGAGCTAGCGACTTGTCGATTTTTTTCCAATCGAAACTTACCTTTGTTGAGAATCCTCTAGAATTTCAACTCAATCCAATCATTGGTTTGGTAGATATGATTTCTTGAATATTTGTATGTTTCATATCGATATTTGTTCATACGCATTTCCAATAATGTTTGAGCTAGCGACTTGTTGATTTTTTTCCAATCGAAACTCACCTTTGTTGAGACTCTTCTAGAATTTCAACTCAATCCAATCATTGGTTTGGTAGATATGGTTTTTTGAATATTTGTATGTTTCATAACGATATTTGTGCAAACTTATCTCCGATATTGTTTGAGCTAGCGATTTGTTGATATTTTTCCAGTTGAAACTCACCTTTATTGAGACTCTTCTAGAATTTCAACTCAATCCAATCATTGGTTTGGTAGATATGATTTCTTGAATATTTGTATGTTTCATATCGATATTTGTTCATACGCATTTCCAATAATGTTTGAGCTAGCGACTTGTCGATTTTTTTCCAATCGAAACTTACCTTTGTTGAGAATCCTCTAGAATTTCAACTCAATCCAATCATTGGTTTGGTAGATATGATTTCTTGAATATTTGTATGTTTCATATCGATATTTGTTCATACGCATTTCCAATAATGTTTGAGCTAGCGACTTGTCGATTTTTTTCCAATCGAAACTTACCTTTGTTGAGAATCCTCTAGAATTTCAACTCAATCCAATCATTGGTTTGGTAGATATGATTTCTTGAATATTTGTATGTTTCATATCGATATTTGTTCATACGCATTTCCAATAATGTTTGAGCTAGCGACTTGTTGATTTTTTTCCAATCGAAACTCACCTTTGTTGAGAATCCTCTAGAATTTCAACTCAATCTCATCATTGGTTTGGTAGATATGGTTTTTTGAATATTTGTATGTTTCATATCGATATTTGTGCAAACGTATCTCCGATATTGTTTGAGCTAGCGACTTGTTGATTTTTTTCCAATCGAAACTCACCTTTGTTGAGAATCCTCTAGAATTTCAACTCAATCCAATTATTGGTTTGGTAGATATGATTTTTTGAATATTTGTATGTTTCATAACGATATTTGTGCAAACTTATCTCCGATATTGTTTGAGCTAGCAACTTGTTGATTTTTTTCCAGTTGAAACTCACCTTTATTGAGACTCTTCTAGAATTTCAACTCAATCCAATTATTGGTTTGGTAGATATGGTTTTTTGAATATTTGTATGTTTCATAACGATATTTGTGCAAACTTATCTCCGATATTGTTTGAGCTAGCAACTTGTTGATTTTTTTCCAGTTGAAACTCACCTTTATTGAGACTCTTCTAGAATTTCAACTCAATCCAATTATTGGTTTGGTAGATATGGTTTTTTGAATATTTGTATGTTTCATAACGATATTTGTGCAAACTTATCTCCGATATTGTTTGAGCTAGCGACTTGTTGATTTTTTTCCAATCGAAACTCACCTTTGTTGAGAATCCTCTAGAATTTCAACTCAATCCAATTATTGGTTTGGTAGATATGATTTTTTGAATATTTGTATGTTTCATAACGATATTTGTGCAAACTTATCTCCGATATTGTTTGAGCTAGCAACTTGTTGATTTTTTTCCAGTTGAAACTCACCTTTATTGAGACTCTTCTAGAATTTCAACTCAATCCAATCATTGGTTTGGTAGATATGATTTCTTGAATATTTGTATGTTTCATATCGATATTTGTTCATACGCATTTCCAATAATGTTTGAGCTAGCGACTTGTCGATTTTTTTCCAATCGAAACTTACCTTTGTTGAGAATCCTCTAGAATTTCAACTCAATCCAATCATTGGTTTGGTAGATATGATTTCTTGAATATTTGTATGTTTCATATCGATATTTGTTCATACGCATTTCCAATAATGTTTGAGCTAGCGACTTGTCGATTTTTTTCCAATCGAAACTTACCTTTGTTGAGAATCCTCTAGAATTTCAACTCAATCCAATCATTGGTTTGGTAGATATGATTTCTTGAATATTTGTATGTTTCATATCGATATTTGTTCATACGCATTTCCAATAATGTTTGAGCTAGCGACTTGTCGATTTTTTTCCAATCGAAACTTACCTTTGTTGAGAATCCTCTAGAATTTCAACTCAATCCAATCATTGGTTTGGTAGATATGATTTCTTGAATATTTGTATGTTTCATATCGATATTTGTTCATACGCATTTCCAATAATGTTTGAGCTAGCGACTTGTTGATTTTTTTCCAATCGAAACTCACCTTTGTTGAGAATCCTCTAGAATTTCAACTCAATCCAATTATTGGTTTGGTAGATATGATTTTTTGAATATTTGTATGTTTCATAACGATATTTGTGCAAACTTATCTCCGATATTGTTTGAGCTAGCAACTTGTTGATTTTTTTCCAGTTGAAACTCACCTTTATTGAGACTCTTCTAGAATTTCAACTCAATCCAATTATTGGTTTGGTAGATATGGTTTTTTGAATATTTGTATGTTTCATAACGATATTTGTGCAAACTTATCTCCGATATTGTTTGAGCTAGCAACTTGTTGATTTTTTTCCAGTTGAAACTCACCTTTATTGAGACTCTTCTAGAATTTCAACTCAATCCAATTATTGGTTTGGTAGATATGGTTTTTTGAATATTTGTATGTTTCATAACGATATTTGTGCAAACTTATCTCCGATATTGTTTGAGCTAGCGACTTGTTGATTTTTTTCCAATCGAAACTCACCTTTGTTGAGAATCCTCTAGAATTTCAACTCAATCCAATTATTGGTTTGGTAGATATGATTTTTTGAATATTTGTATGTTTCATAACGATATTTGTGCAAACTTATCTCCGATATTGTTTGAGCTAGCAACTTGTTGATTTTTTTCCAGTTGAAACTCACCTTTATTGAGACTTTTCTAGAATTTCAACTCAATCCAATTATTGGTTTGGTAGATATGGTTTTTTGAATATTTGTATGTTTCATAACGATATTTGTGCAAACTTATCTCCGATATTGTTTGAGCTAGCAACTTGTTGATTTTTTTCCAGTTGAAACTCACCTTTATTGAGACTCTTCTAGAATTTCAACTCAATCCAATCATTGGTTTGGTAGATATGGTTTTTTGAATATTTGTATGTTTCATAACAATATTTGTGCAAACTTATCTCCGATATTGTTTGAGCTAGCGATTTGTTGATATTTTTCCAGTTGAAACTCACCTTTATTGAGACTCTTCTAGAATTTCAACTCAATCCAATCATTGGTTTGGTATATATGGTTTTTTGAATATTCGTGTGAATCATATCGATAATTGTGCAAACTTATCTCCGATATTGTTTGAGCTAGCGATTTGTTGATATTTTTCCAGTTGAAACTCACCTTTATTGAGACTCTTCTAGAATTTCAACTCAATCCAATTATTGGTTTGGTAGATATGATTTCTTGAATATTTGTATGTTTCATATCGATATTTGTTCATACGCATTTCCAATAATGTTTGAGCTAGCGACTTGTTGATTTTTTTCCAATCGAAACTCACCTTTGTTGAGAATCCTCTAGAATTTCAACTCAATCTCATCATTGGTTTGGTAGATATGGTTTTTTGAATATTTGTATGTTTCATATCGATATTTGTGCAAACGTATCTCCGATATTGTTTGAGCTAGCGACTTGTTGATTTTTTTCCAATCGAAACTCACCTTTGTTGAGAATCCTCTAGAATTTCAACTCAATCCAATTATTGGTTTGGTAGATATGATTTTTTGAATATTTGTATGTTTCATAACGATATTTGTGCAAACTTATCTCCGATATTGTTTGAGCTAGCGACTTGTTGATTTTTTTCCAATCGAAACTCACCTTTGTTGAGAATCCTCTAGAATTTCAACTCAATCCAATTATTGGTTTGGTAGATATGGTTTTTTGAATATTTGTATGTTTCATAACGATATTTGTGCAAACTTATCTCCGATATTGTTTGAGCTAGCGACTTGTTGATTTTTTTCCAATCGAAACTCACCTTTGTTGAGAATCCTCTAGAATTTCAACTCAATCCAATTATTGGTTTGGTAGATATGATTTTTTGAATATTTGTATGTTTCATAACGATATTTGTGCAAACTTATCTCCGATATTGTTTGAGCTAGCAACTTGTTGATTTTTTTCCAGTTGAAACTCACCTTTATTGAGACTTTTCTAGAATTTCAACTCAATCCAATTATTGGTTTGGTAGATATGGTTTTTTGAATATTTGTATGTTTCATAACGATATTTGTGCAAACTTATCTCCGATATTGTTTGAGCTAGCAACTTGTTGATTTTTTTCCAGTTGAAACTCACCTTTATTGAGACTCTTCTAGAATTTCAACTCAATCCCATTATTGGTTTGGTAGATATGGTTTTTTGAATATTTGTATGTTTCATAACGATATTTGTGCATACGTATGTTTGAGCTAGCGACTTGTTGAATTTTTCTCGATCAATATGATACATCCCTCCTTGAGACTCTTAATTTTTAATTCTCAACAATTTTCCTTCATGATAATTTTTGATATTTTCAAAAATAATGATTCTTCATTCTTCACATTTTTTAACAAATCTCTTATACGATTACTGAATTTTTATTTCTGATGATTGTACATGAGTTTTTGAATGACGCATAACTTTTTTTTAGTCTGTGGGCGTCGCTAAATGCCTCTATCTTCTATTGATTGCTCAAGTATTACAGCCGAATTAAGTATCAAAAATCTGGTAGCGTAGATACTGGACTATTCTAACAAAAAAATAAAAAACGACTGACCTGCTCGAAATGACAGACTTCATAAAAAAATAATTACTTCTTTGTTTCCTATTTTCCGTAAACTTTAATCGTGTCATCGACCCAATTATCTCTTGTTGGGATAGTTCCGATGTGAAAAAACATATTGAGTATGTTTTTTCGTAGTCGCTGAATCATGAAAAAACGATTGCCACGTTAATTGGAAGCGAGTTTATCTCGGAGAAGTTCTAGATTTGGTTACATTGTTTTTTTAATTAAAAGCTTTCTTAAAAGCGGAAAGAATCCATTGTGTCTTAATGTTTTAAAGTCGTTAGAGTGCATGATTTGAAAAGAAATTCGCTAAATTCTTATAAAAACGTATGCAATACAACATCTACGTCCAAGTCTTCTGGTAACATTAATGTCTATATCTTTTACAGAATCATTTGTCTGTTTTTTGTTGAAATTTCACGTTGATTTTTGGTCTATTTCATCAATATTAAATTTCAACATCAATATAATCCAGAAAACAAGATGGAAATGTCTTATAACTCTTTTGATATGTCATATCAACTCAACAAATGTATGAAAAGTCATAAGGACCTCAATACAGTCCATTCTTTGTTTCTCAAGATTAGTATTTACAAACATGATTTCTCACTAAAATAACTGCTTTAATTTTAATCCCTAATGCTCAATATTTTCACAAATATTACTAAATAATCAACAAATTCGATTGGTTGATATAAAATCACATACTAGTATGACGAAAATAAGAAAAGTGGGTATGTATATCACCCAAATCGCATTTTTCACTCATCCTGAAAAAACACCCTAAAGAGCGATCTCCGTGAATTTTGGAAATCAATATTCCAAAGCAAACATTAACATGAATATATTTGACTGGCGATAATATAACCCAGATATAAGCTTAGCAGATTATGGGATAACAGGCTGAAAGTTATAAATCATCTTTTTAATAAAATAGATCCGCTGTGGATATCACTATTTTTGAATAAAAACATTGTGGTGATTTCTGTATATGTACGCGATATCTTCTGATAATGATTGTATCATTATTTTCAGTGTACATTGTGTAAATCGATAGAATTCAATAAACACTGTTTTGTTGATTTCACCAAAGCATTTGATAGAATACGCCTGGGAGACTTTATAAAAACAACATCTATATCTATAAAAGAGGATGTCCTGACTGACTGACTGATTCATTCATTCATTCATCAACGCCCAGCCAAGGCTATTAAAGATAGAGACATGAAATTTTGAGGTTATGTTTACAAATTCGATTTTTTCGTTTATCTCGGCTGCTAATTGAATTATCGACTTCGTTTTTGCACTAAAACATTCTCCGTACAAATACCTAAAAACAAATTTCGGCGATTTTCAAAATTCGACTTGGAAAGGGTTCAAAAAGTTGAACAAAAATTTTTATTACGGAACCACATTCTTCATGACGAAATGAGATATCAAAGCGATTCTTTTTTAGAAATGGGTTTCGTGTGAATATCTAAAAACTAATTTCTCCTTTTTGATTTCTTTAAAAAGGGTTAAATTCATTTGATGGAGAATGCATGGAGTTTAGATCTATAGATTCTGTGTTACAAGTTGATAATGCTGTGCAATACCCATCAGAGTTCCTAAGCACGCTCAATCCTCCAGGTTTCCCGGCACATAGACTTATTCTAAACGTTGGAACACCGATAATGTTGTTACGAAATCTCAAAACTCCTAAACTGTGCAACGGTACGAGACTACGTGTGAACGCTCTTCAGAAAAACGTAATCAACTCTAAAATTATAACCGGATGTACCAGAGAGGAATCAGTCTTTATACCATGCATACCCTTTGTACCTTCAGACTACCCTTTTCAGTTTAAAAGAATGCAATTCGAGTGACGATTAGATTCACACTTTTTCCTTATGATGCCCTCAACTGACACAATTTTCCTTAATATCTTGCTGCTAATATTCAATCTGAAATGAGGTTAGGTTTGTTAATAACTACCGTTGATTCCTAGCTACATTGGCAAGAATTGAATCTTTCCATTCGTTGTTTTTTGTAGGAGTTTGCTTGGCTTACCTAATATGAGACTTGAACAAACCCCTTGGATCCATTCTATGATCTCTTCTCCGTATTAGACTCCATTACATTATACCGATAACCAAAAGTAAGACAGCTTTTCGATAACAATTGGACTTCATTGTTGACCATCCGAAACAGAACTACCACTACTACCATGATACTATTTGATCCGCTATAATAGATACTGATATACGTTTGATTCGAAGGTTCTGCAAGAACTTCCATCAGGTCGCGAAATCAATATTTCCAATCCCATGCACACCGATGTGATTCACGGCTCCGGGATGATAGTTTCGGCTTTGATGCCTATTGGACCTAGAGGATGACCTAGATTTCGCTCCAATTTCGCGCAAATTAACGATGGAAGATGTTCTACGTTTTCGAAAAAGGGTGAAAGATGTCCCAAGATGTGCGAAAATTAATAGTAATCGATGAAGACACAGACAGGGAGAATGAAACGGATTGTGAGAGTGACTGCTAATGTTGTAAGTTTGAGTTTAGTTTATTTTTTCTTTTGTAAACATAATTCAGACAAAAATTATTCTTTTAATAATTACTACTTGGTTTGTTAGTATATTTTTGATCACTAATTTTCACTGCTAACAATCAATTTTTCCATTTTTTTTCTCGCTATATTGGATATGCCATTTTGTTTTTATAAAAATCAGTGCATTAATCGTAATTAGTGACTTGGAACACCTCAAGTAAACAAATTTCGTTGGAAACGAAGAACCATTTCATAATTATTGTCAACAAATTGGTTCCGCCATCTTATTTTTAGAAAAATCAGTGCATTAATCGTAATTAGTGACTTGGAACACCTCAAGTAAACAAATTTCGTTGCAAACGAAGAAAAATTTCATAGTTATGGCCACCAAATTGGATCCGCCATCTTATTTTTAGAAAAATCAGTGCATTAATCGTAATTAGTGACTTGGAACACCTCAAGTAAACAAATTTCGTTGCAAACGAAGAACAATTTCATAGTTATGGCCACCAAATTGGATCCGCCATCTTATTTTTAGAAAAATCAGTGCATTAATCGTAATTAGTGACTTGGAACACCTCAAGTAAACAAATTTCGTTGCAAACGAAGAACAATTTCATAGTTATGGCCACCAAATTGGATCCGCCATCTTATTTTTAGAAAAATCAGTGCATTAATCGTAATTAGTGACTTGGAACACCTCAAGTAAACAAATTTCGTTGGAAACGAAGAACAATTTCATAGTTATGGCCACCAAATTGGATCCGCCATCTTATTTTTAGAAAAATCAGTGCATTAATCGTAATTAGTGACTTGGAACACCTCAAGTAAACAAATTTCGTTGCAAACGAAGAAAAATTTCATAGTTATGGCCACCAAATTGGATCCGCCATCTTATTTTTAGAAAAATCAGTGCATTAATCGTAATTAGTGACTTGGAACACCTCAAGTAAACAAATTTCGTTGCAAACGAAGAAAAATTTCATAGTTATGGCCACCAAATTGGATCCGCCATCTTATTTTTAGAAAAATCAGTGCATTAATCGTAATTAGTGACTTGGAACACCTCAAGTAAACAAATTTCGTTGCAAACGAAGAAAAATTTCATAGTTATGGCCACCAAATTGGATCCGCCATCTTATTTTTAGAAAAATCAGTGCATTAATCGTAATTAGTGACTTGGAACACCTCAAGTAAACAAATTTCGTTGCAAACGAAGAACAATTTCATAGTTATGGCCACCAAATTGGATCCGCCATCTTATTTTTAGAAAAATCAGTGCATTAATCGTAATTAGTGACTTGGAACACCTCAAGTAAACAAATTTCGTTGGAAACGAAGAACAATTTCATAGTTATGGCCACCAAATTGGATCCGCCATCTTATTTTTAGAAAAATCAGTGCATTAATCGTAATTAGTGACTTGGAACACCTCAAGTAAACAAATTTCGTTGGAAACGAAGAACAATTTCATAGTTATGGCCACCAAATTGGATCCGCCATCTTATTTTTAGAAAAATCAGTGCATTAATCGTAATTAGTGACTTGGAACACCTCAAGTAAACAAATTTCGTTGCAAACGAAGAAAAATTTCATAGTTATGGCCACCAAATTGGATCCGCCATCTTATTTTTAGAAAAATCAGTGCATTAATCGTAATTAGTGACTTGGAACACCTCAAGTAAACAAATTTCGTTGCAAACGAAGAAAAATTTCATAGTTATGGCCACCAAATTGGATCCGCCATCTTATTTTTAGAAAAATCAGTGCATTAATCGTAATTAGTGACTTGGAACACCTCAAGTAAACAAATTTCGTTGCAAACGAAGAAAAATTTCATAGTTATGGCCACCAAATTGGATCCGCCATCTTATTTTTAGAAAAATCAGTGCATTAATCGTAATTAGTGACTTGGAACACCTCAAGTAAACAAATTTCGTTGCAAACGAAGAACAATTTCATAGTTATGGCCACCAAATTGGATCCGCCATCTTATTTTTAGAAAAATCAGTGCATTAATCGTAATTAGTGACTTGGAACACCTCAAGTAAACAAATTTCGTTGCAAACGAAGAACAATTTCATAGTTATGGCCACCAAATTGGATCCGCCATCTTATTTTTAGAAAAATCAGTGCATTAATCGTAATTAGTGACTTGGAACACCTCAAGTAAACAAATTTCGTTGGAAACGAAGAACAATTTCATAGTTATGGCCACCAAATTGGATCCGCCATCTTATTTTTAGAAAAATCAGTGCATTAATCGTAATTAGTGACTTGGAACACCTCAAGTAAACAAATTTCGTTGCAAACGAAGAAAAATTTCATAGTTATGGCCACCAAATTGGATCCGCCATCTTATTTTTAGAAAAATCAGTGCATTAATCGTAATTAGTGACTTGGAACACCTCAAGTAAACAAATTTCGTTGCAAACGAAGAAAAATTTCATAGTTATGGCCACCAAATTGGATCCGCCATCTTATTTTTAGAAAAATCAGTGCATTAATCGTAATTAGTGACTTGGAACACCTCAAGTAAACAAATTTCGTTGCAAACGAAGAAAAATTTCATAGTTATGGCCACCAAATTGGATCCGCCATCTTATTTTTAGAAAAATCAGTGCATTAATCGTAATTAGTGACTTGGAACACCTCAAGTAAACAAATTTCGTTGCAAACGAAGAAAAATTTCATAGTTATGGCCACCAAATTGGATCCGCCATCTTATTTTTAGAAAAATCAGTGCATTAATCGTAATTAGTGACTTGGAACACCTCAAGTAAACAAATTTCGTTGCAAACGAAGAAAAATTTCATAGTTATGGCCACCAAATTGGATCCGCCATCTTATTTTTAGAAAAATCAGTGCATTAATCGTAATTAGTGACTTGGAACACCTCAAGTAAACAAATTTCGTTGGAAACGAAGAACAATTTCATAGTTATGGCCACCAAATTGGATCCGCCATCTTATTTTTAGAAAAATCAGTGCATTAATCGTAATTAGTGACTTGGAACACCTCAAGTAAACAAATTTCGTTGCAAACGAAGAACAATTTCATAGTTATGGCCACCAAATTGGATCCGCCATCTTATTTTTAGAAAAATCAGTGCATTAATCGTAATTAGTGACTTGGAACACCTCAAGTAAACAAATTTCGTTGCAAACGAAGAACAATTTCATAGTTATGGCCACCAAATTGGATCCGCCATCTTATTTTTAGAAAAATCAGTGCATTAATCGTAATTAGTGACTTGGAACACCTCAAGTAAACAAATTTCGTTGGAAACGAAGAACAATTTCATAGTTATGGCCACCAAATTGGATCCGCCATCTTATTTTTAGAAAAATCAGTGCATTAATCGTAATTAGTGACTTGGAACACCTCAAGTAAACAAATTTCGTTGCAAACGAAGAAAAATTTCATAGTTATGGCCACCAAATTGGATCCGCCATCTTATTTTTAGAAAAATCAGTGCATTAATCGTAATTAGTGACTTGGAACACCTCAAGTAAACAAATTTCGTTGCAAACGAAGAAAAATTTCATAGTTATGGCCACCAAATTGGATCCGCCATCTTATTTTTAGAAAAATCAGTGCATTAATCGTAATTAGTGACTTGGAACACCTCAAGTAAACAAATTTCGTTGCAAACGAAGAAAAATTTCATAGTTATGGCCACCAAATTGGATCCGCCATCTTATTTTTAGAAAAATCAGTGCATTAATCGTAATTAGTGACTTGGAACACCTCAAGTAAACAAATTTCGTTGCAAACGAAGAAAAATTTCATAGTTATGGCCACCAAATTGGATCCGCCATCTTATTTTTAGAAAAATCAGTGCATTAATCGTAATTAGTGACTTGGAACACCTCAAGTAAACAAATTTCGTTGCAAACGAAGAAAAATTTCATAGTTATGGCCACCAAATTGGATCCGCCATCTTATTTTTAGAAAAATCAGTGCATTAATCGTAATTAGTGACTTGGAACACCTCAAGTAAACAAATTTCGTTGCAAACGAAGAACCATTTCATAATTATGGCCACCAAATTGGATCCGCCATCTTATTTTTAGAACAATCAGTGCATTAATCGTTATGAGTGAGTTCCAATACCTCATGTAAACAAGTTTAGTTGCAAAAGAAGAACCATTTCATAATTATGGCTGCCATATTGAATCCGCCATTTTATTTTCAGTAAAACCATAGCATGAATCGTAATTACTTATTCCGAAAATCTCCGACTACTGATTTCCAATAAGATTATCTGGTTTTTCTAATTTTGGCCAGCTATTTAAGATTTTTGCCCACTGTGAGCAGTCATATTATTTATTATCTACAGTATTTTTTTGTGGATCAGTATACACTAGTTTCAGAACTATTTGGAATCCTTTCTATCTGTTAACAACTCTCTAAACCATTTATAGGGCGATATAACAAGTTTTACGTATAGGCCGTCAAAGAAAAAAAACATTTCGTTACATCAAAATGAAGAAATCGATTTGAAATTGAAAAGAAACTAGTTGCACAATATACTGTTTTTAGCAAGCGTGGTTATTTTCCAATACTATTATCGATCGACAGTTTTATTTATACAATAGATATATTACAGATCTCCAGTCTAAGAAAAACTCTTATTACTTTCCTTAAATTAGATTACTTTTACTGCTTCCGTGTGAGTCTTGTCGGCTATTTATTATTCTTTTTTTTTTTCTTTTCAATTTCCTCTGTTCGACCCACATAATTAGGAAGATTCTCGTGGGTATAATGAACAAATACGTGGAAGTCAAATAAGATATACAGTACGTTCATAAAATAAATTATTAAATATTCTATAAAACGGATTTATTAACAATTTTTCATGGTTAACACTTTATATATATATAGAAGTTATCTATGTAATTTATTGTATCACAATATACAATTAACTGAAAATTGAAATATGATTATATTGGTATTGGAAACCAAAAAAGAGGATGATGAATTAAACATGGAAGGGAGGAATAGAATTACAAATAAGAAAGAGATCAATGGTAAATGGGTATCGAACAAACGCCTTTACCAACTAGATTAGTTTTCTTAGTGGGATTGTGGCAAAATTAAGCACAAAAGTATACTAATTCTAATATATTTCCAAGCTTTTTGATAAAACAATTTTGAACGTATAATCTGGTTTCAGTTTTAAAGAAAATCTTGGTTATTTTCATATTAAATGCAACACACTGTAGAAAATATTAAGTCAAAAATATTTCTTGTCATCGCCTAAGATCAGTTCACTTTTACATTTACTTCAATCATCGTATCAGTCTAATCTACCATTCGGATATTTTGTGACTATTTCTACCTGCTACCCAGTAGCGTCGATTCTCACGGGTTTAGGTATAAAAATATATAATTTACCCAATAATTTCAATAACGTCGTTTAATTCATCATCTAATGCATTCTTTTACTACAAACCCATAGTTTTTGACATACATTTTTCAATATTATTGTCAATTTTTCATTAACATATGGTTCCAAATTTTTTCAAGCAATTTGGTCACGTCAAATATGAAAAATATATCTTCTTTGAAATAAATTGGATGACCAAGGGAAGTAAACAATTAGGACAACCCCGTGTAATAATACGTTTCAAAAAAAAAAAAATAAAGGTGAAGCTACATCTGTACAAAACAATGTAAGCTACGGGGTCGAAACGTTGATTCCCATACATCTTTAGATGTATGGGAAGAGAAAATCCTCAGAATACGCTGGGAAAAACAAATAACGAAAATTACTTATAGAAGCAGAACTGAGCGAAATAATGAAAAATAAAACAATAGAGTGGGTGGGTTCACATACAAAGTGTATCACATTTTAGAGCAACAAAAAGTGATGGATATGAAATAACGGGGGAAAAGGAAGACCAAGGAAAATATAGTACGCAAGGAATTAAGGACTGGGAATCACTTCCAAACTATAGGCCTAAAAGACCAAGGAGTAGCACGTTGCCAGATTGTTCTAATTAGCAGCTTGGTTGTAGAAATTGAGTTGTTTTACCTTTTCGGTTACATCTTTCTCTAATTGAAGATTAAGAAACTAAATTGATTCTATCATTTTTTTTTTCAACGAGCAACCGAAATATATTTATTAAAACTAATAAATGTGTCAAATAAACGTGAAATATTGACAAATAACATTAGAAATATAGTAAAAACTAACTTGGTGAAAGTTTCTATTAAAGCCCCCTCGTATTTCATACCTAATAAGTTCAGATAATTTTGTACCACGACTAATTAATGTAAACAAATGTTTCTAAATCATTTTTCCAAATTAGGAATATTTTTCTTTAATTTAAAAAGGTGTCTAACGATACGTCACTGACATAACTTAACATTTTTAGGAACCATCCCTTATGTAGGTAGAAATACTGATGGAAATAATACGAAACCACCCCGGTGGATTTAGAGATTCACTTCGAAACTAATCGCGCTACGAAAAATTCTTTGAATTCGTAATTAAAAATAATGGAATCCACAAATGATGGAAATTCGAATCAATTAGAAAATTTGAAAGAATCTGTGGTAAAAATTAATTCGTCGTTAAAAAGTTTGGCCGTTGAACTACAAGATATCAAAAGTAATTTACTGTTAACTAGTGAAATTATAAATAAATTTGTGAACGAAAATAGGGAGATGAGTGGTAGTAACAAATTTAAAATATTCAGTAAATTTGTTGAAGAAAGTTTGGAGTCCATGGCGGCGAACGAGGCGGAAAGTGCAGTTTTGGAAATTGTTGAAATTTTACATAAACATAAAGTTAATTGTGAAATGTAATTAGTGTAGTCCATTCAAATTATATACTCAACAAAGTAACTGAAAAGGTGATTATGTCATACAATATTATAAATGTTTATTGATTAAAAAGTATTTAATTCAAATATTGAAAATGTTACTTTCAATACAAATCTAAGCGGAAGACTTTTGATAAGATTCAAATGGTTTACATCATTTTTAGTAATCTCAAAAAATAAAAAACAAAAACTTTTTAGTTCTTTTTTCAGTGTTGGCAGTGCATTCGGTATAAAAAACTTTTGAAATTATCAAAAACGAATGTTTTGGAATGAAATTTCAATAGAATCTCTGTAGGATTAGTTAGAGTTTGATATAAACTGAAGTGTATAATATTATTGAATAAAACAAACATACTTTTTCATTTTTAAATTCCAGTCCAGTCTTAATAGGGAGTTGATCTCTGAAAATCGACATACCCAGTATATTACCACATAAAAATTTGTATTTTGGCATCCCAAAACAATTCTCAAAATTCACATATTGGATGTTCTCAAGTTTTATAGTCGGAGGTAAATTTTTTTCTACATTTTTTTCAAATATCTCGTTATCTATGAATTTTACGCTATTTGTTTTTACTATCAATATTGTAGAGAATTCAGTTCTCTACAACTTTTGTAAGGAACATTTTTTTATATCCTGAACTTTTTTCGAGATAGAGGGCGCAAAGCGCGCGGTTATAAAATTATCTAAAGTTAGCTGGTAGTCCCGATCAAAAACTCTTAATATTAAGGTTATAATGTATTGCTAAATAAATAATTATCATTATTTATTAATTTTCAGATTTAATTCAATCTTCCTTTTCTATAATTATAATAGCAGCAGTTATAATAGGTGAAGATATAGATTTACTTGTGATTCTATTTGGACGTTAACAAAAAAGTTGACAAAGCGAATGTAAAAATTGAAATATACTTCACCAAAAGTTTTGATAAATATCCTCGTTCTAAAAAACACAATTTGTTTGTGCATACATTCAGTGGATGTGACACAACTTCTGGAAAACGTTTTTAAGAACATCTACCTAATTTGGATGAACTTGCTGCAGCATTTGAAGAAGAAAACTGTCCGGTTCAAACCTTATTTGCAGTTTATATTGCTCAGAAATCTGTGGATTGTATCGAACATCTCCGTTATACACCAAACGTCAAGTCGAATGAACCTGTGCAGTTAGGGCATGATCTAGAACCTCAGGAATGGGGCTGGACAATACGTAGCGAATTCCTGGAAGCTATCATGATTATTTCACCACCTGCTCCAGATGAATTACTCAATACGATATTCTGAAATTGCAAAAGTGGTTGTGTCTCAATGCTGCACCATATCAGACCGATATTAATGATGATAGAACCTTTGACCTAGAAATCATGAATGACTTGGCTACAAATGTCGTTGAAGATTGTAATGGAGAGGAACTTGAAATTCTGCAGCAGATGGACGACGACGACGATGATAAAGAAGAAGAGAATTGAAATTAGAACTTGTTTTTATAAATTTTGACAATAATAAATCTATAAAATGACACGTTTAATAAAATCATTAATTAAAAATTTATTTCTTTTCTTTTTTATTTATATAGAAAGTTATGAGTACTAATTAGAATAGAACTAAAATATAATTTAAGTATTCTCTTCAACAATTTATTAACTAAATTAGTAATTAAAAATAGATAAGTAATCAAAAAAATAAATTTAATAAAAAATATGAGTTAACAGTTAACACAATTTTTTGACCGCGCGGTTTGCGCACTCTATCTCGAAAACAGTTTAATGTATAAAAAAATGTTACCTACAAAAGTTGTAGATAATTAAATTCTCTACAATATCGATAGTGCAAACAAATAGCGTTAAATTCATAGAAAACGAGATATTTGCAAAAAATGTAAAAAAAATCTATTTTTGTGACCTTTGATCCTTGATTTTAAAACTTGCTACCATCCAACTATATGTGAATTTTGAAAATAGTTTTAGGATGCCAAAATACAAATTTTTACGTAGTAATATACTGGGAATGTCTATTTTTCAAGATATTCACTTAATTTTGTATAAAATTACTAGACTATTCGTTATTTGATTGTAATTGAATCTGCAATCTCGCGACACATTTTTTAATTGATTCTTAAGGTATTTACACACCTCAAATCGTTTTCAAACTTTAAAGACTTACTAAAAAATATTATATTTTTCGTTTTTCATGTTTTGTTTTGTTAGTTGTAGTTAATTTTCCAAAATTCTTCTTTTTCCCATGCCGTCTTCTCATTAAAGGTTAGCGACCAATTTTTAAATGCGTCTCTGTTTCTCGCAACATGAAACAAACCTTTATTATGTTCTGTAGCAGTAGGTATTTGTCGTGTCCTATCTAAGATGTTTTTCTCATCTTAATAATTGGCAACAGCTTTCTTTTGCTACCAATGCGTCTTAGTACTTCGTCTTTGGGGATTCTGTCATTCCAGGGTATCTTCATGATGCGTCAATAGAGTCACATCTCAAGTTTTTTTATCATTTGAGCTTCCAAAGTCCAAGTTTCCACTTTCCACAGCAGTACTGACCACACATAACATTCCACGAATCCTATTCTGACGTGGAAGCTTAGATTTCTGTTTAATAATTGTCAACAGCTTTCTTTTGCGACCAATGCGTCTTAGTACTTCGTCTTTGGGGATTCTGTCATTCCAAGGTATCTTCATGATGCGTCAATAGAGTCACATCTCAAGTTTTTTTATCATTTGAGCTTCCAAAGTCCAAGTTTCCACTTTCCACAGCAGTACTGACCACACATAACATTCCACGAATCCTATTCTGACGTGGAAGCTTAGATTTCTGTTTAATAATTGTCAACAGCTTTCTTTTGCGACCAATGCGTCTTAGTACTTCGTCTTTGGGGATTCTGTCATTCCAAGGTATCTTCATGATGCGTCAATAGAGTCACATCTCAAGTTTTTTTATCATTTGAGCTTCCAAAGTCCAAGTTTCCACTTTCCACAGCAGTACTGACCACACATAACATTCCACGAATCCTATTCTGACGTGGAAGCTTAGATTTCTGTTTAATAATTGTCAACAGCTTTCTTTTGCTACCAATGCGTCTTAGTACTTCGTCTTTGGGGATTCTGTCATTCCAGGGTATCTTCATGATGCGTCAATAGAGTCACATCTCAAGTTTTTTTATCATTTGAGCTTCCAAAGTCCAAGTTTCCACTTTCCACAGCAGTACTGACCACACATAACATTCCACGAATCCTATTCTGACGTGGAAGCTTAGATTTCTGTTTAATAATTGTCAACAGCTTTCTTTTGCTACCAATGCGTCTTAGTACTTCGTCTTTGGGGATTCTGTCATTCCAGGGTATCTTCATGATGCGTCAATAGAGTCACATCTCAAGTTTTTTTATCATTTGAGCTTCCAAAGATCAAGTTTCCACTTTCCACAGCAGTACTGACCACACATAACATTCCACGAATCCTATTCTGACGTGGAAGCTTAGATTTCTGTTTAATAATTGTCAACAGCTTTCTTTTGCGACCAATGCGTCTTAGTACTTCGTCTTTGGGGATTCTGTCATTCCAGGGTATCTTCATGATGCGTCAATAGAGTCACATCTCAAGTTTTTTTATCATTTGAGCTTCCAAAGTCCAAGTTTCCACTTTCCACAGCAGTACAGACCATACATAACATTCCATGAATCCTATTTCTGTTTGCAAACATTGAGGAGTACTTGATAAATGCCTTTCGAACCATTTAAATTCTGATCTCGATTTCTTCATCTGAATAACATTACGAATTTATGTGAAACATATTAATATAAGGTATTTGTTCCTAAAACCTCAAAGAATGTTCTAATAGATGACTGTTGGTTATAGAGATCACTAAATTAATTACAAGGGATGAAATTCATTCAAATTAGGTTTATATATTTGATACATAACATTTTACTTAACTATTTTGGTCTCTAATTGAGTTGAGTGTCTTTTAGATATTTGAGTAAGTTCGTGGTATCACAATTAATGTTAAATAGAGAAATTATGGTGTTTGTAAAGTTGTTGGTTGGCAACTCAACAATAAGTGTTTTCACGTTTAGATTTTCGTTACAATTTGTTATTACTTCGCGTACAATTGTTGTTTCGTTGATATCTGCTGTTTCTTTGACACATTCTTCTGCTTTTTCGTTTCCAGTGATGCCTGTGTGTTATGGAACCCAAATAATTGATACGTATACCATTTAGAGAACTGTTCTTAACAAAAATATAAATTTGAAAGTTTGCTAATTCTGAGGAAACAGGACGAACAAGTTTTGAGTTTATCAAACAGGATTATTTCAGTTTTGCCATGTCAACTGAATTTTTGAGCTCCCAGTTCCTTTTATAATTAAATTTTATTCAATTCAAAATAAAACAATAACCATTTTGCTTGCCAAATATGCTTAGTTTATTATACATTCCAAGGAGATTCGAGTTGTAGAGAAAGATTTCATAATTTTCTCAAATTTTAATGAAATTATTTTTAAACATTCTATTACATGCAAAAGGATATCATTTAAATCAAATAAAATCCATTGCATTGTGTTGATCTCAGTGCTGAATGTTGGTAATTGAACAAAACGAGAAATTAATTTAACTAAATCAAATATTTCGTTTAATTGAATAATGAAACGACAAAGAAGAATAGATTACTGAGAATATGTGAATAGAATAAATAAAATCATATAATGTTTTCAATAAAAGACTTCAAATGCTACACTACTTTGAAGGTCAGTTTTAACACGCTTATATTAGCTTCACCCGTACGTAGGTTTGTTTGTTTGTTTGTGCTGAATACACTGTTTACACCACCACTGCACCAACACTCACAATTACACTGTCTGACGATCACTAAGTTATAGTCAATAAACGTGCGTCAGGACTAAGAGTAAGTGACTAAAATTTCGTTCGACAGAGGATTCGAACCTCCGATCTCCGTATTGGAAATCAAGCAGTTCGCCAACCTTACCAACTACACCGTTACGACTGGATACAAGTTTCGACGAGATGTGGGTATATAAGTAGCGAAGCCATTATACTAGGGTGGTCACAATTAAATAAATATATGAAACTTAAAACTTTTCCTGTTTCCAGTTAAGTCGCAGTCCCATAAACATGCCTGACGCTATTGATTCTTCCACCAAATTTGATTAACGAGCTGTTTTGCATGATGAAGAGGAGGGTCAATGATGCAAGTTTGTCGCTATAGACGACATTGTTTAGCGACTTGACTAAGCGTTTAGGAAAACTCGTTTATCATAAGTGAATAATCGATGCAATTTCTGGAAATTCCAAGATCTGTCATGTACTTCACCGTTCCTGAACGCTAGAGAAAAATGCACTCGATGGATCTCAATGGCAATCACAAAACTTGCGGAATGGCTGCAGCTAAGGACATTTTTGACCGTTATAATACTCATGGAGAAGATTTGTGACAGGTAAGGAGACACGAGACCGACAAAATTCAAACGAACCATCAACAGCAGTAGGATTACTGAAACTGTTTTTTGGGATCAAAAAGATGTGCTGCTTGTGGATTTTATGCATTTTGGGACAGTAATTAATGCAGATTCATATTGTAAAACTTTGCGATGTTTACGAAGAGATTTTAATGGGATGATTCCGAATATTCGTCACATAATTTGGACCTAGCACCGAGTGATTATCTTCTGAACTGAAGCAGTGGCTTGGAGGACGGTGCTTTCAGACATGGAGCTCAAAGAAACCGTCATCTACATTTTATGTAGCTGCCAACAAATGCCTACCTCTTGTAGGTGTTGTATTGTACGTTAATGAGGATGAATTTCTTTAAACATTTTTTACTTTCAATACAAATACACTCACAAACAAAAAAATATGTTAAAACCTTGATAAAACTTTATCTATCATATCGTTTCTTAGTATGTACTTACCACAAAAAAAAGAATCGCTAAATTAGCATAAGAAATACTTTTAGAGCGCATTAACAGTATACAGAATATCTTTTCCGAAAAATGTTACTAGTGACCTAAAATGTGAAGTTGTTGCTTTAAATATTGCAAAATTTGAATATCATAGTTGGAATAGTTTTCGAGATATATCCTTCTCATGGAAGACCTTATATAAAGTAGAAATTCGCTTTGGAATTTGAAAACTTTCGATTCTGTCTTTAAATATCAACTTCGAATCAACTTTTCCTATCTAGTGAAGTTACGAAAACAACATGAATGATTATTCCTTACAAAATATGTGACTTCTTCGTCGAAGACATTTCCACGCGTTTTCTCTCATTCTTAATCTAATCGCAGTTCGTGAAAATATGTATGTGCGTCGACAAAGTCGATCAACTATTTTCTTGTATTCTGTTCGTCAACTTTTCTTGATTGTCGCGTACAAAATTACACATTTAATAGAAAATTTGATAGAAAAAAGTGATATGAAAATACGAGGATGGTCCAAGAAGTACCTGGTCTGACCCAGAGTACAGAGTTCACAATCTATACAACATATGTTTCAAGTTTGATGAAGACACCACGTCGTTTAATATTCATTTGGTAACTATCAATAGTGAACGTTTTTGTAAACATGGAAAATTTGATCATCGTTATGTAATACAATACTTTGAAGAGTGTTTGATAATGTTTCATAACCATGGATGAAACGTGGGTCCATCACTTCACACTAGAACCAACAGAACAATCAAAACAATGAACTGAAAAGGATGAATCGCCTCCAAATAAGCCAAAAGCTGTTCCATCTGCAGGCAAGGTCATGGCGTCAAGAAATCAAGCAGAAACGGCTAAGAAGACAGTGTTGTTTCATCAAGACAGTGCACCAGCTCACGAATCCCTTATTGTAATGGTCTTAATTAATGGATTAAAGTTTGAATTAGCCAGATTTAGCCTCCTCGAGTTATTTTCTGTTTCCAGACTTGAAAAAATGACTCGGCGGTCAAATATTTTCTTTGTTGGGACAAGTACTTGTGAAACCATCCTCGTAGATGAGCAATTAAATATTTTAATTGGTAGTTACGTATCTGACAAACAAGTTTTATGCTTTAGATTTTTTTTCTTCGTATAATTCAGATTGTATAGAAGTATAAAAATAAAACATTCAATGGCTCGTTAAATGAACGACTGAGTAGGCAATTATATTATTGAGTAAAACAAGATATTGTGATAGTCTTCTAAATGTCATTTTTTACGGTTGTAACATGGTAGTAAACAAGGCAATGATATTTGAAAGAATAAGATGAAACCCATACACTGAATTTTCTACAAAAATATAAAGTTACTATAAAAGAATAATTTATTTTGGAAACCTGATAAATTATAATAATTTCAATATTTTACATAGTTGGGTGTGAAATTTGGAAAAAAAATAATGTTTATCGGTGTTTCATATATATATACAGGGTGCGGCAGTGTAATGCGACGTTTTTCGCTACACTGTAGTGATTAGAAATTTTGTTGTAAAAGAAGTACAAATCTCTGAAAAATAATACTCATTGAATGCAGTTTATTATGTTTTAAAAATGTCTATTTAGACTTAGACTAGACTTAGACTTTAAGTAGGCCCATAAGAAACAATCTGGAGCCGTTAAGTCAGGAGAACGTGCTGGCCAGGCAAGTAATCCATTTCGGGAAATTAATCTCCTAGGAAACTTCTTCCTTAAAAACTGAATAACTATTCTAGCGGTATGACTAGTTGCCCCATCCTGTTGAAACCATATTTCGTGATCTTCAACTCTCAATCTACGTAATTCGGCAGTAAGAAATGTTTGTAGCATTTGGAAATATCGCTCCGAGGTATCGGTTACCGTTCGATTGTTCTCTTCAAAAAAATACGGTCCAATAATCCCAAACCGTAATTTTTTTAGCATTTAAAGGTTTCTCATGCAACTGCATTGGTTGTTCTACACACCAATATCGTAAGTTTTGTCTATTAACAAAACCCGATAAATAAAAATGAGTTTCATCCGACATAATTAAATTATACATCAGATCTTCCCTTTGAGTATCTTGTGGGGATAATTTATACACAATCTGTATTTTATACGGATGAAACTTAAGATCATCATGCAAAATACAGCGCACTGTACGATCTGATAAGTTTAGAGCCTCTGCATGTTTATTCGCTGAACGTGTTGGACTGTTACTGCTTCTTCAACTCTTCGAATATTTTGAGGCGTTCGCACAGAACGGGAAGAACCAGCAAACCTATCACAGACAGTTCCACGAGCTTTCCACTGTTCCACGATGGAATTCGACCATATCTTGGGATATTAAACTCAGCCCGAAATCGTCTTTGGACCGTAATAACAGACTTCGTTTCAATGTAAGCCGTTACGGCGAAGACGAACAGTCATAAACAGACATAAACTCCCCCACCCACCACATTCCAGTACCATACCTTGTATAAATCGGGTTCAAAACGTCCTACCATGTTGTCGCTCTTTCCTAGGCATTTCCTATCGTTCGGTTTTCTTAGTGTTCTTCTCTTTCTATTCTCTTGTGTAATACACTCGATTATTTTTGTTTATTGACAATCTTTCCTATCCTATTCTCTGCCCGTACCCGTACCAAATCGTTTTTTCCTCATTATGTTCTTTCAGGTTCATTTGCTTATTTTGATTGTGTCGTTTCTGACCCAGATCTAACCTCGACGTTCTATTTACTCTTCTCAAGCCGTTAATGACCGAGGTTTCTATTTTATCCCTTAGTTATTTCGTGGTAGGTTTTCTACGGTTTCCCTGTAACCTGGTGAACCGATTCATCATCCAAATGGCCGAAGATAAGGAATAATGCAGCCGCAACATAAAATTTTCAAAAAACTAACAAACAAAATAAATCCCCAAACCGAGAAGACCAGTTTTGTTTTCTTCTGGTCAATGGTAGTTCGATTTTCCTTCTTTCCAGCCAGGACAGCAAATACAACCCCCCGCAACATTCACAACCCCAGCTATGCAGAGGAGCAATTCCTATATCAGGATCATCTCCAACATCTTATAACAAATTCAGTATTTCACGATATTCCATTCCGTTATTTAGCTCTTGTTCTTGCTCTATATGTTATTTCTATATCATTCGTTCTTCCTTTGTCAAAAATAACTCCTAGATATTTATAGTTATCACATCTGACCATAATTTCGTTGTTTTTTAGTTGTATGTCAGCTGTTCTCTTTTCTACGTTCATTTTCCATATTCTTCCTTCAGGAACTATTCAACTGGGACCTGGATCAAGGTAAATAAGGCATGAGTCAAAAAGGACATTACAGATAAGCTCACTTAGAAGGAATTTTCACTAGATATCATCGTAGATATAGATGATTGGTTATGGTTTGTTCTTATTCCAATCAAAACAATTTTGCGGTTACCGTGAATGTATAAATTTTTGAAAATTCACTCCACGTATTTTCCTTATTAACCATAGTTGAAGAGGGCTCAATTGGTACATTGAGAATCCTCATCCATCCCGTATGTCTTATCTTAAAAGATCTGGACTAGAATTTTCAGAAATATCCTTATTTATTAAAATAAAGTAAAGCAAAACTCCAAAAGTATTTCGGTTTTTTTTCTGCTGATCTCAATTTTTCTAATGTTATTGATATGGAAGTATTTTTCTTGGAGAAAACGACTCTATTGCTATTTTATTTGGCTCTATACAAGCAGTCCCATCACAGAAATGACTGTAGTTGAATTAAATTCGCATCGGCTTTAAGTATTATGCATTGCTTATAAAGAAAGCAATAAAAACGTCAAATGATAAACGTATGACTATAAATTTTCTTATATTCGATATATTTTTGTATCTATAGAGAAATTTAAACAAAAATAGTTCACATTTATATCTATAAGCCAAGGCTATTAAAAGTAGAGACATGAAATTTTGAGGTTATGTTTGCAAATTCGATTTTTTCGTTTATCTCGGCCGCTAATTGAGATATCGACTTCGTTTTTGCACTAAAACATTCTCCGTACAAATACTTAAAAACCAATTTCTGCGATTTTCAAAATTCGACTTGGAAAGGGTTCAAAAAGTTGAACGAAAATTTTTATTACGGAACCACATTTTTCATGACGAAATGAGATATCAAAGCGATTCTTTTTTAGAAATGGGTTCCGTGTGAATATCTAAAAACTAATTTCTCCGTTTTATCACAAGGTCAATCTTTGAAAGTGGCAGGAATCGATTTGAGAGAGAACTGTTTCTCCCATGATCAATTTTATGTATCCTGTTCACGAGTAAGTTTTCCGTCAAGTTTAATTATTTTAACAAAAGATGGCAAAACAACTAATGTGGTTTACAGAGAAGTATTGACATAAATTATATATGATACAATATTTCGTTTTGCATTTTTGTAATCATTGTTACTTCAATAATAAATCATTTATTGAATATCTACATTTTTATGAAATGTATGTGTGTACTTGTTATATTATTTATCGTATAAATAATAAATGTGTGCAATTTTCAAAATTTTCAAAACTGATATTCAAACAACTTATAATGAATCAAGGATTTCATATGTTAAACATTTTATTTTTTCTTTCATGAAGCTGTATTTTCCCTCCTGAAAAATAAGCCATCATGGCTCTATCATATGGTCCATGGTAACGTATTTCGCCATAGTTTTAACACAATTTATTGTTGTTCATTTTCTTGATATTAGTCCTTGTCGTTTTTATATTTCCAATTTTGATCAACAGATTCCTAAGCCTGACATAATTCAAGTTGTAATTGAAAGTTCTTCGCAGTTTTCAAGCTATTGGACCAGAAAATACTCTCGGACCTGTGATTTTTCCGTCACAATATTTAAATAGGTGCTTCAAAGGAAGTTTATTTCCACCTAGAAGATAAATTATCAATTGCAAGGGTCTTCTCAGCCTAGTTTCTAATAGTTTGATGACTCCACATCAATTCCCGTAAAACAATGGGACTGAGTACATTATCGAGGACCCACCATACTGACATCACCTCTTCATTACAGGAAAATCTTTGACCGCCGAGGCATTTTTTGAAGTCTGGGATCAGAATATATAAGGTAGGAATCTCAATAAATCGACGCCATGACCTTGTCTCCAGATGGAACGGTCTTTGCCTTCTTTGGAACCAGTTCTTTGTTTTCAGTTTTGTTGTGATGGTTATTCACGTCGCTGTTTTTGTTCCCTTGTGAGAAAACGCAGCACCCATCATGCTAGCTTGCGCACTATGATCATCCAGTACTGCTTTGTGGATTTTCTTCAACATTTCTGGAGTCGTCAACTCATTTGGTCGACCACTGTGATCCTGATCTTCTTACGGCCTTACGGTGCAGTCTTACCCAGAGTAAAATCTAGTTCTGTAAAGATCCTGTACTACCGTCATCTCCAGGTCAGGCCAGGTACTTCTGGGACCATCCTCTTATAGTAAAGGGGGCAATCCAAGCAACACATCTCATCTAAATGATATTTTCCTATCTTAAACATGAATATGTATCTTTGGCGGTTCTTTCCATCTGTGGAATAAATGTGGAAAATATGGTGATAAATACCTTAATACATAATCAAATATCCTTTTCATTTCCATTAACCTAATTAGTACGATGGAATACTAAATGCATTTGATGTATTACAAAGTTTCTTCGGCCCACGGTTATTCATACCAAATTGTACATAATAAACATTTCAACTCAACAAGAAATTCATTGTTGGGAATTCCGACAATGAGGTAATCAATTTTAGGGTATTTCTATAGACTTTGTTGTAAAACAAGCTACTCCTTGGTCACTACTATAATAATAAACAACCCCTATCCAAACAATCACAATTATTTAAATGTATCTGTTTAAAAAATTGATATTTTTTGCCCCAAAATTTTTAGAATTCAGTCGAAACTACCTATTTACTTTCACGTCTAGATGTACAGGAAACGTATAGATCAATAATTTTAATTTTCCGGTGTGAAATAAAGACTGACCAAGCGTTTCATTAAAGAGGAAGTGGGTTCAATGAGATACCCTCTGTAGCGATGAAACACATTAAAAGTTTGCTAGGTCACAGCTTTATTGATGCGAACTCCCTTAGGAATTAATGATCAGGATATGAATTGTTTTTAAAAATGCTGCGAACGAAAGTCTGGAATATCTGCCTCATGCGCCGAACTGTCGTGAATTATGATGGAGATATGGATTTTATATAAACCAATTTTTATATTTTCACGTTCCGTTGTTGAAGCAACTGGAAAAGATTGATGGATACAAATCAGGATGGAAGATTCTCATCATTTTCTTACTTAATGTTAAGGAAAATCTCAACACAAACTTTATAAAACGTAGAAACAGCGAGAGATGTGAAAAAATTGGGGTCATATACACTGCAATCCAAAGGATCTATTGTGTCCTGCTTCTCTGAAATACCAGGGAATCTGGAACCAGGATTTGTTGATCTGTTAATTCCACTCCTTTTAGTAGTGTAGTCACCACAGATCTTCGTCTTCTATTTCATAAGCTTCCAGGTGTAGTGCTTCATAGTAATTCAAACTTCGAGAGAAAGCGGATAGAGGTCTCGTCCTCTGCACAACAGAATCTGCACGCTGCAGATTATCTCGTAAGTCTAGCGTCTTCAGGTGTTTGTTGTGGCGTCAGTGCCCCGATAGGACTTCTGTTAGTTTTCGTAAATTGTCCTAAATAACCTGGATACTTTCAGCAGATCTATTCTGGTAATAGTTTCCCAGAAAATTCTGTTTTTTCGTTGTTCTATAGCTGATACCACAGAAGGGTTCACGTCCTATAAAGGGCTATTCGTTTTAATTTCTCTAACCATCCCAAACGAGTTTTGATTTTATGATATTGGAGCTTGAAGCTGTCTAATGGCTATCAGACAAGATGATGATTTCTTATTTAGACACTGGAACTGGATACTTGGTGTGTTTCCCAGGTTTTGATGTAGATCATAATTCAAGCAGATCAAGTTTGAAACGTTTGAAGTGTATGGTTACGTTGAACGATAACTCTTACATCTTATACTGTCTCTGGTGATTAATGCAAATAAAGATTACCCCAACCGAGATTACAGGGTGGTAAATAAAAGACATCTTCTGGATCACTAAGTATATGATTACACTAGATCCAATTTCTATCCACATTACTTATATGTACAATTATAATTATATAGACGACAAAAGAATGGGTTAGAACTTTGAAAATTCTCGACGTATCGTTTCCCCTTTGGAGTCATTATCAAGAGAAGGGTGAGGATAAGGTGGTTATTCGATCATTGGTGAAAGGTGATCTGATACCGTGGTCTCAATCTGTCCACTCCTTGGAATTTCTCCGAGGATATGGAAAGCGGAAACAAAAAATGATAAAAAATAGAAAGAAAAAATAATATACTTACCATCGAAAACACTATCAAATTATATTGTATGTAAGATAACGATATAAAAATAGAATCTTGATTATACTATACAAAGTGTAATTTATTTGAATTTTATATATGTTAGAATCCTCTTTCTGTTGATGTCAAAACAATATCCGTTTAAGCGAAATTGCGTAATAAACTTTTAAAACTATAAAGCGAGAACATACTCGAAGGAAATTGGAAAATATAACTCCATAAATAGGCTTATAACTTTATCTTACAACACGAAAAAAATCTTATTTATGAATTGAAATAAAATTTATCAATCAACTGAAATGGGATCAAAATAACACAGCAAATGTAAAGATCTTATTTATTATAAACTCGAACTGGTATTCGAAGGAACAAATTGGAGATTGAGAGTAATAAAGATCGTATCTAGATATTTCCATAAGTGTTAGGCCTGATTTCGAGAAGACCGAAGTTATTTGCCATCTTTAGCCGACAGGTTCTCATCCAGAAACGCAGAGATGTAAACCTGCGCTCCATCGATTTCTCCAAGGCTTTCGATAATGTCAAACACAAAAAACTTATCTACAACAACAACGTCCAAAGCACTGTAGCGACTATAGATTATTAAGAATCATCCACGATAGAATCAGAAATAACTGTGAAGAAAATCAAGACGAAACTCAATTCGGTTTAAGAAATGGGTTGAAAACACTTTTTGCACTGAAAATATGACTACAGAAATGCCGGGACCAAAGGAAAGATGTTTTTGCAGTCTTTATCGATTTTGATAAGGCAGTCAATCAAGTACAACTTATAAATACTATCATACGATACAGTTGTACTGTGTGACGACTTGAATGAACTGCAATGCCTTTTAAACGCCATTAACAGTTCGGAAAGAGAAATGGGCCTAAAAATTAACTGTTCTAAAACAAAATATGTGGTATTTAGTCGTTTGCCTTGCTACAGGTAAACGGACAAACGATTCAAAGAGTGACCAGTTTCAAATATCTTGGTTGCAACATTACTGAACAACTGGATACCGATAAGGAAATAAAATGTGGAAATGGATGATCAAATGTTACATATGGTCAGTTCTGTTATATGGTGTCGAGGCATGGACTTTAAAAATATCTACCATTAATCGCTTAAAGACTTTCGAATATAGACGCATGCTGAAGATACCGTGGGCAGATTGCAAACAACCGTCGCAGTTCTTAACGGACCAAATGCGGTTCGTGAGCTGGTGGATAGCAATTTATTAACCTCCAGTTGATTATGAAGCTGGACAGTTATTTAGACTAGCTCAAGATAGAGAGAGTTTTGCCATGCTGACCGCCAACGTCAAGGAGACTTGATACTGTACGTTAAGAAGAAGAAATCGGGTGCTACGTATTTTCTGTTTTGTTGTTTAGAAACGCGGAATACAAGACAATAATAGACTTGTTAATAGCCAACGGATAAGGCAATGAAAGAAGAAGAAGCGAGAGGAATAGCATCCGTAATAGAAGTTTCAAGGTGATGGCTGTCATTGATTGAAATGTCTTGTGTATATCATGTTAGCCTCGTTATTCAACAACCTCAAACTCCTCCAATAGACTAAGATCTAGAATTAATAAGTATTATGTTGTAATACCATGTAGTCCGGTCAAATTTGAGCAAAAAATAAGAGTCAAGCTACATAAATCAAAGATCAAACAGTTTTTCGCGATTATCAGCAAAACGGTAAGTTTTATCATGAAAATACTCTCGACAAAAATTGTAGACCATAAAATTATCTACAAAAAACGTATCAATACTTTTTTTTCTACGAGCCACCGTTTCTGAGATATAACGATGCAAATAGTTGTAATGTTTCAGGTTTACTGTCGTATTTAATGGCTATAAAATATTAGTCAATTGATAATTTATTTGATGAACTTATGAAAATTCCAACAAGTCAACAGAAATTTGTTATAAATACTCACAACAAATATCGGTTCATTTCAATGTTGTATAGAAAAGTTTACTGCTGAAAATAAATTGATGAAACCATTAAATAAAACTTTTTGAATCATTATATCTCAGAAACAGTGTTTTTTAGGAAAAAAAGTATTGACACATTTTTTGTAGATAATTCCATGATCTACAATTTTTGTCTGAACTATTTTTGTGATAAAACCCACCGTTTTGCTGGAAATTGCGAAAAACTCTTTTTTTTTAAATTAGACCTTGAATAAAATTTTTTCCATACACGGAAATGAAAACAATTTCACTGATTTTGAGCTTGATGGGAGTTTATGTAACTTCGAATGTCTAAATTGCCAGATTATACGGCAGAGAAAGTTTGTTAGTATATTTATATCTGATAGCAACAATTCCTTGGAGAAGATTAATTCAAATTTTGTGTTGAATGTTCAGTTTGTTCCCAATTAGCGTATATTTCGGGCACACCTTATTCTAGGCATATTCCCCGACCAACTTTCATCCGATTAAATTGCTAAATGATAACAAGAAAGTTCGTGATCTGAATCCGTGTTTTCTACACCATCTGCAATTTATCGAAAAACGTATTTATGGTCTAAACATCGCGCTTGTTTGATAGTTTCGAGCCGTGTGGCCGACGATCTTAATTGAAGAAGTTTTGAATACAACTTCAAGAAGTCTAGGAGATCGGTTTGCACGAGAGTACTTTTATGTCTCACTTTTTCCAAAATAAGACATTCCAACTCTAAAGTTCGTTCACAAAATAAATAGAATGGATGAAACTTTCATCATCTCATAAGTCATTAAGAACGAAACTTTTCTGCTTAGATATTTGGCTTTAGACTTTTTTCATTTATGTACAGTAAATACTTGTTGTAAACTCTTTATATATAAGGTGTCGATCAGAATTTTTATACATACAAGAGTAAGAACTTACAAATAACATACTTGAATATTGGACATTGTATTATTTCTAAATGAACCATATATAAATATAATTAAGGGTTTTCGTGGTGAATTGTGGGAAAATTAAACTAACTCTAATATATTTCCAATCTTTCAAATACTTCTAGGAATTAATTAGTTAAGAGTTGCGTCAATTTAAATATTGCTTTTTGAAATTGATAAATTTTATTATTTTTTAAAAGAATTAACGAAATCTAAATTGATTCCCAGACGATGAATAAACAAGTATCCGAAAACTCAGAAATATATTAGAGTTAGTACACTTTCTTTTTTAATTTTGCCACAATCCCACTACAAACACTCCCATAATCTGACTGGCAAAGACTTCGTTCCAATTTAATTAAGGTATGTCAAATATATCGAAATAAATGATTTCTACTATTAACTTTTGAAATAATTTCCATATTTGATATTTCGAATATGTATTTTTCTGTTCTTTAAAGGAGAGAAAGGAGAAAACAATTACTTTCCTGGCTAATGCCTCGGCGCATATTGAATTACATCTCCTTTGAAGATCGCGATGTTAATCGACTTTTTTGCCACACAACTACTGACTAGTTTCGACGTTATTACGTCTCATCAGAGTGGTACAACAAACTCTCGTTTGGGTTGAAGATAACGACATAGAGCGTCACTATTTGGCGCCATCCTCACTTCCTATCTCCTTTGAAAAACGGCAGAATATATTTTCGAAATATCAAATTTCGAAATTATTTGTAATAGTGGAATAGGTGAATAATAGAAACTTTTTCGACATATATATGTATAAACGTAATCGTATTGTAATGAAATTGTTGAAAAATTAAGCACCAAAGTGTACTAATTCTAATATATTTCCAAGCTTTGCAATACCTTTGTACTTATCATCAGAAAATTAATTAGAGAATTGCGTTGGATCGAAATATTAAACTTAGTCATTTATTTCTGTTAGATTATGATTATAACAGATTTTAGAGGCATCAAGAAAATTATAATTCTAGTTAAAATCGATTGCAAAGTAAACATAAAGTAACGATAAGTAAGTTTCTAAGGTAACGGTTAATTACGTGTACCAAATTCGTGTCGGCCTGCTATTGATTCGACACCAAATGAAGGACTCAGTGGTCAATTATGCAAATCTAACTAGTTTACATTAATTTTGATCATTGATTCGATTTAAAAACCGAACAGTCTGGTCTTATTCTCGAAAAAACTTCCTTGGAGTGCCCCAGATCTATATACTAAACTTTCACAAACTTTTCAAAAAACTTTGTTGAAGAATGATTAACATTCAGTATATTTATTTCCTGTGGAATTCAATACGAACTTTCCGCTAAAAACTTTCTCGTATCTAATGATAGAAAGAATTCTGATTGAAAAAGCTTCTCATCTCACCCGTCGAACGATTATGGGTTAATCAAGAAAAGTTTACAAGGAAATCTTCGACAGTTAATGGAACTCGATGGATTCTGCAAGGGTATTGAAATTATTCATTATAAGCGGATCTGAATGATCCGTTCAATGTTTAGTGAATCGAAAATTCGCAACTTGTAAAATCATAATTGAAATTCCAGTTTCATAATTATGATTAGTATTAATTAGGTTGTTTGATATATTAAAATTGAAGCCAGAAACCAATGAAGCCATTTGAAATAGCAGGATAATTCCTGAAACAGAATTTGTTAATTTAAATGAGTTTTCTGACGATTTTCATGGAATAATTTGTATCCGAAATTTAGATGTATACATGTTGTAATTTATGATATGGTGCAACATTAGAAATGGTTGGTATTTACAGTTGATTCAGCAATCGTACTCCATTCAGAACGCTCAGTAAGAACGCTCAACTTCCATAAGCTCGCAAATGAAACGCTTTGGATTCCCGTAGTTTCTCATACTTTGGAAGATATGGATGATCGTTCCATCCTCTTCGTAGCAAACCTTGCACTTGGTTTTTTCTACTAAACCCAGCAACTTCAAGCGTCCATTGATGCAGCAATGACCCTATTATCCAATGTTTTATCTATTGTCATGAAACGATTCAGGTTCTACTTTAGCAAATCTCTGGTATCTCAATTCTCTCCGCTCTGGTCCAGACATTTCAAGACTAGCTTGAATTTTTTGACATTGGATCTTAGAGCTCTGATTGCTTCGCTTTATGTCAAGAGGATAATTTGCTGGTTGAGCTGAGCCGGACACATTTATCAAATATTTTTGCTTGTTACGATTTATCCATGGTTATTCCTTCTCTACACATTCTTAAACGGTTTCGGATGCCATTCCATTAATTTATCAATCAATACTGGATCAAATCAAAGCTTGCGACATAGGTATGAGCGACAACTTGCTAAAAACAAATGTCACTGCTCAGGATAATAACATGTACAGACTTTCTTCACAAAAGTGCAGTCTTCTACAAGTATCATTGAAGCTATCGCATTCCAAATTCTGAAAATAAGCGAAATAAAGACACTGATAAGTAAATTACAACAAAATGGAATGATAGTTATAATTTTCCCTCTTAGCAAACAATGATTGATTGTTACGAATACATTAGATCAATTAGGTTGTCACAAATTGTTTTCAACATTAGATTTAGAAGCTGGATCTCATCAGATATCAATAGAAATGTTTAGCACTGATCAAGGGTCACACTAGACTTCCATTTAGGCTCAAGGTGTTACCTCAGGAATCGTAGTTTTATTTTCAAACCTGATGATTGTTAAAGTTGAAGGAATGCAATACAAGAAATGCAAATGTGCTTTTAAAGAATTAGTTTTGATAAATATGATTTAATTTTATTGCTATATATCTATCTGTTGGTATATCTACTTGAAAATTATAGCCTGTCCAAGTCTGTTATTATTAAATTGTTTTCAATCCTTTTAACTCCACGATATGGGTAGCAGGTCAGTTTATTTTCCTCCATTTTTGTTTATGTACTTGATCTAATATCTACCTCCAATCATTTGTGGAATTTCGAGCGTCAGATTATTGGAATTTTAATTTTCATTCTCTTTTTATCAATTTTTTCCACTCTTTTCTATCCTTTGCTACTATATTCATCTACTGTATCATTTCCTTTGTCCTCCTCTTTCCTGCACTGCTTAGTGTAGCCATTTCTTCTTGGGTCTTCTTTTTCTTCTTTTTTTTATTTCTTTCAGCTTCTATCGCTTTACTTTTTATGCATTTTGGTGTTGTTCTCTTTCTGTGGCTCCTGTTTGAGATATCAATCCTCGTTTTCGCTGCTGTTTCCTTAGTTGTTTTATCTCTGTTGCTACCATTAATATCTGTATGTATTCTTTGTTTTTTCATTATCAAATCTTCACCGTATTCTCTTTTTTGATTTACTACCATTCCTTTGCATTTCTTGATTTTTCCTTCCAATCTCAGGTCTTCTATTGTCTTTATCCATATATCTACTTTAACTTTCTTTCTCTTAAAAGTCTACTTTTACCGGTTCTACGTTTCCTTAACCAATATTCTGTTTATAGTTCTTCTATTTTATCGTTTTTATCATCATATCCATGACAAGTGTTAATAAAAGATAACTTAAACAATCTTCTTGTTCTATTCGATCTTCATCCTGAAATCCTTAATTTCAATTTTCCCTTTCAAGTTTTCATGTATTCCTTTGATTATTTCTATTGTTTTTCTAGCGATTCCTATTTTTTCTCATACTCCCATATCATTTTTCTAATCATTAAATCGAATGCTGTCCACAAATCGATGATTGTCATATGTAGTTCTTCTCCCTGTTCTATTTTCCATCCTATACAGAGTGTCTGTATGTCTATAAATTTACAGAAAACATTCAGTATTTGTCTTATTTTTTATCCCTGAATGCATTAAAATAGAAAAAACCGGGTGGTTCTATTTGAAATAATTAAGAAATTTGATATTTATGGAGTTAAACTTTGAACACTTTTTATACACACCCTGTATAAAATGAAAAATTTTCAACATAGATTCAAATACGTCTGACATTACTAAAAGTAACCGGATAGAAAACATTTTCATAGCTTTAAGGGTATTATCGTAAAAAAATAATTTATAAGGGTCTGCAACTGTCAAATTTTTTACCAAAAAAAATTAATAACTCAAAAAGTATCCATTTTTCGCAAAAAGTTTTCGGACAAAAGTATACTAAAATTTTACGTATATTTCAAAAATGTATTAATATACAGGGTGTTCTGTGTAAAATAACAAAGTTACAGTAGTTAAAAAGATCATATCCAAAAACCCGAACGTAGAAATTTTCATGATTTCACTATGAGTATTTTACCATATACAGATATTTTTAACTCATCGGGGGGCACCCCGTATAGCTCCTTATTACGTATTACGTTATCTATCGTTTGTTTTTCTTTTCTATATATGATTTCCAATCTTGTAAATACCAAACAATGGGAACAGTTTGTTTTGAATCTATTCAAATATTCAAATTCAAATCAAAAACGAAACACAGTGAGGTAAATTACTTTTAAATATTTAGCAGTGTATTTCCAACGGATGCTACTATAAATTCTACGTTTCATATGACAACTATATAGATATAGGAAATCTTATTTTACGTATTATTCTTTATTCGATTCATCCAATTTCCGTGACAAATACCGTTGGTTTTTTGTGCGCTAAGATAATAGAAAAAAAAAGAATCGAATATTTGACATGTGCTCTCGATTTATTTTCCTCCACTTTTCATATATTCCAGTTATATAAATTTGAGTCGAAAGGGTTAAAAGAGAACTTCTCTTTTTGAAATTCGTTTTTACTTATTTATTTATTGCATTATATAGAAATCATCGGACTTATTATGAGCTGAATCGATTTACTATAATTCAGTCCACCATATCGGACTATTATTTCGATTTGAAGTCAGAATCGATTTGCTATAATTTAGTCTACCATATCCACCATATTATTTCGATTTGAAGTCATGTAGAATTACTCGTTTGGAGTATGTTGAGAATTAGTTAAAGTTAAAAGTATCAAATAGCTTAAAAGTTTCTAATTGAGAAAGTTAAAATTATATAACGTATTAAAACTGAATAGCGTAATATATATCCCAATGAAGTAACCTAAATGTCCCTTTTGTGAATCCAATTCAATGAAACAATGTAAGTTTCAGTAACTAGAATGCACTTTAACCTAATTTGAAAGTGGAAAAGTACAGTTAAGCTATTTATTACTATTGATTAACATAATGTAATTTATTGTTACAAAATATGTTAAAAAAATAACATACTTCGATCTAGTTTAAAGCAGTACATCGAATGAAGCGTTCTTAAATGTCAAAGATAGTTCAACTTGTTGAGAAACGCACTTCTACACTCTGAACGTCAAAAACATAACCTCACTTTTCTAATGTAGTTAGTAGTTGCAAATACCCTGAAAAATATTTATGTAACAAACAGTCGGCTGGATACAATAAAACTAGAATTTGGCAGAATATAGAGAATCATTTTTCCATTTAAAAATTTCATGACAACAGTTGGTGATTAACTTCCTGATCTAATCTAATAAACAATCAGGTTTATCTTATTGAATATTTTGGAGAATCTCTGCTCAATAAGTTCAAAAGTTGATCATATAAACCCCGAATATATTCATCTATGTTTCAAAAACGATTGATCTATTTCATTTCATTGAGGAACGCACCAACGCGTCAACGTGTCAAATGTCACTCTGTATATACATACACTTTTAAGGTTAATATTTGTGCTAAATGTTAATTTCAAGAATAAATTGAAGATTTTGGTGGATGTGTAGATGCGCGTTCGCCAAATATTAAAAAAAATGTAAACTTTATAGGGCCCTGTTTCTCAAAGTAGGGCCCACTCCCCACTGGGGGGCAATTTGATTGTGAAAATTCGAAAATGAGTTCGACATGAGTTTAACTCATTTGCTCTAAGATATTCAACATTACTGGAGAGGCTCCTTGTGATTACGCAGTAAATCAGCTCCAAAACCGTACCATTCCCGAAAAAAAAAAAATATTAATACGGTAGACAGCTTTGATTTGAACGCTATTTGAAGTACGACAATTTTTTTTCTGAAACAAAATGACAATAACACTCAGGTTTATCAAAAAAGTTTCAAAATCAAGTAACAGATTAAAAACTTATTCATCATTCAATGGCTCATACAGTGTACAAAACTTAATATCTTAAGATTAAAGTGTAGCAGATACTTTGAGTTATAATTTGAGACTTTATAACTTCTCAGAGCTGCAACTTGGTGTTAATGGTAAATTATCCTCAAACGTCCCCTGTAAACCTCTTTTCTGTGTCTATTTTTATTGGGGTAACCTTCTACAATATCATACTTCCAATTGAAGATTGGTTATTGTGAAAAATCTTTTGAAAATCACTTAATATGAGAAATAATCCATCGCACGGGAATGATTATTTCTAGTTCACTCTGTAGTAAGATAATTCCAATTAACTATAAGTCAATGTAGATATTATTAATTGACAGTATCGGTAAACATCAATACACCTGCTAGAATCTCATGGAATATTGTACATTTTGATAGTCCAGTCGTTTTTAGATATATCATCCAAGGTGTCTTAAAAGAAAGTTCACCTTTGGATTGCTTATTACGTGAACTTGGAAAATGGATGGAGAAGTTTGAAGAGAACAAATCAACACTGCATAAATCAAAATCTGGATGTCCAAAATCTTCTAAAACGGTCAAAACGTAAACAGTAGTGCTCGGTCTGTTCGCGACGAGCCTGACTTGTATATTCGGAAACGAGTTTTCCCTTTAAACGTGCACTCACAAAATTCAGGATGTTGGTCAGACACTTGACTTCGTAAACCTGATAATTGAGCGCTCTCCAACATCTTGGATGAAGCTTATTTTCATTTTATTCGCCCAAAGTGACCGTGACGAACAGTAAATGTGAATTCAGAGCGTTATATGCAGATGGTAGACGACTTCTCTGTGCCTGAAGTGGAAAACTTCAATGTTTATAACCAAAGAACAAGGTTGCAGCAGCAACTTTGCGTACGTCCAACAGATCTCTGTCGCGAGCTCGTGAAATTTTTCTTCGCAAATTGATATTGACTGGGCCTCCATGCAGTTCCGATTCAAGGTCACGAAATGGCGGTCACTTTGAATTTTAAATGTCATTGTTTCATAATAACAAGGGTCCAATAGAGTCGCCTGTCAAATCACCGGATTCTCTAGCCTTTGGATTTCTTTTTGTGACGATATAACCTAACCTAACCTAACCTAACTCTCCCTAATTTTTCATGAAAATTCGTTGCTTCAACAATAAAATTTTTATAAGAAAAAGGCAATTCGTGTATTTAAAGAAGCTACAAAATATTTCAAAATATGACTGTTTTCAAGTTTTTCCTGTCGTGGAAGCTTTGTTCTGATGTAGATGATGATTACTTCGTACATAAAACAGACTCATCGTTTTTTTGGAACCTCAGAATATAGAGCGTCTCCCTCGTATATTCAAATGCATAGGAATCGGAATTTTCACGAGAGGAAACGATTTTTGCAGACAATGACCTTGCGTTCTATCTTTCATTACGAGGTTGACCCTATTTCTTGGCCTGAACGGCTGGACTATAATTCAATACAACTTGTAGACATTACTTTAACGTGTTTAATCTCACGATCTGTTTCTGAGCAAACAATTTCGCTTTGATGATGAGGGTGTCTAGTTGAGGAGACCACGAACACGCTCATAAAAATGAAACGAAAGCTAATCACACAAGGCCTAATTGAATCGTTCCGAGAATGGGTGTGAAGAAATGGTTCCAGTAGTTCATTTAGAAAAATTCCGGTCTATTAAATTAGTATTTTTATTAACAAAAATAATACTGGATGAAAGATATTGAATTGATACTGTTTGCTGGTTGCTTTCCATTGAAATCGTATCTTTATTATTCTCATACGCGTATTTTTTTCACTTTATGAAGTTTCTAATTGATCTTAGAACAGAATTGCCGTAATGATTAAGTTCTTACAAGAAGATTAAGTTGCCGGCGCGTCGCGGTGGATTGACGAAGGATGACAGCTGCGATCTCAACACCGCAAATAGAAACGATGATTAAATATATACCTCACCCTAATAGTAACTTAATACGCCGTTGGTTTATTCTGGAGGATTAGATAGGAGAATAATGTAGTGAGAATATGACATTATCCTTAACTACTTCACTCAACAAAGTGTCTCATATTTTATTAGTTTGGAAATTCCATCTTAACGGTGAGTCATTTTGAACAAGCTTATCCATGTCTAGTTAAAACTTTATACACATTTAGTTACTAAAATACGGCATTTTGCAACTGTGGAAGTAAATCTTTTTTATTGAATCAAATTTTTTCCTCATTTGTTTGATATTTTGCAGAGGATGTGTTCCACTAAGCCGGCAGAACGTATCAACGATCATCCCTCCTTATTAGTAGTTCCACCGCCCATATTAAAGAGTTTGTCTCATTTATTAACGTTCCATTAAGAGATTCTCGCAGCCTTTTCAAGTATAAGGGGCTTAAAACTTTGCCAAATCGTCGTTAATTTCATGGTATGTCATAATGTTTGATTCGGCAGCTCCAGCTCTAGCAACTTACCATTTCTTGAATCAATCCGTGTATTAGATCTTAATCTGTAGACAAGATACCCTCGTTTTTGTCCCATTCCTCTCTAAACTCAGTTTGTTTTGCCACTAGGTATGTTCTGACTAAACCCACGCCTCTGTTTTTTCTTTTTTCTTTTCCATACATTGCGTGGTATAATCACTCTGTAGTTCAACGTTCCGATGACTCAAAGTTTGATAATTCCATTACCCCTAATTCCTCAACGTTCAAGGATAAAGAGGACCTTATTTTGATTTCAAAACCACGTCTGAGGATTCTTTCTAAGCTGAACTCCTTCGGCCTGTGCAATCTAAGTAATTTTATCGCATTGGTAGCTTGCACGCTAATGGTAATCTAGAGGTACAGCGTCCAGAAACGTACCTAGTTGGTGGTGTCAGTCCTTCAAATTTTTCAAGCACCGTATTACCTATTTTATTTAATATTCTCACAAAATTGCGTCTTCTATGAGTATTTTTTTCTGGAGTAAGAAAGTAACGACCTCGGATCTCACTCCTAATTTATCAGAAGTAAACACCATCACCATACTAACCTCCAAATCAGCCAACATTTACAACTGATCTACTTCTCTCATTTTGTCTTCGTTGGGTACATTGTACGTTGATTGGCGCTTCATTAAATAGCAACTGTGATTTATTACAATTAAAGATATTTAGAGTGTTATGTTAATTTGTGTTAAATTTTGTCTTTAAAATCCTTTTTAAATCACTCAACCACAGCAACGCGTGGCCGGGTCTATAGTTTTTCTACGCTTATGTCTGTAAACGTCAAAAATCTGTCATTCCTTGCAAATGACATTTGACAATTCGATCTCATAACCTACGCGCGTTTTGAGAAGAAAACTTTTTTCAAATCATTCTTCATTTTGTCTTCGTTGCGTACATTGTACGTCGATTGGCGCTTCATTAAATAGCAACTGTGATTTATTACAATTAAAGATATTTAGAGTGTTATGTTAATTTGTGTTAAATTTTGTCTTTAAAATCCTTTTTAAATCACTCAACCACAGCAACGCGTGGCCGGGTCTATAGTTTTTCTACGCTTACGTCTGTAAACGTCAAAAATCTGTCAATATTCCTTGTAAATGACATTTGACAATTCGATCTCATAACCTACGCGCGTTTTTAGAAGAAAACTTCTTGATTGAATCAAAATACAATCAAATTTTTAATTCACATAAGACTTTATTTGGTATATTTACACAAATTTAGTCAATTAAAAAACAAAAACTTTTAGTATTTAGTGATTTAGAATTACAAGAGTGATGCCCCTCAATTTAGGCAACACATTATGCAATTTCTTCAAATATCGGACACGTTTTTTAAGTTGCAATCTCGTGAAATTTATATTTATAAAATTATTCACTTCAATTCACTGTAATGGGTTACTTACAACTCTTTTACGTATTACACTATTACATCGTTCTATTTTTTCAAACATCCCTCAAACTTATATTCAATAGACTTCCCAGTAGTGTTTTTACCTGTTCTAACTCCTATTTCCGTATCTACCTTATTTTATAGAGTTTTCTGTATTATCCTGTAGCTGATTCTATGGAACAGCTCAGTTCCTATCAAGGGTTTATCCTTCTTTACATAATCAAATTTGTCCATTTTATTTTTAGTATGGGAAGGTCACAATATTTCAATATTACTTGATTCATCCTGTATTTTTTGCAAAAGTGTCGAAGATCTCTTACCAGACATTCATGAATAAATTATGATGTAATTGAGTTCGGTATCTATCAACTCCTTTATACGTCAATAAATAATTTATTGTTAGAGTTTGAGCAAATAAAATTAAATGCAAGTGCCTCGTTAACAAACTCATCCACTTTTAGACATTAATTTCACTTTTTTTTTTCGTGATACGTAGACGTTTCCTCGTCAAGTTCACTAACACTATTTGGGGATAAGGTTGATTTTAATGGAATATAGCACGAAGAGGGAGTGTCATCGACTGTATCCTTTTTACGAGATCCTATAAAATAATTTCTGTATTCTAGAATAATAAAAATAGCTATATAAAGATACAAAAGTGCTAGAAAAGCAGCGGAATGTATGAAATTAATTAAATGGTACCGAAGGAGAAATGTTATCAAATATTAATATTGATTAATGAATTAAAAGGAAAGAGAAAACGGTAGAGATGAATGACTTCAGCCTCGAAGTAGTCCACACCTTCAAGTACTTAAAAACAATAGTTATCCACCAAAAATAATGCGACAAGAAGAAGAATTGACATTGTTACAAGACTACAATGGAACCAGTTGTTAAATGAAACAATAAAACAATTGAATGAAAAAAATATGATGGTACGGACACACCAACCTTTTCGATAATTAATTAGAATTTATGATAATTTTCTTCAGAATATCTCTTTGTGGCGAACTGTTTCCTTGGTATGTGCAACGATTTACAAATCTTCATATATCCTAAACCATAATTTGATCGACAAATCATTTGCTATCTTTAGATTGTACAGGTTGTACAGTTACGGATTGTTTCAATATTAAAATTTGATTTATATCAATTTATCATATTTAGGAAGCATTTCGATATTTGGCGGACAACAAATCAATTCCAAATTTGTTATATTCATCTCCCATTTCAGTATATGGACTTATGGGTATTTGGACTTTCGAAAATCTCCCATTCCAGACAGTTTTTTTACTGATTCAATTCAATTCAATTAAAACAACACCGAGAAATAGTCATCAGTCATATTTATTGGTATATATGGGTGATTCCGTTCTAACTGTGATTTTTTGTATTCAAAATTTCAAGATTTTAAAATTTAACTTTTCTAACTTTTTTATGCATATTATTCATCTATTTTACTGTAAAAATAAAACTCTAAGAGGAATTTACTACAACTTCAAAGTATCACGAGCAAGACACAAATGTCGGATTTTGAGTTCCACGGTACTGACTCATTTATCCACGGTACTGACATGGTAACTTAAGATATTAAACAACAAGTGCATCAATTTTCCTCAGTTTGATCATAAACATTAGAATTTATAAGGTAATTAGTTTAAATCATTTGTTACGACAAAAAAAATTAATAATTTATCGGTAAATTCTAGGAATGGACATGACACGGTACTGACATTCAAGTGATGTAGTATAAGTTTTCTTTAAGTGGCAAGTTATATTGTATAAAAATAATGTTTAAATATCTTAAGAATTATTCAATTAACACAAAATTTTTATTAATTGATTATTAATTAATGACTAGTACAAAAAAACAATACAGGACATTGAATATCACAGTTAGAACGGAATCACCCATATACCAAATTTCCGAGTATCCCTCATCATCTACAGCAACAAGTCAATTAACTTTTGATAATAAGCCAAATGCTATGCATGAATATTACTTCAAATATCAAAAGTCTTGAAAAAACACCTCCAAAATCATGAGAAAAAACAAAATATTAATGTAGTTGTCTTTTTTGTTCTAATTGGAAAATTCATCATCCATCAACGTCTAGCAAATCGTAGACGGTTGCTCGGTGGACTGGGGCGCCAGTAGACCTCTTTGGTTTAAGGTTAGCTGCCTTAAGTCTTCTTCTGACTGTCCAGCCATTCCTCGCGTTTCTCTGATCTCTTGTTGGAATTGAACACCAGTGAGGGCCCGAACTTTTATCGGAGCCGCGTCTTCAACAAAAGTTACCAGTCTCTTGATAAAGACGGTAAAATCTGGTAACAGTAGGCCGACTCGTAGCTCGGCGAATTGGCCACTTCTTGCTTAGCTTCTGGACATTACGAAGAAAAATCAATGTAGTGGATGTCACCATATGAAAGCAAGGTAACTTCGTTTTGATCCCAAATCTCCCTATTGACATCTCCTGTCAAATAATTACATCCGTTGTGTTCTATCCGAACTTAACATTTTTGGAATTCATGAAATATTTTTTTAGATTGTAAAAATTCTCATAGATAGATCGCTCAGCCAAGATGGAAGGTTTCAATGCATCATGTCGCTTTCTGTTGAGAATTGATCAAATTGACAGCTGATCCGACCTATCACTATCTCACACTATTTTGTTTTGTATAGAATCAAAGTTGGTAACCATGTTTATATTAATTTTTAATTTAGTTAAGTTGGCAGGCGATAAGCACAGTGAGTGTAAGTGACAGTGATGTATGACACAAAAATTGTGACAGGCAATTTGTAATTTAAAGAATTTTTAAGTATTGAACAATCCGACGATTGTTTAGCAAGAGTTTTGTTGATCAAAACAAGTATCATTTCTTCATCAAAAAAGAACCCAAGCCCATTGAAAATAATAACACTTTCAAACACATATTTGAAATTTTCTGAGACTAATTATCATTGGAGGTATCAGAATTTTGTTATATCACGTGTTTTTTGACATATTTCCATGTTATTTAACTTTGTATTCGACATTAATTTACAAGAGAATTTCGAAATACAAATTTTTCTTAGTTTTAACAACTATGACATATATTTCTTAGTTTGAAAACTTTCTGAACACATACATAGATCGTTCAGTCAAGATGGAAGGATACAATCCCATCAAATCGCTCTCAAACACATATTTGAAGTTTTCTGAGACTAATTATCATTGGAGGTATCAGAATTTTGTTATATCACGTGATTTTTGAAATATTTCCATGTTATTTAACTTTGTATTCGACATTAATTTACAAGAGAATTTCGAAATACAAATTTTTCTTAGTTTTAACAACTATGACATATTTTTCTTAGTTTGAAAAGTTTCTGAACACACACATAGATCGTTCAGTCAAGATGGAAGGTTTCAATCCATCAAATCGCTCTCAAACACATATTTGAAGCTTTCTGAGACTAATTATCATTGGAGGTATCAGAATTTTGTTATATCACGTGTTTTTTGACATATTTCCATGTTCTTTAACTTTGTATTCGACATTAATTTACAAGAGAATTTCAAAATCCAAATTTTTCTCAGTTTTAACAACTATGACATATTTTTCTTAGTTTGAAAACTTTCTGAATACATACATAGATCGTTCAGTCAAGATGGAAGGATACAATCCCATCAAATCGCTCTCAAACACATATTTGAAGTTTTCTGAGACTAATTATCATTGGAGGTATCAGAATTTTGTTATATCACGTGTTTTTTGACATATTTCCATGTTATTTAACTTTGTATTCGACATTAATTTACAAGAGAATTTCGAAATACAAATTTTTCTTAGTTTTAACAACTATGACATATATTTCTTAGTTTGAAAACTTTCTGAACACATACATAGATCGTTCAGTCAAGACGGAAGGTTTCAATCCCTCAAATCAGTCTCAAACACATATTTGAAGCTTTCTGAGACTAATTATCATTGGAGGTATCAGAATTTTGTTATATCACGTGTTTTTTGACATATTTCCATGTTATTTAACTTTGTATTCGACATTAATTTACAAGAGAATTTCGAAATACAAATTTTTCTTAGTTTTAACAACTATGACATATATTTCTTAGTTTGAAAACTTTCTGAACACATACATAGATCGTTCAGTCAAGACGGAAGGTTTCAATCCCTCAAATCAGTCTCAAACACATATTTGAAGCTTTCTGAGACTAATTATCATTGGAGGTATCAGAATTTTGTTATATCACGTGTTTTTTGACATATTTCCATGTTATTTAACTTTGTATTCGACATTAATTTACAAGAGAATTTCGAAATACAAATTTTTCTTAGTTTTAACAACTAATTTAGTTCCCTACGGTATTTTGAATTATATATTTAAAAATGGTGTATAAAAATGGCGACCATCATTCAGTATACAGAGATTAAATCGCAAAGTTGGGTGAAGAATTCAATATTTTTGATTTTACAATATTGATATCAAAATATTTAGTCTTTTCCATGCACCTTTCGTATAATTTTTTTTTTATCTCTTTTCGTAACCAGGAGGAATCAATGTAAAATGAAAAGCTCGTACGTGTTTCATATCCGACAAACTGCGCCTTTTTCTGAAGAAAAGCAAGTAATTTGCTATTTTTTAGCCAGGCTGAGTATCGGACACCACCCACGAACGCTCCAGAGTTCAACTGCAAGTTCCAACTACACTGAGTCGCAAAATTAACGCATATTTTGTAAAAGAAAAAAATATATGTGATAAAACGGAGCTAGAAGTTTGATTGATTATTTCAAACAAAATTTTTGTATTGCATAAAATAAGCGATAGAAATAATAATGTGCTTCAAATATGCTGCTCACTGTATTTTCCAAAATTAATTTTATTCGACAAATATTGTGTTTTAATTATTATTTGAGAAACACTAAATTAAGTTGACTACTTAGAACGCTTTGAAATACTTTAACATAACTGATGAAGTTAAGCAATTTGTACTGAGTCCATTCTCTAAATTTAAATTGTTCTCTATGTCTGCTTTTGGCGATCTTAATTGCGACATAGTACTTGAAATCCGCTGCTCTAAACGTAAACAACTGGAATCTCTAGTGTGACCAAATGACCAAATATTGAAATTAATACGATTATCTCCATTGTCGTTGAACTCAAATAATAGATAATGACGATGATAAAGTTGGAAAAGTATACGATATATAAATGTTAAAAAAATTTGATCAAAAATTATTAAATCATTCTTTGTAATAAGAAAAAAATGTAGAATGAAGATTACAGAATAAAAGATCATAACCTCCTCGAGCTTGTACAAGTCCTTCCCCAAAGACATGGAATTTTAAGCCTTTTACCCACAAAATATAAGTTAATTAAGTTGTTTTTGACAGCATAATGAATTTTACGCAATTTTCACTTTAAACCTCAATTCCTCATCGAATTTGAAACAAAAAATCAAGTTAATTAATCAGGATTTAAGGGGGGTCATAACACTCATGATCCCTCATCCTGGATCCGCGCTTATCCTCGATGAAATACTCCCAGGTCGACATGGAAATTAGAAATCAAAAGATTCGTCAGAAAATGTTCGTTGTGGATATCATAAACTTGATATTGGGTATATAAGTCATGATTTTTCACAACATCATATTGGTTATTAGTCAAAGAAGTATGAGAAAATTAGTGATGAAGATGGTACAATGTTTCGATAGGGATTTTTCTAGAACGATTTTGTACCATCCGCTTGGAGCGATATGGTGGATAACAAACACGGCTTAAAAGCAGATACCAGCTTCTTCGAGAAATATCTCTCGGAAACAAAAACGTCTTGGAAAGGAAAGTCTTGGTTCAATCTGAATGGCTATCCAGCTTTTCCTGCGAATCTGGACAATCCAAATCTTTTTTTGGATTGGAATAATGTTTTCATCCCATTCGAAATTTCACATCATAAACGACAAAATTAAATAAAAAACTGTTTCAAAAATATCACGGATCTATCAAAGTTAGATTTTCAAAATTTAGTATAAATTTGTTTTATGGAACTGTTCTCTTGGGATAGAACCTAAAATTTGTTCGAGATGGAAGGCGACAATTTATGTAATAAGCTATCAGCGTGACAAATTTCGACAAAAACCGTTCAGAAGTTTTTTCGTGATTGAGTACAAACTTCCACATTTATTTCGATTGTCAAAAAGTATATAAATCGAGAAGGGCTCACCCAACGATTCACTGAAATTTATCGACGCCAGAATGGCTTTAAGATGTCTCTAATATACATATATAAATCAATCAAATTCTCACCCTGACTATAACGTAACCAATAAGACGTCTAGCCGAAGTTTAACACGAAGAAAACTTCACTCGAACATCACTAAATATATAGTATGTCTCTTCTCCACGAAATTGAGCTATTAAACTTGCTCTCAATCTAATATAACTTCTCTAAAAAGTTTTATATTGTTATATGAACTTCATAACATCCGATTGAATCAGGTACAATGATGTCTGTCGAGAACAAAGTTTGTATAATCTAATAAAAGTAGTTTTTGAATTATAATGAAAGGAGCATTATAAAATTCGCTTATTCAACTCACTACAACCAAAACTTGTTATAAGTATTGTTCACAAAAGTGTTCTTTCTATTATTTTATTATTACTGTCACCCTCGTTTAGGCTAATAATCGATTATTCAACACCAGCGTTTGCATTTAGTGAATGAGAATCTGGAAGACGCTTCCACGGCTTCTATCACATCAAATCCTTTACCAAACATGTATTTTTTAAGAAATTAGAACAACTAGAGGTCAAAATCAAGTCTGGTGATTAAAACTGAGGTTGTAATACTTCGTATTTCAATATAAAAGTGACCCAACCAACACTCGATTGCAGAGTATGATGACTCCTTCGATTAGTTCAACAAGATTCAGCACCGAGGATGACGTGACGAATAATTCACAATGTGACAACTTTCGAGCAGTATTTAAGTGCAATTTATGCACTAGTACATACCAGAAACAGAGAAATTAGCAAACGTGCTACAAAAAACACCGGAAAGATGATGGCCACTAATTTCTCAACAAGGTGAGGTCTGTATCAACCTCCTAGAGGCGAATTGGTCTCAAAGCTGTACTATGTTAAAACATGAAGCTATTTTAACAACGAATTGAAGAAAAAACAGCCCCAGCAACTGCATTGTTCACTATATTCATTATGGTGTTGCTATTGGCACCCTCCACGAAAACTTCCATGGTTCTTAGACACACGGAAATCTCCACCCTCCAAGGAAAAATTCGTGGCCATCATTTTAACCTTATACAACCGGAAATTTTTATAGAAACGGATCAGAATGAAGGTTTTCTCCGTGTCTCTAAGTCTTACCATATGATCCACAATCACCACCACCTCAGTGGTCTAGCTTTACTCTTAGAAACTAACATTTTTTGTGAGGCGGTTGAAGTGAATTTACGCACGTGTAGTGGATCCAAATGCCCGAAGCTATTTGCCTCCACTATACAGTGTGGGACTCGACTTACGGCTAGACATTCTACCCCATTCCCAGACAGTGTCCTTGGTAACTATTTCTAGTTATCGTCAGATACACTGTTGGTAATTTCCCCCTGCCCTCTCCTCTTCAATTCTAACAATGTCCGTTATAAATTGAAGAATCTTTCTGGACTTTTCCTTGCTCTCCACCATGGTTCTGATAACATCTACTTCTGTAAGAGTATGTCCAATATCTATGTCCAGATAAAGTCTCTTCTGATGGAATCTTTTAGAATAGAAGATCCTTGTATTCATTACATCTATTACCATCCCTTTTCCCTATTCTTTGCAGATATGAATGCCCTATTAGAAATTGTGTAAACCAATAGTTTAGTCTATGTCTACATTTCACCCATTCTTTTGTTGAAGGGATCAACACCTTTGATCCTTCTATTCTTGGTACGTGGTCGCTCCCATTTCATGCAAGGTTTCACGTTCTTCGGCCAACAGATCGATTGGCGGTACTCCGGTAATCACCTGGACTGCTTCGGCCGAAACTGTACACCGGCTACTCTTAGCAAGGCCCTTCTCTGAGATCTGATGATCATTGATCTTTACATTGCCACCTGCATTCCTTTACACCATACTAGGGCTCCTTATAGTAAAATGGATTCAGTCACACCATAAAACACTTCCCTTTTGTTGCTGCTAGGGCCTCCTATGTTTGGTATTAGCCTGCTTAATCTTCCAGATCTCTCGTCTGCTTTATCGCAGGCATTTTTTACGTGTGGCTCTTAGAGACCTTGGTGATCCAGATATATGCCCAAGTATTTTAATTTGGTTGTTGAAACTAAACCAACTTAACCTAATTTAACCTAACCTAACATAAAAAAATATATTGGGGTTAGATATGGCATATAATGTGTCAGATTTCATCTGTGGGAGGTATTTATGCGTGGACAGTATTCATTTGTGGACATCATTCATTTGTGGACAGTATTTATCCGTGAGTTAAAGCTTATTATTGTAATATCCACGGCTGAAATTAAAGACGCGGATAAAGCTTCATTCGGGTCATTTTTTGAAAAATGTCCGTGTCTCTATGGTTGAAATTAGAGTCACGGATTTTTCCGTGGAGGCTGCCAATATTCCTAAGATTTGACATAGTGTTACCAAACTCGAAAAAATCACCACCTGGCGGAAATATCAGTGGATTGCGACGAATATGCAAAGATGATGCCCCATACGCCTCTATTGTACAAAAATTTTCAATAAACATTTATGAATTTGAGATGTTAAAAGTTTTGGCAACAATCAGGTGGGGATTCACCAAAGTATACCACAAAATTCCGTTGTAAATTTAATCTACCAGTGTATTACGGTTATTCCTACTTCCATTAACACCGGAGTCGTAATTCATCATTATAATTTCGAGGCGTATTCGGCCGGATGATAGAAATTTGAAATATTTATGGAAAAGACAAGGATTATAAGCCTCGTGATATATACAGGCATTCGATGTCAGAGCTTGTCGTTTATGTGTAGAATATGAGAAATAAAAACAGAAATGTGGTTTGACAAGTTGATTTAGACTCGACAAAAAAATGGCCTATTTGGTTTCGCTGAATATTTATTGGAGAGGAAATTGCGCTGAATCGTTTTGACTAGTGGAATACGCGTGTTGCGGTTGAAATATACTGATTTGCTTATTTAGATTCAAATTTATGTCGTTTTGAAAATATATATATGAATATATTCGCTGGCTAAAGAGAAAGAAGACATTGATTATATGGACAGAAACTTACACCATATAATAATCCAACAATTTGAGAAAATCTTCTTCACTAATTCTTACAAAAAACTATAATTAATAGTTTTCGTTGTGGGATTGTGGCGACATTTAGCACCAAAGTGTACTAACTCTAATATATTTCAGAGCTTTCGAATAAATAAAAAACTAATAAGAAATCAATGGACCAGATCGACCTCTGGACTCATGGATGGCGTCTTAAACGTCCAAAGCAATGACCAGTTGGTACTATTATAGTACAAACCAATATTTAAATATCCTAAATACATATTGTGAATACTTGTTGTTAAAACAAAAAATTCAATCGTTATATTTTTATGCGACAAACACGATCTAGATAAAATCCAAGTGAGACGTCTTTAATTGTTTTCTTCCTACTTAGGTCGCCGTCCCTTGGCTTCGGAACGTTTATCTTCTGTTCCATTCGAAAGACGGAAGGAAAATGAAGGGACTCAATTTATTAACAAGGATTTCCGGAAAGATCCTGTTTCATCCACACTTGTATAAACTTTCGTTAAGTTTAAGTTGTTATGCATAAGCTTTATATAATTAGAAAGAGATTTATAGCAGTTTTTGCTATAACTTTAAGATTAGTTTTTGGGGAGATATTTCAGAAAATGTACGTGACACCAATCACTATGTTTTCGCTACTTTTATTTGTTTTTCTAAACGCTTCCAACTAGTTTGTCCCATAATATTCCATTTAGTAATTTAGTTATTTCTTTCTATTTTACCTTTTATTTCTATATCAACTGTCCATTCTTTGTCAAAGATATTTATTATAGTTCTACATTGTATGTCTTTTTTGAGATAAAACTTTCTACACCATCAGTCATGAAGTTTTTCCCATACACACGACTCATTTCACGATGTATTTCTGTGTAACTACGGCCTTCAGCCTATAGAAAACGAATCACACTTGACGGAAGCATCAATAATGTTTACGTGGATGTGGCACAACGCCGACTGACGCCTGAATGGCGGAGTGTGTAGTGCGAGAGTTTCGCGTCTGCACGGAGCAATCGGAGGTTGAAAAAAAAACGCTCCTCGTAAACATACACAGAATAATTCGCATATAATTACTAATTATTTTGATTATTTCGTAGCAGAAACGTGTTTATTTTATAAAATATTAACTCAGGTGCATTTATAGTGCAATCAAATCGCTAGATGATATTTGTCGTATAATTAGGTTCATTAAAATAAATTATGATTTACTCTATTTGATCTACATGTTTTGAAATTGTGTAATAAAATATGTTCATAGCCATAAATTTGATACCGTTACATTAATAAATTATAAACTAATTTTATTGCGATTCTAAATAATTAATCAGCATCAAAACTGATTGTTTTGTTGAAAATAATACTTGAATAAAGAGATATATCAATCATAATATGATTTGGGAGATTAATTTATAGTGGGTATTATTGAACAGCAAAATAGTAAAAAATGTTAGTAACCTCATTGTTCTAAACAAGGATAATCCCAGAAGTACCTGGCCTTACCTAGATATAGCAATTCCCAATCTATACAGCGTATGATTCAAGTTTGTAAGCATGGAAAAAAATGTAGGGGTAGCAAAGTTTAAGTGGTCAACCAAATGAAGTAACGACTCCAGAAATGTTGAAGAAAACTCACAAAGCGGTACTGGATGATCGTCGACTCAAAGTGCTCGAGCTATCAGATCTAGTAGACATTTAAAAAAGTACGAAACTGAAACTTTGGACTTGAGAAAGCTGTGCGCAAGATGGGTGCCGCGTTTGTTCACAAAAACATCCCAAACAAAAGAAAAATTAAAACAATGCACCCTAATCGCCAGATTTAGTCCGCTTGGACTATTTTCTGTTCTCAAATTTCATGCCTATTCTAAGGAGCTTGACGATTCTTATTATAAAAAGTGTATCGAACTTATTGAACATTGCTGGGGAAAGTGTATAAAGCTGAAAGGAGATTACGTTGAAAAAAATATGTTTTCTTTGTTAGTTCAAGTACTAGTGTGTCCTCTAACAGTCAATAAGAAGTACTAATTTGCCGTTTTGACCTAATTTATGGATATAAAATTCCAGCATGATTGTCACTGATTTGTTGGCCAAACAACACGAAATCGGAATCATTTGAATAACGTAACATAAATCTAGTAGAGACACAAAAACATGCAGGCGTAGGTGAAGGGGTGATTGATTACTGACTGTTCATCCACACTCTCCATTTTCCGTATTCTTTGTTTAGTTTGCATGCCATGTATTCTAAGTTATCCCTGTCTTTTACACATATTACCTGATCATCCGGAAACTTGAAGGAGTAGGTGTCATTTTTTATTATTTTAGCATTGCTTAAAAACGTTGAATCATCGCAGAGAAGACGACTATGCGGAAAAATAACAATGATTATGGAGAAAAATATCTCGAACAACCCTCGTCTTAATATACGGCACACTATTTTTTATTTTAACCCAGCAGCACCAATATCGTGTAGCGTACAGTTTCCATAACTGTTGTCGTTCAATTCACAATCATTTATATTCGTTATACATAACAAAACGTATGCTACCAGCGCTGCCAACAGTAGAAAATAAGATTTCCTACAGCATTCTCATGACAGTTGTCTGAATGTACTCAATTTATTAAAAATGCGTTTTTTTTACAACGTTATGATATAGTGGAAAAGAAAGAAGGGCTTGTGGCGATAGATACGACGCATATAATTTATATGTGGACTATTTTGACCCTTTTTCAAAGCGAGATGGAATACTTGATTGATTTGACACCGCGGCTGTCAAAGAAACGAATAAACATCGTTCAATGTTGACATATGACATAGAACATACGAATCGCTCTATACATTTTTGTAAAATGATTCATTTACGATTTAGTGGAAGTAGTTTTTATATTCATTCCGATTGCAAATCTATTGCAACTGACATTTTTAAAAAATCAAATCTCTCTCTATGTACATTCGTAATTTATCAATATTTAATGAACTCGAAACTTTTATTAAAAACAATTTACACGGAAACTGATTCAATATATCGACTAAAGGATGAATCGGTGAAACAGTTTTCTGTACCGAAAGTCCTTTTTACTACGTGATAGATTGATTATATATGAGATTTCCCTGCGGCATTGGACACGAGTTTGATTAAATATTTGAAAATACCAATAAATAGAAACGTTTCAACGTGCTAAGTGGATGAAGTATTGAAGATAATTCAACTTTGTATCACTATATTGTTGAGTGACAGAATCTGTTTTATTATAGAGCTCAAAGTACTAAAGTGATAGTAAAAATATTTATAACGAAATCTAAATTATGCATCTGGAAGAGACACAATGGAAAATGGAAGAAATTTAGATTTACATACCGGAAAACAGAGCTGATGAAAAACAACGATTTTAAAAGGAAAGAAAATAATATACCAATGAACAAGGCGGAAACAGAGAAATATATAAACGAAGTAATAACAGAAAAAGTAAAAAAAATCAAACATTGATGTAGGAAGAAGAAAAACAGAACAGGGAAAGAAGAATAAATTAAAACAAAGAGATGTATCTGCAATATGTCGGAGAAATCAACAAGGAACTACAACTAACTACATGAGAAAGAAGATTAGTAGCCACAATAATGAAGTCAGCATTAGTATCAGAAAGAACACAGTTTTAAGCTTGAAGACACCACGTTGTTTAGTAGTTGTTATCAATAGTGAACGTGTTCAAAGAATTTGTAAACATGTCATTGATTTCGAAGGCATTAGTCCAATCAATATAAAAGTTGAACTAGATTCTACTCTGGGTGATACTGCTTCTTGGGTGGGTCCATTACTTCACACCCAAATAAAAGAACAATCAAAGCAATCGAGTGAAAAAAGAGAAACGGTTCCAAAAAAGAGGCAAAAACCGTGCACCAGCTCACACAGGACCAAAATTGGTTACTCAAGCACTATATTGGCCAGATTTAGCACCCTTCAGCTTAATTTCTGTTCCTATACTTGAAAAAATGTCTCATGGGTCGAATATTTTCCAGAAATGAAGAGGTTATGTCGGAAAAAAAACAGATTACAATAATTTGGAAGACGCAGGTAAAACAAAAATACCATACCATACCATAAATTATGAAATCTAGAGACGCTAAATGGAAGTGCAGATAATTTTAAGGTTTAAAACAACTATAAAGAATTCTATACAGAACCTTGAAGAACTTTTCGTCAAAATGGCAATAGCATAAACCCAATTGGGACAGCCTATATTATCTGACGAGCCCTAAGATGAAGACACAAAGATTGTGCTTAATAAATGGAAAAACGCCGTCTAGCCATCGCTGGATAGCAGTGGTGGAATCACCAACAGGCTGAGTAAGCTCTAGTCTAGTGCCACGGATTTCAAGTGGCAACAAAAAATTTTTCGTTTCCATTTACCAAACTAAAAATCTAATTTCCAAATTGTCCCAGAAATGTGCAGTATAATTGAGACTTAAAAGGCTCTATATTGTCTCTAATTGTGAGCTAATATCAAATAGCAAAAAATCAAATAGTGTGTGTATAAATTTGATATATGACGGACAATATATAATCCTTAAGAACGCGGAAATTAGAAAAAAAAAAGGAAAAAATGGAGTAAAATAGCGCGAAAAACCCAAAACATGCAATGAAAGAAAAAATGTGTCATAGAACTCTTTTGATTGAGCGGTTACTATTCCTACTGGAATGTAAAACTGATATGTAAAAATTTCAAAAAATTAAAGTGAGCTTAATAATAATATTGTCTTTATTAGATTTCAGAAATAAAAAACTTTCTCTAGGACTTGTTCCCTTTTATCACTAGTGGCAATAACATCGAATCCCCTGTTATTTCCAAAGATAATGTAGTCGCATTTATTGAAAATTATTCTCCTTTCCTTTTACACCTATCTTCACAACTGCTATAGGATCGACAATTTTTCGTGTCTCACCGTCATAACACTAAATTTTCTGCTTTTGAATAACATGTCGTTCGGAACACGTGAGAAGCTTGATAATATCTTATAAAACTAAATTGACAAGCTGGAAATTTTAGTAAAATCGACTCTATAATAAAAAAAAAAATTGTAGACTCACATTTTGGACACGTTTTATTAGATACGTGTTAAGGACTCAGATCTAGCTTATTAATCAAATTTCAGTTAATTCTTAGGCTTAGAACATTGATTCTGATCTAAATTGTCTGTCACTTTCGAGGATCTTTACGTTCTGTGTTTCAGCAACTCAAACCAATTGCTTGATTTTCTCTTTCAATGCAGTTAAAATAAACTGTACTTTTAGTAATTCCTTAAAAAACAGTAATTTGTATATTCCTCTGGGTTTTATAGGTTAAAAACCCTATTACCAATTGGATTTTCATTGTATTCCACAAATCACATCAATAAATAATGACAAATTTAAAATATTGTAATAATTTTATAATCAAATTCATACTTTCTCTCAATTACTCATTGAAATGAGGAAAACCTCCTAATATGATCCTACATTTTAGAGTAATCTGCATGCTATCTACTACTTACATTACACGCTTGTAATGTGAGTTGTATACTTCCAGGGAAGAGTTGAAACAAGTAATGACATGATCGTTATGGTTGTTTGAGGTTAGTTTTCCCTGGAATAGATAAGTTTTAAAAAATTGTGATAATGTTCATACCAGAAAAGAATCGAACCTATTGCAACTCGAAATATACTTTTATACATATAACAAAACGTGATATCTATTGTCTTTTTGTTATGATGGATGACGTCAAATATATGGCGAAGACTAACTATATAATCACCATAGTGAAGCCTGTGAATGTGAAATCAAATAAGCCGGGAACCGGGAAGATATTATTTTAAATCAGTTGATCAAGATGCAACAGCGCAAGAAATGTGGCAAGACAAGCAAATAGGTCTTCCTCAAGTCCTTCGAGGATATCTAAAGAACGGCCTTATCGTTGCAGACAAGTCCAAAAGCAGTTGTCAGACGTTTAATTGACCTGAATCCAAATTATTATTGGATTCAGGGCACGGACGAGGGCCATCTTAATGCAAAAATGTCAGCGCCCTCTATGAGAGATATAAAAACAAATTCATGGGATTTATCAGCTTCCAAAACCAAAAATGTATAAACTTTTTTTTCATCAACTGCCTTTATTTGAAGTTTGTGGAAGGAAACTCAATTATTTTTTAGTTTTTTACCTATACTTGAGAAACGATCACTTTTTTCGAAACACCCTGTATAAAAAATGGAATAAATGGATAAAAAGGAACAACTATATCACATAGTTAGTCCCCAACCGTTTAGAAGATTAATGGATTCCTTAGAAAAAAGAATATTCGTTATGTTAGTCACTATTTTAATCTTGTTTGTGTGATTTTTTGTTTTTATCAACTTCATCATTATTTTATACTATAGTTAAGTAAACAAAAACAACCCTTTTTACAACGGGTTTTCAATTACTTATTTATCATTATGAACTCTAACCTCATTAAGTTATCGTTACCATGTTACCATAAATTGTCTGTGTTTAGTATTTCTGTCTGCTTTATAGAGTCAACTTCAACCCCATTAAGGTATTGTCTTCAATTATGTCTAGTACGCCAGTCAGATTAGTGTAATCACTTGTAACTTTAAATTATTAAATCGTCAATTTGCTAAATAAATTGTTTTTAAAAAGCAAGTTGCTGAATTGAGATATTTAATTCTATCTTCAGTTATTATTTCATTCATATTTCAAAATCAAAATATTTCTACATCATATAGAATTTTGAACTTAACTCAAGTTCCCTTTTGATTGATGAATCTAACCTCAAAAAAGTTATGTTCTATACCACCCTGTGTGTAAAAAAGTGGTTGAAAAGGAACATCAGATAAGTAACCAAAGAGTGTTTCTTTTTTATGCTTCTTCCCTCTTCTTGTAAAGTTGAGAATATTGTTAGTTAAGTGTCCAAGAAAAAATGACTGTTTTCTTCGTATACCAAGTTGTATTCCTGAGAGGTTATAGGGCCTCAAAGTATGGCACAAAATTAAAAAAAAAATTCATTTCTTTGCAGCCGTTCAACTTAAAAATACCAAATTTTCGAGGGACGTTTTTTTATCAACCTCCGATAGGCTATAAATAAAAGACAAGTTCATATAAAACAATAATTTTAATTACCAAAAGATTAGTACACTTAGGGTTACTTTTCGACATAATCACCGAAGGCATTGAGACATTTGTCATGTCTGTGGACAAGCTTTTCAAAACCCTCTTCAAAGAAAGTTGCCGCCAACGAATAGACCTTGAAACTTTTGGAAATTCCGGAGACAAACCATTTTGTCAACTCGTTGAACCAGGTCATCTGAAACGACAGATTCGCGTCCTTGGACCCCTTCATCATGCACGTTATTACGGCCATACGCACAACACCATCAATCATGAAGTTTTCCCCATACACACGACTCATTCTTCGATGGATTTCTTCAGCACTACGATCTTCAGCCTGTAGAAAACGAATCACACTTCACAACTCACACTTGGCATCAATAATGTTTACGTGGCTGTGCCACAACGCCGACTGACGCCTGAATGTCAACAATGGCGGAGTGTGTAGTGCGAGAGTTGCGCGTCTGCACGGAGCGATCGGAGATTGAAAAAAAAATGATCCTCGTAGTACACTGCACGAGACTGTTAGGGTAACTAAGTAACTATCTATTCTGAGAGGTTGGAACTTTCTGGGTATAGATTTATACATCAAATATGACCATTTGCAATTTATTCACATGGTGATGATGATTTTTTATTATATTGCGTTTATCTGGAGAGGAAAAAATAGACTTTATTCAACGCCCCGCAAAGAAAGTGATCATATTTATCGAGGTTCGGCGAGCGGGGTCTCCCCTATACGCAACTGTTTTTATACGAGACACCCTGTATATTTATAAAAGTTTTTCACCTTCTCATAATATTGCTGTTGTTATAACTAACATTCTACATCCATTTGGTGCATTATCTACCATGACCTAGTTCCTACACAACCACTTCCCTCAAAAGTGCCACTACAAGAACATCAACCTGGTTATCCTGTAAATTTAGAGTGCCCTTTCTACAAAAATGCATCCATTTATCTTTATGTAGGTTTAACATTAACGAGCTAGTCTTTTCCAGACAATAATGATCTAGGTATTATTCTAATTAGTCCTCACAGACATTTCAACTCATATCCTAGATGCGGTCCTTAAAAGCGGAGACGTTATCCTCGAATCGAGAGAAAAGTTGTGGAAGGAAATGGAAACTTTATCGTTGGAGTCGGTTATAAAATCGACGTAAAGGAAACTGAGAGGAACGAGACGGTCTATTTTGTATCATACAGCGAGTCATATTTCAAATAAAACATTGTGTTCATCTAGATACTTTTTCATTTAATTGTTTCATATGAACCATTAGGCATATTTAAAAACTTTATTTCGAGGATGTGTCGTATTCCCAAACTCGAAACACCACGATCTTTGTATCTATCTATTTATATGTCCTTCTAATATTTTATGTTTCTTTGCAGATGGCGTGGAATTTGTAATTTAAGTAAACAGTCGCTTACGGTTATTCGACTACACAAAGTAAGTGAAATTCCATTCATTCCACGTAAAATCGGTGGCATACTATGTCACTCCAAACTAATACCGGAAATTATATTAATTGTATCTCCATTGAGATTGTGGAAAATAGTTTTTCCATGGCACTTTGATAGCCCTAATTTATTAGTCCCGGCTACCAAGGTTTTTACCTCTGATTCCCATACACCAGCATCGATTTCAATAAAATTTTAACAGCATTTGGGGAATACCTCAAAAAGCAAAATCTACCATACGCCGATGTGTGATTTTGCCCTTGGGGCGAGTTACACCCCAACTAGGGGGTGAAATTTTTTTGTTGAAAATAATCACGAAAATTGATAGAGGAATAAATTTTACGTAAGAAATGATCTTAGCATTTTTTTTGAAAAATCAATAGTTTTTTAGTTATGCGCGTTTGGAATTTTTCTTGAAAAAAACCACGTTTTAATCGATTTTTCATGAATAACTCAAATACTTTTGATTTTATCAAAAAAAGTGTAATAAACAAAACTAAAGCTTATAACAAAACAAAAATTTTGTTTGTATTCAATTTTCTTTATGCTTAATACAAACCGAGTTAGGATTTATTGAAGATTGAATATTTTTATCAAACGAAAATTTTCTAAAATTCAACGTCGAGTAACGGAAAAACGGTCAACTTTCCGAGAAAAATGCATATGAATTTTCTTAAAGTACTTTTAAAAAGCTTTAGAATGAGGGCTGGTAGAACTCTTTAGGATAAAAACCCAGAAAGTTATATCGATTTAAATTGTTTTTGTAAAAAAAAATCTCAATTTTAGAAAGTTTGAACGATTTAGGGTGCATAATTTTCAAAAAAAATATGCTTAAACTCCAAAAATCATTTTCGAAATTTTTAAAAATTTCCCCATTTTTTCAAAATTCCTGAAAAACTATAGGTTATACATGAAAAATGATAGAGAACGTCCCCCCAAATCTACTATTCGAGCGAAATTTTCAAATTCCAAATTTGTAATACCGAGAATTTTAACGTTCAAATAAAAAATGTGCAGCTCACAATAAGTTCTTGAAATTACGCGTCGTTGGAATGTGAAAGAATGCAAGGAAAGAATGAAGATGTAATAAAATTTATCGCATCGGCAAATCTGATGTAAAAAGTTCCTATTGAATGGAATATCATAACGAGCATTCTAGAAAAGATTTTAATCAGGAAAGTAGTGGATCCGATTTAATTATTTTAAAAGCTGGAGGATATAATCATTTCTAGTTATTCAAGGTAAAAGTGATGCTTTACTGAGTTAACAATGGAACCTGAGGATCCAATCATAATGGAAACAGAAAGAATAATATTAAATGAGTAAAAGATACCAAGAAATTGAAAAGAAAATAAAGAATTTTGTCGTTTCTAGTGGTGCGCCGTTATTAAAATAACTATGTTGATGTTTTTTGCGTCTCATCAGAACGGCGTAACAACCTCTCGTTCTCTAACTCAGTCTCTAATCGGAACTGCTGCTATTTGGCTCAAGTAGTTGAATATTCCCTAGCAGACTCCCAATTACGAACCATTAATTACGTAAAATCTACCGTAGTGGACTATGATATTAAATAAATTATAGGTGTTATACAAAGTGCGACCAATATATTAAAATTTATTGTAAACTAGGGTTCAAAGAGCACAACGACATTGTCCGATTCCTAATTACCACCCTTTCATGTCGCTGGCATTTTTAATCGTTCATTTTCTTTCCCTAATGATAAGTGTGTAATGCAAGAGTCTGCACGGAGCGATCGGAGGTCGAAAAAAAAACAATCGAATTTAATATCGAAGTTAATAGTTATAACAAAGCCTTGAGAAACCTATGGATCTTGTCCTACCTTAAACAATCAGTCAGATTTTCCTTTTTTGTCGATGTCATCCATTGGAAATGTTGATCTCGACAAAAACATGCTCGACATCATGCTCTTCAGTATTCAATATTCGTCCAGACATTAGCCAGGAAAGTAGTTGTTTTCTCTTTTATATAATAATAAATTTCTAAATAATTTTCAGAGACGAATAATGGGAGTTGTATACCAAGACGGAAAGTCTTTGCAGACTAGTTAGAACAAGAACTAGTATATTGGGGATTGCAGCAAATTTTGAAAAAAGAAACTTTTCATTTAACTATAAATCGAAGCTTTCGGGAATCGTCAGGAAAACTTCAATATAAATGAAGCAGTGCTGGAAGTCTTCTTTTGTGAAAGCCTTTACCGCTTCCATCGACTTAAATCGGGTCCCTTTCAAAGCAGATTTAATCTTCGGAACCAAAAAAAATCGGAGAGTGCCAAATCTGGTGAGTACGGCGGGTGTTCGAGCACTGGAGTGCGCGATATGGGCAGATGCGTTCTCCTGGTTCAAAATCGAACAGTTTTTACGAACTCGTTCTTGCACTGTTGCCAAAACTGACGAATCGTAAGTCTGGTTAACAGTCTGACCATCTGGAATATAATCAGTCGTCATTGCTTTGAATTTTGATTTTCTCTCTCGGCCATCACTAAAGCGGTTACACCACTCAAAAACACGCGCACGAGATAGAGAATTGTCCCCGTATGCCTCTTGCAACAATTTATGGCACCCAGTCGTAGTTTTTTTCAATTTATCGAGAAATTTGGGTGTTTGGCACAAGAGGGCGCCCTCTAGACGCGCAGTCTCGTTATTTAATAACCAGACCCCGTATACTAAAAGTAAATTTATATAACATTATAAAGATATATGTGATGATATTTAAGACTTACGGGTTTGACAAAATTCAATAATCGATTTAGTATATACTGAAACACGTCCCCGAAGAAAATAATTTCTAATAAAAACGCCGTCGTTGATTTTTCTCATCGACTTCTTCACTCTTCACTAAGCTCTGATAAAGTTGAGAAAAAATGAGAGTTGAAAGGTTCGAATAATAGACCGATTCTTTTTATTTTTCTTTTGATTTCGGTTCGCAAGATTCAGTCGAATATAACGAAGGCGTTGATAATATGAAATTGAGACGTACACAAAAAATTCCTACCGAAATGATGATTATTTCTTCAAGTTTGTTCTCTATTCAAAGGTTTGTTTTTGTTTCTGTTCCTCACATGTTAACTATAATTGTTACACTATAAAAAATTCATTCATTCAGTGTTTGAACTTTCCATACTATGAAAGTAGTACGGAAAATGAGGTTATGTTCATATTTACCATCTTATTTTATTGATTGAATTACGTTGAAATGCAAAATGAATCAAAAGAGCTCTCTAATTTTATTTCACACAAACAACAAATCTTAATCACAGCTATTACAAATTTCATAGAATTCTTCCAAACAACGAGAGAAACTGTTTTTATAAAAAATCAAAAACTTACTTCTCTATCATAAGATTAGGTATATATACATTAAGAGTACTGCTATAACTGTCTACTCATGATTGACATATGATTGACTTATGATTGGCATATGATTGACTTATGATTGGCATATGATTGACATATGATTGACATATGATTGACATATGATATTTTAATAAGAAAGAAGACAACTATGTGTTGTGATTAACTATATTTCGTTTAGATTTGTGCAAGAAATTGTATTTTTATTTATAGTTTTTGCTTTAAAATTACATTTTTCTTAAAAACCGTACAAAAAAATCTGTAAATTACATATTTAACTATAACTATTTCCACGTGGGTAAATTTTTCTTTCTATTTTCTTATTTATTATTCAGATAAACGGGAGAAGTCATGAATTTTGATACTACAGAAATTGCCAGAAATTAATAGTAAACAAACGTTTATTTCTTAAAACTATCATCCATCTTGCAACTCAAATTTCGCGAAGAATGTTTTCAATCACGTAGATTGAATTTTCCAGAAAATTCATAAAAACCACAAAAACATTTATTTGCTGATACATTTTGATACAAAAAAACAAATCCTAAGGACTAACATTTCAGGTTTTGATATTGAAATAAAGGGCGGTGCGTTATTTATGGCTACGAGTTTATACACAGGTCTATAAAATATCTAAAAGATCTTGTTTCACTTTAAACTCAATGTCGGAATCGCCAATGGGCAAATTAAACATCGTCCTAACGCAAATTCTAAAACTTCTATCTAATACATACAAAATAATTAACAAAACTATGGCGTGACTTAATCCCAATAGCGTGGTTAATTCCAGAATCATATAATTCGTTGTAGGAGAAAAATATTTATGAAAAGCTTTAATATTAAACAAATATAAAGTTGTGAATAACCAGGATATGAAGTAAGAAAAAGCTAATCTAAATTCCAATTTAGATTTCTCAACGACTATACTAGATCTCTTCAATTTGAAGCATCTCAACAAAGAAATTATACAGAAAAGAAAAAATATTCCCAAATAACTGAATCCGTAACACAAAACGGACAAGGGGGAACTGTTATCGAATATACACAAAAAAGTTGTGATCAATATAAGAATCATTAAAAATATCCAAACAGCTAAAATTATAGTTTTATAATTGTTTCTACATCGTAACGAACACGATCTTTGATTAGCGAAAGTGTTAATATACCAATCCAATATTATAACAGCTACAAAAAACTGATTTCCGGTTAAAAAATTAAAACTGTTTTCCTGCCATATACAGAACAGTTTTTTATCAATTACTAATGTCTCAAAATCGAATATATTGTATATATAAGGCATAGAAGCGGTGATGAAAACATTGCAGATACACCAATTCACTATGTACCAATAAATCCTCGAATGCAGCTTGGGAAATTTGCATATCGTCAAAATTATTATTAAGTTTGACGTGGTGGAGAATAGAGACACAAAACCTCCTAAAATTCGAGTCGATAGAGGATATTGAACGAAGTGAATGACTTCTGTGTCGAAGGTCTCGTTGGTAGTGTTGAAATCCCAATCCATATTCTGGTTTCGAATTGGATTCGTACCTGTAACAAATATTTGTTTAGGTTATAACGCGAAATAATACTTCGATGGATTAAATATCGGAGAGGAAAGAATCCTTCCCAATATTCTCAGAAATATACATTAGATAGAGCCAATCATCGTTTCTTCTAGATTAAATTATGACCGGCGCCATCAGAAAGTGTGCGACTGGGCCCCAGTCATAGTAATTTCCTAGTTAAATTGTTAGAATACAGCGTATTTGAAAATAATTACTAATAGAATCAAAACCGGTCGTTCCATGATGAAATTTAATATGGACTGAATTATTTTTTCTCCCGTTTGGTAATAGTATATTATTTACAGCTACCAATGAACAGAAAAGTTTTGTCAACATGATAATTATAAGTACTACTACAGATATTGAAATAGTTTCTTTAACATTTGTATTATAAGTAGTACTTTTTCTCGTGGTTGTACTTTTAATATTGTAAATACATGTCAACATGTTAGTTACAATTTTTTTCTTCGTTCTAAGTTGTTGTTACCGATGTATCTATATACAACTGCGGCTGATTTCCACCAATCGAGTTTTTTGTTGCTGATAAGCGACGAAATACAAATTTTATTGCCCCCAGTAACCAACTTTTTGTATAGTTTATTTATACTTCTGGTAATTTGAAAATAAAGAGTTTGATGTGGTGTTCGCATCGAAAGATAGCTGTTAAGCCGAGTTTACACGTGTCAAGTAGCTAAAGCGAATTACTAAATCAAGTAGCACGAAATCAATGTTCAGGATCCTTCAAATTTAGAAATACACAAATTTTTATTGCCCCCAGTAACCAACTTTTTATATAGTTTATTTATACTTCTGGTAATTTGAAAATAAAGAGTTTGATGTGGTGTTCGCATCGAAAGATAGCTGTTAAGCCGAGTTTACACGTGTCAAGTAGCTAAGGCAAATTACTAAATCAAGTAGCACGAAATCAATGTTCAGGATCCTTCAATTTTAGAAATACACAAATTTTTATTGCCCCCAGTAACCAACTTTTTGTATAGTTTATTTATACTTCTGGTAATTTGAAAATAAAGAGTTTGATGTGGTGTTCGCATCGAAAGATAGCTGTTAAGCCGAGTTTACACGTGTCAAGTAGCTAAAGCAAATTACTAAATCAAGTAGCTCGAAATCAATGTTCAGGATCCTTCAAATTTAGAAATACACAAATTTTTATTGCCCCCAGTAACCAACTTTTTATGTAGTTTATTTATACTTCTGGTAATTTGAAAATAAAGAGTTTGATGTGGTGTCCGCATCGAAAGATAGCTGTTAAGCCGAGTTTACACGTGTCAAGTAGCTAAAGCAAATTACTAAATCAAGTAGCACGAAATCAATGTTCAGGATCCTTCAATTTTAGAAATACACAAATTTTTATTGCCCCCAGTAACCAACTTTTTGTATAGTTTATTTATACTTCTGGTAATTTGAAAATAAAGAGTTTGATGTGGTGTTCGCATCGAAAGATAGCTGTTAAGCCGAGTTTACACGTGTCAAGTAGCTAAAGCAAATTACTAAATCAAGTAGCACGAAATCAATGTTCAGGATCCTTCAATTTTAGAAATACACAAATTTTTATTGCCCCCAGTAACCAACTTTTTGTATAGTTTATTTATACTTCTGGTAATTTGAAAATAAAGAGTTTGATGTGGTGTTCGCATCGAAAGATAGCTGTTAAGCCGAGTTTACACGTGTCAAGTAGCTAAAGCAAATTACTAAATCAAGTAGCACGAAATCAATGTTCAGGATCCTTCAAATTTGGAAATACACAAATTTTTATTGCCCCCAGTAACCAACTTTTTATGTAGTTTATTTATACTTCTGGTAATTCGAAAATAAAGAGTTTGATGTGGTGTTCGCATCGAAAGATAGCTGTTAAGCCGAGTTTACACGTGTCAAGTAGCTAAAGCAAATTACTAAATCAAGTAGCACGAAATCAATGTTCAGGATCCTTCAAATTTGGAAATACACAAATTTTTATTGCCCCCAGTAACCAACTTTTTGTATAGTTTATTTATCCTTCGGGTAATTCGAAAATAAAGAGTTTGATGTGGTGTTCGCATCGAAAGATAGCTGTTAAGCCGAGTTTACACGTGTCAAGTAGCTAAAGCAAATTACTAAATCAAGTAGCACGAAATCAATGTTCAGAATCCTTCAAATTTGGAAATACACAAATTTTTATTGCCCCCAGTAACCAACTTTTTATGTAGTTTATTTATCCTTCTGGTAATTCGAAAATAAAGAGTTTGATGTGGTGTTCGCATCGAAAGATAGCTGTTAAGCCGAGTTTACACGTGTCAAGTAGCTAAAGCAAATTACTAAATCAAGTAGCACGAAATCAATGTTCAGGATCCTTCAAATTTAGAAATACACAAATTTTTATTGCCCCCAGTAACCAACTTTTTATGTAGTTTATTTATACTTCTGGTAATTTGAAAATAAAGAGTTTGATGTGGTGTTCGCATCGAAAGATAGCTGTTAAGCCGAGTTTACACGTGTCAAGTAGCTAAAGCAAATTACTAAATAAAGTAGCACGAAATCAATGTTCAGGATCCTTCAAATTTAGAAATACACAAATTTTTATTGCCCCCAGTAACCAACTTTTTATGTAGTTTATTTATCCTTCTGGTAATTCGAAAATAAAGAGTTTGATGTGGTGTCCGCATCGAAAGATAGCTGTTAAGCCGAGTTTACACGTGTCAAGTAGCTAAAGCAAATTACTAAATCAAGTAGCACGAAATCAATGTTCAGGATCCTTCAAATTTGGAAATACACAAATTTTTATTGCCCCCAGTAACCAACTTTTTATGTAGTTTATTTATCCTTCTGGTAATTCGAAAATAAAGAGTTTGATGTGGTGTCCGCATCGAAAGATAGCTGTTAAGCCGAGTTTACACGTGTCAAGTAGCTAAAGCAAATTACTAAATCAAGTAGCACGAAATCAATGTTCAGGATCCTTCAAATTTAGAAATACACAAATTTTTATTGCCCCCAGTAACCAACTTTTTATATAGTTTATTTATACTTCTGGTAATTTGAAAATAAAGAGTTTGATGTGGTGTTCGCATCGAAAGATAGCTGTTAAGCCGAGTTTACACGTGTCAAGTAGCTAAAGCAAATTACTAAATCAAGTAGCACGAAATCAATGTTCAGAATCCTTCAAATTTGGAAATACACAAATTTTTATTGCCCCCAGTAACCAACTTTTTATGTAGTTTATTTATCCTTCTGGTAATTCGAAAATAAAGAGTTTGATGTGGTGTTCGCATCGAAAGATAGCTGTTAAGCCGAGTTTACACGTGTCAAGTAGCTAAAGCAAATTACTAAATCAAGTAGCACGAAATCAATGTTCAGGATCCTTCAAATTTAGAAATACACAAATTTTTATTGCCCCCAGTAACCAACTTTTTATGTAGTTTATTTATACTTCTGGTAATTTGAAAATAAAGAGTTTGATGTGGTGTTCGCATCGAAAGATAGCTGTTAAGCCGAGTTTACACGTGTCAAGTAGCTAAAGCAAATTACTAAATAAAGTAGCACGAAATCAATGTTCAGGATCCTTCAAATTTAGAAATACACAAATTTTTATTGCCCCCAGTAACCAACTTTTTATGTAGTTTATTTATCCTTCTGGTAATTCGAAAATAAAGAGTTTGATGTGGTGTCCGCATCGAAAGATAGCTGTTAAGCCGAGTTTACACGTGTCAAGTAGCTAAAGCAAATTACTAAATCAAGTAGCACGAAATCAATGTTCAGGATCCTTCAAATTTAGAAATACACAAATTTTTATTGCCCCCAGTAACCAACTTTTTATATAGTTTATTTATACTTCTGGTAATTTGAAAATAAAGAGTTTGATGTGGTGTTCGCATCGAAAGATAGCTGTTAAGCCGAGTTTACACGTGTCAAGTAGCTAAAGCAAATTACTAAATCAAGTAGCACGAAATCAATGTTCAGAATCCTTCAAATTTGGAAATACACAAATTTTTATTGCCCCCAGTAACCAACTTTTTATGTAGTTTATTTATCCTTCTGGTAATTCGAAAATAAAGAGTTTGATGTGGTGTTCGCATCGAAAGATAGCTGTTAAGCCGAGTTTACACGTGTCAAGTAGCTAAAGCAAATTACTAAATCAAGTAGCACGAAATCAATGTTCAGGATCCTTCAAATTTAGAAATACACAAATTTTTATTGCCCCCACTAACCAACTTTCTATATAGTTTATTTATACTTCTGGTAATTCGAAAATAAAGAGTTTGATGTGGTGTTCGCATTGAAAGATAGCTGTTAAGCCGAGTTTACACGTGTCAAGTAGCTAAATTTAGTTACTTGTATGGTGAAAACAACTTGATTTAGTACTTGCGCAAGTACCTAATTTACTTCAGCAATTAGTTTCTCCCACCACTGCTTATTTTTATTATTATTTATATATTATTTATTTATTTATTTTACACATTATTTTTATTTGATTTGGTAGCGTGTTTTTATTCATTTATTGTTATATATTCATAATAAATAACAACTAAACCGGAATACTTATCAAAATGTAGACGCTCGTTAAAAAACCGGACTTAAATTTTAGTTTCTGGCTTTAGTAACTTGCTTTAGCTACTTGATACGTGTAGACTCGGCTTTACTACATATCAATCAAAAAGTTAGTTTTTCTTCAAAAATATTAAACGATAATTACCTTTTTTAAGTAAAAGCTCCCAAATTTAAAACACTAACTGTTAACAAACACTTAACAGGCCAACTTTATATTAAAGCGCAAATTACGTATGACTGGAAATAGAGATGCATTACATGAATAACCAGAAAAGATTAGAGCCATTTAGGATATTATTTAATTAAATTGATCAAGATATGATGGCGATTGTAAGGCGTTATGAATCAGACTGCAATACAAGTTGTCCCAGTCGGTTTTTAACTAAAATTTCGTTAGTACAACTTTTTTTTCACAATTAAAATACATGTAAGAAAAAAAATACATAGAATCAAACTAAAGTACAATTTATCTTTATTTATTACTAGGTTACTATCACTAGAAAGAAATAAATCTAATATAACTGCTCAAAGAACTTGTTGGTCAATTCCTCTACGTCTTTTGATCCCTTTAAGTATTGCTGACATTGCTGAATATATATAAATGAACCTAAAATACTTATTTGTGAGAAATTGTGACTTAATATTGTATTCGTTTGCTTATTATTTGACTTACCTTTCACAATAATAGAACACGTGTATTGATTAAACACCTACACGTTTCTGTTTTGATTTAAAACTATTTTCAAAAAATGTTAAGTACAATATGTACAGGTACGATAATGGCCGTTGTTAGCGGGAGCTCACAACACTTGTTTATTCACTTGAGAAGAAAAACTGTCTTTTCGGTTATTAATTAATTGTTAATAAACAATTATTGCACTTGAAATTCATGATTAATTTACGATGGGAGTAAAATTAACGAGAGAGTTTCACAGGAACATTTAACAGTCACTGCTACGATCGATACAAGAAGGAAATTGAAATTATTAATAAGAATTTATCGTACTATAACTATTATACTACATTGCAATGGAAATGATCGTATAGGGGTGAAAAATTCAGACAGACGGAAAGTCATGATAAAGAGAATAAAAATCTTCCCAAAAAAATTAAGGTAATTATACACTTTCACGGTCACCTGGTTTTTTGGCTCTAGAAAATCGAAAAATGGATGGATTTTAATGATCTTGGTCTCAAAATGTTCCATTTTACGGCGGATTTATAAAAAAAATAAGTAGAAATAGCTGGAATGAAAATTTCTCATAGTTTTACTGTTTTAAATCGTAAAAAAAACGGTTTTGCAAAATAATCCTTTACAAAAAATTATCTCATTATCAGATAAAGTTCTTATATTTTTTTTTGTATTCTACTTAAATTAATAAACAATTTAAAAAAAAATTCCAAAAAGATTTCAATTTTCGTGAATAGTTTCGTACTATATTCTATATAATCCGCGGTAAAATGGAACATTTTGAGACCAAGATCATTAAAATCCATCCATTTTTCGATTTTCTAGAGTTAACCTAAACTAACCTAACCTAACATAACCTAACCTAACCTAAACTTACCTAACCTAACCTAACCAAAAAACCAGGTTAGGTTAGGTTAGGTTAGTTTAGGTTGGCTCTAGAAAATCGAAAAATGTGTATAATTACCATAATTTTTTGTAAAGGATTATTTTGCAAAACCGTTTATTTACGATGTAAAACAGTAAAACTATGAGAAATTTTCATTCCAGCTATTTCTACTAATTTTTTTTATAAATCCGCCGTAAAATGGAACATTTTGAGACCAAGATCATTAAAATCCATCCATTTTTCGATTTTCTAGAGCCAAAAAACCAGGTGACCGTGAAAGTTTATAATTACCAAAATTAAGATTTATAATATAAAAATAAAAAAACTAGGGGTGGACTACCCTTAACATTTAGGGGAATGAAAAATAGATTCTTTGACCTACCCGATATGCATAGAAAATTTCATGAGAATCGGTCATGCCGTTTCGGAGGATTTCAATTACAAACACCGCGACACGAGAATTTTATATAGTCCGGGAGCCGGCAATCTCAAAAGATCAGTAACCGTGGAATTGCAAAATTTTTATATAAATCGACAGAGGAACAAAATGCACTCGGTAAGTGTCGATTTATTTGGCCGAAAGTATGAAAAAAAAAAAATAATTATTTAAAAAAAACAATAAAAACGGTCTATTCGATAGGAAATTTTGTGAATTAATGAAACAAAATCGGCTTAGCAATTTCTTCCAGTCGAAGGGCCCCGATTTACTTATTTAAAGGGACAAAATTTCCCCATCATTCCGAAAATTTTTTTTTAATTTGCTCATTTTTATGTAAATTTTAAAAATATGATATGCGTGTCTAAAAACGGCCGAAAATATTGCGCACACCAGTTTTATTGTATACAGACTCGATTCTCATTAATGGCAATAAGCTTTCAACTACAATTTTTTTTTATTTACAGTAATATAAAGGAAGCTGATACAAGGATTTTCTTTTCTCTCAACAAATGTTTACCTCATCATAAAATTCTTATAAAGTCAATAGACAGTAAAGAAATAAATTATATTAACTGCATCTTCGTTTCCTTTTATGTGAGGGGATCCAGAAAAAATTTATTTTGCTTTTTATCCTTCATGTATTGCAGTTGCTGCTTGTTTTTGATTGGAATTTGTGGTGTGAGGATTTTGTCGCATATGTACTCAAATACTGTACACAAACTTAATTATATTATAATTTACTGTAATACAAAGAGATAAAATAGATATGAAATACATGAAAAAACTGTTTGTTATATAGAAAATCTGTTATTTGAGTTTGCTTAGATTGCAAGCTTCGTAGAATCATGTGCCCGCATAGAACGGCAATCGGCCGTGCTCCGAAAATCGGCTGTAGTTTATTAACCAATTGTCATGGAATTTCAAGTGAAGGCTTAAAACTTGTCTAGTACTATGCGGAATAAAATAGGCTGTTTTTTTTTCGAAAATGTTTAGTCTTCTTTGCACAAATGTCCTATAAACAAATAAGTGTCATTTTCCTATTAAAATTTTGTCTTCCAAATGCCATAAAACTGTTCCAAATGCTTTAAAATGTACGTACGAAGACTCGTTTTGAAGGAAAAAAGTATTTTCTTTAAAATGGATCCTCAAAAGTCCCAATTATGTTTGTCTAGGTCAAAATACGAGCGATTCAAAGAGAAATCGGCGAATTTTTTAATATATTTTACACATCTTTGCCTATAACTTTGGTTCTAATGAATGTTTTTTCAAAATTTAAAAACGGAAATATTCGATAGAATATTTGCAACTAAACTGACCAGAGGCCGGCCTCGCAACCCCCAAAAATCGAATCTCCGAATCAAAAAACATTTGGCGACCAAAAAAGGGCTACGAAAATCACTGACAGCGCCCGGACTAATAGGCATGTTACCCAAACGATCAATATTATCTGCACAAATGTATACTTTACAAACTTGATATTAAAAACCTTTCAAAATAGCCTCCCTCCCCAAAATTTGACGGAGTTTACCTCACCAAAAGTTCATTCGACTTTTTGACATCCACTGTAGTATTAATTATTTTATTATAGGTTATTATTTATTTTCGGTATGAATAAAACTAACAAAAACTAACCAGGGGTGGCCTCGCAGCCCCCAAAAATCGAATCTCCGGATCAAAAAACATTTGGCGACCAAAAAAGGGCTACGAAAATCACTGACAGCGCCCGGACTAATAGGCATGTTACCCAAACGAATAATATTATCTGCACAAATGTATAGTTTACAAACTTGATAATAAAAACCTTTCAAAATAGCCCCCCTCCCCAAAATTTGACGGAGTTTACCTCACCAAAAGTTCATTCGACTTTTTGACATCCACTGTACTATTAATTATTTTATTATAGGTTATTATTTATTTTCGGTATGAATAAAACTAACAAAAACTAACCAGGGGTGGCCTCGCAGCCCCCAACAATCGAATCTCCGGATCAAAAAATATTTGGCGACCAAAAAAGGACTAAGAGAATCGTTGACAGCGTCCGGACTAATAGGCATGTTACCCAAACGAATAATATTATCTGCACAAATGTATAGTTTACAAACTTGATAATAAAAACCTTTCAAAATAGCCCCCCTCCCCAAAATTTGACGGAGTTTACCTAACCACAAGTTCATTCGACTTTTTGACATCCACTGTAGTATTAATTATTTTATTATAGGTTATTATTTATTTTCGGTATGAATAAAACTAACAAAAACTAACCAGGGGTGGCCTCGCAGCCCCCAAAAATCGAATCTCCGGATCAAAAAATATTTGGCGACCAAAAAAGGACTACGAGAATCGTTGACAGCGTCCGGACTAATAGGCATGTTACCCAAACGAATAATATTATCTGCACAAATGTATAGTTTACAAACTTGATAATAAAAACCTTTCAAAATAGCCCCCCTCCCCAAAATTTGACGGAGTTTACCTAACCACAAGTTCATTCGACTTTTTGACATCCACTGTAGTATTAATTATTTTATTATAGGTTATTATTTATTTTCGGTATGAATAAAACTAACAAAAACTAACCAGGGGTGGCCTCGCAGCCCCCAAAAATCGAATCTCCGGATCAAAAAATATTTGGCGACCAAAAAAGGACTACGAGAATCGTTGACAGCGTCCGGACTAATAGGCATGTTACCCAAACGAATAATATTATCTGCACAAATGTATAGTTTACAAACTTGATAATAAAAACCTTTCAAAATAGCCCCCCTCCCCAAAATTTGACGGAGTTTACCTAACCACAAGTTCATTCGACTTTTTGACATCCACTGTAGTATTAATTATTTTATTATAGGTTATTATTTATTTTCGGTATGAATAAAACTAACAAAAACTAACCAGGGGTGGCCTCGCAGCCCCCAAAAATCGAATCTCCGGATCAAAAAATATTTGGCGACCAAAAAAGGACTACGAGAATCGTTGACAGCGTCCGGACTAATAGGCATGTTACCCAAACGAATAATATTATCTGCACAAATGTATAGTTTACAAACTTGATAATAAAAACCTTTCAAAATAGCCCCCCTCCCCAAAATTTGACGGAGTTTACCTAACCAAAAGTTCATTCGACTTTTTGACATCCACTGTACTATTAATTATTTTATTATTAATTATTATTTATTTTCGGTATGAATAAAAAACATTAATAAAAAGTATTACTTATACTTTAACTTAATTAATAAAATGACTACATTTTTTTGATATCACAATGTTTTTTTTTTTTTCGAAAAACAAAAATATTCAACCTATCTGTACAGTAGTGTTATAAACGACAGGTTCTTCTTGCATCTCATCATTTCCGTATTGATTGCATTTACATCTAAGTACATAACCCAAGAAAGTATTATAATTATTGTCGAACTTATACAATGTGACGAAAAAATAAATCGGATTCATTATACTTAAAAATAAAGAAATATTTACTAAACTAATGATTAGAAAATAATGTGCTTCGATGAAGAAACTCACGAAACCGACAACGAGTAAAGGAAAAACTGCTAAAAAGAAAATATTACTCAGAATATACGGTACGTTCGATACAGCGGTAGTCTGAACTAACTTCCTACGTTTCACAAGATGAGTTATATTCATAACGATCATAAACAGTAAAAAAATACTATAAGATAATACCAAAATAACTTCAGCATATCCACGAGATCTTCTGACGCAAGTTCCTATATGTAAGGCAACACATGTTACGAATAAGACATATACAATAATCAGCACGAAGTGAAGATGCGCCGACAATTTTCTAGACGCTCTAGGATAGTACATTTTCAAAAACCAATACAAAAATAACAATTCTATCAAAATAACATCGCCGAATAAAGCTGTATATTCGGTTTGTTCCAAAACGCAAAACGTCGTGTACCTCCAAATCCCAGTCCAGTACATTTCAATTCTGAACGTAGCCGGCTGCGTCACCATAAAAAACGTATTAAGTACACACCAATTAAGTAAAATGATATTTTCTTTTTCTTTCCTCAATCTCCTGTGTTTTAATATAACGAATATTAATAAAGAGTTTGCTATTATGCATACTATCGAAAGAATCGTATACAATTCCAAATATATTTTATAAAATAATGTGATGTCGGATAAGGCGTTGTAGGTTTCTTCTTCCAAGCCGGTGATGTTGACAGTGACATTGACGTTGGAGGCGTTCATCTCCTGAAATAGAGAAAACTTCCATTAAACCATAGAACTGCTAGAAATAAGAAGAATCGTATTGAAAAGTTAGGTTAGGTTAGGTTAAGTAACTAGCCCAAGTCCAGCGCTTGAAAATTTGTGTAATTTATGTGGCAAATAAGACAAAAAATTATTGAAATAAGTTGTTTAGAATCAATATTTAAATTCCTTTAACGAATTACAAATTTTTTACATACGTTTATTGGTAAGTAACTTTTTGGTCTCGAGTTTGAGCAATCGTATTTAATTTATACTTGAACACTTGTTAAAGACTGAAGAAAACGCGATAATTCGGTGAAAATATATGATTTTCCTGATTAATTTCGACAAGATTCATAAATTTTCGATGCAACCATCAACACATCTGTACCGACCGGGCAACTAAAAACGAGAAACGGTTCAGTTTAGAGCTTCAGGGAAAAAATTATAACAAAATTGGTCCTTAGAAATACGCGGAAATTATTTATAGAATTTTAGGTTTTTATACAGGGTTTTCCTGCAAAAAATTCGGTGGTGTGTAGATGGCGTTAAAATAATGATGTGATATGATGACCCCTCGTTTCAGAAATTATATTTAAGTAAATTTTCCAAGTTATACATTCGAACATTATAAATTTTTGTGTGTTTGACGAAATAAAAAACTCTACGTAACTATCTGAGACCAGAGACGGGTTATACCCAATCTAAATTCATCATTACGTCACAATACTTTTTTTTGAAAGGCCTTAGTTCAAACAAAATAAACGTTGAACTAGTTTGTACTCTGGGCAAGGCTACTCCTTCGGTTTTAACAGTAAAATATTGGGTAGCAGAGTTTAAACGAGGCCGTACGACATGCGAAAACCAGCTTTGCAATGGTTGATTAAATGAAGTTACTACTCAAGAAATGTTGAAGAAAACTGAAGGTGCGCGAGCTAGTAGACATAATAGGCGTTTCAAAAAGTCCAGTACATCGCATATTAACTGAAAATTTGGACATGAGGAAGCTGTGTACAAGATGGGTGCCGCGTTTGCTCACAATGGAACAAAACCAGCTTCCTGAAGATGTTTCCATCGAGTGTTTGGCAATGTTTAACAGAAACAAAGCCGTTTCATAACCGTTACTTCACACCAGTACCAAAAAAACAATCAAAACAATGGACTGAAAAAGGAGAACCGGCTCCAAAGAAGGCTTAATCCGTAGTTAAGGTTATGGCGTCGATTTTTTTGGGATACGCGCGGGATAATTTTCATTGACTATCTTGAAAAAAGGAAAACTATCAACGGCGGGTATCCTGCAACATTCGAGCGAAGAAATCAAGCAAAAACTGCCATATTTGATTGAAAAGAAAGTGGTGTGTGTGTTGCAATAACCAAAATTGATAAATTAAAGTTTAAATTGCTATCTCGTGCGACCTATTCGCCAGATTCAGCTCCCTGGAATTATTCTATGTTCCCAGACTTGAAAAAATAGCTGGGTGGTCAAACAATTTGCAACAATGAACAGGTGATGTCGGCTATTTTGGGGTCCTTGACAATTCATATTTTTTCCAAAAATTTTTTTTGTTGAGCCAGGTACTTCTGGGACCATCCTCGTATATTTTCATTATTTCCTCACCCAATAGCTGCGATCATTCTCATTGATTTTAATGGAATACAATACACCATTTTCGTAATAAATGCGTTTGTTTAACTAACCCCGGTATGAGATCAATTTTTTTTCATCACAGATGAAGGTTAATAACAAAACATAAAACGTAATCATAAAAATGTTTTCCATTGTGATACATTGTCCTCTGTGTCTAATTCTATTTAATTAATTCATAAGCAGAAATTATGTCTTTTTCTGTATAGCGTAAATGACAATCGTATTTTCCACTCTACGTCTGACGGATTATTAAAACTACTCCGAGCTCGTTCCGAGCATTTGAACACAAAATTTTTCCGTTGCCAAACAAGCCGTGGAAAGACTAATTATTTGAAAAACCAATTTTTTGACAACAATTCTTTTAATACGTGGATTCACCAGCAGGCTGAATAGGCTGTTGCCTATGGCGGCGGAATTATGCCAAAAATTTTGACAGACGTTGTAAAATACGCCTAAAATAATGTTCTTTAACAATTTTTTGCCGCGAAAATTATCAAAATCTCATACAAAACCATAGTTCTCAAACAAAAGCATCGAATTTCAGAGAACAGTAGAGCCGGCAAAAGATAAATAGCCTCCTGGAGGCAAATTGGTAAATCCGCCACAATGTGTGGATATACAAGCTTAGTCCATGCTTTTTTGCTGGTTTTTTGGTTTCTTTCCAAGTTTTTCTTGAGTACAGAACAATTACTTTATCCCACAAGTCCTCCTACTTTTTATTTTTGCGTCCCATACTCTCATGGTTGATATTGAATATTCCATTCTTTTTAAATGATCTCCTGAACTTTCTTTGTCTAATTAATTTCATGAGTGACATCTCAAAATCTTGTAGAATTCACACATGTGTTAACCTAGCCTTTTCAGGAACATCTCCCACGCTGCTTGGGAATTCATTTCTTACAAGTAACATCGTCCATAGGTGTTAAATCACGTCTGCGTGGAGGCCAACTCATGTCACCTCTCCTGGAAATCAAAAACTCGTGACAGAGATTTATTGGACGTGTATGAAGTTGTTCCAATCATCTTCTTTGGTTATAACCATTCAAGTTTTGCAGTTCAAACACTAAGAAGTCGTTTTCCATCTTCATTTTCTTTAATTAGAGGCTTTTAGGGTTTTCTTATGTTTGTGCTTTGGATTGGTTACATTCCAGTGGCAATTATGCTTTTCAATTAAGATGAAAATGAACTACAGCCACTTCTTATTCCTTCTGTGATTAGAAAAGCCTCTAAAATGACAACCGGCCTTAGTACTGTACGGTAGATCCTCTTTTTTGTGCGCCTGCTGAGTAGGAAGGAGTTCGGCATCTTCTGGGCATTGTAATATGTCTTGTTTCCAGCTTTCACTCTCTCCTTTATCTCCAGTGAAACCTCGTTGTTTTCAGTTATGAGAGATTCAAGATATTCGAAGTTGTCAATACTCTCGAAGGTGTAGTCCCTTCTGTTTAGCAAGTCAACATGATCTGTGTAGGCCATCTTCTGTCTTAATCAGTTGAGTAAGGTTCCACCTGGATTGGTCTGCAGTCTCCTGAACATTCTTTCCAATACAAGAGCATCCACTTGCTTCAGACCTCTTCTACCGATGAATAGGCGTTGCAAAAGGTCATGACCACTAGTCTTATTACGCTGTGGTAAGCTTGCCGGTTATGAAGAATTGGTAGACTCCAATTACTCGCTCTGCCGTACACCTCCAGCCTTCTAGACAGTATCCCGGCCATTTCTTTGTAGATGCCGTTTAGCAAGGAAATGCCTCTGTAGTTGGTGCAGTTCAATATTTAATCCGTTTCCTAATGAGTCCATGGACGCTTGCCTTAAGTTGTGAGCCTCCATACTTAAGAAGTTCTCACGGTTTATCTACTTACTTACTGAGCTAATTCTTGTTGAAGCTGTTTTGATGTTACACGTCTTCTCGGTAAAGCTTGCAGTCTCAGAAATCTATTACCTGCAGGTGTAGTCGCGGATGGACGACCCTGCATTTTCCTTCTATCATATCCTCCGATTTTTCTATATCTCACAACTACCTGTGACACAGTTGACTTGATTATTTTTTTGTATATTGTCAACGTCTTCAATAGGTGTAATTGTTTTTAAAATTTAGTCCATTGTAATTCCATACTTTTCTCGCGAAGTGTATAGAAGAAAATATCCCAATTAGATTCCTAATATCCGCTATTTTTGTAACCAAAATTGTTTATTTAATTAACCCAACAATGCACGACAGGCATTTGTTTTGTTTTGGATATAACTGCAGCTTATGCAACACAATAAACATTATTGTTAGTGCGATTATCTAACTGGAGGTAGGAATACGTTAGAATCTGATAAACGAGAAGCAACAATGACTTTTAATAATAATTTATTAAACCATATTCCATGGGGTGATGCCTTATTTTGCATTCGGTATATTTTAAACGTGTTTTTCGTCAAAGAATCTGAAGCCAAAATTTGCAATGCAAATGAAATTTAACGTGCATAAGCATAGAAAATATGAAGATATTCTGATGGAAACTAACATTAATAATTCAGTAATGGTTTTATTAGAAATTCATCGTTTTCCATTTGTCTTTTTAAAAGAAAATGAGTTACAGATAACTTTTTTTAAATGCCGTTTAACATAATACAATGCAATACAAAAAAGCATGCAAATCAGCTGAGTGTCGTAAAACTCAGCTTTGTCATTTTCATTGTTGAACTATTTAAAAAAACTTAGTAAAAATTTGAGGTTAGGAATTTGTTTACTTTTACTGTTTACAGAGACTTGCATGCAATTTTTTGCACGTGTTTAAAACATGAAAATAATGCTGTGACATAAAAAAAATTCTCATACGACCCCTCGTTTTTGAGTTATAAGCTTTTAAAGTTGCCAAAATAGAATTTATATTTATTTTATTGAAAATACTCACATTAAAACGCAATCATACAGTCGATCATCATGTAACTCACATGAGAAAAACTTTGAGGGCCTATAACTCAGAAATTAGTGATCGTATGAGATTTTTTTATGTCACAGCACTATTTTTACATCATCTACTCAATCCTCTACGAACAGCAAAACCGGAGTACGAGGTCTGGCTATTAAATAACGAGACTAGTTGAGAAAAACGGTTTTATTATAAAAATTATCATAATTTCGAATGCTCCCCTTCAATATACTCCCCTACTTTCGCCACACACCTTTCCATACGTTTTTTCCATTGATCGAAGCAGTGCTAGAAGTCTTCTTCGATTCAAATCGTGTCTATTTCAAAAGAAGTCGCACGGAGCCAAATCTGATGAGTACGGCGGGTGTTCGAGCGCTGAAATGCGCTTATTGGCCAAATACTGCTTCACAGATAACGCGTTATGGACAGGTACATTGTCCTGGTGCAAAATCCACGAGTTGTTTATCCACAACTCTTTTTTTACGAACTAGTTCTCGTAATGTTGCCAAAACTGACAAATAGTAAGTCTAGTTGACAGTCTGATCCGCTGGAACCCATTCGGTCATTTACCCCACGCGTCTAGGGCGCCCTTTAGGCGCGTAGTCTCGTTACTTATTAGCCAGACCTCGTATGTTATGATATGAGAAAATGATAAACTATTTTGGAAAGTATATCAAACGACATCAACTGATGTATGAAAACTAAAAATAAACATAGATGACTCCTAGCCAGTTAGGGACTAGAAATAATTTTGAAATTTACGAATGAATACAAAGCTCACCACCAAATTAACGATTTAAAACTTTCAATAACAGTTGGTTCCACTAAATAATATTTTCAATCACAGACACATGTTTATTCAACAATAACAAAGATAAGTTGTGTTGTTTGCTAACATAAATTGAGATACAGAAACTCACTCCCTCCCATTTCATCTCAAACAAGGTCGAATACCACGATGATATGCTACTTAACAGAAGCGATTTTGATGACAAAAATAATACAGGAGATAATTGATAAGTCTGAAATATATACAAATGTTTTTATTTTGTTTAATGGTGGATCTGTCTACATGTCACGATGATATGGTAATTAGCAGAAGCGATTGTGATAAATAATTTTACAAACACTTCTGTTCTATAATGAATGTGTAACAATCAAAATCAAATTAGGTTAGGTTAAGTTAGGTTAGGTTAGGTTATGTTAGGTTAGGTTAGTGCCCTTAAGAATATATAAATTCTAGGAGTAAGTTATAAACACATAAAATGAAGCTTCTAATGAGTATCATCATTTGATAGGGCTTCATAGAATTGTCTGTTATCTTCCAATAAGTGAAGAATCATTACCAGCATATTTTGTTTTTTTTTTCTTCAGAAATTCTACTCTCGTACGTCAGGTTTGGAATGGTAATTTCTACGATTCTCTCTCTCTCTGTTTTTTGAGGCTCTATTTATACCTGTAAAATTTTGGGCAAACCAAAAGAAAGCGTTTGGTCTTCCATAGAAACCATGCCTTGTTGTCAGGACGCAGAAATTGTAAAATATTCTTCTCAAACACTTCTTCTAGTATTAATTTTTGTATTATTTTGAAAATATTGGAAATTTGTGAGTACAATTTAATAGCAATTTTTTGACAGTTAATACATTATTTCAAGTATATATTTTCTATATTACCATTTTGTTTTACTATACAATACGATGCGCGGTTCGCGAAATATTTAATAAAACGTGTTTTTCAAGATGACGGCTGAAGGGAAGCCCCCCACCCATGACGCCCACTTGGATTCACATTCAGGGGACACCCCTGAACATATTACCTGTTCCCGTACGTTTTTTACTCTCTTGGCCTAAAAATGTTGGTTGAACAATTAGGTTGATTTAGCGAGATGATTCAATATCGATAGTGAAGCGAATAAAGAGCCAGGAAAATGGAGAAAAATGAGCTGAAAGACAATTAGATGAACTGCTTTTCACCCACCATCGATTCCATTAGTATTTTCTTTTATTAACCGTATTCTCCACTACATCTAGTATTTATCTGTTGCTTATTGGTTAACGCATCCTACCAGATGTGGATAAATTATGGGCAATAGTTCTATAAGGAATGTCAGCTGTTTTTCCCCTACACTCCATGGTGTTCCGGAATCCATTGCTTAGCTGGTTTAGCTTTCCCAGGCATATCCAAATCAGTTTGGATTTTATTATATTGGTGCTTAGAGCTCTTCGGTTGCTTGCCTGTTGAACAGAATGATATGGTGCCATTTCTGTTTATTTATCGCATGGTGTTTTATTCCTAATAGCTCTTACAGCTTAGCATTGAGTTCTCGAAGCTCTATACCCAAAACCACTGCCTTACGGTTGCCGTGTACATCGATGTCACAATCCCAATTTCTCTCTGCGAAATTTCTGCACACCATCAGAGCATTTGTGGCTAACTAGTGAAATAATTAGGTAGGACTTGACATTCAGTCTCATTTATCGACATTATCTTCTTGTAATTGAGTCCTTTTTGAACTATGTCACAGATTCTTTCCTCAAAGCTCGTCCTTGCGTAGATGACAAAGTCAGTCGATCCACATTCGTCTACTACTAGGCTCTACATAATTGGGGATGTAATTTCTCCTTGTGGTAATAGAAATACTCCTGTGGAGTGTTGTCAAAGGCACCTTCTATGTCCAAGAAGCACACACTACGTTTCTTTTTATTCGTGAGAGCATTCCGAATTCCGTTTTTTATGCATATTGGTAAGGATGGACTTCTTGGGAAGGTTGGGAAGATTCCGTCGCCTCCTGGTGAATTGGACTGTTGAAAGTTGTCCAAAAACCATTTGATTCGTTCATCGTTCGTTACACAACATTAATCAATGTAAATTTATTGCATTAAAAATTTTTCTGTGTGAAAAATTTTCGACGATACGAAGTTGCAACGGTTTTTATTTACACGGGCATGTCAACAAACAAAATTTCATATTCGGTTTCAATGTCAGTTATGTAACTAATACAAAATGGAATAGAGAATAATAATTATAATACTATAGTATAATAATGGAAAAGGCTTACCATTATCGACACCAACGAACCGATTAAGAATATTTTTGTCAAATTGTTTGGAATGAAAATGTTGCTACGATAATATTTACCAAACTGAAGGTTATCGTAATTTTGATATTCGTATTTTACTGCCAGATAGGTAATTGAAATTAAACGGGATAAACAATTTTTTAATTCACTCCATAATTGGATCAAAAAGTCGCAAAACGTCAAATTCAACGTACAGGTTGTCCCAAATTAATAGATTACATATAAATGTAAAAGAAAACTAATTAGTCGTTACGATATATGGAAAATACGAAGTATGATAAATAAATTAATTACTATAAGCAATATTCAAAGTTATTCGAACCAAATGTGTTGTATATTTTATTGGTAGTTAACAGAAAAATAATAGTTTTTGTCATTCATATTTTTTTACCAAATTTTCACTTTTCCGTTAAATTCTGTAAGTAGCTTAGGGTTGTAATCAATTATTTTCACGAAAATACCTTTGGAACTTAGTCATCACGACTTAATTTGCCAAAAAAAGGCTTCTACACATTTTCCATTGATATCCATTGCTTTATCTCATGTCTTTGGCTCTGTCGATTACCTTGTCTAGATGATTGTCCTGAATACTTGGAATATCCAGTCAAACTCTTAGATACCCCGACAGTAATCAAAGAGTTTAACAAGTGTAATGTTTCAGGGTTGAATAGAGAAAAGAGTGTGTGATGTTTGAAGGGTTGAAAAAATAAAAACGAAGGATTGTTGCATGCCCAAAAGAATGTATTGATTTAGCATTGTTTATTAATCGAAAAAAATCCCATTGACCATAAGCATGGCTCGAAAATTATTACACCTCATCTATACAAACTTATTGATCAAGATATCGAGAAAAATTAGGCACATGGAATATTTTAGACAAGTATGAACAAGCATTTTGCCAAATTGGTGCCAAGTTTTTCAAAATCAACAACGATTTGTTTATTTAGAGCACTGTTGTGAGCAAAATAGGAATATTTTTTACATTAATATGTAATTATGGATTCACCATTGATTAATGGAATGATATTTGGCCGATAAGCCTGTTTTTTCATCATTTATCTACTTATCTATCTATTTTTCAGGGTTTTAGATTTTAGGCTATTGGAACTATTATTCCATCAATCCAAATGGCGTGGTAGCGCGCCAATGGAACGACGTGAGTGCCCAGACTCATCGGGTATGGAGTGGAATGACGGAGTATGATGGAATTCCAACCCGTCCAAAAGCCATCGCGCCAAAGTTGTTGCTTAAATTTTAAGATCTACGAAATCTATTAAATAATACACTGTTTAAAAACTAGAAACTATTCCTCAACTTCTTTTAACGCATTTTCTTTCACGAGTTCCCCATTTCTACAATTCTTTATCTTTCCACTCCTTTACTATTTATCATCGATGTATGTTTTCGTTGGTGGTCTTCTACATCTTCTCTCTGAAGGCCCGTTTCGACTACTTCGTTCTTTGAACTCAATCACACCATTTTTGTGCTCTATTTCTTTGTTATTTAGCACTCTACACTTATTCGTCAATATATTGCGTCCATAAGGTCACGAAAAAATTGATGGTTACAATAAGCAGTAAAATCATACGAGGTGTGCGCTTGTATGATGAAAATCCTCCAGTCCAAACTGCTTTCAAGATGGAACCCTTACCATATAACCCTGATCTGACACTCCGAGACTATTTTTTTGTTCGCAAAGCTGAAGTTAAGAGTTAAGAGATGAAATCTTTAACAGCGAAGATAAAATTGAAAAGCGCTGTACAAACATTTTGGCTCCCACTACGTATCTTTTGGGATTTTGACATAACTTGTATAATATAGTGTGTAATTGGGTTCGTACAAAAACAAATAAAGGGTATTTAACTATTTTTTATTATTTTTACGTAAATAGATAGACATAGAAGCGATATTTACATCTTGTCATCGTCATCGATTTTAGTTTCATTCATGAACAATTCTTCGTAATCTGGAAAAGACACGTGCCTTTTGAATAATTTTCTGAAAGCCGTTTTAAAATGCTTGTTATATTTCCATAATTGACAAGAAACAATTATCGGCGAGCTATACGCCAGATATTCCGGCAAAAACGCCGAATACCACAAAAAAAATTCGACATTCGTATCTTTAACGAAATTCAATAAATTATAAACGAAAAATAACGGTAACCAAATTAGAAGAATTGTTATTGATATAGTTAGAGCGTTCGATTTTTCATATTTATCACTAATACCTAAATATAATAAGAATATCACCTCCAATAAATAATAAATTGTTAAAAAATAAAAATTAAAGTTGTTTCTAAAAGCTTCTTTGAAACATATACTCGCCGAAATTAAATATATCATAAAATGTAAGAAATAAAAAAACGAAAATAGATAAAAATATCTCTCCCTGTATTTCGAGAACCAAGTGGGTTTATGATCTTCGATTAAAACGTCGACTCCATAACCGGCTATGAAGGTTAGAAGAAGAGCCATACCGAAGTTTTCGACTCTAGACCACGTGCAATACCAATTAATTTCCATTCCATCCTTATAAAATATATCTAATATTAAATAAAATAACGGTGTGGATATAATATAAACAAGATGGAAAGCTGCGAAATTCAATAGATAATAGTTAGTTCTGTTTTTTAATCTTCGGTACCTCAAAATGGTGTATATAAGTGAATAATCTGCTAGAACAGCCAAAAAACAAAGCGGGATACTTAAGTAATCTGTTGTTAACGCCAGATATTCCAACCAGCTTCTACCGTGTTTTTCTAAATGGGGATCGTCTTCCCAAACCGACGAATTATCTGCCATACCTGTGAAAATAAATACAAAATTTGTTATTTTCATTTCGAATATGTATATGAATCAGAGTTAATTTTCGTTAAGTTGTACATTTAATCAGTTTATATTTTGCAGATACGAAGTTTATCGGTATTTGGAGTTTGCCAAATGTCTGATAATCACTCACGCGGATCATAATTGTTCTAGTATGTCTTATTAAAGTTTAGAACAGTGAAATTCATTGAATCATTGATCCAAGATTCAGATGTAAACGTTAATTTCAAACGGCGATTTGATTAAATCTGTTTATTTTTCAATTGAAATAGATAACATTCGATTTGCGCCAATTTCTAGAGATATACAGCTTTATCAATATAATTACAAATTATTCAAACTCAAATTAATAAAAAATAAAGTCGGAACCACTACAGCAACATTCACAATTACAATGTCTGTGACGCGCGTTTCGATAACCAAGTTATCGTCTTCAGAGACTGAAGGTAAACTTATCAACTTGACTTACCGTTTTTGATACTAAATTTTCCATCAATAAACATTTGCTGAAAGGCCCTTCGTCCCTATTTAAGCTACTATTACATTCAACAATTTCAATGCTTTCGAATGTAACAATTTATTATTAGATACATTTGTTAAAAAGTTTACATTATTAATATTTATATCATGATTATGACTGTGCTCTTTAAACCGGACAATAACGGATCTTTTAGTCTGCCCAATATACTTCACAATCACAACAGGTAATTTCATATAAACCATTCTTTATTTTAATGTATTTTTGGATTTATAAACCGATTAAAAACCCACTCTATTAAATACTCCTCCCAATCCTTTTGTATAAATAGATATCGGAGCAAATTTTTCTTGTTTTTCATTTTGGTTTTGTGAAAACGTAGTTTCACATAGAGATTTCTTAAGCCTATCACGATCTGAATACACCTACACCCTCAATAAAGGTCTTTTCCTTATTGTATCGACGTACCAGAAAATGGAGATTGGCCATCTTATATATACAACGAAAAGAATCAGGCCTGAAGGCCTAAATACATCAAATAGGCTAGAATAGCTTAAATAGGGATAAAGGGCCAATTCCTTACAGTCCTTACTCTATAGTTTAGTAATCAAGGAATAAATTAGAAGATTCCTGTCAAAGTCAAAGTTTTTCCGCTGGAATTAATTTTCGCGGGAGAAGGTTTATTGGTGAATGATTTTGTATAAAACAGGTAAATCAATTAGGATTTAGTTTACCTTCAGTTTAATATAAGTTGGGAAATACATTGCGCATGAAAGATTTTCTACAAAATTCCAGCCATATTGCACGCTTAGTTTCTAGTTGACAATAGGATAAGTGCCTAGTGGATATTTCTCTGGAAATTTATAATATTAAGTATCAAACTATTATTAAATGTTTGTTTTTAAATGATGATACAACTATGCAAATGAAAAAATTGTTAGACCCAGCATCATTATTTGAGGACGGCGAAAAACTGCAGCAACCAACGATAACAGTTCACCACTACCGTCATATTGAGGTTAGGGAGACATATCAGTATATCAAAAGAAAGCATGTGATTTAACTGATTGAAGAATTATGCATGGGTAACCGCTTGTTGGATGCTGTGTTTGCCTAATGGCAACCGTTTTTTGGTATAGTCATGGGTATGTGTTCATCGATAAGTTTCATTGACTATCTTGAAAAAGAAAAAACTATAAACGGCAAGTATTATACGAAAGTATAAACGTTTAAGCCCATTCAATACCAATTCCTTGCCCACTGACGGTGCGCGTGCCTGCACACTCTCCTTGCCCTTCACTAATGACGGAGAGCGTGCCGGCGCGCTCGTTTCCCTTCACTTTACAACTTCACACCAAACTATCCGTAACAACCAAAGGACTCGGCTTAGTACTTTCATGATTCTCGAAGAAACCGTGTACAATACACCGTTTACCGTTTTAAAATCGGACAAGGGAAAGTGTGCCTTTTTTTAAATTGGAATTCAGGTAAGTGAAACACAGCTATTAATTTTTAAATTCCACTTGTAAATAAGTAATGTAACAACTAAATAACTAAATCGTTAACGTGAGTTGACATTTTTTCTAATTTAATCTATTTAATTTCAACATTTCGTTCAGGTCTATTTTATAAAACTATTTTTGATAAATAACTAGGCAAGTTGTATATAAAAATTCTTGTAAATTGGACCAAACATGAGTTGTAATTGTATTACACAAGTGGATTGTTAGTGAATATAATTTTAATTCAATTTATATAAATTTTCTTATGTAAATAAGTAAGTTGTTGAAAAATTTTACATATAATAAACGTTTTATAAAAAAACTATCAAAGGTTGTTTATTTATTATATTTCCTACAGCAATTTTATTTGATTAACAATAAAAAAAAAAGGTGTTTTTGTTGTTAGTTTAACTTCTCGGTCTTAGAACCAACAACGAATTAGTTACAAGGTAAGTCACGAAGTTAGGCTACCCGCTACACAGGTAAACTGATCCCTTTTCCAGTGACGGAGAGCGTGCCGAGACGCATCCGCTTAATTATCGGAAATAGTACCTCGGGATTTTTTTAATCCAAATTAATATTAGATCAAATATATTGTATCAAAAAACCTTTCCGTCAGAGCCAAAGATTTATCTCAAATAGCCCCGAACTCAATGATAATCTGTGAAAATGGCTGCCGTATTTTTTTCTGTTTCTAGATGTAACAAGTTAAGATCTTCAACTTGTATGCAATGAAATAAATTCAAAATGAGACGAAATAATTTGTGTTTAATCATTGCTTTCATGTTTCAATTTTAAAGTGGGATTTTATAAATCTAGATGCCAATATTTACGTAAAAAGTATGTCAAAATACTTACTGAATTTTTAATAAAGCCACAACGCCACTATTGTAAGTAGACTCAGTCTACTACGCATTTAAACAAGATAATGGTTGGTTACTACCGAACCTACACAGTTCAAATTGATGGGCATAAACGGTATTTAAGAAAATTACAGCAAACTCGTTTAATAATTATGCTATTTGGTGTATTAGCTCGTTTTATTATTACATTTGACTCACTTTTAAACCATACTGATGAGAATTACGAAGTAATTACGAAGAATTGCTAATTTGGAGAAGTTGAAAAAATAAGATAAACAATTTGATAAGAGAGATCGGTAATAAAATTTTCTACTTTACACGCATTTGTATTGGAAACATACCGTTAAATTTTCCGCATGCGATAAAGGCTTTTAGCACAATCATTGCAATATTTTTTCAATTTTTGTTAATGGCAAGTACAAATTTTTGAATTAGGAAATCCGGGAAAACCATTTAGTTGTACCACCATGACAATGTATTAGCACACTCAATAATTTTTGTATAATAACGCTACCCCACGCATCTTATCGCCTCACTTAGTACGTGTGACTTTTTTCCACGATTGAAAGGATTCCAAAACATTGAAGGAGTCAAATAAAAACGAGGAAATAGCTGTCTGCCATCTCTACACTTTTCCAACGAAGCTTTAACTTTTCTAATGCTACTAAATAATAATAGCTGTTATCTTTGGCTCCTCGAACAGAAGTAAAACATTTTCTCCAATGTTGATGTAAAAATGAAGAACATCCTTCTTGGTCAACAAAGTTTCACTATTTTGTATGTCCTTGAAACAGTAGAGTCAACAAAAGCATTGGTTAAGAAGAAACTGGAACTCGAGAGAAAATATGGAGTCTGGAAAGAAAAATATAGTCCAGAACTCATTAGTATCTAGTGACTAAATTATCCTCCCTCCATCTATATAAAACTGGGCATCATGAAACTGTTTATGTCCTTGAAACAGTGGAACCAAACAAGGAGCTTTGGTTAAGAAGAAAACTGGCACTCGAGAGAAAATATGGATTCTGGAAAGAAAAATATAGTCCAGAACTCATTAGTATCTAGTGACTAAATTGTCCTCCCTCCATCTATATAAAACTGGGCATCATGAAACTGTTTATGTCCTTGAAACAGTGGAACCAAACAAGGAGCTTTGGTTAAGAAGAAAACTGGCACTCGAGAGAAAATATGGAGTCTGGAAAGAAAAATATAGTCCAGAACTCATTAGTATCTAGTGACTAAATTGTCCTCCCTCCATCTATATAAAACTGGGCATCATGAAACTGTTTATGTCCTTGAAACAGTGGAACCAAACAAAGAGCTTTGGTTAAGAAGAAAACTGGCACTCGAGAGAAAATATGGAGTCTGGAAAGAAAAATATAGTCCAGAACTCATTAGTATCTAGTGACTAAATTGTCCTCCCTCCATCTATATAAAACTGGGCATCATGAAACTGTTTATGTCCTTGAAACAGTGGAACCAAACAAAGAGCTTTGGTTAAGAAGAAAACTGGCACTCGAGAGAAAATATGGAGTCTGGAAAGAAAAATATAGTCCAGAACTCATTAGTATCTAGTGACTAAATTGTCCTCCCTCCATCTATATAAAACTGGGCATCATGAAACTGTTTATGTCCTTGAAACAGTGCAACCAAACAAAGAGCTTTGGTTAAGAAGAAAACTGGCACTCGAGAGAAAATATGGAGTCTGGAAAGAAAAATATAGTCCATAACTCATTAGTATCTAGTGACTAAATTGTCCTCCCTCCATCTATATAAAACTGGGCATCATGAAACTGTTTATGTCCTTGAAACAGTGGAACCAAACAAGGAGCTTTGGTTAAGAAGAAAACTGGCACTCGAGAGAAAATATGGAGTCTGGAAAGAAAAATATAGTCCAGAACTCATTAGTATCTAGTGACTAAATTGTCCTCCCTCCATCTATATAAAACTGGGCATCATGAAACTGTTTATGTCCTTGAAACAGTGCAACCAAACAAGGAGCTTTGGTTAAGAAGAAAACTGGCACTCGAGAGAAAATATGGAGTCTGGAAAGAAAAATATAGTCCAGAACTCATTAGTATCTAGTGACTAAATTGTCCTCCCTCCATCTATATAAAACTGGGCATCATGAAACTGTTTATGTCCTTGAAACAGTGGAACCAAACAAGGAGCTTTGGTTAAGAAGAAAACTGGCACTCGAGAGAAAATATGGAGTCTGGAAAGAAAAATATAGTCCAGAACTCATTAGTATCTAGTGACTAAATTGTCCTCCCTCCATCTATATAAAACTGGGCATCATGAAACTGTTTATGTCCTTGAAACAGTGGAACCAAACAAGGAGCTTTGGTTAAGAAGAAAACTGGCACTCGAGAGAAAATATGGAGTCTGGAAAGAAAAATATAGTCCAGAACTCATTAGTATCTAGTGACTAAATTGTCCTCCCTCCATCTATATAAAACTGGGCATCATGAAACTGTTTATGTCCTTGAAACAGTGGAACCAAACAAGGAGCTTTGGTTAAGAAGAAAACTGGCACTCGAGAGAAAATATGGAGTCTGGAAAGAAAAATATAGTCCATAACTCATTAGTATCTAGTGACTAAATTGTCCTCCCTCCATCTATATAAAACTGGGCATCATGAAACTGTTTATGTCCTTGAAACAGTGGAACCAAACAAAGAGCTTTGGTTAAGAAGAAAACTGGCACTCGAGAGAAAATATGGAGTCTGGAAAGAAAAATATAGTCCAGAACTCATTAGTATCTAGTGACTAAATTGTCCTCCCTCCATCTATATAAAACTGGGCATCATGAAACTGTTTATGTCCTTGAAACAGTGGAACCAAACAAGGAGCTTTGGTTAAGAAGAAAACTGGCACTCGAGAGAAAATATGGAGTCTGGAAAGAAAAATATAGTCCATAACTCATTAGTATCTAGTGACTAAATTGTCCTCCCTCCATCTATATAAAACTGGGCATCATGAAACTGTTTATGTCCTTGAAACAGTGGAACCAAACAAGGAGCTTTGGTTAAGAAGAAAACTGGCACTCGAGAGAAAATATGGAGTCTGGAAAGAAAAATATAGTCCAGAACTCATTAGTATCTAGTGACTAAATTGTCCTCCCTCCATCTATATAAAACTGGGCATCATGAAACTGTTTATGTCCTTGAAACAGTGCAACCAAACAAAGAGCTTTGGTTAAGAAGAAAACTGGCACTCGAGAGAAAATATGGAGTCTGGAAAGAAAAATATAGTCCATAACTCATTAGTATCTAGTGACTAAATTGTCCTCCCTCCATCTATATAAAACTGGGCATCATGAAACTGTTTATGTCCTTGAAACAGTGGAACCAAACAAGGAGCTTTGGTTAAGAAGAAAACTGGCACTCGAGAGAAAATATGGAGTCTGGAAAGAAAAATATAGTCCAGAACTCATTAGTATCTAGTGACTAAATTGTCCTCCCTCCATCTATATAAAACTGGGCATCATGAAACTGTTTATGTCCTTGAAACAGTGCAACCAAACAAAGAGCTTTGGTTAAGAAGAAAACTGGCACTCGAGAGAAAATATTAAGTCTGGAAAGAAAAATATAGTAGTTAGTAAGGTGGTGAGGACGACAAAACATATCTTCTTAATTTATTTAGAAGGTTGGCATAGCAAACCCTTTGGTATGTCCAGTGCGATTGCTAGGGATTTCCCATATTCCCCTATAGCTTCAGTACATACGTTGATGGACGATATCTCCGATTGATGTATGTTTCCGAAAGCCGTTTACTGATGAAGATATGTCAATATTTGCTAGCTAACAACTTTCTCATGACTGGAACTAAAGCAATCGAACAGTAGCTGTCGTTTTTCTTCCTTTTTTGGTATGGATTGAAGCCTAGAAAGTTCCCAATCTGCATGAAGTAAACATGAGACACAACGAGTCCGCTTTCTGTTTTGCGGTCACTGCGATTGACCCATCTTCTAAAAATGTTTGACTTACATTATACGTTCCGTGCAAACATCTATGGTCTACTTGAAACTATTTCTTCAGAGAACAGTTTGTACCATTCTGACGGCTCAAGATTCTCTTCCGCTGGGACGATATGTGACTTCTAACTAAGATGGCGAGTATCCAGGATGAACAAGGTAAACCATGGATGTTGTTGATTTCAACTTTATTTCCGATAGAGCTAAATTACGTCTCCTAGATCCGAAGCGTTGGATGGTATCTAGGGCGACGCGAATGGACTACATCTACCACATCTGTGTGATGTAGAATTTCTTTGAAAATAAAAAATTTCAATGCAATATTGAACTTGAATATGAGCATAAGCCGCCATAGTCGCTTGCACAGGTTTCCGGAAAATTTAGGAGATATCAGTGGAAAGCGGGACATCAGGACGCACTACCAGGGCTTTTGTCTAAAAATCTTTTAGTTATATTTTTCAAAAATCGTCATATTCAGTCAACAATAGATGTACCATAAACTATAATTTCAAAATGTGCATTTTGAAATTTTGAAACTAGATACTAAATTTCAATAATCCATAGCATACGTTATAAAGTTGATTTTTATTAGAGATTATGAAAAAAACAATCGGTAATATAAAAATTTATTATATAATTCACAATGCAAATCATTTATCTTAATTCGTGAAAATTAACTTGATTGGAATCCACTACTGCTTTCATAAATAGATTTGATCACTTGGAACGGTTCTACTTTCTTGATTATTATCTTCTTCGTTTTCAACCAGTTTTTCCGTGTCTACGACATAATTTTTGGCCCGTCTTTTGAACAATCCCCAGAACCCCAATTCGAAATATTTATTCAAATTAAACAAGATCATAAAAATAACAATGGAATTACAACTACAAATCCATTGAGGTAAAAATATAGTATATAAAACTACACTATGTAAAATGAAATGACCGTACGTGAAAGATAATAATTGCTGATAAATATATAAAGGCATCCAAGGAAAAATGATAATATTAGCCACAGTTAGATTATAAGATTGTTTATTTGAAGCAGATTCATTAGTACGTTCTAACTTATTCAAAACTAAAATTATAAAGAATATCGAGTAGTAAATAGTTTTCGATGTAATAGATTTTATTTTCCAGTAGATATAACTGAACCATAAAGATATAAATACTATGATAGATAAAAAAATCCCCATTCCGTACATAACGTACAGTAAATTCTCATTGAATCTACTACATCTTTCTCCCAACTTAAAATTGTGGATATTAAGCAACCAATCAATTCCTAAGCCTAACGAGAAAAAATATACCAAATAAAGACCCGATTTCGCTATTTCGAATAAAATCATATAAACGACAAACGGAACGTGAATGTATAAACCAGTTACTCCCAAGAAATCCTCGATCAAATCGTATGAGAACGAATAGATTGTATGCCATACAGCGTAATGAAATATTAATCTGTCGGTTTTCGATGTGAATTTGTTGCTTTTCTTCATTATCACAATGATAAACACATTTGCGGCTACACTTAGTAAGTTGATCATCACCCTGACGTTTTCTGTAACGTAATCCATGTATCCTATAATCAAATAAGTTTGTAAGATACGATCGTGGAAATCTTTCTCGTTCGCGTCCAAAGGATCGTTAGCTAGTTTGGTTACGTTTTGTACGTCCGTCATTTTTGAGCAGTTAAAAAAATCTGTAACAAAAAAAATTATTCAAGGACTTCTCGGAAACTACGATCGGTTCAACCTGATCACGATCTGAATCTAAACTAACCCGGATCAGTTCATTTTTGGTCAGAAACTGACCCTCGAAGACCAGTGGGTGATGCTGTTAGTTAACGGATTGCCACGTGGTTATTTGAACTTTGAAAATCATCAATTCCCGTCATATGATGGTCGTGAAACCGTTGAGAATGAGCCGCACGAACGTCGACCGTGACCAGCATCACACCAGACAACATTCGTCGCGTAAAACAACTCATTTGGGAGGACCGTGGAGTGATTGTTCGAAAAATTTCAGATGAACTTAACCAAACCGTTGAAATTTGATCAAAAATTCATGCAGTCACCGCTTGCTGACGCAAATCGAGGCGGATGGAGACGGCTTTTCAAGGCAAATCTTCAATACACTACACTATCCCGAAATCGAAGTGTAACCAAAAAAAATAATGTCCGCGGATAAGATTTTGTGTTCTGTATTCTCTAAAAAAACACGTGAAACCCGCTTATCGCTTGAAACGCCCTCTAACAGTCCAAAATTATCAACCTGCCACTTCCACATGTTTGGAATACTGAAATTAGCCCTCGGAGGACAAAAATTCAACACAATGTAGAGGCTTTCCGAGTTGTCGAGTTCAGTGATTAATATTTCGAGTTTCCCAAGGAACTATGCGATAGCGGCATCAAAAGGGTTCCGAAGGGGTGACAAATTCACCTAGAAAAACTATGAATTTTTGTAAATATTCAGTGATTAATATCTCTATATATCTATAATATTTGACCCTCCCTCGTATTATACAAATCAATGAATATCTCGGAAGAATTAACGCACGAAAAAAACCAATAAAAATTTGTTTTAAATATAAAATTTCCGCCGAAAATTGAGAGCAATGTTCGGAAACAGTGATCAAAATCTCGTTCTGAGTTAAGATTTGCAATCAACTGATTATCTATCTGATCTTAGATCATAGATATATCTACAGATTACACTGTTTACACCACCACTACACCAATTATGTTGTCTGACACGCGTTTCGATAACCAAGTAATAACTTCGAAACGCGCCTGTAGTTTTGAGTGTGTGTAAACAGCTTATTCAGTGCTTTATGTCATCTGTCAAAATTCTACATAATTCTGACAGATAAATTAGTTTTTATACTCATAAAGAAAACCGTTTTTCTTGTTGGATAAATATATTGAATGAATGTTGGTTTTTTTATGTGGAAATTCAATTAATGTAACTGAAGAAAATTTATTAATCTATATTATATCGATAATATTTATAATAATATAATAAAAAACTTTTATTTTCGATGTCCGAAAATTCATTTTTAAAAATTTATTAACTCAAAATTGCAAGTTGAATGAACAGAATTAATTTCATAAGCGAATTAACTACAATTAATTCAACTTTATAAGATATTGTAATTTTGAGTTTAATAAATTTTTAAAAATAAATTTTCGGACATCGAAAATATAACTGGCGCAGTCAGTAGGATTCGTGCGGTCAAGTATTTTAATACTACAGCACGAAATATACGTTCATCGAGGGACAGGACTTACAAATTACTGTGCCAAGACTTCTTATTTTATTATATATTGATATTTGAATTTGATGAAATCCACTTGCTAAATCTGTTTTTTCATTTATATATGCTATATAGACTTTTCCTAAATAAGTTTTATTTATCAAAATTTCTCAATTTAATACATTTACTAGTAAAGTTTTTAATAATTTTTCTGTAGGACCAATTTCAAATGAGAACTTTATATCAGTTGATAATTTATTGATATTTGAATATATTTTATGAACGATTTAGATAATTTATCGAATACATTTAATAAATTAAATATAAAGGATAATAAACAAAAATCGTAACCGCACGACTACAATTCATTAAAAAGTGTTTACAACAAACCTAATTTATATTAAAATAAACGCTGACACATGTTTACAAAATATTATGTTTTTGCGTATTAGTTTTTAGAATATTCTAGATTTTTCTTCATGTAACTCATACCAACTTGTTTCTGGGTCTATATACTAAACTTTTTGTCTTCCACTATGTTGTAGCAACGATTACAAATAAGAAAAGACAGTTTACGACTGGCTAACCCACATTACGAGTCCTGTCTCGTTCCATTTAACACACTCTGTGAAATGTCGAACTTGACACTCGTCTTCTTAGAGCACACTTAACTTGTCATAATTGGGACGCTTATTTTATTTCACTGTTGTAATCAGTGAGATGGATTTTCTTTGTATTACCTAATTCTGGGGTCACTGGATTGTTTTCTTTGTAAAATTCTTTCATATTGTTCTATAATATATATTACGAGGTTTGTCCATACAAAAAACCTTCACAATGAATTTTCATAATGAAAAACATGTTAATCAGTTTTGATTAATACGTGTTTGTAAAGCTCAGACTTTCCTCTATTTAGTTTAGTTTAGATTAATGCACGTGGCGTCGAAGTCTGCCGCCGCCCCGCGAAGACAGGCTACAACTTCCTCGTAGGTTTTGAAATACATCGCTTCCAAGTGTTTCCAAATCTGTAGATGCGTCTTTGATTTCTCTACACCGTTTGCGCTCATCTTTTTCCCAACGAACGTTTTTTTGAACAAACAAAAACGAATCACAGAACAAAATTCTCACCTGGAGTCAGAATCATATGGAAGCTCGATCTTTCACGGCTACCAAGACAAGAATTCTAACATCCTCAGCAGCATAATGACTAGAAGTTGATTCAAGTTTGAACTTGCATGTTATCCAACAAATCTTTATATAGAGAGTGCAAATTAAAACCATAATCTAGCTAGTTTCGTTTCCTCTGTTACTCAACCTAAGAAACCTGTTCCTGACTGTACCGTGGTCTACCTTACCTTTGAGCTAGTTATCCTAAACAACCCCTAGGTGTGGAATATATACCCTTAATGTACCCAATTTGATTGCGACAAGATTCATGGTGATTTTGGGTTGTTTAGATATCTTGAACACTACAGATTATGGCTAAATGGAGTATGTCCTTCGGCTTCAGTTCCTTACGAACTTAGTCGTATATATGATGATCGCACGTCCTTTATGGCGGAGCTTTTTTGATGGAACTGAGTAGACGTCTTCAGCTTGTTCACCATTTCTGCTTATCCATAGCCATTTTTTCCAATTCCTTATCTATTTTATGTCCAAATAGATATCCAAGTTATCCGACTATCTCTAACTAGGTTTTCCTCTTCTTTTCTCACTCTGAGTCCTCTACACCATCATTCTTATATCTGTTCCCGGTCCAGTTTTCCCGATATATCCCAACTAACTTAATCTTGCTTAATCTCATTTTCGTTCTTCAGCGCTTCTTCTAGGTCTTTATTTGTATATTTTTTTTATATTTTCAGCAATATTTTAGCTTCTTCCTTTCTCATGTTAATTTTTTCGACAACTTACCGTTTGGTGGTAGAAAACCCCAGTCAATTATTAAATATATTTTGGCCGAAGTAATTCCAAATGTGATCTGACCGCACAAAATATGCAATTTTGGACTATCCAAATTAAAATATAATTTGAAACAAACAATATTCGATGTTTCCTGTGGTATATTTAATTGTGTGATATCATTTTCATGATAATTCGAATAAATAAAATGATTACTTACCACAGATCACTCAAACATTCGGCAACCACAAACAGTTGATTATAACCAAATGCTGCATCAGAATACGATACATTCAACGCTTCTCCCATTGTATTATATTTCATTTATGACGAAAAAAAAACGAGAATATGAATCGATGATCTAGTTACTGAAATTGTTATACGAGGTTATTAATTTCTCCGAATGCTAAACGAAACGAATTTGCCAACTTTATCCATCTCAATCTCAGAGGAACACTTACCAATGTTAGATGAGAGCATGAAAATAAACTTTATCCGCTACGAATAATGGGGAATGTGTTTCAAACCTTGCTTGGGTAACTTTGCGTCAACTTTAGAAGTTATTCTCACTCAAAGAGATACAATTTCATGCTTGACTGAAAGCCAGGTGAAACAATTGTTTACGCAACTTCACGTATATACAATAGTGTGCTTTTGTAATCTGGTGAAGTCTGGTAAATATTATTACTTCTATGTATAGTCTATTCGGAGTTTTTGACATTTAAATTGCACCATTTTGATTTCAAATATCTGTATTGTATCCATATTATATCGAAAGACGGCCTAATTAAACCTAACCTCAAAAAATTGATGCACCGTTGACAAAATTCATTCAGGTCCCATTTTAAGTGCGTGCCATGCAAATTACAACAGAAATTTACTTTTAAATGGTTACAACTGTGTGGTTTTGGATGCTCACCAATTATCTGTAGTATTTTGCATTAGTTTCAACTATTTCTACGAAATATCTTTCATTACCAACATTTTAATGTACGGGAATTATATGAAAATGTGACAACACTGGTTTTCGACACTTTTAGTTTACATGGTTGGCGTTATCATGAAACTATGAAAACTTTTCGCATATATCGAAATGTATTTGCTAGAAATTCTGAAATACAAGATGTATCTGGACGAATAAATTCTAGATGCATTCCGCTGTGGCGTTTACTTGTCAAGTTTTACAGTACGACATGAAGATTTCTTTAAATGTATTTTATAAACTCATTTACATGTAAATCTTCGAACTTGTATGTATATATTATTTGTAGAACGCAGGATGTCCATGAAGTCGTTGTTATTTTATAGTCGGAAATCAGTACAGAGTGGAAAAACAAAAATATTTGCGCACCTAAATTAAAAAGTATTTAGAATACTAATTCTCCTTATTATTGAACTTTTATTTTTCATTCAAAAGTACTTGTATAATACAGATTCAATTGATACCTACGTCATCAAATATAAACTTTGACGACGGCCATGTTGTTGTAAATTCATTACATATGACAAGTGACAGATTTAGAGATTAGCTCCCTGTAAGTTTCATGCAAAATCCTTGATTATTTTCACGTATAGAATAGTTAAAAAACGTTATTAAACATTATAATATAATGCATACTTTCCTATTTTATTGCAAGTTTCTTTATGTTAAGATTAGTTGTTCTTCAATTTTTTAATTTTGGAGGTTAGGTTATAAACTTATCCAAAAGTTGAAATGTCATGTCATAGAACACTGACATGAAGAATTCACAGAAATATCTTTTTCTATGATTAAACTTAGACAACCAACAAATCAATCTTGTTAATAAAGTCACCTACATTATATTAATAACACTGGTCGACAAAAAAAAAGAATGAATAGCATATTGTAATAAAATGGACCTATTTAAATACGAAAATATGGAAAAAATAATTGTTTTTATGTTACATTTTTAGAACCATTTAATATATATTAAAAAAATAATTTCGCGTTTTTTAAATCGTATATTTGTCGAAAACTTTTGTAAAAAAAATCATTTTAGGTATCACTTTTTCTTTAATGAGGCGTTGCATTTTTTAAAAACCAATCACCCGAACCCTATCGTCCTTAATTTTCATTGTTTCATAAAATTTATCCATATTAACCGCCTCTTTATAAAATTACCTACCTGCTAATGTAAACATGGATAATTGAGCTATTGAAAAGTGGTACGTGTTAGGGCTCAATAAATATTGATTTAGTGTGATTTGTACAGAATAAAAACACTGAAATATTAAACTGTTATATTACTTTTTCAAGTTTCCATTTCATCAATAATTATCCAATCATTATAGTCTTCTTTCGACCTCGATAAAATTTTCAGGGTAACTTTAAATGCGGTATTAAAATCTTTACTGAATCTATATAAAACTACTACTACTATTACAGGATGACCGAATATAATCAATTGGGGTATTAACCTAGTGAAAAATATGAGATCAATAACGAATGACGAACTTATGAAGAATTCAAACATGTAATGGTACATTATCAAAGGTATAACTGAACTTATAATGCTATTGGCTACGTATAAAATATAAACTGTCATTTTAGACATATTAACTACCCCAAAGCATATTAGAACATTAAAAATAATCGCTACTATAACTACTGTATCCACGGTAATAACTCCTATTTCTGCAGTTCCGAATTCTCGATGTAAATATTCACAAATAAAAATGACTACTCCCAAACAATAGACAAATGAAATTAAATATTTTTCTATGAAAATATCGATTTTTTGTAGTAATCTATACTTGAAATTAAGTGCAGTCCATCTTATTAGCAAAGCTAAAGCTACAACATAACTAAAAATCAAACATGTGCCCGATAAAACCACGAGAAAAATTGGACTGCTTTTAAGTTCAAGTATTATTGAACATATTAATTCGTATATAATCAATTGGTGTAGAAAATAGTACAGATTCAAGCTTGCCCAATGAACTAACAACAAATTATTTCTGTTTCTTATTATTTTCACTTTATAATAAGAAAAAAGTATAAGACTATCGGATAGGGCGCTCAATATGAATAATAAATATTTTATTATTGAAAATAAAAAGTCGTATTTGGGTAGGTCATATTTTTGATTGTCTTCCAGTAAGTCTTCTTCTACAAGAGTTTCGTTGACAACTTCTAAGAAAGTACTATTCATCTCAGGATATACGAGAATCTGGAAAAGTAAAAAAAAAGTTAATGAAACACGAATGATGTTGGCCCAATGAATAATCCAAGTTTGCGACATCCAGCGCTGAACGAAACCTTACTCAAAAATTGAAAAAACCGTGAAATTTTGAACTTTACTTCAGTTTTTGGCAATTTTAACCCTGAAGGACTAGTTTTTTGACAATACCCATTTTCAAAATAGGCTAGATACGCTACAATTTGAGACCAACAGTTTTTGAGATAAAGTTACTTTATCTATATATAATTTTTTTCAATTTTCAGCAATTTCAGTTTTTTGTTCAGAGTGAATTTTGATCCTGTTTCTTCCTCCCCCCCCCCCCAACATAAGCCAGTTCCATGTAGTGAAAGTGACAGTTCCGTACTGCAAAACGCTTTCGGGGCGTTCTGGAGTAGACCACTTTAACAGTTGACAGTTGACAGTTTCACTTCGATGATTTTGCATAACCTTAAATTTTTAATTATCTAAAATTATTTGTTTTATCCGAAGTTTTGTCTAAATTAATGGATGACAATGAAAGAAAATTAATAAACTAGTATTGAAATTGCAAATATTATGAAGTACATTATATTTTCAATAAATAAAATGTTTATGTAATTGAAAAAGTTTTGATGTTATGCGTCGTCTAAAAAATGTTGTGTACGCCGCGGCTGAAATAATTGGATGAGACAAAAAAAGTAGCATTTTCAGTCCTTGGCATACAAATAACTATGACTGTGCTCTATAATCTCACGGGGATTTTCATCTGCACATACGTGATTATTCGCGAAAATTGATGATAGATGATAGATGAAACAATAGACATTATAGAAAAAAAAATCTAGTCATCACCTTTCAAGGGTGATATCTCGGAAAATGGGGTAGGCTGAGGAAATTTGGTTATAGGAAAGACTCTGTATATGAACTAAAAAAGAATAATTATACTCAAAATAATCACAAAAATCAAAATAATACATATTTCGTATATTTATTTAGAAAGCTGTAGAAATAAATTGTTTACATTCGTACTTTTTTTTATTCACACTGTATATAGTGTACATTAATTTGTATACAAGGGTTGTATGAAAAGATTTTGTGAGTGTATGCGAAGATTTTTTTGAAAATGAAAAAAATTCTGTGTATCGACCTGTCATTACATTTTTTTTTATTTAAATACGTTTATGGAGAAAATAGTTGTTTTTTTTTTGGACAATAAACGTCATTATTTGAGGACAAGGAAATAAAATTATTGTAAAATGATATAATGTAAATATAATACGGTATCTTCCAACTAAATTAATCGTTCTGATTTGTTGAAATCCACACAATAATCACAAAAATATATAATTACATTCGAATGACGTGATTTCAACTATAACACCAAAAAGTTTGTTTGTAATGCCCAATAAAGTAAAGGTGTAGGTTGAATGTGATATTTAACAGTGTTTAAATTTAATTAGACTCTAAAACACGAATTCCCGCAGAGAAACCGTACAATAAATATTTAAATAGAGCTAGAACTAAACAGAATCGGCTGGGTTCAATTGAACTTTATATAAGAAATATAATAAATAATTAGTATATTTAATTATATATTGAGGTTATAACTGCTTTTATGCAATTAATTGTATCTTTAAACATGTTGTAGGTGATCTATCGATTAATATAATAGAGAATATTCATTCTTTACTCTCGATATAAAGTAAACATTTTGTCAAACTATCGTTCAAATTTGACTTGTTTTGAACGCCATATTTTTCGCGGGCTTTCCAAAACGTCAATTACCACGTCCAGTATTTGTTAACTTTAAGTGTGACAGTTAATTTATAGGTTATAATATCGATAAAAGCCATGGAATGAAGTTGTTCTTCATTTTGAGGTTAGTGTTAGTGCTTGAATTTAGTGTATTTCGTGTCAATTTGACGAGGTCGTTGTTGTTGATGTTTGAGGTGTGGTAGGAACTCTTAGGAATATTTTTGAGGCTGAATATTCTCTGGTGTGGCTTCTGTTATGTTTTCTGTTTCTTCTGTAGCACTTTTGTTTGATGTTTTCATTTGGTCAGAGTCATTTCCAGTAATTATTTCCTCTGTGGTGGGGTGGTATGTGTATTTCAAGCAGCGTGACCTATGGATTTGTACGTGTAGCAATTAAATCCTTCAATTTAAAGAAATAATCGGTAGTTGGTGTTATCGTTTATTATCACAAAAGATTCTGGAATACGTTCTTAATACGTGGCTATAATCTGCTTCAGGCATTCCTACTTTTAGGAATGTCATTTGCGATACTGTTTTTATTCCCATCTTTTGGATTTTTTCTTCGATTTGTGAATTGGATATTGTCGGGCATACGTTTGATATAACTAGACGCTGTGACTACAAATATAATTTGCTTCTATTAATTTCAGGCTAGTCACGTTTATCGAATTTCGTTCGTTTGCTTAATAATTATTTTAAATAATTGATAGCAATTTTTATTCAGAAGAGACCTGAGCTCAACTCAATTGAACAACATGAGTGTTATAACCACTCAAATTAATGTCACCTGAAGCATTTTGATGTGATGATTTGGATCCATGGACGTTTTACTTTATGTTAAAAAGCACAGTCAAAATATTTATTTAAACTTACGTGCGATTTTTAAACTTCAATTAGAGAAAGATGCCAGAATTTTTATAAACGAAGCTCCTGATGAAAAATATCTGCCGACAAAGATAATATAATAGATTGTTTTCATCATTTAGACAATCACACGATTTATTTTAGATTTTTGATTTGTTTTTGGAGAATAGTAGTAGATATTTTTAATTGTGGGTTGTGTTGGAGGTGATTTCATGGTTCCTTTTTGTGTATAATTTTTGATATAGTGGGGAAAGCACTTATGTCTCTGTTGATCTGTATTCCTCCTCGAAAACCACCTTAACTAACTAATATACTGTTTCTTCTTCATTATTTCCCTACGTCTCTCAATCGATGCTGGTTGGTTTGTGAATCATCATGACAAATTGGGCTCTTTTTATCCTTTTACTTCATCGTACGTCGTTGATTGGTCGCGACCCAATCTCCTACGTTCCTAAGCTGCAGATCCGAGAGAACTTCTATGATGAGGCTATCGTAGCATTCCATTTATCTTCAGAGCTAAAACTTGCCTTCGCCAAGGTCTCAGGTTTGAAGTCTTGATTCAGCGTGGTTTTTTGTGTATCTAACGCTCCGACATTATATATGTCCTTTATATATAGCGCGTAGAGCTCAATTTAAAAAAATTATATAATATTGGGGTGTATCGACTACGTAGAAGGGCGCCAAGACTTTTTTATTCCTTGAGACGACGGCCGTGGTTGACCTAATGGGGATAGAGGAATCGTTGAAGAAGGATATTTTCAAAATAGTCTTGACAATCCTTCGCTAAGTGTTGCCTGGAGGAATGGAACCCTTCTTAAGTTCACGGACAATGGGTCCCAGGGGTATTTGTAACATTGCTTTAATAGTACGAATCAAATATATGGTTTGTAGATCATTCATCGAGCTCGAAATTGGGAATAAATCGGCGCTTGTATTGGTAGTATTTGAAGACTTTCTGCTTGCAAAACAAAAGCAGTTTTGGAAGGTGTGTAGGGGGTACCAAGGTTTTGCTCTATACTCGATTATGGAAGAGATTTTCGTACTCTAACTCCTGAATAAACAGCTTCCCTGCTAATTGTGAGAGGTTTTTCCCAAATTACCCAAAGTCTTACGCTCAAGGTGTTGTACCAATTCGAAAATTGTTCCTGGAGAATTGGGATTGCACGTTGAGAGAATGTGTATGTGCGGCGGTGTCCTCTACAAATAATTTTCAAAAGTTATCGTATAATAACTACTTTGAAATCGCTAGCAACACGATAAACTATTAAAATTTCTTGTCGTTACGGATCTGCCAAAAAAAAAAGGTTTTGTGTTTGCATTCACGCACTTTCCACCATGCGTTAATCTTTTAACGAGCCTAATTTGAAAAACAAATCAATAATTGAACACAGCGGGAATCGGGAATTTGCATTTCGGTAAAATCTAGAAGGGATATTATAAAATAAAGAGATTTACGGTCGGTGAAGCGTATTAAATAGACGTAACGCACGTTTTGTAGTACAAATATCATAAATTTATTGTGACGAAAATCATCGACATGGAACGAATATACATTGTTTGGAAATCGCTCGGTGTAATTAATACGTGAGTGCGTTAAATTCCATTAACGTTCCACCAAAAATGAAAGAAAGGAACCGAAGATTAATCCAGACAGTCATTTGTTGCTATTACAACTCAATAAAATCAGATTTTTTTTATTTTTAGTTGTACTATTTAAAATTTCTGTAGTCTCGAGTGAGAGAACTATCAACTGTGTTTTATTCTAGAAAGATGTTGTCTCTTTACTGGGAAATAGCGATTTTATCTTGATATCTTTCTAGAGAACTACTGAATTACTGTCGCTTCAGGTGTAGCAGAATTGAATTGCTCGGATGTTGAAATGTTTTATTGTTACAAAAGGAATTTGAGTCAACTACCTGACCTGGTTACAACAAAAACAGGTTAATGATAATGTAAACAAACCTTTTGTTCAAGGAAGTTTCTTTGTAGAAAAAAAGATTAGTCTCTTATACAACGTAGAAAAGGTCGATGAGATAAATTGAATATTTCGTTAAGTCTACTGGGTTTTCCACTATACAAGTCTGACAATGTCACCAACGCTATTCAATATAATTTTGGAAGGCATTGTGAGAAACGCAGGACCGCAAAATAAGAACGTGTAACGATCATAGCACATGTTGAACGACAAATTAGAAGAAGAAGCATAAAGGAAAGGGTACAAAGAGGCTATCAAGCCTGTGGAAGAAACAAAAACCCACTAAAAAACAAAAACATAACCAAACAAAACAAAATAAAAATGTACAAAACCCTAATAAGACCAATAATCACATATGCGATGGAAACAACAGTAATAAACAAAGGAGAAGAAGAAGAGGTCCAAGCAAAAAAAAACGAAGGAATAGAGAAAGAGCTGGGGGAGGAAAATAGAGTGTGATACATAAAAGCACGAAGACTCAACTCAACACAGGCCAATGAGAAGGGACAGGTCGAGAAAAACTTGGAGAAACGAAATAGACGAGGACATAATATAGAAAAATGCCGGAACCGAAAAGAATGGAAAATAATAGCAAAAGCAGCCAAAACAAACGACAAACTATAAAGAAAATAAAAATTAGAAAACTAGGAGTAATCCACCTCAAAAAAAGGATTTAAAGCGCCAAAAGCAATCCACATGGGATTGAAAGACTTGATGATGATGATGATGATGAAGTCTGACAACGAAGTAATCTGAAGGTTTCAAAGATATTAATTATAAAATATTCGATATTAACATCAAAGTAATCCATTTCCGCTTCAACATACACATACCAGCTTCACAGCTCTTCTGGAAGTCTTTGATTGAAACCCCCAACAGCTCATGGAGATATCATACTATTGAAAATACGAATATTTTTGGAAACGGCGTCATAATCAACTTTCAGTGATAAAACACCTAATTTTTGCGATGTCTAAGCACATTCTGTTGACTTACATACCATCCCGTGTCTACGAACGAAGCCAATAAGCACCGTTCTCGCTTTGGACTTGCTTATTTGTCCTTTTTTAGGTCTTGGATCATTTGGTGATGGCCACTGTTGATTCTGGCACTTTTTGAAAGGTTTTCATTGCAAAATCTACCTAAAAGTTTAGCAGTTGTTTGTCTGATTCGTACTGATCTCCAACTATGCTAGGCCATATTTAAAAAAGTCATGGATTAAGCACCACCATCTCCTTGTTATTTAGTGATCTCGTTGATCAGTCCTCTTTTATCAAATTATTTTGTACCAGCGAGCCATAAAATCAACAAGCCCATGGGACTTTACCCTGAACATTTTCTATCACCAAAGCTGCTGATTTTTCACGTTGTAGTTCAAAGGTATTCTCAATTCAGCGGCAATGGAACGGTTACTTTTGCCTAGATTACGAAAGAAGATTTTTTTAATTAATCACGAGTTTCAACTGATACTTTCATTTTACCCATTTCAAAGCTTACAAGTCTGAATTTGCGAGAAAGAAAGCAATTCCTATACGAACTTCACCAAAAGATGTCTTGGTCTTGATTCTATAGCTAGAACTTTAATCGTGTACGACTTTTGTTTAAAGTTTTTAAGAAATTGCTGGCTAAACACAAGCCTTTTGAGGGTCTTCTAAATTTTCTTTCATTTACACGCAATTTCGTTGCAAAATTTATAAGATTTGATCTTACCTTTCATTTCAAAATCCTTACAAACCAATAAACTTAGTAGTACCGGTACTTAGTTCACATACATCCACTTTTGATGCTTCCAACTGTACGTCACGAAGAAACTACATAAAGAATATCGGCATCGCTCGATAAGTCAGAGACGTACATATTTTTTCAGTATTCAGATAAATAATTATTAGAATATTTGAAATTTTTTGTAAAAGTCTACTATCGACAATAAAAACTGCTGTTAAACTTATTACATTCTGCTACATCCAAATATTGCCACAATTAACTCCACCTAGTTTTCGATTGTAGAAACTTTAAAGGCAACCAGAAACGAACCGCAACTAACATCTAGTTGTTCGTGGTACGTTTTTTATTTATTCGCGTTTTTATTGCGTTTAATCATGGCTAAACAGTGCAAAAATTGTGTGGGAACTTTTAATTAATGAATTACAACGTTAGAAAAATGTTAAAAAGAAAGAAAAGTGCGTGGGTCCGCGATTGGATAAAAAAACTAAATACTCTTGGTACCACTAATAATATATGTCGAGAACTATCTTTGAAAGATCAAAATGGCTACTTTTTGGCTACTTTAAGATTCTTAGCGACCGGTGTACATTTATTTCTGAGGTATTAGACGCGATTTACAGTGCCTAACCTAACCTACAAAACAGAGATAGGAAACAACCTCAGACTACTTCTATTCCTTCCAACAAAAGGAATTCATACAATCGGATTCTTCTAAAACATTGGTTCCCAAACTTTTTTGTTTCATATACCACTTTCAAAATATTGTTGGATCCGGTGGACTCCCTGCAACTACATTACTAACAATTTCCAAATATCGAAAGAAGTAAAGATTAGTTTTTGAACTTGAGTTGCAATCTGCCTTTTTTATATTCAAAAACTTTTAATATCCTCCTCTTTTAAATGTCACTATCAGCTCCTTTCGTTAATACTAAGCTCGAGTAGCTCCACTTCCGTTCCATCAAATGGATTTATCATCCATGGTGGTATTTCCATCGACAGAATATCTTCAAATCTAATTTCAAAATCATCATGTAGTGCAATCAAATGTTGAAGTTTCAAAACTATGAAAATTCGCATCGACCAATATTTTCCTTCATAACTTTCAATTTACAAAGAGGAGCAGGATCTTCACTTTCGAGAAACTCTAAAACTGAGACCAAAAGGGAATGGAATTTCTCACGCTCAACTTAGACCCCCCTCGAAGTCTTCAGAAGTCCTTTGGTTGTCCACCTGGACTACTTTGGGAATAACGGCTCTTGATCAATCAAAATTGTTAACAAATACACTCTATGTTTATATTAAATTAAGGCTGTCCTCCTGTAATTATATGTTGGAGTCATTAAATTGTTTGAACCAATCTTTCAGCTTTAAAATTGATCGGGTCTCCTTTTAAATCAGGATCTTCACTTTCGAGAAACTCTAAAACTGAGACCAAAAAGGAATGGAGTTTTTTTACGCTCAACTTAGACTCCCCTCGAAGTCTTCAGAAGTCCTTTGATTGTCCACCTGGACTACTTTGGGAATAACGGCTCTTGATCAATCAAAATTGTTAACAAATACACTCTATGTTTATATTAAATTAAGGCTGTCCTCCTGTAATTATATGTTGGAGTCATTAAATTGTTTGAACCAATCTTTCAGCTTTAAAATTGATCGGGTCTCCTTTTAAATCAGGATCTTCACTTTCGAGAAACTCTAAAACTGAGACCAAAAAGGAATGGAGTTTTTTTACGCTCAACTTAGACCCCCCTCGAAGTCTTCAGAAGACCTTGGGTTGTCCACCTGGACTACTTTGGGAATAACGGCTCTGAATCAATCAAAATTGTTAACAAATACACTCTATGTTTATATTAAATTAAGGCTGTCCTCCTGTAATTATATGTTGGAGTCATTAAATTGTTTGAACCAATCTTTCAGCTTTAAAATTGATCGGGTCTCCTTTTAAATCAGGATCTTCACTTTCGAGAAACTCTAAAACTGAGACCAAAAAGGAATGGAGTTTTTTTACGCTCAACTTAGACTCCCCTCGAAGTCTTCAGAAGTCCTTTGGTTGTCCACCTGGACTACTTTGGGAATAACGGCTCTTGATCAATCAAAATTGTTAACAAATACACTCTATGTTTATATTAAATTAAGGCTGTCCTCCTGTAATTATATGTTGGAGTCATTAAATTGTTTGAACCAATCTTTCAGCTTTAAAATTGATCGGGTCTCCTTTTAAATCAGGATCTTCACTTTCGAGAAACTCTAAAACTGAGACCAAAAAGGAATGGAGTTTTTTTACGCTCAACTTAGACCCCCCTCGAAGTCTTCAGAAGACCTTGGGTTGTCCACCTGGACTACTTTGGGAATAACGGCTCTGAATCAATCAAAATTGTTAACAATTTTTCTAAAAGAAACAAAAATCTTGGAATTGTACAAGAAAGATCGTTGTGGCGTTTGAATTTTTTGCCACTTTCTTCATATTTAGGTAGTGTATAATAATAAAAAAAATATCTGAATATTTTCATTCGAATAATCCATCTTGTACGACTATGAATGAAACATTATATTAAATTATCAACGTCCTTATTAGAGAATTGCTTCGGTAGATTGATAAATTACACCTATTTCGATACAGTAGGTACACCCTTTTCATATGATTGAGGATGATGAACCACGTGCCTATTATTTGTTGATAAATTTGAATGATTTAACGTATATTATAATTAATTATTTATCAATATTGAATTAACAGTTATATTGACTATATCTACACTCGTAGAAGCCAATAATTTATAGAATTCATGTCTGTAAAAGAACTTGAAATAAATAACCTTTAATAAAAAAAATGTTTTAGTATCTACTTTGACAATGACATTTAAGAAAACATCTGCGCGTCTGTATGATTATAATTTTCGTTTAAAACTTATTTTTCCATCAAATTACCATCATCGTATGATCAACAGTTTCTATTTGAAGTTATTCCGACTAAGGAAGACAGAATGGCATCGATTTCTCTATCCTCCGAGGTTCCAGAACGGTTCTGCGCATTCTCAAGCATGCGCAGTATTCATAAAGTGTCTCGAACGAGAGAGAAAATGAATATTGTCCGCACCATAATGTAGGGACGTTTTTACCCCATACCAACTCTCCATATAGGAGTATTACATATATGAGTTCAATCTAGGACAACGGATGTTGCTAGTGTTGACTTTTTTTTGGGTATTGGAAGATTTTATACAGCCATAAATCATCAAACTTCTTCATTTATATTGTTGGAGTTAGTCTAATTTTATGTACGAGAACGAAATTATCTAAGGACCATAAAAGAAACGAAAAACCAAAGAAAAAAAGGAGCACAGACTGATAATAGTATTGAGCGGCAGTTCAGACAATGGATTAATGTCAAACGGATCCGAATATTATTATTTTTCCTGGATTAATTTCATGCCAATAAAATGTTCGTTCAAACTGTAAAACGTTTTCATGAAATTGAAATTTACTCGAAAAATGTTCAAATTGATCTTTGTTCTAATCTATTTTTTGCTTATTATTTAGTTTGAACTTGATAATAATTAACAATAACATCCTTCGATTAAAAGAAACTTCAGAAAATTGGATTTGAATTAGTTGGTGATTAGTTTTGTTTCATTAAAATTTTGATACCAAAAATTGATATTTGTTCAGGATATTTTTTCGATAAAATTTGAATGGACCTTTTTTCTATTCACTATTTTTTTCTAAAATTAATTCAAATTGTTCTCTTTCGATATTACCAACACATTGACAACATAAATTGGATTTATATTCATTTGTTAGTTTTGGGATTATGATGTAAAATATTAAATAAATAGGTTTGAGTATATTATACAATATTAAACAATAAATAACCTCTCCTTAACCTAACTATTTTTCCAGACTATCATTAAAGAAAATAGATTTGGAAAACGTGTATTTATTAATTAGATATTGAATTTGTAATTGTATGTACATAGAAATCTGTAAATAATTCAGATTTCAGTTCTTCTTTATTATTATTTGAGGTTATAAAAAATGATATTCCAGTTAAGTAATATGATACGTATATATGTAAATATTACACATTTTACTTACTTCAATGATTTACCTATCAACACAAAATATATTTGCACGTAAATATTAACGCAAATTGTTTGATGTTTTAAAAAGAAATCAAGTACAAAGTTTCTACCAGGGGCGTTTGACATTTGACGAGCGCTGACCGCGCAGACAGAGCATGCGCAAAGGGAGCAAGGAGGAACGGATCCGTTTGACGTTTATCCACTCGTGTTCGGACCATAGAAATATTACAGATAGAGTAGGCATGATATAGTCGCCCGTGCAAGAATAATTTTTTACATAAAACCGCATTGTGAATTATGAATCAAATAATACCTCAAAAGTATATTAATGAATATATTTGATTTTAAATTAATTCTACATAGAATCTGTTTGTTAAAAATTACAAAAAAAATGACTAAATTTCAATAACTTCTTCCTGATTTACGTTATTTGGTACTTGTATAAAACTTTGAATGATTAATTCCTCTGAAACGGTATCCAAATCTTCGTCTTGATAATTTTGTAACGATCTCTTGAACGATTTTATATAAGCCATTTTAAAATATTTATTCAACTTTCCTAACATGAACACCACCAAAATTGGGTGGCAAATCTCAACAACTTCTGGTAATAGTTCCAAAATCAACAAAATCGAATAAACATAAGGTGTAGAAACTTTATACAACATATTAAAACATAATAAAGGTAAAAAAGAATAAATAATTATATTCGAAACGGTTAGAGAATATTCTATCTCCTTAGATTCGCTTCTTAAAGTTATTCTAGTTTTTAAAATATTAAGTACGGTTAGTACAACGGCGTATATTATATAAAATATCGTGAAAGTAGCAACTCTGGCTATATGTTCAACTTCAGAATAAATAAACGCTATAATCCATTCTATAAAAAAAATTCCGTATATACCGATAATACCGAACTTATAACATTTATCGAAAGTCTTCATGATACGTAATTTCGATCCGGTAAAAAACCAATCAATCGCCATTACGAAAGCGAACGTAGTATAAAGAGTTAACAGAGTGCTCTGGGTCTGCAATATGACAATTGACGTTTCCTCGTGCGCCGAAAATAAATGACAAATAATATAAAATAGAGGAGAACATAGATAATAGATTATGTTCAGTATACTGAGGTTAAGAATGTACATGTTGCTTCTAATAGATCTCAATTTTTCGAATCTGAGTATAACTATCGCGAGGAAAGCGTTTGTTATTATGACAGTTAATACTAAAATTAGTTTTAATATGTTGATTGTTATTAAATAATAGGATACAATGCTGATGGTTTTCGGGTATGTTCCGTTTAAAACGTCGTTTGGTACGGCGGCGAAAGGATCGCTTTCGTATTCTGTCTCGTTGATGAAGTTTAAAGTCGAAGACAACATCATTGAAAGGAATATTTTCCTGTAACATACAAATTATAATAAGTGAGATGGTTTTTGATCTCGTACATTTTGTTAATTAAGCGGGACTGAATGTAAATATTGCTAAAATAAAGTTTATGTCTAACGAAACCAAAATATGCTGTTAAGGTTTTGAATTCTGTAAATGTTCGCGGAACCATCAAAGTATATAATATATGAAAAAACTGATTAATCTGCAATAATTTTTCTTTCCTTTCGTACTCTCTCTAACGGTTTAAAAAAAATTAAACGTTCAAGTCAGTTTTTAGGTTATTAGTTAGCCAACTTCACACTATGAATAGAGCAAACTTCACATAATAAATTAAATCGTTTTTATATAAAAATTGATTAATCTCTAATAATTTTTCTTCCCTTTCGTACTCTCCCTAACGATTTTGAAAAAAAAAATAAAACGTCCATGTCAGTTTTTACGTTATTAGGTAGCCAACTTCACACGATAAACGGAGCCAACTTCACACAATAAACGGAGCCAACTTCACATAATGAATTAAAATTGGTTTTACATAAAAATTGATTACTCTCTATTAAGTTCTCATGTTTCTCTTGCTCTCTCTAGCGATCAGCATTAACGAATTTTTAAAATAATAAAATCAGATCATTGCTATCAACTGTTGAAACCACAGAACTATCTAATTGTACGACTGGTTGCATACACTTCACTAATAATGTTTGTTGTCTATTAATGTATTAAACGGTTGTCCACATTTACAAAGCACAAATTTTACATATTATATGCATTTTCCTTTCAAGTATTTGCATATATCCTTAATACTTAGCATATTGTGCATAATTGAACAATGTATGAAACACGTAGAGCTGTCAGGCGTTTCAACACAGTTAAATTTATCGCAGTTTTCATGAAACCAATCTTAAAACAGGCACGAAACTGGTTCAGAGAAAATATACGGGTATTTTCATTCTGAAATTCAAAAATAAGTCGTTTTAAACCCTTAAACCTGAGCTCTGTTAATTATAGGGTATAGACCAATTTGTGTCGGCTTCTATTTTGTACTTTTGAAGAGATAACATCGATTTGTGTTTTACTATGTTATGTTGAAGTATTTCATTAAGTTTTGTTTGTAAAATGTTTAGTTCTGCGTCAGTATGAGAGAGTGTAGTTAAAATAGTAATTATATTTTTTTATATTCATTGGAATAGTATGAATTCGTGGCAAATTCAATTCACCAGATGAATCAACACATTCGTAGATAATTGAAGTAATTGAAACTAATATCCGCAATAAACATTTTTACATATATATTGATGAGGTATCGACGTATTGAACATCGTTGGAAAAAGTGTATGGAGTTAAAAGGAGATTAAATTGAAAAATTAGTGTTAGTGAAAAATAGTGGTTAGTGAAAGTGGTAGTGTACAATGATATTTAATCACTATGTGATGTAATCGAAACTGTGTGAAAATAAGTAGCAAACATCTAAATCGATATTACGCGATTTGAAGCCCCGGTCGCAGTCAATCAGTAAAGTTAAGCTTACCAACAGTTATTTAGTTACCAATAGTGAACCTCCGCAATGCGATCTATGCAAGACACAACTTACTGTAAAACACCTGCTCAAAATATCAACAATCAGGATAAAACAACAACTTTAATAATTCTATAAAACAAACCCACGGAAAAAATTGTAATATCCAATTATTTTTTCAATATTTAAACATATTAACACAAATATAAACCATTTTTAATTTCTGTCCTTAATTATCCCCGTGGGAGATGCGATTTACTAGCAAAATAGAACAAAAAAAATACGTGAAATGATCCAAAGATAACTGATTTTTGATTTTAGTATTACTATCAGTTAAATATGAAAATAAATACATCAATCGACAGTCTGTATTAAAATTATGTTTACAATTTCATGTTATTGGAACTGAACGTATAAATAAAATTTTTTATCACAAGAAAAATTCGCGTTCTGGGGCGGTAAATATATGCTACTAATTTTTCTCTTAAAATTCTAATTTGTCGCAATAAAAACAAACATACTTGTCAGTTTTGTGTCTTCTTAGGCCTAACCTCACTTTAACCACTTCGCTATTTCGATTTGTTCTGATTAAAACAGATCTGTACTGTTAGGTTCAAGGAACGTAACCTTTCTTTATCAATCGAACTTTAACTTGAATGCTAAATATTTGAATCATTGTAAATATATAAATATTTAATACCCAAAACTATTAGAAACTGAAATAATATTATTTAGATTGTTTAAATGTCTATTAATAGTTATTTATGCAACAAGTGAGTAAAATAATACTTTTTTTCACGAGTAGGACGGTTTAACGGCAATTCCTACGAGTGTGAAAAAGTTATTTTACTCACGAGTATCATACAAAAATGTTTCTACGGCGTAGACCTAAGAAAAATCGACAAAAGCTCTATCAATTTTTATTTTATTATAGTAATGTTAAAAGTACAACTGTCAGCATTATTAATTTGAAATTACATTACTATTAGTACTTGAATTGGCAACATTTAACGAGTTGGCCGCCACGACTGCGCTCACAGGACCATATCCTTTTCATGAAATTTTCCGTAACCAAATTGCAAAGCGGCTGCCCTATGTGCTCGATAGCCTCACGAATTCCATCTTTGAGGTCTTGCATCGATGCTGGACTGTTGGCGTAGACCTTATCTTTCACGTGGCCCCAAAGGAAAAGTCGCAAGGTGTTAAATCACAAGATCTCGGTGGCCTCATCGAGAGATAACACGGTCCGGAAATTTTTCCCGTAAAAGATCGATGGTTTCGTTGTTTGTGTGGCACGTAGTACCGTCTTGTTGAAAGTAAACGTTGTCCAAATCAATACCATCCAATTCCGGCCATAAAAAATCATTAATCATCTCTCGATAGCGCAATCCATTCACCGTAACTGTTGCTCCAGCCTCATTTTCGAAAAAGTAAGGTCCAATGATGATACCGCCAGACCATAAATAGCACCAAACAGTCTCGCGTTGAGGATGGAGAAGATTTTCAACAATAACTCTTGGGTTTTCCGAACCCCAGATTCGACAATTTTGTTTATTGACGTAACCAATCAGCAAAGACACGACGTTGTTGATGATCGGCCGGTTTGAGTTCTTGTGTTAACTGAACTTTATAAGTCTTAAGACCCAAGTCTTTATGCAAAATACGGTGTAATGACGTTTGTGGAATGGCTAATTCCAAAGAACGACGAGGAATAGACAAACCTGGGTTTTCTTCAACACTTTGGGCTACAGCAGCTATATTCTCAGTTGTTTTTGAGCGACGCGCGCGGGTTTCATTCTTCACATCACTAACTTGTCCCAACAGCTCAAATTTTTCCACCAATTTCTGTATTGCGGTCCGAGAAGGTGTTTCACGTCGACCCAAAAATGTTTTAGTTTTACGAACCGTCTCTGCCAAACTTTCACCATTTTTATAGTGAATTTTAATAATTTCAATGCGTTGTTGAAGCGTGTATCGTTCCATTTTCATTAATGACGTAGTTTCTACTTGTCAAATGTCAAAAAATGACAGCTTCAAATGTGACGTTTACCGAAATAGCGGGCTGTTCAAAATAACATAAAAACCCTTTATTAGTACTAATTAGATTGTTAGTAGGATACATTTTGTTATTGATTCGTCTAGATAACCCTCCGCAAGTGTGTTGGATTTCCACCCACCGTGCTTTTTTAGTTGAATCAGAAATCCACTAATACAGACGCCGAAGAGCGTCGAAATATATGCCCAGTGTAGTTTTTTGGATTAAGTAAATTCAAATTTTTCAAAAGGTATCGATACCTACAACTTGAATTTTGCATTTTCCATTTCCGTACTACAAAAAGAAATGATCTGTTTTGACATTTGTCTCCGTCGTTATTTACCATAATAAGTCGACTAAACCGTTGAAGACTTCCACATTTTGGATTTAGTTTCAAAGTAAGCTAGTAACACTCTTTCTGCGAAGGTGTTTATGCCTTTTTTTAGTACGCCGATTGAACAACATCTTTTGGTGTACAGTTTACACTTTCACTTCACTATTACTCTCCATCACTAATAGTGATACTGCACTCCTTTTAACTAGACACAAAACGGAGTTTCTTGAACTAATATCAAGAAAAAAAAGTTTATCGAAGAAACGAAGCAAATGAATGAAAAAAAAACTTGAATATTATAACGGACGTAGAAAAATATATTAAAAAACCGTTCAGCAATCGAACAGAAATTAATTATTTGATAATTATAGTTTTCAAAACCTAATAAACAACATAATAAAATTCAAGGTGTTAAATTTCGACATAAAGAGAAAATTTTTATTCAGACGCCAGAGTCTGCTCGGCTAACGAGCTCAATAAAAGTGGTGGGATATACTAACAGTGATAAGCCACGAAGAAGAGTTTAAAACGAACAAACATCAACCTCACAAAGCCACAAACAGGTGGAGCTAATTTAAACGTGTTAAAGAAAGGTTATCGATAACTATCGACTTACTCAGACAATTACACTAAATATCATCAAAAAAAATGAATATTAACGCATCACAATGAGCTTTACTGAAAAACGATTCGATTCAAACTGTTTAATTAAATTATTTTGTTATCGTTTTCATAACAACAAGATTACAAAATACTTGTGATAAATATGGCCAGTAAATTGTTTGTAAACAAATCAATATTTTTTTGGAATCTAGTAAAAGATAAAATGCAATTGTGTGAAACGTCCTCGTCGTATACTTAAGCAATAATAATAACTGTTTCTTGGGGTTTTTCTATTGATTCATTTTCTCGAACAACTCAAAAACGTATCTCAATAGTCGGTGGAACTTGTACCCAAATCGTTACTTTGATATAGTATCCATTTAACAAGCTTAACATCAATATTCATCAATTTTATAAATACGACTAGTAATTTTATTTAAAACTGCCTCGTACGCAAATACATCCTACTTTCTAAACATAGGATGTAAATCCGCTGAAACGGGTAGGATGAATTTATCGCTTGGTAGAAATTCAACAGCCAGGGAACACAAGTGGGGTCAATAGGTTCCAAAAAGGTGAAAAGCCCTAGGTTAAGAACTTATTCTAACCCAAATTTACGAAATAATTCATGCGGATTGTCGTTTAGGAATATTTGAGGTTTATTAATAAATTTTCAACAGCTTCAACGTCGCATTTTGTTTTGATATTTCATTACAAGAGCTCCAGTCCTATTAGTATCTTTTTTCTGATAAGTGAAACTCCGCTAATTGATGTATAAGGTTTCAAAGGAATGTTCGTTAGTGAATATAAGAAACATTTTTCAACACAACGTCTTTGTAATAACGAGAAAAATGATTTTAATTAATATTGTACACGGATTCAATAGAAATACTGCCTTTTCAATCGTTCAATCGAGTATTGATGATTTACTTTCATACATTTTTTCACTATCCCCAGCCAATTGCAACTTTATTCATTTATAATGGTCCTTTAAAATCGGCTGTTGTACCAGAAAACATCGATGATGTACGTAAAGTAAAATCGCAAGATTTCCATGTGAATAATCGTGAAATTGAGGCTCACTTGGACATTACTTCCACTCCCATACATTCATTATTGTATGAAGATTTGTTCCCGTTGGAAACCTTCTTTTGGTCGAGTTCTTGGTAAATTTACTGAATCTGGTGAACCAATACCACTGAACTCCTGGCAAGGCATCTTTTTTGTATAGCATGAAGGGTGCAAATAATGCCCTGATGGGGTGGAGTTTGATCGAATCCTCTCCTGTCGTTAATGATCTCCAAAACCTCCTTTTGGTCCGATTCTTCGTAGATTTACTGAATCTCTAAACCATAACCTCCTTTTAGTCGAGTTCTTGGTAAATTTACTGAATCTGGTGAACCAATACCACTGAACTCCTGGCAAGGCATCTTTTTTGTATAGCATGAAGGGTGCAAATAATGCCCTGATGGGGTGGAGTTTGATCGAATCCTCTCCTGTCGTTAATGATCTCCAAAACCTCCTTTTGGTCCGATTCTTCGTAGATTTACTGAATCTCTAAACCATAACCTCCTTTTGGTCGAGTTCTTGGTAAATTTACTGAATCTGGTGAACCAATACCACTGAACTCCTGGCAAGGCATCTTTTTTGTATAGCATGAAGGGTGCGAATAATGCGCTGATGGGGTGGAGTTTGATCTTCAGCTCCAATCTGGGTCATCCACAATATCTTTCTGATTTATACTGAAGTATAATTCAAACCATCATCCCATGATACGAAGAGGCGCTGGCTTTTAGTTTATTTTGGTAAAATTTTTATCCCAAAATTTGAAGTTAAATAGTTCGTGACATCCAGTCGATAAATCCTGAGTGAATCTGCTGTATAATGAATTGGAATAATAATTTGAAATTCACATCGTCAACATCAAAGTTGTACATTTTGAAATGTGGAATTAACGTTATTAAAATGTTCAAATTTTCTCCTCTATTATATACATTTTGTATTTCATAGTTTAAAATTCATCTGGCAGTTTTCCTCCAACTTTTAAGCGTGAAAAAGCATAATACGACGCTATTTAACTTTCGAAAAGCTTCACTAGAGATTACATTAATGACCCTCTATGAAAAGTTTTCAAAGTTCATGTAGTTATTATTTCAACGTAATGAAATTTAAAATTATGAAAATACATAAGGCATTTCGATATTTAATTTATTTCAACTAAAATATTTTTAAAGAGGTAAAACATGTTATAATAAAGTAAAATTTTACTAAAGAAACATTTTTATTTATTAAACACTCTAAACTTCAACCTAAAACTTCTTCTTTTTTAAATTACGATAAATGACATATATGATCATCGACAAATAAAACTACCAGCAAATTTAAACACAAAATTAGAAATCATTAACAAATGCTAATTCGACTCAGAAGTATATCAGAAATTGATCTATTTTCATTATATTCTACTACTAAATAACATTAAATTTTGTTTTTGTTTTTGTTAACTATAATAATATGTGGTAATACCTCAAATTGATCCGTAAAAACTGGATATAATTACAAAGAACCAAAGAGAATTCCGATGTTACCACAGAAGATTAATTTCATTCCAGCCCTCCAATTTCGGCGACGTTAGTAATAAGGGATGAAGACAATTTGGATAATATGCGAGAAATCAGAAAACGCTTTCCAGGACCTTCGGAGTTTGCGGTTCAGCTTTCAATGAAATACGGAAAGTTTTGTCGAGCTGTTGAAATTTAGATTTATATATGAATAAATCATTTCTAAAATTCATTGGAATATGGTTACATAAAATACATGACGTCCTACTAATTTGAGGTTAATTTAAATCAATTTAAATATATAAAAAAACTTTGTAGATACAAATGGCTAAAAAATTTTATTACGGGGTGCTGGTAGAGTCCATCGACTTATTAAAGGTTATGGACAAGTGCAAGAGAGACAACTTAATAAGGATGGAGCTAAAGAGGACAAAATAAAAGGAATTTATATCTGGACCCTCAATTTTATTTCTTCTGATTACGGTTAATTACGATACTTCATCTTCCTAAAAGATTTTTAAGTTCTATTTTGGGATATTGATGATTATAGTGACGTTTTTGGCGATTTTTTGAGAAATATTTTGTTTTTTAACTTCAACTTTATGGTTTGAGGATGCTTCAATCTCGTTGTGCCTTATATGACTACAAAAAACAAAACACAGAATTAAAATCAAGATTTTTTTATATAAGTATGTTAACATCAGAAATAATTCTTTTTCTCCAAATGGAAATTAAACTTTTCCAATCATTGCATTCGAAAACGATGATTTCAAATCTTCTAAAGACTTTAAACTAACGGAATATACAGGGATTTGTGGAAAACACTTCACCGTGAAAGAGTTTTAAGTTAATATACTTGGAAATAGAGTTTTTCGATTTGCAATGTTAAGGATCGGAGAGAACTAACTACCTACTACCTAAACGATTTTATGTAAGTGGAATATCTCGAAAGAGAAGGATTTTTGCATTCCGTATTCCCACAAGAACAAAACCCATCAAAACCATCAACAGATTCATATAATGAAATTTGAATCCAAATGGAATCGTCTACAAATAAATCAACTCATCATAATCCAGCTCACACCGGGAAAGCTACGAAATTTCCGGCAAGTAAATAAAGAAAACATATTTTTTTCTAACGGGATTTATATCTTGATTGATGGAAATGTTCTCTATCACTCTCTTGCAGTGATTTATTACTTGGCATTGATCTCGTATCACATTGAAGTTCAGTAGCTGCTACCACAATTTAATTCAGATGGCGCTACTGGTCAGCGACTCTCGATCTGGCAGCAGGACTCCCAGCTTAATTGGCTTCAACTATCACTAACGTAACTAATTTGCAATAGGGTTGTTATTATGGACGTTGTGGACGAATGGAAATTACTTTCCCAATATAAAATGTCCTATGAACCTAATTAATTCTCAAAATTATTTCATCATCATCAATTTTTGTAATAAACTTTGTTTGTTATTCATTACATAAACATTGTTTGAAGAATATTAATCATTCCTTAAGGATTTTGAATACAATTGAAAGCACAGAATGAAAAACAACTTTTTTAATGACTTTTTATTAATTGAAGTCTTAATAGAGACGTTTTGAATGACTAGAATTCCCTTAAACTCTTCAGACACATTTTCAAAAGAGGAGACTTTCATATAGACGTTATTGATAATTGAAATCTTCTTAGACACTTTTTCCATTGAAAGAAATATTCGTAGATACTTTTTCAATATTTGGAACCTTTATTGTTACTTTATCAAACGCATAATCTTTCTAGACACGTTTTTTCATAACCGAAACATTTTGAAAAATTTTCAAATAATTTTTCAATGATTGGAACCTTTCTTAACATTTTTTTTAATAAGAGCAAACTTTTTTTAGATAGTTGCAACCTTTCTACACACTTTTTATTCAAATGGAAACTTTCTTGATTTTTTTTTAATTATAGAAACATTACTAACCTATTTTATAAAAACTGGAACCTTCCTATACATTTTTTTCAACAAACGAAACGGTTTTTTCGATTATTGGTACATTTTCAAGTAATTTTTTAATACTTGGAACCTTCCTAAACGCTGTTACAGACTTTGTATGCGAATAAAACCTTTCTGGGTACTGTTTTTAATAATAGAAACATGTCTAGCCCATTTTCTGAAAACTAAAACTTTCTTACAGGAATTGAGGCATTCGTTCAAACTTTTTATTTGAATTTATTTCCTTTCCAAGTTGTTTTCCACTAATTGCAGATTTCCTACAAACTTTTAAACTCAATGATACATTTTCAAGCGCTTATTTTGTTGCTTAAAAACATTCACACTCCATTTTTTGATATATTTCATAAAAGGAACCTTCTATACAATTTTTCAACTATTAGAAGGGAAATGGAAATTCTCTAGTTGGTATATTTTAAAATTGAAATGTTTCTAAACGCTGTTACAGACTTTGTATGCGAATAAAACCTTTCTGGGTACTGTTTTTAATAATTGAAACATGTCTAGTCCATTTTCTGAAAACTAAAACTTTCTTACAGGAATTGAGGCATTCGTTCAAACTTTTTATTAGAATTTATTTCCTTTCCAAGTTGTTTTCCACTAATTGCAGATTTCCTACAAACTTTTAAACTCAATGATACATTTTCAAGCGCTTATTTTGTTGCTTAAAAACATTCACACTCCATTTTTTGATATATTTCATAAAAGGAACCTTCTATACAATTTTTCAACTATTAGAAGGGAAATGGAAATTCTCTAGATGGTATATTTTAAAATTGAAATGTTTCTATACACTTTTTTTGATAATCGAAACTTTTCTGAACTATTTTTTGACAATTAAAGAATTTCCAAATGATTGAAAGCTTCTTGCAGACTTTTCATGTAAATTGAATCTTTCTAGACACTTTTTTGGATAATAGCTTTCCAATTTTTTAATTATTGTTGTCTTTCTAGACGCCGTTTTCGATAATTGATACTTTTCAAGGCATTTTTTAGTAATATAAATATTTCAACACCTTTTTTGAAAACTGAAACTTTCTCACAGGAATTGGGACCTTTATACAAACTTTTCAATTGGAAGGATCGCTACACTTCATTTTTTTACAATTGGAAGGTGCCAAGAACCTTTTTTTATTAATTATTGTTTTTCCAAGTTATTATTTGGTACTTGGAACTTTGTAGATACTTTTTGAATGCTTAGAATATTCCCAGATTTGAACTATCCCGAGACCTCCTTAGTAAACTTTCTTGGACACTTCGTTCAAGAAATGGAACCTTGCTAGACACTTTTTGAATAAATAATAATTCATGCTTGAATGTTTGGAGCTTTCATACAGACTGTTTAATTGAATGGAACCAACTACATTCCCAGTCCACTTTTTGAAAACAGGATCCTTCCTGAGACGTTTTCCATAAAAGGAACCTTCTTGGATACTTTTTTTTGATAAATAGAAGACTGATATCTGATAGACACTTTTTCGATCAGTGCTTCCTTTCCACGCAATTTTCCAAAACGCGTTTTTCGATCATTCTTACCTTTCCAAACTTTTTTTACTAATTAAAGGTTTCTTACAGACTTTTTAATCAAATGCAACCTTTATAATCAGTTTTTTTGATATATGAAACTTTTTGAAACCAGTATTAGACTCGCTAGAAACTTTCCTAGAGAATTTTGTTTGATAAACGCATTTTTTTGTCAATTTTTTGATAATTGGTACCTCTGCACAGACTTTTTTGAATAACTGTAATTTTTCCAAGACATTTTTTAGTAAATGTAAGCTTTTAATAAATGGAACATTCTTAGAGGCTCGAACTTTCCATTTTTTCCATGTAATCGAAGTATTTTTATTACAAATTTTTGTTTGTTGTTTGTTGAAAATTTCCAATATTTCTTAAACGGCCTATAAGATTACATAACCTCCAAAAATCAATATTAATAGAAATTGTACAAACCCCCTTTCGAGATTTCGGTTCCATAGTTAAAATTATCACTCTGCCACCTTTTTCAATAGCTCTAGCTCAAATATAGTTATACTCACAGTAGAATGTACAAGAATAATTGTTGTGGTTGATTTCATAACCTATAATTTGTTCAAAGGCTATTTTTTGAGATTCTTACCTTACCAACTTTTTAGAAAGTAAGGCATCGATAGTATTTTTTGTTATTTTATTTGTAATTATTTACCCAAGGCTTTAATTCACTGGGATTGACTGTTTTCCAAGTTCAAATGTCTATTTTATTTTCATATATGTTAACTAATCATAAATTTAAGCATTAAAACTTATTTTTTTCCAAAAATTTGAAATTATAATCAAATTATAACTATAACGTTCATGTTACAATATATTTGGCACAAATTCGATCTCAATATTCAAATAAGCCGATTTATATTCGATTCACCCTCGTAGAAAATAAGACTGAGATGATATTAAGTCTAGACAAATTCCAATTACTTAATCGGACTAAATATTCAAATAAATTACGTCGTTTTCTTTGTTCCTGGTTATTCGATTTATTTTCGAGAAATTCAGTTGAATGAAAGCTTCAAACTCACATTTCGTGAGTAATTCTACTAGATTTTTAAAATTTGATATTGTAGCGCTGCTGACTTGTCACTTTTGAGTCTAGATCGATATTTATCGAGCTCAAAATGTATATCAATCACCTCAAAATGTTCTACACCGTCATTAACCTTCAAAGTTATCACCTCTTAATACAGGTTATTTAAAGAATATGGTTAAGTTGGGTTAGATCATCGTCTTTAACCTTCAAATTTCAAGTTATTACCCCTTAATACAAGTTATTTAAAGAATATGGTTAGGTTAGGTTAGATCACCGACATTAACCTTCAAATTTCAAGTTATTACCCCTTAATACACGTTATTTAAAGAATATGGTTAGGTTAGGTTAGATCACCGACATTAACCTTCAAATTTCAAGTTATTACCCCTTAATACACGTTATTTAAAGAATATGGTTAGGTTAGGTTAGATCACCGACATTAACCTTCAAATTTCAAGTTATTACCCCTTAATACACGTTATTTAAAGAATACGGTTAGGTTCAGTTAGATCATCGTCTTTAACCTTCAAATTTCAAGTTATTACCCCTTAATACAAGTTATTTAAAGAATATGCTTAGGTTAGGTTAGATCACCGACATTAACCTTCAAATTTCAAGTTATTACCCCTTAATACACGTTATTTAAAGAATATGGTTAGGTTAGGTTAGATCACCGACATTAACCTTCAAATTTCAAGTTATTACCCCTTAATACACGTTATTTGAAGAATATGGTTAGGTTAGGTTAGATCACCGACATTAACCTTCAAATTTCAAGTTATTACCCCTTAATACACGTTATTTAAAGAATACGGTTAGGTTCAGTTAGATCATCGTCTTTAACCTTCAAATTTCAAGTTATTACCCCTTAATACAAGTTATTTAAAGAATATGGTTAGGTTAGGTTAGATCACCGTCATTAACCTTCAAATTTCAAGTTATTACCCCTTAATACAAGTTATTTAAAGAATATGGTTAGGTTAGGTTAGATCACCGTCATTAACCTTCAAATTTCAAGTTATTACCCCTTAATACACGTTATTTAAAGAATACGGTTAGGTTCAGTTAGATCACCGTCATTAACCTTCAAATTTCAAGTTATTACCCCTTAATACACGTTATTTAAAGAATATGGTTAGGTTAGGTTAGATCACCGACATTACCCTTCAAATTTCAAGTTATTACCCCTTAATACACGTTATTTAAAGAATACGGTTAGGTTCAGTTAGATCATCGTCTTTAACCTTCAAATTTCAAGTTATCACCCCTTAATACAAGTTATTTAAAGAATACGGTTAGGTTCAGTTAGATCATCGTCTTTAACCTTCAAATTTCAAGTTATTACCCCTTAATACACGTTATTTAAAGAATATGGTTAGGTTCAGTTAGATCATCGTCTTTAACCTTCAAATTTCAAGTTATTACCCCTTAATACAAGTTATTTAAAGAATATGGTTAGGTTAGGTTAGATCACCGTCATTAACCTTCAAATTTCAAGTTATTACCCCTTAATACACGTTATTTAAAGAATATGGTTAGGTTCAGTTAGATCATCGTCTTTAACCTTCAAATTTCAAGTTATTACCCCTTAATACACGTTATTTAAAGAATATGGTTAGGTTCAGTTAGATCATCGTCTTTAACCTTCAAATTTCAAGTTATTACCCCTTAATACACGTTATTTAAAGAATATGGTTAGGTTCAGTTAGATCATCGTCTTTAACCTTCAAATTTCAAGTTATTACCCCTTAATACAAGTTATTTAAAGAATATGGTTAGGTTAGGTTAGATCACCGACATTAACCTTCAAATTTCAAGTTATTACCCCTTAATACACGTTATTTAAAGAATATGATAAGGTTGGGCTAGATCACCGTCTTTAACATTCAAATTTCAAGTTATTACCCCTTAATACACGTTATTTAAAGAATACGGTTAGGTTCAGTTAGATCATCGTCTTTAACCTTCAAATTTCAAGTTATTACCCCTTAATACACGTTATTTAAAGAATACGGTTAGGTTCAGTTAGATCATCGTCTTTAACCTTCAAATTTCAAGTTATCACCCCTTAATACAAGTTATTTAAAGAATACGGTTAGGTTCAGTTAGATCATCGTCTTTAACCTTCAAATTTCAAGTTATTACCCCTTAATACACGTTATTTAAAGAATATGGTTAGGTTCAGTTAGATCATCGTCTTTAACCTTCAAATTTCAAGTTATTACCCCTTAATACAAGTTATTTAAAGAATATGGTTAGGTTAGGTTAGATCACCGTCATTAACCTTCAAATTTCAAGTTATTACCCCTTAATACACGTTATTTAAAGAATATGGTTAGGTTCAGTTAGATCATCGTCTTTAACCTTCAAATTTCAAGTTATTACCCCTTAATACACGTTATTTAAAGAATATGGTTAGGTTCAGTTAGATCATCGTCTTTAACCTTCAAATTTCAAGTTATTACCCCTTAATACACGTTATTTAAAGAATATGGTTAGGTTCAGTTAGATCATCGTCTTTAACCTTCAAATTTCAAGTTATTACCCCTTAATACAAGTTATTTAAAGAATATGGTTAGGTTAGGTTAGATCACCGACATTAACCTTCAAATTTCAAGTTATTACCCCTTAATACACGTTATTTAAAGAATATGATAAGGTTGGGCTAGATCACCGTCTTTAACATTCAAATTTCAAGTTATTACCCCTTAATACACGTTATTTAAAGAATACGGTTAGGTTCAGTTAGATCATCGTCTTTAACCTTCAAATTTCAAGTTATTACCCCTTAATACAAGTTATTTAAAGAATATGGTTAGGTTAGATTAGATCACCGTCATTAACCTTCAAATTTCAAGTTATTACCCCTTAATACAAGTTATTTAAAGAATATGGTTAGGTTAGGTTAGATCATCGTCTTTAACCTTCAAATTTCAAGTTATTACCTCTTAATACAGGTTATTTAAAGAATATGTCTTAAGGACGTCCACCGTGCATTTTCTAGAGCACTAGAAAGAGAACTGCTCATTGTGGTACCACATTATGAAGCGTTCAAGCTATTGATTGGAAGCTTCTTTGATATACAAGAATATGGTTCCAGTCGATTAGTTATACGAGGGTTGTTTTAAGTTTTTAGTTGATTTTCCATGACTTTCGACGTGGATTAAACCAAGAGGAATGTTCCTATCCACTCGCTTCGACTTTTGGTGATTAAGTACCATCTCGAACCAAGGTCTTTCGCTGATTTTCCGACTTCAATCGTGGTCGCACTTCTCAACAGCTTGAATTGCGTAAAGGTCGTCCAAAATTGGCTGTAGAACGGTCAGTTCTGAACGTACATCAGTATTTTTTTGCCCGAAGTATTCGAAAAAATCAGGGAAACCAATCGCAGAAGCCAATGCGAACTCTCATACATCAGTTCAAACAAACAAACATCTAAACGATACATCAGCCCTTGTTTGGTACCCAAAGATTTCTTCTTATTTGCGCAGATTGAAAATAAATTGCGATCATCATTTTACTACATCTGAAGAAGCGGTTGAAATATTTCGAAAAACAATATAAATATTCGTCTCAAAACTTAAGTAGCAACCCTCGAAGTTGAATCCTTGAATGATTGTCATCTAGTTGCTTATTAATTCTGAACTGATCTTCTGGTAGGATTCCGATAGGTTCTGCTTTCTTAGGTCGATTATATTGGATGGGTCAGTTATTATACAAAAATTTCGCTCTTCCTCAGCATTATCGTCTCTGATTCTTCTCATTGTTTCTCCAGAAATCAAACCATTACTTATATGATATAAGTTGCTATCTTTTGTCTGTTGTTTTCTAAAAACTTGAAGCTTCCTGACTACTTGTGGAGGCTTTCGCTGTGTATTCGTTCCGTTACCACCCCTTATGATTCCCAAAATAAGAGAATTGCAGAGGTAAAAACTATTATCGCTGGTATTATTGTCTGGTATTTATTCCTTCTCCCTTGTAGCATGAATCAGTGTCCCAGATCTTAATCATTCTTAACGTTCAAACACCAAATAGTATTATAGTTTGTTTACCCTATATTTTACCCTATCTACACATTGAATGTTCGTTGTACAGGCGATTTATAGCGTCATAACTTTTATTAGTTAGATAATTTTGAACTCCCAAATGACTTTTGTATGTTTTCGTGAAAGCTGCAGCTTATTCGCTAGGAGAGTTTTATTTCCACACGTTTATTAAGTGATAATGTGATTTTAAGGAGAAACTTGTTGTTAAATTTGTATGTTATTCTCAATAATTTGGTTTAATTAATGAGGGATGTTCGGGGAGGTTTTTATCCACGTAGACAAAACAAATTAATACTGGTTAGTAAACTTTCCAATTTCCACATATAGAGGACACCAAAAATTGCAGGTTTATATTTATCCCATATTTCAATTGACATCTTTCAAATGTTTTAGTTTGGTCAAACAATAAAAAAAGATTAAGTTGTGAATGGTATTATTTTCAGAAACACATTTAGAAACAAAGAAAAAAAAACAGAAAAAACAACCACCATTGCCTGGTATGTGGTGGGAAAAACACAGATAAATCTTACTGATCCAAAAGAAGCAGTTGCACCAAAAAACTTTGAAATACAAATCAAAATTATATAAGTTGCGGATTCATCCGGGACCAGGATTTTACGATGGCTCAGATTTGGACCAAGTACGTACAACCGAAGCTTGGAAGCCGTTATTGGCCCAGACTTGGTGGGACTCTGGATTGATAACAATGTCCATCGCTTGGTTTGCAAGCCTCGACCAAGCCTGGTTGCCTAGACAAACCCAAGACTGATCTTCATCCCGTTATTACTTTTAATGTCAAGATAACTATTATGGATAAGATATTAGAGCAAAACTGAGTCCAGCCAGGCTTGGAAAAATTATCGGTTTGCCAAGGCCGGGTTTCCCAGCGTTGGCACAAGTTAAGCCCCGTCGCTCAATTCTGGAGGTTGGGCAAACAAACAACAAAGCAAAATAAAGAGAAATCATAACTGAAACTCATCATTATTATTTGTTACAGACGCTGCTTTACCATGAAGTTACTAGAAGATTATTGGAAGATATAAAGATAGAGCTGGTTGAAACAGGTTAGTCATTTCTCATTTCATTTAAGTAAACTATTGACTATTAATCTTTACTTTAACATTAATGATTCTAATTAACTTTGTAAACAACTTTCATCGGCCTACACAGCAATAAAACAAAATTTTTTTCTTAATAACAGAAGCTTGCGACGAGAAAACACTCATCGGTTTGTAAATCGAGATGTTTTGATCCATTTTACCAACTGGTCTGGCATGGATGAGGCCCAAGGTGTAAGAATAATGCAGACCAATGATTTCTATATTGTTTGAGCTGGCACAGTTATATTTATATGATTAATAACCTCTATAACTTTTTAAATCAAAGATTTTCTTCTAATGTGCCAGCTACTCGTCCAAGTATTGACTTGCTCTAACTCTTCTTGGCGGATTCGTCTTTCAAGACGAATTAAGTCCAGCAAGATCACATCAAAAAGAAACTTCGAGGTCAACGCCTGAAGAAGGTGTCGATGCGTTCAAACCAAATTTATTGGAGGTACTGCAATCGGATTGGAAATAAAGCTTCGACATCTCAGATCTTAAGTAGCAGACAGCATCTAATAGAAAACATTCTTTCACTATTGGAGGCTGAAGGATGAATATTAAGATACAAGTTGTTTAAGTTAATATTAGAGTCTGTGATGCCGGGAATTCTTGTCTTCTAGTGCTTTCTATAGTTGATCTGTAAGTCATTTCTCTTCATTCTACTGTGGAATTTCCTCCAATAATAGACTTAAATCTTCTAGAAATATTTTTTGATAATTTTGATAACACTATTAACAAGGACTAAGCAGTGTGATGGCTTTCCACGCTTGGTTTTAGTCTGAAGGTTGCATTAAATAGGAAACTAATTTCACTATCGCTTTTCTTAGTAGTTGTTTAAAAATTTGCCTGTTATGAGATAACCAATTGCTTGTTTTGGGTTATTGTCTGCCTTCCACAGAGAGTAGTCATTCAGTAATTTTTTTTCATTTCAGCCTCGTAATTGAAATTATTTTGTATACTTAATACCTAGCAATAAATCATCGCTTTGACAAAATAATTCGATATTGAAGTAAAAACTTTCCTTAAAAACCCTAAAATAAATTTTCAATTAGACAAAGTATCCCGAATTTAAGTAATCCATCATACCTTATGGATGTATATTTGGAAATTGATTAATCTTCAGAAATTCGAATACATTTGTGGAATATGCGGGGTTGTTTTATTAAATGTATCATCAGACTAACCCCTCGACAAACTTCTTGTTGTACAAATATTCCCTTCCACAGAAAACAGTCTCGTTATAACAAACGTCCCGCAATTAATTTAAAACCAGGACAACGTCTAGTTTCTAATTACCAAAAAAGCTTTCTAGGAGTAATGAAACAAATTTTAGTGTCGGGGTAAACGATCAAGACACTTTTCAATAAAATCTGTTTTGTAATAAGCTGAAAATTAAGCTAGAATTCGTTGTATATATTTGGGTGGAATGAAGAAGTTTCTATAGAAAGGAAAGTTCATTGGAGTTAGCCCTGATATAGAGCTGGGTTTGTGATTACGCTGTTTCAGAAAAAAATGGACGACCAAACGTGATTGGAGAAGAAAAAATCGAGCTCCAGCCTAAAAAACCGTTTCTACCAGGTTTAGCAATATTTTTTTTGTTATTTACGTTTTATTTGTAAGTTTTTTCCTTATTGTTGGCCATTTGGCTGGTGAAATGGTTCACCAGGTTCCAAGAAAACCTCAGACAATCTGCAGCACTGTCGATGCGATAGAATAAATTCTACCCTTATATTTATACCTGACCCTAACAGGGTAGGATTATGTATGATCCCAACGCCTTTGTCTGTGTCTAAAATAAGGTCATCCCACCTTCAGATCACCACCGCATCAAAACTAATGAATATTCTAAATCGATTACTATACCAAGAACTAATATTTTTCACGATATACTGGGTGCCCCATAACGAGTTAAAATTATCTGCATATATGACAAAATACTCATGAAAATTTCTATGTTTGGGTTTTTTAAATGGAATACCCTGTATATGAACACATCTTTGAAATTTACGTAAGATCTTAGTTTACTTTTGACTAGAAACTTTTTTCGAAAAATGCATACTTTTGGAGTTATTCATTTTTGTGTAAAAAATTTGACCGTTGCAGACCTTTATAAATTATTTTTTTACGAGGATACCCTTAAAGATATGAAAATTATTTCTAGTCGGTTGCTTTAAGTAAGGTCAGACGTATTTAAATCTATATTTAAAAATTCTTCATTATATACAGGGTGTGTATAAAAAGTGTTCAAAGTTTAACTTCATAAATATCAAATTTCTTCATTTTTTTAACTAGAACCACCCGTTTTTTTAATGCATTTAGGGGTAAAACATAAGACAAAATCATGTATACTTATCTATACTTGAACCTTACCGTTATTCAGATACTAAATGTTTTCTGTAAGGTGTTGACCTTGCTAAAAGCACCACCACAGAAAACATTTTCATATCTTTAAGGGTATCCTCGTAAAAAATAATTTATAAGGGTCTGCAACGGTCAAATTTTTTACGAAAGTATGAATATTTCGAAAAAAGTTTTTGGTGAAAAGTATACCATCTTTAAAAATATTTTAGTTAAAAAGATCCTCACCGAAAACCCAAACGTAGAAGTTTTCATGATTTTACCATAAGTATTCTTCCATACAGGTATACCGATAGCTTCAATTCGTCGTGGGACACCCTGTATAGCGTCACTCTCGTTATTAGTTAATCCAGTATAATTGTGTGTGTATTTTCAACTCTATTATCGAAGAAATCTATCAAGAACTCAGAAGCCACCCTTAAAGGTTTTTGGAATTTATGTCTGTTGGAAAATTTGATTTCATTTTACCGAGAATCTAGAAAAATCTAGAGCCGAAAAAAGTCTACAAAATCTCTTCTGATAGATTATATGTAACATTATTCAGATGAAAAATATTAATTCCTCTCCAATACAACTAATTATAATTGGGAAAAGGCAGTAATGGTAGACCATTGGGTTTGTTGTTGATCCCTGTTGAGTTAACCAGAAAAATGGTTTTGGTTGTTGTGTCCTGAACCATACTACATGTCATATTGTATTTATCATGCTTATCGTTATCTTCTTTCCGCAAATTTTCTTTCAATTCAAGCTTTTCCGTTAAAGTCAAAAGAAATTCGGAATTATTATCATTTTGCATAAATTGTTTATCAACTTTCTTGTCTTTGGCAATCAAGTGTTTCGAAATGCAGTTATACCGAGATTTGAAAATATGCTGCAAAACGGATACCGCGGACTATGCCTCATGAACGATACCTTCAAAATGGTAGTAATGGTGGACCGATGGGTATGTAACTGTCAGCACAGGCGTACAAGTAAGTCCTTATTGAGTGAACCGGAAAGATGGTTTCGATTTCTCAGGCGCGGCTGACAGCAAGACTCCTGCCACCTACTCAGATGCAGGTGACGTCGCTTGTCACCTGTCGTCCGTCAACTGTCGTCCGTCACTTGACGTATGGAAGAATAATGGCGGCTTTACTGTAAACTTGTATATATTTCTTTAATTTACGTTTTGATATGTTTATGTTTCTAAATCTTGTCAATGTCAATATCATATTTTGATGTCGAAACGTCAATTTTATCTATCTTTCAAAAATTATTAAAAAAACTAATTTTGCAACAGAAGAGATCTAAAATCAAGAAGATTTAGAAACCTAAACTTGTATATATTTGTTGTAAATACTGTCGTATTGTATAAAATGAAAAATTAATCGATTAATAATTTTTTATAACATCAAACGATGTGCAGGTATTTTCAATAGATATAAATAAACATATACAATAGATGATATGTTATCAAAAGTCATTTTATCGTGACTTTGGATCGTTTTAATCGCCGAGCTTTCTCTTTTTCCACATATTTTACGTCGTAAAAACTTTTATCCATTTCTCTGTGGACTTTAATAACCAAAGTTTGCGAACTAAACGTTCGAATATACTACTTTTTTGATGTATTATAAAATAAAAGTATAGTAAAAGGGATTAGATTACCGGTTTATACGACAGGAACATTATTTCTTGTTAATATGAAAAAAGCAATTCTGAACGAAGTTATAGAAAAATTATTGGCGGTAACAAAGCTTGTTTCCCGCGTGCAACCGTTTTCTTATACGCTACCGCTGAGTATGAAGATCATTTTTAGTATAACCATTACGAAAAGTAAATTTAAGAAAGAAAAGAAAAATTAATTCGTAAAAAAAGTTCAAGATTTAATGCATACTGTGACATAAAACAAATTCTTCATACGTCTTTAAAGTCGCATCTTTAAAGGCCTAAAACTCAGAAACGAGGGATCGTACGAGAATTTTTTTTCTTGTCATAGCAATTAATATCATTCCATAATAACTTTTTTATGTTTAAAACCTCTTCTTTTTCGCGTGTCTTGACCGTTATCAATCGCTGTCAGTCTCTTCTTTTTCGCTTGTCTTGACCGTTATCAATCTCTAGCTGTCATTCTCTTCTTTTTCGCGTGTCTTGACCGTTATCAATCGCTGTCAGTCTCTTCTTTTTCGCTTGTCTTGACCGTTATCAATCTCTAGCTGTCATTCTCTTCTTTTTCGCGTGTCTTGACCGTTATCAATCGCTGTCAGTCTCTTCTTTTTCGCTTGTCTTGACCGTTATCAATCTCTAGCTGTCATTCTCTTCTTTTTCGCGTGTCTTGGCCGTTATCAATCTCTAGCTGTCAGTCTCTTCTTTTTTCCAACGAAAAACTATTTCTTTTGAAAGTTTGCATAGGTGCTTTGATTCAGTTCAGGGTAATTTTTATCATCTCGAACCTCGAAGCCTACTATCGGATATGATTTTCTAAAGAATAAGTCTTTTTCCAAATATGCTGGTTTTCCTGGAGCTTTAGGTGCTGTTTGAAACTCGCCACAATCCTCTTCTTCAATACCTCTATAAATCGTGGATTTCCCAACACCAAGCGTACTACTAATTTCACTGTGTCATCAACTAAACTGTTAAGAATACACAACTTGGACCTCCTTACTAAATGGGAAAACTCTAGCTTTTATTGGTACTTAAAAAATAAACGGGGTTTTTGGCCTGTCCAAACCTTTTTCAATTTCTGCGTTACGTTCGATAGTTTACAGTCGAAACAAATAAATAGCAACTTTAGTAATCAATAGGGCTTGATATTAATAATGTTTTTTTGTTGTTTCAGATGTCGATTGAGGCGTAACAGTCAACCATGATGAATAGTACAACGGGCAACGTAACTGACATCGACGAAGTCACTTATCCATTGGTGGTTCAAATAATTCAAACTATCTTATTCACAGTCGTTTGCATAGTAGGTCTAGTCGGTAATACGTTAGTCATCTACGTGGTTATCAGATTTTCGAAAATGCAAACCGTCACCAACATGTACATCGTCAATTTGGCAATAGCAGATGAATGTTTCCTGATTGGTATACCTTTCTTGATCACTACCATATTGAACAGGCACTGGATATTTGGTTACTTCGCCTGCAAGGCTTACATGCTTTCGACTGGTATAAACCAGTTCACCAGCTCCATTTTATTATGCGTCATGAGTGCTGATAGATACATCGCCGTTTGTCATCCTATATCATCGCCGAAATGGAGAACGCCTTTTATATCTAAGATAGTATCTCTGTTCGCTTGGACGTTCAGCATTCTCCTCATGATACCCATAATACAACATTCTCAAGAGATCAATAACGAAGATGGAAAAACTTCTTGCGTTATAGAATGGAGCACTTTCGAAAGCAGTTACAGCAATTATACAAACGCGACTGACGATTTTGATAATAGCAGACCTGCTCAGATATTTACTTGGTACACTTTCATATTCGGTTTCGCTATACCTTTATGTTTAATCATATATTTTTATTGGTTAGTTATTTTGAAACTTAAGAATGTCGGACCGAAAAATAAATCTAAAGAGAAGAAAAGATCGCACAGGAAGGTCACCAATTTGGTGTTGATTGTCGTCACTGTTTACATTATATGTTGGTTGCCTTATTGGGTGACGCAGCTTGCCATCAGTGATGACGTTAATGACACGTAAGTAACTGATATATACTCTATTATACAGAATGTCCCACGACGAATTAAAACTATCTCTATATATGGCAAAATACTCATAGTGAAATCATGAAAATTTCTACGTTTGGGTTTTTGAATACGATCTTTTTAACTAAAATATTTTCAAAGATGGTACAACCGGAAGTCGACTTTAATTTTGTTATTTTAAATAGAACACACAATATATTAATATATTACTGAAATCTACGTGAAATTTTAGTATACTTTTATTTAAAAACTTTTTTCGAAAAATGCATACTTTTTGAGTTATTAATTTTTTTGTAAAAAATTGCAGACTCTTATAAATTATTTTTTTACGATTATACCCTTAAAGATATGAAAATAATTTTTGTTCGGTTGCTTTTAGCAAAGTCAAACGTATTTGAATCCATGTTGAAAAATTTTTCATTTTATACAGGGTGTGTATAAAAAGTTTTCAAAGTTTAACTTCTTAAAATATCAAAATTTCTTTATTTTTTTAAATAGAATCACCCGGTTTTTTCTATTTTAATGCATCCAGAGGTAGAAAATAAGGCAAATTCATGTATACTTTCCTATACCTAAATCTTTGAAGTTATCCAGATATTAAATGTTTTCTGTAAATTTTTAGAGATGCAGGTGTGGTCTAAATTTTATTTTGATATACAAGCACTAAGAAATAAAAACGTATTTTTCTTTATCTTGTCAAGGTCTGTAAAAAAATCAAATCAAATTTTTCACCCCTAAATGCATTAAAATAGAAAAAACCGGGTGGTTTTATTTAAAAAAATAAAGAAATTTGATATTTATGAAGTTAAACTTTGAACACTTTTTATATACACCCTGTATACAATTAAACATTTTTCAATATGCATTCAAATACGTCTGACTTTGATGAAAACAACCGAAAAGAAAACATTTTCATATCTTTAAAGGTATTATCATAAAAAAATAATTTATAAGGGTATGCAAGGGTTAAATTTTTTACAAAAAAATCAATAACTCAAAAAGTATGCATTTTTCGAAAAAAATTTCTAGACAAAACTATACAATTTCATGTAGATTTCAAACATGTATTAATATACAGGGTGTTCTATTCAAAATAACAAAGTTACAGACATATTTTAGTTAAAAAAATCGTCTCCGAAAACCCAAACGTAGAAATTTTCATGATTTCAGTATTTTGCCATATACAGATAGTTTTAACTCGTCGCGGGACACCCTGTATACTATATTTATTTCAAATAAAGTTTGTTCGAACACAAAGGTATTCACAAAGCTCCAAACGGGAACTATTCCAATCAAATCGATAATTTCTTAACAGAGCGACCATCAATGAAAACAGGATTGCGGACAAACTAACCAAAAATGGCACTAAAATGTCAACAAATAAAGAAAAATCGAAAGATCAGACGTAAAAGAAGATTAATAGTAGGAAGTTTCAATGATAATAAAACAACAAACAAAAAAATACGGAGTAGAACTAGAGAAAGCGTTAACAGAACAATCCTATGATGTTAACGACGAAAAAGGTTTTGATACTAAATGAAAAAAGAAATTGGAAAGAGACTACAAGCCAAACAGAAAACGTTACAAACGGGAACAGATAAAAATAATAAAAAGTATGAAGAGCAACGAAGACGTGTAGTGCAAAGAAATCTCTAAATATAAAATACAATAAACGGAAAACTGAGCAGAAAACCATGGAAAAAAAGAGGAGGAAATAATAATGGATGATGATGATGATAATGAATATTAAATGCAGATAAAGATAGTGGACAATGGGAGGAGCTGAGAATCCAAGATTGGAATAATAGCGAAAATATATTACCACCATTAAGGGAGGAAATACTTTTATCATTTATACATTTGGAAGATCAATCTTAGATCATATTTTCACTCTGAGGCAAATGCAAAAATGTTGATCTGCCAATTTCATAGTTTTCCAAAAAGAATACGAATAAGATTTACCAAAATGACACTTTAACATACAAAAACTAAGATAAAGTTGAACCAAAGAATATCGAAATGATTTCAGATCAACACAGGACTGAAACAGGGAGATCCTTTATCCATTGCGCTGTCCAATACAGTATTAGAATGTAGGATAGTACGTAAAATCAGTTTGACAGAACAAGGACACGAAAAACAAGACAAAATCAGCTTAAGGAGATTTACAGAGCCTTCATAGAAACGGTATTGAGTCAACGAAGATAAATCTGAGTTCATGCTAATGACATCACCACGAAGGAAAAGAGCAATGGAGCAACTGAATGGAGAAGGACTAATGACCTTAGAACAAGTTTCGTATATCTTGGGGTGGTTATCCAAAACAATAATTAATCGAAACGTGGATTCTTAACCAAGCAAAGAGAGAAAAATCTCAGAAGGATATTAGGAGGTTACTTTAAGAGAACGCCAGGTTTTAGAGCAACCAAAAAATGGTGGACGTATAACACGGAAGTACAAGAAAAGAGAGAGAGAAATTCGGGACTGGAAAACGAAATAAAAAAAATTGGAAGGGAATCGTGATATGGACTAAAAATCCTGCGCGTATCACCTTTATATAAAAATGATATTAATAACTTATCAATCAAAAAGGATCTCGGTATTCTGAACACAAACATCAGACAACAAACTATTCAATTTTACTCAAAACACGTTCCGCTTGACCAATAAGTCCAATTAAATTAGTTTATTAGTCTTTCCGTAGTTTCTTTTGTTGTTTATTTTCGTACATTCGTATTAGTTGAACTTTCATATATCATATTTCGACGTGAGTAGCTAACAATTACTAAAGTATAAAAAACAAAAAATGAAATTAGTCGGATACATTATTAGTATATGGAAACATACTTTAAGTACGTGAAGCGTAGATATGAAGATATCGTTATGTTTTGTGTAAAAATAATAAAATTAATTATGTAATAAGACCTCGTATAATAAATAGAGTACGTTCGCAAAAATCTTTATGCTCAAATCAGTGACAAGCTTCGACAAAGTTTAAACAAAGCTTCAGCTTGCTGCTTGGATCCATTTTATTATAGTAAAACTCGCACGACGACTCAAATTTCGCAAAAAACAAAAGAAACTGTAGGACATACCGATATTTCCGAAAACAAGTGTTGTTAGCGATTTTTAGAGCTTTGCTGTGAGTACCAAGAAAATACAATCCAATAAATAACGATGAAACATCCAAAATAGATTCCATGGAGTTGTTTGGAAAGTAGACTTCGTGCCAGAAATAGCGAAGATCACGAAAAGCAACAAAAATCGATGGCTGCAAGTTTATTCCTTCGAAGTAATCAAATACAATCGTGAACGCAGCACATTTTGACTTATTAATGCAGTGGCTTCAAAACATTTCTACGCTACAACCTCAAGCAGACGCCATGTATTTGAGCGCTTTTAATTTGTTGTGGAGCGGAACTGAAACGTGAAAAAAGTGAACAAAACCAAACCAAACCATCACCTTGCTGGAAAATCCTCGACCAACGAGCTATTTGCTCAAGTCTGGCAACATTGTGAGCAAACTCGGCAGCCATCTTGCGCACAGCTTTTTGAAACGCCTACTATGTCTGCAGTATCACTTTGTGGATTTTTTTTTTTAATATTTCCGGTCGAAAACTGCGATGCTGGTCGTATCCAGAGTAAAATCTAATTCAGCTTTTACATTGGTCGACCTAAAGCTTTTCAAATAAAAGTATTTTATCACTCGTAATGGGAACTGTGATAAAAGTCTCTAAATTTACGAAAATTCTTTCAGTTTGTCCGACTGCTTGGCACGTGACAACCACGTGGTTTCAGAAGTAGTGTTCCATGCAGACGTTTTTTCTATAACCTTAAAAAATAAAACATTGAACAATAACTGGTATGCTTGAGCGTTTCAATTCCATATTACTTAATATTATGGATACTAAGGAAATAAACAGTGGGTACGTTAGGTTAGGTTAGGTTAGGTTATGTTAGGTTAGGTAGTAACTATTCAAAATAATCTTGCATCTATGCTACTGGCCCAATAAGTAGGGTTCGTTGAAAATGTTAAAAAAAACCGATTTAAATCAAAAAAATCACGACCACTGCCAATAAGACATGATATTTATCACATTCCCCATTACGAGTTGGGGATTCTATAAACTAATCGATAAATTTGATAAATATGAAATAATTTATCATATCATAATCATTTTACCAGCTCGTATTTTTATATTTCAAATTTGAAATGGCTGCCACGACACCGAACATAACATTTTCACCATCAAAAATAACGATTTTTTTTACTGTTCTAGATTTTATATCACACTTCATCTCCTCGCATCATGTATGAGTTATTCGAACTCCGCCGTTAACCCGATTCTGTACGCCTTTTTGAGCGACAACTTCAAGAAAAGTTTCGTGAAAGCGTGCACTTGTGCGGCCAACAAAGAGGTCAATGCTACGCTTCAACTCGAAAACAGCGTCTTTCCAAAAAAGTCTAAACATGTTACTGAAAGGTGAGAGAATACTTTTTATATAACCCCGACGATAAATGACAAAAGAAACGCTTTTTTTCAAGATATCGCTTCTATTAATAATATTTGTAACTAACCAGACTAATAGAAAATGTTTATCTACAAAGGAAGTAACAAAAAAACTATTTATAATCTATTTTGCGATAATAATTGCGATGTATTAGTGTAGACTTCCTCTTAAAGCGAATGGATAATAATTTTTTATCTAATGAAGATACTACTTTGAGGTTAGGACACATCTATCGTTCATTCTTCCGATCCGACTACGATCATCAAGGGCAATCAGTACCCACTACAAAGTTTCGAAGGAAATATTCAAATGTTCAAAATGGCTAATGTATAGAACCGGAGCTATAAATCGCAAAAAACTCGGCAGCATGTGTGCTGGCCACGTCCGATCCCGTACCGATCCGTACTTTGGACGGAGCGTTCGCAACGAACGGATCGGATTTTCCAAGTATGAGTAAAAAAATTGATTCACGGCGTCCGAGAAGAGGGATTCATTGCCGATTGTAGTTAGAATATTCAGTTCGACGTTTAGCACGTGTTGGACCCCGTGTCGTCTATTTATATATATTATAACTCGATTGTTACCTGAAATGGATACAACTCAGTTAATTATGATCTGAGGAACCCTCAATACTCAAACCAAATCGCAGCGACAATATTTGGGAAGAGATAGGATGGAGGATGAACCATCCCAGTAAGTAACAATGCATTTATTTCAATGTAATAATGATAATTAAACTGCTAGTCTCTGTTGAGGATCAATAGAACGTCTGTATGTTGTATTCCGTCTCTATAAATATGGTGCAGAGATGTCCAACAGTTCAAAAAACTTGACACTAGTCATACGGAAGTATTTTAACAATCTGGAGGCATCATCAATCAGATCAGGGACTAATGATTGATTCTGATTGATTTGATGAACCCAAATTGAGGCTTTCTGGTCAGTTTATGCCTTTTCTCTTCTTCTTATATCGAAAGTCAAAAACAGGACTGTGTGTACGCAGCCGTTGATATAAATCCGATCCGTTCGTTGCGAACGCTCCGTCCGATGATAACAAGTGCGTAACCACCTTTATAAAAACTTATAAGTTCTATATCAACCCTATGCTCTAATCATACTTAGAATTTTTTTGTACTACGACTATAATTTATTACGAATACGCACCCAAAAATTGCTGATGGAGCGTCATCTTTAACATAGTTAGGAAAATGAAGAAAATCATCATTTTTCTTATATACTTTCACTAGATCATCATGTTACTGGAACTTAAAACTTTTTGTTTATTAATTGAAGCGCAGTTTTCATATCGCCCATGGTCAAGTATTTACAGACCAATCTGCTAAAACAGAAAGAGATAACCAGTAACGCAACGAAAGCCTTGACGGTATGCAGAAATTGAGTTATAGCCCAAAGATCTTGCTTACAGCGATTGTAAGAGCGATGGGGAAGTTATTTGGGTCACCAAAACCTGGACACCACGAGGACAGATCTCTCGAAATTGAGAGCATTCCAAAGGTTGCACTAAATCTTCTACATTTCTATATTCTATTATTGGACAGCGTGGTGGAAACTGTTAAAGACCAAATCATCAAAAATAAGCCGTGAATTCGCTTAGAAAATGATCTGTAGAAGTAAATAAGATCTAAACATCATATTAGAGTCGGAATTGGAGTTTGCGGGTCCAGAACTACACTCTAGTAGCTTGGGAATTACACCAAGTATCTCAAACAGAAGATTATCATCTTGTCTGATAACCATTAGAAATCTGAGCAACAAATTAATGAGATGCAATGCTTAGAAAATGATCTGTAGAAGTAAATAAGATCTAAACATCATATTAGAGTCGGAATTGGAGTTTGCGGGTCCAGAACTACACTCTAGTAGCTTGGGAATTACACCAAGTATCTCAAACAGAAGATTATCATCTTGTCTGATAACCATTAGAAATCTGAGCAACAAATTAATGAGATGCAATGCTTAGAAAATGATCTGTAGAAGTAAATGAGATCTAAACATCATATTAGAGTCGGAATTGGAGTTTGCGGGTCCAGAACTACACTCTAGTAGCTTGGGAATTACACCAAGTATCTCAAACAGAAGATTATCATCTTGTCTGATAACCATTAGAAATCTGAGCAACAAATTAATGAGATCCAATGGTTTGAAAAATGATCTGTAGAAGTAAATGAGATCTAAACATCATATTAGAGTCGGAATTGGAGTTTGCGGGTCCAGAACTACACTCTAGTAGCTTGGGAATTACACCAAGTATCTCAAACAGAAGATTATCATCTTGTCTGATAATCATTAGAAATCTGAGCAACAAATTAATGAGATGCAATGCTTAGAAAATGATCTGTAGAAGTAAATGAGATCTAAACATCATATTAGAGTCGGAATTGGAGTTTGCGGGTCCAGAACTACACTCTAGTAGCTTGGGAATTACACCAAGTATCTCAAACAGAAGATTATCATCTTGTCTGATAACCATTAGAAATCTGAGCAACAAATTAATGAGATGCAATGCTTAGAAAATGATCTGTAGAAGTAAATGAGATCTAAACATCATATTAGAGTCGGAATTGGAGTTTGCGGGTCCAGAACTACACTCTAGTAGCTTGGGAATTACACCAAGTATCTCAAACAGAAGATTATCATCTTGTCTGATAACCATTAGAAATCTGAGCAACAAATTAATGAGATGCAATGCTTAGAAAATGATCTGTAGAAGTAAATGAGATCTAAACATCATATTAGAGTCGGAATTGGAGTTTGCGGGTCCAGAACTACACTCTAGTAGCTTGGGAATTACACCAAGTATCTCAAACAGAAGATTATCATCTTGTCTGATAATCATTAGAAATCTGAGCAACAAATTAATGAGATGCAATGCTTAGAAAATGATCTGTAGAAGTAAATGAGATCTAAACATCATATTAGAGTCGGAATTGGAGTTTGCGGGTCCAGAACTACACTCTAGTAGCTTGGGAATTACACCAAGTATCTCAAACAGAAGATTATCATCTTGTCTGATAACCATTAGAAATCTGAGCAACAAATTAATGAGATGCAATGCTTAGAAAATGATCTGTAGAAGTAAATGAGATCTAAACATCATATTAGAGTCGGAATTGGAGTTTGCGGGTCCAGAACTACACTCTAGTAGCTTGGGAATTACACCAAGTATCTCAAACAGAAGATTATCATCATCAATGAGATCCAAGCTGGTTTGTGAACGACTTAAGATGATTTTGAAAGTTAGCTCAGTGAATTTGATGACATATAGATGAATAGATGGTAATTTCTTCAAAAAAAATTTTCGAAAATGAAGAGATAAGCCAGAAAAAGCACTCCATCGGAAAGATTATGGAAAAATAATTTTTTTACCCCACACGTGCCATTTGAACCCATTTGCCATTTGTGCACGTGACACCACGTTGTGCCTACAAATATATTATACGAAATTTTAAAATATTTTGCTCGACAAGCGATTTAAATTAAATATCAACTGTTTTGATAACAATATTTATTATACGGCGTCCTATTTTACGCATAATAACTGCTACAAGTTTCGGTACGCGTGATCAACGCGCATTTAAATCTGAGACACAAAATAATAATTCGTTGACACATAAACATTTCGTTTCCTTTTCTGAACTGTAATTTTGTTTAATGCTAAAATCAAAAGCATTAAATGCAGTATGAGTAAAATAGGAAGTCGACCTGCAAAATATTGTTTGCAATTCTTTGTTCAAAATATGCACGTTGTTTTTCATTAGGGTTGCCACAACCTTTTCTTTTTTCGCTTCTTACTTTTCCGCATGAATAACAACAACCAAAATATTTTTACGATCAAAAATCACAAACCAAAAAGAAGTTTTACAAAATACTACAATCAACACCGTAGAATTGCAGCTTGCAAACAACAGAAATGGCAAAAAATATTGTAAGAATCTGTCGTGCTTGATTTGCGCATGCTTTTTAACAATAAATCGTGTTGCACGTTGTTGCTTCATGCTGAGCAAGCAAAATTAAGACAAATAATTTTGTTTTAATGCAATTTTATCGTAATCATTTATAGTCATGTCGCTTTTAGATGTTATAATTTCGCATTCTTTCATTTTACTTTATTTTATTGCAGTGAAAGGACCACACAAATTTCGTCGCTGTAAATAAAATAGAGAGGAAGTTCTGCCGTCATAGCAATGGACGCTACCTTCTTATTATTTAGAATTAATTGTATTTGTATGCTTTAGTTGCACTAGCGACCGATTTAGTTCTTGTTATGTCTCATCAGCACGTTCTAATCCCCACGGAATCTCGAAATCCCAATACCAACTCGGGATTTTGGTTCGTAACGTTTACTAAATAGTTGATATATGACGGTTCTGAAGAGGTACAACAAGATAAAAATTGGTCACTTTTCCTTGTAATAGCGAGCCGTTGGAAATGTCAATCGACAAAAATTTTTTTATAGGAAATTTGATTCAATATTCATCGCTGTATTAGTCATTCGTATTTATCAAGTTGTGATACAATTTTGATCGTACGTTATCTTTAGTTGCTATTGTTTGTTTTTTGGATTTATATGCTTATAAACGCACATAGGTACAGTCACACAGCACTAATAGAAGCATCAAATCTCCGATGTCAATTCTTCTTTGACGATTTGACAAGTGACAACCCCCTTCTAATCTAACCTCTAAATTCGTTCTTAAACAAAAAAAATTTTATGTATTGAAACCGAAAACTAATTTATGTTATTTGTTTTACAGAGAGCCACCCCGTAGCGCCTTATTATTATTGATTTCTTTCATATAATTAACTTTGTGAGTTATATAGATCGATGAATCACCCTATATATAATCAATTTCTGCGAAATATATTTTTGTGTTTATTTGATATTTCGCCGTAACTCAAATATTGACCTGGCGGTGATATAAATCTTTTCTTAACCTCTACCATAGTTTGAAAGTTTTATGACTTTTTCCTTTTCGTTTTGATATAATTTATTTGTTGTGTGGTATTCCATTGATCAGTTGTTTGGAAACTAATCTCTTTTCTAACATTTTCCAGATATCATTTCCTCTTGCCGAATCGAAAGATTTTTATAAATTGATGAAATGAAGTTTTTCACCGTTTCCGCTAAATATTGTTGTCTACATCGATATTAAATTCGGAAAGAAAATCCAAATATAATAATATTAAGGTTTTGATACATGAAACGTTTTTGATATAATAATCGATCCTATAATAATCGATTCTAAAAACTAACGATCATCAAGTTGAATACAATAGGTTAATAAATCAACTATTATGTTGTAAATTAGACTTATTCAAACGGATTGTTTACGATAGCTGCTCCATTATATGGATTTCCGAAACCTGTGAATTTTTTTAATTCTGTTGCACAATTAGTGTAACAAGTGACAACCATATCGATATAAAAATTGTAATCAAATTTGACGTTTGACAACAGCATACAAAAATGGATGTTGTTTGATTGAATATTATCAAAAAAGAATTAGAGAAATCGGTTCAGCTGTTTAAACGTTTAAAATTTTTCAAAAAACGTGGATGGGTTATTAACACACTTTTTATGAAAAACCTATTATTATCATATTTATTTTGAATTTATTGACTTTATTGTTATTAACATCTAGCCTCCATAATTTACATATAAAAGAAGAAGACATATTTTTATAATACTGTCAAAGTTTGTTGTTTGGAAGTTTGTTATAGTACTTTCGTTGATTAATTTATACGTATGTTATACATTTTGTTTTCGTTAATTTGATTCACTGAAAATCAAAGAAGTTTTATTTTGACAATGACTTTGAACGCGCGAGTTAGCTGGACAATATTACACGAGGTGTGACTATTAAGCAACTTCTTCATCATATGTTTTTTTAATTATTAGTGCTCTGGGACTATTTTAATCATAGATATCGTGCTAAAGTTTGTATATATAGGTAGATTTATGTTGATAATATGCTGCAAAACGAAATAAATGTATAAATATAACTGTAAACTGTATTTATTTACTTGTGAATTTTGATTAAAGAAATGTCAGTTTAGTAATATTTCTTCCAATTAATATACAAGATGTATTAGCGAAAACTTGACACCTCAAAACAAAGGTAAGTCGACATTTTAAAAGCAGGTGATAATTCAAATATATTTTCGTTTTAAAACAAACTGTTTGATCCGCGAAAAAAAATTTAATGTGGATTGTGAGGCGGTGTCATTTCGAGGAATGATTTCTTCAGTTTCAAAGGATTTTTTGAAATTTAATACTTTGAAATATAAAGGATATATACATACAAATTATTAGAGGATTTTTGATATATAAAAAATCCTTATGAAGAGTAAAGTTTTAGGTTATGTATACTATATCTATCAAGATATCACCAGATGAGTTTTTAGACGTTTTTATAATTTTATTTTTTTAATAATAATATTTATTGTTTTGAATGTTGTATTTAATGAAAAAATAGTAGATTTAATTCACTATAATGAATTCTAGTCATTTAATTTCACTGCTGTTTTAACAAATTTCAATTAATTATTTACGTATACTTGATACTTCAATACTGCTACTAGAGATTTGGAAAAAAATATACAATCTTATGATGTAGACTTGTATAGGTCTATATCCTTCAATTAGATCCAAAATATCATGTAGTTCTCAATAATCGAGCCTTTCCCACCACAGTATCAATGTTTGATTATTATTACTTTGATATACGAAGATATTCCCAGAAGTACCTGGTCCAATGACCCATTTTTTAACAAGAATCGAGCAGCTCCTCGAAATAATCATTAACTGCCGACATCACCTCTTCGTTTATAGAAAATCTTTGACCACCAAGCCATTTTTTTGTAGTCTGGGTACAGAAAATTATCCGAGGGAACTAAATCTGGGGAATAGAATGCATGGAGTAGCAATTCAAACTTTAATTCATTAATTTTGGCCATTGCAATACCAGATGTTGATGAAACATTTTCTTCGTAGCCAAATGCGGAAGTTTTTGTTTAATTTCATCGCTCAAACGTTGCAATAAGTTCGCATAATACTCAACGTTGATAGTTTTACCTTTTCCAAGACAGTAATTGAAAATTATACCATGCGCATCCCAAAAAACCAACGCCTTGAACCTTCAGATGGAATTTCATTGTTTTGATCGTTTTTTTGTTTCGGGTGTGAAGTGATGGCACCACGTTTCATCCATGGTTATGAAACGTCGCAAAATTCAGCTTCCACCAAGTCTTTCAGTTAATTATCTCTCAGTTCTACAGCTCAAATTCCGTTATATTCTCTTCTTTTGTCATTCCTACCATTTAAAACGTCATTTCGATCCAATCAGAATAAAGTAGACAGTCGTGTACCGATATTCTTTCTCTCTTTACCAGCCGTTCGGGTCCACTTGACGAGCTCCCATACTTTGCTACTTCTCTATCTTCAATTTCGTTATAGATTCGATAAAATTGTGCCTTCTTCAAATACGTTCCAACAATTTACATCCTCCATGTGATCCATTCATAATTTTTTCTTTCCATATTAGATTCTCCAAAATGTTCCAGTAATTATGCTCAGTTTTCTTCTTTTTCTTTTTATTCTATTCTAGATCCTTTTGTTGTTATTTTTATCTGCGTTTTTGCTTCCTCTTTGTCAACTTTTCTTTTTTCTTCAACATCTTTTGTAGCTCGTTATTTATCTGAAAGTGATATTCATCTCCTTGCAGTACATTTTATTCTTTAAGCAATAATAAAGAAATAGCATTAATTTTTTCAAAATTATTTCAAGGTTAAAACCGAGTAGAACAAGAGGAACCTCATTGTGCGCGAACAACGAAGACGAAGGTGACATTGGTCCTCTGGTAAGCAAAGTCGACGCTTCCGCGTCTGCAGTGACAGTCAACAGTCGAAATACAAATTTAGAAGACAGCTTAGACAACGTTTCGAAAAATACGGTCGTCAAAAATGGAGGAGCTAATACAATTCAACCCGCTAACCTATAAGCAACAATGTAAATGTAGTCATAAATTTAGACCTTGAATTACGAGAATATTTCCATAATTCTGTAAAATGTACGTTAAAACATTCATAGAATAACGTTTTTCTAAGCTTTTCAAGCGTCTTAGTTCATCGTTTCTTTGCAAAAAGATTCATACTTTACTTTACTTTCCGTTTGCCCCATGTATGTAATAATCCTATACGGATAGTTGGTATGGGAAAAAAAGTCTATACTGCGCATGCTTCATGCGCGCAAAGGATGCGCAGAACTAACAAAACGTAGCAAATTCCACATCCTATTTATAAAATTGACGTTGATGCCGTTAACCTAAAAATTTTGTTATTTTTCCTGACGTGTTTCTTATTTTCGAGATGTTTGTGTGCTTTTGTTTGTAATCCGGTATTTATGGAAAACATGCAAAGCCAAAAGACCACCATAAACAAACAAACAAAAAGAAAAATAAACCCCAACATCACGCACTAACGTCATACGTCAAAATCACGTGACGAACGCAAAGATAAAATTCGTTTATGTTGAAAGTCACCAACATTTCAATTTTGTAACAGCAAACGTTAACTGTGAACGGAAAGTCAAGTTTATGTATTGGCGTTAAATGTTGTCCTGGAAAATGGGATTCGTTACAAAGTCCAATCCTTGTAGAAGTAGTCCTCGTATATACCCTATTTTCCACTACAATAAACAACAATCCACAATACGATTCTCATATATAAAGAATCTATCTTGTTTGAATTAGAACAAACTTAAGCAGGGTAAATGTTGCTGTTTTCTACTAAGCTTGTAAATATTACTATAAATAAATATTTGAACATATGAAAATTTGGTAAAAATACCATCTAACATATTCTTAAGAATCTTCGATTACTTCAAATTTAAGATAATTTATTAGTAGAAGTTTCGAACAATAGTGTCATAATATATTGTACACTTTTTACTATTTTAATTTGAAAGTTGTATATTGAAAATACTAATTAGAGGTTATAAAACCAACTGAACTAAATCCATCCAATAAACCGAGTGACCTGAACAACAATCGATGAGTGATCGAAGCATGATCGCGCCTCTTTTCATCTATTGGGTAAAATAAACAGGCCTCCTTACGCTAGCCAATCAGATTTAACTACAATCGGCCGACAGGCTACAGAGTCGGAATCAGATACGGATACGACTGAAGAAATTACTAATTTTTGTTTTGTCACAATCCACCAAAACAAAAACCAACAATACTGCTTTTTAATATTAATGGTAAAAATATAATTTTGAACATTTACAAAAATCTCTTTATTATATATAATGCAATTTCCTTCCACCCTTTAGAGTGTACGGCTACAAAAAACTTAATTGTATACAATTTTCATCCATTTCTTCTTATTCATACCAACCTTCTTTGCTTCGCTCCATGTCAGTTTTTTCTCCTCCAAAATTTTTCTTATCGTGTCTTCCCATGTTTCTACTAGTCTTCCTCTATTTCTCTTTTGCTATCTTTTGGCTTGTCAAATTTTTTTCTTGTATTTAATTTTATCATTCTTTGGATTCTCCAGCTCAATGGATTCGGTGACTGGTATTACTTGCAGCTCTTTTCTAATACTATATTCTTCCATGTGACTCCCCATTTTTTGTAATTTGTTTTTCTTCTTTTTCATTAGTTAATTTTCCTTGAGTAAATTTTCCTTACCTAGTTTTATATTATATTATTTAATAAATTCCCAGTCGTCGCTTAGTGCGACTCTGTGCACAAGCAGCCACGTGAACTATGCATGATAATATTTTCGAGTACTACGTTTCTTGGATGAGCAAAGTATATATGTCACTATTTAAACCGTAAATTAAACAACTCATTAATTTTTTTTTCCTAAAGACACACATTTAAACAAAAACGATAAAAATTATGCTCTCAAATGCTCCTCAAATATATATTAGAAAATTTTTTTCATTATGATAATACACATCTTTCTACGCCCATCTCTATAAGTGAAAATATACTTTTAAAGATAAAAATAAAAAGTTGCACTTAACTGTTGGTTTGTAGTTGTAATTAAATTATTACTAGATGATTTGACCTTATTCCGAGATCTTTCACGCATATTTATATCCATATCTACGGTTTATAACTTATAATTAGATTTCAGAATCTCACGTTTGAGCTATATTTGAAGATTCCTCTCGAGATTTTATTTTCATATGCTTAATATTATTTCTTTGTATATATATACGAATTTAATAATAAAAAATGTTATATCAGGATATACTGCTAAGGTTTATATTATTTATATAAGAAATTCCAGAATTGGATTTTATTAATGTATTATACTGAATGTCCTACTATCGATTGTTTTATTATTGGTATTTATAACAAAAAAAACATTAAACTATGAATTTTTTTAGTGAAATATGATTGATAATGATGTATTAACCTCATTCCTAATAAATCCTTTAATTAATATTCTCTTTGCCGGATTTTATCTCATGAGCCCTTAAAATCCGGCAAAAATAAATATTTTTTTTAAATGTTCCATCTACGTTCCTGAAGAGAACTATTGTATGTTTTTTCTACTTGTACAATTGAAGAGCATATCATAGAAAAACTGAAATAGTTAATTTTTTGTGTATTATAGTAAGTATCTAGTTGTAAAATTTATTTCTAATTTATTTCTTCTTTTTTACCGACGAGATCCTATCAATTCTGCCATCTCGGGATGTGCGGATTAATGCCAAGGTAACCACAGTTTACCAACCAGACATCAGTTTATTAATTCAATTGAATTAAAATTCAATAATTAATCCTCACCCTTTCAACTTATCCGAATCTCACATCTTTAAACTGTATCTTCATTGTTGTCTTGTTCAAAACTCCTCATCAATTTAATGTGTCTATGTTCCGCATTCTGTGGTAAGATCCAATAATTGTTTTATTATTTCTATGACAACTGTTTATTTGAGACAATATTTCGATAAAAAAAATAAGGATTAAGATGACATTCTATTTATTCTCGAATATTTAACTACCCGATTCTCATTTCTTCGAATTACATCTCTATTAATGACGTTTTGTAATCACTACTCCTCATTATCTTAATGTATCTATGTTCCGCATTCTGTCTTAAACTGATATTTATATTATTATTTTTATAACAATATTTTGATTCATTTCAAACAATGATTTTTAGGTCTCAAATATATAGTCAATAAAGTGAAAAACAAGTTTTTTGAGCTGGAACTATTAAAAACTATGTTAGAGGTGGCAGGTACCTCACAAAATTTTGTTTTCTGTTACTAATACTAGGAATATTAATTTTTCATGCTATATAATTCAAAATATTGTAGATAGTTATATTTTTATTTCAAATCTGTGATATTAATATTAAATTGTTTATTATAGTTTGTGATAATTTTGTATATAACGAAGCTATGAATATATATAACATAGATATACTTCGTTAAAATCAGTTGTATTGAATAAACTTAAATGTATCAATAACAATGAGTGTATTAATCAGTGTCACCTGGTATTTTCTGTATAATAAAAAGTATGTACATTTCAATAGTTTCTCTTTTCATAAAAAACCAATCTTCCAAACAAATGCTTAAAAAATTGAGAATTGTACTGGATGTGAGATTTTAGCTGTGATCGTTGGCGAGCTTTAGGGAGATAAATTTTTGAGAGTTGGGAATGATATGATTTTCTAACCTAATCAGACTCATATCGACACAATTTATGGTTTTATAGAGTTTTAATTACTTGACAAAATAAATTCAAATTACAAGCGAACTGTAATGCATGAAGTAATAAAAAGCCTCAGTTTCCGCAGACAGCAGCTACAAAAATAACTGTAGAGTTGGGATTCTTCTACAGGGAACACTGGTCAATTATATATTATCTTTTTCTATGATTACAACCGACAATTTGAAGAAACTCTAGTTGGCTTATATTCGTACTTACCGATGTAAAGTTAAATAATTAGTTCTTGAAAGAACTGATTTTGAATATAAATACACGTTCAATCCAAATAAATCGCTGAAAACAATCATGTAAACAAAGCTTACGTCAATTAGTACGGTCAGTTATTCGCGTTATGTCATTTATATCGTTGTCTCTTTCTATTAGTACTGTCAATATTTAAAGAAACTGTTAAGTTTGTCTTGTAGTAAGTCTTATGAAGAAGACAATCATTGATTTCTACTGATAGAGAAAGATAATATGTAGACAATATGTCTTCGATAAATCGTAGATTGAGTCACGTGATGGAAAACATTCAACGTTTCTACTTTATATTTCATTTATTACTACAAATTGACCCCCCGTTTGTAAATAAGACGATTTTTTTGTCGATTTTCATGAAATGTATATTACAAAAGGATAAAAAATGTCACGATATATATTTTAGACACAAACTGTACGGTCAGTTATTCACGTTACGTCAATTATAAAGTTAACTTTGTCTATGATTCCTACTGTCAGTTTAAAGAAACTATTACATTTGTCGTGTGAATCGATCTTAGAAATTATGAAATGTCAAAAATTGATGATGAATTATATTCGTATTTACCGATGTAAAGTTAAATAAAAAGATAAATTAGTTCTTGAAAGAACTGATTTTGAATATAAATACACGTTCCATCCAAACAAATCGCTGAAAACAATCATGTAAACAAAGCTTACGTTAATTAGTACGGCCAGTTATTCGCGTTACGTCAATTACATCGTTCTCTTTCTATCATTAATGAATCAATTGAAATAAACTATTACGTATGTCTTGTAGTAGGTCTCGTGAAGAAAACAAACGTTTGATTTCTATCGATAGAAAAAGATAGTATGAAGAAAATATGTCTTCGATAAATCGTAGATTGAGTCACGTGATGTTTCTACTTTATATTTATTATTACAAAAGACGATTTTTTTCGGTTTTCATGAATTTTTTATTAGAAAACGATAAAAAATGTCACAATTTACATTTTAAACACAAACGTGATATTTTTTGAACACTTCATAATGAAATGAAGTGTAACATTTATCACAAGTAAATAGAGCATTTCTAATCACTTCCTTATGGTTATGTTGTATATGGATACTCGAATTATGTTTCACCTTATCACAAATCACACAATATTTTTTCCCGAGTTTAGTAACTTGCAAAAAATCTCTATTTCGATCGCAATATTCCGAATTTTTTCTCTTCAATTTCTTCCTTTTCTTCTCCGCATTGATCGCCGGACGTTTACGTTTTCCGTTACAATTATTGTTAATTTGATTCCTCAAACTCCTCCTCCTCGATTCAATTGAATATTTTTTATTTTTTGAACAATGCGCTATTTCATCGGACTTTTTCTTCATATTATTAGTTATATCGTTCTCAGTTATTGATAAATATTCAAACAACTCTTGTTTTTCTTTTTCGTTTTGTTGTTTGGTTGGTAGAACATTTGTCAAAGACAAAAGTAGATTCGGTGCGGTTATTTTGTGATCTGAAATTATTGATATCTTACTCGATTTATCTCCATTTTTAACCTTCTTGATAGAATCTGAAAAAAATTAGGATCCTAAGTAACAAATACAAACGTACAGAGTGGAAACTGTCCTAAACACCATCAAAAACTGTGGTGGTGATGAAAATATTTCGATCAACCCCAGTAAAACGTCACTTACAAGAAGAAGAAAGTGCACGTATCCTTAATGGAGCTGGATTAATACTTTCCAATAAAGAAATATATCTAAGAGACAAAAATCAATGCGATTATATGTACTTGTCACAAAATTTTTGGCAAGAAATGGGGACTAAAGTCTAATATGGTATTCCGGAGACACCAAACAGTCCTCAAACCCATGCCCATGGGTTGTTTGATGGTCGAAACTACAGATCAGAAAAAGCTGCACAAGCCTAAACTGTCTAGGTATTGAAGGAGTAATGCCCACTACAACCTTAGAGGTGCTACTGAACCCGCCTCCTCTTCAAAGTGAAGAAAGTGACTAATCCAGACAATAAATCTGAAGCCTTGTATTATGATAAGTCACCTAAGGATTCTAGAGCTAATAAAGCAATGAAAAACCAACAAACCAAATGTAAAGCATGTTGGACAAAGATACCCCATTCGGTAATCAACAATCACCAATCATGAATCAATAAAAATCATCCCCAAGTACGAAATTTATCTCTCTGATACATAAACGACTCGAAGCTAGCGCAAGGAGCTGGTCTGGACCAAAATACAAGCTCCCATACCTCTAGGAACGTCACTCGCCTCATCAATAATGAAGTAGAAGGAAGGTTGAAGAATCAGATGGAGTCTTACTGAAGAAACACTCCGGGTCCAAGATAATAGAAGAAGAAGTAACAGTCTCCTTTGGGAGAAGTCTAATTTTGGAATAAGAACAATAAATGTGGAGTTTAAGACAAAATATCGACAATTGAGTATCTACTCACTTTCCGTTGAACTTATACGAAGATTTTCCAATGTTTTCTCTTCCTGTAAAAAAAATATTTTCGTAGATAACAATCAAGAAAAACCTCGATCAACTTACTTCATTTGATCCCGTATCTTTTTTACCTAAAGTATCGTTTTCGAAGTTCATTTCTGGGAAATTTTTCGTTCTATTTTTAGTAATTGGTAATTCTATCTATAAATAATTGAATTTTATGAAAAAAAAATTAATATAATTCATAAATGATATAATTTATACAGCAAGAAAACGGAATTTGTGTTAAACACATAATGGCTAGTTTAAAATGTATTGATACTGAACCTTTCAGTCTCAAAAGACAGCAACATGGTTATTGAAAGGTTTCGAACAAAAATTCAAGTATTTCCTGGCCAGTTTATGGAGTTTATTTGATATTTTCTGGAGAAACCACCTCAATCGGACGACCAGAACGTTCACCATCATCAGTGTCTGTACGACCACGTTTGAATGCAGCAAACCAATAAAAAATGGTTCTTTTCGATGGATCAGAGTCCGGATAATACTTTTGAAGTCGTTCCTGAGCTTGTACAGTATTTTTTCATTAAAAAACAATGATAAATACATCATTTTCTATATAAACAACCAAGGATTTCATGGTGAATCCCATCAGAAGTCATGGTTATTCCCCTTCTAAATACAAATTAGGTAAATAATGAGTCATACATATTTTAAAGAAGTAGAATAAGAAATGGAACATAAAGAGATAAAACCAGTAAGAAATAAGATATATGAAACACAATTGAGGTGATTTTAATTGATATACAGGATACCCAAACATATAATACCAAAAAAAAATTTGAATCCAGAATAGAAGGTAAAAACTATGGAGAAAGACCAAGAAAAACATGAATTTGAAAAAATGGCTTGGGATTTGATAAAAAAAAAACAATAAATTTAAAAATATATTTCTTTATGAATTTCAATATATTTGAAACCCTTTTATGATTACATTTCTTTTGTAAGCAGCTTACAGGATCTGAAATCACTATTTATGGAACACCCAGTACTTCAACACCCAATAAAATGGTTCAAATAAAAATAAACAATATTAATTAATGAATATGAACAAAGTTTCAATCAAAAATAATAGTAATTTGCATGAAAATATCGTTTATATTAACCATTAATAATATTTTAAAATAAACAAGTTGAAAATATCTGAAATAAATTAAAAATATTCATTAGTATCGACAAACTTACCTGAATGTATGGATTTTTCGATAATCTCAAATTTGGTAACGAATCATCGAGATACGTTGAATCTTTAGTGTTTCCTTTTAATGATTCCTCCGGTTCTAATAGCTGTGATTGATAAGTATTTGCCGGTAAAGAAAAATAAATACTATCACTCGAACCGTTTCTTCCAGGTTGTTCCTTTTGGGTTACACTTCCATTTTTTTCATCGAGATACTTCCCTATTAATATTTTACTCAATTTCATAACAGATATACGATTATTTCCAGATTTATCAGTATTTTGACCGTCTCCTATCAATTCTTCTCTCTCATTATGTTCCATTTCATTTGATTTTGACCCTGTACCACTAAGTGATTCATCTAATAGTGTACAATGGACTGATTTACTATTATCCTGATTTTGTGATGTTGGATGACAAAATTGAGAATTGGTATCAACTGGAATCTTCTCAGGGTCTATCATCAATTCTGTATTGTTAATTTGTTGTAATTCTTGTTCTATGTCATCTGATTCCTTTCTGGGATCTTCTATTAATGCAAAATCTATTGATTTATTATCATCTTCATTTTGTGATGTAGAACTACACAATAGAGGATTTGTTTGGTTTTGAATTTCATCCGAAGATGATGGAAGTATAATATTAGGAATTGGTGAGGTTTCTGGTGGTCGATTATTTACACTGCTATCTGGTGATAATTCTTCATCAGATATTTCTATTACCATGTTTTTAGTTTTAACCTATAGATAAATTTAAAACTATTCAAATGTACAATGGATAATAATTAATAAATCAATTTGTATTTAGAATGTATTCTTATTGATAAGTAAGGTAAGAGCACCAGAACCTGACAGAGCACTTATAGCAGACACTTTCTAATTTGATCCTCAAAATTAAGAAAACTATTGCCTCCTTAATATGTAAATTAGAAATAGGATTCACTTTCCGTCATTTAGTGGAATAAACAAGAATTGTGTGAGTTGATTGATGCAAGGTTTTGCTTAAATAAGTAGACTTAAATACACAGTTTTAAAATTCAAATTTAGAATATATGCAAAAAGAACCAAATGATTTTGATTTCGCTTTTTCCAAACCCCCCACATCTCAATCAACCAATGGATGTTTTGGTATTTAAAAGATTGAAGGCTACCTGGAAATAAAAACTGTCTACATGGAAATTAGAAAACAACACTAATAAATTAAAAAGACATCAGTTTGCTCCTTGAATGGTTTTATGGAAAATGGGACAAAAATGCTGTAGATTGTACCAAAACCAAATATCATTGTAGATTGTTATGTGGTGTCGTTTTGGCTAAAAGATATTTTGTACAAAACTCTACATCTTATTGTTCTGCTTCCAAAATACATAGACACCTTCCAAAGGAGGCTATTTGCACATTCAGATCTTTATTTAAATAATTAGAATTATATTATTTTGTTTTTAAACATTTCATTTATTTCAATTTTAGTATTAGTTTAGTAGTATTGACAGACTGCCTGCCACTGGATGATGGACTTCAGTGATGCCATGTTTAGTAGAGGAAAATTTGCCCTTGAAATATAAAAATACTTTTCCAAATAAACCATAAAATTGAAAACTTCTAATTGCCAGTTTACTCAGTACTAGCTAGCCCTGCATTAAATTTGGAACTTATTTCTCATTTTTTTCTTTGAAATTTTTTTAAGAAATATCCTTACTAAAGTATCTTCCACTGGTGCTTTTACCTTATTAGTTTTAAAATATAACTTAAACATCATAGTCAGTATAAAAATATCTAATGATATGCTTACATTTGTTATTAAGTCTGAACTTGTAGTAAACGAGTTTATTTTTTCCTTATTGGAAAATTGTTTATTTCCTTCAATCTGCAAAAATGCTATTAATGATTTCACTTGAGATTCAAGATGAGTAGGATACGTTAATGTACCTCTATAAATATACTCTATAACAAGTCTCATTATTTCTTTGGAATACTGTGTCCACCTTAATGTTTTCTATAACAGAAAATTACTATTTCACATAACTAGTAAATAACGTTTTAAATGTTTTGTATAAATTATATTCAGTAACTCTATATAAACAGTATATCAATCATTTGTAGTGGTTGTTATAAATTGTTTACCTGTGGCCCTGGTAGACTTTTTAACAACTTATAAGCTAGTTTACTTTCAGTGGCAAGTACAATACCGTGAACTTTAATTTTTCCATCAGACAAAATCAGTTCGGTATCAACAAATTCTTGATCCAGGTAGAAATTGAACATTTTATTCTTGTGAATAATCCGTCCATTGGATGATAATGTTTGTAAAACCATTTATAATATTGAAAAATAAACTTTTTTTATAAAAATTCAAATCAGACGTAAATAAAGTCTTCTTCTTTTTACACGTTTTTCGTCTTTTTAATACTTGCTAATTCGTACAATGCACATAGAAAAATTATAATGCTTTTCGAAAACATTGATTGGGTTAAAGACTATGAGATAATCAAACAAGATCTGAATAACACAAGTAATTCGAATTTAGTTCACTGTAGTCGGAAACTGAAAGAAGCAATCGGATCATAAGCATTTTATTCTATCGTAACAATCGTGATCAGCTGACGGGTTTCTTCTTTTGTTTTTGAAATTTATTATTATTAAAAAGCTATTAATTTCTCTCACATGTTTATCTATTATTGATTGGCATACTACTAATTCTTACGATTTTCATATTTTACTGGTTTTTACATGAAAATGGCTCGTTAATATGGAAATTTTTTATAAATTATGTATGCGTTGGTAAATTGCTATTACTTATCTCAATTGAGGTTCATAAACATAGAATAACTATAAAATTATAAATGAACTCCCACGAAACTCAAGTAATAAAAATATAATATTTGTAGGTTAAGTTTTAAATTTAAAATTCCCATCGAAAACGAAACTGAGCCAAAATCTGCAATCAGTTGATACATGATCTACTAATCTGATTTATCTATGATTTATGGTACAAGTGGCTGATTATTTTTTGTTATTAATATTGTGTACAAATTATTATTGAAATGAAATTTTTCATAAAGTACTTCCTCTATGAGTAATAATTCGATAATTATGAACAGACCAATATGAGTGGCTTCACTAAGATAGAGATTTTATGTAAATTTATTTTGTTTTTAAAAACAGAATTGAAAAACATGCCTTGAAAAACTGAAAGGATGTTAAGGATAAGGCCAACATTATGAGATTTGTAAACATAACCGCAAAGTGATATTAGTAATGTCGGAAATGAAAAAAAATATCGATGTATCGATATTTATTATATCAAATTAGCATCAATATCAATAGTAATTTCCGTAAAAATCTATATTATTTTTTCATTTTTGTCTTTATTAGAGAAAATTGCAAGATTATCAAAAAATGAAAGGCTATCTTCGACCGGCATTCTGTTATTTCGAGCCCAAGTGATACGTGAACATAACCACAAAGTGATCATAAAATGTTATGTATCAAGTTTTTTATCATGAACAGCATCCCTATAAATATCGTTATTTAGTGTAAAGAATTTTTACTTTATTACCAATTGTAAGAGTTTTATGAAAAACATTCATAAGAAAAATTAATTTTATTCCAACATTGTATTACAAACTTTGCAAAAACTGAAACAAATTAGAAGATTTATTCTTTTTCCCAGAATTTGAAATTAATTTACTCAACTTCTTATTTTTATTTTTCTTCTTTTTCTTGTTATTTTTGGTGACAGGAGTTGATGTATGGAGCTGTTTCTGGTACTTTTTGTCGTCCGTTTTTGTTTTTATTGATACTTCTTGGACTGAATCATCAGAATCTAAGGAAATTACTTCTGTAGGATTATCTTTAGACACTGAAATTAAGAAAAAAATGTAATATCAACACCTCTTGGTGGAAGCTTTTCTAGGAAGAAACTATCATAAAACCTAAAACATAAGTCCAGATTCCTCTCTATACAGGAAAATCTTGACCAGTTATATGAAAACACTGGCCCAAACAAATAGAAGAGGATATTATATAAACAGATCCTTTGCGGGGAGGAATTGGGGTTGTAACCCAAATATCCTACTGTGGATGTACATAGCAAACGTGAGATGAATCATCATATATGGTGCAGTGGTTTGGAGTACTAGAACTGATGAACAATATCTCAAAAATACAAACACTGGTTTGCATATGTGCAGCTAGGGCTATGAAATCATGGCAAACAGCTGCACTAGAGGTGATTGTAAATCTTCCACCTCTCCACATAGTACTGGAAAGTTCGACAGTAACTAGTTTGGGAATGCCTGGACAAATTAAATGAGCTAAGCAAGAAAAAACTACCCTGCAATGGATTCCTGGACACACCAGAGTGAAGGGAATTGAAATATCTGACAGATTTCTAAGAGTGGGATTAATAGATCAGCTGTAAACATCAGGTTCTTCAGTATCACAGCAAGAAAGGGGAACACAATAGATCCTTTGGATATATATACACCACATATTTGGGAAAAATGAACATGAAATGTTGAACAATAGCTAAAATCAGTCAGTCAAATTTATATTCTACAGTATACTAACCTTCTAATAATTGCAACAATCCTGAAGATTTGTCATTTTCTGTTGATGTATTCATTAATTTATTCAATTTCATATGATTTTTTTCCATTTTCTTTTTATCCTTTGGAGTTTTTTTCAAAGGTTTTGGTGTTTGGATAACAATTTCTTGTTTCTTTTTAATTTTAAATTTCTTTTTTTGTGGTACTTCTTGAATGGAATCATCAGAATCTAAATCAATTACTTCTAAACGCCTTTTAGTAGGCAATTTTTGTATCTTATCATTCCCTATTGAATTATTTGTCGAAGAATTCGAAATTATAATTAATGAATTATCACATGTGGTTTCTTGTAACGAATTTTTAGTGTTTGAAAATAATTTTTTTCCTAATAACGTTTTATTATTTTCCTTTTTATTCCTATTTGTTATAACCACATTCTCATTCAAGCCACACAGTTTATCTTTTTTCTTTTTGTTCTTATTTTTACTAGCAATTACTTTAGGTTTCTTTTTAGTTTTTGGAATCGGTAATTTCGTACAAGTTGCTTTTTTACAAAAATGGCAAGTTGTGACCTGAAACAAAAACTTCATTAAGTCAATATCCACAGATCAATTACATAACAGTTTCAGTATAACTTTGGGGATATTTGGTTCATCAATACATATTATAAAAAAAATCAGTCCTCAGCCTTGGGGATTCATGACAAAGGTTAACCTCAATTTGGTATACAACACCTTCCCCCTGACAATGTAGCCTTTGCTTAGTTAAATTATGTAGCAAAAATCTCCTTGAAGGAGTAAATTATGAGTTGTTTCATAGTTGGCAGTCAACGTGTTAAAACATAGCAGACTATTGTAGGTCTATAAAAGTGGAATATCCTTTTTCATACACCTTCAACAATAATATATTTTTCAACAAAATCTTGATATGAATCATACATGAGAAATCGTTCAGTAGGTTTTAAGTTTATGTGGAAAACAGGGGTATGGTAAATGACTTTGTTTTATAATATGTAGTAATAATAATAAAAAATAAACGTTTATCCAACTGGTCTATATAGTAATTGTTCCTCATTGTTTTTTATTTATCACTTTTAATTCACATCATGGAAAAAAACATTGATACTTACTAAAGTATTTCCAGAAAACTTATTATATTTTTCCAAATACTTTTTTTGATACTTTGTGAGAGGTAGCCCTTTCTTTTGTTTGGCCAGCATTTTTTGTGCAAATTTATACTGTGTTGGTTTAGATTTAATTTCATAGGTTGCAGGACCATCATGAAAATTTAAAAAGCACCTCTGACAATGCATATTTGGCCTAGTTGCATATGTAGGTATATGTATGTTTTTCCTGAGACTCATTAATGTTCTTTTTAAACTATAAATGTTTAAAGGATGTATTTAATACGACTATTATTAGGAATAAAAATTTTTAATATACTTACCTTAATGATGACTTTAATGCGGGTACATTCATTGGAGATAACGTGGAAATATTATGTAAATATTTAATTGAATTTTCGAATAACTTGAAATCACCCTGACTATTCATTTTGTAGAATGTCTCTTTTGAACTTCAATGGCAAAGATAATTCATTGACACACGTTTATTAAGTAAGGTTATGTTCATAAAAGCAAATGTCGAAGTAATTTGGTCTTCTTTTTTACTTGTTTACCAATATTGCTACATCTATGGAGAGATATAACCACATTTAGTAATAATTATTCGTTTATTTAATTTCAATATTCACCCTTGAACTTATATAATATTTTTATACCTTCTACGTATTTTTTTAAGATTAAATTTAATCTAAAGCAAGTATATTAAATGTCGAAAAGTACGGTTCCTTTTGAAACTCACACCTCTAGTTTCATCTTGGCTGATAAAAGTCACAATGTAACTAAATGTGAAAATCTCCCTTACTACCGTTGAAAAACTGCAATGCGGTTATATGCGGTACAATATTGTTTTAAAACACAAAAATTTTAAGTGTTTGAAAAGTGAAACATCGAAAAAAGTTGAAATTGTATTCGGTTACAGTAAAAGTTTATTAGTATAATGAATTCTCTTAAAAGACCTGAATTAGTAGCTAAAGTTCAAGAATATTTCGGAGTAAATACAAAACATAATGAAAGAGATAAACAATATATAATAGAAAATAAATTCTGGTATTATTTATTTATTTTTGGAACTGCATTAGGAGATGAAACATTTTATTCCGCATTCATACCTTTTTGGTTTTGGAATATTGATGGTGCCGTTGGAAGAAGAGTTGTACTTGTCTGGACAATTGTTATGTATATAGGTAAAAAAAATTTCATTTATAAAGTTCGTTAGCCAGTTTTTCAGACACTTTTATATATTTATAAGGTCAGGGTATCAAAGATATAGTCCAATGGCCAAGACCAGGCCCTCCGGTCGTAAGACTACAAAACAAATGGGCCATGGAGTATGGTATGCCCTCAACGCATGCTATGGTAGGCGTTTCAATACCATTTTCAGTATTGTTATATACAATGGGAAGGTACCACTATAATGTTCCTTTAGGTATTTGCATTGCAGTTTTATGGTGTACTCTAATAAGCATTAGTCGACTATATCTTGGAATGCATACAGTTTTGGTTAGTACTGTATTGGGAATTTTTGTCGGTGGAATTTTAGTTTTTCACCTTTTATTTCAGGATGTCATAGTGGGTTTAGCATTAGCAGTATTGATAATGTTCCCGATGGTTCCACTAGTAGATCTATTAGACAATTATCTACTTACTAGTCCAACATCTCCTGTTCTACTTTTAGGATCGTCTATTTTATCAATTGTCTACTACCCTAATAGTGGAAAATGGACACCAACTAGGTGAGTAGTTTTATCATAAACATTTTATCAGTTAACCCTAAAATGGGTTGAGATTGTTCCAGGTTTTGAGGTTTTTTCTATGCCACTTAATAATATATTAGGATGAATTTTTATTTTGATAAAGATCCCAACAGATCGAAATGTCAAATTTTATTTTAGCCACTTTTGACAGCTGTCATTGTAACCATCGACTTTAATCTTGTAATCACTCGATACTACACCGGAATATTGCATCGAGTATTATAATCGAACGCACCCATTAATTTAAAGAAATAATTTGAACTGTCAAAACTGTTTTCAGAATCAAGAAGTGAATTCACAAATATGAAATAAATATAACCAGCAAATCAACTTTATAACAATTATTATGAGAATCAGATTTCAGTCTAATCAAATCATGAATCCACATATAAGTTGAAATTTCTGGAACCATTAGTGATATTCATACTGAATAGTGGTGGTGTAAACAGTGTATTCAGTACGAATCCACATAGTTACAGCCCAATTAACTTGAGCATGCGCGTCAGAACTCTCAAATCATTACTGAAAAACAACACTTCAGGGCCATGTATTTCCAAAATGGACATATTTTTTAAAAAACATGTAGATACCGTTTTCATTAGAATTTTCACGCTCTAAATACTATTATATCGAAATTTTCAACCCCCTCCACCTTATTAACGATTTACCAATTTTTGGAGTTTTTTTTGTGTACCAAAAATCAAAGTTTTTGGCTACAGCGCCTGGACTATTAGCTTAAATTGTGATTTCATTTTTTTAATGAGGTATTTGCTTAATAGTAATAAATTCATATTTTACAGGGGAGACACAACAATGATTCTATCGGTTTGCGTCGGAATCCAAATAGGTTCCTGGTTAAACTACCATACGGGCGTAATGACGCCTTCGGAGTTGTCAGCGCCTTATATCATCATGTGGCCTTCATATACCATGTTCGGTTGCTTAGTCCTTAGGACTATAATCGGGTTCGCAAGCGTTTTGCTAACGAAAAAAATATGTACTAAATATACTTACAATTTATTGTGTGCTATTTTGAAAGAGGATGTCGACAATCTGAAAAAATCCGAAAATACATTACAGAATAAGCATAAAACATTCGTTGAGCTCAGCTCAAAGTACGTATTTTGTTTCATGATTGGTTTCAATACGGTTTATTTGTTTCCGCAATTATTTAGATTTTTGAGAATTGAACGACCGACGTTTTTTACGGAAATTTGATAATTTTGGAAATTTTGTGAGTTGAAGTTTATCTAGTCAAGAAATATCTCCGTTTATTATCAGGGTTATAGATCATAATAAAACAAGTTGATATGATAATACTCAAAGTTGTACTCTGACCAGGGTCGATAATTATTGAAACAAAAAAAATAATAGTATGGTGGAAACGGATTGAAAAAGGAGGGGAATATTATAAAAATGAAAGGAAAAATAATTAACCGGTGATTTAAAATCGGGATAGGGAAGGGGTAAAATACAGTTTATATCAATTTCCTGAAAAACTAGGCGTCTTATGAAAGAAATGCAAATAGCAAAGTTGTAGGTAATAAAAAGATTTAAAACTTTTGCTTTCATACTTCACATAACCTCAAAACTTATGTGAAAAAATGAAAAAAAAAACAATTTTTTGGTTTTTTAATTTTATCTTTTACAAAAAAACATTATTTTTTCAAGAAATTTGATGAAAACTTACCTTTGTATGTCCGGAATACACTGTTAATTCATCTATTTTGAATTATTTATTTTTTAACGTTATTTATCGAAGAAATTCTCCAAACTAAAATTCCACGTCAAAATATCAGCTTTTTTAAAAAAGTCGGTAAGATTTTTGTGTACTTTCTGATGGTGTGAAAAACCTTTACCATCGCCTTGGTGAATTTCCTCGCAAAAGGCAAAAAAAAACGAAAAAAAATCGCATCCAAATTTTTTTTGTACAATTTCACATTATAATTACACGAAAAACTCAAGTTATTTTGATAATCACAAGTAATTAGAGTCTAAAACTTTCCGAGTATACAAAAATTGTACTTAATGGTAAAAGGAAATTTTCGTAAACTAGTTTAATTTCGTTTTTTTTGTCTTTTCTGAAAAATTTACTATAGTGATGGTGATCTTTTTCTACACCAAGAGAAAATAGAGATTTCAAAGAACAAAAAACTCACCGATTATATAAAAAAAGCTGATATTTTGATGGGAGAATTTTCGTTTTAAAATTAGGGTACTTTTCTGATATCAAGTCAAAATAAAGTTGAAAAATAAATGAATTACAGTGTATATTGGACATGAAAAGGTAAGTTCTCATCAAATTTTGTGAAAAAAATAACGTTTTTTGTAAAATACGAAAATAAAAAACCAAGAACTCGGTTTTTTGATTTTTTCACATCAATTTTGAGGTTATGTGCTAAAAGTGTAAATACAAAAGTTGTACATCTTTTTATTACTTACAACTTTGCTACTCGACTTTTTTTCCAAAGACTCGTAGTTTTGCCGGAAATCCGTTTTTTACCCGTAAAAACTCACCCCCTTCCCCTTTCCGACCTCAGATCGCCTTAAAATTATTTTTTTCACTTTTTATTATTTTTAAAGGCTTCTACCCTGGTCTAACTGTATTTTGAGATGTATTGTGAACTTTTTTAAGATTTTATGTCGTATCTTTTTATTTTTCGACCCCTTATTATTAATATTACATCACTTTTTGCCAAAAAATTACATAAATTCTCTTGAAATAACATTATTGTGATCTCCAAGTACAATCTGCTTTAATAATTAAAATTTTTGGTTATACCAATTTGTTTTTAGTACAATGAAGCATTTATTACATATTATGTATTAAAATACCGATAAAAGTTACAAAAAAAAGGTATATCAACATTTTTACATCTTTATAGAAAAAAAATTCTCTAGGAAAACCCTGATGGGTTTGAAAACACGACGTCGGATTTATATTTACGCCGCAACATAAATTTTACAATTTACCGCACGTTTCTACCGCCCATAATAGGAAATAAAATGGAATATTTTTACTTTCTTTTTGCGACGCGCTAATCGCTTGCTTACGTCACCAGCGCCGATCGAGTTTCGTCCGACAAGCTTGTTTTGTGTTACCATCCAATCGCGTCGTGTTAGTTGTAGTTTTTGTTAGGATTACTCTATTACTGCACCAAAATGACGTATTTTTAAGTATCTGGGTTTTTGGCGTCGCCAAGTTAACCCCCCTGCCAAGATCAGTCTTTGGTCAGGCAACCGACGCCAACTAAGTCAGAGAAAAATTTCTTTTCTTCGCCGTATTTCGTTAATAATTTCTTAAACAATTCAGTTTTATAATGTCAAATAATAATGTATACGTTACATAGGGGGACACGAGAAGGGTTTTGTAGGGGCATGGCACAAAAAAGTTTGGGAAACGACCGGTCGTTCTGCCAATAGATCGGCGCTGATGACGTAGTACCTATAATCAGTCGATTGTTCTTTTTGGAAACTCTGTTTCACATTTTTGAACTTTTTAAAAAGTTACTGCTTATAAAAAATACTTCGATTAGCACCATCAAGTCACTCTAGTTGATTTATAGTCTTCAAATATTTGTAGAAAAAATTCTAATTCTATCTAACATATCAATAATGAATTAGAATATGTAGTTTCCGAATTTGTGATATATTTATAATGGAATCGAGATTATCCATATTGTTGAGTTTCTTCAATAACTAGTTTTAAGGATAAACATGCTCAAGTACGTTTTGAAAATATATCGATATGTTACTTATGAGATTTTCATCTGGATAAAAATTAACACGTTAAGTATTTATAACAATGTGCATTTGTAATTTAAAAAAAAATATTCAAAACTAGCTAAAACATATGTCGCGTGTTTAAATTTTTGAAATTTACAATAGCACAATAAATAGAAGGCCTTTTTATATAATAGGATTCTGTGTTGCTGTTTTTATATTTAGAAATAAAAAATATACATCATTACTATTAGAAATATATTGTCTTTTTAATTTCCCTTCCCTTATTTCCAAAAAAAACATCACTTATGTAAGCCTCCATGTCTTAAAAGAAAGTTTTTTTACTTTTACTTATAATTGTCCCTTCAAGGAACCGTTAGACCTTGACATGCCGAAATTCCAAGGGCCCAGCAAGAACAGGATCAATGACAAATCCTTCTCGTCCCCCGAGGGCGCTGAGATAAAAGGAACTACCTCCAAAGCATCGGTTCCTATCGATGTCGAAGCTCTGAAGAAATCGACGGTGCCTAACGGCTTCTAAGGTAACTTCGACCTCCACCCAGTGGTCCGGGTAAAACCTGTTAAGGTCAAGAAACCTTGTTTTACGCCCATCGACGAGTTGAGTGCAACCAGGATGTCGTACAACCGTACAACTACATCCACAGTAGCGTCCCGGTGCTAGCTGGAATCTGCAGCTGGCGATGAGTTCAAGTGTGACAATTTGCTAGACAAGGTCCGGCTCAAATACCGCAAAATCAGTGGAACGCAGAAAAAAAACGACGGAGGAAGGAATTTAGATCCAAAATAACCCCAAATTTCACTCCAAAAGTTATTTGACAACTATGACAGTTTATTGTTGAGGTTAGGTTAGTTTAGGGTCGAGGTGTACTGTGGCTTCAAATGTATTAGAGATAAAATGGATTATAATATTACAGGGAGCGCGATCTATTGAATTTGAGCTTTTTCCAGATTAATCTGAGGTTAAATGAGCAAAACAGGATTTTAAATTTTTTATTTATTTCAACTTAATCATAATTCAATTTCAAAGTAACTTTTTGTTTATCCACCGACTAACGGCATCATAACGGTCAACACCTAAAAAATCATTTGACATTGAAAAAAAAATGTTCACACAAAAAAAATACGTACAAACTTACTTTAGTAGATTTATTGAATGAGGAAGAACAATTTTTTTGTTTTATATAGTACGGTATAAATATATCGAGTAAATATCCTCTACTTTTGGATTCTAAAAGAATTCTGTCCTCACCAATATCCAGGGTTAATTCTTTTGCCGAAATCTAGGATAAAAAAATGTTTTAATCGAGAAAAAAATATCAAAGTTTGCCTCAAAATTAATCATAGTCAAATATATCATTCAATAAGTCGTATGACTGACGCACAGATGGCGCTGCCATTAACAAATCCGTACGACGTTTATGAACTACCAACTTTCAAAAAACTAATTGGAAAATTTCATAACTTGTCGATTAGTCAGAAAAATGGACTTATATGTCGAAGAAAAATACACTGTATCATCAAGATTCGCAAGTCGATGGTTAAATTGAACGAATCCACCGTAGAGTCCATATTTGGTCCTCGGTGCTAGTGTTTAAGTCCAACAAGAAATCCGATAACCGCGAGGAGTGGCTGCGAGTGCCTAGTCAATCAGAAGAAGACCTAGAGCAACTGACAGTGAGCCCAAATTAATTCCAGCCCACCAAGCAGTCGAAGAACACGTTAAATGGACTGACGAACAATGGGGCTCCGTTCTCTTCGGAGAAGAGAACAAAGGACCTGGAGAAAGATTCGCGCAGTGTTGCATAAAAGAAAACGTGGCTTTTGGAGGAGGTCCTTGGATGGTTTGGGCGGGTATTTAGGGGATCACGTCGTACCCTACGCTTAGTTTCATCGGTGGAAATCCTACAGGAAATTGGACCTCAAAACGGCGCTCACTGAAGAATGGGATAGTACAAGGAAAAAAACTTATTCGATGCATGAAAAAACGATTGGAGCTGGTATTAGGACCAAGGGGGGGAATATTCAACTAAATTAACAACATAGTCCACTCTCTTACGTCTTATGACCGCTCCTGTGATTGATGTAATGACTTTCGGTGTTAATAACCACCAACCACTCATTATAAAGCTTTGAGATGCTGAAGCTACAGATATTTTGTTAAAAAATTTTGACTTTTTTTATCTTTAAAATTACTTACTACATCTGGTAGTTTGAATTCACCATGTAGACAGTTTCTTCCATCTTTTTTCTTGTATAATCTGTATTCCGGTACTTTAATTGTATTTTCAACGCTAGAAATGGTTTCTATGAGGGGTTTCTTCACGTTCTGATCACCAAAATTCTTCAGTATTGGTAACGTGTTGGTTTCATTCATTTTTTCCCTTATCTCTCTATCTTGTATTCTATGAGTCTGAAGAGTACCGAAGACTTTTCTATTTTTCAATATTATTTTCTCTTCTACACATTCAAGGTTATATTTGTCTTGTAAACCGTGGAAAACAATGGCGAGAAAGAAATTTTTGAATGTCTGTATTTCCATGATTTTTTTGAAAAAATGCGGATGGATGGCTATGTCGCATACTTTGGCTTGTTCGCCTTTTTTATCTTTCTCAGTTCTCAATTCGCCGATGCTCATGGGTACTTTATATTCGCCGGGTTCGTCCGATTCCAGTATTTCTTGCAATTCGGCTGATGTGATTTCCTTTGGTGGTGGAATAGACTCAGTTTGACATATGTTGATGAATACTTTGTTATTGTCATTTTGTTCTCGTGTTTTTATGCAAAAACCTGGAAAAAATTATAAATATAAAACTTATTTCGAAGCTTTAGAGATCTAATTAATTGTATAACACTGTATAATCCAATTTCGATTATTGTACCTTCGAAATACAACACAATTCAACTAAATACGACGCTAGCAAATGCAAGTCAGTTTGTTTACATTCGTGACAGTGTTAACAACTTAATTCAATAACATCATTGTTTGAAATTCTTCATTTATAAATTATCAAATGATAAAATTTTTTCTGCAGAATCTGATTTTTTTTCAAAATCACCCTAAATAATTCCAAGATCTTTGCGGATGTTTGAAATGTTGTGCATGATCACCCCTAAAAACTTCCCATCCCTCATTTTTCCCCCAAAGTTGGGAATCCTGATTCGTCAGACTACATGACAGTAGAGACTGACGCCGCTCGCAAGAGAGGGCGCTATTAATTTCTTGAAAGAAAGGAGTAGAAAATGACACTTAAACTTTTGAATTTCTATTATTTCAATTCAACACAAACAATAATTGTAATAGTTAACAACATTTAATTATTACATTATTTATTTAAAACGAATATAAATGGTTTTTGTGAATTATTTAAATTTCGTTAAAGTACACAAACAACAACGATGCATTCTTTAAATTACTTGATCGTTTAAAGAAATATTTACAGCAAACTAAAATGATGATCAGTTAGAAGTTGTCAAGGACATATGAATGTTATTTATAAGAAAATCCTCTTTGAGAATTATTAAAGAAATTAAAATCGAATATATGGTAGTTAATCATTAGATGAATAATAATATAGCCCAGTATATTCCACCAAAAATAATTTTTTTCCCAGATTTCACTGTCACAATGAAACTTATATGATAATTGGGTTCTTTTGAACTTTTTATTAATCTTTAGATGTATAGTTCAAATAATAAAGTGATATACCTATAGAATCTAACAAACTAAAAATGAAATTAGCCAGCAACATTATTGTTACATAAAAACATTAAAATTTAAGCGCCAGCAACGGAGTGATATGTTTTTATTCATAATCTCAAAGAATCAAAAGTTAAAATATTGGTTTTGCTTTAGTTGGGTTGAGGCAAAAAACATTGGTATGATTAGCGTAGAATCAGCGAAGGAATGTTGTCAAATCGACGCCATTTTGTAGAATAGAGCGTCCACTAGCAATGTGCCCATTGCTTTAAATATCTACACACCAGAAATATAGTTTCACCAAGAAGGTTTTTCTTCATCACGTGATTTTGACGTTTCGACTTGCACGCTCGACGGATCTATCGTCGTGTCACTTGAAATTCAACGTTTATTTGCTTTTTCTTTTTCCCAACGACATGTTAGTAGATGACGAGATTATTTACAAAAACCATGATTTTGGTGGAATGATTTCCTACCAATAGATAATAACCTTGAGCACTATCGTTCTATACAATTAAAAATTCTTATTTTTTTTCCCGAATTATTTTTTTAATACTTCAAATTTATTTTAAGAGCGACAGAATAGATAAATGTGATTTAATAGTGAATATTCGAGAGATAATAATATATTGTTTTTACAAAAGATTTTTTATTTACAATGACATTTAAATTTCGAATGACCATGGCATCATTTCTTCTAAGTTATAAACGTTAGAATTGCAGCGGTGTCTCATTAAAAGAACTAGATTTTTCTACTTGTCTAAATCTGATCATATGCATTAAATGTTGATGCTGCAATAAATAATGTACCTATTAAGTTATAAAGATTATTCTGTTTAATTATTCAGATTAGAGAATATTAAAAGAGAAGCTTAATTCAGACAACTAAGATATTATACATACGGCAACGTGGCGTTATCACGTGATCAGTATTTGAAGATCAGTGATAATACTCATTTTTATAATGTAAATTAAAAGGTTTATTCCAACTGACGATTTTGGGATCGAAACGTAACTATTTAGGAAATGCTATAACTGTTTTCGTGCTTAGGACCAGATTTTACATCGTTTCAAAACGATCCCGAAAAATGTTAAATCCCATTAATTAGAATAGAAGCTTATACTTAATGTTTTATGTGCCGTCCGCTGTAAAACTCGTCAACTATTGTTCGATGTTCGTAGATAATGTATTTATCAATATATATACTTATAATTAACGCAACCCTAAATTTATATTTATACTTATTTTAAATTTGTATTTGTGTTGTCTATTTTAAAATAAATGCAGTAATTAATAAGATTATAGATGAAGTATTGAAAAAAAAATAACCTCATATATATCCCAAAGAAGTAAACAAAACACGTTACTATTGAAAACAAATTTGATTGGTTCTTACTATTTGCCTGGGTAGACTGCAAATTATAAAAATGGTTCATGTAGGACGTTAGATTCAACATTGAACGTTGTGGTAACGGGATTTTCGAAATCTTACATATATCAATAATTTTAAGAAAACCGTTAAATTTACTTTTTGGGAAAGCAGTTATATATAATGTTTCACCAAACCCACATAACAAATTCCAGTGTTTGCAACACTAAAACATCGACCGCCATTTTTGGTTATTAATTTTTTTTATAAAATCATGTTTTTTATAAATATAAATAATGCAAAAACGTTTTACTAATTACGTTTTTTTTTCAAGTCAACCAAACTATTACTGATAAAAAAACAATAATAGTGTAAATTTTAAGAAATGTACGAGACGTGAACAAAAAATAACCGCTAAAAGTACGACACGTTTTGATGTAGTGTAGTGTTGACAGAAGAGAACGTGGCATTTTTTTTAACAGCATACGGAAAAAATATAAACTATATATACGGCCAGGTATTTAGACCGAAATAAATAACGTGCGGCAGTTGCAGCATCATAAAATTAAGAATCATGTTACAGTTAGAAAAAAAAATGTATACCAGGCGCGTCCTCAATAAAAAAAGCGTATCAAATCGATATCTAATAATGAAACAATTATGAATGAAATTCTAGTCGAATTAATCTAGGGCACAATACCACAAAGCATATAATTGTCGATAAATTGTTTGCTAAACAAACATTTGAATCTGTAATAAAATCAACGTCCCCCCCCCACTCACATTGTTTATCACTCGAGTACTTGCTTACAGTAGCGACTGTTGAAAAGGCGACTTAGATAAATATTAATGGACATAATTGTTGGTCTTCAAGAATAATTTAAATAATAGATATTCTTGATGATATAGTGGAAAAAGTATATTGGGATAATATAAGTACAGAAATTTAAAAGAAAAGAACTATTACTTCCTAATAGTTACGTACAGTGACCAATTATTTTAAAAAAAGGTAGTGATATTAAAAAAATAGTAAATAAGCATCAAATTTCCGCATTATCATGTATACAGTGAGTTAGAAAAGAGTGGGATAATATTTAATAAATTAATGTTGAGTATTATAATGAATAATTGCAGTTTTACACTTTTCACTTTGTATGTAAATATTATTTTGTAAATAAACGTGTCCCTGTTCTAAGATATTTTTTATCGTGAATTCAGAATACTGCAAAATCATAACTGTGTTGATTTTGAAATTTTAACCGCGCAAATACCATCGAGGGCACTGGCCTCGAAAATTCGCCATGTTGAATAACAACTAAATTCGCTTTTATTCTTAGGTTATGTTCTGTGGTCCAGTTTAGCAGGTTGGAACAAACCTATATTATGTTTTAAGTTTAGGTAAATAATTTATTTATTGAAAGTTCGATGTTTAGGTAAGACGAAAAAAGATAAAAAAGAAGAAATTTAATTCTGTCAAAGTTTGTTGTTTGTAAAGTTTTATAAGTGCAGTTGATTTACTGAGAATAGCAGGTATGTTGTTGTTTTGACAATGTAAGCAATTATCGTATTTATTAGACTAAAAACATTTTTTTGAAACTTAAAAAACTTTTTTCGTTGCTTGTTGATGGGCCTATATACACCAAAAATGCCATCAAATGCACTAAGCAACAACAGATACTGATATTTTAAATCTAACTAATTCAAATTTCTCCTCTATACAAGTTTAGTATTTATAACAAATACACAATACTCCAACCAAATTAAAATTTCATTGCGTTATTTAATTTTGTATAATTATTACTGAAAAAAAAAAAATAAAAAAAAAACAAAATTTATAAACTTATAATTCGAGAAAAAACAAATTAAAAGTATTACAAGTAACTAAATATGTTTATAAAATACGTATTTCGACAATAGATTCAATTCACTTATTGTTTTTTTTAAATACAACTAGAATTAATATTGAATGTCAACATAACCTCATTATTTTATACTTCCTCAATAAATATACTATTTTTTAAATCCGGCAACGTTGTTAAAATGTGAATTCATATTTGTAGATCCTCTATTTATTATATTATTGTGAAAACTTGTTCAAGATTATTTGATATTTTTAGTAGCATGTCATAAGAAAATTTATCGACGTACCACCACTGTTTGCTATACTATCGCTACAACTGGAAACCAGTTAGTTGGTTTATTCATTCAGTGGATAGATATTATATCCAGCAGTAAGTTTTTTCTGTATATTGAGTGGATAATTATTAAAAAAAATATTATTTCATATTGCACCATGTGATGATAAAGTGAATGTGTTTGTAGAGTGTTGATTATAATATTGTTGACCTTTAAAATAGTAAACCTTGATTTTCACTATCAAACAGGTATGTATATGATTAAAACTATGAATACGATATTCCATAACAAATTTTGTTAAGATCTGAATTTGATAATGCAAAATTTCCAAAAGGAAAATACATAACCTTGAAACACATAACCTTCGCCGATGTTATTTTGTTTTTATTTTTCACATTAAGGCATAGAGATAACAGTGTTTGAAAAATGGATTTTTTTTAAATTAAAATAGTTATAAACAAGAAATAGTTCATATTTCATTTTACATTACTTAATTGAAGTAAATTAAATCTCATAAAACAACCAATGAGACATTTCTATCCATTTTATAGAAAATCTGTCAACAACGCGACCAGTCAGAATATTAACATGACATTAAAATTTGCTTGTTAATTGAAACCATCAAGAAATTATCTCAAAAAAAGGTTGAGAGAGTAGACAAGTTAAAATTATTATTTATATAAATGTTTATTTATACTACTCTTAAAAGAGCAAAACAAAGATTTAAATTGAAACAAAATAATAATTTATTTATTATTATCACTTTGATAACGTAATTGTTGAAGGCCAAATATATTAAAAGAATTTATCAAATTCAAGTGAGCAAAAGTTAAAATAATTTCATATTGAGTTGGTTTTAAAAAAATAATGGCTCTGGATAGCTAAAACCCACATTTATGATTTCGCTTAGATTTCTTATTAAAAAAATATAAAATAATGATTCTTGTTTTTATAAACTCCTACATCTACTATAATTTGTTTATGTAATTTAAAATTTCTATTCTTTCAAATACATTACCGTTAATAAATACTGGTTAAACTTACCTGGTGATGGTTTAATTAACTTGGAAGGATAATTTTGTTTCTCGAAAAATTTATTTATATCTTCCTCTTCTTCATTACCTTTCTGATAAAAAAAATGTTAGCAAAAATTTACTTAGTCACAGTTTAATTAACATACCCGTATTAAGAGATTTTTTTCCACTATACTGGAGTCGACATCCAAAAACACAGCTTTTGAATTACGCGACATATTTAAATATAAAACACTAGAATATCTTGAAGTTTAAATCGTTTGTATCTTTTTTGTTTACTTCTGTTCACATGGAAATTTTTATAATTATCAAAACTAATTGACATTGACATAAAGATTTATGTTACTTATGTGGTCATCAGCCATATTTTTCTTCTTTTTTATTTTATAAAATTATATATTACACAAATTATATTAATATTCTGTCATATTATAATATATAAATATATTATTGTTATATAATATGCATATATATACATATTATGTAATACTAAAATCCTATCTCACTACCTACTCTTGTTATCTACTTGAAAGAGGATCAGACCGTGAAGTGTCTTGGCAACATTGAAATACTATTTGATTATTTGCTATTCATTGCATTATTTTCAGTTCACCGAGCATAACCGTCGGTAGTGGCAGTTGTCTTTAGACAGTGGTTATGCCTAAAGCATGAATTGAATTATTTTACAATTTTTACAGTTATAGCACTTTACTGAAATGAAAATAGTTTCGCTACAGTTATTTTCGTGTTCTCATTCCTTATATTAACACGGTTTATTGCGAATTCATTCAGATTAGCTAAACTGTAATTTCAGATCAACTATAAACAGTTTTCACCAAAATCTTCTATAAAACTTTAAATCAACGGTGAGTTTAATTGAATTTTTGATAAGTTTAATACTTGAATCAACTTTCAATTTGAAGGTTATACATAACAAACAATGTCACTTGAATCAATAAGAACTATTTATATAAGAATTATAATATTAAGAAATATTACAAAGAGAAGTGGGTATTTATGAGAAATTACTAAAATTTGACTTGAAACTATTATAGTAATAGTAGTAACAAAATAATATTAAAAAGTGGGCTTCTAAAATTTAAAAAGCCCATTGTTGTAGTTGGAGTTCCTATATCCTCATTATTAAACCCTGGTACTTAATTGCGTAAGATGGTTGAAGTTACAACAGCCAATTTTACGGAAGAAATAAGCAACAATACTCAAACGTTTAACAATAGCCAAGTACCAGAAGAAGAACCATTTGCAAATTTGAATAGATTTTGTGGCTCTCGTTTTTGGGTAAGTTTGTTTATTATAATGAATTTTCCAGTCCTAAACCTGTTCAGATGTAATTGATGGGAAAGTTGAAAATAAAAAACTTGAAAATTATCATGACAAAAAATAATTGTGAATTACCATGGGTATACAACACTTTACCTACTCTACTTATGTTTCTTTGAGAAACTAAATAACTGATAATTTATTAAAATAATACTATAATTTCAATATATTATAAGTAAATAGTCTCACTAAATTTTGTTATCTAAATCAATTTGTCATATCAAAGTTTTCACTTGAAAATTGAGTGTTAGACATTAAGGCTTAATTATTAGATTTTGGAGGAAACTATGATTGGTAAACTTGATATTATTAATAAGAGTAGTTTATTTTTCTTGGGAATTTCAAATCTAGCAGTGTGAATTTGAATAGAACATCTCGATATATTTTGATCAAGACTAAAAGAAGTCGAAAAACATCAAATTTTCATCTGTCTTTAAAAAATTATAAAAGACTGATTTGAAATCAGAAGAGACCTAAAGTCATGAACATTTAGAAGCATAAACATATCAAAAGGTCTAAGAAATCAGAAAAAATTATAATAAACTTAACTGTTTTGCTGGATCTTCACTTTACACAAATAAGAGATATTTTGAAACAAAATGGATGCCATTGTTTTGTAGTACAAACAACTCAGGAAAAGCTTCTTGAGTACATTATTTAACAGATTGAATTTAAACACATTAAGTTAAATTCACACATACTTTTTCACTTCACTTTTCATACATTTATTTAGTTTTTATTTAATGAATTATCCCACTAGGTACAAACTAGTGGTAATTTATGTTTTCATTGAAATAAATATATTTCAACTTAATGTAATTATACTATATAATTGTTTCATGCCAATAAGCAGTATATTTAAAAAAATAGACAAGATTTCAGGTGACTAATATGTTAAAATTTTAAGAATTTTATCATTTTTAACTATCAACCTACGAAAAATTAACATATAATTTAAAACTACCTTTTTTTGTTTTCAATCAATTTGTTTGAATCCCTAAGTTTGAAGAATTTTCGTTTTATTATGTTTTATAAACTTTCAGGATCAAAATTTAACATGGAACACAAAAGATCCCGAATTCACACCATGTTTCGAAAAAACTATATTAGTTTGGATCCCATGTCTATTTCTGTGGGCGTTTGCAGGACTAGAAATATTCTATATATACAACAGTAAAAGAAGGAATATACCATGGAACTGGTTGAATTTATTAAAAATAGGCGTTACTGCGACTTTAATAGTTTTAACAGTTAGTGATATAGTCACATCTTATAAAACAGCAACTGCTAATGATAGTTTTGTAAACGATGTCGACATATACTCCCCTTTATTAAAAATATTCACCTTCGTAAGTACATTTCAAAGTTTTCAGGTTAAGACTGATATCCAATTACTTTTAACAACACTTTTACATTTTTTTTTCTGTTTTTAATTGTATATTATATATACTATTATATAAATTGTTCTAAATTATATATTTAATTTTCAGTTTCTCTCAGGAGTCTTTATAATATATAACAGAAAATATGGTTTACAAACGTCTGGATTGTTGTTCTTTTTCTGGTTTTTCCTTTCGATATTTGGAATACCTCAATTCAGAACTGAAATCAGAAGAGGCATAAACGATGATATACCATCAGACCAACATTACTTCTATGTTAGCTACTTAATCTATTATCCTTTGGTAGTTTTGATGTTCCTATTAAATTGTTTCGCCGATAGTCCACCATTAGAAAGGAAGTATCCTCAGTCTCAGGTAAGCTTAATATTTTTTTTAGGTACTTTGGAAAATAAATCCAACTGTAAAATTAACCTCCAAGTAAATGAGATACCAGTAATGGTGTGGCCAGATAGTTGTTTAAGAGCTATTATAATATAGAAATGACCCAAATTGAATTATCAGCAGACGAAGTACTATTTCATAGGGGTAGAGTGAAAAAAGGAAACAGGATTATTATGATTTGAAAACAAAGGATGAAACTGGGAAATAAATAGTCTGGAAGCTTGAGAAAAACCACAATTACAAAGGATATTAAATCACTGAGACCTTAATTCTGATACTTACGCATAGTTAACTCACTAGTGGGAACAACAGTCACCATAAGAACACTGAGGTGAAAGGAAAAGACATATACCATAAACTAGCAAAAAAAATAGTTCCAAACATCTTTTTGAGAATCAGAATACTTTTGTGTATACAATATTGTACGAAAAAGGAAAAAAAGATAAATGGGACAACATAGTTAAGCTAAAACAAATTTATTTTATTCTTCAGAAGACTTTTGAAGAATGCATTAAAGCACTAAGAGATTTAACAGTGGTACCAAATGGAAATTGAAGCTTCAATAGACAAGATAAATAAGTGGAAAAATATTATTATTAAAAATGTCATTAATCACAGTTTTGTTTTCCCAAATAACAAATAATCTATAAAGTATTTTTGGCCGATGTCCAGGTGATCCTTAAATGATTTGCTAGCATCTGCAGATGAACTTGTAGCTCCTTGCTTGAGAGGCATTATCCACAAATTTAATGAGTGGTGTCTCCGGCACATAGTTGTGACTTTCAGGGGTGAGTTATCCCTGAAAAACAGTGGAAAAAGATGTTGTACATTACTTGACCTTTTAAATTGTATTAAAGTCTCTGGAATAAAAGAATTACTAGTTTCAGAGGAACTGGATAGAGGAGGAATGTCAATAGATTGTTTATACCTCACTTAATCGTTACTTCATTATTTTTTTTTTAGAATCCATGTCCAGAAGAATCCGCTAGTTTCCTGTCTCGTTTGTTATTTTCCTGGTTCGATCCTTTGGCATGGAAGGGTTTCAGGAAACCGTTGGAAACTAGTGATTTGTGGGATATTAACGTTCAAGATAGTTCAAGAGAACTAGTGCCGGTGTTTGAAAAATGTTGGCAGCAAACTTTGAGAAAATGCGAAAGGTATTTGGTAATTTTGCTTCGTGAAAATAAAGTGCGGTGGTAAATTGTTAGCCCATACGTCAAACAAAAATAAAAAAAAGTTTCCAGTGTTTTTTCTTCATTTTCATATCGGTGCTGTCTTATGGAGGAAATTGTCATTAAGTCGACTGTATTGTTCAATTTTATTTATATCAAAGTTGATTTAACACAGTCATTAATCTATCTAAGTAATTTTCATAATTTTATTTAATCGTATAAAAAAATTTCTTAATTGAGTTATGTAATAAAAATCTTTTAGGGGTGGTTAATTATAATATATTTCATAACAGTCAAAGTCTTATGTATCATCAAATAAAAATTATTTAGAATCATTAATTTTCTAGTAAATCTCTCTGTGTCTTTATTTTCAATGATATTTTTGAAAGTTCATCCTGTTTCTTCAATTATTGTATCTATATATAATTAAATCAAAATAAAATTGATTTTGGAAATAAAAAATGAGAATATCATCATTTTGGACTTATATTTTTGGTTATTATACAGTTTAATGTATTCCAAAGATATTTTTATGTTGAATCTATTTAGTTACGGTGTCAAAATAATGACTATAATTCAAAAATACTGCCAAAAACTGTGATTTTTGCTTTATCTATTGTTCCTTATAGATTATGGAACATGTTGTGGATATGCTTCTATTCTAATGTCTTCTTCCATGTCAATCTTGTCGACTTTTATTGACTACTTATGCCATCCAATGGATGAAACTCTCTGAATCATTCTGGAACGTCTAAATGCAATGCAATCACAGTTTATTGTAATCTAAAGATATTTTCTATCAAATCTAGTTAGTTGTGTTATGGTTTCAAAATAATGACAATATTCAAAAATTCTGCCAAAAACTGTGCTTTTTGCTTTATCTATTCTTTATAGGTTATGGTACATTTTGTAAGTCTACTTCTATTTTAATGTCTTCTTCTGTTTTTATTGCTTTTATGTCTTTTTGTTTTTAGTTTTATAACATTCACATAATGAAACTGTCTAAAACTACCTTTTATTTAAAGAGGTTCATCATAATTTCATATAATCAAATCATATTTTTGAGTCTTAATCTATTTTGTATGGGAACAAAAAGTTTTTACCCCCGCACTGTATATATTTATGAATAGATCAACTAAAATATGGTGTTGTCGGTTTTATGTGCTTTTGTAGTTTGCTTTTGCATTTAATTTTACTCAAAATCAATATATTGCTATATTAATAATTGCTGTGTTTAGGTTTCCATCTTGTAATTTATTTTTGTGGTAGCTTGTGCTTCTGGCTGTGGTACGATTAGTTGCTTTCGCTTTATCTATCTAGAGCCTTGTGATTTTGGCGTTAAAAAATTCCGAATTTAAAGAAAAGTATGAAATTTTCAGTACCTCACCAAGCCAAGTTGCCCACGCTAAATTCAAACCGGATTCAGCTAGTGTGGATTTTATTAGCAGCAAGAAAAAGAAGCAGGCGTCCATTCTACCGGCGCTGTTTAAATGTTTCGGTCCCGTATATTTGTTTGGTGCGTTGTTGAAGTTAGTTCAGGATCTTTTGACGTTCGCTAGCCCGCAGATTTTAGGGTAAGAGTTGTAGTTTCGACGAAGGGGACCGATAAAAAAAATCGTTTCTTTTTTTCTAGTCTACTTATTTCTTATACCAAATTTAAACAAGAAGCTTGGAAGGGATACTTTTACGCAGTTTTACTTCTAGTAACAGCTACGGTTCAGACTCTTTTTTTAGCTCAATATTTCAACAGGATGTTCTTGGTAGGAATGAGGATACGTACGGTTTTAGTATCGACTATATATAAAAAAGCTTTGAGAATATCGAACAGCGCTAGAAAAGAAAGTACAGTAGGTGAAATAGTAAATCTAATGGCTGTTGACGCTCAAAAATTCATGGATCTCATCGGTTATTTAAATATGATTTGGTCGGCGCCCTTACAGATCTGCCTTTCCCTTTATTTCTTGTGGAAGGAACTAGGACCATCGGTATTAGCCGGTTTGGCAGTTATGATTATTTTGATTCCGATTAACGGCTTCATCGCCAATAAAATCAAGAAATTGCAAGTTAAGCAAATGAAGAATAAAGATGAAAGGGTCAAATTGATGAATGAAATATTGAACGGTATCAAGGTTTTGAAATTGTACGCTTGGGAACCGAGTTTCGAAGATCAGGTGTTGAAAATTAGAAACAAGGAGATTAATGTTTTGAAACAGACCGCCTATTTGAACGCCGGTACTTCTTTTATCTGGTCATGTGCTCCATTTTTGGTAAGTACCACGTTTTTAATTAATTAATATTTATTCTAATTACACTAATAGGAAGGAAGAAAAATATTTGTACACGTAGAATAAACTAACAAAAGTATAGTTATGTTCCAGGAGAAAATTTTGAATTTATATTTGGAAAAATTAGACATACAAATCATCGAATAGAGGATCTATAAACTATTCATGCTCCAACTGAAGTTTTCCACAACCATATTCACCAGATTTAGTACCCTTTGACTTCTCTTTCTGGTACCTTTACATTTAATTACGTAGAGAGTGCCCAAAAAGTACCTGGATCTTAAAGGAAAAGCGATTGCTGTTCCAGTACGAATTATTGTTTCCATTTTTGGAAAAATCATCCACAAAAATAATCAATTAGTAAATATATTAACAGTTAATGTTGGTCGGTGTGCTGTAATTTGTTTACCTGGTGCTGTAATTGAAGTTTTTGGTTAGCGGAAATAATGAATAATGATTTGCTACCAATATTAAACAGATTAATCACTCGGTGACTATCACGTGGATACCTTGGCGTTCAATTGGGCTGAAAGTGTCCTGAAGATACCTGGCTTACAGTAGAAACATGTTTGGTACTTTCTTTGGATACATCAGCCATAAAAATGTTGACTCAAAGAATATACCAGTAGTTAATGCTCCAACTGAAGTTTGTAACAACCAAAAACAAGGAATTATCGACGACGACTAATATTAATCGTGGAAATTATCAATTAGATGATCTAGCAACAGTAGATTCTGGTTGGTATGCAATAATTTTTCTGTCAGTTGCTGTATATGGAGTTTTTGTTGAAAAAATATGGAAAATAATCGATTCTGTACCCTTAATAGCCAGATTTATCACTCAGTGACTTTTCATTTGGATACCTTGACATTTAGTTATGTGGAAAGTACTCCAAAGGTACATGCATCAGTTTGGTACTTCCTTTATGAATATTAGCCATGAAAATTATCAATTAGATGATTTAGCAATAGTTGGTATGCAATAATTTATTTATCAGTTGCTGTATATGAAGTTTTAATGAAAAAAAAATGAGAACAAGAACCGATTTAGCCAGGATTTATCAATCAGTGACTTCTCATTTGGATAGCATGACATTCAATCGTATCGAAAGGGTTCTGAAGATATCTAGTTCTGAGTAGAAACGCATTTAATATTTTCTTTCGATACACCAGCCATACAAATGCTGAATTAGGAAATATACAAGCCAGTGATGTTCCAATGGAAGTTTTTGACTATCAAAAACAAGAAATTATTAACTCAGTGGTTACATTAACCAGATTTAGTACTCATTGATTTCTCACTCTGGTATCTCATCATCCGATTGTATGGAAAAGTGGAAATTACAAATGTTTCATAATGCAGTTAATGTAATTTGGTTTACAGATGCTGTAGCTGCAAACTTAAAAAAAGAAGATGTTGCTAAAATCCTAATTTTCTTATTTTTATATATCAAGTGTTTATTTACCATGTTATGTTCGATTATTTTAATTTAACCATCAATTTAGGTGACGTTGGTTACATTCATAACCTACATCTTTAGTGATCCGGTGAACAATGTTTTGACCGTAGAGAAAGTATTCAAATCCATGGCATTATTCTCTATAGTAGGAATGCCGTTGGCCCTTCTGCCTATGCTGCTGGTTTACACAGTAGAGGTAAACAAAAACACGACCATGGAGAAGAGCATGCGAAGACGTTTCAAAATCTCTTAACAGACTCAATCTTTCACCTCATAAATTAATATACAAAAAAAAGGGTTTTAGAAATCATCTCTTTTGCTTACAACGACAAATATTGTAACATACAGGGGGTTTTATAATATCCACGTTTTTTCTTAATTCCGTTTACTTTATTTCCTTCTAAAGTGTGCTGTTTTTGTAACCGAATCGATTTTCGAAACAGTCTAGATGTCAAAATATTTAATTGAATCGATTCTAGTCCAGAAGATGTCAAAATATTTAATTGAATCGATTCTAGTCTAGTAAAGGTTATGTTAGAGGAGGGAAAGAAGAATATTTTAACCAATAGAACAACCTATTGTTACAATATTTATAAGTTCTTGTAACATGAGCGAATTTTGTATTTTGATGATGATATTTGATAATTTTAGTGGAAGAAAAATGTCCCAAAAGGATTTTGGTTTATTTTTAAGCAAATTCCAATTGAAAATATCAAAATTATGAAATTTACTCATGTGTGACTCGTTGAAAACCAAACTTTTTTATATTTATGGTGGCGTTACTAATATTAATTTTTACTTTTTTTTAACAATTGCTTTAGGTTTCTCTAGTCACTTTCGCTACCTACGTTTTGGTGGATGAACGTAACGTATTAGATGCGAATAAAGCCTATGTTTCTATTTCTCTATTCAATATCATAAGATTTCCGCTCAGCATGTTACCCATGATGTTATCAAATTTAGTTCAAGTAAGGAAACAGGATCATATTTTTTTTCTTCGGTTGAAAGTAGTTCCGGTGTACAGATACTCAGGCAACGTTTATTCTCCCCAGCAAAATTAAAGTGTAATTTGATTTTTTTAGCGTCAAAAAATATTCCAATGGGCTCTAGAAAAAAAATAGCATCATTGATCGATAACTCCATGGTGTGATGGATAGATATGACCACGAACTATTTTTTTGAGCTCATACCTTCTATGTTAGAATTTTATCAATGTACAATTTGTGATTTTTTTTGTTCTGTGTCATTAAAACATGGTTTTTGATAAAAAAAAAGCATTATGAATGTTAATAGTTGAGTAAAATATTGAAAAATTGTTCAAAAAAAAGTTTGGAGGTCTAAAAATTGTCGCTGGAACTACTCAATCACTATTAAACATCAATAAATGATTAAAATATATCTTAGTTCATAACCTAAAAAAAAAATTAAAGGTTATGTATAAAACTACAAGTATTGATTGAAAAATTACAGTTAAAATGGAGACTATCCAATTCTCGAATAATATTTCATCATAGCTCCAATTACAATATAACTTATAATAACCCGAACAATGCGCCGCATTAGTACGAATGTCACATCACCATTTTGAAATATTTTGATGTATAGCACGTGACACGAGAGACACGACTCGTACATGCGTGTCGATCAGCATATTGAGACACGTGTTTCCAATTAAAAAAACGGTGGGGTTTGGATTTAAATTGGCAGTTCGCATCAAAAAATGTCCGACATTTTTGACAATCGATCAAAACACTTGGATGATGGATGATGCATCCAAAATACGATTCTTCAGTTTCGTCTTCCAATAATCAACAATTTTAGAGACCTAATTTATCGATCTGGAACATTTTAGATACTTCTAGATCGTTTTAAGAATGGTATTTGTCGATTTATGTCGTTCTAGAACATTTTAGACACTTATAGATCATTTTACGAATGGTATACGTCGATTTATGTCGTTCTAGAACATTCTAGATACTTCTAGATCGTTTTACGAATGGTATACGTCGATTTATGTCGTTCTAGAATATTTTGGATACTTATAGATTGTTTTACGAATGGTATACATCGATTTATGTCGTTCTAGAACATTTTAGACACTTCTAGATCGTTTTAAGAATGGTATTTGTCGATTTATGTCGTTCTAGAACATTTTAGACACTTATAGATCATTTTACGAATGGTATACGTCGATTTATGTCGTTCTAGAACATTTTAGACACTTCTAGATCGTTTTAAGAATGGTATTTGTCGATTTATGTCGTTCTAGAACATTTTAGACACTTATAGATCATTTTACGAATGGTATACGTCGATTTATGTCGTTCTAGAACATTCTAGATACTTCTAGATCGTTTTACGAATGGTATACGTCGATTTATGTCGTTCTAGAACATTTTAGATACTTATAGATCGTTTTACGAATGGTATATGTCGATTTATGTCGTTCTAGAACATTTTAGATACTTATAGATCGTTTTACGAATGGTATTTGTCGATTTATGTCGTTCTAGAACATTTTAGATACTTATAGATCGTTTTACGAATGGTATTTGTCGATTTATGTCGTTCTAGAACATTTTAGACACTTATAGATCATTTTACGAATGGTATACGTCGATTTATGTCGTTCTAGAACATTCTAGATACTTCTAGATCGTTTTACGAATGGTATACGTCGATTTATGTCGTTCTAGAATATTTTGGATACTTATAGATTGTTTTACGAATGGTATACATCGATTTATGTCGTTCTAGAACATTTTAGACACTTCTAGATCGTTTTAAGAATGGTATTTGTCGATTTATGTCGTTCTAGAACATTTTAGACACTTATAGATCATTTTACGAATGGTATACGTCGATTTATGTCGTTCTAGAACATTTTAGACACTTCTAGATCGTTTTAAGAATGGTATTTGTCGATTTATGTCGTTCTAGAACATTTTAGACACTTATAGATCATTTTACGAATGGTATACGTCGATTTATGTCGTTCTAGAACATTCTAGATACTTCTAGATCGTTTTACGAATGGTATACGTCGATTTATGTCGTTCTAGAACATTTTAGATACTTCTAGATCGTTTTACGAATGGTATACGTCGATTTATGTCGTTCTAGAACATTTTAGATACTTCTAGATCGTTTTACGAATGGTATACGTCGATTTATGTCGTTCTAGAACATTTTCACATCGTAAATCTGTCTGATTCCCTTACCGCCTCTATTAACATTTCTTCTGTCATTTTTTCGTGAAAAAAAATATTAGAATAGACTTGCTAGTCGCTTACACGTGAAGCACAGCAAACTGTGTCTGAACTACGGCGAAACACGTGTCTGCGAGCTCGCGCGGGTCGTGTCAGGTCGCGCTGCGTAGTCAATGTAGATTACAAAACTACGTGCGATACTGCGTCACCTCACACGTGCTATATTAGTCCCAATTTGCTACTAGCGTTAGATTTCTTATTTTGAGGTTAAGTTCGATGTTTTAGGCTTATTATATATTAAAATTGATGTATTTGGACACTAAATTTTTACTCAACGCTAATGTAGAGTATTTTGAAACGTAAAATATTTTTTTTTCAACAGACTACCTCAAATTTTCAAAAAGATATATTGAATCATCACTAATTAATTTTTTCAAAAAATTTCATCATTATTTCAAAGTATCAAAAACGAATATTTAATTTTTCATAATAATAACATCGATTTATTTTTTAATAGACGTGGGTATCGGTTAAAAGAATCAACAAGTTTATGAACGCTGAAGAATTGGATCCCGAAAATGTACAACACGAACCGTCTGAAGGTGAGTTGTACAAAAATTCATCGAGTTTGTACTTTGATGAAGAAAAATTACACATTCTCTTCAGGATTAAATCACATTTCAACCTTCTGGACATCTACAGCTCGCTTCCTGCAGATTCCTTTGTTCTGTAGCATTCTAGAATCTTCTTCTTCGTCTATGTATAATCTGCACTCCCACCGGTTATCCTAATCACATCTGTTGCTTCCTAAGAAAACCAGTATAGCTTTTTGGAGTCATCTAGTCCAGGAATAATGTTTCTCGTTCATTTTTTTCTCTTCCTTTGGAAATTCTTTACCCTTGGTACCAATTTTCTATATCATAAAAAGGTTTTGGTTCAATAAAAGCCGTTTGTTTTTGTTTATTCAACGATTTTATCTGTTTATTCCTTTTGATCTGAAATCTAGACTCATTATTTCCATATTATTAACTTCGAGGTATGAGACCTTGGTACTTTGAGAGCTTCCTTGATGGTCAGAATCACATTTCTGATGGCTTCTGTCCTGTCTATGTTTGTAGTCACCGCAATATACAATAACACAATTACATTGTGGTCCTTCGAGCCGGATATAATTCAACAGTTCGGCTCGAAGGACCAGATATTGTAATTGTGAGTATTTTTTTATTTTGGTAGTACTGAGTAACTTATATTTTTGATTTAGAACCATTAACTATCGAAAACGGAACATTTTCTTGGGGAGAAGATCCAATTTTGAAACACATAAATATCAACATAAGGAAAAAGACTTTAACAGCCGTGGTAGGAACAGTGGGATCCGGAAAATCGAGCTTGATATCAGCATTTTTGGGAGAAATGGATAAAATATCTGGTAGAGTGAATTCGTATGGAAAAGTGGCGTATGTATCTCAACAAGCTTGGATTCAAAACGCCACACTCAGAGATAACGTTTTGTTTGGTAAACCGTACGATCAGGCTTTGTACGATGATGTTATCGAGGCGTGTGCTTTGCTACCAGATTTTGATATGCTTCCCGCTGGAGACAAGACGGAAATTGGAGAAAAAGGTTAATTTATCAATTTAGCTTTTGTTTTTTTTTATTTTCAATTTTTCAATAGAAACTCGAATCGCTTAAAGGGATGCAGTCAAATAGATCACGTTTTATATGGACCACATTATAACGATCATATATTTTGGAATGAATGTTAACTGAAAATTGAAATTAACTAATGACTCATTATTCATCTTAATTAATTATTTAGAAGACATAGTTAATGATTAAGGCAATAAAATCAATCTTTATTAGGTTCTATGATGTTTTTTACTCTATATCAAGAAAAGTTCTAATTATTTGAGTTGAGATTAATGTTAACTAAAGCTCAAAATTAACTAATAACTCCATATTTACTTTGATTAGTTATATAGAAGAAATAGTTAATGATTAAGGCAATAAAAATCAATGTTTATTTGTTTCTATGATATTTTTGCACAATTGAACAACAGTTTCTAATTATTCGAGTAGAATTAATGTTAACTAAAGCTCAAAATTAACTAATGTCTCCATATTTACTTTGATTAGTTATATAGAAGACACAGTTAATGAATAAGGTAATAAAAATCAATATTTATTTGTTTCTATGATATTTTTGCACAATTGAACAAGATTTCTAATTATTCGAGTAGGATTAATGTTAACTAAAGTTTAAAATTAACTAATGGCTCCATATTTACTTTGATTAGTTATATAGAAGACACAGTTAATGAATAAGGTAATAAAAATCCATGTTTATTTGTTTCTATGATATTTTTTGCACAATTGAACAAGATTTCTAATTATTCGAGTAGGATTAATGTTAACTAAAGTTTAAAATTAACTAATGGCTTCATATTTACTTTGATTAGTTATATAGAAGACACAGTTAATGAATAAGGTAATAAAAATCCATGTTTATTTGTTTCTATGATATTTTTTGCACAATTGAACAAGATTTCTAATTATTCGAGTAGGATTAATGTTAACTAAAGTTTAAAATTAACTAATGGCTCCATATTTACTTTGATTAGTTATATAGAAGACACAGTTCATGAATAAGGTAATAAAAATCAATGTTTATTTGTTTCTATGATATTTTTGCACAATTGAATAACAGTTTCTAATTATTCGAGTAGGATTAATGTTAACTAAAGCTCAAAATTAACTAATGACTCCATATTTACTTTGATTAGTTATATAGAAGACACAGTTAATGAATAAGGTAATAAAAATCCATGTTTATTTGTTTCTATGATATTTTTGCACAATTGAATAACAGTTTCTAATTATTCGAGTAGGATTAATGTTAACTAAAGCTCAAAATTAACTAATGACTCCATATTTACTTTGATTAGTTATATAGAAGACACAGTTAATGAATAAGGTAATAAAAATCCATGTTTATTTGTTTCTATGATATTTTTGCACAATTGAATAACAGTTTCTAATTATTCGAGTAGAATTAATGTTAACTAAAGCTCAAAATTAACTAATTACTTTGATTAGTTATTTAAAAGACATAGTTAATGGATAATGCAATAAAAATCAATCTTTATTAATCTTTATTAAGCAAATAAAAACCAATTTTTGTAATTGTTAGAAGTTATTTTAAAAAGTCTTTTATCGATTAGCATGCTACAAACCCTTCCGCTGGAAACTGGTGCACCTGTTTAATATTTTGGGTCAAATTTCATTTTGCGAATTCTTATTACAGGTATCAACTTATCAGGTGGACAAAAACAGCGAGTCAGTCTGGCAAGGGCTGTATACTCAAATGCCGATATATACTTTTTAGACGATCCACTTAGTGCCGTCGACAGTCACGTCGGCAAACATATTTTCGAAAAAGTAAGAAATATAATGATAAAACTCGATATTTCGGATTCTTACCACTAAATACTTTTTCATAAATTGAAAACTGGAAATTACTACATAAAGTTTTCATTTTATACACTTAATTTATTTATACGCTTACACTAAAATATTTACTATTCACTAAACTATACACTTACACTAAATTATTTACTATTCACCAAACTATACACTTATTACTTAACATATTAATTTATTTAAACACACACTTGTCTATACTGATGTGTTAAGGATGATATCAGATTAGGGAGCTTCTATAAACCACGTGGTGTCATATTATAGTCCTTTCGGGACACCTCCCTCCCTGCACGTACCCTAACGTGACCCCTCTGCCAAATAATTACTTAGCTTTACTCTCCCCTTTCCTCACGTGACTTATTCCGATAAATAAGCGCAAATTTATACAAAACGATGTATTCTCGATAATTCGGATTCAAGAAAGTAAACTTCATAGAAATGTTTTATGAGATCCAACAAGAAAAAATATTTTAGGACCAAATGGTCTTGCTAGTTGTAGTCGTACTAATGCCTCAATCTCATTGTATGACACGTGACAACAACTTGTTTTTAGTAACGACAGTAGTGAAGGATTTCGTTCTTGTCTTGTTCAAAGTCATTCAACGTTAATAGCATTAAAATATCAAAATTTTGTGATTCGAGGTTATGTTCAACAATGTATAGTCCACACCATAAATGCGAGTGATAGTTAGAAGCAGTGTTGCCAAAAATATAAGTAGCAACCCTCGTGACGTCATATGCAGTTTTATAAAATTTCTATATAGGTTTTGATATCATTTGATAGAACAAATTGTATGTGTTTGATTGTGTTTTAGGTTATAGGACCTCACGGTTTACTGAAAAATAAAACTAGAGTTTTAGTTACGCACGGAATCACTTATTTACCACGAACGGATAAAATTATTGTACTGAAGAATGGCGAAGTGTCCGAAACTGGGACATATCAAGAACTACTGGATAGGAAAGGTGCTTTTTCGGAGTTCTTGTTACAACACATTACCGAAGAAGCCGAAACCGAAGCTGGTGAGTAAATTCCACTTTTCGTTTATTTCTTTAAAAAAAAAACAGTGCAAACATGTACAAGTTGTTTTACAAAAATCCAAACTAAAAAATATAACATTAAAACGGCCATAACTTACTGTACATAAGTTATAAAAACAATTTAAAATTTTGCCGCTTTATTTCTTAGAAATTTGTGCCCGTAACAGGACCGACTTCACGGTCCATGTCGTGGACTATAATAAATCATTATAATATATAGTTACTAGTACTTCAAATTCGACTGGATTGTCATTTTTGCACTGTCATTATGTTAATTTCTAAGAAAATCTAAATTAATGATAACGTAATTTTCCATTTTTATAGGTTCTAACGTAAAAACAAATGGTATGTCGTTTGAAACTCGATAAAAGTAGATAGAATGCATTTTGATGTTTGGTTTTAATCATCAATTAATTTTTTTGCATCATATTCATTCTAATAACAGGACTAGATGTAATCATTTAAAAAAATAATCAGGGGATTAGAAGAAGTTGCATAACATTCATAAAAAGTTTTATCATTCATAAATTTAGAGATTTCAAAACAGTATTCGTTTTTTTTAAAGTTACCCCGTATATTTCATAATTTTTGTAACGGTCTTTTTCTCCTGATTCCAATGATATATAACATGCCACCCCTAAGATATATATTTTTCGAGTTATTCAATGTTGAAAATCTCAGCTTAACTAACTTGAATATGAACAAGTTATATTTAAGTGAGATCTGATATTAACTGTTTCATATTTAAGCTAGTTAAGCTGAGATTTTCAACATTTAATAACTCACACACTGAATAAGGTAGTGGGGACATATTATATATTTTTGGAATCAGTAGGAAGAGGGCTTTTCAAAAATTTGGAAATATACAGGGTAACTTGAAAAACCAATAATGATTTCCCTTAAAAATTGCAACCTACTGACTTTTTATTAACAAAACCACACGATTTTTCTATCAAAACTTTGTTTTTTGTTTAACTAACGGAAACATGAAAAAGTTATATTTAAGTGAGATCTGATTTTAACTGTTTCATATTTAAGCTAGTTAAGCTGAGATTTTCAACATTTAATAACTCACACACTGAATAAGGTAGTGGGGACATATTATATATTTTTGGAATCAGTAGGAAGAGGACTTTCCAATAATTTTAAAATATACAGGGTATCTTGAAAAACCAATTATCCCAACCCCTAAAACTTTTTTATGAGAAATACCGGGTGGGTAAATATTAATCAATAACTGTTTGTTTGCTATTTTCAGTATTTTGATATGGGATGTCCCCAAAAATATTCCAGTCCTGTTAGAATTATTAATAATTCATTACGACTTGTTATAGATATTTGGCCATCATCATTTCATCGTATACATCACGTTTGCTTTTTAGATTGAATTATTTTCAAGGTTTTTATTAAAAAAAAACTTTCTGATATACCTAGAATGCATTAAATCAGGTTTCGATCAAGTAAATAATTGATTTTCACTAGTTTTTCTGTTGAAATATACTGCATCATTAAATTATTCATTGTAGTACCAAGTAATGTACCGGATGTCTCAATAAGATGGATTTCGGTGTGTATAAGGAACCGTTCATAGCACAGTTATGAAAAAAATTGTAACAATATCGTGAAGAACCTTGAAATTGTTCTAATTTAGTATAAATATATCACTAGAGGGCGTAATTGGCTTGAAAAATCACAATTTCCAGAATTAATTCAAATTAAGTTATAAATTATAATTTTATTTATATTTTATAGAGACATCCTGTGCTCTATACTCCCCTATATAAATTGTTCATTCATTCTCATCTAGCTCCGTAAAATTTTCAACTAATCAATATTTTTTTTTAATTGTTCCCTCCAAAAGAAAGTCCAGTATATATCTACAGGGTATTCCTTTAAACAACTCTTCGAAATCTTGTTTTATGTTTGAAAAATTTTTTTTATCCGAATAAAATATTTTTGCAGAATTAGATGAACTGAAAGATCAATTGGGCGATACTCCTCTATCCGAAGAAGTAACAAAAAAACTAATAAGACATCGATCGCGCGTATCCGAATCTCAATCTGAAACCGGTTCAGATCACATCGGTAACGGTTCCGTACAAAGATTGAACAGCATAGACAAAACCAATAGAAAAACCTCGACAGAAGAAATAAAACGCGGGGAAAAGTTGATCGAAACGGAAAAGGCGGAAACCGGGAACGTTAGATGGGCTGTATACAAACATTACTTGAAATCCATCGGATTACTGTTTATGTTGGCTACACTAATATTCAATTTCGTGTATCAAGGATTCAGTGTTGGTTCTAATGTTTGGTTGGGACAATGGGCCGATGATAATAAAATCGTATCGTATAATGTAGTGGATACCGCTCGAAGGGACATGTATTTAGGAGTTTATGGGGCTCTGGGGCTCGGTCAGGGTAAGACACTTTTTTTTTTAGCACGATTGAATAGTTGACTCAATGTAGTTATGTTGCTTGTTCATATATATATGAAAATATTTAATTATAACGCTTATAAAATTAATATAGTTGATTGTAATGCATTTTAAATATTTAAGGTTATGTTAAGACTGTTTTAAATATCCTATCGGAGTGTTATTTTAATGTATCTACCATAATATTAATTTTATTTACTTTTTAGAATGAGAATTTTCTTTTCTGTTAATTTTTGTTCATATACACTGCTCAAAATAATTAGAGGAACAATTAGTTTTTATTTTAATAGGTAATGGCACTAAAAAATAAAAAAATTAACATTTTTTAATCACTAGACGAGTACAGTACAAAAAAATAGTAATACATAAACCAAAAGAGGAAGACGTGCAATAAGAATATCAAAAATTAACAAATAGAAAATTTGGAGATTAAAAAAAAGTAATTAGAAACTGGAATTCAGAAGACAGGTGGAAAAATATGAAATATGTGAGATAGTAGCAGGAAAGGATAATAGGAAAACAATAAAAGAGGACTAGATGATGGACAAAAGTAATACAGGAAGTAATAAAGAAGAAAAAACAATCATGGAGAAAATATACACAATCCGAAGAAGGTGAAGAGTACAAAAAGTGAAGAAAGTAGTAAGGGAATCGAAACAGAATAATTCTGAGATGAACCGATACGATAATGATAACAGAAATTTCTGGAATGGCATAAAAGCATTAGAAGAAAAGAAAAATGAATTGAAGATGTAGAAAACGAACTTGAAATAAAACCTGAAGTCGAAGAAATTCATCAAAAGAAGCAGACCAAACATCATTGCAAAGGATGTAGAAAGAGAAAATACAAATGTGGAAGAAATCAGTCAAAGAGGAAATACTGAGAATAAAAATCAACAAAATAGATCCGGATAGATCCAGAAATGGTTAAATATCTGGAGGAGAAGTGAAGACATCGATAAAGGAGATGATGGAGGTCAGAAATGATACCACAAATTACATACCAATATGCCTAACTCAATTATTCTAACTAGATAAGAAAGTAGAAGAAGAAGACTTATTCATTATTACCGATTTATCTTTTTTTCGTTATATCTTCGACTTTTTTAGAGAAAGTCACTTAACAGGTTCGCATTTAAATAGCTAGAGCTTCATTGTTGCACCCCACAATATTATAAAAAGTAGCTACTCACATCATTATTGTTTTTTGTAATATTTTCAACATGTTATACCAGTAATTTCTACTAATATTGTAAATGAGAAGAAATCTAGAACAAAATTGGTTTTTTTTTAAGATCAAACGGATTCCACCAGGAGACCTGATAGCACTCCAGTAGCCTACCCATTAAACCGCCATCTTCTGTCATTTCCGTCCAACTAGGATCTATAGCGGGTCTGTCCGTTTCCGTTCCTATGAGATCTTCATACCTGGCAACCGTGCAGAATCGCCTGGACGATTCAATCAGGGTTTATGCTGACGACAGTTTTCTCTACTTCCTCTTTCAAACCCCACCAGTGATTACACTCGAAGTTACACTCGCTACACAATTTCTACACTCAGGTGTTTAAACTTTCTTCATTTAGTGAAGATACCGTCGGAAGTAGTCATATCCCTGGGTAATGTAGAAGCCTCACATCTCCGAACTTCCTTTAGGTCCACAGTTTAAGGTCTTTTATTAGTAGTCGCGTCCATTCACCTGATTTATCTTCTATCCGCCGTTGTTGCCACGTTTATATTGTTCTAGTACGTTCGACGGTTGCCGCATCCTGTCGTTTTATATCTGAGCTGTTTCCGTATATCCTCTTGAGCTCGAAAGCCAGGAGGTCCACGGGGATTATACTCGCCACCACTAGGACAGCTTGTGCAAAGACAGTCCGGTAGAAAAAGGCGATTCTCAAGCTTCGTACCATCTCAGGACGTTTGACTAGACCTCTACCTCATATTGAAGAATTGAATGAGCAGTTTTTCTGACCTAGATCCGTTAATATTTGCTTTGAGGCTGCTCAAAGATGCTGTCCTCTCGGCGCTGTCTTGTCCGGATCTCAATAGGCGGTCTTGTCAAAATTCGTTTCCTTGTGAGAAACTTTAACTCATTAATCAGTCCTTGATCAGTCATCTACGCCCCTACTCGTCTCATTATCTGGTTAGAACCAGTTTTATATATAAAAAAAACGTTCTTTTATTGAAAATGAAACTTGTTACTAACAAAAATTGTTTCATAATTTCATGTATGTAATATCGTTCTAGATTTTGTCTTTTTACAAATATCCATTATTAGTTTCGCACGTTTTTCCGTTTACTTTGCCTGTAGTTGCGATCGCACTCAAGAAATCTGGTTGGTTTTATTTTCAACTTACACTATATAAATGAATAATTTGTTCTATTGCTCCAATACATATGGTTTAGATAAGTTACAGTGCTCTGATGTGACCAATCACTATCAAAAACAGGTACTACTTTATAAAAAATAATTTTGAACTGATGTAGAAAAAATTGGGACTTTGAGAAACGTTAAGTCACTTTGTATATTTTCCTTCGGTACTAGAGAAATACTTTGTCAAATAATATATGAAATCACATTTAATATTAACACCTCGTACATTATATTTAAGTTATTTAACAAATTTCTTTAAAATTTTTCGATATTCTTTCCAGGTTTCCAAATTGATTCATATTTTTCTTTATATTCTTTGAAGTTGTAAGTCTAATGTTCATTGGCATCGAAAAATCTTGTATTCTTTTCATTGTTTTTTTTTTATTTCTTGTTTTATAATACTTCCCGTACTTCTCGAATGTTATTTAGCTTCAAAATCTTGCTTATTCCTTATTTTTAATCTGGTTTTGATCTCAAATCATTCCAAGCTCCCTGAAGATTTTTTTGCATCAAAATCTTGCATTTTTCCCAATGCTTTGTGACTTCGAAAACTTTGCATTCGTTTCTTATTCTCTTATTGTTTTCTTCTTCTTCTTCTTCTTCTTCTTACGTTAGGACTAGGTCCTATATTTTCATCAAGGGTTCGCCAGGAGTAGTTGGGATGCTGAGGACCAGCTTCCATACCACCTTATAGGTGGTCGTCCAGGAGGTCGAGTTGTGTCTGGTTTCTTATTGTTTTCATCTTCTTAATTCTCCCATACTTTTGGAATGTTCTTTGTTTATTTCTTTATTTTTAATCTTGATTTTAATTTTAAATCTTTCCAAACTTCTTGCATAAAATTTTGGTTCAAAATCTTGCATTTTTCTCAATTATTTGTGTCTTCGAAAACTTTGCATTCGTTTCTTATTCTCTTATTGTTTTCTTCTTCTTCTTCTTCTTCTTACGTTAGGACTAGGTCCTATATTTTCATCAAGGGTTCGCCAGGAGTAGTTGGGATGCTGAGGACCAGCTTCCATACCACCTTATAGGTGGTCGTCCAGGAGGTCGAGTTGTGTCTGGTTTCTTATTGTTTTCATCTTCTTAATTCTCCCATACTTTTGGAATGTTCTTTGTTTATTTCTTTATTTTTAATCTTGATTTTAATTTTAAATCATTCCAAACTTCTTGCATAAAATTTTGGTTCAAAATCTTGCATTTTTCTCAATTATTTGTGACTTCGAAAACTTTGCATTCGTTTCTTATTCTCTTATTGTTTTCTTCTTCTTCTTCTTCTTATGTTAGGACTAGGTCCTATATTTTCATCAAGGGTTCGCCAGGAGTAGTTGGGATGCCGAAGACCAGCTTCCATACCACCTGGTGGTTATAGTTGTGTCTGGTTTCTTATTGTTTTCATCTTCTTAATTCTCCCATACTTTTGGAATGTTCTTTGTTTATTTCTTTATTTTTAATCTTGATTTTAATTTTAAATCATTCCAAACTTCTTGCATAAAATTTTGGTTCAAAATCTTGCATTTTTCTCAATTATTTGTGACTTCGAAAACTTTGCATTCGTTTCTTATTCTCTTATTGTTTTCTTCTTCTTCTTCTTCTTATGTTAGGACTAGGTCCTATATTTTCATCAAGGGTTCGCCAGGAGTAGTTGGGATGCCGAAGACCAGCTTCCATACCACCTGGTGGTTATAGTTGTGTCTGGTTTCTTATTGTTTTCATCTTCTTAATTCTCCCATACTTTTGGAATGTTCTTTGTTTATTTCTTTATTTTTAATCTTGATTTTAATTTTAAATCATTCCAAACTTCTTGCATAAAATTTTGGTTCAAAATCTTGCATTTTTCTCAATTATTTGTGACTTCGAAAACTTTGCATTCGTTTCTTATTCTCTTATTGTTTTCTTCTTCTTCTTCTTCTTCTTCTTATGTTAGGACTAGGTCCTATATTTTCATCAAGGGTTCGCCAGGAGTAGTTGGGATGCCGAAGACCAGCTTCCATACCACCTGGTGGTTATAGTTGTGTCTGGTTTCTTATTGTTTTCATCTTCTTAATTCTCCCATACTTTTGGAATGTTCTTTGTTTATTTCTTTATTTTTAATCTTGATTTTAATTTTAAATCATTCCAAACTTCTTGCATAAAATTTTGGTTCAAAATCTTGCATTTTTCTCAATTATTTGTGACTTCGAAAACTTTGCATTCGTTTCTTATTCTCTTATTGTTTTCTTCTTCTTCTTCTTCTTCTTCTTCTTCTTCTTATGTTAGGACTAGGTCCTGTATTTTCATCAAGGTTTCGCCAGGAGTAGTTGGGATGCCGAGGACCAGCTTCCATACCACCTGGTGGTTATAGTTGTGTCTGGTTTCTTATTGTTTTCATCTTCTTAATTCTCCCATACTTTTGGAATGTTCTTTGTTTATTTTTTTTTATTTTTAATCTTGATTTTGATTTAAAATCATTCCAAACTTATTGCATCTTGCATTTTTCACAATGTTTTGTGGTTTTCTTTCTTATATTATTCTTTCAAATCCTCCCACTTACCTTGAATGTCCTTTGGCTTAGGAATCTCCAATTCTTTTTCATTATGTCTTTCCTTTATAATCATCCTTCCTTCCAAACTTCTAAAATATTTTGATCATGATCATCGTCAATTTTCTGCCATTATACTTAGTAGTTCATTTGAACATTTCTCGGTATATTTCATTATCATTTGTGTATAATTACTAATCAAACTTGCTAAAAACTTAGTGAATTGTTTTCTTAAAATTATTAAAAATTTTGCTTGGGAACGTTTAATTGCCTCGCTTTTCACCTACTCGTTTACGTTGTTTTTGTTTTGTGTTCCATTTCGTTTATTTGTTACAACCATTTGCAGCGGAATTTCAACAGCTTTATGTTTGGAAATAATGAAATTCACTTTTCTTGATTATAGATCGGAAATTCCCAAATTTTTTTCTTGTAAACCACTTTCGAAATACTTGATAGTAGTCGTTTACACCTTATCACCAACTCGTCAAAAAATCAGATCTAACTATGGTAATTTAAGTACACTCCTGTTGAAGAGTTTCCCGTGGACCCCTAGGGATACATCTTGACCACTTTGGGAATGTCCCAGATCTCATTCGTTACTGCAATAGCCAAAATTAAAGAATCGAAGTTGGAATTGGTACATCGTGCACCCTATTCGCCAGATTTAGACCCCCTCGGATTATTTCCTGTTTCCAGTTTGTTTTCTAAATTTAATTTTCACAGAGGCTGTTTATTTCTGTATAAATTTCAAAACTCGTCTTCTGCTGCCACCCAAGGCTACAATCTACTCAGCCTGCTGGTAAATCAACAACTGGCTCATCTCCCATTCTCACAACATCTCCAAACCACATCAATTCTCCTTTTTCGATCATTTTTTCTCAATTAAATAAAGTACAAAATCAGCTGTGATCACAACTCCAAATATGCGGTGTTGCTAGATGTACTCGTTTGTCGGTATCCCTACTGAAATAAATATAAGCACGAATATTTCTTGTCTTCTCATTTTACTATTTTTCTTCTTTCAATTCCTTCCTCAATAATTTCGTTGTTGTCACTAATTCCATATTAACAGTAGCATTGCAAATTAATAAAAAACAAAATTTTATATTATCCTGGATAAAATCTGTGGCAAATGGTTAGTAATGAAATTTTTGGATTTTCAGTTATAACGATACTGCTAGCGTCGTTGGCGTTATATGTAGGATCTTTAAACGCTGCCAAATCTTTACATATATTGATACTTAGAAACGTTTTGAGAGCACCTTGTACGACATTTTTCGACGTCACTCCTCTCGGAAGAGTCTTAAATAGATTCAGCAAAGATATCGATACATTGGATAACGTTTTACCAATGACTATGAGAGGATGGGTAAATTGCTTCTATTCGGTTAGTAAAATGTGTTTTATTTCACTTTAGTTTGGTATAAAAGCAGTTATAAGTGATATTTCGAATTGAAATAACAATAATATTGATAGATAATCATATTCGAAGATAACAGATCTTTTTACTAACTAAAAATCTAGCGAATACAAACCGTTCGACGGAAAGTAACGTAGCACTGATCGAGGATGATCAAAGTAGCTCCAAAAGATAATATATTTATTTAAATGCTTCATATTTACGATGTGCATGCCGAACTAGTGTTTTCTGCACCAGATATATAGCTGTAGATACTTTAGATCGCTGTTTATAGAAATTGCCAAACGATGTTGATTCCGCTTGTTTTAATGTCTGTGTTGTTTGATGTCTTATCATCTCGAGTGGTCAATTGCCAGAGATTTTATCTAATGAACTGATAGATTGCAAAATTTGATAAGTTGTATTTGTATGATGATTTGTACTATGTAAATACTTGAAATCCACCCTTTCCCAACTCATTCAGGCCCTCCATACAATTTCATTTTATCTTGAAGCTGTTTAAACTGTTTTCCAATCCATCCAACTGTTCGATGTTTCAGAAATTTTTTCTTTACAAGTTTTCCCATCGATACAATTATTCCTTCAACTTGTCTTTACATTTTGGGGATCCCCTGTATGGTTTCAACTTTGGAAATGCTTGAAATGCACCCTTTCCCAACTCATTCAGGCCCTCCATTCAATTTCATTTGATCTTGAAGCTATTTGAATTGCTTTCCAATCCAGCCAACTGGTCGATGCTTCAGAAATTTCTTCTTTACAAGTTTTCCCATCGATACAATTATTCCTTCAACTTGTCTTTATATTTTGGAGATCCCCTGAATGGTTTCAACTTTGGAAATGCTTGAAATGCACCCTTTCCCAACTCATTCAGGCCCTCCATTCAATTTCATTTGATCTTGAAGCTATTTGAATTGCTTTCCAATCCAGCCAACTGGTCGATGCTTCAGAAATTTCTTCTTTACAAGTTTTCCCATCGATACAATTATTCCTTCAACTTGTCTTTATATTTTGGAGATCCCCTGAATGGTTTCAACTTTGGAAATGCTTGAAATGCACCCTTTCCCAACTCATTCAGGCCCTCCATTCAATTTCATTTGATCTTGAAGCTATTTGAATTGCTTTCCAATCCAGCCAACTGGTCGATGCTTCAGAAATTTCTTCTTTACAAGTTTTCCCATCGATACAATTATTCCTTCAACTTGTCTTTATATTTTGGAGATCCCCTGAATGGTTTCAACTTTGGAAATGCTTGAAATGCACCCTTTCCCAACTCATTCAGGCCCTCCATTCAATTTCATTTGATCTTGAAGCTATTTGAATTGCTTTTCAATCCAGCCAACTGGTCGATGCTTCAGAAATTTCTTCTTTACAAGTTTTCCCATCGATACAATTATTCCTTCAACTTGTCTTTATATTTTGGAGATCCCCTGAATGGTTTCAACTTTGGAAATGCTTGAAATGCACCCTTTCCCAACTCATTCAGGCCCTCCATTCAATTTCATTTGATCTTGAAGCTATTTGAATTGCTTTCCAATCCAGCCAACTGGTCGATGCTTCAGAAATTTCTTCTTTACAAGTTTTCCCATCGATACAATTATTCCTTCAACTTGTCTTTATATTTTGGAGATCCCCTGAATGGTTTCAACTTTGGAAATGCTTGAAATGCACCCTTTCCCAACTCATTCAGGCCCTCCATTCAATTTCATTTGATCTTGAAGCTATTTGAATTGCTTTCCAATCCAGCCAACTGGTCGATGCTTCAGAAATTTCTTCTTTACAAGTTTTCCCATCGATACAATTATTCCTTCAACTTGTCTTTATATTTTGGAGATCCCCTGAATGGTTTCAACTTTGGAAATGCTTGAAATGCACCCTTTCCCAACTCATTCAGGCCCTCCATTCAATTTCATTTGATCTTGAAGCTATTTGAATTGCTTTTCAATCCAGCCAACTGGTCGATGCTCCTAAAATTTCTTCTTCACAAGTTTTTCCATATAAACAAATGGTTCCTTCAACTTGTCTTTATATTTTGAGGATCCCCTGAATGGTTTCAACCTTGGAAATGCTTAAAATTTATTTTTGTCTACTACTACAATTCTTCTTTCAACTCCCCTCTTTCTTTTGGGGATCCCCCTGATGATTTGTACTTTGTAAAGGTCCTTCAATCCATTTTTATCTATCTTGAAGCTGTTTGACCTTTTTTTCAACCCACCCAACTGGTCGATGCTCCAGAAATTTCCTCTTTACAAGTTTTCCCATCGATCCAATTTTTCCTTCAATTTGTTTTGGTATTTTGGGGATCCCCTGAATGATTTCTACTTTGTAAACGATTGAAATATACTCCTTTGTGACCCATTTAGTACCTCCAAGTCTTTTAAGTTTATTCAAAAGAAAATTATAACTAATTGTGGTCAAAGTTATGCCAGCAATTCATTCAACTGGTGAATGCTCCTGTTATTATATAAAATTTGTTCCTTATAAGTTTTTCTATCGATACACTACTGCAGTTCTTCTTTAAACTTCTCTCTCTCCTTTGGGGATCCAGCAGAATGATTTGTGCGTTATAAATGCTTGGAATCCACCTTTTTCTAACCTCCCAGTACCTCCAGGTTATTTAAATATTCTTTGGAGCTCTTTGGATCCCATTCAAAAGAATATTACTAACTAACTGGGGTGCAAATTTGTTCTATCTGCGTTTTTTTATCAATAAAATTCTTCCTTCAACTTCTCTTTCAGTTTTGTTGAACTTTTTCACGCAGAGTGACCCCCCAGAACGTTTTATACGTTATTAATGTTTCGAATTTACGTTCTCTCAATTTGTTCTAAATTTCCATACCATTTAAGTTCACCTTGGACCTGTTTGGATCCCTTTCGAAAGAATGTACCAAATTGGTCAGTAAGTTTTCCCAGCTACCCATTAAACTGGTCAATGTTCCCATTATTTCATCCCGTTTGTTTGTTGCTTATAGTTTTCTCATGAAACCTTTCCACCAGTTGGGAACAATTGGTGTTCCTCCGTGAAGCATTTTCTCTTGAGAATTTTCACATAAAGTCCTTTACAACCTTTTGTATAAACTGGTATAATCCAAAAGGATGTATTAATGTACCTCGAGGATATTCAATAGTAATCTCTGTCAATTGATCCTTGTAAAAACGTCTGCTTGGAATTTTTGGTTCATTGTTTGACCATACCGTCATTTGTAGCAATTTTCGTTTGTTCTTCAGAGGTAAATTTGACAATAGCGGCATTGAACGCCGCTACAGATATTCATAAAGGACTACTCTTCAGCGTCCTACGACAACCGATGAATTTTTTCGATATATATCCAATCGGTAGAATTTTAAGTAGATTTTCCAAAGATATTCTCGATATCGATACCGAATTACCGTTCAATTGTTACGAAGTTATCGAAAGCGGTCTCATAGTGAGTAAAAAAAATTATCTTTCAGATATAACAGCAGTTATATTTAAAGACGCCATTTTGAATCAATCAACATTCAAAACAATTATCCCTGTATAACAAAACGAATTTTATCATTTAGAATTTATTAAAACGCGTGATTCAAATGGAATTAGTTAGGTTAAGATAGATTGTGCCGTTGGTTAGGTTATTCTTCTTTCCCTTGTAGCTTATTTTTAACCTATAACCTATAGTTACAAGGTTTGTTATTTATTAAAGGGAGGTGTCTTTTAATCGACTCGAATTACACGTTTTTGATTAATCGTGGCTTACGATTAACCTTGTTTTAACGACCTTTCGGTTCGACAATCACAATTTATCAGATAGTAGAGCAGCCCTACAAGCACTTGACTTTTATAAAATTGGGACACAGCTACTAAGGGGCTGCTTCGAATCAACTCGATGGGAACAAACACTAAAGATACTGCTGGTAATGAATAAGACCACAACCTTTCAAAGTTATGGTCGTAAAACAATTGGAAGGAACTGGTGAACAGATCGAGTTGTTCTACATTGTCAAAGGCTTTCGGTAATTCAATGTTTAATCTCTACATATGTATGTGTTACGTCCAGAATCAAACATTTGGGGGTCATTTATCAATTTTATCGAAACAAATTTTGTTTACAGCTACTGGTATTATATTTGGAACCGTTATTTTTGCTCTTGGTTCACTAAATGCCGCGACAACGTTACATCGATTCGTATTGAGCAACGTTATCAAATTACCAATGACCTTTTTCGATGTTACCCCAATTGGTAGGATACTAGGGAGGTTTTCAAATGATATAGATGTCGTGGATTCAAGATTACCGATGACAGTTTCATCTATTATGGGAAATATTTTCAGGGTACGTTCCATGAATTTCTCAAAGGGATTCGTGTTGTGAAATTCGTTGTTTGGGAACTGTTGTTCTGTGTCTGTCTAAATAATGGCGTGTAACTGTGTTCCATGAGCGTCTCTATTTGTTATTCGTGTTTATATCTTTGGGAAATATCTATCGGAGGAATTTTTTTTTTCTATTGAATACTATTTTTCGTTTAATGGTTTATTTGTCGGAATATTTTAATAAACTTCAACTAAATTAGTAAAAAAAAGTGATAATCCGCCGGAAACTTGAATTATTTACTCACTATTTTTTTTATATAAATGAATGTTCAAGTTATACCCGCAATCATCGATAATGAAACCTCGTACACGTTTTTTGTCGTCATATTCGTGTTCAGCGATCTCAAAAACCATCAGGATGTATATATTCGGCCAATTTTATACTTAATTCCCATGGAACTCCAGGAGACGACGTATAAACTAGTTACCCCCGGCACCAGGTACCTCGCAGGTAATCACCGACGTGTTCAGCGATCTCAAAAACCCCCAAGATGTATATATTCGGCCAATTTTATACTTAATTCCCATGGAACTCCAGGAGACGACGTATAAACTAGTTACCCGCGGCACCAGGTACCTTGCAGGTCATCGCCGTCGTGATGTTCGTGTTCAGCGATCTCAAAAACCCCCAAGATGTATATATTCAGCCAATTTTATACTTAATTCCCATGGAACTCCAGGAGACGACGTATAAACTAGTTACCCGCGGCACCAGGTACCTTGCAGGTCATCGCCGTCGTGATGTTCGTGTTCAGCGATCTCAAAAACCCCCAAGATGTATATATTCGGCCAATTTTATACTTAATTCCCATGGAACTCCAGGAGACGACGTATAAACTAGTTACCCGCGGCACCAGGTACCTTGCAGGTCATCGCCGTCGTGATGTTCGTGTTCAGCGATCTCAAAAACCCCCAAGATGTATATATTCGGCCAATTTTATACTTAATTCCCATGGAACTCCAGGAGACGACGTATAAACTAGTTACCCCCGGCACCAGGTACCTCGCAGGTCATCGCCGTCGTGTTCAGCGATCTCAAAAACCCCCAAGATGTATATATTCGGCCAATTTTATACTTAATTCTCATGGAACTCCAAGAAACGACGTATAAGCTAGTTACCCCCGGCACCAAGTATCTTGCAGGTCATCGCCGTCATGTTATTCGTTTTCAGCGATTTCGAAAATCCATAGTGTAGGGAAAAATTTTATTTCCAACAATATTTTCGGAGTTATAAATTTTTCATTTTTAACAATTCGAGATTCACTTTTCAAAATGCACTTTTTTCCCTGCAGAAATGCACTTTTCACTTATTAATAATTTTTGTTAACGAAGACTCTCTCGAATCGAATGCACTTTAATGCATCTTGATCCATATTATTACTCAGAAACTTTTGTGTTTTATTTCCTCGACTATAATTATAATTGCACAAATTCAAGAACAACAATTTTAAACCTAGCTAGGATTTCCTAGTGTATACAGATATAAATGTAAAATATTGCAAATTATTAAAGATAAAATAAATGTTTCTTTACTAAATTTCACAATCGGGCAACATCGAGATTATAACATTCAAATGTGCTTGTTGTATCGGAATGAAAATGACGTCACACAGTAGACGAACGAAAAATATTTGTATTAATATTTTTTTTATATGATATTATAGAAAGTGAAATTTATACTAATATAAGTACCACAAAAAAATATAATTTACTTGTTATCGCGTTGAAAAATGTCTTGACAACTGCGCTTCACTTTTTTTTTCGATTGTTTATGTCATTTCTCGATACACTCCCATTCAATGTTGCCAGTATGTATGAATTATTGAAGAATTTATAACTTAAATGTATACTACTAACAATTCAACATTTTTATCCGATTTTTAGGCAAAGTTGTATATTTAGTAAATATTCCAAGAATTTAGTAATAAATTCGATTATTAAAATTTAGTTAATTGCTTAAAATAAAATATGAAACGCCATTTACACTACGCTACTATACTATCGTATCCAATTTTCTTTTAATTAAATCTTCATTTTTATTAAAAAAGTCCTTCATATTTCGAAGTATTGGATTAAATATTTCGTTTTACCAGCTACTTGATTTTATCTGTACCGTTATGAAGGATTATTACCCAATCGAAGGAAGGTCTACGAAAAAAATCTGGCAACACCGCTACTGTCTGGGTAGCATTCTAATTATGAGATGTTGAAGTAGTACTTTAACGATGATTTGTTGTTTCGTGTTTCTCGACGAATTTTCTAACTACATTAAATTTTGAATGATTTTTTCGTTCTAAAAAAGATAATAATATAACCGTATGGGATGAGTAATAAATAAGAAAGTTTGTATGGACATTGAATACGAAAATCCAATGAATTAAATATGATAAAACATTGTAACGCTTATATTTAAGCGTTTAGGATGGCAACCAGTGACCATCAAAAGAACTTTAGTGTTGTGTATTTCAAGTTGAACTTATCTCGTACAACTATTCGGTCGTGATTGTTTTTTTTCTTAATCTTCTTGGACGCCCTGTTTGAAAAGAAACAATTTTGGTGTTTTCAGCCATCCCCGTAGTTATTGGCGATATAGCGATCAACTTGGGGTGTTTGGCTGCCGCTGTTGTGATGCACAGTACTTTGCTGAAAGGTGTTATGAGATTACCAATGACTTTTTTCGATACTGTCCCAATAGGTCGTATTTTAGCACGATTTTCTAAAGATATCGAAGTGGTAGACGATAAGTTGCGATGGTTTGTAGCCGATGGGATTTACTGTTTATACGAGGTATGTTTCACCGATGTGTAAAAGTGTTTTGTGTCCCGTTCAATTAAAATTTTTCACTTCATTGAATAATTTGACATGATAACAAACAAAAATTAAAATCTTTTCTAGAGAAAATTTGGTTGTAAATATTGAGCAAAACAAACATAATATCTTCATAATAATACAAATTCCACGGGGGGATATTGTCTATAAAAAAACTTACTTTTTATTAAAGCACAATCCCCGAGTTGGCAACACTGCACGTGTAATAAATATAGAGGTCAATGGCTTTGGACGCATTTTACGAACTTATAACTTGATTTTAAGTAATTTTGTGATACTCCTACATAAATATGAATATAATATCATCTCGCAAATATTTATTATAGCTTATATTGTTGAAGGTTGTGGTGACAATGTTTTCGTTAGGTTCGATGTACATATCATAACTCACAAATGCATAAAAGCACTAACAGCTTCAAAATACCGTTGCAAAAAGTATTGTTAGTGATATACGGCATGTATGGTGTATATTTCAGCCCTTCCTGCAGCCGTGACTGATCTGGCTATACAAATAGGATGTTTGACGGCCGCTATATCGATGCATAAATCGTTGCTGAAAGGAGTTTTGCGATTACCTATGGTGTTTTTCGATACGGTTCCTCTTGGTCGTGTTTTATCACGTTTTTCTCATGATATCGAAGTTATCGACGACGATTTACCATGGTATGTTTCCGATGGAATTTTCTGTCTGTTCGAGGTACATGTTATTTGTTATTAATTCGTTTTAAACATATCCCGCGTTGTGTTTATTGAATTTTAAACCATACGATACTTATAATTATTTTTAACTACACCCAGTATATTTATTTCACTGTTCAAATATCGTATAACTTGTAACTGTCGTGTGCCGAGAAATAGAAACTCCCATCTCTACATATTGAGATATTTCTGAATGTTTGTTCCAACCAGCTGATCTGGACCGTTCTTGGAAGCGTGTAAATTATATTTTCGCGCATGATTCTTGTAACTAAATTATTTACGACACTTAAAATCATTTTCAACCACAATCAGTATATTTATTTCACAGTTCAAATTCGTATAAATCGTAACATAACTGCCCTGTTGGAACACTTAATCTCTATTGCGCAGAATCGTCGGTTTTTTGATGAGTTTGAATGAACCTTGAATAAATATTAATTGAGAAAAAGCGATGTGATGGAATATTAAGATTTAACGTTGGTAGCGGAATCGTTCGATGACATACGCTACAAACTCAACACGATCTGGTGGCCATTTTCCGGAGCGCTTCTAATGTGTGATAGGTTACGTTAGCGGAAGTGAAATGTGTTCTGTGATTAAATGTCAAGTTGTAACCTTTCTTACAAGAAAAATCAATTAATTCATTTATGAAGATAAGTAAAATAAATTGGAACTACATGAATTATCTTATGTAATTTCGTTTTGAATTATAACGACAATTTTTATATACATATAAAAGTGAAAAGTGGGTGATCGATGTTCACGATGTGTTGTTGGCACTCTATTGATTATAGAAGCTCCTAGTTTATAAGAAAAAAATGTTGTGTTGCGAGTATTTAATGTGCTTTGTGAAACTTTCAATGTTTTAAATGCTTTTTGATTCGCTTTAAATTTAAATCCAAAACATAATTTTTTTGTATGTTTCACCGGCTGTGTAATAAAATGAAACTATATTCATAACCTCAAGATAGGGGTAACTGGCGCTTATAAAAGGTTTTCCTGTAACCTGGTGAACCGATTCACCAGCCAAATGGACATTATAGGAAATAATGCTGCCTCAGCTCTACCCGACCCCCAATTTACCCGTTTCATATTAAATAATAAAAAAATATAAAAAATTCATCAAACATACATCCCTAAACCTGGAAAGAACCCTTTTTTTAGGTTGAGACTTTCCTTTTTTTACATCTTTCTTCAAACCCCGTTTGGTGGTTGGTGGACAGCCCTGCATAGGAGCAACTCCTATACCAGGGTCAATTATAGTGAACCTATTCATTGTCAGCAAATCAGGTCCCTAACGAGAGCTCAGAGAAACGTGAGGAGGTGGTGTCGGTGGCTGGATAGACAGAAAAAGACTTGAGGCAGCTAACCTTGCGCCAAAAGGTCAGCTACTGGCCCTGGCTTTTGGAGGAGGCTCTTTCTTGGATGGCTTGAGCGGACATTTCAATGAAAGCAAAAACCGAGTTTGATTTTATTGAAATTGGCGGTGGAGCGGGGAGATTAACGGTGAATCAATACCAAAAAGAATTTTAGATTTATAGGATAGTCAGCGCATAGCCCGGACTTAAATCCTATCGAACATTTATAGGATGAAATCAAGAGAAAAGTTCGGGCTAGAAATCCTGCACCAGCCACGAAATGAAACCTTAAAACAGCGCTTACCAAAGAAACTTATTTGATCCATGAAAAAACAATTGAAGGTTCTTATTAGAGGTAGCTAAATATCGAATAAATAATTATTTTTATGAATTTGGGCTTGTATTTTCTTTATTGTATACCTATGACGTCACGTACTATTCCGGCCTTACTGAAATGTTTAAACTACCTACAAAATTTTTGAATTTTCAATAATTATTTTCTCTATAAATATTGCTCCAAAAATTGAAAAAAAAAATTATTGTATGTAAACTATTTCAATCCTTTTTCATTATTTAAGATTCCTTTTTCTTTGATATTTATTTTTTACCAAAAAAAATAACATAGATGACTCATTATGAAGCTAAGACTGTTCCTGTGCATTTTTCCTGTCAAATGAAATGACAAATAATTTAAATATAACTGCTTTTAGATCAAGATAGCTTTCGGGAGTTTTTTCATTTAAGAAGCAGACGAAAATTTCAACCACGATTTTTTCAGGTTGTAGGTACATTAGCCGTAATCAGTTATTCGACACCTATATTCATTTTGGTTATCATACCATTATGCATAATATATTATTTCATGCAGAGGTTTTACGTAGCTACATCTAGGCAAGTAAAAAGGTTAGAATCCGTCTCTAGATCTCCAATTTACTCCCATTTTGGGGAGAGCGTTTCAGGTGCCCACGCCATTAGAGCATATAACCAACAAGAAAGGTCAGTACGACGAATAAGATAATCATTTGAAAAAGAAAAAATACTCAAAATACTATTTTTTTTAAAGGTTCATTCTGGAATCTGAGAACAAAGTAGATTTGAATCAAATATGCTATTATCCTGGGATCATATCAAATAGATGGTTGGCAGTCAGATTGGAAATGTTGGGAAATTTGATTATATTTTTTGCCGCTCTGTTTGCTGTGATTAAACAGGATCAACGTCCAGGGCTTGTGGGTCTGTCAGTTACTTATTCTTTACAGGTAAGTCGATAATCTAAATTTTAATAACAATATTTGTGGAATCGTGAAAAATTATTCAAGAAATTATGATTTTAATAAGTTTTCCAAAAACATAGCTGGAATTTATCGAACGGTTGGTGATATTCATACCGAATACTACACCAAGTTTACCTTCACTCTCTGAAGATGATAACTAGGTAATCAAAACGCGCGTTAAACACTCTAACTGTGAGTGTTAGTGACTATTGTATCCGTAAAGACTAAACTGGAATTAATGGAACGGTTGGGGTGCTCTTTATACAGAATACTACACCAAGTCTATCTTCAAACTCTGAAGATGATAACTAGGTAACCAAAACGCGCGTTAAACAGTGTAACTGTGAGTGTTAGTGCATACGGTATCTGTAAAGACTAAACTGGAATTAATGGAACGGTTGGTGCTCTTCATACCGAATACTATACTATACCGAATACGAGTGAAGTTTACCTTCACTCTCTGAAGACTAAACTGGAATTTCTGGAAGTGCTTTACAGTTTCTTTTTGTTTCCAGATCACTCAAACATTAAACTGGCTGGTGAGGATGACTTCGGACGTGGAAACTAATATAGTGGCAGTTGAAAGGATAAAAGAATACGGTGAAGCCGAACAAGAAGCTCCATGGAAATTATCCAGCGAAAAAACTTCGCCTTCATGGCCTGAAGTTGGAAAAGTGGAATTTAAAAATTATTCTGTCAGATATAGACCCGGTTTGGATTTAGTTTTACACGATATAAATTTCGAAATTAGAGGTGGGGAAAAAGTTGGTATTGTAGGAAGGACCGGTGCTGGGAAATCGAGCTTGACATTGGCGTTATTTAGGTAAATTTTATTTTTACGAATGCAAGTTGTTGTTAATTTTTATTTTTTTATTTTTAGAATTATAGAAGCCGCACAAGGAAATATATTGATAGACGGGGTTAAAATAAACGAATTGGGTTTACATACGCTACGTTCGCGCTTGACAATCATACCACAGGACGCGGTTCTCTTTTCGGGAACATTACGGATTAATTTGGATCCTTTCGATAAACACAGTGACGAAGAAGTTTGGAAGTCTTTGGAGCATGCGCATCTTAGAGAATTCGTTAAAGGTACTGAAATAATTTTATTTATATATTTATGAAAAAATCGGGTTTTCTCCAAAATGACATTATTTTTTAATTATTATCACCAAAAACTGTCCTATTGTTATTCATTATGATTCAGAATTAATTTTACCCCTTTAAATATGGATTTTTCAATTTTTTATCTATCGTTTCTTATAGTAAAACAAACAAATTCATGAATATAAAATATACGAGGGTTAACCACAGATTTAATCATTTTTACAATAACACACACAATAAAAAAAGGTTTCTGTTTACATATTAAAATTAGTTTGTTATCTCCACTCCTTATAACGTCCTGTTTTTTTTCAATTTACACCTTTCAGTCCAATATTCCAATTAGTTTGGCCTTGGTGATTTTTTGAACAACCATATATTTTTCATTATTATTCGAACTAGTTTCCAGCCTCGTATATCCCATACAGTGACTCCAATCAACGTTTTGATTTTTCTCAACGTACCTCCAACCTATAACAACACCTCCGTGAAATTTCAGTCCAATATTCCAATTAGTTTGGCCTTGGTGATTTTTTGAACAACCATATGTTTTTCATTATTATTCGAACAAGTTTCCAGCCTCGTATATCCAATACAGTGACTCCAATCAACGTTTTTATTTTTCTCAACGTACCTCCAACCTATAACAACACCTCCGTGAAATTTCAGTCCAATATTCCAATTAGTTTGGCCTTGGTGATTTTTTGAACAACCATATGTTTTTCATTATTATTCGAACAAGTTTCCAGCCTCGTATATCCGATACCGTGACTCCTATCAACGTTTTGATTTTTTTCAACGTACCTCCAACTTATAACAACACCTCCGTGAAATTTCAGTCCAATATTCCAATTAGTTTGGCCTTGGTGATTTTTTGAACAACCATATGTTTTTCATTATTATTCGAACAAGTTTCCAGCCTCGTATATCCAATACAGTGACTCCAATCAACGTTTTTATTTTTCTCAACGTACCTCCAACCTATAACAACACCTCCGTGAAATTTCAGTCCAATATTCCAATTAGTTTGGCCTTGGTGATTTTTTGAACAACCATATGTTTTTCATTATTATTCGAACAAGTTTCCAGCCTCGTATATCCGATACCGTGACTCCTATCAACGTTTTGATTTTTTTCAACGTACCTCCAACTTATAACAACACCTCCGTGAAATTTCAGTCCAATATTCCAATTAGTTTGGCCTTGGTGATTTTTTGAACAAGTACATGTTTTTGATTAATTATGTTTGTTAAGGTTTGCCGGCCGGTTTGAACCACGAAGTTTCCGAAGGAGGTGAAAATCTCTCCGTCGGCCAAAGACAATTGATCTGTCTTGCTAGAGCTTTACTGAGAAAAACGAAAATTTTGATAATGGACGAAGCAACCGCCGCCGTCGATCTCGAAACCGACGATCTCATTCAAAAGACAATCAGAACCGAATTCAAAGATTGCACCGTACTTACGATAGCTCACAGATTGAATACCATCATGGATTCGGATCGTATCATCGTATTGGATAGGGGTAACATAGCGGAATTCGATTCCCCAGCTAATTTATTGGCCAACGATAAAAGTTTATTTTACAGTATGTCCAAAGATGCCGGATTAGCTTGAAATGTAAGCTAAATAAAAAATTTTCTTTCGGAGTTCAATCGTTTATTTTTTTTTTTGGTTTTGTGTATTCTCATTTATTTTTGTCGGTTTTAAAAATTTATTCTTATATATTTCCAATTGAAAAAATTCCATCGATGTAGTCGAATATTATTCTATTGAAACTACATCTCGCCCTATTGAAGTATGTATGTATGTCATACATATGTCATGTTTGGGGTGTCATATACGCTGCACCCCAAAGGATTTATTGTGTCTCTTTTTCTAGCTGTGACATTGGGGATGATCAATATCACAGCCGATCTATTAACTCCAGAAGGTTCAGCAAGCTGCCAAATATCTTCTATTTATATACTTCCTGGTGTAATGCTCTGGGTCTTTGTAATAGACCTGCACATCTACCAAACCCAGTTCTTTCAGTATCCTTCGATGCGACAATGCCGCCATAGGATTTCTGTTATTATTTTAAATTGTTTCCATTTAGGATGATATGTTCCATAGATTTTTTTTGGTTCTAGTTTCCCAGGTGTATCTTTGTCAATCTCAACTCCTCTAAATTGTTCCAGTAATTTTTTTCTTATCTGCCTCCTTTTCTAGTCTATTTTCATGTATAGCCGAATACCCAGAAGGGTTTATCCGCCCATACTTGGTGAGGTAACTTTATTATTAATTAATATGTGTGAACCTAATCAAACTTTGTATTTTTTTTGTTTAAAAAATTTTGGGTTGGCTTCTCTATATGTGCCAAAAACACCAAGAAGATATGAAGCTTAAATTCTTAATTATAACAAAATAAATCAAATTTTATTTTAAATAAAACGATTTAATTCCGAAAAAATTATAGTTCGAGACATAAACATATTTTAAAATTCGAATTGTCATATTTTTGTACTTAAATTTGCTTTAGAGTTTTTTTCTAATTCGCCTTTAAATATATACTTAAACAAGCAACTTAAATTGTGATCTTACGAATTGATAATTTGAAATACTTAAAAAATTACTTGAAAATAAGTAAGAAACAATTTGCAAACATCAGTATTCTTGCCAATTTGTTTGTAAATAGTTACATTTTATTGTTACACACAATATAAAAATGAAATACAAAATGGTTTTGTATATTTTTAAGAGTTCTCGTTTGTTTAATAAATGTTCAAAAATTTATTTTATATCATTTTATTTACCCCTTCACGAAATCAAAATGTAGAGACTCATACCTTCATTTTAATATTCATTATAGTAGTTTTGTTTTCTCATAAACCTGAAATATCTGGATCAGTTCCCATCTAAGTTTACGAAAACAATTCTCTGGTGGTTAAAAAAGTTCCAGGAAGGCTGAGAAGAAGTGAAAAGAGACTTAAACGAAATCGGATTTGTGGTCTTAAAGACCGTAAATTGACTGTCAGAATGATAGTCAATCCCCAAAACCGATTATGACATAAAAACTTGAAATGTGGGTCAAAATTGTACCGAAGCTCTTGACTCCAGAACAGAAAGCAAACAAGATTGAGTGCTGTAAGGATTGGTTAGAAGCAAAGGAAACAGGGGACTTCCTCAACTGAATCATCACTGGAGAAGAGTTCTAGTTTTACCCATGTGGAGCTCCAATCTAAAAGCATGGGATGGAAGCTAGCTTAAAACGAACGAAAATCAAGTTCCAATGTGAAGGCAAAGTTGATTATTTACTTTAATACTCGGGGTTCTAATCACATGGAATTTTTCCCTCCTCAGAGAGTGAACGATAATTTTTACGTTGAAGTTTTGAGGCATAGACACATAGACTTTTGAAAGTTGGTACTTCATAAACGTTATATGGATTTGACAATATCAGCGCCATCTGTGCGTCAGTCACCTGAGTGATGGTATAGATATTCGAAATAAAAATGCGGAATAATAGTTATATTTATGTATATTTAACCAAAACTTTGGTATACAAGCATTTAGAAATTAAAGAGTGTCAAAATGGCAAACTTGTATAAAACACACTCAAAATCTTCTCAACGCTACAATCCAAATGAAATTAATCATAATAATAATAATAATGAGTTTAAATGGGAAAAATTGTATACAAAAGGATTAGTATATATAAGATCAATTAGAACATGGAGTATTATTATATGTTATTTTATTAAATAGTATTATATTTGGTAGTACAATATCATCCAAAGTGTTATACTAGTAAATTTAAACTAACAACCCAGATATGCAATATGGAAAATAGTTTACATACTGAACTTGAAAGACTGAGAGATATTGGACCATAGTTCATCCACGATTTCCTGCCTTTTGGAGTACTGAAAAAGTATAGAAAGTACTTACGATTCATGGAAAACTCCTTGAGTTCCTTGGAAAAAAATGGATCTGATTACTGCTATATTTATCATCTATTTTATTAACAATTTTTTTTGACAGTAGGATTACAATGGTTATAATTAAACCAATCAAACAAATTTGGTTCAAAACAATCGGAAATAATGTTGGCAGGACGTCTCCCAGGGCTTCAGAAAATTTTCACCCTTAATTCGAGATTCTTCCCTATAAAAAATTATGATGCCCATATGTAATCAGTGTTCTTTTTAAATTGGCAGGGCGGTTAAAAGGTTACACTAATAAGACAGGAGTCCCAAATGTGTAAGAAAATTTTTGATTCATTCTGAATCAAACACCATAAATCATTTGTTTATCTCAAATAGAAAACTTGTTCCTATATCATTTGTACTCAAAAATAAACAGGAAATGTGTGGGTTTAATTCAAAACTGTTCGGTAAATTGACTAAAATTTCAGAAATCTAAGTTAAAAACTCTCATTTTCACTTTTCATCCCAATTTTGTCTTAAAGAACTGTCTGTATCTCAAAAATTCATTGACACAAGATAGATAGAAAATAAAGTTATCTAAAATAACTCTATAATCAATAAATACTGAAAAAAGGTGGTTTTACGGTTAATATTTCCAACTATAGACGATACATTACTACCCTTAACTTAATCACTTAATTCTAATGGATATATATGTATAGCACACTTACAATACACTTAGTAAATGGCATTCCAAACCATTTTAATGCATTATCACAAAAAGAAAAAACATTATTTGCCACTTTTCGAACGTTTGAAAGATAGTTAACTAATTGATTCTGATGACTAGGGCTCAATACACAAAAAATGACAAATAATCAAATGTACACCAGATCTATGTCAGCTAAACTTTGCAAACTATTTAGGAACTTGAAATTACTGGATGCATAAATTAGGAAATGAGGTTGAATGTTTGATAAATCTGCTTAGCTAGCTTATTCAAAATAATATTCGAACTAATTAAATGAATCAAATTAAAACGATAGTGGTACTTCTAAATACTGAATCAATTTGGCCTGAAATGATATTAAATTTACAGATTGTAGTTGGAACTTAATGAGGTTTAGCTAAAAAGAAAAGATATTCTTAATTTTTTTTATTTGAAATTGTATTTTTTTAAAGAAATATCGTCGCTAAAGTGTCTGCTACTCTTACCATAATTGGTGTATTTCACATTGTAAATTTAAATTTATACAAACGAATTTCGAAATATTTCAAAAGAATAAAGAAAAAGTGCAAAAAGATAGTACGCTAGCTAGAACAGTAATGATTAGTCAACAACAATAAAATTTGTATTGAACAAGCAATATAAACGATGTATATTTTCAAAAATTAAAGAAGGCGAGTCTAAAATGCCATGAGAACGGTAAATTTGTTAAGGATACGACTAAATCTACTGATACCTTAGGTTATTGAATAAAATACATTAATTTAGTCCAGATGGTATGTAAAAAAGCTTTCCCCCTCAGATATCTTTTCATCAAAAACATTTTCAAAATTTCTTACATTTATCTCGAAATTATATTTCAAATGATCTTTTTTCAATTTGTACTTTATATAATCAACATTAATCATATCTCCACTTTCAAGTTTAGATTAAATTTAAATATTCAGATGCTATAACAATGGAGAAAATCTCATTTTGTTTCTAATTACGATAAGTTTTACGAGAAAAAAAACTTTTACACACCAACTCGGCGTTTTGTCTGGATTATTTAAACTTTGAAATTATAATTCTTGCTATTTTTCTCTTAATTTAATAACTCTTGAGTATCTATATCGAACAGCTACTAGTTTACATGCACGAATTTAAACACATTGATATATCCATAAATTTCGCAAATTAAAATACTTATTTTAACTTTCGACTTACCTAAGAAAGAAAAATATACAGGGCGACTCACGAGAAATAGAACACACAGTAATCAAAGATAAATCGTTCACTGATAGAGCATGTTCCACTACTTATAAGACACCTTGTGGATGAGAGAAGTTTGATTTGGTAATATAATGCAGAAAAACGACAAAAATAGCTATATGGACTGGTAATTTTATAACCATCAACTTATCTCTCATCTTAGAGCTCTATATAAACTTTTGCCACAGCATATATGTTTTAATTATAAGTCGGCGACGCACAACCTTCGAACAATGTATAATAATGAAAATACTACATGAAATATAGTAAAAGAAATGTTAATTATTTACGTGATAATTACTGGTTTTATTCCAACATCTTATCTTCTTCTTTTAGTATTTTCACTACGTGGACTTCAATGTATTAAGTTGATTAATACAACCTTTATAGTTTTAAATCTATCGACTTTATGTCAATGTCAAATAATCATAACTAAGAATTTATGCAGTCCTAGTCAACTGTAAAATAATCATAGAATCGAATTCATACATTGTTGACGAGTATTATCATGTAAAAAACTAACCTAACTTCTTTGTGGTAGAAATAACTAAATCTTATCGCCAACTTACTACAAACTATTAAAAAAAGAAAACAACATATAAGCAAAAAACCGAACAATAAGCTATACCTAACCTTAAAAAAGCCTACAGTATGATTATACCAGGTGATATAAATTTGAAGTTATACCTACATATTTTGAAATTTACTGTACTGGGCGATTATTTTTGGTACTGTTTCGGAGCTTATCTCAGTAGGGTAAATCGTGTAAATCGTTTTTTAACTATATTGTACAATTATTTATTAATGATTGTGGTAATAGTTCTTTTGAGCAACAGAAAAAACAGCAAATATGAGTGAATTTACTGTAATATGAGTTAGGTACAACGCTTCGCATGTTATATTTGATCTATTACAGCCTGGTCGACTAATTTAGAGATGTTTAAATTTTTTGTTGAATTTTGGCACCACCTGTAGACCAAAAAAGAAACCAACGTCCACCCTTTCACAAACCACAAAATATCACATGACACATTGAGCCACTCTGTACAAAAAAAAAACTCGAAATCCTATTAATTACCAAAATATTGGCAAAATGTGTACGTATTCGTAATAGCGGCTCTATCGGCCCAAAGAGAATCGCAATCTAATCATAAAATTTGGTATAAAATATTAAAGACGAAAAAGGAGAAGTAATAGTTGTGACATTTTTTGTTTTCAACGCCCCGTTTTGGCGGTTTGCCTTTTTTAAAATTGTTAATTTGATATTTTTGGAAAAAAACCACATCACTGTCACTTCTCCGTCAAACTACAATACGATAAAAAAAAATCTGCAACAAACACTCACTTGAAGATCCAAAGCACTAAAAAAATGAAAGAAATACTACCAAATTTGTGCTAATTATGGAAATGATGAAGCAATCAGTCTCAAAAAATTTTCGGTGAGTATTTATTGCTGACACAAAGTGTTGAATTATTGAAATAAATCAATTTGGTTATGTAGACGAAGTAAAAAGAAATTTGTAGTGTGATCTTCAAAACTGAATTAGTAGGGGCCGTTTTCCTTTCACAGGTTACACTGCCATAGTATCGTAGGCTGAGAGTCCCCCGTTTGCTGAGCAGGTTTGCCCTGTTTCGTTTCTATAAGAGTTCAAAATTTAATATAACACAAACGGCTCATAACATGTAAACATATCAATATTGATATCAAACATGGAATTACTCTGAACAAACTCGTATACATCGTCATTATTATGAATCAACAATATTTACAAGCGATTTGATGTTTTTTCACAAAAATAAAGGTGAATTTTAATCCTCATAAATTACTCACTCGTTTTTATTATTTCTTTTGAAAAAAAGTTGACTGTCACTACACTTTCAATTACGCCTGTATTATAAAATGAATATCAATACCTTGGAACTGGTACTAAAGTATTCAAACCCAGGTATAAATGCATATGTTGGTAATAATATTTAAATTAAACAATGACATACGGGGCCAAACAAAAATATATTCTCAAAAAAACGTGTACCTCAACATTTAGGTTGATCCTTGATAATAATTAAACTTACCTATGCATCATAATATGAACTTTTTTTTAGATACTCACATAAGAAACAACATCTAATTGGATAACATTGTCCACAAATATCATCAAAAAAAACGAATATAACACAGTGAAAACACGGAAATAAAAGCATAACAACTAAACAAAACCTTTTTAGAAACACAATGGCGTAGCAGCGTTGCCACTTATCGGGTACAACCTGCAAAATATGATATGTTCTAGATTGAAACATTTCATAAAAAAATATACGTTGAAATTTTGGTTACATTAGTGTTCTATTTACGTATATTTTGGTAAATGACATTCTATTCAATAAAAAAGCTCTCCAAACAATAAATTATCAATACAAAAATGAAATAAAGTCTTTGTTTGTCTGCCACGACAATATGGCCGACGTCTCAAATCACGTTACTCGAAATAACCTATTAGTCATATGAATATGATACCAGAAGATCTCATTTTTTTGGTAATTGAAATTCTCATGAAACGGGGTGTAGTTAATAATTTCGCAACGGCGCTTTATAATAATGCAAATATATATTGAAGATGTGAGTACAAGTTTGCGCAAGCGCAATAACATTGGGACCCACTATCTCTCTGCCAGTCTTCTACGAGTGTTAACAGTATGGCTTCAGTTCATGACCTCATGTCCATGCCCATCAATGTTCTAACCTCACAAATTATAAATAATTTTTTTTTAATTTTAGTCAATAACAAAGGGGTGTAAATAAATCGCCAGGTGTAATTTATAATTGGACTAAAACCACTCAAAGCAGAATATGCTAAAGGAATTAGAATAGCTAAAAATTACAAATAAGAAAAATGCGAAATTATGATATAGGCTAAAGACATTTATCAGCCACAAATTTTTGAATTGGTTTTTTCAGTCTCTACAGGGTAAAATTTTTAAAGCAATTCAAACATTAAAATTATAAAATGTTCAGAGAAATTCCACGTAAATGTTACCACAGTGCTTAACACTAACTGATACCAAACACAAAAAAAAACAAAAACAAACACTGAGTGAAAATTTAAACACAAACAAAAAAGTGCACACAAAACACAATGTTATATTACATTAAGAAGCATTATTACAGTGCTGACTTACAGTTTCCTGTTTGAGAGGATTTCGTGAAATAAATCATTTAATTTGTTATATTAAGATTTTTATTTTTACTCATGAAGGTGAAATTATTTGAATGTGTAGTAGTATTCTGACCTAATTAACAAAAAACGAAAAGTTGTTGCGAGATATCGATAGTTTTGAATAATCAAAGTATTAAAATTCTGTGAAACATTAACATTTTACTGGTTTCGAAAGTTATAATTTAAATTATTTAATTAATTTTATCAAAATACAAAATAACATTTAAACGCTTTCAACAACAATAAACGTCCAGACAGAAGTTTAAGTAAGACGAAAAGAGATAAAAAAGAAGAAAGTTAATACTGTCAAAGTTTGTTGTTTATAAAGTTTTATAAGTGCAGTTGATTTACTGAAAATAGAAAGTATGTTATTATTTTGACAATGTAAGCAATGTAAATTATATTATCGTGTTTCTTAGAATAAAAATTTAATTTTTTGGAAACTGTTGATTATAAAAATTTCAAAAGTTTTTCGTTGGATGTAAAAACAACTAAGTACTCGTTTTATATTATGACTATAAAATGTCTAGATAAAAGTGTAGGTCAGAATATATAATTAGAATTTTTCCAAAAACGTTCTCAATGATCATATTTACATAATGTCAATGAAAATGTTGCACAATTTTTAAGGTATGCCACTTAATCATGATCTAATTATAAAAATAAGCAATTTCACAATATAACAATAGAAATCAAGAGTTTGTGGCATAACTCGAAAATAGTGTTAGTTTTGATGTTCATTGGACAGAGAGAATATTACTGACCTCTCTATCAGTTTTCGCATTTCTTCATGGGTCATACCATCCTTCGAGTTACCTCTCATTACTGAAAACAAATCACACTTAACTACACGACCAAAAGACGACATATAAACTAGCTTAAATAATAAATTAAAAAAAAATCTATCTTTACTGTCAAAGTATCCAAATAATCAAACTTGTGAAGAATAACAAAGATGAAAATAATAAAAACAAGAGAATAATATTTATATATATGGATTGTTTAGAAATGTGACTACCATAGTAAAAGAATGTCTACAGATCTGCAGAATATGCAATAAACTATTTTAGGAATTCCTGTGACATTATTCAGTGGCTTGTTGTGACTGTTAGTACGGGCTATTGTTGTCACCTATATCTGATATGTTTTCTTCTTCCTTTTTATAATTACATTGATAATTGTTTGTAGTAAGCTTATAGGTAGATATATAAAATTAAATCCACTACAAAGCTGGAGGTGTGGTGGATTTAAGAGGGTATAGTGGTGTAAACTGAAATGGAATAAAAAGAACAAGCCAACAGAAGGAGTGAAGAAAAAGAAATAAAATCTCGGAAAACAAATAGATGCAATTACTGTCGTAATGTTTATTAGTTGGTATTCAATTTATTCGAATAATTTTTGAAACACAATTTTGTGGTTATAGTAGACATAATTGAAATAGTTTTATGGAATGTTAGTTTAGTATTTAAATTATGATTATTAATACTTGACAATAAAGATAACAAGAAAAATAATTATAAATTTTATGAATTATTACAGAGCATAGGGGGCATAATATTTAGAATATTTAATATAGTTTTATAATAAAAAATGTGGAAGGCTTTTACGTTAAGTTTGCATTTTTAACATCTGTAATGAAAATGGCAGTCGTTGAACAAAATCTGGAAATGCGTTTCAACAAGAAGTCCCAGACAAATCCAAGACTAATTCAGCATTCTGAAATAGTATTTTTGGATAAATATCTAGCTTATAAGACACAAAACATAAATAATAAACGAAAACGAGATAAATAATATGATAATTAAGAGTAGAAAACACTATATAAAAACCCTAAAAATAAAAAACTATGTTAATATTGGAAATAAAACCTATATGATAATTAGTTCTGGGGTTTAGATATTACTATTGAAGATTTGATATCTGACCAAAGTAGAAACAAACCTGATATATTCAAAATTTAAGTGAAATCATTTATCAAGGGAAATTACTTTCTAAAAGTTGGCAGCCATGTGGCATCGGTTTTCAGTGTTGCAAGATTTATTGCAAGCAACTGTGTCAGAATTTATTTTTAATTTTTCTAAGCCTTTATCAAATGATTAAGAGGAGATTTAATAACTATTTTGATAAAAAAAAGAAATTAAATATTTCTGTTTGAAATGTAAGTAATAAATTGTTTTTAAAAATACATACGTCATATATTACTAATATTAAGATAAGTAATTCAATACCCAAATAATGGTTTCTTCGAAAAATAGAATTAGATAAATTAGAAATAGGGCTTCAAACATCTTAGAATAGGTACAATTTTTAAAATTTTTAATTTCAATTGAATAGTCAACTTGCAATGTATGTCATCAACTAGAAAAAAATCACAACGTGGCAACGATGTAAATCATCTGTCATTATTTCTGCAAACTTATCGTAAGAGTCGTTAATATTTTCACAGTAAGTAAAAGAATATTTTTATTTCAATTTGATTATGATTTTCATATGAAATTATGAAATAAATACTGGAATGATCGTCCTCTGAGGTGGCGTGAGTGAAACTGACAAATTACGAATGTAAGCAATTTGTTTTGTTGAAATTCAAATAATAATGCAGTGTAAAATATGTGAAACAAAAATAGCAAGAGCGTAACCAAATGAAAAAAAAAAAACGTGGTTAATTACACACACAAAAAAAATGACATGCAGTTAAGACACTGTAACTCTTCATGCACTGATATATACTGAAAAACCAGATGATATAAGAGATCGATCCAGAAGAAACAAACTCGTTTATTAATAATAATATGAAAGAGGTAAGTCTTACTTAGTTAATCATAATATAACATGTTTTAAGTGAAATTTAATACATTTCACTAATATTATGTATGTACAAAGTATTATAAAAAATTAACATACCTTTGTTGTCATATAAGTCTGGTTTTAATCATAACTGTTATAAAAATGAATTAGTATACATTATAAAACAGTTTATTCATAACAATCTTAACTAGATTTGTAAAATGATGGAAAATTGAAAACAAACGGTTGTCTTTAATTGAAATAACTGCTAAAATTAAATCAAATAGATGTATTTCATATTGTGCAAGCTAATGAGGTAAAAAACATTCTGAAAACTTTTTCAAAAAGATAAAAAAGTCACTAGTAATAGTGAAGGTCCCACAAAATGAAAAACGGATAGAATAGAATTGATTTAGATCTAGACATTTATTGCCTGAAAAATAGCAGGGCCGCGGCTTCAGGCGGGATTAATGGAGAAACTAATAAAAACATGGAATAAATAAATGTTTCAAATCATTAGCTTGTATATTTTCGAAATATATAAATGATGAGAATTTACTAGAAGATCTATACATAAAAAAGGCATTAACCTAAATTTTAAAAATCATGGTGGGTTTAGAACTGGAAGACCCAATGTATCTAATGTTTATAGATTTACAAAAGGCTTACGATAAGCAGCATCCACCATTTATTTATGAATTAATTATAAACACCCTAACACCGTGTTTCAACAGTGACAATTCTTTAATATAAAAGTAAATAACTACCCATCGACTTAGTATTATGGTCAACGGGAGTCACATAACCTTTATTATTATTAATTAACTAATTTAAATGATCAGGATCGATCTGCAAATTTTGTTAATGGATGTTTTGTGAAAAATGAGTTGAAGAACCTTATCTAATAGAAATAGATCACTCCCACAACTCACTTACCCTGTTCATCTTCTGAAACATATGAATATTTTAATTTTTCTCCTTTATTTTTATTTATCTTGGCTTAATTAACAATTTATTATAGTGTAAGGTTTTGTTCAAAATGAACATTCATTATTGTTGTGAATTTATAAATAGAAATAAAAAAAAAAACTGACTAGGGGAATCACATTATGGTTCTGTGGGAAAGAAGGATCCCAAATACAAACAAATGCAATGTTAGAAGATAAAACTTTGGAGGATGTGAATAACTTCGGCTTTTCAAAATTTAAAATAGAATTAATGCAAGAAATATCTATATATACAGGGTGTTATCGATATCATATTCTTTTTGTGAATGTATGTCACACTGATATTATTCATTGATGTAAATAATAGCTCTAAGGGTTTCCTGTAGGTACAATAGGGTACAATATGGGATATTTCAAACGAATTTGACAAGAAATATGTTTTTTAGCACTTATGCAATAAACTAGATTGAAATAAATAAAAAAACATATTATAAACTGAGTATTACAACGTTGCCAAATATTGAAAATAGTATGAAAATTAAGGAATTATAAAACAATGAGGGTTATGTTGAATAAAACCTTACGAAAACTATAATTTTGTTAAATATCTAGTAATTTAGACATAATTTAGTGTATAGTGTTGTATAGGGTAATTGAAATAATTTCCTACTCACCGCCATACGTCCGACTGTTGATAAGTTGATCCCTGTCGCATTCGGCTTCCGAAATTTCGTTGCTATCCTTGGAATCGTTGAAAGATGGATCGTGATTTCTTGGTGGTGGAGGTGGTGGTTCGGGACTGCTATTACCTGGAGGAATTCTCAAGGAACCTAAAGAACGACGACCGATTGATCCTCGACTACCATATTGATCGTATGGGGCGCCGTAACCACCGTATTGGGATCCGTATTGTTCGTCTTCGGGGGCACAGTTGGCCGGGTCGTCGTATTCCGGACCGGGGGAATAAATGCTACCATTACCTATTACGAAATAAAAGAATATACGAAATGAAATAAATTAAAATACAAATATAAACCTTGAGATCCTACTCTATCGTATCTGTTTCTGTTTTGTCGTGGCATAGATTGGGAACCGTTTCTTGAATGTAGACCGTGTGGTGTCGTCATTCCAGAGGGACCTATAGTACCAGAATGGGGATGGGGGAACGTCTGGAATTGTAATGCCTTGGTAGGATCCATTTCTTCACGGAATCCAAGAAGGTGGAATGTAGCATAAGGACATATTTCGTCATCCATACCTTTAAAACATCCACATAGTTTTTTTTTTTATCAGAAACATCAATACTTTGTTGAAATAGTCAAGTTGATCCCGTATGTTGGTTGATTTTAATTCCGTTCGTCTTTGTATTCAATTAATATTCACAATTTATTTTTTTAATGTTAATTTTTATGCTGGAACGAGATTAATATCAACCTTAATTTGAGCATGCGGTAAAAACTATCGCCCAGCAAAAAAGCATTTTACACTAGACTTACTTTTGGGTTAGAAGGGAGAAGCAAGACATTAACACACTCATAATGCCGTTAGTAATCTATGGTAACTAAATACAGTTGTAAAGAAATTATATTTTAGTAAAATTTTTGCATAAAGTTCATTTTATTACAAGAAGTACGTTGTTTTCGTTTTGGACGTGTATATCAAAATATATTTAATAATAAGTTGTGGCGTTATCTTTACCACCTGTATATTATATGTTGGTAATCACTTATGAATCATTACCAATCTGATTTCGAAGAAAAACCAAATTAAATCGGGATGAATAACCATGACAGCCGTGGCCTTTCTTATTTCTAGAAGAAGATACTCATCTAACCTCAATTAGAACATTCCAGAATAACGTCATTGATAGTTCGGCCATCTTCGTTGGGTGGCACACATCTCAATGGAATATTTGTAAACGTTAGCGAGTTTTTCTTTTTTAAATCGTTAATTTCAAATAAACTTATTTGAAAATGCCTCATTATTGTTTGGTTATAAATTATTCATAGCGTGCTGAGCTGTGCACACAAGATATGCACGTCTACAAACGGAGAATTAATATTTTGTGCGCCACCCAGGCAAAATGGCCGACTTGTCAAAGTCGCGTGTTCTAGAATGGAGTATAGTTGCGTTCGGCAATGTTGTTCTGCGAGCAGATACTGATTTGTGTCACGTGATCATGTACAGGTGATAGCGGGACAATAAACGAATAACGAAAAAAAAACTTAACCTAAAATAATTGAAGTCACCTGGTCAGGACAGTCAGTAGTTTCATGAAAGTGACTTTTTAAATGCTTGTTGTATAGCAATGGAGAATGAATTCGTATCGGAGGTGACTGTTCACTGGCCTGCGACATCCCTGCAGGTATCAAGGACGCGCGAGGGTTGGCAACCGTCTACCGGAAGAAGTTTGGTCAATTAAAAAACTTGAAGAGCAGATCCCAGCCCCCAGCAAAATTCCAACACAATTCGTCTTGTAAAACCTCCGTGATCATGTGTTGAATCGAGCGAAGAAACTGGGTATGATCAAAATAGCGAGTTGGATTGGCGAGTCGTCAGGATACTAGGGTTCACATATTAATTTGTAGCTATCCACCCCGTCATCAGTACCTGGTGAAGACGGTGTACTTTTATTTTCATTATAAGCGGACAGGGCCGGCTTCACGGCTTATTTCGGGGACGAGTTCGTAAAAAAATTTAGTTTTTCCTGCATTTTCATCTAATTTTATTATATAGGTTAGACGAATTTTCCATTTTTCATGTGATTTTGCGCGCACAAATTGTAGAAAAATTGAACTATATACAAATGTATTGCCACAAAAAATGCTGAGACTTAATTAGCAAAACATAGAAACGAATGGATTTTGTAATGAATGAATTTTATAGTAATAAATGAATAATAACGAAATAATAAAATGTAATGTAATTAATATGAAAAAGTATAACAGCTAGAATTATTTATACGTGGTGATGATGTTAGTGTGTAGGCATTAATCATATTTTATATATTGAAAAAAGCAAAGCAAAGTGATTTCCTAGTTGCTGCTGTCTGTCTTTTTTCGTTTTCCATTTAGCCCCTCAAGTCTACTGAGGATGGTTCCAGAAGTACCTGGCATGACGTAGAGCTGGCAATAGAGATCTATACGGCATATGTTTCATGTTTGAAGACGCTAAGTTGTTTAGTTGATCTGCGAAGACTAGGATCGCAATGGTCGATCAAATGAGGTGACGACTCCAGAAATGTTGAAGAAAATCCACTGGATGATCGTCGACTGAAAGTGCGCGAGCTAGAGACATAATAAGCATTTCAAAAACTGCGTTATTAACTAAAAATTTTGACATGAGAAAGCTGTGTGCAAGTTGGACGCCGCGTTTGCTCACAAAGGAACAAAAATAACGTCGTGAAGATGTTTCCATTGGGCGTTTGACAATTTTTCGTAGAAATAAAGCCGTTTCATAACTATGGATAAAACGTGGGTCCATCACTTCACACTAGAACCAAAAGAACAATCAAAACAATGGACTGAAAAAGGAGAACCGGCTCCAAGGAAGGCAGGGACCGTTCCATCTGCAGGAAAGGTCATGGCGTCGGTTTTTTTTTGGGATGCGCGTGCGATAATTTTCAACTTGAACAAGGAAAAACCATCAACGGCGAGAATCAAGCAAAAACGGCCGCATTTGGCTAAGAAGAAAGTGATGTTATTGCAATGGCCAAAATTAATGAATTAAAGTTTGAATTTCCACTTTATACACCATATTCGTTAGACTCAGCCCTCTCGGATTATTTCATGTTCCCAGACTTGAAAGAATTTCTCGGTGGTCAAAGATTTTCCAGAAAGGAAGAGGTAGTATCGGCATTTGAACAATTTTTGTTTTTTCTTTGGTGGACCAGGTACTTCTGGAACCATCCTCGTACAACTTCGTAGGTACTTGATGTTTTTATAATATTTTGTCAATTTCTTCTAATTTTATATCCAATATTTTAAAATATTTCCATAATTAAAAGTATTAAAGAGAATAATCTATGCCTTTGGATATTTATTAAAATTGATTGTTTCAAAATACTGTTTCTCTAATCCTACCAAAATATTTTCAAACGCCAACTTTATTTTTGTCTGTTGTACTTTTCCATACGCGAAATTTTATATACTATACCTTTTGCGAAACAGCCGAAGACTCAACAACATTTTTTGGTACAATATGGTTTTTAGATAGTGCAATATCTTCATTTACCAAAAATGCCAACCATCACACCAAAAACAGCTTTTCTTATATTCAAGAAAATATTTTCTTTACAATCTTTTTTTGTTTGGAAAGCGTCAAAAAGCTCCTTAATGGAATAGAATAGAATATTATATTTTTTTCAAAATTTTGGGAAAGCGTGATAACATAGTCCGACTACAACGAATCTGATAAACAATTTTGAACATCGTTGAAGAGCCGAATTTGTGTTTTTGACGGTTAATTTGGAAAAAAAGTTCGTATATCAGTGGAAATATGCAAAAAAAATGAAAATATGCAAAAAAAAGGACGAAACTGTTTATCCAAAAACGGTTTTAGAAACGTGAATGAATCAATTAAGGACAAGAAACAGTCGGGAAGTCCTTTGACCTAAAAAAAATGAAAATATGCAAAAAAAGGACGAAACTGTTTATCCAAAAACGAATTTAGAAAAGTGAATGAATCAATTAAGGACAAGAAACAGTCGGGAAGCAAAAAAAGGACGAAATTGTTTATCCAAAGAGTAATTTTGTAGAGTAAATGGATCAATTAAGGACCAAGAATAGTCGGAGAGTCCTTTGACCTCAAAAGAGATTAAAAAAAAACGAAACTGTTCATCCAAAGAGCGATTTAGAAGAGTGAATGAATGAATTAAGGATAAAAATCAATCGGGAAGTCCTTTAACCTCAAAAACAGATGAAAACATGCGAGATTGTATATGCAAAGATCGATTTAGAAGAATAAATGAATCAGTCAAAGACGAGGAACAGTCAAAACATTCTTAGACTTCAAAAATATAGTGAAATATGCAAAAAGTGAACAAAAACTTTTGTCCAAAGAGGGGAATTTTACAAGTGGATCTTTAGGCAATTTAAGAAAGGACGCATGAAGAAATAAATCTCATAAATGGCTGTCAACAGACTTCTTGGTGGTCCACATCCAACTTACTCACCAGATTTAGTAACATGTAACTTATGGCACTGCGAAAATGAAAAAGAAAACATTTCGACACCATTTCCAATATTGAGAAATTCCCCAAAGAGCAGATGAAAGCAAATACGAAAAAAAACTTGAAAGAATGCTGGGATAAGTACTTTCAAGGATATTACTTACCTATTTACTTGTTTTTAATCAAATAATTCATATTTTGATTAAACAATTAACTTATTGAGAGCGTAATAATTCAAAATAAAATTCTTATTCGATTCCATTACAGTTAAATTAAAATCGTACTACAATTGTTTGAAAATTTTACCTCTATGAGTATGAACAGTCTCATTTGAACCCCTCCTACTTCTTAGTTCTTCGTATAAATGTCTCCTGGGATCCCAAGTGGAATGAGAACGGTAATGTGCTCCTATTTGTAACAATTACAAAAAAAAACACAAAAAAAGTATAAAACTATCGCTAAAGCGAGTATTTTTTTGGCTGTAAACTCACTGTGTTAATAAAGGCCATTTTGTAACGACGGCAAACAAAGTAGAATTTATGGGGGAACTACAAATTCTAAACATTAAGCATTATGCATGATTGTAGAAATGATATCATTTGTTATTCTTCTAGAAAACTTTCGAGATATAATTTTTTTAAGTTACTGCATAGATAAAAGACCCCAAAGATCCCCACTGATCAATTAACGGTTATATGGAACCCGGGCCCTCCAAAACTGTCGAGGTTTAATTATGTTGGGAACTGGTATGTCATTTTTTTAAGCTACTGAATAGATAAAAGACCCCAAAGATCCCCAATCACCAATTAACGGTTATATGGGAACCGGAGTATTGACAAATTTGTCGGCGATGTTATTAACATTTTCCATTAACTTGATATTGAAGAATCAAATTCAACGCCGATCAAAATCTTCAAATACCTTTGGCGAAACACTAACACGAGATGGAATATTGGAACAAGAGATATAATAGAAAACTGGAGCAGCTGGAAGATGCGGTTTCTAGCCAAATTGCCCAACCCAGACCACGAATGACGTGAAGATGCACCATCGGACCGTCCGTAATTCCCATGGTCTTAGATGACAATGTCCAGGTATCGCGGGTTTGGAGTCACCGATCCAATGTTCCTGCTGAATGATGTGTGCCTTCAAACCCTTATTGTTAACGGTCTTAAGCGTCATTTGGTCGGTGCCCACCAGATTTTTGCATGGCCAGTTGATTTACCCTGCAGTTCTGTATGCCGTCCTCGTGACTTCGAATTATATCACTAGATCCAAGGGTGGGAGGCCCAGTAGGACTTCAAGAGTATCGATGTGTTAAAGCAGAGTTGCCAAATACAAATTTTGGTTGAATTACGAATATATTTTGTATTATTAGTACGTTGGTAATTCTGGATCCCCCTTTCTTCGTTTTATTAGTTTATTGGCTGGTGATGAAGGTCTCATGAAGGTGAGTTACACAATTTGGTAAGGATTTTTCACAGGATTTGTCCTGTTTCATTGCTTAATTTCCTTGTATAGCCACCCATTTGCCTATGTAACCACATTTCGAAGGCTTCTTTATACTTGATTGCGACGGCCTTCAGAGTCCAGACTCCGTACAACAGCACAGGTTAGACCTATATATAGTTTTTGAAGTATCGGAAGAAGTTTGAAGTAAATGTTATCGGTAAAACCATGCATTCAAATGATTTTAAAAATACTATAATCAACAAAACTTCAACCCTAATCGTTTAATTTGAAAACGAAAGTCGATTGTGTGACTTTTATGTAAATAAATACGAATAAAATAGAACCTAACCTCAAATTATATTTTAATAGATTCAATTATCAAAATAAATTCATGTTTTGATAAAATTAAAGACGAAAGTTTTCCATAAGAGTACAAACGCCTTCTGCTCAATGGCACAGTGGCATAAACGGTAAGGATTCGGGTAAAAAATTAAAACGGCCATGCAATTAAGAAGCAGCAAATGATCTTACTTATTGTACCTCTCTTGATCCTGTCGCAAGTGTTGTAGTTCGATCCAGGAACCGGCGGTAGTTTTCTGTTCGGTGGCGCGATGTAACCGAGTTCGTCTCTTAAATCGGGGCGTCGTTTGTCCAATGTATTAGCCGCGTTGCAAGATTGATTGTAAACGACGTCATCTAAGTAATAAAAGAAAAATTGATTAGAAATTGATGTTTTATTTTGACCAAATGAAAACTGGAATGGAAGATGCGGTTAAAAAAAAATAATTAAAAAGGGTACTAAGTTGATTCGATTAATCACAGTACTATTAAAGAGAAAAAAAAAATTAAACTGTTAAAACAAAATATACGAGGCCGTTTGACTTTACAGAGAGATAAAGTTTGAATTTTTAATTTGAGCGAGTTTTTGATTAGTATTATGCAGAGAATTTCTTACAAATCATCCCACGAGACGAATTATATTTACGTAAATTTTCGACGGTTTCTTTGCTGGTAGTACTAAAACGAAGTTTTTTGTGAAATTTTGACAAATGACATAATCACACTATTTAAACTGTTGTCAACGTCTGAAAAGTTATTTTTTTCTTCAAAGCGTCCTCGTATGAAGTGTTTTAATTCAAAATTAACGATGCAACTGTGAAATCAGTCATTACACAATTAATAATAGACAAATTTTCGAATCGGTTCATGTTTATCGGCATATAAATAAATGAATTTAATAATGATCCCGTCAACTTTGACATCACATTTTTAATAGTACGAGGGGTAGCGTTGCATTTTAACTTGGTACGGGGGCTACCATCATCAATAGGACTATGGCCAAATGCATGCAGGAAACGCACCGAATAAATCTTCAACGGCAGTTGGTGTTTTCAAACTTAAGCAAACGCGATATGTCAAAAATCAAGTTAAGTCGTGGTTTTATTCAAAATGTTGGCACGCATTTCATAGAAATGGTGTTAGTCCTAGTAGATGTTGCCAACTGTAAGTCCGGAATATTCTCCAATATTGGAAAACCTCCTAGGGGCAGAAAGGGGACCGCAACGTGATCCCCCGAGCAATAAGGACGGTTAAGGTCTTCCCATTCATCATATTATCAACATGTTTTGTCGGCAATAAATGTCGAACATTGTCACTTTCCTCTCGCTAGGAAGAATAGAAGAAGTAGCAGTCCATGTAGCTATATAGTCTTTATATGCTTTATACCTATAACTTTGGTTCAGAGAAGAATAGTGGGTGGTCAATGGCCTAAAAGTCGATCAGGCGCTTTGGCCGAAGAGAGAAAAACTGGTAGCTTGGTTCCCCTACCGGATGGAGACCGCATGATGACCCCAGTCACCGCGTCAATGAAATCCAGCAGATTTTTTTTCTGTGTGGGCGGTATCGAGTTGTCTCACTTGACTCACGGTCAGTTGCAGTTTCGATAATATCACCTATTCCGCCTAGCTAGCATCGGGACCTACTGAAGGCGCAGTATGGTGAGCGTAGAACCAGGGTTTACTGTTCTCTTGACCGACTTTTCCTGGGCTTCCTGGTTGGAAGCCTTGGGTGAAGGAGGTTTGAAGGTCGAGACTACTTTAGGATCCAGCGCCTTGAAGCTCTGAGCCGTCTCGGCAGTCTTGGCTTTTTTTTCCTGCACCACTGATGCTGCGGTGTTTGTGTTAGGCATTTTCAACAGCGACGGTCAGATCCTCGACATCGGTGGATATCGATGCTTTGGGGGTCCTTGTTGGAAAGTGGAGGATTTGTCATTGTTCCAGTTCTTGCGAGGCCATTGGTTTTCCGCAGGTATCTGATTAGGACTCAGGCGCCCTTAATACCTCGGTACGATTGGTTCCGCTTTAGATCAAGCTAATAAACATGAGCCGACCTTTGCACCAGCTCCCTCCTTATACTCACGAAGGCACGCCAGAGTAGGGCTGCCCCTCATCGACGTTAAGGTTCGACTGCTTCTCGAGGGGGCTTTTTGTCGGTTTGATTTTTAGAATATAACTGCCACACCTCGTACATTATGTAGACGCATAAATGTTAAACAAAAATGTCGTAATGGCGTCTGTGAATCACCACGAAATGATCCACAAACTTACTACTAGACAGTGCGATGTTGCCAACTAACTATAGCTGCCTGAAATCAGTTTATTACTTTTCGAAAACGAACCTCGAATATTGCTAAAAAACCACCGTTTTTTTTTATCCAATTGAATAAATTATTAACTGTGAAATGAAACAAAAGCTATCTACACGTTACTAATACTTTAGGGATAAAAAACGAAACAGAAAAACGATGAGGTGAAAGAAAGGGCCATACACATACAGTCGCTCCGGAGCCTAGTTTGTAGAGGCCCGTGAGCTTTTCTTGAAAGCGCCACGCAAATGACAACAATACCGACAACGACTACAACAACTGTCGCCGCAACCGGTACTGCGATGTTCCAATCCACCCAATCTGGAATCCAAGGGAATAGCAATTTCATAGTGGGCATATCCCGCGCAGGAGCGATCGTACCTAGAATAACAAATATTACACTGTACCTTTATTATAGTTTCCTTTGCCGCGTAAGACACAGATCACGATTATGGCAACAATTATGACCAATACTGCAGCCACTACGGGTACTACAAGGTTAAGGTTGGCAAGGATTATTTGTATGGTGTCCTCTTTGGGTATTTCACGCGCCGGAGCAATAGTACCTGAAACCAAAACACAGGGATTGTGTGTCAACGGGTTTTGAGAGGACTCTCTACGCAGTGCTCAGGACATATTTTCATTTTTTTTTTCTTACGGTAAAGCTTACTACCAAAGGATAGTTTTTAAGTGATTCAATTCATAGGTTAGGTGCGTAAAGGTAGTACAACAATTATATGATCTGGACAAAATAAATTCCAACGTACATATAACCTTTTTATTTGTATTTATATACTTGGAATCCTCAAAATTGGAAACGGAAATAATAGAGACTTTTTAAAAGAAGAAATATAAACGGGGGATATGTCAGGAAGTACGAGATCTAATCTCTTTGGACCATGATTCAATTATAGGTTAGAAACTGGTACTTGTCAATCTGTCGATGTGTGTCTAAAGTAGAAGCCCGAATCATATTTCCAGCCACACGCGTTCAAGAGTTGATCGCATGACATAGCAAATAGTCTGAGACAGAAGAACATACAGATGGATCAACCACACGCAAAATTTACAGTCGAACTGAATATGGGTACCATAAATGTTAACAGATGAAAACTAGAAGAGAATTTTAACGCAGTACAGACAAGAAAATTGAAAATTCAAGGTTATGTTAATTTTGGGATACTGGCACAGTTTCGAAGTTGTAAAAAATACCTCTCGTAGGCTTCGAATTAGTTTAGCATCCGCAATATTTTCCAGATTTAGTCCCAAGTTCGCGGAATAAGAAGCTCAACTAAAAAATCTGAATGGATACTAATCTTAGCATCTTATAAAGCAGAGACATCCTCTTCGATGTGGTGACCATTGCCTGCCAATGATACAATCTCAAAATGCAAGAGAAAAAAGATGCCACGACTCCGTGTTTGGGACCAGTTGCCTCATGAGAATTCACGTCTACAACGGTTTGCTAAAAGATAATCCAAAATATTCATAACAGCATCAGATAAAAAGTCTGAAGAACTTGCCAGATGTTTAGAACTGGTGGTTAGTCTTCTGACGGGTCACATACCTTATCTTGAGAAGATAGGCACGGCAGATTTTGCCAGAGAGCCATAGAGACAACTAGATGGACTATTCCGCGATTGTCCTGACCATTAGGCATTAGGCTTAGGTAGTAGTGGGACCTCCGTTGGGTGTAGCGGTCGTAAACAAAACAACCCAATCTAAGTTCGTGTTTACGGTCAAGGTATCGGTTAATTGCTCATTTACATCAGTTGTATGATGTATTCAAGATTTTTCGGAATGGTTTATATTGAAATCAAGTGAAATTTTTGCCATATACTATGGAAGATTGTTATGAACCAACGGGATGTTTGTTAAAAAAAAAAATTAAATGCGTAAGAAATTATATTTTGTCCAAATTTGAAATTGATTCGATATTCATGTCATTTTAAATCAAATTAAACCAATAATTTTGAAATGCACAACACCTATATACACATAGTAATAATAAATAACATAAAAACTACAAACATTATTTTAAAGAATTTTTATTGACTACCCAGGCAGCTAAACATGCCAGAATTATAAGTTATAATGCAAAAATTGTTTGTATTTCTGTCAATCCTTCAAATAGATTTACATCGTTTCGTTTATTTGGATTATTAAATAGTGATACCGACGATTTGTCTCGGGGGGCCAAGGCACTTTTAAGAAACCACAAAAAAAATTCAATTGAGCAACCGTTTTCATGTCCACCATTTAGCGACATCTATGAGTGAAATATTCACGTATGGCTGTCAATTTTTTTACTACTCGCATTATTGCGCTGTTTCATATTGATAAAAAAAAGTAAGAAATCTGAAACTCTCTTAAAACAACGGTTAGTAGTGACATCTATATCCAAAACATTCGCCATTTCTTGAAAACCCGATGATTATGCATTAAAAACCTAAAAAAACATTTGAAATCAAGGAAACTACATTAAAGCCTTTAGTGGCAAATTCAAACACATTTAGTAGCTCCAGAAAATGATGCTAATCTACAAATCAAATAATCTTTAGACAATTGTGAGGTTATTTCATTTAAAATTACAATCAACTGTCATTATAGCACGGTTGGTCCAAAACGAGGAACGGTTGACTCAGAATGTGCGACAGTTGACCCAGAATGCGAGACAGTTTACCTAAAATGCAGAGCAGTTACGGCAATCGCTCCAAAATGCAGGATAGTTCCTCAAGAACACGAGCTGGTTGACCCAGAACGCAACAGTTTCCGCAGAATGCGGGACAATTTACCCATATTGCAGGGCTGTCGCTCCAGAATGCGAGATACTTGTTCCAGAATGCGGGACAGTTGCCTCAAATATGGGGCAGTTGACCCAGAATAGTTGCTCCAGATTGCAGGTTAGTTTACCCAGAATGCAGGGCAATCGCTCCAGAATGCTGGATAATTGCCCCTGAATACGAGATGGTTGACCCAGGAGGCAGGACAGTTTTCTAAGAATGTGGGACAGTTGACCCAGAATACAGGACAGTTTATTCAGAATGTGGAGCTATCGCTCCAGATACAGGATAGTTGATCCAGAATACAAGACGATTGACGCAGAACGCGGAACGGTTGGCCAATAATGCGGGACGTTTGACCAACTTGCGTTGATTTTAAAGAGCAAAATATTCCAAGCTTTAAAATTTTATATTTTCCAGGATCGACTGTAGACATTTCCGATTTGTTTCTCTTGGAACTGTCCAAAAAGAGTCGCACATTTTGTCTGATCAGATGCAACTGATTGTGATTGATATAAAACTTTCTGTTTCTTGTTTACATTATATATCTTTTCTATTATATTTATTTTAGTATTTTTTTTTTTGTAATTTTGGTGCCTACTGTATGTTTTTGTCGAATTTTTTTCAGTACATAAGGACAGTTTACTAATGACTAACATGCAGTCAGAAATAGAATACACATGCATATTCATTTATTGGATTTTTAATTGGAATTAGTAGATTAACGCATATATAGGTGTTAGTATCATTGTTTTTGTTAAAAAAATTGTTTTAATTATGATCTATGACATATGGTTAAAAATATAGAAATACTACACGATATTAATAGATTAGTAAACAATAATTAACAGATTAGTTGATGATTTGCAGCGCTATGTATTATATTCAGGTACTATTGCCATATAATTTCAAAAGCTCATGGAATGTATTACGAATATGTACAAAATAATGTCGGTTTTTTTTTTATAAAACATGTGCTGCAAACTTGGAAAAAAAGTGACGAATAAATTACATGCAAAATATTCCAATTAAGAAGCATGCCAAAAGTATATTTCATATGAAAAACGAATCAGTAAAATAAGCGAGTTGAAATGAATTCCCATATTTTCTTTAAAAACCTTTAAAAAAATGTAGATTCTATAAAAATAAATAATCGTTTATAGTTTTATTTAAATCCCTACAAAACGTCCGAACATTTTATCATCCAATCAACGTACTCAATTTCATATTCAGAGGTTATGTTCTTGACATCCCTGTATATCGTATTTTCTTAAATTCTATTTTTACATAGTAGAAAAATATGAATTTTTGTTATATATTGTAAAATATCAGAGTGAAAGTTTCAAAACAAAACTAATAAAACGATACTAAACATGCATAAGTCTCGAAAAATATTACCAAGTTTATAAATTGTTGGAACAACTTTTTTGACATTAATAACTTGTATTTATATTTGAACGATTACTTCTTAGCTAGTTTTTTCATATTTTCGAACTTCTACTTAATGATTTCTAAAATTTATTCTTATTTTATTGTAAATAATATAACGTAAAACTATTATAAGCTTAGCAATAAATAAAACTGTTTAGAAGACATAAACTTACCTTATCCAAATAATTCAAAAAACCGAAAAGATAAAAAAATTACTAAACTACAATACATGCTTAAAAAATCTCAATAAATAACACATAAAAAACATAACTAAAGAAAAAACTGTGAAGTAAACAAAAGTTTCATATCGCGCAGAAGTATAACCTCAGAAATAGGAAACATTTCCCTCGAAAGTTAGTTGGTTCTCATCGAATGTCTGGTGAATTTGAGGTTATGTTTGAAGTTATAAAATTGTTTAGAACTATTTTAATATTATTTGTGTATTGTCGTGAAGTACCTAACCAGATTAATAATCACCTATGTTAACATCTGTGAGATTTTTCTAATTATTTCGTGATTATATGTAGTTTTAATGATTGTTACAATACAAATACCGTGTTTGAAGTGTGTATGAAACTTTTGAGTTTCCAGTTCTGATGTTTAGCCAAATCAAGAAATGATTTAAAAGATTAATGTAAGTACTCATTTTTTTATATAATTGAAGATTATAAAAGTAGAAATATTTCTCTTTCATTTTTGACTTCTTTTTAAATCTTTTTCGTGATAATTAACAGGTAAAAAATTGACGTTTCGATCTACTTGGGTCTTTATGAAAATATTTTTAACTGATTCTCATAGAAAAGAGATATGAAATTGAAAAAAATAGACTTATTTATACAGAGTGCGTCAAAAATAAGTAGTAATCACTAGAGAATTTTTTAAGTAATAAATTCATTAAGCTTCGTCAGAAAATTTACGACGAATAAAATTGTTAGATAGTAGTAAATCATAGTTGTGGAAATTGTACAAAATTTTATATTTTCATATACAAATCAAAGCTTTTTCTTCATGAGAAAATAAATAATCCCTAAATTGATTTATACCTACAAAGCTTTGTTTGCCCTCCAGCCCGCTTCAAATTTTTTTTACTAAATATCTCCGAAAATATTGAGTTTAGAGAAAAAAGTTTCAAACAAAAATTGAAGCTCATAAAAAGCTATATAAAAAAGGTAAGTTGCATTTTTTATGTAAACCTATTATTTTAGCAGTTATAAATCAAAATATCTCGGTACGAGTCGTATTGACTAACGTAACCTAATCTCCTTCAAGTGTAGTGGAAGTGCCACTTTGTACCACCATGTACAATGAAAGGCAGACAAAAAAATAAGTATTTAACAAAAAAACATACAAGCAAAATATAATTGAATCAAACCGACTTTTGTACATATATACAAATATGGTCTTACCTCCAGTAACAGTAAGTGTTGCAAATTCGTATTCGGCAACGTTGAATCCTGCGTTATTATGAGCCGTAACTCTCAAATGATACCATTGAGCCGGATCCAAGTCGAGCAGAACGAAGTTTCCACCAGGTTTGACGTGATTGGAGACTTGAATCCATTCGTTGCTATTTCTGATTTAAAATAAAAACAAAATTAATATAAAGAATTCATATATAGGATAACCTGTATATAAAATTAATCGGATAATGGGTTTATATACAATATTTAATAGACAATAATATTTTTTTTTACTTTTTCTTTTGTTCGATGACAAAGTACAACATGGGGCAACCGCCATCAGACCAAGCGTTCAAGTGTAAAGTGATACTGTTTGAAGACACTACAATGAATTTTTCAGCGCTTGGGATTATTGGTTTTTCTCCTTTGGTCTTTGGGGTCAAATTATCAGACGGATCACCGGTTCCAATGCTGTAAAACGGAAATAATTATACATATATACCTTATCGTATTGTAGTACTTTTAAATTAGTGTTTCACTTACCTGTTGTAAGCTGTAACATACAGTTGGTACCTAGTACCACACAATAATTTTTCGATTGTATATTTATCTATGTTAGGTCCCACTTGGTTAGTTTCCCAATCTCCAAATTCCGGTTTGTAATGGATGGTATAACCGTGAATGGGTTCTCCGTCAGTATCGTGAGGTTTCAATTTAATCGTCAACGAATTCGTGGTGGTAGAAGTGAGTTGAACTATCGGAGCGTTAGGTGGTGCGTTTACAATTAAATGATGGGTTACGAAATCTTGCCCGTAGTCGTTTTCGACTTTACAGGAATATTCCCCTGCATCAGTACGAGTTATATCGCGGATGAAAAGGGAACCGTCGGGGTGTTGTCTAACTCTATCGTTGGTATTAGCGGAAAATTTGACGCCTTTGATAGTCCACGTTATAACCGGTGTCGGTACTCCTACAGCTAGACACGGTAGAGTTACGTCTTCTTTGTAAGTGGTCGTGAAGGTGTCGTCGAATGAGGCGATCTTAGCGGGAACTAAAACGTGATATTACAAGTGAATTAAGGACTAAATGACTTTTTTTTTCTTTTTTCGAATATTTTCACTTACCACTGGTACTTGGAGAAACGGTAACTTTTTTAGACGGTTGTCCTTCACCTATGGTAGTAGCTGCCGTTACCCAAAATTCGTATTTTAGGTTACTGTCTAGATTCTTAGCTTGATAACTGAGATTCTGGTTTCTCAAATTTGGTACTATCTTTTGAGATTTGGGTTTTTCGTCGCTACCGGTTTCTTTGTAATACACCATGTAGTATTCTATAATTCCGTTGGGTTCCGTCGGGGGTTTCCAACTAACTAATATAGAATCGTCAGACATTACTAACGATTTGACAGCCGTAGGTGCCTCGGGTGCTACAAATAATTCTTCATTTATACAAAAAAACATCGGAATTATCGAGTTAATTCTTACCGTCTTGTTCAGTTTGACAATGAATTGGAGTTGTGTGAACTCCATCTCCTCCTGAAGTATAAGCCAATACCTCCATGCTATAATTCGTATATTTCTTTAAACCGTGGAGGATTGTTTCACTGGATGCCGTTATTTTTGTATCCTTGCTATTTTCATCTGTAATAAATGAATTTTAATTAGTACAAGTGTTTAAAGAAAAATATAACATCACTCAATTAGTCGTGTTACTGACACCCAGATGGCGCTGCCGTTGTCAAATCCATTTGACGTTTATGAAGTACCAACTTTCAAAAGACCGTGTGTGGAATTTCGATTAGCCAGAAACAAGTGATAACCATTTGTATGATTTCGACAAATAATCGTCGTCTATTTGGTTCGACTTCTTAGTCCAATAATTCCATCGGGTTGAGGTCGGGCGACTGCGACGGCCAAATCATTTCTTTCGGTACATTCTTCCTTTCAAATAGTTTTTGCACAGTTTCGAGGAATGTTTGGGATCGTTATCAGGCGCTGTCCATAATGTACTACGTTTTCCTTTGATATTTCCTTCCTCAAAAACATCCCCAAACCATCACCGTGTTTTACAGTCGGAATTCGCAATGGGTTCAAAAGTGTTATCTGGACTCTGGTCCATTGAAACCATTAGTTATTGGTTTGCTGAATTTAAACGTCACTCACGGTCGATAAAACACCGTGTTGATGATTCAGAGCAGTGTTTGGCTATGTTTACACGTAATAAATCAGATTTTTCGCGTCGATATGTGACAATGGATGAAACATGGATCCATCACCTCATTTCAGAATCAAAACGATCATCATCTGAGTGGACTGCAGTCCGAAGCATCCTAAACCATCTGGTAAGGTTATGTCTTCAGTATTTTGGAATGCGCAAGGAATATTGTTCATCGACTATCTCCAAAAGGGAGAGACAATCAATAGCGAATACTACAAAGAGTTGTTGGATCGTTTGAGTGCAAAAATCAAGGAAAAACGGTCTCATATTTCGAAGAAAAGAACCATTGTTTCACCAAGACAATGCACCGATTCACAAGTCGATGGCAACGATGGTTAAATTGAATGAATTACATTTCGAATCGCTTCCTCATCCACCGTATAATCCAGATCTGGCCTCCAGTGAAGAAGCAATTGCTGAAACTGAAGCGTATTTTAAGATAAATGCTTCTACAAGCACGACATCGAGAAGTTAGAGAAACGTTGGAATGATTGTTTTGTTCTCGATGAATAAAATCGATTTCTTAGTTAGTCACACGACTTATTGAGTGACGAGTGTTTATGTATTCAACTCACCGAACCATGAATCAGAAGGTCCGTAGATAACTTTGTATCCCTTGATAACGCCGTTGGCGGATGTGAGCGGTGGGGAAACCCAAGACACTCTAATAGTTTGGGCTGTTAGTGTGGTACAGGTGGCTTTCTCTGGGGGTTGTTCAGGTACACCTTCGGCGGTGTTTGCTTTAATTTCTTCTGCCGTAGGACCGGCTCCAACTTTATTAAACGCTTGAATTACTACAGAGTATTGTGTGTATGTTTTGAGGTTACAAATCTACAAAATAAAAAAAATATGTTTAACATTCGTAAATCTTCGATTTAGAAGGTGATATTCAATATTCACTGGAAGCCGCTGGTTATAGAAAAAAATGCACCGGCTACTGACCTCTTGAATAAAGAATAGTGGATATACCCTTCAAGAAATTATCAATAACTTGACTATAGGAATAGTCATGGTCGAATTAGTTATCAACGTGGATGATTGTGTCCCACTAAAAGTACCGTTGTTCATGGAAAAGTTCATCGTGCACTCGACTTGAACCTTGTGTTAGTGCCGAGCACTCACAGATGACATGGTTGGAAATTTCATCCTCCTTTATGCACCAGCGGCACTCCGGATTATCCGTGATGCCCGTGGTGTTGAGATGGCATCTTAAATGACCGTGTTTGGTTAACAGTCCGGTAACCGCGTCTATTTAGTCCGATTGGCCGGGCACCTAAACGAGCTGGATCTTGCAGCCATCACTTACGTGAAAATCGTTGATGTACGGGAAAAACGAACGAGAAAATGATAATTAACTGGATTATATATACTACAGAGTTATTAGTAGATGATTACCTTCAAAGTGTGTTCCTTAGCTTCATCTTCCCTTTGAATTTCAACAGTTTCGAACAAATAAGGTTTATCAGCTCCCGCCAATTTATAACCGACATAATAACCTTGAATATCACCGTTCCAATGATCTCTCAACGGTGGTTTCCAAAACACGGCTAGGGAATGTTGATCTTCGGCTTCGACTCTTATTGCAGTCGGTGGTCCGCTTGGAGCTTCTTCGGCGGTTATGATAGTCACGGTATCGGAAGGATCACTGGATCCGATATCGTTTTCGGCGACAATTCTGATATGGTAAGTTGTAGCTGGACGTAAAGTGAAGATACCCGCTTCGGTTTGGTCGCCTGGGATTAGTACTTTTTCGGAATTTTTGTCCCAACTACCTTTGCTCGGTTTATATTCTATTAAGAACCTATCAAAGATAAATATAAATTTATAAATATATAAATACGATGTATGTACTCACTTCTTAATCGGAGAATTACCATCGTACGGCGAAACCCACGATAATTGCACCGTTTTTCCAGATTTATCCAAAACTTTGAGTCCGTACGGGACTTCGGGTACTTCTTGAATGATCATGTTGATGTTGGTGTCATCGCTACCGAAAGCGTTTGTTGCTACGCACGTAAATATAGCAGAGTCTCCTCTTTCGGTACGTTTAATACTTAAATCGGAGAGAACGCCACTGGGTAGTATTTGTTCTCTGATGGTATAACGATTATCGCCTTTAGGTTCGAGACGTTTGTTGTTTATATTCCAAATGATACCGATCGGTTTTTCGCCTTTAGCTTCGCATTGTAGTACGGCCGGATCTCCCCTTCGGGATGTTTGGTTGCGATATTTAACGTCGAATTGGGGAGGAGCTAAAAAAATGTTAAAACAACATGCCGATAAAGATGAAGAGAACAAAATATGATTCAAAACGAAACTGTTTTTTCGTCTAGTCCGCGGGGTTTAGTCTGCTAAACTAGCGCCTATTTATATAAAACGGATTTCTAGATCATTCGGATCTAGAAAGTATAAAAACAAAAAAGTTTTATCAGAAATTGTCCTTATAAAACAAAACAAAGAATGCCGTTTTTATAACCGGCGCATTCTAGGAATTGTACTCAGCGCGTCCACCAACCATTACATTCTATTTACATAATGGAACAGGACCGGCTGCACGATCGAAACTACACCGTCACAAATATTTCTATGCGTGTTATTTTTGTTTTCAACTTACCTTGAACACTAATCAAAATGACGGCCGATAATCCGGATCCAATTCCGTTGACGGCTTCGCATAAATAGTATCCTTCGTTTGTTTTTTGGATATTATTAATAGTTAAAGTGCCGTCCTCGACTTTAATATCTGGATTGTTCGGTTTGAAATCTTTGTAATCTCCAGGAGAAACACCTAAAGTAGATAAAATATTGTAAGAATCATATTATACAACATTTTACATAATTTCGTCCCTAGCCAAGGCTTGGCCCCTCAGCTTTAATCTTTCAAGTATATATATATATATGTGCAATTTGGGCTTGTGCTGGACCCAAAATAAACCAAAATCACAGGAAAAAACAAAACTACGACATCTAACAAGCGATCGTGTCATTCCAGGCAGTTATTATCATCTCTAGGATGTTACAAAACTGTAACTGAGAGTATCGAGAAGCTGTCCAGAGAAATAAAAGGTCACGAGTACGTCTCTCCAATTTTCGTACCCGATTCGAGACAGCTTTCTGAACAGGTGACTGGAAACCACCGGCACGCGTCATATCGACACTCTCTTCGGAGAGTCATCGAACGTATTGTCCATCGTAATCCATGAATTGTCCTTATTAAGCCATTGATTCCATTCATTGTGTTTAATAAAAATGTTTGTGATTTGTTGTTTTATTGAAATGAGTAAAAAAATACGTACCAGTAGCTCTTTTCCATGTCACAGTAGGTTTAGGAAAACCATCAGCTTTACATTCAACAACAGCGTCAGAACCTTGAGCAAAAGCTTTATCGGTAGGTTCTAATATCCACCTTGGTGGTACTAAAAATTATTAAAAACATTAATAACTTCATTCGTCAAAAACAAAGTTTGGAAACAACGTTGCTTTTCATTATAGAAATAATCAAAAATGTCTAACTTGCGATATTTTTCAATCAACATTTATTTTTTAGTTTTAGCCCTTAAATGAATAAAATTTACATTGAGAACAAAAAATATTTGTATTCTTCGAAATAAAATGAAAAACAACATTTGACAATACCATTTTATTTAAAAAAAAATTAACTGAGTGATTTTTTTTTATATTATAAAGACTTTATAATAGTCTTCATTTGATTAGTCTTCCACTTCCACTAAATTAGAGATCACAAATTGATTTGGATCGTTTCCAAGACTATATAACTCGATGAGTATTGGATGACATCTTTCGAAGACGGTGGTAGCCGATTCCGCAGACTGGCACTTCTCCAAAGAAAGGAGTCCCGATATATTGACGTTCTGGGCGTCTCCAGGCGAACTCGTCGTTCATGAGCCACGTCTGACTATCTAGTAGGTCAGCTCAAGTCAGCGACCTTTCTTCTATGATCTAAGCTGTCTAAATTTCTGGTCAACTCTGGATTCTTCTGTATTAAGTGGAACATCTTCAGGGTATGCTTGGAAGCCGAGCGCGCCCATAGTTCATAGTTATCACAGTGTCTGGTCAGCACCTTGGTTTGAAACTTGTAACGTCACTGAGACTGCCCGTGCTTGAACTTTGCTATGTGCGTTGGGCAGACGTTGTCTCCAGTTTCTTCATTCTATAATCACCAGCTGTATTTCGGATCTTCTTTGATGTCTATATAAAGGTAGCGTCGTAGAGAGTTAAAAGTTTGGTTTCAATGGAACAATTCATTGTCAAGACAGGCAATGGTGGCCCATTGACGTGTGCCTTAGCTTGTCTCATGCCAGGTGCGAAATAGACTTCTCAGAGATGTGATTTGGATTAAACCGAGTACCCAGGTACTCAAACGAGGTGGTTTGTCACATTAATCACCAGGTCTTGCCTCATTCACGACATTTTTTCTTACGTCCCTTGGAAGACAATTTGGATTTTGATTGACAAGGCTGTGTTTTTATGTTGTTCTCGGTGAATCCCAGAGATGTTTCATTTTTTGACAAACCTTGTATATGATTCAAAACGAATAATTGTGTTTTAGATTTTAGAACGTGTTATCGCGAATAACTTCTATTTTTTATAATTCCAACGTGGGGGACATGTTGTATAATAAAATTCCAAGTTGTTTAATTTTTTCCAAAACACTAGTCACTCAGTCAGTTTTTTGCATGCAATATTCAATATAGAACAAATGGAAATATTCCTTATATAATCTTAAAATAATGAAAAATATGCACTCACGTAAATTTATTCTATTTTGCAATGGGACATTCTGTATAAATATATTTCCATTTTACTATAAATATGTAGAGATACGTACTATATTCAGTTTATCTTTGATATCTTTAAAAAATTAAATGAAAGTGAAAGATTGTAATTCTTGGTGTCCATAATTTTTTTTTTAATTTTACACCCAACATAATTTTTTTTATAGTTTTTTATAGATAAATTTGCTTATTAAAACCCGTATATTATTGATAAAAGATAAAACAATATCGTACGTACACTTTGGTTATTTTATTGCAAACAAAAATAAATAAAAATTAGTGACAACTCAAAATAAACATGCAAAAAGTTACAAACTAAAAGATAGATGAAAAAAAGTGCTGGGAAGGGGGTTAAAAGGATATCCTAAAATCCCAGCTAACAGTAAAGGATGAAGAGGAAGTTGCGGGTGATTTCGCTGGGATTTATCCACCATTTTTAAAAAATTCTTGTTAAATTTCGGTGCATACATGAACAGTTTAGTGACATTAGAATTTTTAGACCAAGAACGATGGATAAAAACGACCCAATCGGCAGATATAATTAGAGATAAATAACATATACTTAGATATGATGTAAATACGTAAAATCGATTTTTGATTTCAAGCCACGATATCTAATCTTTAAATTTATTAATTCTAAAAGTCTGAGGACCGTTTATCGCTTTTTGAAGGGTCCAATCCACTAGCAATCTTGGTGAATCATGTTTTCGTTAGTGAGTCTTGCCTAAATAGTTTTTCACACGCCCTACGCATCAACGATCATTTCACAATATTGAAACCGCCAATAAATGATTATTCAGACTCACCATAATACCTCTTGAAGTCCTACTGGGCCTCCCACCCTTGGATCTAGTGATATAATTCGAAGTCACGAGGACGGCATACAGAACTGCAGGGTAAATCAACTGGCCATGCAAAATCTGGTGGGCAACGACCAAATGACGCTTACGACCGTTAACAATAAGAGTTTGAATTTGATAGTTCACTCCAAACCCGTGATATTGAATATTGGACCAATCTGGTACACGGACGGCTCCAGGAGGAATGGCTTGGCCGGACACTACCGTCTTCCAAGCCAAGGTATTCGCCGTGATGGAATGCGGTCGCGCGATATTCAATCGCCGCAACAGGAACACAGTAATTTGCTCGGATATAAGTCATAACGACCTAAAAAGTGTGCTCTAGGCTAGTGCTGGAGTGCAATAAAGTCCCACAAAGTCCTGAGAATGATGGCTGCAAGATCCAGCTCATTACCCAGTGACTCAGGCAACAACGAGGCGGACTTACGCGCCTGACTGGGATCGGCGGACTCACCGATGTTTTCAGAACTCATCCTTGGGATAGTTATCGCGTCTTTCAACGGTCTGCTTGCAAAGTGAGGTCGGCAGAGATGGGTAGAGACAAACAAAGACACACATGGATGGACCTTGTGCGTGTCATACTAAACAACTGCTCCAACTAATTAGTGACTGGACTTTTAACGCCATCTCCAATTCCCAGCACTGACACGAGCGTGGTTTAAACACTTGATCAAGCCTCACAGCTTGCCTAATGACATCGAAGGGCTCTCACCATAACACGTAACATTTCGAAAAAATCCACAGATTTCAGCTGCTGTTTGGAAGATGGTACAACTTAAATTTGATTTGTAGTGACCTCTATTAGTCAAACCAGATATCTGTTAGATTGTTCTGTTTCCATGGAACATGGTGAATTGAAATCAAAATCGACTTTTTCAACAAATAGACACAATTAACTCAAACTTGTGTATACATGTGGTATTAGGTTCCAATGCTTATAATTTACTTTTTTGTAAAACGAAAAAACCTGAAGTTTTTATAATCGAACAATAGGTGGCAATAATCAGTTGTGGCAACACTGTATTTGTGAACATTACGGTTTGTTATTGCGGTAATTTAGCAATTGATTGAGCAAGTTGTTGATAGTGAAGCATGTTTGTGCTTGTTTAAAATCGGAATCATGTTTATAAAGCCAAAATTTCGATTCAATAGTATTGTTTTGCCAAAAAGCGAAGCTTCATCAACACGCGAAATTCATTTTTATCCACATTTTCTAAATAAAATAATTGCTTTACTCAAAAATGCTGTAATCCGTCAAATGTTTACACGCGTCTTTGGAAGGTTAGTGAAAATAATATGGATTTAATACTAGTAGTGCCATCTATGTATCCCTTGGTATAAAGACACCAAAGAAGTTGTGTTCTTTGGCGCAGCTTAAATATCATTTGACATCTGGGACAAAGAAATGGTGAGACCATTATTTGAAGGTATTGGCAGTGATTCATGCTTTTCAATTAGCCATCCGGTAAACATACTTTGATTTAAACGGACCAGTCAACCCAAAATAAGTGTTATATGATTTCTTATTGCATTTTTTTTCATAATAACCGGCATTGAAGACTCGATCAGAAGTTTAGGAGTCGGTGGCATTTCAATATAGTACTGCGTCCGAGTCACCTTTCATTTTTAGGTTATGTAAGTGTGTGTTAAATGATTGGAGCCTTGCTTGCAACAGTATTGGTATAAATCGAACCACATTTCATTAAAATTTTGATTTTATTAATAATTAATTGATACAAAAGTAATTTATAAGCATTGGAGCTCCGATACTCCATAGAATAATTGTGAGCAAAGTGTTAGTTCTTTATCTCTAAGTAACCGATTTTTATTCGTGTATAATCATGACATTTCGTGATATTAGAATCGAGCATATCCTCCACAGTTTCCATCGACAAAGAGACTTATATTAATAAAATAATAATCAATAATACCATAGACGTTCAAAGAAGCGGTAAAAGAAACGGATCCAGCTTTGTTGGCGGCGATGCAAGTATAATTGCCAACTTGAGATTCCGTTACCGAATCGATCAATAGTAAATTAGCTTTTTGACCGATTTTCGTGGTACTAATAACGTTTTGGGGATCTACATAACGTCCCTGAAAACTCCAAGATATGTTAAGGGGCGTATCTCCTTCAGTGACGAGACACGTTACTTGAGTCGTTTGCCCTGAATAGATCGCCGATGTGCCAAAACTGAACGGGGCTATGTGAGGCAACACTGGAAGAAAAAAATAAAGGAAATCGAACTGGAATTGTGTGAAATGCGTCCCATACTTTCTTTTCGATATGTTTAAGATGATAAATTATTAAGTCACTTAATTTTACGTAGTATTTTATTTATTTATGTTTTGTGTGATTGTTTAAAGGTTAAGAATATCGAGTGTCCGCGTAGACAGAAAAACCGTTCGGTGTTCGGTTTGTTGTCGATTTGCGTCATAACCTCATCGTTTGTTTTCTACTGTCAGAAATACTGCAGAAAGGTTGGTAGGATGCTGGATGGTAGATACCTGCCCGACGGCCACCCAGCAATTTATAAACCTCTAACCATCTAACTACCTAGCGTCTAACCACCCATATCAGTCATGTTTGATATTCCATCCTAATAGCCTAACGAAAATGGAATAAAACGTGATTAATTCAGTTCTACTCGCAGTTGGATACTGGATTTATTTCGCTGCGAATGCGACCCTCTAGTACGCAACCCCCTTGTGACCATCTATCATCTTGCAGTGTGGCTTTACCTTATGGGTTATTTATAAGTTAATTTTGGATGAGCCTAATATACGTGTCAAAAAATTCCAGACCTAACAAAGAAACCCTTTTTTTTGCCATAATCCTTTTCCATAATTTTGAAAATCGTTTTCTTTTAAATCTAGACACTTAATTCAGCGATTGTCTAACTAAAATAGGCGATTACGTATGCAATAGTCTGATCAAAATCACTGTCTGTGAACTTTGGGGTTAGGAAACAGGCAAAAGTCGCCAGGGACCAGATCTGGTGATTACGGCGGGTTGACAACCAATTCGAATTCGATCGCTTTTTTTTCAATTTCTTCCTGTACCTTATCAAGTGATATTGTGTAATACTTTTCTGTTTTACCTTTTCGAAAGTCATTTTCACAAAAACATAAACTAAATGTCTAAAATGATTGAAATTTTAATGTAAAACAGTCAACGCTTGCGCAAATATATTTCCCAATGTATTGACATCTTCGGGTCGTAAATTTTTCAGTCAACCCTCGTAGTTTCCTCTACAGGGGCTTAATAAGGTAGATTCTCATATACAGTTTGTCCACGTAAGTTGGCGGCATATGGGACATAACTTTTTTATTATTAATTTTACGAAGAAAAGTTATAAACAATTTGAAAGCTAGTTTTAATTCTAAACATCTTTTCATCACAACAATTTTCGATATTGTCAAAAAGAAAGGCACTCTAGAGCAAAAATCACATTTTTTGACAAACCTCGTATACGACTGAAAAAATTTAACATCTGATGATTGAATTTTAGGTTTTGGACCACGCACAACTTTTTATAAAGAATAACTTTTTTTCGTAAAATTAATAATAAAAAAGTTATGTTCCATATGCCGCCAATTTACGTGGACACACTGTATATATAAAGAGATTCGTTGGATATTATTCATGTCACAGAAGGTATTTTATTAGGTTTGGTCCTGATATAGGATTTACTTCTCTGCAGAGCAGATTCTCATATGCGTAAGTTCAGAATTACTTTAGTATCTATTCAAATATAATGGTTGTTAAAACAAAATGTCGTCGACCACATAGTTGATTAATAAGTTCTCCAGATCAAAGGAAAACCGCAGAAAACATGAGCCAGTGATACAAATCATAAAAAGGTATTTCCAATATTCATAAGTGAATGAAAAAAATAATGAATTTTTGTTTTGCCTCGCGCATTTTTATATAAAAAGAAAACTTCTGAAGACGAATTATCTGACCACTAAAAAATTAATATGAGGATTGATTTAATGAGAATTTGGGCGCAGGAGGCAGTTTCCACATCAAGAATTTTGCTACCAATTACTTCCTATTTACCACCAAGTGACTATTTCGTGGTTAGAAATGGTTCAATCCAACAAGATTTGACTATACGTAATTTGATAAACTTTTTTTTGGATTGTAACGTTCTTAATCGTATACTGCGTTTGTTAGAACATTTTCCTGTCTACGCGGATGGAGTTGCAAGCTACGAAATCAACGATCTATCCCTTTCTAACCGTTAACTAATAATTCTGTGGTGAAAACATTTTCCCCTGCTGCATTTTTAGCGTGGCAACTGTAGTTTCCAGCGTTGGAATGCGATACAGATTCGATTGTGACCATCGAACTTCTCTTTCCTCCTTTCGATACAATTATTTCTGGATATATACCGATATCGTCACCGTTTAGTTTCCAGTCTATTGTTATGGGTAAATCTCCTACAGCTACCAAGCAATTTATTTGGGCGTACTCTCCAGAATGCAAGGGATTATCCTCGAAATAAAACGGCGTGATGCGAGGAGATACTGTCGAAAGAAATATTAGGTCAGATAGATAAATTGAGAATCGATAGATTTTTTATATACGGGATGTTTCGAGACTTGATGCAAAAAGTTCGGGAGTGAGCTGCAGGCTTTTAAAGTTGAAAAACCAAAACTTAATGGGTTTAAGTCCAATAGAGACTTGACAATTTTGAATTTAGTTTGTGAACGCGCCTTTTCACTCAATATCGAACTGTCACTGTCCGTTTATACAGTAGACATAACCTTTTCATCATAACGTCTACAAATCTTAAAAAATTTACTACAGAAATTCGGAGTCAGTGGCTGCTACTTCAAGTTTAGTGGAAAAGTTTGAGTCTACATATTCGTTGTGTGATGTTGTCGTGCCAGTGAGACTACGGGTTGGTCGAAGAGTCGAAAATATCGCTGCCGTTGAAACGTCCGTAGCAAATAATCCAAATCAGTCAATTCAATCAATACCCAAGAGTTGGGCATCCCCAAGACCACTTTATGGCGAATTTTGCGTAAGGATTTTACTTTACACCCATACAAGATCAGATTCACTCAAGAATTGAAGCCGATGGACAATTCGTAGCGACGTACGTTCTCCGATTGGGCTCTGGAAAATATGGGCTCAATTGGTTTGTCATTGAACACAATATGCGGTATTGGGCGGGCGAAAATCCACATGTACTTAATGAAAAACCACTTCATTCATAAAAGATAACTGTTTGGTGCGGTTTGCATGCCGGCGGCTTCATAGGGCCGCAATTTTTCGTCGACGATAGAGGTCACCACGTTACTGTGAATGTTTATCGTTATCGCGCCATGATTATCGATTATTTTTGGCCCGAATTGGAATATATGAACTTGGACGGCATGTGGTTTCAATAGGACGGCGCCACAAGCCACACAACACACGTTATAATCGATTTATTGAAATTTGATGAGCGTGTTATCTCAAGAAATGGACCAGTCGATTGGCCGCCTCTAGATTTTTTTCTTTGGGGCTACGTCAAGTCATTGGTCTATCCTAATAAGCCGACGACGTTGGAAGAGCTCAAAGCCAACATTGAACGCGAAATAGCAGCCGTTTAGGCCGAAATGTGTGGCCGAGTCATGGAAAATTGGGTCCAGCGAATCAACCGCTGCAAACTTGCCCGCGGTAGCCATATGAGCAAAGTCGAGTTTCATTCATAAATGTTTTGAATGTACTTCAACCCGATAATAAAGTTTTTGAAATATCTCAAATGGTTTTCATTTTATTTTGAAAAAAAGTTGTCAAGTCCCCTTATTGGGAAACCACTTATAATTGAGTATATTTTCTAAATTATACATTCGAATATTATGGTTTTTTAATGGATGGTTACGTATGTCCACGGTGTGTTTGACGAAATAAATAATTCTACACTGAAGGCCAAATGGTTAACAATCCGTAACGTTTACAAAGACAACCTGTACAATCTAAAAATAGCAAAAATGAATTTTTTATTCGATTCTTTAACAAGGAGGCGCTATTCGTTTAACTCGATAAAATTTATGGATTAGGAGATTTTTAGATCGTTGTACATCCCAAGGAAACTGTTTAATGTCCTTTCATTATGCATTTTTCCAACGTTCTAATTTTATTAGTCTCGAATCGCTTGCTTCGAATTGAAGATCAAATGAGTTTCGACTATAAGGATAATCAAGTGTTTCCGTTTAAATAATAGTCGCATGGCGACAAATCGGGGCTATAAAGAGGGTTTTCCAGTGTTTCCAAACTCAAATCGTTCAACGTTTCAATTTCTCCTCGTCCCTTCTTTTCGCTGCAGGAGACGCGTTCCAACTTCCCAACTTGTGAATTTCTGCTCCAAATTTAGATGTCTTGGTACCCATCTGGCCGAAATTTTGCGTTGATGCCCAATTCTTCAGACGTACCGCGTTCAATGCTGCGTCGGTCTTCCACATCCTGATTGGTAATAGTCATACACTTCAGACTTGGAGATGTACTCATCTCCGAATTGCTCGATAAGTTTCCGCGGATTTTTCATTATCTTTGATTAAAAAATGATTAAAGATGTATTGCGCAATAGACACTATATATTTTTGTAATATTTACGGCTATTACAAAATTTTCTTCCGGAATACTTCAAATCAGTCGATACCGTTATGAAGCAGGATTTAAATTCACTTGAATCGCCTGGATTACCACCTCACACCACACACCACTTTAATCAACCTCGACTGTGCAATGGAACAAGACTAGTTGTAAAGATGGCGATGAATAACGTCATTGAGGCAATAATCATAAAAGGAAAATAAAAAAAAGAGGATGTTTGATCCCGCATATTCCGATGATTTCAACGGATATACCATTCGATTTTAAACGCTTTCAATTTCCGGTACGTCTGGACTTTGCGATGACTATAAATAAATCGCAAGGCCAGTCGTTGGAATCAACTTGGGAGTTTACTTGTTTACGCACCACAAAACAAGTCAATTCGTTATTTTTATTGCTATTTTATACGAAAACGTTAAACGTCATTATCCGTCCATTATTTCGGTAGTAGGGAAAGACCCAGAAAAGGAGGAGAGAAAAGACTTCTCCGACTTTGCATAACTACGTCACAATTTTTTTGTTTCTGACAAATCTAAAGTGAAACATACAAATTCATCTAAAAACTAGTAGATACCGTTAACTTGCAAAGAAGCAGAATGACGTGTAACCCCAGCTTGGTTTTTAGCGGCGCACACGTAAATTCCGCTATGGAATTCTTGCACCGATTCTATTGAGAGTTGCGTAATACGTTTACTGGACCGTGTTACCGATACGCCTTGCAAATTATCCATAGGTTTGCCGTTGAACGTCCATTTTATTCCTATTGGGACGTCTCCCTTGTTAACTGTACAAAAAACTGTGACCATATCACCGGAGTTGACGGGAGCGTCCCCGAAATCGAACGGCGTAATTTGAGGAGGTACTGCAAGGTAAATTCAAGGCACTTACTACTATACTAGTGAGGGTGAGAAAATTAACGAAATCATTAAAAAAAAAAATGTTATTTTTAAAATGGAATATGAAATTATTTGTTTTCTGATTAAATCATATTAGAAAAATTATAGTTGCAACCGATAAAAGTAATTTAAAATTGCGAAAAGGTAGGTCATTAGTTGAAATCTTTTTTCAGAAAAAGTTACAGCCTTCTGGGGGTATTTTGTCATGAAAATGGACACGTAACTTATAGTAAAAGAAAACTTCAAAATTCAAATCTTCGTTTATACTTAACCCATAGTTTGGTTAAAAATTTGAATCGTCCATCAACATCAACAACCGCTTTTTTGAGTAACGAAAAGTTGGCAGTCAGAAATCAACTAAATCGAAGAATTTCACTGAATTATTTGTTGCTAATAAATTGATTAACAATTAATTTTGTTTTTTGATTCAAAAATAAGATTATTTGGAAATTTTTGGCGACGGAGTTTGCTATTATAACTGTCGTCATCATCATCAAAATCAGTAACAAAGTAAAAAACTAGAAATATATAAATAGATCATTTTTTTTTTGTGAAAAATAGATGTTTCATACAAATAGACAGTCTTAATTTTGGAAGTATTGCCCATTGTATTCTTTGGTTTTAACCCAATGTTTAGCAAACTCATTGAATCCTTCGTAAAACCATTCCTCGGGCTGAGAAACAAAAATTTATCGCACTGCCTCTTTTTCAACAGCCTCTCTGGATTCAAATTTTTTTCCACGCAAAAATTTCGCCATAGATCTGAATAAATAGCACAAAATCCGCAGTTGAATGTGGTAGGAGTTCAATACCACCAAGTTGTTTCCAGCTTGTCGTTCTTGAGATGTTCATGTCCATGAATCCATCCAACTTTTTGGAGGTCTTACTAAAGGCTTACGGTGCGATCTTTCCTAATCTCTCTCTGGTCATTCTATCCACGTGTTCGTTCCAAACTCTTCTACGTTTAAGTCCCCATCCGATTATGTCTTCCATCTCACATTCGTGTCTTATCGTCTGTGTGAGTATTTTCATTTCTGTTAATTGTTCGAATATGGGTCTAACGCATATTTTAACTTCTGATCTGATTCCGCGTGAATAAAATAATCTTCAAAGTATCCAAAAATAATTATTAGACTTAGATTTAAATTTCCTAGCAATTTTCACGAAAAATACGGCCGATGTCTTTTCATATTGTTGCTGAATCTATTGCCTTATTAGCAACCGATTCTCCACGGCCTCAAAGGCATTTTGAAAAATCGGCTAGGGTGCCAATCAGCAACTTAATTAATTCATTAACCATAATAATTAGCAACTAATTTGATCGTGAAAAGCGACTAAAGTTAAGTATATGAAAATTTATTTTTGTATGATTAATTAGCAACTGGCTATTTTCATTTGAAATAAATATTAACGTAATTAATTAAATATCGGTCGTGACAACAAAATTTATTAGATTATTAGATATTAGTCAGCAAATCAAAATGAGCAGACAGAAAAAACAATTAGCGCGAAATTGAGTGCTAATTAAGTGCCAATCAAATGAAGTAGAATATTTTCATAATTAAATGTTAATTGATGCCAATTAAATACAGCGAAAATGAATTTTTTGCATCTAATTAGCATTCAATTATATCTATTGATTTTGCACATTTAATATGGCACTTAAGTGGTATATTTATTAGCAACTGTTAGCAACTAATTTTCCCCCATAGACGAGTTAATTTTCTGGCAATTAATTAGCGATTTGTGATACAAGTATCAATAAAATTGTTTGGTAATTAATTAGCAACAAAATCTCAACAACAATCAGCAACAATTCGTGGATCTCAATTTGATTTTTACCAATAAATTAAGATAGCATCAATAGATTTAGTATTTGATTAACTTTCACTAACAATTTTTTCTTAATCTTCAAATAATTTTCGAAATTTCATTTTCCATTTAAAAAATTTGTGAAAATACCGCAAAAAAGCAAACAGAAGAAACAATCAAACGACAAAATAAAACAAATAACCATTCACTTGTAGTCTGGACGAGAAATAAGTGTGGCTAAGTCGATTTTTGGCATGACAAGTATAGTTTCCTGCATGGCTGTAAGACACAGAATCGATGGAGAGGATGGAGCTTTTTTTCCCCACAGTAGTAATAGAAATATCGGAAACTGACTCGATATCGGTATCGTTAAAAGTCCACGATATCGTTATCGGTAAATCTCCTTCGATAACGAAACACTGAATCTGTAGAGACTGTCCGTATTGAGCTGGAGAATCTCCGAAATTAAAGGGAGCGATCTTTGGTGGAACTGGAAAGGATTAAAAACAGAAATAAGGATTAAAATTAATCAATAACCGTTAACTTGTAGTTCCGACGTCGATCTGGTCTCGCCAGCATTATTTCTTGACCTGCAGGTATAATTTCCGGCATGGTTATAAGTCACCGAATCGATTGCTAGAAAGGAAGTTCTTTTTCCTACTGCCGATACTGATATATCCGAGTAGGTCTCGATCGGTTGGTTGTTCAGTAGCCAATCTATAGTGATGGGCGTATCGCCTTCGAACGCAGTGCACGACACTTGAACAAACTGACCAGAGTGGATAGGAGCGTTACCGAAATCGAACGGAGTTATTTGAGGAGGCACTGCAAACAAACTATTTTTTTAATAAAGAAAGTTTGATACAATCAAGTCATCTATGATGGCATCGACATAGTAAGAATCGCGACGACCTTAGAACATAATGAACTTCGATGCAACAATAAAATAGCAAATATGATGGCCTTGACGAAGAATGACACATAGTGAGAAATAGCGATGTGTTGTAGCCTTGAAAAAGGATGAGCCATGACGATCTTGGAAAATAAAAAACTGATACTGTAGACAACTAGCGAGCTATGATGGCCTTGACGAAGAAAGAGCTATGAGCTAAATGGCGGCATTTGAACAGAGCAATGATAGACTTGAGAAATAACAAGTTATTATGGCCTTGATGAAGAGCAATTTCGCGCTGAGGAAACAGCCATGTGAAGAGCGAGAATAATTAGCATCGATACCATAAAAACAGAGCAATTTATAATGACCTTGATAACGAATAGGCAATTGATAAATAAGAAGCTTTTATGGCATTGATAAAAACGAGCTATAATGGCCTTGAGAAGAGGAGAGCTATGATAGCCTTGACAAAGAACGATCTTGAGAAATTATGAACTTTGATGCCTCATAAAAATAGGAAGCTATAGAGCCCTTGACAAAGAAATAGCAATTGATAAAAATGACAAAATTGAGAAATAACGCCTATTATGGTCTTGAGATATAGTCATTTATGATAGCCTTGAGAAAGAATGAGCATGATTGCTTTGAGTAATGAGCATTGCAATGTAGCATGTTATAAGGGCCTTAATAGCCTGTGGCCTTGGTAAATGAGCTATATTAAGACGGTCATGACAAAGATTTAACCATTATGTCCTTGACAAATGAGAAACTATTATGGCCTTGACAAATAGCAAACTTTGATGAATAATTACCAATAATTGTTTTGGCAAATAAAAATCTGTTGTGGCATTATAATATAGCAAACTATAATAGCCTTAGAAGTAGCGAATTACGATGACCTTGACAAATACTGAACTGTGATGCATTGAAAAATAATGATGTGTTGTAACCTTGAGAAATAGCGAGTTATTATGACCTTGGAAAGATTTATCTAATAAGGCATCAAATAAAAAGAACTGGGAATGAGTTGTAGAGGCTATTACCGATAAATATCTTCCATTTCATGGGAAACGTTTATATATAAAAACAAGTAAAAGTTTTTATTAATATTGGCTGTTTGTTTATAAAAAAATCTACGTCATCGAATTAAGAATGTTCCCAAATAAGTAGCTGTCATTGAAATGTCATATAAATACTATTTATTAATAATATAGCTTATCAATAGATGGCCTAGCAAATTACATGAATTATTGTTCTGAAAATATTTGTAAACCGATTTCCATTTCATGATTACCAATCCGCTGTATCTTGAAGATTTAGAGGAGCTGTTCGGGGATGGAATTTGAGGAAAAACAGCAAAAACTAATAAATTATCTACTAAAAATCACCGTTCACGTGTAATTCCGTTGTGAATGTTGCTGCACCAGCTTTATTTTTAGCTATACATGTATAATTTCCAGCTTGTTTATAGCTAACTGATTCTATTTCTAGCGAAGAGGTTCTCTTTCCGACTGGAGTTACAGAGATCTGTCCAAAATTTCGTAAAGAATCTCCATTTAATTTCCATTCTATTCCTATTGGAAGATCTCCTTCGGTCACTGAACACGATACTTGGACGTACTGTCCAGAATGAACGGGGTTGTCTTCGAAATAGAATGGAGTAATGCGCGGTACAACTAAAGCAAAATTATGGATTCTGATTAATAAAATTTCCATTAGAATTATTGAGGTAAATAACACTCTTTATGGTTCCTAGTCGTGTAGGTTTCATTATTGTTCTAAGACAAATATTAAAATTAAAGAAAACCATCTAATTTCAAAATTCTGCGTCTAATATACAAGATAATGAGGAAGTAGCTTTCTACTTGTCAAAAATAAGTAACGACTTCATATTTTGGATCAGAGCCATGACTTATAATAACGAACTGATCCGATAGCTAAAGGATCAGATCGACTTTTACTGGAGAAACACTCCAGATCTAACACGATCCAAAAGATTTGAAACCATAAAACTATGAGCAAGCCATAGAGACGTCAGAGGTCATAGTAGGCCACAATTTCAGCAAAAGGTTTATACACCTCTTCTTGAAGATGGAACTACACGATCCACAATCCAAATTTTTTCTTTGGATATGGATGTAGAGCTGCTGAAAAGCCGAAACGATTCCCAAACAATCTAATCTCTGTATGACTAATGTATTAGTATAAAATAAAAATTTTATAAGACGGCCGTTGCCGAAGCATTCTTTCAGCTCTCAACAGCGTTGCCTTGATGGCCCGCCGCCGTGAAAGAAAGAAATCGTTGACTGATTAATGTTGCTAAACTTTCGCTTTATATATTGGAAACACATTTCAGATCATTCGACTTTCGCAAGTACCGAAAACAAACATCCGCACCCGCCAAAATTTAACTTCGATACAATATTGAAACAGGACTGTCTCCACGGTCTATATCATTTAGCGAGTTTGTAACAATACGTTTGAAAATATCACCGTTTTTAACGTATGAATCAATAATATCAATAAACTTTTCAATTTTACCGAACGGGAAATTTGGTAGGGAAAGTGAAACAACTAATTGAATTAAAAATATAAAAATATTAATAGTACCCTTGACGATAAGCTCGGTAACGTAAGTAGATATTCCCGCTTTGTTTTCCGCTAAACAAGTGTAATTTCCCGAATGTAATTCCGTTACGGCGTCTATAGTTAATACAGAAACCTTTTTTCCGAAATTTCCGACATTATAACCGGGATTTTCCTCTATAGGTTTTCCGTTAAATAACCAAGAAAACTTTACTGGTAAATCCCCTACGTTTATACTGCATTGTACTGTCGTGGATTCCCCTAAAAACAATGGTTCTTCTCCAAAGGAAAAAGGTTGAACTCGCGGCAAAACTATAACAAAATTTTCTATTGGGCGAAATTTTCAATTTTAACAGTCAAATTTAATAATAAAATCCGACAAAAATACGAAATTAATATAAATATCTCGATAAGAATTAAACGCTAAATTTTTATTGATTGACAATTGACAATTTTTCTTTAACTAAGACATCTTCTTCAGAATTCTCCAAAACTTTGTCTTTCCCACGGTAGTTTCCGCAAAAACTAGCGGTCTAGTAGAAATTAGCAAAATAATACGTATATCTTCATTATCTTTAGATAATTTTTTCAAAATTTCTAGTAACTTATCATGTCTACTGTATTAATTGCTTTTTCAAAATCGACAGCACATCTTTGAACCAACAACAATCCATTTCGCAAACCAAATTGAGTTTTTTTGATTTCTTCTTCAAGTACAGATTATAAAAACCTATTTCATGTTTTAAGCAAAGGAGCCTAGTATACCTGTCCCCTTGATTTCAATGTGTCCTCTTTCCCTCCAAGTTGTTTCCCCGAATCCCCCGCGTAGTTAAACAATATATCTGGTGGAATTTCCTTCAGACTTTTGCATCTTGCGTCTATGAAGAACAATACACGGATTGGACTACAGATTATGGAAACCTACTTCGTATGCTAAGCAAAGAAGCCTTGGTCTCCTCTATTTAGATGTGTCCTCTTTCCCTCCAAGTTGTTTCTCCGAACCACCAGCGAAGTTATACAATATATCTGGTGGAATTTCCTTCAGACTTTTGCATCTTGCGTCTATGAAGAACAATACACGGATTGGACTACAGATTATGGAAACCTACTTCGTATGCTAAGCAAAGAAGCCTTGGTCTCCTCGATTTAGATGTGTCCTCTTTCCCTCCAAGTTGTTTCTCCGAACCACCAGCGAAGTTATACAATATATCTGGTGGAATTTCCTTCAGACTTTTGCATCTTGCGTCTATGAAGAACAATACACGGATTGGACTACAGATTATGGAAACCTACTTCGTATGCTAAGCAAAGAAGCCTTGGTCTCCTCTATTTAGATGTGTCCTCTTTCCCTCCAAGTTGTTTCTCCGAACCACCAGCGAAGTTATACAATATATCTGGTGGAATTTCCTTCAGACTTTTGCATCTTGCGTCTATGAAGAACAATACACGGATTGGACTACAGATTATGGAAACCTACTTCTGGTGTTTAAGCAAAGAAGCCTTGTCTCCTCGATATCAATGTATCGTATTTCCCAAGATGTGCTCTCGAATTTGCCGCACATTTCAACAATGCATGTAGTGGAGTTTCTTTCTCAACTTTGCATCTTGGATATTTGGAATCTTGCGTATTGCCCATCGTCTTAAGGTATTTTGCCTTATGCCTCTGCCCAGTAATCAGTCTGAGCTGATTCGTTTTTGAATGATGCTGTCCTTTAGTACCTTTTTTACTCTATGAAACGGGTATTTGTGTGTCGTATGTCTTGTGTATAAGGATAAAAGGGAGTTTTGCGAAAGGATTTTAAATAAAATTAATTAAAAATAACGAGTGAAAATATGTTCCATATACCCTTGACTAATAACTCTGCTGTATGACTTGATACACCCGCTTTATTCGTAACTATACACGTATAATTTCCAGCGTGCTGCCAAGTAACAGATTCAATGTTCAAAACCGAACTTCGAGATCCGAAACTTCCAATATTAATTCCATTTTTCTTGGAAACCGGTACATTGTTGAATATCCAAGCGAAAGTCATCGGAGCGTCTCCTTTACTAATTGAACACGAGACTTGCGCCATATCTCCTGAGTTTACTTCTTCTTCGAAACTAAAAGGTGTAACGTGGGGGAGAACTGAAGATGAAAATATCAAAGATAAACATCTAGCTGAGTTCAATAGAATTAATACGGCAGTGAATATAATCCAATCAAATTATCATACAAAGAGCGTTTTTTAATCATTTAGACCACGCAGCATTAACAATTCTGCAGGTATAACTCCGTTAATTAGATCGAGTTTATACTGGAATTTATCGAAGGTGATTATGTAGTATCGTCCGTCGTGACACATAGACCTCAAACATCTTACAACAAATAAAAAAAGTACCAAAGATGCTGAATAATGTTCAGTAACATTGCAGACTGTTTAAAAGTGATATCACCGATTGATAATCTATGCAACATCGTTACTTGTCACAAGTTTTCGATCACCAAAAGTTTTTATGTCTGTGTACGCCTGCTTTCTCGCCAGATTTAGTTCCGTGCGAGATCTGGATCTTTCCGAAAACAAATAAGTGCCAAAATTGATATTGAGAATCTCACTACAGAGGATATGAAAACGATTCTAAAAGAAACTCTTTCCAGAAATGTTTCCAGTTTGATAAAACTTTGTTTTTCACTTAAAGATATACCAAAACTATGAGTCGGACTATAACCTTGCGCAGCGTTTTTTGGTGTGGAAAGGCATTAAAAACACGGGAATTCTTCGGCGTTCACGAAATCAATTCGGTGGTGAGTGCCTGAATAGGTCTGCTGTATTTAAAAGGTCAAAGCGTTCAAATATCGCCGCGAAAACGTTTAGAATGAGCCGCATTATCGATAGCCGATAGAACAACTAATTTTGGAGTAAAAAATTGGTTGCAAAACTTTGATCAAACATTTATGCGGTTGGAATTTTTTCGCCGCTTGCTGACAGAATACATGGCGGAGGGGGACGGTTATTTAACGCGAATCTTTACTACAGACTAAACATAAGTACACGAAGTGGGAGGAAGTCAAAGCGAAGACAACCAGGAACCCGCTTACCGGTCGAAATCGAGGAGAATTCCAGATCGAAGTGCGATTCTTTTCCAGGATACTAGAAGGTCCCTCTACAGTCCGGAATTATCATCCTGCGACTACCCCATGTTTGGGAAACTGAAAGGGGCCCTCGAAGGTCAACACCCACCGATTCAACACCGACAACGAGGTAGGGGAGTTTGTCCACTCATGGCTGAATTATTCGACACCGGAATCAAAAAGTTTTTGGCGTAATGAATAAATGTGTTACAGCGTTCGTTTCGATCATATTTAAACGGCCCTAGTATGTTGAAATTATATATAAGGTCATTTTGGGATACACAGATTGCAGTATTGCAAGATTTACGAGTTTATTGGCCAACATCAAGGAAAGAAAACGTGGTTTTTAAAAAAAGGATCGGGTTAATCGAAACAGGTATTTTCTCTTTTAACCAAGCCATTTATTGTATTTAATATGTAGTACCCTTCACCAATAATTCAGCAGAATAACTCGAAATCCCGGCTCTATTATTAATCAAACAAGTATAGTTTCCAACGTGTCTGCCGTCTACTGAATCCACTGTTAGAACCGAACTCCGTTTACCAACATTCGTTACCGCGATTCCTTTCGATTTCGATATGGAAACACCGTTAAAAATCCAAGCGAAAGTCATTGGGGCGTCTCCTTTACTGGCGGTACAAGAAACTTGAACCGTATCGCCGGTGTTAACTTCTTCTTCGAACGCGAACGGTGTCACATGCGGAAGTACTAAACAAATATATGAAACAACGATGAAGAAACTAAAAGTCGATGAGGAAAACGGACAATTAGACTTGTATGAATATCGAAGGGTGTTGGAGCTTAAGGAGACCCATGTTTCGGACCATTACCATTTCTGTTTGGTTCTTATAAATATTCGAAACTGGAAAGTTTTGTTCTGTTGGAAAGTGTCGTGGTTTAGATGAAACCAAATTGAGTCGATTGCCTTCGAAAATCAATATATCTTTAGTAAGTACCGGCACATCTCGAGATATGCAACGTTGCCAAACTGTTGAGTATTAGTATAAATAATTCTGATTTTTAGTCATATAAATCTTTTATTTTCTGTTCGGAAAGATCGTTAGATTTTTCGATAGTAATAAACTGAGATTAAAGTACGTTTTTATAATAAATAGTACGTGGTGATCACCAAAAATAAATACGCTATAATTTACGATATTTTTCATCTTCCTCAATTAGCTTAATCCTCTCTGTTATACATGGTAGCACATTATAGGAAAAACCAATATAACTACGTAAACTTTTTTGTTTGAAGAGTGCACTTTGACATTTTGTCAAGCTTTGTACAGTTACCACTTGAATGAAGATGCGATGGTGCCAGTGCGTGTATGGTAGATCGATGGTCCTCCAAAAAAGTATTTGAGAGGGTAAAACGGGTAAGAATCAAAAGGAAAATAATGAGCAATACATAATAAATCAAGTTTATTATACCCTTTACTAATAATTCTGCAGTATAACTGGAATTTCCCGCTTCGTTACTAATTAAACAAGTGTAATTTCCAGCAAGATTTCCTTCGACCGAATCTATAATAAGACTAGAACTTCGTTTTCCCAGAGTGGTCACCCGAATACCTTTACTTTTGCTAATCGGATTGTTATTGTACAACCATAAGAAAATCATGGGAACGTCTCCTTTGCTTGCGGTACAAGGCACTTGAATTGTATCTCCGGAGTTTGCTTCTTCTTCAAACGTAAACGGTGTCACGTGAGGAGGTACTGGAGAAGTAATATTTGATAAAAGATAATTAAAAAAATAGAGACGATCTGGTGAAGGTAAAGTGAAGGTGGTTAGAGCTGAGGAAGACCCATGTTTAAGCGAAGATTCTCCTATTGACCACTGGACGTCTAAATGGTATCGCTATGACTCCATCGTTCATAGTAAAGATTAATTCTATGGTTAATTAGGTTTATAAAATAGGTTTGAAAATATATGAAAGGAAATGAGTTTATTACACATTTCTATACCCTTTACTAATAATTCTGCAGTATAACTAGAATTTCCCGCTTCGTTACTGATGGCACAAGTGTAATTTCCCGCATGATTTCCTTCGACCGAATCTATAATAAGACTAGAACTTCGTTTTCCCAGAGTGGTCATCCGAATACCTCTACTTTTGCTTATCGGTTCCTCGTTAAACATCCATAAGAAATTCATGGGAACGTCTCCTTTGCTAGTAGTGCAGGATACTTGAACTGTATCACCAGAATTCGCTTCTTCTTCAAAAGCGAACGGTATAACGTGTGGCGATACTGAAGAATAATAAGGAACTTTTTGAAATTGTTAATACTTTTGTTGATAGGAATGAAAAACTAGATACGAATAATGTATTTATAATCATATTCTGCCGCGTTTTGAACTCGACGTTTCGATTTTATTAGCGACATCTTCAGAGATGAAAATATGATAACTTGCATTGGTACTACCAACCACGCAAACCCAAATAGAACTACAACTCAATAAGCGATGATAATATTATTATAGAATATAAAGTAATCCAAAGAAAAATCATTTTTCAAGGATAAGAATTAGGTGGAAATGTTAATTTAAATAAAAAAGGTGTCGATGTATGTATATATATATATATATATATATATATATATATATATATATTATACCCTTGACTAACAGTTCAGATGAATAACTTGCAATTCCCGCTCTATTCGTGATTATACATGTGTAATTTCCAGCATGGCTACCTTCTACCGAATCAATGATTAATACCGAAGTTCTTTTCCCTAAAGTTGTCACACTTATCCCCTTCCTATTTTTTATCGGGACATCGTTCAAAGTCCAGTCGAATGTCATCGGCGCGTCACCTTTACTAGTCGTACAAGAAACTTGTACCGTATCACCGGAATTTGCTTCTTCTTCAAACGCAAATGGTGTTATGTGTGGCAAAACTGTAGGCAGAAACATTTTTATTCAATAATACTGGATTTGGTTAGATAATGGAAGCAATTTGCTTGTAGAAACAGTCCTGAGTAATGTAGCCTGTTGGTCATTGCGTCAATAACCAATATTGGTAAAAGAGTTATCGAAATGGAAGGCACTGTTGGTAAAAATGCATCCTTCTCAAACTCAAGTAATTTCAAGTATTGTTGAGTGGTAAAAGAATTGAAACCAAGACGTGATGTATATGAATAACCAACGGGAACGTATCCTAGCATCTTTCAGGCACAATTTGTAACCATTGGAAGATGTGCATAATCTGGTTTGGACATCCCATGAGCGATCGACTCATACAAATAATCAATTCTAAGTTAATTATGGAATGTATGGATAAAACAATGTTTTTCTCGAAAGATATTCGTTCTGCTGAATGCTGTTCAGCCGAGCATTCGAACGGGGGCTCATTCCGCAGGTCTCGGGAACTATTAGCGCGAAGGGTCTAACGACAGACCTTAATAGGATCACTATTCTTCAATACTTTGGTACTTAACGAAGCGTGTTCACAAATAGATCTTTCAGGGTATGTACAAACCGCTTTTCTATATCAAATATTTCTATTTAAACAATGTTGGACATGGATATGTTTATAAATTGATATTTTAAAGAAAAAATTTATCAAAAAATTCAAAAAGAGATCTACGAGAGAGGCTAGACATTTTGAAAGTGTTCCTTAATGAAAATAAATGGATTTACAGGTGGACAACCTTTTTGAATGTTCTGTATTTGGTGTAGTAGCACTTTGAGAGGATAGATCTAGGAAATAGTTGTAGAAAAAAACCAATTCGGTGCTTAATTTACCCCTAACTAAAAGTTCCGTGGAATAGCTAGCAACTCCTGCTCTATTAGTTATTAAACAAGTATAATTTCCGGCGCTACTTCCTTCGACAGATTCGATGTTTAGAACGGAGCTTCGTTTTCCCAACATGGTAATGGTGATACCTCGATTTTTAAATATGGGAATACCGTTGAACAACCAAGCGAATGTCATCGGGGTATCTCCTTTGCTCACCGAGCAAGATACTTGAGCCATATCGCCAGAATTTGCTTCTTCTTCGAAAGCGAACGGAGTTATGTGAGGTAAAACTGCGGAGTGATTAATTATAATGAACTTTTAATATTAATGTCGTAAACTCGAAGGGAGGCCCAAGAAAATTAAATGTGAAAATTATGAATTAAAATTAAACACGAAAACGATTAAAAAAGTAATAAAATTCGTTGTTATTGAGTATCCAGGCAAGATGGTGGTAGTTCTCAACTTGATTCCAAGTTAGTGAAGATTATAATATAATGGTGTACCTGTTGGGTTCTTTATTGCAGGTAAACTCCTACCGTTTGTTATTGGTTTGCCGAATTTAAACGTTGTACTACAGACATTGATAATGATGAACGTCCTGTTCGACCAATCGAGTTGGTTACTCCAAAAAAGTCCACAAATTGGTTACATCTAAATGGAAATTGGAATCGCGTGAAGTAACTGAGGTCGTAAAGATATCAGAAGGCAGTGTATTTATAATTTTGCTGATTGTTATGTTGATGATTCAGATTACTTTATTGAGGATCGCAAAAATCAAGAAGAAATCATTGTTTCACCAAGACAATGCACCGATACACAAATAGTTGGCAACGATGGTTAAATTGAGCGAATTACAATTCGAATTGCTTCCTCAACCACCGTATAGTCCAGATCTGGTCCCCAATGAGTACTAGCCATTCTAAAAGGCATGTAAATGAAATTACCAACCATTTTTTTCAAAAGTGGAAAACTGTTTTTCATTATAATAGGAAGTAAACTTGATTAAGTTGTTTAATAGACATTTACGTACAAGGGGAGGAAACGCAATTTCCTCCTTAGGTCTGCTTATAGTTTTTTCTACTATAACACCTTAACAAGGAATGTGTGCAACTTATGCAGCTGACAAGTGAATAATTTCGTAAAGGCCGTAGTACAACGTGCAAGAAAATTGCACGTAAGTCTCTTCCTAACCTCAAATTTTATCTCATATTTTTTTACCTAGTTTAGGAATGAAAATAACAGAGCTATCGAAAATTAAGCCAAAAGTAACTAAATTGCAACTTGCACGTAATAAAAATGGCACAAAACCGATAATGTCAAGATCTGGTAAGAAAAAATCAGATAAACTTGTGCGCATGCTTTTGATCAAGAAATATTGCGTCTTGCATTGCATTGCACGTTGTATTGCATCACGTAAAGCGGCCTTAAATAATACCTAATGATGAAAGTTGAATAAGGTTGTGTTGGTGTCATTAATGACGGATTAGCTATTTTTGAAAATATGCAGTTTTAAGATACAGTCGAAAAAACTCCTTATCTCGGTTACCAAAAAATTGGAACCTGGTATATTTTTCACAAAAAATTCTCAAAATTAATAACCTTCCTGAAACGAGAATCCAATGGTTATTCACAAAAAAAATTATGACTTGAGAAAGACACGAGATCTTCAGGTTTTTGGCATAAGTTTCAAATTTAAGTTATTTGATATGAAGATAAATAAATCAGAAAATTAAGAAAATCATTTTCAACTCTGACTTAAAAATATATTAGAGCCAACAAAGTGAAAAATTTGCCCGACAAAAGTTTAGAACAGGAAAGAGTCGGTGTGTTTATAATTTCATTAAAAGTCTAAAAATTCTGTTTCACTATATTTTTTTTTATACCTATGAAGTGTTGAGGGTTAATATCAATAAAACAATGATAATATGTGTATTAAAACCAGGTTTTTTTTTGTTAAAAATATTTACATAACCATATTTTTTATAGAGATGATATTTCGCATATTCACTTATTGTTTCAGAGTAATAGTTTCCCAATCTATGTGTCGAATGTTTTCTGAAAGATAAAGCAATTACCTCCCTGGAAAGATAAGCTATAGACCGGTTTCGGCATAAATTGATCTCATCAGACGCATGTATTTCTCTGTTAGGAATTGTTTTGTCCCTTGACCAGGAACGGGATCCAACAAGTCCTTAAGTCAGATATTAAATATCTCGAGGTAACCCTCGATCAGATACTGACATAGTAAGCCATAAGGCACGAATTGCTTTATACAACTTCCGTAGATTGGTCGGAGGAACATAAGGCTCCAAACCTAAAATGTTCAACTGGATGTACAAAACCATAAGCTATGTTTATGTTGACCAACAACCTTGGATAAGTTAAAATTATGTCCCACAGTCATTTTAGACTTAGCCCCTTTGAAGACCTTCATGGAAAGTGAAGCCCAGCGATCTGATTGAGCCCTCAGCATTCTAAAGGAATGTAACTATGCTTTATTAAAATGGGCTATCTCAATGGGCTCAGAACCTTCCGTTTTCCAACGGAACAAAGATATTTAACTTGTTAGATAGCAGGGCAGCTCTACAAGCACTTGACTCTGATGGAATTGATTCAAAGCTAGTATGGGATTGCATCGAATGTTTGCAACTCAATTGGAGCAAATAATAAAGTTACTTGACCACACCTGAGTGCTCGTCAATTACCTGGCGAAGAGAGACGAGACGTACGTTTCCCAAAAAGCCGTCAAGTCATGGTAAGGAAAACAAGAAGAAATTAGAAACTTGGAATTAGACCCTGGGTCTGAAACAATCGAAAAGACTTCTTTGTATTCTACTAACTGGTTCCAAAAGACACTTTCATTTAGCATGAACCAAGGAAAGTTGCTGGTACGCTTACTGGACGCTTTCTGGGGAACTACCAGCTGAAGAACATTGGAGAAATTTCCATTAAAGCCTGAAGATGTGAGTTGCATAGCCCCCAAAGTGCTTTTTATGTGCCAAACAATGGAAATTCGTAAATTGGCAAACAGCCAAAAGATATGTTGATGAAGACAATTAGAAACAAGTTGTTTGCAGATCGAAACCGATCAATAACAGTTTTTGATTGGTGAAATGGGAAAATACCGTCTCTATACATACTGAATATGGTTTAATTGAAAATACTACTGTGCATCCAAAATATTTAGAACTCTGTACCCTTCACAAATAATTCGGCGGAATAGGAAGACACTCCTGCTTTATTGGAAACTGTGCAGGTATAATTTCCAGCATGAAATCCTTCTACATTATCAATATTCAATACTGAAGTTTTCGTGCCGAATGGACTAATAGTCACAGCTCCTACTTCCGATATAATTTTACCATTGAACGTCCACGAGATTGAAAGGGGCATATCTCCTCTATTGACGTAACAAGACAGTTGAACGCTATCTCCAGCGTTAGCTGCTTCACCGTCGAAGGAAAAGGGCGTTATGTGAGGTAAAACTATGAATAAAAACAAATAGAAATTTACCAAATGGTCTGGATAGTTTTTTATGGATGTATTCTACGGTCGATTACTATACTTCCACGACCGAAAGCAGCGGGTAGTTGGTTTTCGAACATACCGGACTTCAAACATCAAACATTTGATAATAAATTTCATTGTTAAGTACTTTTCCCTCTAAAGAGCCAAGTGATTTAACTCATATAGTGAAGAAAATGTGTTAAAGATGGTCAGCTATTCATGAGACTCTAGACCAGTTAATATTTTGATGGAAATAACTTTTGCTCAAGAAAGTTTCCACTAGTATTGATGAGGAATATGATTCTAGACCAGTTATTCACAAAACGGTCCAAGTTAACCCCTAGGAATACATGATGGACGCGACAGAGATCTTGTTTAAAACTCATCTTGTATGTATCAGCAAGAGGTCTCCTTAAACCACTGATATTTTGATGGAAATAACTTTCGCTCAAGAAAGTTTCCACTAGTATTGATGAGGAATATGATTCTAGACCAGTTATTCACAAAATGGTCCAGGTTAACCCCTAGGAGTTAATGATGGACTCGACAGAGATCTTCTTTAAAACTCATCTTGTATGTATCAGCAAGAGGTCTTCTTAAACCACTGATATTTTGATGGAAATAACTTTTGCTCAAGAAAGTTTCCACTAGTATTGATGAGGAATATGATTCTAGACCAGTTATTCACAAAATGGTCCAGGTTAACCCCTAGGAGTTAATGATGGACTCGACAGAGATCTTCTTTAAAACTCATCTTGTATGTATCAGCAAGAGGTCTTCTTAAACCACTGATATTTTGATGGAAATAACTTTTGCTCAAGAAAGTTTCCACTAGTATTGATGAGGAATATGATTCTAGACCAGTTATTCACAAAATGGTCCAGGTTAACCCCTAGGAATACATGATGGACTCGACAGAGATCTTCTTTAAAACTCATCTTGTATGTATCAGCAAGAGGTCTCCTTAAACCACTGATATTTTGATGGAAATAACTTTCGCTCAAGAAAGTTTCCACTAGTATTGATGAGGAATATGATTCTAGACCAGTTATTCACAAAATGGTCCAGGTTAACCCCTAGGAATTAATGATGGACGCGACAGAGATCTTGTTTAAAACTCATCTTGTATGTATCAGCAAGAGGTCTCCTTAAACCACTGATATTTTGATGGAAATAACTTTTGCTCAAGAAAGTTTCCACTAGTATTGATGAGGAATATGATTCTAGACCAGTTATTCACAAAATGGTCCAAGTTAACCCCTAGGAATTAATGATGGACGCGACAGAGATCTTCTTTAAAACTCATCTTGTATGTATCAGCAAGAGGTCTCCTTAAACCACTGATATTTTGATGGAAATAACTTTCGCTCAAGAAAGTTTCCACTAGTATTGATGAGGAATATGATTCTAGACCAGTTATTCACAAAATGGTCCAGGTTAACCCCTAGGAGTTAATGATGGACTCGACAGAGATCTTCTTTAAAACTCATCTTGTATGTATCAGCAAGAGGTCTCCTTAAACCACTGATATTTTGATGGAAATAACTTTTGCTCAAGAAAGTTTCCACTAGTATTGATGAGGAATATGATTCTAGACCAGTTATTCACAAAATGGTCCAAGTTAACCCCTAGGAATTAATGATGGACGCGACAGAGATCTTCTTTAAAACTCATCTTGTATGTATCAGCAAGAGGTCTCCTTAAACCACTGATATTTTGATGGAAATAACTTTTGCTCAAGAAAGTTTCCACTAGTATTGATGAGGAATATGATTCTAGACCAGTTATTCACAAAATGGTCCAAATTAACCCCTAGGAATACATGATGGACTCGACAGAGATCTTCTTTAAAACTCATCTTGTATGTATCAGCAAGAGGTCTCCTTAAACCACTGATATTTTGATGGAAATAACTTTTGCTCAAGAAAGTTTCCACTAGTATTGATGAGGAATATTTGCTAAAAGAGTTTGGAGATTGTTTGAGAATGAACCGAGCATGAATCTACCGTCTCAATCGTTCGATCAAGCAGATTGATCGACTATGATTCCCTTTAGAAACATGAAAGTATCTAAATATGGTTTGACTCATATCAAAAAGCTTGTAAGGGAAATGAAAATTGGTACAAAGATGAAGAAAAACCTATTAAACCAAATGAACAAAGGCCACGAGGATCCTTTCAGAGATTCATAGTGTGGGAATGTTTATCGACTTCCCATATGTATGAATTGGTTAAGAAAAATTGGTGAGTCGATGAAAGAAGACGAGAGGTCTGGTGTATCGAGCAAGAGGAATAAAGCAGAAAAATTTCACGAGTCTATTGAGTTAGCAGACGACGACGTTACCGTCAGCATTCTTGGTACCAGAAGCAGTTGGTTAGGATAAAGTAATGCACCACTTTGAGGGTTTTTTGAAGGCACTTAGGGAGCAATTAGTTTTGGATAGCAGGAAGAGTAGGGCGTGTATGTAAATAAATCCATTCAGTTCACTAAATATTTCGATATATACAAGCAACAAACTACACGTGAACAATTTAATTTACATAAAGGTTACCGTTAATGAGCAATTCGGAGCTGTGGGCGGCGACGCCACCCATATTCGATACTCTACACGTATAAACGCCCGCGTTTTCGGGTTGTACCGAATTAATAGTTAGAAGATTAGTTCTGGCTCCTATGGAGATCGTATTTATTCCTAAATTGGGTTTAATTTCTTCGTTATTGAAAAACCACGTTATGTTAAGTGGAACGTCTCCTTTAGCGACGTAGCAATTTATCTGGACGCTATCGCCAGTGTTGGCTTCGTCTTCAAACTCGAAGGGGGTTATATGAGGGACCACTGAATTAAATGCAAAAAAAAATTGTTAAAATTTTATAAATAATGGATGTTTTTAAAGCCGATAAAACTATAATAGTGTGTCCACTTTTTGATAAATTTATGACCAGTATATTCAAACATATCATCATTAATAGATTGACGAGGACTTAATGATTTATATCCCCTATATAGATTGGAATATCCTAAATGTGGATAGATTTTATACCAAATATTCTCTACATGACGCAATTATAGTAACCCATAAAAATAATGCGCGTACTGAAGAAATTATCACCAATATAAACAAAATTGTAGAAGAGTTTATTCAATAGAGCGTCAAAATAGCAAATATCTATACAAGAACCAGTTTCTGCAGGAGTTACAATCAAGAGACCGGCTTTTTGTAGATTAGACCCTAAAGTAATTTAATACTGATCCCATGGCGTGAAATAAATCCACAACAGACTCCATTACATCCAGAAAAATTTACCGTTCGTTGTGGTTTACACATCGGTATCATCTATTTGTAAATAAAATAATATTTGCTCAATTCCATCTTAATCAATTTCAATATTTGTTAGTTACGAAACCCTTTAACTCCAAATATTCGAAAATAAGGGCATTGTACCCCAGGATAGTCCCAGAAGTATCTAGCCTGACTTAGAGTTGCTCGAAGTACAGTTTGAAGACTTCACGTTGTTTAGTGTTTATTTGGCAGCCATCAATAGCGAATTGGTTGTTCGAAGTTTCCTTTAAAATGACTTAGAATTAGATGATCCATGTTATGGAAATCAGATTTTTGAATTAACTTCCCAAAATCGTTTCATCGTTGAACGGTTGAAAGCTTTTCTAGGAAGAAATGTTTGAGTCTTTGAGAAAAATAACACTCGGAGCAAAGAGATACGAAAACCTCTAAAACCAAATAAAAAAGTATTACGCGGATCTTGACAGGATGTAGTTCATGGTTCATAACAGGATAGTGAGCAGCCAAGGACCTTTAAACTCTGATAGTCCTGTCGTGCCTCATCAAGCACTTACATTATACTAAATTTGGTATTTTCGAGTTGACGGGTTGCAAAGACATTAGTTTTTATCGAAATTTTGTGCCCTACTCGTCAGGGATGCAACTTGGTTTAGAAGTAAATTGCCCCCTATCGACTTATTTTGTTTTCCAGCAACGCCTCTGCCATCTTTGACATTGAAACTACACAAACCCTCGAGGAAAGGACGAAAAACGATTGTTTCGAGTATATTGAACGGAAATTTCATTTCGTGAGCTAAGATTTCCGATGTACTTGTCGCCAAATCAATTTGAGAATTTATTGACATAAAATAAAACAGGATTTCGAAAAATTTGAATACATAACTCAGATCTAAGTTCTTATTTTGTATTTCGACATATTCAAATCGAAAATAACGTTTAAGTCAATTATTGAAAAACATTTGTAAATGGTTGGATTCGTGGAGGGTTGATGTTTTTTTTTCAACCTCCTTTGGGCTGTCAAAAGAGACAGCTGTAGCTGACACCACAGAAGGGTTAAGGTCACATAAAGGTCTTGTCTGTAATCAGCTAATAGAAGGCGATCGACCATTCTTGGGATTAATTAGGGGCGACAAAAGTTTGTTAAGCGATTTAGAAATAAAAATCAATAATATTGTAGAAAGAACATGAACACGATGATCATTTTTCATCACATTGCACCCCCAAAGTGATCACAAAAATCTTCAAATAAATCCGGTAGAGTATTTTGAAGAAGCTCTGGAATAATTTTCACCAGTTGGCAAATTTTCGATTTCCAATTATCCATGGAATGAAAATGAAGTTTTTCAAATCAACTGTTAGATAAAAAGTCTTCCCTAAAATAAGATCACCCCTAATTAACCCCCCAGAATGGTTCGACAGCCTTCTACCTTAACAATCTCATCCGTTGAACCCAATTTGGTATTTTTAAATTGAAGTGTTGCTAAGAAATTAATTTTGGACATCATTTTTAGTCCCCGAGGTAGCAACTTTGTATATATTATTAGTTTTAGTCAAAAAATCAAATGTAACTATGGAAATTCAAATACACTTCTATTGTAGAGCCTCCCGTGAACCCCTAGGGGTTCATCTGGACCACTGGATAGGGATAAATCGCCCCCAATCGTCATATTTTGAGCTACGTCCCTGTCGATTCTTACGCGAGGCGCTGCATATATTTCAGTTACGATTCGGTGAAAAGTTAGGGGTGAAGAATATGAAGGAAAGAAATATTCGTTCGAGAAAATAAAAATAATACCATTTACATGTAATTCGGCCGAGTAAGAAGACACCCCAGCGGAATTTTCTGCTGTACAAGTATAAATTCCACCGTGATGTGCTTGAACCGAATCAATACTAATTGTACTCATTTTCTTCCCGACTTTCGTAATCAAAACACCATCGTTATTATAATCCACTGTGTTGTTATTATGACTCCATGAGATATTAACGGGTAAATCGCCTTTATGTACGTTACAAGTAGTCGAGGCCGAATCTCCAGAATTCACAGAAGATTCTCCGAAATTGAAGTCGAGGATTTGCGGAAGGACTAAGAAAATATATAATTGGAATGTTTCTAGTAAAAAATTTCTCAAAAAGACCAAAGATTGGCTGAAAAGTTCGTAGGCTAACGTAAAAAAAAACTTTTATTTTCGGTAAATTTCGATTTTATTATATTATATTTTATCGGAGTAAAATTTCTGTCCTTCGAGCTTACTCTTGAGGTTTGAAAACAGGAAAAAGTTGCTGGGAGAAATATCTGGATGATACGGTGGACGCGGAAGCGATTTAAATCCCAAATAATGCAGTTTTGCAATTTTTTTTCCATTGATGCATTATCCTGATGAAAAATCACTTTTTTTTATTCAAACGGGACCGTTTTTCCACGATTTCGTGATTCAAATACTTCAATAACGCTACGTAATAGTTGCTGTTTACAATTTTTCTCGATTTAGTATATTAAATCATGCACACATCAAAATATTGATGCTGCAACCTTGCCAACTGACTTTTGACTATTTTTTCATGTTTTCGTCAGTTACAACTTCTTTGGAATGTCCAATGCGTGCGTCCTGGTGCTCATTCCGCCTCATCCAAGACAATCACTTCACAACGGGTGATTTTCTTCACTTAAAATGTTATGATTTACAAATTAGTAGTTTACGAACTTTTCAGCCCACCGAATACTAAAATCGTTAGTGCAAAATTAGAATGATAAACGACAAAAAACATGATAGAAAGACAAATTTTTTAAAAGAGGCCCATGTCTTTATTTTGTTTAGGAAAAAAAATGGGAGTTAAACAACTAAATACGAAATAATCATGCTCTATTAAATTGTGATTCATAAAACTCGTTTCCATGGTTATACCATTAACTTGTAATACAGTTGACTCGACGCTGGATCCCGCTTTATTTTGAGCAACACACGTGTAATTTCCCGAATGATAATCGCGAACGTCATCAATTGTTAAAGAACTAACTTTTTTGCTAACTTTCGATAAAACAATTCCATCGTCATAACCGATTTTTTTGCCGTTATGATACCAAATAATGTCGATGGGCGTATCGCCTTTCGAAACCGTGCATTGCAAAGAAGCTACGTCACCAGAATTGACGGATTCTTCGCCGAAATTCAAAGGTAATATTTGAGGAGTTGCTAGAAAGAAAGAAAAAACTTATTCCCATTTAACTAGATGGAACGCGTTGAATAACGATAGCTAATCAATTACATTTTGTTAAATGAGGACAGTTCAATATATTTTTCAATGACAAAAAAGGAAAACAAGAAAAAAATTGTCGTATACACCAAAGTTTTCATTCAATCGTTTCCTTGGTTTGTCCTCACTCCTGGAATGTGCTATTCTAGTGTCTCGTTCAGTATTCCTATTGTAGACATTCAGAAATGTCAAATTTGTCTTTATAATGGTCAGTAATCAATTTTGGTACTCTATTTTTCGAAGAAAAATAGTAAATCAGAGTTGAAAACGCCAAAGCCGAGCGTATAATATTTTTAACGTCAGAAAATTTAAATGTTTCATTTTTTGCTGCCCCTCCCAAGCGGTTTTTCATTTGTGATATATTATTTGGACCAATAACGATGCTGCGCGGATGTTCACGTGATAATTATGTACCGATCATTAATTTTCTTCGATAAATAGACTTTAGCTTGGTTTTTTTGACAAAGTTGTCGTGAAACTTTTGGAAAACTAAATGGAACATCCTTTATTGTGAACCCATGGTTATCATGTTTTTATCAACTTCAGCCACTATTTTTTTCTTCGGTCTCAATGCTTTTGTTAACAATTAAAAATTCATAAAGAAATAGAATTATATTCCGAAGGATAATAATTTAATAAAGACCGAAAAAGGTCGATTTTTCACCTGTTTTTAAAACTGATTTTCAAACAGAAGAAACCTAAAGTCAAGACGATTTAGCAACTAAAAAAACAAAAAAGGTTCTAAGAAATAAGAAATTTATCAAATTTTTATAATAATTGTCTTTAAATCTCCTTTAAAGGAGACAAACTGTGTAGCATAAATATTGATAAATACTTAATTGGATGAGTCTGCTCGATTTGGTTCCAGAAAGATTGATCTTAAAGATAAAACCAATATAAAATTGACATATTTCATAACTACGAAGCTAATCGTCGATCCTAAATCAATTTTGTAAGAGTGGATATCCAAATTCTAAACTTGGTTTGTACATTCCTGCCGAATTGAAAGCTTCTCGAACCTGATCTGAACTTGCTACTGATGCCGTTGCACCTGCTGAATGGAAAAGACAAAGTCTTCGATTCCGAAAACTCTTTAATGACTTTTGAAGCATCCACCTTGTAGGTTTTATATTGCCTCCTCGAAGTATCAGCAAAATTCTATTAACGGTGTTAAATCGGCAAGTGGAAATCAGTTTTCGCCCAGAATATCAGTTAATAGATTATGACTTCACCAAATGAGTCGGAAGTTTTTTTAATATGAAAAGCAAATGCGAGAGGGTAGGTTGTAGTGTGCTTTGATAGCTGCACTTCTTCAAAAAAAGAAGTGCCGATAAATTGATTTTCAAGGGCGTCTACAGGCAAACTAGGTGTTCATAAGCCACGTATACCTGTCAAGTAGAGCTCGAAGACAGGACAGATACCTTTCTTATGTGCTCTAAGCCTTCGAAGTTTCTGACAAATTCTCGATAAACTATAAGTCGTTTTGCTCAAGGTGTGATTGGAAACGTAGTTCCAAGAATGGACGAACCTGGGCTCTGTAGAAGACTAGAAGCTGTTGCTCTATATAGAGCTTTTTGGTTTTGGAACGGACTCTAAGTTTGTATGGAGATGACACATCAAACCCCGATAGGCGAATTTGCGAACGCCCGCCTTCTTCGTGAGCCTTGGAATTTGCTGCGTTCATCCATAATAAAACCAAAATTACTTTTCTTCGACTCAATATAAACTTTGAGCTATTGTGAAAAGTCTAAAGGTATAATATACACGAGGATAGGGAAAGTAGTATATATAAGTCAAGCAATAAATACTGTCATAACTTGATTCAAACATATACCGTTAACACTAAGTACTGCCGAATATTCAGAAACGCCGGCCTTATTTTTAGCTACACATTTGTAACTTCCGGAATGCACTTCTTTAACAAAATCTATAGTAATTGAAGTGGCCTTTCTACCAACTTTGGTTATTTGAATTCCATCGCTTTCCTTTATACTTTTATCGTTATGGAACCATAGTATTTCTAGAGGTAGATCTCCTTTATGCACAGAACACTGTACCGATGCGTATTCTCCAGAATTTACGGTTTCCTCACCAAAATCAAAGGGTGTTATTGAAGGCGGAACTACAAGATGAAACAAAATGATTGTTTGAGCAAATAGGTTGTCGAAATTAAACAAGTCATTCAAGGACCAAATTGTAGGAATGAAAAACTAAAAAATAAAATTAATAAACAATTTAATACGACTGTCATATACCATTGACGTTCAATTTAACTGAATAAATCGAGGATCCCGCAGAATTCTGAACCAAACAAGAGTATATCCCGACGTGGACTTCGCTCACCGATTCTATTGTGAGACTGCTAACTTTCTTTCCATTTTGAGATATCAAAATACCGTCGTTGTAACCAATGGTTCTATTATTATGTAACCAAGTGATGTTCAATGGAAAATCGCCTTTAAATACTGTGCATTGAAGGGAGGCAACGTCGCCGGAATTCACGGAATCTTCACCGAAACTGAACGGCAAAATTTGAGGAGAAACTGAAATTATTTAATAACGTTAATCTGAAACATGTTGCTTTCAAAGCGCGTTTTAACTTCAAAATCTTTTTGTTATTCTTTGATAAATAGACGTGGAAACGAATCTGGAAATCGGTAAATAATTGGAACGCCTGTTATAATTTAAGGTAGTTTAAAACTGTAAAACACGGCGGGTGGCTCCATCTATTATTCGGCAACCCATTGTTGAACTCTAAGAAGTTAACTGTACTTAACTACAATGTTCTAGAATTATCGCAAGAGCTCAAAATAGAGGAGCCAGTTGAATGTTGAAGATACGTTGTGATCCAAGCGGCAAAAAAGCGTTTATATTGATACTAACATAATTTTTTCAACGTTTTTACTAAAGCTTGGGAAACAACCGATGACTCTATTCGGTTTTTTTCCTATTTTTTTCTAGTATATCGTTCCTGCATTAACAAATTGAATAGCAACTATTTGGCGTAATTCATTATAGATGGTAATTAGTTCAATAGTTTGAAGACAGGAGGAAATCAGAACACACCAAAAGAAAGGAGACGAGATAAATTGATGGACGCTTTCTCCGCAAACAGGTACTAGTAGAAACTGCTAAGTAATCAGCTCGAAATGTCAGGATTTCTGCTTTAACCGGAGAAGACCAGACGAAGAAATCCATATTAGAATTGAAAGGTATTTGTCAAGTACTCCTCAAACGTGAATCTAAGGCTCCACGTCAGAATATGATTCATGGAATGTTATGTGTGGTCAGTATTGCCGTAGAAAGTGGAAACTTGGGCTTTGGAAGCTCAAATGATAAAAAAACTTGAGACATTTGAGATATGGCTCTATAGACGCATCCTGAAGATACCCTGGACTGACAGAATCACCAACGACGAAGTACTAAGACGCATTGGTCGCAAAAGAAAGCTGTCGACAATTATTAAACAGAAATCTAAACTTCCACGTCAGAATAGGATTCATGGAATATTATGTGCGGTCAGTACTGCCGTAGAAAGTGGAAACTTGGACTTTGGAAGCTCAAATGAAAACAAAAACTTTAAAATGTGGCTCTACAGACGCATGTTGAAGATATAGAATCACCAACGACGAAGTACTAGACGCATTGGTCGACAAAGAAAGCCTTCGACAATTATTAAGATAAGAAAAACATCTTAGATAGGACACATCTTCCGGAACGACAAATATTACTGTTACAGAACATAATGGACAGAAGAGAATGGACAAATCTGATCGTCGGAGAATGATTTCATGTTGCGAGGGACAGAAACTCATTTAAAAACGTTCAATGAGAAGACGGCATGGGAAGAAAAATCTTAATAATCTTTAAAATAGAGTAGGTAGAGATTGTAGGGTTAATATCACTACTGCGGAAAATATAGTTTTATTAATGCTGCTGCCTTAAAGTTTCCAAGGAAAACTAAAAGATCAGTTGATAAATTTGACAAATAAGTTAGCGCAAATGAAAAAACGTAAAAAAATGTCATATATAGAATCAATACTACTCGATTTACGATCCCAAGCTTAAATCGATTTTTTTAATAACCATTAACATTCAAAAATGCGGCATGTTTGACTGTCCCCGCTTTATTTTCAGCTTGACAAACGTATTCCCCGGAATGATGAGCGAGCGCCGATTCTATAGTAAGTTGACTAACTTTTTTATTAGTATTAGCCGCAGTAATACCATCTACTCCATTAATACTTTTCCCATTTAACGACCAAGTGATTTTGATCGGAAAGTCTCCTTTTGATACGGCACAAGTGGCCGTTACTAATTCTCCTGAATTAATAGCTTCTTCGCCGAACGAGAACGGATGAATTTGAGGAGGAACTGCAAGATACGTTTAAATTCATATTTCAAAATTTTGAAAAGTGGTAACTTGATACAAAGCTAAGGGAGGCCACTGGAACATGATGAAATCCAAAACCTTAAGATTTACTTGGTAGATTGGTAACAAACGCATAATTACTGGTGTTGAGAGCAGTCTCCAGCATGCCTAAGGTGGAAGCTTTTGAAATGTGGCTCTTTGGACGGATCCTTAGATCAGAGAACGAGAACTATTAACCATTGTAAAGAGAAGGAGAGTTTCCTATTTTGGCCACATTTTTAGGAATCAAAAATACGCCTTGTTACAGCTGATCATGGAAGGGAAGATAGAAGGAGGCGCGGCCTGGGTAGAAAAAGATTTTCTTGGTTGAAAAACCTTCGAGATTGGTTCCGTGTAGAATGAAGCAGGCACTGGAAGAAGAACAAGACAAGAGTCGATGAATATGACGTCGAAACTGCCCAAAAATAAGCCGAAACAAAAAAAAAGAACATGAGTCGATCGAAAATCAAGGTGAATGAAGTAGGTCGTCGTAAACGATTGGATTTGTGGGCAGAGACAGACCGTCATCACATTTATTTTTTGGCCAAACATCGCTCAACCACCGTATTCGCCAGATCTGCCTATCTGTGATTATTTTAAAGGCAACAGTAAAGATTTTTATTATAATATTGTGTTTTGTTTGGTTCAGCTGGATGAAAAATCACATCGTATAATAATAATGTAACTTCGATGGAGACCCCTTTGTCATAATCTTGTTCAAGGGTATTGGAAAATATGGGAAATTCGGAAAAATAAAGAAAAATACATCATAAATTGATCTTATACCGTTAACGTTCAAAACCGCCGAATACTTAGCGACGCCCGCGTCATTTTCTACAACGCAAACGTATTCGCCGGCGTGATGAGCTTGCGCAGATTCAATTGTTAATTGACTAACTTTTCTGTTTGTGTTCGCCGTAGCAATTCCATCGAAAAATTCCGTACTACGACCATTTAAGGCCCATTTTATTTTTATGGGAAAATCACCTTTGGATACGGCGCAATTGACGGTAACTAATTCACCGGAATTTATAGCCTCGTCACCGAATGTAAACGGATGGATTTGTGGAGGAACTGCAATATTAAAATAATCGGATAGTTTTGAGGGGTAAACTCGTAGGAAAAATTGTATATAGATTCTAGTTCGTTTCAAGATATTTCGTCTTTCCAAAGAGTCTCTGAAGACGATAATTTGGTTATCGAAACGCGCGTCAGTAAGTGTAATTTTAAAGTGTTAGTGTAGTGGTAGTGTAAACAGTGTGTTCGATATAAATCTATTATCAATTATTATATACAATGATGGTTTTCCAAACCTTTGGAACAATCACAATGTTGCCGCAAAGATATAAGTATTTTGGGTTGCTGATTTACTGATAAATAATACTAGAGACGAAATATCTTTTAAGGAACCACACGAAAATTAAAATTTGATACCGTTGACGTTCAATTGAGAAGTATATTTAGCTACGCCAGCTTTATTTTCGGCAATACACGTATACACTCCCGAATGGTTTTCTTGGACGTAATCAATTGATATGGTACTAATTTTTTTCCCGACTTTGGTGATAACAACTCCATCCATGTAACCCAAACTGATGTTATTATGTAACCAAGATAAGTTGATGGGTAGATCTCCTTTGTGGATCGAACAAGACGTGGAAGTCGAATCTCCGGTGTTAATAGATTCGTCTCCGAAGGAAAATGGAGTTATTTGAGGGGCAACTAAAAATTATTCATTCTTATTTTCACTTTCCTCAACCGTTTTTTATAATTCATTTCACATACTTTGTAAAAGTGTTATCCGACGATGGACCCAAAAGTATCTGGCCCAACAAAGAAAACACGAAAATTTTGGAAAAAAATTTATATTTGATACATTAATTTTGGACTTTTTTGCTTGGTGTCTTCGCTCAAACGTGGCAATAATACTCGTCTTTGATGGTTTTTCCTTGTTCAAGATTTTATCCCAAAAAACCGACGCCATGACCTTTCCTGCAGATGGAACGGTCCCTGCATTCCTTGGAGCCGGTTCTCCCTGTTCAGTCCATTGTTTTGATTGTTCTTTTGGTTCGGGTGTGAATTGATGGACCCACGTTTTGTCCATGGTTATGAAACGGCTTTATTTTTGTAAAACTGGATGGAAACACCACACCTCATTCGGTAGACCACTACGATCTTGGTCTTCGAACTTTACTGTTGATAACGAAGGAGCAGTCTCACCCAGAGTAGAATCTAGTTCAGCTTTTATATTGGTTGGGCTAAAACCTTTCAAATAAAAGTACACTAAACAACGTGGCGTCATCTCTAGGTAGGCCAGTTACTACTAGAGCCTTATCATAAGACTCTATTAGGAAAAATATCGTTTATTATTGATACAGATACAGATAACGACGGACAATTTTCGTCAAGAAATGATTATTTGCTATAACATCGAAAAAGATATTCGATTCTTCATAGAGGTATATCCTTAGACATGTTTAATCGATGTTTAATAGTTTACCTCATTCATAAATTACTTTGTATTCGATACAAAGATTTCAAAGACAGTTGAAAATTGAGTAGTGGTGTTTAAGTAAACTCAATTCTAAGAATTGCCCGATTTCGTTCCGAAAACTTCGATCTCAAAGATGAATCTCTGGTCTTCTGGTCGCCCAAATGTTGATGAGATTTTTCAAAGCATCGATAACATTTGAAACTTTATGTTATAGAACTATTTTCAACCATGTACGTAAAACGAAATCGAGCTATTGTTGGAAAAACTGGATTATGACCGATCATGCACGACAATAATATGTGAAATACAAAGTGAAGAAGCTCGGAGAAGCTTCATGGACATGTAGAGAGTCCATAATGACGCGAAAAATGATCTTGAACCAGTGAAAATACAAATTCAACTATCTACTATCGACAAATCGAAAGAAAAAGAAGGGAAAGTGATGTTTTTCGTCACGACAAACGTTACGCTGCATATATCTTTAGCAGCTTGTCAAAAATGTAGCGATTTTGATTAGGAATTTTTGATGTATTCATCGTATATTCTTAATAGTGTACTGTCACTTTCAAAAATAGAAAAAGAAAACGAAATCACTATTTTCCCAGCTCCATATATCCAATAAACTTGAAGATGGTTCGAAAAGTACTAAAGAAAAACAAAAATTTTGGAATGTGCAGTGATTGTTTTTTGAATTAGGTACATTTGACCCATTAATACATTTTATCGATGTCTCCCAAGTGGGCATCTATGGTAGCGTTGACCTACTCATTCGACAGCAAAAAGGAAATCACACAGGGCCAAATCTGTTTGGTGTGAGTGAGTCTAATTCGACCAAATTTGCTGCGACAAGGTGTGTGTCGATGCGTTATGGTGCAAGAGCCCTTTTTTTTTGGAAAATCCAATAATTCCATATATATCACACCCTCTGAATTAAAATAACCGGTAGCCTTTACCTCCGGTCGATAGGACAGTTTTCGTATTCTTTGGAGTGGAGTTCTTCGGGTGAAATACTTTATTTCGATTGTTTTTGGTATATATCTACGTTTCATCGACTGATACAAAACATACCAGACACTCCAAGACTAAGACTCTAACGGCTGCGCTTGGTGTCCGGAATGAGCATAACCAAAATTTCATGCGGAATATTCCGAGGCACCTGATCGTGGCTCCTAACCAAAAATCGGCGTACAACCACCTTGAAACTCGTTAAATCGCTTCACCAAAACTCCGAATCCGATCTGACTTCCTCAACGCGAGAATTGGATACTCTACATGTACCTAGGGAAAATAGCTGAAGGGAGGCCCGGAGAAAATCAAATAATAAAAATAATGTTTTCATATGTAGCCAATCTTTAATTACGATCTCGAATAAAATCGTTAATCACTTTAACCTGCAAATCCAGGAAGATATCGTATCGGTAAAGTAGAAAACCGTAAAATACTCCCAAGGAGTTAGTATACGGCAATTTCTAATTAAAAATAATAGTTTTACGTAACAAAATTTGGTTGTATTGGAATAATGAATAATCCTGGTCTAAAAACCACGCAGATTTTAAAAATCCGCTGCATCAAAGACCTTACAACACATGCAGTCAATGCTAGTATGAGAATTCGCGATGTCTCTAGGATCAAAGTACAAAATTACTCTTAATTTGGTTAACCGTACACACCGGAGTGAACGACATTGAATTCTTTCCAGAAAATTTGGCCCAAAAGCAAAGTCGATGCTCAATAGATACTATCCGATCGATTGCCAACTGAAGAACATCGAAGAAACTCTCTACAGCTCTGGTAGCTTCTGGTATGAACCAAAGGCTGCACATCCGCTGTGAGTAGGATGCCGTTCATGGACAAAAACCACGGTACATACATTCGCTGAAGAGGTAAGTCGTAGAGCCCTCAGACAAGTCACTCATTTTGTTATCCGACTGACATGTACAATCCTGGGTACAAAATGGATCGAAGCGAAGCTGATCCACGATCTTTACGCGCTAGCTCATCTGATCCACCGCGTTTAGCGCAATCAGGGGAAATAATTCGGTATGTGGAAATGTCTGCCGATGCATTTTTCAACGAAAACGCGAAGTGACGTTCGGAAACTCTGATCAAAATCTCTTTCTGAATTATGTCAGCTTCCAGATCAGAGATTACGAAAATTTAATATGCGAAATAATCGAAAACAGATGCCGGCTATAAAATCACGAAATAATCAATAAATTTGTCGTTTCTCCAATTTCATAGATACTTTTTATTAATTTTTTTAAGTAAAAATTCAAGGAATAGTAGAGAAGGAAGGAATTGAATAAAAATAATAACGGATGTGAATGTTTTGAATAAATAAATACCATTAACTATTAAGAACGCCGAATATTTATCGATTCCAGCTTTGTTTTCGGCAACACAACTATAGGTTCCCGCATGAGATGCCTTTATAGAATCTATAGTCATCGTACTGGTTTTTTTACCGTTTTGCGAAATCAATATTCCTTCATTATAACCGATACTTATATTATTATGTAACCACGAAAAGTTTATCGGTAGATCCCCTTTGTGTATAGAACAAGTTAAATATGTAGAATCGTCGGCGTTCATGGGATCTTCCCCGAACGAAAACGGTATAATATGTGGCAACACTGTAACAAAATATAAATAAATTCTGATGAATATGAATTTTTAGTGTGAGCACCAGTGATTTCCAAACATCGTTAAAGTTTAAAAACTTTGTAGGATGCGCCTTTTTTGTAATATACGAGGTCTGGTTATTAAATAACGAGTCTGATCGCCTAGAGGACGCCCTAGACGGGTGGGATAAAAAACGAGTAGTGCGTTGGTTATCTAGATATCTTGTCGATGCACGTATGGGGACAATTCCCTATCTCGTGCGCGTGTTTTTGAGTGGTATAAGCGCTTTAGTGAGGACCGAGACAGCACTGAAGATGGCCAGCGCCCAGGTCGTCTTATGACTGTTTCAACTCCAGAAACAGTGACCAAAAGCAACCAAATTGTGCGTGCAGGTCGTCGAATGAACTTCCGGACGATTGCCGAGGCTGTAAACGCCGATGAAAAATTTTACACGAGGAATTAGACATCACAAAAGTCTATGCGAAGTTGGTGCCAAAAAATCTGACTCCTGACCAAAAGTTCCTGCATCAACAGGTCCGCTCAGATTTCCTTGAAAAGTTAGAAAAAGATCTGCTTTGAAAGGGATCCGATTTGAGTCGATGGAAGCGGTAAACCAGAGCTGCTAGAGGCCCTCACCAAAGAGGACTTCCAGCACTGTAAGTCTATGCGAAGTTGGTGCCAAAAAATCTGACTCCTGACCAAAAGTTCCTGCATGAACGAGTCCGCTCAGATTTCCTTGAAAAGTTAGAAAAAGATCTTCTTTGAAAGGGATCCGATTTGAGTCGATGGAAGCGGTAAACCAGAACTGCTAGAGGCCCTAATCAAAGAGGACTTCCAGCAATGTTTGGATCAATGGAAAAAACGTATGGAAAGGTGTGTGGCGAGGGGAAGTGACTATATTGAAGGGAAGCATTCGAATGTAGAATAATTTTTATAATAAAACCCTTTTTCGTATTTAATAGCCAGATCTCGTATATGTTAAAAGTTTAAATTGTATTTTTTCTAATAATAAAATAGTCTTGATATATATTTCCATTAATAGGGATAACAGGGTAGATAAAAAAAAATTGTGAACTAATACGATACAAACATTAGACATTTTACCATTAACATTTAAAATAGACGAAAATCTGGCAACTCCGGCTCTATTTTCGGCAATACAAGTATATATTCCGGCGTGTTTAGCTTGTACGGAATCTATGGCTAATGTGCTGATTTTTTTACCAGCTTTGGTTACTTGAATACCGTCCATGTAACCCAAACTGATATTATTATGTAACCAAGATATATTTATAGGCAAATCTCCTTTGTGAATTGAACAAGAAGCTGAAGTTGAATCTCCCGTGTTAATCGAATCGTCTCCGAAGTCAAAAGGAGCTATCTGAGGAACAACTGAAATAATAACATTTTCAAATAGTTTAATCATCTCTAAAGGTCTACAGGAAGTGGTTAAGTAAACTTGAAGATTCTCAACCCAACGTTCAACAAGCTCTTTGAGATTTTGGTAGGCTTTGGGGCAAGGTTTAAACTTAGCACGTGTTACTTTTCCAGTATGTGGTTTAGAATTGACATGTTTCAAGCTTTCGGCTAACTAAACCTGGTTATTTGTTCGATAAAACCTCATACATTCGCATCAAATGTCCACTATATACCCCGGAATTGATAGCTCGATCGTTTGGAATGATTTCTAAGTGCGTGGAACCTTCAGACATACAAAATTTTCCGTTTCGAATCGACCTCTCTTTGCGACGGGTTCGGGGAGTTGTCCTTGATCTAACCACTGATTTTCCATGTTCGGGTCACTTCTACTCGACGTTTAGATAATTTCGGTTAATTCCTGCGACAACTTTCGTAGATTTGACAAAATGGTATCTTTAAGAACGTCCAAAGGTGTCCCATGGTCAACAAGAGTTGATACTAGGCTGCTTCTTTTGTAACCTTAACATCCCACTCATGTGGACGATCTGAACGATCTTCAAGCGTCAAATCTCAACTTAAAGCGATTAAACGTGTCTCCTCCTTCAATTTCATACATTTTTTTTTGCTGCCACGGCTGCGTTAAACTTTTATTTCCAATTTTGCGCGAAAGCGGGTTTTCCTAGGCGCCGCCAAAGTTGTACGTCGAGCGTGATATGATCGACTACATTCTGAGGAATCAATTGCTTCGTAAGCCACGTGTTTTCATTATTTTCTGCTTCTTCGACAATGTCAAACTTTTCAGCAGGACGTATTGGTGTCTTAACTTGCCTCCAGAGAATTAGAGACCAGTTTCAACAAGTTGCGACATGTATTACGACATTACTCATGTAAATAACAACCACGTATCTAATTGTGAGTTCAATCCTCTCGCGGACACACGAGCTCAAGCAAAACTGAGGAAATTTCATGGAAAGAAACCGATAAAACCAAAAGGTATTTGGCAAAAAGCTTCTAAAACAAAACGTACTTGGATGTAATGGAAAATACTTGATGAAACGAAATAAAACGTATTTCAATCTGCTCAATCTGAATTACGAATAGCTACGACGCATAGATAATCGATTATACACTTAATGAAGTCGTTTAATCACGTTTTACAGTCTTTTCCACCTTCTGAAGTGTCTCAAAAAGTCAGGATAGCGTGTGCCTTGCTTTTGTAAGCAGTTTAAGGCGATAATTCATTGTATAATCGTAACGAATACTACTCGAGCAATCGAAAATAATCGATTATTATATCTCATTCGTTATTCTTTAAAAAAACAATCGACCTACGCTTTCTTGATCATTTGTGTTTAATAACTTGTTGTCTATCATAATTAGGGGATAATTACGGGATATAGTTAAAAAAAATAATATTTGAAAACGATTTGTTTGAATTAAACGAAATCGACTATACCATTAACATTCAAGTATGCCGAATACCTAACAACACCCGCTTTATTTTCGGCAATGCATGTAAATTCTCCTGCGTGGTTTTCCTTTACAGAATCGATAGTAACCGTGCTGAGTTTCTTGCCTACTTTAGTTATAACCACGCCGTCCATGTAACCCAAACTGATATTGTTGTGTAACCAAGAAAAGTTGATGGGTAGATCTCCTTTGTGGATCGAACAAGACGTGGAAGTCGAATCTCCGGTGTTAATAGATTCGTCTCCGAAGGAAAATGGAGTAATCTGTGGTATAACTGGAAAACGTATTTGATAATTGGGTTTCTAATACAATGTGGTACAATAAAAATCGATCCGTCACCAATATAGTGCGTATTTCTGTTTAGTATGAGGTAAACTGGTCTAAAGTGAAGGAATATTCATAATTAAGGGATTCCAAAGTTTTTGAGTCGGTTTTTTGGAACTTGGAAGTTATAGGTTCAAGAAGTAAATCGGTTTCTCCACGCGAGGAAGTTACTCCCCGTGGAGATTCATCTACAAGTGATTGAAGTTTATGGTGAAGAGTGCACATCCACAAATGGTGCAGCAGAGCTTTTGCTGATGGTTTCAAATGAGATTGTTCGACAGTAAAGTGCTCGAAGACCGTAAACTTGTCGAAGCTTCCCATAGCACGATTAAAAGCACTTTTACAGAAACGTTGGGATAACGCAAGGTTGGATATTCCGGATGCTTACTGACGGACGCAAGGAGCAACGCCTCGACTGTTTCTTCAACAATTGAACTTTATCGTATCGTGGGTGTTTCAACTCCGAAAGAAAACAACAATTTCATTGGTAATCAAATTCAAACAAACGTAGTTGATGGCGTTGTATGGTGGGTAATAAACTCAGATGTCAGAAGCACCGCTGTGGCTTCGGTGGTTGTGTTAATTGAATTGTGTAAGCATGGAGACGCAGATCTTTAGTTGTTTTTGCACGACCAGTATGTTTGGCATCTCCAACGGATACTGCGTTTCGAGATTTTTTAATTAATCTCTTCAGAGTTGACAAAGTTAAAACACTATTCCGACCACAAGTATTTTGCGTGAAATTTTCGATTTGCCGCCGCCAAGTTTTCATTATTTTTGAAATATTTAATGACTGATACTTCTAGAATTGAGATCACGACTTAATACCATCAATACCAGTTGTTGGAATATCTTTTAGGAGATATATGACGATGAATATCATCAATACAACCTTTATAGTTTCAGTTTATTCGATATTTTTTGATAAAATAATAAAAACCGTTATTTATGAAGGTGAAAAGGTAAAGTGCTCGAAACTAAGTCCATACACAAAGTACCTAACCTTAAAAAATGATGAGGTGTTTGGACAATTTCAAAGTAACCTCATTTTCCTAAAAAAGAAAACAAATCAGTTTGGTGTGGAGTAAGGGCGCAATAGGAAAAATAATAAAACTCCTAAAAATAGAAAGGGTTTAAATACTTGGATCGCATAAACTCGTGAAGATAAGTCACCTTATTTAAAGTTAAAACCTTATTTAAACATCGAATAGAGTAACTAAAAAATTTGAATTAAGGTTCCCGGAATGATCAATTTTTTGAATCTGCGACGTAGAAGGAGGAAAATTTTCTAGTTTACGGAATTCTGGGTGTTATATTTGGGATGGTTGACGATAAGCAAGTAAAAACTCTGATCTTTGATTGGATTAACCAAGAATCACTTGAGACTAATACTTTTGGGTATAACGAATCGATAAAAAGTAGTATTTCCACTGCAGATTTGCGAATCATCACATATTAATAAGATGATCTATAAATTTCATCAGAAAAACTGAGGAGTTTGTTAATTTGTACAAGGTATAAAATATTGGACCTACAACTAATCGAATCGTTCTTCAGAAGATGTTTCCTATGCCTGTTTTCTCAAATTTCGTCGTTAAATTTTTGTGGTATTTCTGTTTCATTATCCCGTTCAAGTTTTTGAAGGAATTGATTGGGTGGAATTTCAAAACGTCCCCTATTATTCTCAAAAAAGTATTTCTGTGCAGTAAGATGCAATAAAATGCAATCTAATCGGTCGTCGGTCACCCGGAACCATTAGGTACGTCGTAGACTGTTGTTCTGTTGTAATATTTTTGTTCAACGGCCTTGAAAACCCCTAGGTCGTTTGTATTCGGCCATTTTCATAGCGAATTTCCAGGGTGTTCCAGAAGACAACGTATAAACCACCCCCTCCGGGTACCAGGTACCTCGTAGATCTTTTCTATTGTGATATTGGTGTTCGATCCTTGAATAGTAACATCGAACTCATCTTCGATTTATCTTTCAACCATTCTAGACGCGCCTTTCAAAATAAATTTCTCCACTAGAAAAATGGAAAAAGTTTCCTGGATCGAATGCACTTTTTGCTTTATTCTCGTGCAATTTTCGAGTAGTTGGCGCTTGGGGATTCGAAGACAAAAACTTCAAGTGATGTAGAGACTTTTGTTAACAAATTTGAAGAAACTGTCGAAGAAATAGATTTGGGCTCATATCAGATTTACGATGCCGACAAGAGTGGTCCATTTGGCCGAAAAAAACTCCCTGTACACAGGGAGAAAGGTTGTAAGCAAAATATGGTAAATGGGAAAGACATATTGCTTAGAACCTCCAAGTCTTATGCTTGGTTCATGTAAAAATTTGAGTTTCGGATAGTTGGCGTTTGGGAATTCGAATTCTAACTTTAAGTGGTGAAAGGAATTGAAGAAATTGTTAAAGAAACGGATTTTGAACCAGATCAGATCTACAATGTAAACGATAATGGTTTTTTGGCTTTTTTTTGCTGAAGAAAACCTTTTCTCATAGGAACAAAGCTAAACATTTAGTTTAGAGCACGCAGCTCGTATATATGACTAATTAGAAGTTTGATGAGGCGCTTTTTGGCGTTTTCTTTCGATGTATTTAGAATTTATCCGAAAATATCGTTGAATAAGGTAACACTTATTCGAAACGTATACGATCCAAGTATTCAATCCTTTCTCACTTAATACATTTCCGTCTCGATAAAATCTATACCGTTGACATCGAGATTTGCGACAAATTTGGACTTTCCAGCGACATTAGTGACTATGCATGCGTATTCCCCTCTGTGGTGAGGTTCAACGTTATTTATGTTAAGGATGCTGGCTTGATTTCCGAACGCCGAAGTCGATATGCCTTTCGAATGATGAGTTATGTGACGATTGTTGTGGTACCATTTGATTTTTAACGGACGATCTCCTTGGGGAACGTAGCAAGTTAATATGACACTGTCGCCGGCGTTTAAGGGGCCGTCGAATTGAAAAGGGGTTATAACAGGAGCCACTACAAACAGATGATATCGTTTCGTTGATGTTCTACCATTCACCAGAATATTTTCAAAATATGTTGATTAAGATGCTTTTTTCTGATTTTTAACCTCAAAAAAGCTCACGAAACTTGAGCTCTATAGCTCAACTCTAAGGAGTTGAGTCTTTGAGCTTTAGGAAACTGTACAACTAAACAAACTAGTTGCAGCCATTATAAAATTACTAAATTTTGAAATTTGTAGTTATAGCTTTAACAGGGTGTCTAGTAAAAATTTGTAAATCAAATTCCCGTTTTTCTAGGTTGGTTTTCACGTTTTTTTTCGGTTGAAATTATTACACTTTTATCAATATTTGTTTTAGAAAATACGTTTTGAATGAAACAACTAAATTAGTTTTTAAATTTAACAAATTTTCGCTCTACTGCTGCAAACTATTTTCGAGAGTCCTCAAGGATTTCTTTATTTTTTGATTCCAGTTTTTCTTTTTTCATTTTTCATCAAATCTTGTGTCTTCCTTAAGCTGCGCCATCTCTTTGATGGACATTCCTCATAGAAAGTATCATAGATTTTGAAATATTTACATTTTTTAGTCCACCAACTTTTTATAGAGAATCGTACACTAATTTTTGGCCTGTAAGTGATTCTTCTATTAAATTTGCAACCAAAATTGACAGAAAATTTTCTTTCTGCTGTCGCATTGCCGTATTAAAAGAAGTTGCACCATCAATCATCTAATCTATCACATCTGGAATAGTTTTTCATCTTATTTAGATTCGTCAAAATATCTCTAAAAGTTCTGCCTGATTCTTCCAATGTAGTGGAGCGTTGCAACTGTTTGAATTCAATAAAATGTCAATTTCTTCAGACATCAGTTGCACGGATTGTTTTCCATCGTTACCAATATTTCCAAAAGTTTGGAAACTGAATACATTCAATAATTTCTACAATCCTTGTTCTTATCTGCAACGCGCTATTGCGGCATATTCTAAATCGACATCTCGCACTTCTTTGAGGCCTCAAAATAAACCATCTTCGAAGAATTTAGCCTACAACGAACCGCCTCATTAAGTTATTAAGAACCGAAAACGCATCTTCATAAAGAATTGCAGTTGGAGGCTAATCACTCTGAAAATTTTCCAAGGAATGGCCGTACTTCTTCGAATAAGGACCAGTTTGGCCAATACTTGTTATATAAAAGACTTTTCTACGGTTTTAAAACTAATGATGGCTTCTGATTTTGAATTGCGAATATAGTGACTGCACAGAGGGAGCTCAAAGTAACCAGTAATGGATAAGAACATTCCTCGAATGGAAAGACTTTGAACAACATGTTGTTTCGATGGTTTCATGCAATTTTAGTGATCAGTTGGAAGATTTTTGAGTTATACCAACATCAACTTGATATGTTTGGTTGGTTTGGTCTTTTTTTTTTATTTTTAAGGCTTCTAGACACCCTGCTAAAACTGTTTGACGATTTATATCGAGTTTCTGTTCCTTAACATTTATAAGATTTGAAAATATTTGGTAAATAGTAAAATTCCAATGACTTAATTAGTAAAATTTTGAACAAATAGGAAGAAAACGAATAGAACACATGGGCCTCCCTTAAGCTTGCTTCGCGTATCGAAATTCGATCGAGAATAAACAACAACTTTATTTCAATTTAAGTGAGTATTAAATTGTAATAATTGTACGTATTGCTGCGAATAAATATAAATGAAAAAATGGCTGATTAATGCACGTAACGAATCTTACCTTTCATTTAAAACTAATTATCTGAAAGAGAAACGTTGTAAATAAAATTATTTATAGGGGACAATTTGTTCATAAAATATGAAATAAATGAATTGATAAGATGTTTAAACTGTTTTGTTCACTTTTTTACAAACAAATTATCCAAATATATTCCAAATTTAATGAGAAAATAAAACAATGATCAATTTATCAAATGATCTTACAACTAAATCAGGATTGGCGTTAAATGTTTTCGAAAAACATCGTGATATTGGACATTAGGACTGAAAATCGGAGGTCCCTACAGAATCAATGAAAATTTAAGTCGTTAGAGACAACCTAGATTAGTCTAGACTCAATTGGAAACCTGAGACCAAACGGTTTGGTTTCCTACCTCATAAATGCACGCTATTTTTTCTGTTCTTAATGTAATTTTCTACGGCTTTGGTTTTTTGTGATTACGATAAAGCCTTCGAATGTGTCGATCATGAAATTCTGATTAGCAAATTGGAGTAATACGACATCCGAGGTGAACCTTTAGTATCTTACCTTGAATGTAAAAAATAACTAATACAAGCTAATGGTAAGTTTCAAGTGATTTACCAGTTGGTAGTGGTGTACTTCAGGGTTCAGTTTTAGGTCTAGTTAATGGTTAATTTACTTAACACCCGGAGTGTCTCGGTTTCACTTTCCACCATGGGCAAAGATCTCATTACTATCAAGTCCTGTTCTGTTTAAACACTTAGAATCTTAGATTCTTTAAAACTCAACAAAGACTGAATACGATCTTCAAATTCGATCAAGATTCCTGGTCTTCGGTGAAAAAATTATCTTCTGCCTTAAAGACAGAACACCGGCAGAGCAGATCTTCTTTTCTTTGTACTTTTTGCAATATTTGTAACTTTGTAATCAATTACTATGATCTTCTGTACTGAGTTTCGTTTTCTCTTCATTTAGACTTGGCCAAATATCTCTGGATACCGTTCAATTACTCCTGTTTGATTGTATATACTTGGATTTCTATGTTAATAGCATATTTTTGAAATTGTGTCGGTAGTAGCATTGAAACTGTCTCTTTGGACACAACTTAAGTGTAGAAAGACAGTTGGGGACATCTTTTAAAGTTGAATTATTTGTATTTTATTGAAAATAGGCTTTCAATTGGAATACTTTTGATTAAAACTCTATTTTTACGGCGTTCTACGCACTCCTTTCCATTGTATATTGATACCGATCGATTTAGATTATAATAATTATGGTATTCAAAAAGTTTCGTGCGAATCCAGTATCGAAATATACATTAGAGGAAGGTTAATTGAAACATTTTCCATTCAACTTCTTGTTTTACAACATTTTTCCGATACTGTATGTGAAATTATTCAAAATTATTTAAAACCAATCAGAACAATTGAACTGAAAACTTGAAATTGAGCCAATTTTGATTTATTTGTAAAAAACATTACCAAATAATGAATTTTTGATAAAAGTACTACCACAGAAAAGGTTTTGGCGCAAAAAAAGATTCTCAAAATTTTTTTTGTTCGTTCCTTTCCTGAATTGGAAAAATTGTTTATTATGAGTCGACAATCCCCCTGAATTTCAATTTGCGGTAACCGATTCAAATTTTCATAATATTGTCTTTGTAAACAAACTCATTTTTTTGGAAAATTTCCACAAATAATAACCTTCTGTGGTAGTATTAAATATAGACATTAGAACCTTACCCATTACTTGAACTTCTAAAGATCCTCTGGCGCTGTATCCCTGCGAATTTTTAGCCACACAAACATAAGTAGCTTGATCGGATGCTCGCTCAACATTTTCGATGATCAGGGTACCGTTTGGGAATACCTTCTGCTTCCTATTTATCGGCAATAATCTTCCATCTAAAAAAACAGTCGATGCTCAAGTACAACCCTTTTTGTTTCACGTCGTTTTTGTATAATCCTCAGAGACAATAACGTAAAAGTTAGTGATGGATAGGAAAAACCATATAGAAGACTCGATATATCCACACGAAGCCAGATATGTACCGCTCCAACTCATATCGCAAGGCAAAATATTGGGAAAAAGAGAACTCAAGACCATTAGAACTTGGTTAGATGAAATATGGATAAAGATTGTCATGATAATCGTCACGGATAGGCAACACAAAAAGAAGAAGAAGAAAACATAAATATAAAGAAATTTCTGGAATATTTCAAAATCCCTTTTTGTGTGCACTTTAATTTGAATTTGAAGCTTCTGAATTATCAATTTTTCCAGTATTCTCCTTCGAAAACTGGTCCTGAATTCTCAATTTTTCCAGTATTCTCCTTCGAAAACTGGCCTTGAATTCTCAGTGTTTCCAGTATTCTCCTTCGAAAATTTGTCCTGAATTCTCAGTGTTTCCAGTATTCTCCTTCGAAAATTTGTCCTGAATTCTCATTTTTTCAGTATTCTCCTTGGAAAACTGGCCTTGAATTCTCAGTTTTTCCAGTATTCTCCTTCGAAAATTTGTCCTGAATTCTCATTTTTTCAGTATTCTCCTTGGAAAACTGGCCTTGAATTCTCAGTGTTTCCAGTATTCTCCTTCAAAAACTTGTCCTGAATTATCAATTTTTCCAGTATTCTCCTTGGAAAACTGGCCTTGAATTCTCAGTGTTTCCAGTATTCTCCTTCGAAAATTTGTCCTGAATTCTCAGTGTTTCCAGTATTCTCCTTCGAAAACTGGCCTTGAATTCTCAGTGTTTCCAGTATTCTCCTTCGAAAATTTGTCCTGAATTCTCATTTTTTCAGTATTCTCCTTGGAAAACTGGCCTTGAATTCTCAGTGTTTCCAGTATTCTCCTTCGAAAACTGGCCTTGAATTCTCAGTGTTTCCAGTATTCTCCTTCGAAAACTGGCCTTGAATTCTCAGTGTTTCCAGTATTCTCCTTCGAAAATTTGTCCTGAATTCTCAGTTTTTCCAGTATTCTCCTTCGAAAATTTGTCCTGAATTCTCAGTGTTTCCAGTATTCTCCTTCGAAAATTTGTCCTGAATTCTCATTTTTTCAGTATTCTCCTTGGAAAACTGGCCTTGAATTCTCAGTGTTTCCAGTATTCTCCTTCGAAAATTTGTCCTGAATTCTCATTTTTTCAGTATTCTCCTTCGAAAATTTGTCCTGAATTCTCATTTTTTCAGTATTCTCCTTGGAAAACTGGCCTTGAATTCTCAGTTTTTCCAGTATTCTCCTTCGAAAATTTGTCCTGAATTCTCAGTGTTTCCAGTATTCTCCTTCGAAAATTTGTCCTGAATTCTCATTTTTTCAGTATTCTCCTTCGAAAACTGGCCTTGAATTCTCAGTGTTTCCAGTATTCTCCTTCGAAAACTGGCCTTGAATTCTCAGTGTTTCCAGTATTCTCCTTCGAAAATTTGTCCTGAATTCTCAGTTTTTCCAGTATTCTCCTTCGAAAATTTGTCCTGAATTCTCAGTGTTTCCAGTATTCTCCTTCGAAAATTTGTCCTGAATTCTCATTTTTTCAGTATTCTCCTTGGAAAACTGGCCTTGAATTCTCAGTGTTTCCAGTATTCTCCTTCGAAAATTTGTCCTGAATTCTCATTTTTTCAGTATTCTCCTTCGAAAATTTGTCCTGAATTCTCATTTTTTCAGTATTCTCCTTGGAAAACTGGCCTTGAATTCTCAGTTTTTCCAGTATTCTCCTTCGAAAATTTGTCCTGAATTCTCAGTGTTTCCAGTATTCTCCTTCGAAAATTTGTCCTGAATTCTCATTTTTTCAGTATTCTCCTTGGAAAACTGGCCTTGAATTCTCAGTGTTTCCAGTATTCTCCTTCGAAAATTTGTCCTGAATTCTCATTTTTTCAGTATTCTCCTTCGAAAATTTGTCCTGAATTCTCATTTTTTCAGTATTCTCCTTGGAAAACTGGCCTTGAATTCTCAGTTTTTCCAGTATTCTCCTTCGAAAATTTGTCCTGAATTCTCATTTTTTCAGTATTCTCCTTGAAAAACTGGCCTTGAATTCTCAGTGTTTCCAGTATTCTCCTTCGAAAATTTGTCCTGAATTCTCATTTTTTCAGTATTCTCCTTGGAAAACTGGCCTTGAATTCTCAGTGTTTCCAGTATTCTCCTTCGAAAACTGGCCTTGAATTCTCAGTGTTTCCAGTATTCTCCTTCGAAAACTGGCCTTGAATTCTCAGTGTTTCCAGTATTCTCCTTCGAAAACTGGCCTTGAATTCTCAGTGTTTCCAGTATTCTCCTTCGAAAACTGGCCTTGAATTCTCAGTGTTTCCAGTATTCTCCTTCGAAAACTGGCCTTGAATTCTCAGTGTTTCCAGTATTCTCCTTCGAAAACTGGCCTTGAATTCTCAGTGTTTCCAGTATTCTCCTTCGAAAACTGGCCTTGAATTCTCAGTGTTTCCAGTATTCTCCTTCGAAAATTTGTCCTGAATTCTCATTTTTTCAGTATTCTCCTTGGAAAACTGGCCTTGAATTCTCAGTGTTTCCAGTATTCTCCTTCGAAAACTGGCCTTGAATTCTCAGTGTTTCCAGTATTCTCCTTCGAAAACTGGCCTTGAATTCTCAGTGTTTCCAGTATTCTCCTTCGAAAACTGGCCTTGAATTCTCAGTGTTTCCAGTATTCTCCTTCGAAAATTTGTCCTGAATTCTCATTTTTTCAGTATTCTCCTTGGAAAACTGGCCTTGAATTCTCAGTGTTTCCAGTATTCTCCTTCGAAAACTGGCCTTGAATTCTCAGTGTTTCCAGTATTCTCCTTCGAAAACTGGCCTTGAATTCTCAGTGTTTCCAGTATTCTCCTTCGAAAACTGGCCTTGAATTCTCAGTGTTTCCAGTATTCTCCTTCGAAAACTGGCCTTGAATTCTCAGTGTTTCCAGTATTCTCCTTCGAAAACTGGCCTTGAATTCTCAGTGTTTCCAGTATTCTCCTTCGAAAACTGGCCTTGAATTCTCAGTGTTTCCAGTATTCTCCTTCGAAAACTGGCCTTGAATTCTCAGTGTTTCCAGTATTCTCCTTCGAAAACTGGCCTTGAATTCTCAGTGTTTCCAGTATTCTCCTTCGAAAACTGGCCTTGAATTCTCAGTGTTTCCAGTATTCTCCTTCGAAAACTGGCCTTGAATTCTCAGTGTTTCCAGTATTCTCCTTCGAAAACTGGCCTTGAATTCTCAGTGTTTCCAGTATTCTCCTTCGAAAACTGGCCTTGAATTCTCAGTGTTTCCAGTATTCTCCTTCGAAAACTGGCCTTGAATTCTCAGTGTTTCCAGTATTCTCCTTCGAAAACTGGCCTTGAATTCTCAGTGTTTCCAGTATTCTCCTTCGAAAACTGGCCTTGAATTCTCATTTTTTCAGTATTCTCCTTCGAAAATTTGTCCTGAATTCTCATTTTTTCAGTATTCTCCTTCGAAAATTTGTCCTGAATTCTCAGTGTTTCCAGTATTCTCCTTCGAAAACTGGCCTTGAATTCTCAGTGTTTCCAGTATTCTCCTTCGAAAACTGGCCTTGAATTCTCAGTGTTTCCAGTATTCTCCTTCGAAAACTGGCCTTGAATTCTCAGTGTTTCCAGTATTCTCCTTCGAAAACTGGCCTTGAATTCTCATTTTTTCAGTATTCTCCTTCGAAAATTTGTCCTGAATTGTCATTTTTTCAGTATTCTCCTTCGAAAATTTGTCCTGAATTCTCAGTGTTTCCAGTATTCTCCTTCGAAAACTGGCCTTGAATTCTCAGTGTTTCCAGTATTCTCCTTCGAAAACTGGCCTTGAATTCTCAGTGTTTCCAGTATTCTCCTTCGAAAACTGGCCTTGAATTCTCAGTGTTTCCAGTATTCTCCTTCGAAAACTGGCCTTGAATTCTCATTTTTTCAGTATTCTCCTTCGAAAATTTGTCCTGAATTCTCATTTTTTCAGTATTCTCCTTCGAAAATTTGTCCTGAATTCTCAGTGTTTCCAGTATTCTCCTTCGAAAACTGGCCTTGAATTCTCATTTTTTCAGTATTCTCCTTCGAAAATTTGTCCTGAATTCTCATTTTTTCAGTATTCTCCTTCGAAAATTTGTCCTGAATTCTCAGTGTTTCCAGTATTCTCCTTCGAAAACTGGCCTTGAATTCTCAGTGTTTCCAGTATTCTCCTTCGAAAACTGGCCTTGAATTCTCAGTGTTTCCAGTATTCTCCTTCGAAAACTGGCCCATATCCGACTAAATATTTTATTTTCGAATGTTATTAACTTCTTCTGGGCGAGTTTCGTTAGTGTCCACACCTCAGCTCCATACAATAAAACTGGTTGTATTATGACTGTGTATATTCTCATTTTCGTATTTTTTCACATCAGTTTACTCTCAAGTAATTTCTATATGCTCCAAAAACATCTACCGGCTGCGTTTAACCTCATCTGTATTCTTCAGGAATCAGCTGTATCCCATAACATCCAGCGTTGAATGATTGGGCTCCGCGCTCTTCCCACTTTCATATATTCAGTCTTATTTTCGTTTACCACTCAAGGGTGGAAAATCGAAAGGAGTTTTTTTATTGTATCTTGCGCAATTTCGTTTATGGATTGATGAATTCGGTTTACCAAACTGACGACGCTCCTTGTGTTTCCTTATATTCCCTTTCTAAAAAATGAACTCTAATCTTCAGGAGATACATAACATTGTATCAAGGTACCATATTTTCATTCATTCATTCATTCATTTCAGCAATATTTGGCATCAAAATGAATGAACTAAAGTTTGATTTGCTATCTAATCAGACTTAGTTCCCTGGGATCACTTTCCGTACCTAAATTTGAAAAAATAGCTCGGTAATAAATTGAAGAGATATCGGCAGTTATTGGTTATTTTTAAGAAGGTCTCAAGATAGAAAAAAAGTGTTTTTAAGTCTCGGTTTCGGAAAAAACTTGAACCTGTCCACCGTAACATCGAACCTATATCCAACAGATTAATAATGTCTTACCTCTTTCCCAAACAACGGCTTCTACGGGATGACCGGCAAACGGGCAATGTACGATGAGGGTACCTCCAGCAACGATCGCTTGTTTTTCCATACTACGAACGAAAGGTAAACCGTACACGTTGATGCGCGCGGAATGATCAGCTGAACCGACTTTGCTACTAGCCACGCACCTATATAAACCGCCGTCATTTGTGTGAATAGCACTTATATTGAGATGGGACACTACATCGCCATTCACCGTAACGTATTGACCGATTTGGTACACTTCACTATTCGCTAAACGTCGTCCGTACAATTCCCAACTGATTTCAGGAGTGGGGTTACCGGAAGCGATGCACTTCATAAAAACGGAATTACCTGCAAACATATACAAATTAATGAAATGTAAAAAGTTTAGTACAAGTACCCTAAATGATATTTCGTGGTGTTTTACCAGGTTGGACGGTCTCTTCGTTGAAAGCGTGACGAATTTGTGGTGGTTCGAATCTACCTCCTAATTTCAGTTCGGCCGTTGCTTCGGCGCTCTCTTGATCGTTACGAATGAAACATTGATACATTCCCTTGTCTTCTTTTCTCACGGCTTCGATTTTTAAAACCGGGTCGCTGTGATCGATCGGATTACCATCTTTCAACCAACTGACGGTCTTGATCGGATTTCCTGACATAAATTAAAATCGATTAAACTAGAATACGCTTACGAATGATGCTAGAACCAAAAACTTGTATCGGAATCAAAGTTGATTCTGGTATGCAACAAAACACTCAATCAGTTGTTGGCTAACGTAAAGGCAGTAGAGCTTCTCTGAAGACAAAGAAGATGAAGACTACGTGACTAAGTTAGGGGCCACTCAACTACTGCCAGGGCACGAACACGTAAATACGATCAAACGGCTGCATACGAGACAAAACCTCATGGACATGGCGGAGGGAACACTGCTGCTTATTAGAAAGAAGTCAAAATCTTTGGTAAGCACATTGAAGTCGATTTTTACATATACAACAAAGGAGGAGATTGCCAGTTTTATGGAATAGGAAAGGAAATTACGATTCACTTCCTTTGGAACTGTCAAGGTCTTATAAACACGCGCAAAACATCCTAGGAATCGATTTAGTGGAAGGAGTCTTTCTTCAATGCCAACAACGCATGGGGGGCTCTCAAGTAACATGATGTCATTGTCGGTTCTATGTATATTGAAGAAGAAACTACTACTGTCAAGGTCTTATAATTGATGGTAGAAAAATTAGAAGTTTGTTCGATGCTACAAGGCATAAAATCAAAAATCCAAAGGGCGCATGACGAAAAAGCAGAACCACATAGAGCAAAGATCGTCTCTTTAACATATTTCTCGTCAAACACGAAAAGCCAAAAGTTTTTTGAACAAAACAACATAGAATCAAGAACGTTGCTTAAAGATGTTGATTCTCGTCGAACATAGAAGGATAGAGACACGGGATGAATGATTGAGCTGTGACTGTCGCTTCAAGATGTTAATTTTCGTCAAAACACGAAGAGCCAGAGGATGATAGGGCAGAAGAAAATAGAACCAAGATCGTCACTCAAAGAGATCGTTTCTCATCGAACAAGAAGATCCAAAGGCACAGGATGAATGTATATTGCTAAGATTGTTGCTTTAAGACATCTTTTATCGTCAAAATACGAAGAGCCAGAGGATGATTGAGCAGAGGAACAAGGAATCAAGATAGTAGCTTTAAGAGATAATTTCTCATCGAACCAGAACATCCAGAAGAACAGTATGAATGTACAGAAGAGTGTTTAGCTTAGATTGTCACTCTAAGACATCGTTTCTAGTCAAAACACGAAGAGCCAGAGGATGATTGAGCAGAGGAACAAGGAATCAAGATAGTAGCTTTAAGAGATAATTTCTCATCGAACCAGAACATCCAGAAGAACAATATGAATGTACAGAAGAGTGTTTAGCTAAGATTGTCACTCTAAGACATCGTTTCTAGTCAAAACACGAAGAGCCAGAGGATGATTGAGCAGAGGAACAAGGAATCAAGATAGTAGCTTTAAGAGATAATTTCTCATCGAACCAGAACATCCAGAAGAACAATATGAATGTACAGAAGAGTGTTTAGCTAAGATTGTCACTCTAAGACATCGTTTCTAGTCAAAACACGAAGAGCCAGAGGATGATTGAGCAGAGGAACAAGGAATCAAGATAGTAGCTTTAAGAGATAATTTCTCATCGAACCAGAACATCCAGAAGAACAATATGAATGTACAGAAGAGTGTTTAGCTAAGATTGTCACTCTAAGACATCGTTTCTAGTCAAAACACGAAGAGCCAGAGGATGATTGAGCAGAGGAACAAGGAATCAAGATAGTAGCTTTAAGAGATAATTTCTCATCGAACCAGAACATCCAGAAGAACAATATGAATGTACAGAAGAGTGTTTAGCTAAGATTGTCACTCCAAGACATCGTTTCTAGTCAAAACACGAAGAGCCAGAGGATGATTAAGCAGAGGAACTAGGAATCAAGATAGTAGCTTTAAGAGATAATTTCTCATCGAACCAGAACATCCAGAAGAACAATATGAATGTACAGAAGAGTGTTTAGCTAAGATTGTCACTCTAAGACATCGTTTCTAGTCAAAACACGAAGAGCCAGAGGATGATTGAGCAGAGGAACAAGGAATCAAGATAGTAGCTTTAAGAGATAATTTCTCATCGAACCAGAACATCCAGAAGAACAATACGAATGTACAGAAGAGTGTTTAGCTAAGATTGTCACTCTAAGACATCGTTTCTAGTCAAAACACGAAGAGCCAGATGATGATTGAGCAAGAAAACGTAGAATTAAGAACGTTGCCTCAAGATATTGATTCTCGTTGCACACGAAGAGATAGAAGCACAGGATTATTGTATAGGACAACATAGAGCTATGATTGTCGATTTAACGTGTTGATTCTGGACAAACACGAAGAGCCGGAGGATGATTGAGCAGAGGAACAAAGAATCAAGATCGTCGCTTTAAGAGATCGTTTCTCATCGAACCAAAAGATCCAAAGGCACAGTATGAATGTACAGAACAACATAGAGTTCTCTAGTAAGTGATTTGTAGAACATAGAATGCAAAGTTTGTGTTGACCGATTAGTTCCTTACTAATCATATTTGGTGTCATTTTCAAGTCACAAACATCAAAGTATTCAATGATGAATCCCAGTTCTGTTTTGACGTATACAATAATTGAACGATATCGAGAAGTTGATAGAAACGTGGTTATTAAGCGACATATGTTCATGGTATAGAGCGTGAACGATGGAAAATAGAAGAACAAATTAATAAACATAAAAATTACCTTCGAATTTGCATGTAAACACAGCTGGTCTTCCGAAATCTATAGTCTGGATCGGTGGATCGATTTTGGCCTTCAAAGGAGCGGTTACAGTTAGAACAGTTTCGACGCTTTCGCCGCCCACGGAATTATTAACGACGCATAAATATTTTCCGGAGTCTTCGACTTTCGCTTCGCGAATGATAAGCGTGCCCGCCACTTGTTTTACTCTGTCGTTTAGGATGACGGCTTGTTTGCGGTTTGTTCCCTCGATGAACTTGTACCATCTGAAACAAAAAAAGAGAAACGTTTGTAGACTGGTGATGAAAGTTTATTTATGCGGGTTTCTGCTGACGGGGCAATTCGACAGATTTCGACCAAATGTCTTTGATATATAAACAATAATCAACGGAAGCGAAGCGACAATGGGGACAAATTGCTATCTCCGAAAACTGTATTTCTTTTGACGTGCCTTGACAACATCTTGTTCCCTCACGACTTTTTTACTACCTCAGTTTTTCCGCTCGGAAAAGTTCAAAAATGCGGCGATTTTCAAGATCCCGCAGTTATTTTTACGAGAATGGTTCCAGAAGTACCTGGTCTGACCTAGAGATGGCGGTAGTTGCTTGATGGTCTCACCACCTGCCATGACCGGCATCGCAGTGGTCGATCAAATGAGGCGACGACTCTAGAAATGTTGTAGAAAATCCACAAGGCGGTTCTGGATGATCAAAGATTTAAAGCGTCGGAGCTAGCAGACATAGAAGGCATGTCAAAAAGTGTTGTACATCGTATATTAACTGAAAATTTGGACATGAGCAAGATGGATGCCGTGTTTGCTCACCGAAACAAAAACATCGTCGATGTTTCCTCGAATTTTCACAGAAATAGAGCCAAATTTTTAGGTCCATCACTACACATCCGAAACAAAAGGAGAATCAAATCAATGGACTGAAAAGAGCAAACCGGCTACAAAGAAAGACCGTTCCATCTGTAGACAAGGTCATGGCGTCGGTTTTTTGGGATAATTTTCAGTGACTATCTTGGAAAAGAAAAATTATCAACGGCGAGTATTATGCGAACTTATTGCAATGTTTTAGCGAAGAAATCAAGCAAAAAACGGCCGCATTTGGCTAAGAAGAAAGTGTTGTTTCATCAAGACAATACACCAGTTCATACATCCGTTATTGCAATGGCCAAAATTGATGAATTAAAGTTTGAATTGTTATCGCATGCCCCCTATTCGCTAGATTAAGCCCCCTCATATTATATTCCGTACCTATACTTTGAAAAAATGACTCGATGGTCCGAGAAATTTTCCAAGAATGAAGAGGTAATATCGGCAGTTTGAGAACGTTGTCGATTCTTATTATAAAAAGATAAATTTTGGGCGAAATACTTCTGATACCATCCTCATACATGCTAAAGTTACTGATCTAAAGGATATCCCGGGATAAGATGGAAACTTTGGTACCCTATCCGGAAATTTGGATGCGTTTTTCAATTCTCTCTTGAAGGTCCATTCTCAGCTCTATACTGTCTTGGAGTAAAATGGAACAAACTTAAAACGATCGGGAATAACCTTTACAAATGCGATTTTTTTCTGTTTTTTGTTCGGTTCTACCATATTTCCTATTTCAAAGCTTGCATAAACGCGGAGACCTTGTTCAAGACGAGGCAGAACTACAACAGTTAGAGATGACCGATTTCTGGTTTCTAGTGCGTTGAGAAACCAAAAGGTCATTGTAATTTCACTTCGAAATCATCTGAATTGAAGTGAAAAACGTGAATGGACATTTAGGAAGCCACTTCACGCTGCTGTATTATCTTCTCGAGCTAGAGCTACTGGACCGTCTCTTTCCCATAAACATCGAAGTGAAGTCACGTTTTATTTTCAGATGAAACTCGATTCTGTCTTACCTAAAGGTGTAAGAAAGTGACAACTGATCCAATTTTTCATAAAATACATTAAAATACCCTCTTGAAACGAATTCTTTATAATACATCACTCCCAACATTTCTAATCCAAAGATACGACTTCCATTTGCTGGAGGATCAGTTATGGTATAGGGAGGCATATCTTTTGATGTTGTACCATTCATGGTTATTCTTGGAGACGACTCCAGCGATAATGTACGGCGCCCTACACTGTTCGGTTAGTTTATCGACGAGGTTCAAACCACGCAATTTGTTTGGCCTGCTCGTAATCCAGATTTAAACCCCATAAAACACTTTTGGGGTGAGATAAAGAGACGTACTAGAGAGCTTAGGGTCATACTGGTGAAGGAATCGGACAGTCTTCCGCAGAATATAATTCAAAATCTGATCCAAAGAAAAGTTTCGTCGGCAGTAAGCTCTTAGCTAGAGGGAATAGTTTCAAGAACAGAAACTCACCCTCCACGGGAACAAAACTTAACTAATTTTGAACCTGAAATACAAGATGGAGCGATTCTAGACCGATTTGAAAGTTTTAAAAAAAGTAGTGTGAAATTTTCAGTCACAGAAAAAGTAAAAACCCAAAGAATAGAATGCAGGAAACGTCAATAGCTTTTTTTAAGTTAAAAGTGCGGTAGTTGCTTTCCAATATCACATCAGTTTGACATTTTTTTCGGTAATCAAAACTAAAAAAAAAAAAAGAAGTGATCAGCTTTTCGTATTTATGAATTTTCCCGAGCGGAAAAACGAAGCGACTTTTTTATTTTTCGTTGCGACAAATGAAATAATTCCAAAAATAGCGAAGGAGCATTTGAATTCCACAATTCCACAATTTAAAACTACACAATCAATATGGTTACTAGAATGAGACTAGATAATTGGCGAAAAATATAATGAAGTCACAATTATGTATCAAAAAGGCGTTATACCTATAATATGGTACGGGGTACGATTGCGCCGGACAAAGTGCTACGGCCGAGTTACCCGATTCAACAATTTTTATGTTGATAGTCCTCGAATTCAATTGTGGTCCTACCGATCCAGTGGGCTCTATAAATAAATGATAATAAATGTTATGAATCGTACCTGGATGGAGTACCCTTTCTATATTTGGAGCTAATACCAAAGGGGTCGTCGATTTCTTGAAGACAGTTATATAAGAAAATCATGCAATATACTGTACCTTGACAAAGGGGTCCTAGGGAAGTATTATTTGAATCGAAACAACTATTGTTACAAAATATACTTTTCTACTCAATATCGCCAAAAATTTCGGGGAACATTTGGGGAGATTACCTTCTTTCAATACAAACGGCATGTCGTGTGTTTCTAACCAATCTAAAGAGGCCAGATCCGACCAAACAAAAATGATTTCGTCATTGGGGTGATGCGTATTAAGAAAATCAACCAATTTCGGAAGACATCCCTTCGTACCTTCTAACGCCTCACCCTTCACATGCTCGACATAAGGATGTGTAATGGTTGTTTTGGATCGGCACACCAAACTAAAACCTATTACCAAAAGTAACAGCTGTGCAAGCAACCAATGACGAATAAAAATAAACAGAAAGTGGGAATTCGGGAATAAAAAATACTAAGGAAGGAGAAAAGCAGACAGAGTCAGGATTTGAGAGAAGATCAAACCATGAAATACACTTTTCAATGATGCGCCAATCAGAAGGTTGCAATGGATAAATCACAGTTGCATGGAACAAACCAGAGGTCAAGAGGAAACGAAATAGACCAAAAAAACGATGGAGGAAAGTAGTAGAAGAAGACCTTAAAGAGAAAAACATCCAGAGCTGGAGAGAAAAGGCGAGGGATCGAAAGAACGCAAGGGAAGTTACTAGATTATAGACCTATATACATAAATACAAGCCTATATATATATATAATTTGTCTTTGGTACATTCCACCAAGGTTCAAATATGGTATTCCTTGTTCACATCCACTTATTTTTCTATAAATGATCGAAAATGCAATATAACTTGGGCGAGTTACACATATATACATCTCGCACGGTGCGACTAGCATGCAGCTCGAAGACCAACGAGTGCTCCATGCGTGCTAGTCGCATTCAGCGTGCAGCGACACTTATAGCCGATGTTTGGCGCTGCAGGCAACGTGCGTCTTGAATTGGCGCAAGAGAAAAACACATTTCCATGTCCATTTATTCTTCTTCGACGACGACATTTCCCAACGAAATGAGTTCTCACCACTCACTAGCACGTGCCATGACCATGGGCACCAAAAATGATGGTCGCACCGTGCGAGATGCTTATATGAGTAACCTGTCCAAGAAAAACTTGACAAAAATTGAAATGACACGAAAATTTGAAACAAAAAATGTGTATTATCCGTGGCAACTGGATTCTAAGGCAACTAATTTTTTCCGAAAACTTTTGCTACATAAATTATGACATGACAAGTCCTGTAGAACGTTTTTAGCATAGACAACTACATTTTTAGTCCTTTCATATTCGATATGTTGTTTTGGTAGAAATTTTCAAACACAACTGATCGAAAAAATATCCAAAATGATCTTTCTGAAACGTTCTTACAAAACACTGAGGTAAAGTTGTCCCAGCCTTTTTCGAAATTCAAAAAAATAAAAGTTGTGCTGCGAAACGTGCTTTTTAATATTGAAAGTTTTATGGACTGATAAATAATTCGGAAAAACTTTCTTCATAAGTCAGCACATGGGAAACATCAAAGGGATGATAAAATTTGGGCGTCATCGAAATATATATACATTATTATTATTTTTTATTTTGAAACTACCTTTTTCTCGGTGTAGGAAAAGCTTGAGCATCGCATAATAATGCAATATCCAAGTCGCTTTTCCCGATTTGTTTAGTAAGACCGTCTCCAGATAATTTAGGCGCAGTTTGTCCAGTCGGTTCTAAATTTATGAAAAAAATAAACTAATTTAATTAATTTAAATTACCTATATCGCGGGACAGGGTAACCGGAAACGTCGCAAGTTATTATAGCGTCACATCCAGAAGGAAAATCTTGAACGATGCTTCCTTCAATTTTTTTACCGGCACTTTTTGGAGATACGTTACTCGTAGGCTCTAAATAAAAATTTTAATGCACTTTCCTCAAATTATAATACCAAAGGAAGTATTGAATTCCATTTTATGAAATTTGTTCATAATTTTCTCGATATTTACTAGTAAAAAAAGAAAAATTTGCAATAACCGGTGAAATAAATGATTTGATTGTTAAATAAATAAAATAAATCAAAGAATCGGGCAACCATAGATGATATCTCTCGAACAGAGAGTTGGGTTCGGTGTATAAGATAGGATAGGGATTCTAAATACTTAATACAGAATTGCGGAAACATCTGCAGGGCCAAACATAAGATATCCCAAACACAAAAAAAAAACCCTACGAACTTTTATCTCACTTGGAACCCTCCTCTTTTATCCGGGCTTGGGACCGGCTATGAAAGCACCCACCCAACGCAATCATAGGCAGGAAAAGGGTTGGCAAAGATTGCAAAGTCTTCGCAGTCATCGCAGCTGCAGCTAGGCAACCATTGATGCAAATACATGACTAAGTCCTAACGTACGATGAAGAAGAAGAAGAAAATAGAGAACTTGTAATCATACATAGTGAAATGCGGATCCTGTGGTTGGGGTTCTAATCTAAAATTCGGAATTGATTGGTAATAATTTTTGATTCATACTCAGTCAAAAATTAGTCGTTTAAAACTTATGGAAGAGGTCGTTTGAAACCAAAAAAATGATCCAAAGAAGATGGGAATCGATGGGAAAATGTAGATGCTACAAACCCCATCCATTATCCATAAGAGATCAACTCAGTGCAGCGTCCATTTCGCCAATGAGTACTCGTATAAACAAGAGGACAGTAGAGCTGATTTGTACGCCGTTACTGTATAGAGAAGTCATAACACAGCAGTACCTGAATTCGTAGAGCGAGAGGGAAAATAGATGAGGCTGAATTCAATAGATGCAAGTTTCATATAATCCGAGTTGTTGAGGATCATTGGTTGTTGGGTACGATCGAGTACCATAAACGAGAGTTTCTGTCTCAAGAAGAACTAACCACTCAACGAATTGAAGCTTTTTGGCGACCAATGCACTAAGGGAAACATACCCCAACCGTTCAATTGAGTACCAATGGTACCGTTGGTTCACGATGTGAATGAAATTGTAGATTTGTATAAATTGTAAGATATTTTCCAACTTACTTGAATTTTGGGTAGGGCGAACCGACTACTGGGCATAATATAGCAATGTCGGTTTTTTGGGAATGCGATAATATTTTTCCCAAAGTTTTTTCTCCAATCAACTTTGGCGGAATATTATTTGAAGGGTCTGAAATTATCGAAAATTGATTCGACGTTACATTAATTGCATAAACAACCGTTTACTTCCTGGAATTTGTTATTTATACAATCGGTACTTACATAAATCTGGGTACCGGGTAACCCGAAACTTGACAGGTTATCCAGGCTGTTTTATTTTTCGGTACCAATACATCCTTCCAACCCGTAAATTTTTCTCCATCTTTTTTAGGAGGTACGTTATTTGTCGGTTCTATACAATCAAAGTTAATATCATTTTGGGTACTTTAATTATTATTATATGAATGTTGGAATAGTGGTACTACAACTATGAACTCTAATAGAAGATTGCCGCCTGGTACTGCAAATAGCGCAAGATTTGTTGACCAATTAGCTGAAGTCAATGCTTCTAAACAAACGCTGAGAGTCTACTATCAAAGAAGAAGACAACATCTGTTCACGCATAGCCCAGGAAACCTTACAAACAATCAATAGGTGGAGCTTTGAAACCGTAAAACACAACTCCTTCTGCGCAGAAGGCTTCCTCAGACTTTTTGTCTCTAAGATCGCTCAAGGAAGATTCAAGGGATCGTCGACTTGTCTCACGGACGTTCGGGATGTGGTGATGATGATCTACTATTGATTGGCTTATAAATTCGCCCGTATTTTATTGAAAACTTGAGAATCGTGCATTATTCAGACGAATAAAAGCATAAACTGGATATTTTCAAGTTGCTACGAAGGTTGCTACTTAAGTTTTGAGATAGACACATAAAAACAAATATTTATAACTGGATATGGCTTTATTGGTTTTAAAAATATTCCCCATTTACATCAATCTGGTTGTGTATACGTTTGAACCAATTGTCGAAGCATTTTTTCCATTTCGATTGAAGTACCTACAAAACAAGTAATTTGGACGCATCAACCGCTTCAAAAACGTCTTTGAACTGATGTGTAATAACTCGTATTATCGTGGTGGAGAATGATTCGTCTTCTACGATTGGTTTCGAACACGATTTGCAAACAAATGCTTGTATACCATTCGGATTTTGCCGTTTTGCCGTTTGCTTCGAAGTGCTTCGTAAGCGCACAACTTTTGTTGGATTAAGCTACTCTCGAGAGATCCATATATTCGATTGAGGTGCAGTTTTTCTCAAAGACGTCTTGAAATCGGAGCACGGTGTTCCGAGATGGTTCACACTGTTGTTGTTTTAATCCACGTCGTAGAAAATCATCCCACAAGAATGTACGCGATTAAATTCCATTTCTGACAACACGTTCTGGCTACGTTCACCATTAAAAATGTCAAACTTTATGATGTCAACGTCAGATTTGACATATTCGTATCATTGTTGCCATATTTCAAAATTTGTATAATAACTTTGGTTATAAATTTCAAAAAATATTTTTGAAACAGAGAAAGTATTCAAAACATGTAATAGGATCTCAAAAGTAGTATTTAGTTTTGTACTGGAACTCAACAAATCCATAATAGTGCACCAGTTCGTACAATGAGTTAGAGCCCAACAAGTCTATAATAGTGCACAAGTTCGTACAATGAGTTAGAGCCCAACAAGTCTATAATAGTGCACAAGTTCGTACAATGAGTTAGAGCCCAACAAGTCTATAATAGTGCACAAGTTCGTACAATGAGTTAGAGCCCAACAAGTCTATAATAGTGCACAAGTTCGTACAATGAGTTAGAGCCCAACAAGTCTTTCGGGCCACAAACATTTTCAAATCCATGATCTACAAGATGTACGTAAAGTAATGATTGGAAAGTTGGTATAAATTGTTGGATTAGAATGAAAATGAGGTCTTGAAATTTGTAAATTTAAAAAAAAACCATCGACAGGAAACGAAACAAACATATACTTACAAATATCTAGGGACGGGATAACCAGATACCTGACAAGTTAACCAGGAAGTTTTATTTTCGCGAACGATAACATCTTTCCAACCAGTGAACCCATCTAATCCGTCTTTTTTTGGAGGGACATTGTTAGTTGGCTCTGTAATTATATTTTTCGTGCTATGGAATCAACGATAACGTTTTCTAAATGTTGGAAGTGACCCATGCTTCTTTTTGTTGGAAAAACTTTTGAATCGTCTTGTTAAAATGATAATTTCAGTATAGAATTTGTAAAAGATCCGAAGTCTCGAATATTGTGCATTATAATCAAATTTAGTAATGCTACATCAAAAATACAGAGTATTAAAGTTAGTGGAATGGAAGCTAAGTGAAAATAAAACAGAAATACTTTCATAAAAAGCTGTAATTGATCATACGTATCATTAGGAAGTCGGGTTGAGGTATTAGTGATTTTTCCATGAAATATTTACTTCGGCGTGAAAAATGTTTTGGTTTTCAACACAATCTCCTTTTAACAAGCCAAAAAAATTCGTTTAAATAAGCGTTTGTCCCTGTCATAGCCCCTATCGTCAGAAATTGATTCACATCAAGCCTTTTCTCTTAAATTTGGGTGAAAAAAGTAATCGGAGAGATCCCGATCGCTTAATATGGCAGAAGAAGTAATAATATATAATTTAACCCCAACAATAATTAAAGAATGTAAAGACGCAAAATCTGTATACTTATTTTAATAAAAAAAAATGTATTGAGGTTATGTAGATGGTCCTTATAAACCAAATATGGGATAGGATGGACAAGGCAGCTGTTCGTAGCCCAATTTGGCCGTGGCCGGAGCGTAGATTGAGGCAGGGGATGTAGACCACACCTCGCGAATCATCTTTCCGACGGAACCTCCTTCGGATTGCCCTTAAACCGCCTTCGAAGGACAAGATTTTTCATTTCGTTTCCATATCCGATCAAAACAAAACAACGAGTCCGATTTAGCGACAATAGCACTTCGAGAATATATTTACATGATAGAAGATTATTCTTATAAGTATTTATCGAACTGCTCCCGTACAATATGGTCTCATTAAACTGAAGATTACTTAGAAATATTGATGTTTACATAAAATATTTTCTGGCAATTTTCTTTCCTACGCATTTTATATTTTAGTGAATTTTCAGTACGACCCTCGTATGTAAACTTTTTTCAAATAATTATACTTTATGCGGTTTACAGGTTTTTTAACTGGTTTATAATTTATTGATATAACTTACAAATATTTCGGGACACTGGGAGGTTGAAATTTATCATCACGAAAATGTGAATCCATAGATTTGATTTTTGGTATTGGTTAGGAAATTTTTGGTATCTTATTCGCATCAACACACACATCAAAACAATGTCAGTTAATTTTAGGGTTTCTAGCTTCCTTGGAGACTGTTAATAACCGAAATAATTCAATTAAGTACGTTTTAAGTGCCCAAAAGTGGATTAAATACTTTTTTTATTCAACAATTAAATCGAACACTTACAGATAACGTGGTACCGGATATCCTGTTACTTGGCAAGTCAACCAGGCAGTGCCATTTCGTAATATGAAAATTTCTTCCCAACCAACGAAATTTTTCCCGATTTTCTTTGGGGGAACGTTACTAGTCGGTTCTGGAAATAGTAGATGATATCTAGTAAACCACGGGACTTTCAAAATTATTTCACAGACACTAGTACCAATCTAAAATTATATATAAATTGGGTTGTACAGGAAAATCGGGAAGTATAAATTGTAGACACGACATCCTATGTTGAAATTGAAAAATCGAAGAAAAACTATTTTTGGTGGCATACAAACTATTTGTGATATTTTCGAAATATTTTCCATATCAAAAGAAATATTAAAGAATTAGGAAATGACGAAAACAATACTGGAAATGCATTAAATTCATTTACCAGAAAAAAAGGTAGAACCGGAAACAGAAGTATGCAATTTTCTCACAAAATCTATTTATTAAACAAAAAATATAAATAAATAAAGTGGTTTAAATAATAATCTGATTACTGTTGGATGTCAAGACTATTAAGAACACACTATGCGTGTACATGCCCTCTTAAATACTAATCCTACTGTATACAAAAGCTATAATTAATTATATTTACGGTCCTCACGTCATATCAATACAAAAATAAGGAAAAGTAATTCGATAAGTTAATGTAACTTCAAGTGTCTAAGGGACATATAGAATCGCTTAACTACGAGGTTGGTTCCCGAAAAACCTACTGTTTCGCCTCTAGTGGATTGTTGTTGAACTATATTCGTTTATATTTCGAAATGGCGATAAAATTGGTCTTTATTGCGATTAAATAACGCCAAACACTTATAGGGGAATACCGAACTATTTATTCCTGTTGCTAATACAAATACAATCCGGAATGAAGAAGTGTTGGTGTACTAGTAGTGTATAAAAACATGATTTTTTTTTCAATTGTAGCGGCCACTTACAAAAATCTCGGTACGGGAAATCCCGAAACTTGACAACTCAACCACGCCACGGAACCAGATCTAACGTTAACTATCAAAAATCCAATTTCTGCGCCTACTTTCTTTGGCGAAACATTATTTGTAGGTTCTAGAAGTTTAATATAAAAAAAAAATATTATTTGTATAGAAGGTACCCGTTGCATATTTAGGATAATAATTCCAATATATCTAGTATTGTTGACATTAGACGAAAAGGTAAATATTTGTTAGGTTGAAAAAACATTTATCAAAGTATAGTAAAAACCCACAACTAAGTCGGAAGTTGTGGAACCGTTGGCGATATTCAAACTGAACACACTGTTCAAACCACCACTACACCGACACTTACAATAAAACCTTCAGTCTCTGAAGACGACAACTCGATTATCGAAACGGGTATTCAGCATTCACCACCGAGAACTCGATCTTCCAAATATATGAATAAATTTTGAGGAACTACGATTTAAAACTTACGAAAATCTTGGTACAGGAAATCCCGAAACTTGGCAAGTTAACCATGCTACTGAATCCGATTTTACTTTAATTAGAAACCCGATTTCTGAGCCAATTTTCTTCGGAGGAACATTATTGGTGGGTTCTAAAAAAATTGAACGTGTTAAATTCAACGGTGGTGATAGAGTAGGGTACCCCGTTAAGTACTAAGCCGCTTCCCATAGATTATTCCCACTTGTGACCTCATAACTCAGTTCGATGCAACTTCTTTCTCAGTTTTACAACCGAGACCTAACTGAGTCTTTACCGTCAATCTGCGCAAGCTTAAAACCGCGTGCGTTAGTGAGTTTTGTGAACTTGGATTGATGGTGAAGGGCTTGACTGACCCCGTTTAGCCACCTAGAGTTAGGGATGGTATTTATGGATCGGTTTGGTTAGAATGCTTGGTTTTTAAAAGTTCCCTTATTATAATTTTGATGCGAAAAACTTAACAACAAACCAGTTGGTTTGATAAATTCTAGAGTTTCGTAATGCCTGAAATCTTAAAGATCATAAACAGAAGTGAAAGCGAAAGAACAAGTAAAAGTTAGAGCTTAATCAAGATCAGTACAACTTTAAGAAACCTCATGGAGTTGAGAGCATCCAAAGATAATAACAAAAAAAAAAATTGTAGCACTTACAAAAATCGAGGCACGGGGTAGCCAGTAACCTGACAAGTCAACCACGCTATCGACGTAATCTTAACGTTGACAACTCTCCAACCTCCAAATTCAGCACCTACTTTCTTTGGAGGTACATTATTAGTTGGTTCTAGAAACAAAATAGAAAGAATGAAAAATTCCCGTTTCATAAAATTAATGAAGAAGCTGGAATTATTAGATAGTTTGAATTCGAACAAATGATTTCATTCAAGTCTCAACGGGCTTTAAATAAAGTTTCGACTTGTTGCTTCCATACTTTTCAATATAATAGAGTTCGAAGTCTCACAATGAGTTTCGCGCTTCGACCAAAGAAGGATTAACACCAATACAACTCAAAAACTCCTAAAAACATCAAATGAATGGAAGAAATTGTTCTGAACGGCCTGGCGTCCAAAAACAAAGGGAATCGCAACGCAGACTGGCATTTACCTGTCATGTAGTAACAGCGGCATTAAAGCAAAGCATTCCACTGCTAGAAATCGAAGAAGAAGCTTAAAGATCAACCAAACAACCTTGATTTGACATCAATTATTTCAAATACTTGGTATTGGACGTTAAGAAGATGATGAAAACTTAGTGCTCACGTTCCAACGATCCCTAGCGTTAAGGTGAGAGATGGAAGCGTCGGACAAAAAGATTTTGGCGAATCGAATATCGTAGCAGTGGAGATTGGGGGGTACAATAAGCACGAATAATGATAGACCCTTTAACATTATTCTAGGACATTGGAATGGTATCCTTGAAAAAACTAAGACCCCCAAGTGACATTGAAGTAGAAGAAGACTTCTAACATAAAAAGAAGCCGTTCAAAACGCGCGGAATGGGGATATGCTTTGAAAATTGCCTCAAATACTTGGAAAATTTTAATGTAGCATATATTTTGAAAGATATTTTTCATCATAAGTATTTCTGTGCACCTTTCTGTACGTTTTTACCATTGATGGAAGCAGTGCTGGAAGTCTTCTTTGGTGGGAGCCTTTAGGAGCTCTGTCGTTTTTTTTACCGTTTCCATCGACTCAAATCGGATCCCTTTTTCTAATCTTTCAAGAAAATCTGATCGGACCCCTTGACGCAAGAGCTTTTGGTGGTCATTCGACGATCTGCACGCACCATTGGTGCAGGCCATCTTCAGTGCTGTCTCGGCTCTTACTAAAGCGCTCACACCACTTTAAAATACGGGTACGAGATAGAGAATTGTCCCCATAGGCCTTTTGCAACAATTTATAGCATTAGGTCCGAGTTTTTTTCAATTTAATGAAATTTGAGCTTGATATTGCACATGGTTTTCGGCACGAGGAAAAACCACGTTCGTTTCAAACCGCTACTACACAAATACTATGATAGTGACGGAAACATGTTTTTGGACGTGCATAGACAAGATATCTAGATACCCAACGCACTATTCGTTTTTTAACCCACCCATCTAGGGCGCCCTCTAGGCGCTCGGGCACGTTATTTAATAGCCAGACCTCGTATAAATGTTGTAAGTATTAATTAACAATTAACAATCGTTAATCATAGTAATATGTAAAAAAGGTATTGTTTATATAGAAGAAGTGAACGTGCAACGTGTAGAAATGGAATATACCTGAACATCGGGACCGGATAGGCTACCACAGGACACATAAGGAATACGTCATTGTTGTTTGTCGCAATGATCAACGTAAACCGCACCTTATTATCGATAACTTTTGGTGGAATATTATTCGTCGGTTCTGAAAATTAACGAAACGTGATTTTTTAATATGGAAAATTTACCTGAATAACGGAACGGGGTAACCGACCACTTCGCAAGTCAACACCGACGTTGTATTTTGGGAATAAACGTAAATTTTTCCACCTTCGTATTTTTGACCAGGTAGTTTGGGGGATATTTTTCCGGTCGGTTCTTGAAATTAGAATGGAACGGATTGTTTAGAAAAACGTGATATTGAATAAGATTATCATGCAAACTACTTTTACCTGAAAGTTGGAGACGGATACCCTTGTACCGTACAAATTAAAGGAACGACTGTGTTCAAAGGAACTTCTTTCTTTAAACTTGCCACATCGATATCTTTGACTTTTGGAGCAACGCCGGTTACAGGTTCTAATGTAAGTGAAAATATCTTAAATTAGAATTATACTTATTGTCCGTACCTGAATGTTGGCGCTGGTAAACCTTGAGCTTGGCACAGAAGACCAAAACTTTGATCTTTCTGTTTAACAAATGTCGAGCTTTTCGCTTCGGAAGAAAACGTCGGTGCTTTGGAACCAACTGGTTCTGTGTATAAAAGAAAACTGCCGTGTATTCAAACCAATAAAAACATGTCACTCAATAAGTCGTGTCACTAACTATTTCATTCATCGATGTAAACTCCTTCAAGACCAATACTATCATTCTAACGCTTCTCCAACTTCTCGATGCCGTGCTTATAGAAGAATTTGTCAGTTTCAGTAATTGCTTCTTCATTTGACCTGAATTTCTTACGACGAGCATGTTTTTGAGATCAGGGAACGCCTTTGGACACTTCGGACGTGGTTCACCGGATGCAGTCCACTCAGATGATGATTGTTTCATCCGTTGTCACATATCGACGCAACAAACTGCTTCCTGATATCTTTAGGGCTGCAACTATCTCACGCAATTTCAATTTACGATTAGATAAAACCAATTTGTGGACTTCTTTGATATTTTCTGTAGCGTCCACCTCAATTGGACTAACAGAACGTTCACCATAATCTGTACGACCACGATTAAATTCAGCAAATGGTTTCGAATAACACTTTTGAAATTATTGCTGAGCTTGTACAGTTTTTCATCAAGAAGAAATGATAAATTAACATACGAAACTATTTTACAAATACCAAAATGGATTTGACAAAGGCAGCGCCATCTATTTGTCAGTAACACGACTTATCGAGTGACGATATATCTGAATGTCGGCGTGGGTAAACCTTATGCTTAGCACCAAAGACCAGATGATCGAACTTTGGTGCTTGGAAACCAATTGGTTCTATATACAAGTCGTAAACAATAAATCTATTCGGATATCTATTGGGACAAACCTAGTGCTTGGTACAAAGACTAAAGCTTTGATCTTTGTGTTTAACGAAAGTAGACGTTACTGCTACCGAAGGAGTTGGTACTTTAGAGGTAAAACATAGAACCTACCTGAATGACGGCGTGGGTAAACCTTGTGCTTGGCACAATAATCCAAAACTGGTTCCTAATTTTTTGATAAAAGTTGAACTTTTTGATTCAGAAGGAAACGTCGGCGCTTTTGATCCAATTGGTTCTACGAGAAACATTTATTCGAAAGCTAGTAACAATAATCAACATGTTACCTGATTTGGGATGTGGTGTTAAAGGAAAATAATAATATTGAAAAGGAAATTCTCAAATAAGCTCAAAATAGTAACCAAAAAAATTGGCGTCAAAAAGACATTACTCTCTGGTTTTATGATTGGTGAATGTCGTCGTCGAATGGGATAATTTTACATACTAAGGTGACATAATATACAGGGTATATCCAATAAAACTATATCTTATTACGAATCTGAATTGTCGAAAACAACACGGTTGTTGAATGCATTTTGGACAAAGAAACCTCATAGAAGTTTTTATTGAAACAACCGAGGAGGTACAGATATTAGTTGAAAAAAATATGTGTGTCCAGAATCAACACAACATCTGAATTTGTCATCTGGCTTTTGGAATATTTCAAATGATTGATCGAAGGGAAATAATCCGACTCAAAGTAATCTTGCACACAAATATTTTACTGGTAGATGTAATCAATGTTATACCTAAAATTTGGAGTAGGCAATCCCTGAGCTTGGCAAAGTAATCCGAAACTATGACCTTCTTGTCTAATGAAAATCGAACCTTTCGAATCCGATGAAAAACTCGGTGCTTTGGAACCTATGGGTTCTGATAATAATAAAATCAAAAAAAAAATCATACACATTAACGCGTAATAAAATCGACACACCCTATATGAGTTCGTTTGGGAATTTAACCCTTTTTATAAGGAAAAATTTTGTTTCATAAACTGAACAAAAGCCAATTTTTTATCCTGGACGTTTTCTGGGAACTAACTTCTAGTTGTTAAATTTGTCAATAGGATTAAAATCACGACTTATTGCTGTTCCAACTAGGTATTGGTTGATATATGTCTCCTTCATAAACCCAGCTTTACAAGTCATTCCATCACTTCCTGGTTATAATATAACGAAGTCAGATTGTCTAGACGAGATATGGATACGAAACAAACAAATTTCGTCTTGAACAACCCACGAAGTTCTTCCATAAGTCACCATTCCTTCAATACACACTTGTATAAATCAAAAACATAAAAAATACAAGCCTCCAGTGTCCATGAGCTTGATCAGGTTGGTTAATTTTGAATCTTCGACGAGTTTGTAAAGGTGTAATCCATTTTCTGCAGGTCTCCGATCTACAGCTACACCATAGATTATGGAAATAGTGATTGTTTCCAAATATGCTTTGGTGCTGATCTCAGCATTCATGTGTGTAAAATTGCTCAGTCCAATGACTCAAAACATCTAATGGTTTAGTGTAGACAACTTGAAGTGTTTATATCTCGAAACCGTTTGTCTATTGAAGTCTCTATGGACCTTTGGTATATTTGCTTTGGTGCTGATCGATTTAATAGCTCGAATTTTTCTCTATACCGAAGAGGTGGGTCGACTTTGTCTTTTTTTTTATGAAAGAATAATGAACCTGAATGAAAATAGGATACCCAAATTTGGATTATCAAAAAGAATATAAATACTTTACCAATTGACAGACTAAAAGACATATTTTGAAGTTTTTGGATTGTATTGAAATGGACGAGAACTTACTTGAACGAAGGTGCTGGTAAAGCCTGCGCCGGACAGAGCAAAGCCAAATTTTTCCCGATCGGCCTTTCCAACGTGAAAATCTTTGACTCGGATGAAAAAGCGGGTGCCTTAGAACCGATAGGTTCTAATGAAAAAATTGCGATACAAGTTAAACGTAAGTTACTGACCTAAATTTGGGAATCGGGCTGCCTTGGGCGTCGCAAGGCAGAACTAAATCTTGTTGCACCTTACCGATGACGGCATCTAGTTTGGATTTGGGCGGAAGTCTAGGAGGGGTATACCCGATCGGTTCTGTTATAAAAATTTGGGAGTGAATTCGTTTTGTGATTGGCGACTTACCTGAAAGTAGGCGAAGGATACCCTTGCGCTAAGCACAATAAACCGAAACCTTGTCCGATACTTCTAGTGTAAGAAATACTGGTTGCATCGTTAGAAAACGAGGGCGCTTTATATCCGATGGGTTCTAAATCGGAAACAAGAAAACAAGTAATTTACCTGAATTTTGGTATGGGCAAAGCTTGCGCCGGACACATTAGCACGAATCCTTGTCTTTCCTTGGCGTCGTAGGAAAAAATTTTGGACGTCGAGGAAAATGAAGGGGGCTTATGCCCTATAGGTTCTGGATAAAACGAGTAGATGAAAATAATAATTTATATAAATTTGGGGATAGGTAACTCTTGCCCTCGACGTAGTATTAATATAAATCTGTTAACGAGCTAATTTTGGGGTTAATTTGAAAGAATAGAACAAATAGATCAGAGAAATAGCCAGAAATGAAGGAAAGCTAATAGATAGTAAACGGGGGGTAGAGAAAAAGTTGGTGTCTTTACCGAGGGACATAAAAGAATCGAAAAATATAGGCGATCTGGTTTACTCAGCCTTGTGGCAGAAGAAAAAGATAGAACTTATCAAAGATGTAGGAAGAAAATTCGTAAATTGCTCGGTCTAGTTATTAATAAATCTAAAATAGTATTTAAGAAGATATCTGCAAGATTTAATAATGGATTGTCCATGGCTTAACCATTTTCTTATCCAAAGTTGTTTCTTTTTCAACAGACTATACCGCGATTTAGTTATTTTTTAACTTTAAACGTGTACAAACCCGAAGAAAAGGGGCCAGGGGCCAGGCCAACGCTGGCTTGTTTACAGTACTGGCGCCACTGTCGTGTTAATCGTCAAAAACGAGAATCCTTATGGAAAAAAAAGTAAATTCGCAATATCCCGAAGAAGATGATATTTGGGCACGAATTTTTGGAAATTATATCATTGATGGAAATCAATATTCCAATATAATGTCGAACTTATATGATTTCAGCAGATGGAGAACTGTCCCATTACCAAATTTTTCCAAATCGGTAAATAGGAAAGGCGCGGATCGATGGAATGACCAGCAAGATTTCCTGATCCGACGCAATTAGACTTGTTTTTGTCAGAAATACTGTATAAAAAACTGAACTACTCAATTTAGATGACTTAGAAGGATTAATCACACTTGGGATTAGATCAGTTAAGCTTGAGATGTTTAGTAACGTTAAAAGACATTTCTAGAAAAATTTAGCACGTTTTGGACGTCTCCTATATCGAAATTTTGTTATTTTCCACATTATTACTTTTTCACTACGTATTTAGTGTTTTTGCTAAATAAAATATTACTTTTTGGTAATAAATCCATTTGACTTTTGCTCACCATACGAGAATATATTGAAAAATTTCAATGTCAAAATATTTTATTACTCTTACAGAGAACCTGCAACGTCTCTAGACCTTAAAAAAATGTTTCTGCTTGCTCTGCAAACCAGACCTCCACTGCTTTTATTACCTCCTTGTTGGAAGAAAATTTACGACCTTTTAAACTTTTTTTCAGTTGCAGAAAGAGATGATAGTCGGACGGAGTCAAATCTGGGGAATAAGGAGGGTGTTCTAGTAATTCGAACTCTAAATCACGAATTTTTTGCATGGTAACATGGGATTTGTGTGCAGGGGCGTTGTCCTGCAAAAACAAAAACACCTTTGGATAGATTTCTGCGTCTTTTCTCTTTAAATTTTTGCCGCGGAATTGTCGAATAGTTATCTCCAGTTATTATTCTACCCTTAATTAAAAAATCAATCATGATTACTCCACGACAATCCCAAAAAACTGAAGCAAGAACTTCTGAAGCAGATTTTTGGACACGAAACTTCTTAGGTCTTAGAGCACCAGAGTGTTGCCATTCCATCGATTGTTGCTTTTTTTCTGGATCGTAGAAATGTACCCAAGTCTCATCCATAGTAACAATTCGGTTTAAGAAGTCTCAAATCGAGCACAGATTGAACGCGATGCTTCTACCTTTGCGCGCTTTTGGTCAACATTCAAACATTTGGGGATCCGTTTTGCAGCAATTTTCTCATGTCCAAATTGACGTTTTATCCGTTTTAGTCCAATTCGAAGGTCTGATAAAATCATTTTATGGAACGCATCGATATTTTCGGGGACTGACACAGAAACTGGCCGCCTTCCCGATCGGTCACCATCTTCAATGGAAAATTTACCTCTTTTGAAGCTTGCAGTCAAATTTTTTCACAATTTGGGTGGACATCTTTGTTCTTTTAATTTATTGCGTAACTCTGGTTTACTTTTTTGACATTAAATTTTACACTTACACTTCTACTAAGTTATTGTTCGTTAACTAGATATCAATACACCCTCGTATAATCGAGTAATTTTTTTCGATATTTATTCGAAATTTGTAGTTTTGGTGGATGCACTTACTATACATTCTTTATATTGTATTCAACTCGTGTAAAAAGTGTTTTTTTTGCACTTATCGCGTGCAATAAACACTTTTGCCATAAACAAATATTATATTTCTATTGATTTTAGGTCTGTTCTGATTTGAAATTAGTTTTTTTTTTTATTTTTTAAAGACATTTTGATAAAAACCGCAACATACCGATCAAAAAAATGAAAAAAAAAAAACTAATTTCAAATCAGAAGAGACGATTTAGAAACATTAACATATCAAAAGGTCTAAGAGATACAGGGTGTTGCGGAACTCGATGCAAAAAGTATATGATCCGTCGTTTCTGAATTATAGTCACGGGTAGTTAAAAAAATTCTTCAAAAATTTACTCTGGAATCTCCTAGTTTCGTATCTAAATTTCACAATAAAATTTCTTCGTTTCTTTTGACAATAGATTGAAGCCAAGCCTATTAACTCGTTTTATCATTATTGCAGACTCAAAAACTGATATTTGGGGTATATTTTCAAAGACATTAAGGTTATTGCAGCGCGTATGAGTTGAATACACTATTATACTACGGCAGGAAATTATTATTTATTACCGAGCACGTTCTGACTTTATTATTTAATATGTTTGAGGTCATTCATGTTTTATTCATTATTTTCGATAATAGGTAGTTGCTTAAAAAAATGTTTCGATTTTGAGGACGTCACGTTGTTTAGTATTCATTAGGCAATCATCAAAAGTGAACTAAGACTGCTTATCAACAGTAAAATATTGGATAGCAGAGTTTAAACGACCCGCGAAGACCAGCATCGACCAAAAGAGGTGACGACGACGAGAAATGTTGAAGAAAATCCACTGGACGAAGGTAGCAGCGGAAAATTTGGATATGAGAAAGCTGTGCGCAAGATGGAACAAAAACAACGTCGAGGAGACGTTTCCATCGACTTTTTGACAACCATGGATAATATTTGAGTCCATAAATTCACACCCAAACCGAAAAAACAATCAAAACAATGGATTGATAAGGGAGAACCGGTTCCAAGGAAGACAAAGACTGTTCCATTTGCAGGAAAAGTAACGGCGCTGGTTGTTTGAGATGCGGGTGGAATAATTTTAAAAACAGCGTCGTGGAGACGTTTCCATCGACTTTTTGACAACCATGGATAAAATTTGAGTCCATAAATTCACACCCGAACCGAAAAAACAATCAAAACAATGGATTGATAAGGGAGAACCGGTTCCAAGGAAGACAAAGACTGTTCCATCTGCAGGAAAAGTTACGGCGCTGGTTGTTTGAGAAGCGGGTGGAATAAATTTAAAAACAGCGTCGTGGAGACGTTTCCATCGACTTTTTAAGAACCATGGATAAAATTTGAGTCCATAAATTCACACCCGAACCGAAAAAACAATCAAAACAATGGATTGATAAGGGAGAACCGGTTCCAAGGAAGACAAAGACTGTTCCATCTGCAGGAAAAGTTACGGCGCTGGTTGTTTGAGATGCGGGTGGAATAATTGGTAAATTTGAATAAGAATAAAGTAAACGGTGAACAGATTCCATAAAATAGTGGTTGAATCAATCACTGCATTTATATAAAATTATTTTACCTGAATTTGGGAACGGGTAAAGCTTGAGCGGGACATAAAAGTACAAAACCGGATCCTCCTTCGGTTTCATAAGTAAAACTCTTAGAAGAAGATGAAAACGACGGCGGTTTATATCCAACGGGTTCTGATCGAATAGAAAAAAAAAGTTAATAAAAAATTGGAGAGGAATATAATTACCTGAAAGAAGGAGCGGGGTACCCTTGAGCTGGACAGAGCATTGAAACAGTGCAATTATTCAATTTTCGATACCCTAGTAATTTTATATCGCTCGAAAAAGATGGCGCTTCACTTCCGACCGGCTCTAAAATTATTAAATAATCTAGCAAATGCTACAATCGATGTGGTTTCGATTACCTGAACGAAGGAACGGGAAACGCTTGAGCTTGACAAAAGAGAGGTATGTCGAATTCGGTTTGTCTTTCGGTTCTTTTATATTTTAAATCCGCTAATACGTTCGGAGCTCGAGTACCAAGTGGTTCTGAAGGAAATTATTCATTAAAAACGATAATTAAACTCGATAATGCGTCATTTACCTGAAAATTGGTACTGGAAATCCTTGCGCTTGACAAAGCAACGTTACACCGTACCCAAAGTGTTTTTCTATAGTTATCCCTTTAACGTCGGATTTAAGACTCGGACGACGGGTTCCAATGGGTTCTATCAAATTTAAATAACTCATTTTAGAAATATTGAAAACAAGATGTGCTCTCAAACAAGCGCCTCAGATTCAATACGAAACTTTTATTTTCGTCTAAGGTATTAACGGAAAGGTCGAGGATGTTATGGAACTTTTACTTGTCCGAGGAACGTGGAAGACAGAAAAAAAGACAAAATCTTGAGCTTGAGCTTGAGAATTTTCCATTACATATTGCCAAACAGCGGTGAATATTACAGAGAGAGAATTTTTTAGACCTGGTATACACGTTCCGGTATACCCGCCGCGTACGTAAACTTGAAAGGTAAGAATTTGACTCGGTCTAATGACAGTTGGTTTACTACAAGTAGTGTGTATGAAAAAATAAGAAAGCCGAAAAGTTTGGTGTGAAGATTGATGCAATAGCAATAAATTCCTTCGAGGGTCGACTCAAAAAGAAAATTCCTTTGTTTATTCTTCAGAAATGTATCCAGGTTGGGTAGTTGGTTTGAAAAAAAGAAAAACTGTACAGAAAAATATCCCTGAATTATCAATTTACAATGATATAATGATTGGTGGAGCTAATTCTATTTGTTTCAATTGAAATCCATGTTTTGGAGGTACCTCAATCGGAATTATGAATATTTGATTTGATTTGACTATCTCAAAACATTAGAAGCAATCATACTGGAATTTGAAATAGAAATTTTTACAGAAAATGAAATAGAAACGAACTAATTCGAAACAAAGTGTTGTAGAGTTTTCAAAATATTCGCCTTTTTTGCATACGCTCAAACCAGTTGCGGAAACTAGTAGAAACATGGTTTTGAAAGTCTTCAGCAGCTTCTTAAGGTGATTAAATTCATAGTACATCTTTTGTTTAAAAGTGGGTAATGAAATAAAACCTTTTTAGCCATGTATAGGCCAGATATTCAAGCATTTCCCCTCCGAATTCTTTAATGCGGCACCGATTTATTTGAAGTTTTGACACATGATAGGTGTGTACCAAAAAAAAAGGAGATCTACTCGGTGCCGAAGTGTCCAATCCAAAATAACCCCAGAAATTAAAAGATCGCCAAATTTAAAGTAAAAAATGTTATATAAAGTTTTTTTGATATATCAATAGTTTTTGAGTTATTCGCAATTGAAAACGATTTTTAGTCAAAAAACCCGCGTTTTTCAATAGTTTTTTACGTATAACTCTGCAATGATGCATTTTATCGAAAAAAGTGTAATGAACAAAAATGAAGCTTATAAAAAAACAAACAAATTGAGATATATTTTAAGATCTTAATGTTCTACCTTAGGCAAGTTATAGATACTTGAATAACTTTTGTTTTACCTAATTGAGCATTTAACCTAAAATAACGGGAAAACGGTACAATTTTCAACAAAAAATCATAGAATACTTTTTAAAGAGCTTAAAAAGACCTTTCAAATGACTACTGATAAAAATCGTTTCGACTCAAATTTCAGTGAGATATGGTGTAGAATAGTTGAAGCTAAAAAAAATTACACTAAAACTAATGCCATTTCACTGAAAATCAAAATTAAACTTTTTCCTTGTACCAAACACTTTATTTGGATGTTATTTACGACATTTGAAAGTTTGGTCGATAAGAAATGCATAATTTTGAAAAAAATTAACATTAAATAATTCTTTATTTTTAATTTTTAAAAAAAACTTTTCTTCCTCATTTTTTCTCCATAACTGTAGATACAAAAACAAATAAACAGTCAAATTAAAGCATTTTTTATGACGATTATTTGGCTTCTTTTATTTTTTTTGTAGCATAAAAATTGTCGGAGTTATAACCAAATCTGTCACTATAATACGAGGATTGCTTTTCCACAGCCCTTTGACCCTTTATTAATATAATATAGATAATCTCAAGCCCTTCTAACATACATAACCTTGTAGACCTAAAAATTACCTTCAAAATGGTTTTTTGTAGGATGCGATATCTTCGAAATTAATGGAGTTACATAAAAAATAAGATTTTGAAATTTTTTTTTGTGAATTATAGGTTATGAAAAAGTTTCAAATTTTGGCGCACCGATTTTTTCTGCTGATGCCAAGTTGCCTGTAGGTATGTTTGAGAGTACCAAGACATGATATACTCATAATCTTGGTAAAGGGGTGGTTTTTAAGGGGTGTTGGGGTGTAGAAAATGAAAAGTCACTTGGTATTTGACAAATACACTTGAATACCGAAAGAATTTAAAATTAAAACATTAACGGTGATTAAAAAAATTTTTTATTAAAGGGGTGGTTCTTAAGGGTTGACAGGGTATAGACAATTAATAATTACTTCAAGTAGGGACATGAAACTTTGATACCAAAAAGAATGCGCGAAATCTAAAGGTTTGCAGTCATTAGATTTATTTTTATTTCATTATCTACAAAGGGGTAGTTTTTAAGGGTTAAATAATAAAAATTAATATTTAAATTTTATTAAAATGCTATAAATTTTTCACAGTAAAAATGAAATTGCGACGTTTTAAATCGTTAAATTATTATTTAGTATATTATTTTCATCGGAAGGGTGGTTTTTAAAGTTTTTTGAGGGGTTGATAATTCAAAATACATAAATTTTCTATTATACGATATGTTAAGATATTTATGCTGCATAAACGATAAACATTTGAATTGAAAAAAAGTAGGAAAAACTATAAAATATAAAATATCGATATTTTTCGATAAGGGTTGGTTTTCACCCTTTAAAAACAATTTGCACACCTCGCGACCATATAGATCTTGATATATAGGGTATAAGTTGAGCTTAATTCTAAATTTTCAGGAAAATCGGAGCCGCATTAAAGAATTCGGAGGTTCGACACTATTTTGAGCTTGATTGCCTGCACTATTAAACTAACCTAACCATAGACAAGAAAAAGAAAATTTTTTGCAAGATTAGAAACAATGGATGAATCATATATGCATACAACATTTATGGGAAAGATGAATTGACCTCGAAAAATTTAAATATACCTGCCAATTTTTTAATGGAAATATGTCATAGACAGGACAAAGTGATTTGCCTCTTGTATGTTTCGGAAATTCAAACAAATTACACCCTTTCCGAATTTTTAACGTTAATATATGAAATTCGATGGAAAAACTTCTCTAATTGATGATGATATGATCATTCGTTACATTTGGAAGACTCCAGAAAGTAAAGGTTGTAATAAATCACGTTTACCGGATAAATAAACAAATAAATAGAAATAATACAAAAAGTACCTGTAACTTGGAACAGGGAATGACTGTGCTGGACACATCAAAGTTACGCTCAAACCATTTCGCGAGTCTAACGTTTGAATTTTGGAGCTTCCGCCGGATAATCGAGGAGCTACGCTCCCAACTGGTTCTAATAAAACAAATAAGATTTTTTTTTTCTAAATCGGGCCTTACCTGAATTTCGGTATTGGATACGCTTGTGACGGACACAGCATAGTTGAGGTAGAGCGTTCTTTACTATTTACCACTCTGCTTTCATCACCTGACGTTAGTTTCGGAGCAACGGTACCAATGGGTTCTGAATTAGAAAATTTTCGTGTTAGGAATTCCTTTCGATGAAACGTTTCGAGATAAATCACGCCACAGTGAAGAAGGACACTTGAATGTAATGCGGAACCGAATATTAGTTTAGTACAGTTGTTGTAAGGGTTGTAATGAGATGCTTTTGATACCAAAAGATCCACAAATGTCCGTCAAAATGGACCTGGACTGTCGTTTTATTCGATAGACTCAACAAAGAGTCCTACTTGGCGAGATAACTCAGGATAATGCGCTGTCACATTCCATCATGATTTTTTCGGTCAAACATCTAACGAAAGTCATCACTCATCCACCGTTTTCGCCAGATTTACTTTCCTGTAGTTTTTTTCTTTTTCTAAAACTCAAAATTCGTTTTGGGGAACGCGCCACGAAGCCATAAAAAGTAATTTACTCGAAGAAATGAAGGCTGTAACATCGTAGGCTGTTCCATACAAGTGTATGGAAAATTGAATGAATGGTTGAAATGTTTGTATCGACTCAAAAAACACTTTATATATAATTCCTTTTCACCCTCACCCTATGTCGTAGTGTGTCGTTACATGTTGCTAGTGATCTTCTTTCTTCCTTTATTTACCAATTTTCTTGGCTTTATCCTTTGTAGGTGGTCCCACCATCCAAGTTGTTTACTTTCCATAAATTTCCGTTCCTTCCAACGTGATTCCTGGGTATCGAAAGCTACTAATTTGTTCCTCTCCGACCCCGATTTAAATTTTTTCTTCTACATTTGCCACTACAATAACTTTGGTTTCCTTTTTGTCTATTTTCATTCCGTTTTCCGTCAATATTTGGTTCCAGTTGTCTAAATTATCTTGTAGATATTCTATTAGTCCAGTGAACAACGGTAAAAATATGATATCACCTCAGAATTACATCGAGACGCATTGATTTGCGGGAAACTTTGAAATCGAGTTTTATTTACCCTTAACTTCGAAATATAAGGGATAAATCATTTGTAAAATTGAAATTGAACCCTTATTTAATGTATTTCAACCCATATTACATCACCAAAGCAGGTGTAGTCAGTGTCATACCATCTAGTTGTGGTAGTATTCACCCCACTTTGCTTTTTGAGGTGTCTACTGTTAAAATTTCAAGGAAATCGAAGCGTCTTGAAGGAAATTTGAAGTAAAGACCGTTATTCACTGGAATATATGATAATTATATCATCTGCAAAAGGGCATTTCGATATATTGAGTTAGCAAGGGGTCAGATTGCCTCCTTGTGGCACTCCTTCTGATGTTGTAAACGTCTTTGATTTTTCGTTTCTTTGCACAAACATTGGACACAACAAAATTATTTTAAAAGATTTTTGGGGTGTTATAAACCATTTTCTTGATTAGAAACCATGATTTCCGCGAGGGGAGGCGTTGATGCGGATAGAAATACTACAGAAACGTATTCCTTAGACCAAAACAACAACCGATTTAACTGAACTTACCTAAGTTGGGACGTTGGGCGATATTTTTCGAATCTAAATCATTCGATGACGACATAAATGAATTGGTCGATACTAAAAAATTCTAATAGGGGCAAAGTACATACTTCTGATTCCTGGTTTTTCGTTGACCTAACCAAGTGAGATAGATACAAAGAACACTTACCTCAACAACATGTGATCCAATCCCTTTTTTCGTTTAGGGCAAGGGTACCCAAACCAAAGATAACGCCAGATAAATTGAGAAACCAAACCACAAAAGGGATGAGGATTTTGGAAAAAAATATATTAAGGAGGTAGGTGCTATTGTCAACAATTTTTTTATGTATCTAAATTTGGTATGTGTCCAATTTTGAAAGTGCCCGTTTGAGAAGCAAGGGTACCCTATCCCAACATTCAGGTAAATTTTGAAAACTATGATTAACGATATTGATAATCTTTAATCACAGTTTTTTTTTTATTTATAAACTTTATATAACTTCTTGAAAATCCTCGAAATATTTCATTTTTATATGTGTTATACTCAATTTATTTATTTCAAGATGAAATCTCGAATCTTGTATCTGGAAATTTTGGTTCATTGGGTTTTCAAAATGCCGAGAAACAGTCAACAAAAAACTTGAAATATGTTTAATAATGTATATCCTAACCGAAATCTTATAAAAGTAGCTCAATAGATCAATCAAATCGTTGTCCTAGTTATCCAGATCGACATTTTACTGAAAAGTAATTTTAATCGCATTCGAGAATTTTCAAGAAAAAAATATTACGCAAACAAAGTTCGTCCATATTTTTCGTTTAATTCTTTATACCAATTGAAGAAATTAAACGTTAAAATGGCGGACGAAACTTTATTTACTTCAAATGGCTACTGGAATATGTGAAATCACGCATCAAAAATTCTGATTATTGTTTCGCATTAAACGTATAATTAAACAATTCCGAGAACGATTATATAATTGCCTATAAAGAGAAAGTATTCTTTCCAAGGCGGTATCGTTTGTCTTTAATTCAATTATAAGAATATCAATGTAATACAAGCTAATTTAACCCAACTGAATTAACCCTTCATTATAAACAACCTCCGCGTGGAAATGTCATTTTCTGCAGCTACGATTTTAATTCTAAAAGTTGGTCGGAAGCTTTTTCAGACACAAAATAACATTCCAAATGAATTTAAACCTACATAAAAGTATTTAATACCTCAAATGTATTATTTAGAAACTATTATCCTTGAAAGTTAGAAACCTGTCCCCCCAAAGCTGACCCTTTATATATATGAACTAGGAATTTCAAACTTGTTTTAAACTGTTTAAATTTTACAGTTATTAATGAGTTTCTTTGAGAGGCGTTTCGATAAAATTTGAAATGCGCGCCATGTTTGACAGTTGTAATGTCACATGATTATGACGTGACAGATCGAAAATTGACAGTTGAGAGTTGGTAAAGATGAAGCTTTACACTGCAAACTAACGCGTCTTGATTGTCAAAAACTATCATCGAAATGGTGAGAATTCAATTTGTAAAATACGTCCTACTATGAAAATAATAATCAAAAAATTCGAAAGTACTGGTTCGGTTAATGAAGTGAAACACAAGATAAAAGCTCGTAGAGGTTATTCAACACAAACTGGACATTTCGACAGGCGTTTTTTAGCGAATTCTCACTGAAGATTTACAGCTGTATGCCTACAAAATCCAACCGACTCAACAACTTCTGCCGGTAGACCATGAACACCAAAGAGAAATCGCCAATGTCATCTTTGAGCAGCCTGCTCATTTTGCAAACAAAATCGGTGATGACGCAAAAATCCACTGAAGATTCATCAGAAAGCAATGCAGCCACAACTGTATGGTCTGGATTTGGTCTTTCGATTTAACGCCTTTAGACTTCTGACAATGGGGTTATCTCAAGTCGCAGGTTTATTTCAATAAACTTGCAACCATCGAAGCATATAAAACCGAAATTGAACTATGTATCAATGAAATACCACCACATATTGTATTCAATAACGATTTAATCTATTTGTAATTCAAAATAAAGTATAAAATGGATTTGTTCAGTTTTCTATGGTAAAAAATCCCTTTTTAGATTATACATTTTGTTTGTCCTACTTTAATGGAAACGAGATATGTTATTGCGGCATTATAAGTAATTAAAAAACCCACTGCCGCCGGTTCATTTACGTTAATTGAAAAAGTTGTGTCTGTTCCTTCAATTACTCCAATTTATAACACTCTGTCGAGTCATTGTTAAGATCCGGATGTGATGATTCATCATCATCATCATCATCATCATCGATATTCACCGAATTATTCAGATTCCACACAGCGAGCCGGCGTCAACAACGGTGAAAAATATTTAAAAATAGATGGAAAATAAAAATGGTTATCGAGAAAGAATAATTTGTTTCTTTGTTGGGTCGGAAACTTTCCAAACAAACCTCGTATAATTCATGTTTGTTCATTGCCCAAAACGAACTTTTTAAACACTTAACAAGGAAGATGTGAAAGTATTAAAACGTGGGAAAACAATTCCAGTAGCCAAATCGTTTTATTAGAAATAACAAAAACTGAATGCAAATACTAGACTGATTCAAGTGAACGAACTGATTCAATAACAAATATCCGAAAACGCGGAATAATAAACAAAAGCTGGTATTTGATACAATACCAACAATGATTAAATAGTCCAGTGAAATTTTAAAATAAATTCAAGTTATTTTAAACAGATTTTAATATAATGAAAAATTTTACTGAACTAATTTTCTAATATTTAGCAATCAGTTTCGTGTTCAATAATTGAGTTCAAACATGTTATAAATATAAAAATTTTATAAATAATAATTTTCGAATACGACTATTTATATTTTTTAAAATAAACAGAGCCGTACTTAGTTAAACTAGTAAAGTAGACCCCGACACTTTTATATTTTAAATGTGGTTATTCAGGGCGATAAAATAATAATACAAAATACAAATGATAGTAAAAAATTAAAAAAAAAACATTAATCAGCTGGTATTAGTGGACTCTGTAACGAAAAATTTGGTATACAATCCGTTGGTTACAAATACCATTGGAAAATTATCAGCAGTACCTGGATCTACCTAAAGATATACAGGACGTTGTTTCATACGCTCCTTAGTGTCTTTCCTGGCAGCCATTTTGAAAATATAGCAACATGGAGGATGAAAAACCAACGATGTAACCGAGGTTATGTTAGCGATATGTCAATTGTTCACAATTTACCATACAGTTGTGTTTCTTTTGGATATTAATACTATATAAATACTATTATAAAAGCTATTAAAACCGAACCAGACAAATTCTCCAATTTGCAAACGACCTGATGAAACAGCGAATATATCCAGATTAACCAACATATTGATAATTTGGTAACAGTTCTTCGTATCGTCCTATATTATGGAAATTACTTTTAACACTGTCATTGTCAATATTAAAATGACATATCTACTTTTTATAATAAAACCTTAACCTTACTTTTTAATTCGATCTCAAATTCTGATAATTGGTTTATTTTCGTGTGATTGACTATACCTCGTATAATAATAATCAACCTCGTACAACAAAAAACACGTGTATTCGATTAGGAATTAAATGCATCATTCTAGTTCAGATTTTTGTTTTGTAAAACTGATGTCGGACATTTGTTATGATTCTAATAGTGATGTTTATAAAATGCGCTTTTGAAAATAGACCGCAGTTAATTTTTACTAGCAGCTGTTATTTGAATTCTGGTTATAATTATTACTTCTTGTGAAAAAAAAACCTTCTAACCGTTAAAACAGAAAAGCCTATCTAGACATGTAACATAAATCACTTTGTGAATCTAAAATAAAAATTAATTTCACTAGAAATTTGATATGAATAGAATTAAAGTCGGTTGATCTGTCAATTCAAAATCTTGCCGATTGTAATCGAATAAGCACGAAGGTGTTCGTATTTGCTGGTATTCGGGTTATTAACGCAGTGTTGCCGGAATCGAAGAATTTTATTCAATAATAAGAATGTTAAATTACGACTGGAGTATTGTAGATTTTGTACATTAATACACTGTCGTCAAGTATAAGATGAAATTTTGATTTCTTTTTTATTGCGAAAGTTATTATGGTAAAATATTTTGTTTACCCGTCTCTGTTTTGAAAGAAATGAAATTGAAAAAAGGCAACATCGCGTAACTAAATGTTCGTCTGGTATCGTGAGTACTGTTTATATAGTCCCGTATTAGTTTAGTTGAAATGTAAACGTTGTTGAAGGAGGTCGTTTCATTTTTTGTAATAGATTATAGACTAACGAGTATTTAAAAATTTGTAAGTTCAAGACAAATAATGAAAAACCATTACATTTCGATGTGTATATATAAAACACGTCTACTATTTTTGAAATATATAATACACAGTGTTGCCAACTTTGGATTTTGTAAAAAGTGTGAGATAATTACGTAAAATTAATAAAAATTGCTTAAGATAAATTAGTAAATCTACGAACTTATTTTCTGAGTAAAAAAAAACGAGGATTTAGTTAAGAAAAAAATAATTCATCATGGAAGAGACGCTGTGGCGGCTATACGTTTCGTGGTTTAAAAATCATAAATTTTTATTTTCTTCATAAATTCCTATACTTTTCAGGCCCAGGTTCCAAGTCTCTGTTTGTTTTTAAGTCAATTTTCGTGAAAATTACGCCTGTTAACGCTCGATATTTACCCTAATGTGCAGCAATATTATTTTTCAAATTGAAACAAAATACTTAGTTTCTAAGATAAAAACACGTAGAATTGGCAACGTTGACAAAAGAGTTTCGTTAAATATGGATGGAGTACGTCCAAAATCCTCGTCCGATCAAAGCCGTTACACTTTACTGGAAAGTTATAGCATAGGAAAAATCGATTTTTTTATAGTCCGAATTCATTATGCAATACAGTTACCTGCAATACCATTTTTGTAGTACTTTAGGCTTCAAGATGCATTATTTTGATGGAAAATCACTTTTTTTTCTTCAATAGAATCGTTTTTCTACGATTTCATCCATCAATAACACTAAGTAATGATCCTTCTTTATGGTTTTTCTCTCTTTAAAATCGATAGCCGATTTTTCGTTTCGAATCGATTCATCACGTACTCACTGTCGATTGAACTCCAGTATGTAATGATAAAACAACTGCAAACACTGCTCAGAACCATCAATTTGTTGTTATTTTTGGTCTAACTTTATATAGAGCTTTTGAGCTCCATTTTACGGTTATTTCGTGAACGTATTTAATGTTTTCGTCGGTAACAGCTTCTACATCTTGTTCGGTATTCATGTTGCCTCGTTTAAACTCGACAAACAACTTCCAGCGGTGGTTTTTCTTGAGGCAAAGTCCCAATGATGTTTATCAAGCCAAGTTTTAGCTTCAATAGTATTTTTTTTTTTGGTATTTCATAGTAAAACAAGTTGAAACTGTTATATAAATATGATAACGCCTAGACTTACATAAAAAGTTGGATTATCATTTTTTTTTACATAAAATAAACAAGTAAAGGCATAATAATAATGTATATTTACTTTAAAACGAGTTATATTTCACCGTAAAATAAAATATAAAATGGATACAACGGTTCTTTATATTTTTAGGCTTGGCAACACTGTTATTCACTGTAACTAAGATTTAATTTACATTTTTTAACATAACCTCAACGACATTTTGTCATTGGGATAAAAGGTGAAGCGTTTTTTCTAAATTGCTCTGGAAACCCTAAAATTTTACCGATTTCAATGAATTTTTTTCGGTATTTAATGTTTTCTTTATGTAGGTTAAAAAAAATGTATATGACCTTCGAAAAAAGTGACTTTATGATAACAAACAAGTCGTAAAACCATATGAAATCTTTTTTCATACATGTGACCTTGAAACCAAACCGTACATTCAACAAAAGGTGTTTGCGTTCCGATCTAGTCCCGACCCTGATCGATTCGATCTACAATCTCAAGTTTGGAGATATGGCAACACTGATGTGTTGTCATATGTCAAATATGACATTGCCTTCATTAAGACTGTGTTAAAATGATGTAGATTCAACGTAAGACGGTTTACCAGAAATTATTGGCGAAAAAGGTCGAGTTGATTGTCCATCATTAATTCAGCTCTTTTTTCGGTCCAGTAGTCAACGTTATTACGTTGCAAATCTCAATCTAAGCGAAAAAAGTAGTATTGTGTTAATGTTTGGTGAATGCGCCGGTTATAAGGCGGTAAGTTTTTTTGTATTGTTTTTATAACTAGTTTATATTATGTATTGGCCGTTTTTATGAAAAATGTTTATTTGTTTACTAAAAATCGGAGATTTTCAGGAAATCGAAAATTCTGGAAGAGGAAAATAATGTATTTAAACGAGTCTGTCTGCCGGGTAGACAATAAATAATTTGATGTCTTAGTTAACCAATCGTGATAGTTAAAAGTAAACCAGATGGTATACTTAAATAAATTAGTGTGTTAAGTGTCAGTGAATAGTTTAGTGTAGTTTATGAATAAATTATTCAAGCGTGTATGAATTCGCCCCAACTGTACCAACGAATGAGAAAAATCACAATTAAAGGCAATCAAATTAGTATTGTTGGGAAAAATTAGCTTTTTCATCTTTAAGAATAAAAATTGATAAAAAATTTTAAGAAAAAATGTGGACCACCCAATAGGAAAAGTAACTAACTTATCTAATCAGTACGTATGAGGTATTAAACTGCATTTTTGGTAGTTTTTTCACTCCCTGTATTCAATAACATGTTTGAACTCGTTTTGTAACAACATAACAAACATCACTCACCAGTAATCACGAGTCTGCCTTTGGTGGCGCTAAGTCGAGTTTCTCCGGTAAGTCTGTGTTTCGTCCTACATTGATACGATTTGTATCCATCCTCAGGTCCGACATCTTTGATGTGCAATTCGCCGGAGGGTAGTACCAAATATTTGCTGTCTGTTAAATCGGAAATTACATTATATATTTTCAAGTGGTGTTGTTTCTATTTGTGAAAGTATTCATACAAAAGCAAATTTTCACGAAAAAAAAATTTTTAGTTGGAAATCGATTGTTGCTTCCATATGTATATTTTCAACTAAAAAAGTTTCTTCAGTTGATAAATGATATCTTGGAAAATTGTGTTTAAAGTGAAGGACTATTCATTAAATTCGCTGTATCGAAGGTCATTGCCCTTTGAAATAGAGTCTGTCGTTTGAATCGTCTGGCTCTAGCGAATTTACCTGAATCGAATTAATTTTTATATATAATCCACTTAAGGGACAAAATTATTAACCTCCTAGTGGTTAAAACTACCCTAGTATAGAAAAATTTGAATATAAATTAAATTATAGAGCCATTTGAATACAAAATGTGGTTTTTATAGAAAATATAAACTTGACATTAACAAATATCATAATTATAAATATTAATATGACTATTAACAATTTCCCCTATTATTCAAATGAAGAAACTTGATGTTAATCATGCTTAAAAACAATGCTACTTCAGCTACCTTTCATGTAACACGTATTTTCATATTTATATATACGAGGATGGTCCCAAAAGTGCGTGGCCTGACCAAGAGATGACTGCTTCTTCTTTATCAACTTAAAAATATTGGATAGCAAAGTTTAGACGAGACTGTACGACCTGCGAAGATCAACAACGCAGTGAGGTGACGATTCCAGAAATCCACTGCAAGTACAGTGCAAGATGGAACAAAAACAGCATCGTGGAGACGTTTCCATCGACTTTTTGACAACCATGGATAAAATTTGAGTCCATAAATTCACACCCGAACCAAAAAAACAATCAAAATACTGGACTGAACAGGGAGAACCGGTTCCAAGGAAGACAAAGACTGTTCCAACTGCAGGAAAAGTTACGGCGCTGGTTGTTTTCTATCTTATTGCAATATTTGAGTGAAGAAATTAAGCAAAAACGGCCGCATTTGGGTAAGAAGTATTGTTTTATCGAGGCAATGCACCAGCTCCGATATCTGGTGGTCAACAATTTTCCAAGAGGTGATATCGGTAGTTAACGTTTGTTTTGAGGAGCTTGACGATTCTTATTATTAAAAAAAATAAATTTTTGTAGGGCCAGGTACATCTGGGACCTTCCTATTCCATCCCGTTCGCGATAAACAAATACTGTTACATAAAAAAGACGAATTCGAAAATAAAACAAATTTTGAATTCGTCGAAAGCGTAAACGAATTTCTTATTGACTTTTCGTATAAAAGTTCATCATAATAAAATATTTATTTACGCTTCCAAGAATAAAAAGCCACTAAAACAACTAAGTAATCTACTAAGGAGTGGTAAATATAGGTTAGATTCGGGAAAGGAAACTAGGATGTTTTGAGGAATTCCAGATGTCCAAATTTTCATTTCATTTTATTAGAAAAACGAAATCCATCAATCATCACGACAGTCATACACGCCAGGTGAACTATCCAACATAAACGCGCGATATTATTTTAATTAAGCCCTGTTTACATACTCCGGTAACCGTTTATAAAACCGGTCAGATACCTTACAAATTATTTCTACAAAAATTCAAGGAATATATCGGTTTATGGTAATAAAAAATCATGAATAAATAGCTTATTACAAGGAATGTTCAGAAAGACGTACAAAATTTCTTCTGGAATGAATAATATTCATAAAAATAGTTCTACATGACATAATTATTCACATATGTATAGAGAGTGTTATATTTCCCCCCGAATGCTCAATTGTATCCCCTTTTTTAACGATGATACTCAGTTTTTACAGCTCGTCTATTAATCCCACTCTTCTCACGACGTGGAACGGCTTTAGCTGCCGAAAATCTTCGGTGTATTGCTCCGAAGTTCCATATTGTCTCACACTTCGAAACAAAGCGTCTTCAATTAACTATTGAAGCGTCGATACCCCCACAAGACTATTGATATTCATAAATACTTCGTGCTTGATACATTCGATAGATATTTGGTTATAGATTTTTCCAGTAACTGATTTTTTTCACCTTCTTTTTCCCATTTTCCTGTAGGCGATTCCGCAGAAGGGTTCGTGTCGTACAAATGGTTGATTCGTCGCTACTTTAGAAAGTTTCGGTGATTTCTCTTCGCTTCAATGTATTCCGGAACCCATTGGAGAGTAATTTTACTATTTTTGCCTTCTTGCCTGTCTTAGCACTTTCCAGCTCCTCTTTTCCCAGTCCATTCACCAATAATCTTCAACCAAGAGGTTTGTTTCCATCACTTTTCTTTTTGACTTTGGTGTTGGCGATCAGCTTGGCGAAACTTCCTCTATCTTGCGCCAGTCTAAATAACTGTCCAGCTTCTTCTCTTATCCCAGTTCATTATCCAACATTCTCCAACCAAGAGCTTGTTTCCTTCCAATTCCTCTACGACCTTCAACTTTACACATCAAAATCAACTGGAGGATATTAAATCGGCTACCACGCCTAGTAGAAATTAAATAGAATGTATTTAATTCAAAACGAACCTTCCTCCATGTTTTAAAACGACATATGGAAAAGATGGAAAGCAAAAAACGAGACTGGTGATTTGAAAAATTTCATTTTGATGTTCTCTTCATTGTTCGAAACGTTTGGCGTGTTAAAATTTGTCTTTATCAATTCTTGAAGATTCAGATAGTCGGATCGAACAAAATTTCTGATTTTTTCCGATGTTTTTACCAATTTTTATGAGAAAAAAACGGCCTCTACATAAACGCGGGTAACGGCTACACTGGTTGGTCTACAGACTCGGTACACATCGCATTCGAAAGAGTAGGCTTAAGACTAAACAGCTGACAGTCTTCAACCTTTGGCGTCTGCGTACTTTTTAAGCAAATATTTAATATGTAGAACTGCATTTATTCCTAGATACAATAATTAACTTTAAGAGAATCAGATATTTGTGACGAAATTGTTTTTTTTTTTGGCGGGGAAAATTGGTAATAGAATTTAAATTTTTTGTCACACACCGTAAGTTCCGTCGTTACGAATTTCCTGACTTTCGTGCCCGTCGTCTTGCAACCAAGATGTAACGTAGACGTAATCGCTTACGAAACTCGGTATAAAGCACTTGAAAATTGCGGTGTTGCCTTTTAAGACGCTTTCTTCCATTACATTGGCTTTGTAAGCTTGCGACACAACTGCAAAAATTAAAATGGAGTCGAATAAGTTTTCGAATGATTCGTAGTTAGAAATAGACATAGAAAATTATTAAAAACGTCTATTATCAACATTTTTTTCATAATTTTTATCAATTTTCACGTTTTGTGTGCTCGATCGCATTTTCCGGAAAAATGTAATCCAATAATCGTCGCGATATATAGCCAGAAAGTAGTTGTTATTCCTCGAGTTCGAAAAACTGTTATTATCAAACTGAAAGCGTTGTCTCCCATCTCTATTTCAAATACTTGTATTCAAATATAACTCGTAGAAAATATACAATGTTTTTATTATACAATATACGAGGGTTGGGCATAAATTACGGTGTCGATATTTTCTTTTCTTGTAAATTTATGTCCTAAGGAAATTCCGAACGCATAGTGTCGTACAAAATGGAAGAAATCCGTGTTTAATTAGTATGATTTGTGAGGTAATAATTTAAGAAAGAAAATTTGATACTAAAAGATCGTACATGTGAATGATGACGTAAACTAAAACTTGACTAAACCAAACTTTGGTTTTGAATTAGATATATTAATATTTTATTGGATGTCGTATCGTATAATTTTTCATATAATTTTGGCACTTTCTCGGTCTGTGCTCTAATTTTTCAAGGAGTAGAACCACTCGCTCAATTTTAGCCACCGAGGTTCTATTTTACTTTTGACAGAAGCATGATTCTTAATAAACTTTGAAAATACGTTTTTGATGTGATTTTTATCAGTTTTATATATGGCATGCCTCAATAAGTCGTATGACTGACACACAGATGGCGCTGCCACTATATCTAAAATTTCATGACGTTTCGATTAGTCAGAAAAAGGTTGCAGCCATTTAAGTGAAGCTACTTTTTATTATTTTCGAAACAATTTCTCGTATTAATTTATCGTCGCTCCCAGATGGAGCTCAGCAATGGTTTCAATAATCTTATCTGGACTCTGCTCCATCAAAAAGAACCATTGGAGCATGAGAAACCTTGAAGCTGTACCGAGTTTACTCACAGTCGATCAAAAACAAACAACGCGTTGATGATTCAGCCTTGGCCGCGTCATTCTGGAATCAAAACGATAGTCATCTGAGTGAACCGCGGATGGTGAACCACCACCGAAGAGTTGTTGGATCGTTTGAATTCAAAAATCAAGAAAAAACGGCCTCATACGTCGAAGAAAAAATCATCGTTTCACCGATTCACAAATCGTTGGCAACGATGGTTAAATTGAACGAATTACACTTCGAATCGCTTCCTCATCCACCGTATAGCCCAGATCTGTCTCCAAGTGACTACTAGCTATACTCCGATCTCAAAAAAATGCTCACCAGTAAGAAATTCAGCTCAGTTAGTCGCACGGCTTATTGAGCGATGTGTTATGAATTGAACCAATCAAACAATGAATCGGAAGGTCCGTATATGATGATTAAAATGCCAGTACTAAAAAGCTAAATGATAGAATGATAGAAAAGTTGAAAATTTGCTCTTCGACAATTTAAATCATAGAATTAATATTAAAGATAGACAGAGCGACATGTAAGTGGAATTGTACTAGTGGAAGAGAGAAAAAAGAATCGATTTACCACTCTATCTCTCTCTAGCGGCTTTTGGTATCTTTGTAGTCCCCACTCATATAATGTATCACTTCTAAATGGACAATTTCTATAAGTGAAAGCTGTTTCTACTAAGGAACACAGAATGGCAACGATTTTTCTATCTTCCGAGGTTCCAACTCGGTTCTGCGCATTCTCAAGCATGCGCAGTATATATAAAGTGTCTCGAACGAGAGAGACAATGAATACCATAACGTAGAGACGTTTTTTCCCACACCAACTCTCCTTATAGGGATATTACATAAACGTTGCCACGGCTCTAAACTTCGACATCGTAACGATCCAATCAGAATAGAATAGAAAGAGGTATAAAGTGGTACACCGATGTTCCGTCTCTCTCGATCAACAGTTTGATTCCATTCGAATCATCTTCCATACCTCAATCTCTCTATATTTAATATTAATTTTATGATAGTAGCTCTCCAGGTTAGGTAGTTGGGTTACGAAAAGGAATAAATGTTGAAAAAGTAAACGTCTCCTTTTTTTTTTTAAAATCGAACATAATTGGTATGAAAAATTGGCAAAATCTTGCTGTTTCAATTTACAAAACAACGCAGCTTAGTCAAATCAATCTTTCATAGTTTAAACATGTACTGCGTTCGGCTATTCACACCTGAAAAACTCTGTTCTTTACTTTACTCCGATCCCACGACTCGGTTCGTTCCGAATCTTGAAAGACAGCTCTCAGATTTTGTTTTGACTTTTGACGTTTCGTTTGACATTTCATCGTTTATCGATAGAAACTGTTTTGACCAGCTGACTTCATATATTTTCGTTTTCCAAAGATAGACGAATCTGGGCCTTGTAGAGGATTAGAAACCGTTACAGAGTTTATAGTGAGGGCTCCAAGTTCCAAGCTCCAAGCCAGGACCAAATCGTATGCTACAGATCCAGCCTTCTTTGTGAAAACGGCAGCCTAGGCTTTCGCTACATTAAACTCAATCGGGTTACTCCCAACCCACGTTTTATAGATCAGTATTGGTGGTCGGCGAAGCTATAGATTTGCATTTTAGTCGAGTAGATCGTTGATGTATATTAGGAAGAAGGTAGATGACAAGATGCGTCCCTGGGGAGCACCAGCGTTGACATCAAACCTTTCTGAGGTGTGTTCATCGATAGTGACATGGATGGATCGGTATTATCTGCTTTGTTTGGTTTCTGCGGGATGTTATAACATCGTTTAGAGTTTAATGACATTCTTAGACGCACGCCTCCTGGAGTGATCAATATCTGGCTCTTTTCTGTAAAGGTGTTTCAAATCTGTGACCGCAAATTCGATATTTGGAGTTGGGGAATGCAATAATCTGTCTTCCTTGGAAAGAAACCTCTTCAGTCCTGCCTTAGTTGTAGGAAATGGCAAATAAAGAGCGTAGGTTGACAGTTCTGATCCTCAAGGATCGTTGTTTAAGCTCTTACCGTTTAATAATTTGATATATTTGGGATGAATATACTAAAATCTACGTTATTATCGCCTTAACCCCGTACAGTTTTAAAAAGATAAACTTCTATAAATATCTTGATATTTTTCAAAAGGAGACGTTCACCTCAACAACAGCAATAATAAGGATCGACTCTCAAGGTTTTTGTGTTTGTGTCGGGGACCCACCATATATCAAACTAGATCCGTCCCGGGTCATAATTTCGTGTCCGTCGTCTTGTAACCAGGAAGTGACGGAGACGTAGTCACTTACGAAGCTAGGTATGTGACACTTGAATATGGCGGTGTTGCCCTTGAGGACGCTTTCATCCATTACGTTAGTCGCGTACGCTTGCGATACGACTAGAAGATTAAAAAAGTCGAGTGAGATCTCAGTGTAAGACTTGTTTCGTCAATAGGGTGATTTTATTATTGAAACTAGGTCGGGAGTTGTTATGATCTCGCTAAGGGTTGCGGAAAATATTCTTAAACACGTATAGTCTAGTCCACTGGTTTTTTTTTTGGAGAATGTTTAATTTTTGCGCCCAATCAGTTGGTGTTTGATTACGACTTAGATACGAGGTCCTTAAATAACGAGATTAGTTACGAAAAAGGGTTTTATTATAAAAATTTTTATACATTCGGATGCTTCCCTTCAATAAACTCCCTTCCCCTCGCCACACACCTTTCCATACGTTTTTTCCGTTGATCCAAACAGTGCTGGAAGTCCTCTTTGGTGAGGGCCTCTAGCAGCTCTGGTTTACCGCTTCCATCGACTCAAATCGGATCCCTTTCGAAGCAGATCTGTTTCTAAACTTTCAAGGAAATCTGAGCAGACCCGTTGACGCAAGAACTTTCGGTCAGGAGTCAAATGTTTTGACATCAACATCGCACAGTGTAATTCCTCGAGTAAAATTGCTCATTCGACGATCTGCACGCACAATTTGGTTGATTTTGGTCACTGTTTCCGGATATGAAACATCCACATGGCGACGTGGGCTTTGGACATCTTCAGTGCTCTTTCGGCCATCACTAAAGCGCTTGTACCACTCAAAAACAAGCGCACTAGATAGAGAATTGTCCTTTCAACAATTTGTAGCACTCAGTCGGAGTTTTTTTTCAATTTAACACGTTCGTTTCGAACCGTTACCGTACAAATACTATAATAGTGGCCGAAACGTGTTTTGGGGCGTGCATAGATAAAATATCTAGAAACCGCATCCGTCTAGGGCGCCCTCTAGGCGTGCGTGTTACAGAGAAATAACGTCTTCGCCAGCATTTCATTAGCATGCATCGAGCATTCAATTATTAAGGACCCATCGAGGCCAAACATCTTCATAACTTTGCAAATGATAGTGTTCTGATGAGAAAACTTGGAAAAGTCATTTTTTCGTGACGTCCAATAATAGGATAACGAATAACTTTTATTGATGGAAGCATTCTTACTTCTAAAGTTTGCAGAACAGCCAATTTCTCAAATATTGCACATGATTAACACTCAATTTTCCGCTTACTGGTTTTTCTATTTGTTCATATTTCTGTGCCAACTTTAGTGATATTTCTTTCTCGAAGTTTCGAGGAGAAACTTCTACTCACCGGACTATTGAGACCCGTTTGAGGTTCTGGTCTAGATTAATAGGTGCAAGGTTCAAAACTTGACTATATAAAGTTATAATAAAAGACGGTTCGTTGTTTTCATTGAAATATTTATTATTACTAAATTACATCATTATACAAAAGATAAAACTTCATGTTTGGAATGCCTTATCTCAATTCATTTGAAGACACGATGTCTTTTGTTGCAACATTGACTGATAAAAAGTTTTATTGAAGAAACAACACAAATATTTTCGAAATATTTTTATTAATTGTAAAACCAAACCAAAAAGTAAATTTTTCTATCAGCACCGATATGAAAATATAAAAAACCTTTTTTGAATCAAAATTTTGACTATTTCAATCCAGAATTTTGTTTTCATTTAATCCTTATCCAGATTATCGTTCGATATATGGCGGTCATGCCTTATAATTTCGTTTGATTCCTTCACAATTTCAATCCATTACTTCCACCTGCTATTTTGGATCCAATGTTTTTTTGGTATTCTGGCCATGGTCAAAATCCAACATCGTAATGGTCGACCAAATGAGGTGACGACTCTAAAAATGATGAAGAAAATCCACTGGATGATCCTCGATTGAAAGTGAACGAGATACCAGACATTCAAAAAGTAAAAAGACCGTTCCATCTGCAGGAAAAGTCATAGCGTCAGTTTAAAGTTTGATCTGCTATTTCATGCATTATATTTCGCCAGATTTAGCCCCCTCGGATTATTTTCTGTTCCAAGACTTGAAAAAATGGCTCGGAGGTTGAGAAAATTGCTCGGTGGTCAAAGATTTTTCAGCAATGAAAAGGTAATGTTGACAGTTAATGGCTATTTTGAAGAGCTTAACGATCCTTATTATGAAAATTTCTATTTTTAAATTTTTCTTGTCTTTTTTCCCAAAGAAAGATGCTTCTATTCGCATTCGCATCGGGAAAGACGTGCCTTGGTAGCTGATATCACAGGCTTGCACTTATCCAAAAAAAAAAAAGGAGTTCCGATAAATGTTTATGATCCAGGTTTGCCCGATCAAAATGCTGCTCTAGATGAGATTATGCGTAGGCAAAACAGAGTCGGGTCAATGACCTCTCTTCTATGATCTAGCCTGTTCAAGTTTCTGGTCAACTCTGGATAGCCTATAAGTCTAATTCTTCCTCTTTTCCCATTTTTCCTTCTATTTCCTGCTTCAGTCTGCCATTATTGCACCTGGATATTTAAATCTTTATACTTTTATCGTGTTTTTAGTATTTAATCAAAGGCTTCCTCTTTATAGGCCATAAAGTATAAGGAGGATTACATAAATCTTAGATTTCAGTTTTGTTAGTTGCGAGTCTCGTCAGCACAAGATATTCTGGTATCTCATTAATCAGGACGGTATCCAGGGGCGTAGAATTTGATATTTGTATCTTAATATTTAGAATCAGGACATCGACACTTATCAATAAATCAACTTGTATAAGAATTGTCTATTTTTCTAATGTTTACAAGATCAAATTCATCCTCTCTGTATTTCTCTCGCAATTTTCTGCGTACAAATCAATTTGGGTGATGGAATTATCTCTTTATCCAGACATGAAAAAAATCAAAATGAAGACCCAATTACAGTAATTGACTATTATTAGGTAATGGCTGCATAAATTTATAAATAGAACGAAATGGAGTTATCAATTTAATAGTCCGGCCCCGTTTACTGAGATTTATCAATGATGATTGGACCCCAATGAATTATTAAAGTTGAGAGGAATGTATTCGAATAGTTTGGTACGTCCTTTGAATTTACAGGATGTTTCGGGACTTGCCGACAATTCGGGAATGAGTAGATGACGTGAAAATGTGCTCTGTGACAAAAAAATTCTCATACGACTCTAGTTTCTGAGTTATAGACCTTTAAAGTTGAAACAAATCAGAACTTGTATGTTTTCTAAATTTCTCGCACTACACATTCCGCTATTGTCGACATTCGGGCGTCAGTCGGCGTTGTGCTACAACCATTATTGACGCTCCCGCCAAGTATGAGACGTGTGCATGAGAAAAACTTCTTTTCAAATTTTGAAAAAACTTCAAATCATACAATTTAAATCTAAAGGAGGCTGGGGGTGTTTTCGTCGATAATATAAAACTTTGTGGTTGATATTTCTTATATTCTTCCCAGAACAAATAAAATTCATCGATTAAGACCGATTTCAATCGATTTTCTATTCTCTAATCATCGCAATTCATGTGAAATAATCGAAAACTAATCGATTCTTGTGTCGTAAAAAATATGTAACTGTATGATTATTTAAAATTTGTTTTATACCATTAATAAATAGTTTGTAATCGATTATTAATCGATTAGTTGAGAAACAAACCTATCGCGTATACAAACTCACTCAACACGCTCTAAATATCTAATAACAACCTCCGCTAAATGCTCCTCCAAACCACTATTATACCATCAATTACGAATTAATCTCGAATAGGAATCGATTATTCTCAACAATTGTAGTTCTACGTTTTTCCACGAGTTCGTGTTACGATTAATTTGAATCTGAACGAGACGTGTCGACGAACTACGATGAAAAGCCGCCTCACGGATCGGAAACCGGAGAATGGGAGCGGTTGGTTAGCTCAGGATATCTCCAACAGGTGGTATAATTCGGTTAAATACGAAACAAAAATTGTTGGTGGTGGTTTTTTTTTGGGGTTAAATGGGTGCGTCACGGAAAATAAGGTGAAAGTTTAATGGACTACAAAAAATTTATCAATCGTTTTAACGTCGTTACTGTAGTACCGAAATTTGTTGTTCCATATTTTTTCCGAATCAATTACGCAGTATCACTAGTATATAGGGTGTGGACAAAATTAAACGCAATACGTCCACTTAATTACGAGTCGCGTTAAATTATAATGAGATTCGTTATTCCACTAGTTTCTCAATCTACTCTTTTCGCTCAAACAGCTTTCATCGATGTAGAAGGAGCTTTTGATGAAGTCGCACATCACTCCATCAAAAAATCAACAGAAGCGATGCTACAACATCGTATAGTAATGGTAGAAATAAACGGACTTAGCAACACTGGATTTACAGTTCTACGATGATCTAGTAGTGATAGTAAGGGGCAAACACGAAGATATACGAGGTCTGGCTATTAAATAACGAGACTGCCCGCCTAGAGGGCTCTCTAAACGGGTGGGGTAACAACCGAGAGACCACTAGAGATGTCCAAAGGCCAGGTCACACTGTGACTGAATCAACTCCGGAAATAGTGACCAAAATCAAACAAATTGTGCGTGCAGATCGTCGAATGACATGACAAAAGCCTGTGCGAAGTTGGTGCCAAAAAATCTGACTTCTGACCAAAAGCTTTTGCGTTAACGGATCTACTCAGATTTCCTTGAAAGGCTAAAAAGATCTGCTTTGAAAGGGACCCTATTTGAGTCGATGGTAAAGTGGTAAAGGCCCTCACCAAAAGCAAGTTGACATTTATCTTCAAATTTTTGCTCTCGATAGAACCATTGTCGATTTTTATTCTCAATTCACTTAAAGATATACAAGAGTAATTTATTTTGAATATTATGATGTTAACCACATGAGACGTAATAATTAGAAATCAATGAAGAGCTTCCGACATTCCCTTAATGTCAAAATTTAATATTCTCTTCATACACTCTATTAGAAGTTGACCTAAATTTTCTAATTTCAATGTAATTTACAAAGAAAATTAGATTAAATTCCACCGTTCCACTTTGAGTAACTTTTGCGAAAACGCTGATGTTGAAGAATGCAATAACTATAGTATTCAGTTTCCAACAATTTATTATACGAGGTTTATCCCAAAAGAATCGAACTTTTATTCAATATTACTTTTCCATTTCAACATTAGTTGCCTTGTCATCTAATTTAAGTCCTTCGAGGGCTGATTTCAATCTGGAAATGAACCAAAAGTCACAGAAAACTTCGTCAGGAGCTTAAGCAGGCTGGCAAAACTGTGCGTTACTGCATTAGTTGCCTTGTCATCAAATTTAAGTCCTTCGAGGGCTGATTTCAATCTGGAAAAGATCCAAAAGTCGCAGAAAACTTCGTCAGGAGCTTAAGCAGGCTGGCAAAACTGTGCGTTACTGCATTAGTTGCCTTGTCATCAAATTTAAGTCCTTCGAGGGCTGATTTCAATCTGGAAAAGATCCAAAAGTCACAGAAAACTTCGTCAGGAGCTTAAGCAGGCTGGCAAAACTGTGCGTTACTGCATTAGTTGCCTTGTCATCTAATTTAAGACCTTCGAGGGCTGATTTCAATCTGGAAATGAACCAAAAGTCACAGAAAACTTCGTCAGGAGCTTAAGCAGGCTGGCAAAACTGTGCGTTACTGCATTAGTTGCCTTGTCTTCTAATTTAAGTCCTTCGAGGGCTGATTTCAATCTGGAAAAGATCCAAAAGTCGCAGAAAACTTCGTCAGGAGCTTAAGCAGGCTGGCAAAACTGTGCGTTACTGCATTAGTTGCCTTGTCATCTAATTTAAGACCTTCGAGGGCTGATTTCAATCTGGAAAAGATCCAAAAGTCGCAGAAAACTTCGTCAGGAGCTCAAGCAAGCTGGCAAAACTGTGCGTTACTGCATTAGTTGCCTTGTCATCTAATTTAAGACCTTCGAGGGCTGATTTCAATCTGGAAATGAACCAAAAGTCACAGAAAACTTCGTCAGGAGCTTAAGCAGGCTGGCAAAACTGTGCGTTACTGCATTAGTTGCCTTGTCATCTAATTTAAGTCCTTCGAGGGCTGATTTCAATCTGGAAATGAACCAAAAGTCACAGAAAACTTCGTCAGGAGCTTAAGCAGGCTGGCAAAACTGTGCGTTACTGCATTAGTTGCCTTGTCATCAAATTTAAGTCCTTCGAGGGCTGATTTCAATCTGGAAAAGATCCAAAAGTCGCAGAAAACTTCGTCAGGAGCTCAAGCAAGCTGGCAAAACTGTGCGTTACTGCATTAGTTGCCTTGTCATCTAATTTAAGTCCTTCGAGGGCTGATTTCAATCTGGAAATGAACCAAAAGTCGCAGAAAACTTCGTCAGGAGCTCAAGCAAGCTGGCAAAACTGTGCGTTACTGCATTAGTTGCCTTGTCATCTAATTTAAGTCCTTCGAGGGCTGATTTCAATCTGGAAAAGATCCAAAAGTCGCAGAAAACTTCGTCAGGAGCTCAAGCAAGCTGGCAAAACTGTGCGTTACTGCATTAGTTGCCTTGTCATCAAATTTAAGTCCTTCGAGGGCTGATTTCAATCTGGAAAAGATCCAAAAGTCGCAGAAAACTTCGTCAGGAGCTTAAGCAGGCTGGCAAAACTGTTATATTGGTCATCGTCAATCAGCTGTTTTATTTTGATTGCGTTTTGTAATATTTTTATATTGTGTAGTCATGCGCAACGCATTCATAATCAAAGAAAACAGTCCACATTGTCTGCGTCTTCAATGTGCTTCAATAAAAGAATGAGATAACGACAAAAAAAGACATTGGAAACAAGCTGGTAACATCCATGCCCCAAAAGAGGTCGCTTAGAAGATTTGACGTAACGGGAGGATCAATACTTTTGGAGCAAACCTCGTATACAGATTAACTGGTGCGAGAAATAATTTGACTGAATCTAATTTACCATAGAAAAAATGTGTTTAGAGGAAGTTAGAATACTCGTATGTATTATAGTACAGTCAAATATCTCAAAATTAAGATAAAATCTTGGGAAAATTTTATAAAGAGCTGCAAATACTTATAAACTTTTATTTTGGTTTTCAAAACATCTCGTATGCGCGTATAAAGGTCAGAACTACAAAAAAGTTTCATTTATTATAAATAGCGGTATGCTGTCTGGCATAGGTAATGCATAATGAACCGTTAGTATCTTTATATAATATTCATTACTAATTATTACTATACAGGGTAGCACAAAGTTGATGTTTTGATCTTTTTACTATACACCGACTCTTCCTAAGGGTGTAGGGACATAAAAAATCTATACAAACCATTTGTTATAATTCAATTACTTGCACTTTGATGCAATGGTTTGTCGGAGTTCATTCGAAATTCTCTTTTCTAATTTTTCATGTGTAGTTGTTTCCAAACCTTCAGAATGTACGTTTCGTTTCAAATTTTGCCAAACAATTCAAAGGGCCTTTGAAGGGACTCTTTTTCATATATTTTAGCGAATATGGGATTTCCAGGAGGACAAATATATGCTGAAGAACGACCACCAGAATGTGTCGTCAACCATACCGACTTTTTTTGAAATAACACATCAAATAAACTTTTAATGGGCGGAAACTCGTTGTCACTCAGACTTCTAAGTTTCGATTGCTTCTCAGAATATTTGCGTACCGATTTTCTTGATTTTTGAACTACATTCTATTCCTTTAGAATGTTGCTTATATATTTCTTATCGTTTTCGCAAACTAACCCCCAGTTTAATCTTCTTTTTGATACTTTATCGCTTATCTGCTTGATCCTGACTTTTTATCAGTCGGAATACCTGTTTCCACACGCCGACAGTTACCGTAAATTGTTTCCCATTCCTATAAAGTGATTAGGTCTTGATTTTGTTCATAAAGTTTAGTTTGAAACTAAACTTTTTACAGAAACGTAACGTTTATAAATATATTTTCATCCCTACACCCTTAAATACTCCGAAATAACGTAAGCTTCGACAAGGAACGTTGTTTCAACTGTATTTTTAAAAGTTTATAAGCGTTTTATTTGGGATGAATATCTTTCATAATGCTAAAGCGAGTTTTTGATTTATTTCTCGATCCGAACCCAATATGACCGGACTATTATTGACAACGTTGTGGCGATACCACAGAAACGACTCTTAAACCGATCAAAACATATATTTTAAAATGGCGTTAGACTCTACCGTAATCGTTCTTCGGAGGTAAAAAGCTATTGTTGGCCGTATCTTGCCAAGACGTGATTTCTACATGGTCCGAAACGAAAGACGGTATCTGGCATTTAAAGACAGCTGTGTTACCTTTTATGACGAACACATCGTATACCTGGGCTTCATAATACTGGTTAACAACTGTAAAGACATTTAAAGATAAATTTTTGTTATATACGGTGTCCCAATTCGGAGATATGTCGGTTTACAATAGATAGAAAATTGGAAAATATTTGGGGTTTGTTCAGTAAAAAAATTTTCGTAACGCCATCCGTATTCAAGGTGAAGGACGTTGACACATTTTTTACGTTTTTGTCGCAACTGCTGGCAACGTTGTATTGAAATTTCATGTTTTCGAAGCTGATACATCCAATGAATTTGTATTTACGTCTGACTCTCATAGAGGGCACTAGTTACAAGGTTCGTACCAAGTAGTATCGAACACAACTTTTTCAATATTAGATTTCAACTTGAACATCGTTTAATTTCATACCTAAAAGTTACTCTTGATAAAACTTGATACTGTGTACCGTTTTTGGAGTATGTAGATTTGAAAATTATGAAATAATAACCGACTGAGTCCATAGGATGTGTCAGATTCCAAAACATCTTTTTTTGAAACTCCCTGTAAAGGTATATTTTTAATAAATAAGTAAATGCTGTAGTAGTTATATCTATTTAAAAAGCAATCGCACGCAAACATACAATCCATCGATTTATCAACAAAAACATAAAAAAAAGTAAGAATTAAAAAATAATATTATATACTTAATAAACATCAAACATCTAAAGTCTGAAATTGTTCGATTCCAAAATCTGTACGCCACCGTACACTTGTGGTAAATTCCTCCAAAAAAAAACTCATACTCAATTGAATCACCTACACAAACACTTTTGAATATACATAGATTAAAATGAATACAATCAACAATCGACACGATAATTCAACTAGATTTACCTCGTACATTCTTATCGTTATTATTTATTGATTGATACTCGTAGTGAATTCCTCCAAAGAAACTCAGACTCAATTGAATCACCTACACAAACACTTTTGAATATCTACGCAGATCAGAATGAATACAATCAACAATCGACACGATAATTCAACTAGATTTACCTCGTACATTCTTATCGTTATTATTTATTGATTGATACTCGTAGTGAATTCCTCCAAAGAAACTCAGACTCAATTGAATCACCTGCACAAACACTTTTGAATACACGCAGATCAAAGTGAATACAATCAACAATCGACACGATAATTCAACTAGATTTACCTCGTACATTCTTATCGTTATTATTTATTGATTGATACTCGTAGTGAATTCCTCCAAAGAAACTCAGACTCAATTGAATCACCTGCACAAACACTTTTGAATACACGCAGATCAAAGTGAATACAATCAACAATCGACACGATAATTCAACTAGATTTACCTCGTACATTCTTATCGTTATTATTTATTGATTGATACTCGTAGTGAATTCCTCCAAAGAAACTCAGACTCAATTGAATCACCTGCACAAACACTTTTGAATACACGCAGATCAAAGTGAATACAATCAACAATCGACACGATAATTCAACTAGATTTACCTCGTACATTCTTATCGTTATTATTTATTGATTGATACTCGTAGTGAATTCCTCCAAAGAAACTCAGACTCAATTGAATCACCTACACAAACACTTTTGAATATACATAGATTAAAATGAATACAATCAACAATCGACACGATAATTCAACTAGATTTACCTCGTACATTCTTATCGTTATTATTTATTGATTGATACTCGTAGTGAATTCCTCCAAAGAAACTCAGACTCAATTGAATTACCTGCACAAACACTTTTGAATACACGCAGATCAAAGTGAATACAATCAACAATCGACACGATAATTCAACTAGATTTACCTCGTACATTCTTATCGTTATTATTTATTGATTGATACTCGTAGTGAATTCCTCCAAAGAAACTCAGACTCAATTGAATCACCTGCACAAACACTTTTGAATACACGCAGATCAAAGTGAATACAATCAACAATCGACACGATAATTCAACTAGATTTACCTCGTACATTCTTATCGTTATTATTTATTGATTGATACTCGTAGTGAATTCCTCCAAAGAAACTCAGACTCAATTGAATCACCTACACAAACACTTTTGAATATACATAGATTAAAATGAATACAATCAACAATCGACACGATAATTCAACTAGATTTACCTCGTACATTCTTATCGTTATTATTTATTGATTGATACTCGTAGTGAATTCCTCCAAAGAAACTCAGACTCAATTGAATCACCTGCACAAACACTTTTGAATACACGCAGATCAAAGTGAATACAATCAACAATCGACACGATAATTCAACTAGATTTACCTCGTACATTCTTATCGTTATTATTTATTGATTGATACTCGTAGTGAATTCCTCCAAAGAAACTCAGACTCAATTGAATCACCTACACAAACACTTTTGAATATACATAGATTAAAATGAATACAATCAACAATCGACACGATAATTCAACTAGATTTACCTCGTACATTCTTATCGTTATTATTTATTGATTGATACTCGTAGTGAATTCCTCCAAAGAAACTCAGACTCAATTGAATCACCTACACAAACACTTTTGAATACACGCAGATCAAAGTGAATACAATCAACAATCGACACGATAATTCAACTAGATTTACCTCGTACATTCTTATCGTTATTATTTATTGATTGATACTCGTAGTGAATTCCTCCAAAGAAACTCAGACTCAATTGAATCACCTGCACAAACACTTTTGAATACACGCAGATCAAAGTGAATACAATCAACAATCGACACGATAATTCAACTAGATTTACCTCGTACATTCTTATCGTTATTATTTATTGATTGATACTCGTAGTGAATTCCTCCAAAGAAACTCAGACTCAATTGAATCACCTGCACAAACACTTTTGAATACACGCAGATCAAAGTGAATACAATCAACAATCGACACGATAATTCAACTAGATTTACCTCGTACATTCTTATCGTTATTATTTATTGATTGATACTCGTAGTGAATTCCTCCAAAGAAACTCAGACTCAATTGAATCACCTGCACAAACACTTTTGAATACACGCAGATCAAAGTGAATACAATCAACAATCGACACGATAATTCAACTAGATTTACCTCGTACATTCTTATCGTTATTATTTATTGATTGATACTCGTAGTGAATTCCTCCAAAGAAACTCAGACTCAATTGAATCACCTACACAAACACTTTTGAATATACATAGATTAAAATGAATACAATCAACAATCGACACGATAATTCAACTAGATTTACCTCGTACATTCTTATCGTTATTATTTATTGATTGATACTCGTAGTGAATTCCTCCAAAGAAACTCAGACTCAATTGAATCACCTGCACAAACACTTTTGAATACACGCAGATCAAAGTGAATACAATCAACAATCGACACGATAATTCAACTAGATTTACCTCGTACATTCTTATCGTTATTATTTATTGATTGATACTCGTAGTGAATTCCTCCAAAGAAACTCAGACTCAATTGAATCACCTGCACAAACACTTTTGAATACACGCAGATCAAAGTGAATACAATCAACAATCGACACGATAATTCAACTAGATTTACCTCGTACATTCTTATCGTTATTATTTATTGATTGATACTCGTAGTGAATTCCTCCAAAGAAACTCAGACTCAATTGAATCACCTGCACAAACACTTTTGAATATCTACGCAGATCAGAATGAATACAATCAACAATCGACACGATAATTCAACTAGATTTACCTCGTACATTCTTATCGTTATTATTTATTGATTGATACTCGTAGTGAATTCCTCCAAAGAAACTCAGACTCAATTGAATCACCTACACAAACACTTTTGAATATACATAGATTAAAATGAATACAATCAACAATCGACACGATAATTCAACTAGATTTACCTCGTACATTCTTATCGTTATTATTTATTGATTGATACTCGTAGTGAATTCCTCCAAAGAAACTCAGACTCAATTGAATCACCTGCACAAACACTTTTGAATACACGCAGATCAAAGTGAATACAATCAACAATCGACACGATAATTCAACTAGATTTACCTCGTACATTCTTATCGTTATTATTTATTGATTGATACTCGTAGTGAATTCCTCCAAAGAAACTCAGACTCAATTGAATCACCTGCACAAACACTTTTGAATACACGCAGATCAAAGTGAATACAATCAACAATCGACACGATAATTCAACTAGATTTACCTCGTACATTCTTATCGTTATTATTTATTGATTGATACTCGTAGTGAATTCCTCCAAAGAAACTCAGACTCAATTGAATCACCTGCACAAACACTTTTGAATATCTACGCAGATCAGAATGAATACAATCAACAATCGACACGATAATTCAACTAGATTTACCTCGTACATTCTTATCGTTATTATTTATTGATTGATACTCGTAGTGAATTCCTCCAAAGAAACTCAGACTCAATTGAATCACCTACACAAACACTTTTGAATATACATAGATTAAAATGAATACAATCAACAATCGACACGATAATTCAACTAGATTTACCTCGTACATTCTTATCGTTATTATTTATTGATTGATACTCGTAGTGAATTCCTCCAAAGAAACTCAGACTCAATTGAATCACCTGCACAAACACTTTTGAATACACGCAGATCAAAGTGAATACAATCAACAATCGACACGATAATTCAACTAGATTTACCTCGTACATTCTTATCGTTATTATTTATTGATTGATACTCGTAGTGAATTCCTCCAAAGAAACTCAGACTCAATTGAATCACCTGCACAAACACTTTTGAATACACGCAGATCAAAGTGAATACAATCAACAATCGACACGATAATTCAACTAGATTTACCTCGTACATTCTTATCGTTATTATTTATTGATTGATACTCGTAGTGAATTCCTCCAAAGAAACTCAGACTCAATTGAATCACCTGCACAAACACTTTTGAATACACGCAGATCAAAGTGAATACAATCAACAATCGACACGATAATTCAACTAGATTTACCTCGTACATTCTTATCGTTATTATTTATTGATTGATACTCGTAGTGAATTCCTCCAAAGAAACTCAGACTCAATTGAATCACCTGCACAAACACTTTTGAATATCTACGCAGATCAGAATGAATACAATCAACAATCGACACGATAATTCAACTAGATTTACCTCGTACATTCTTATCGTTATTATTTATTGATTGATACTCGTAGTGAATTCCTCCAAAGAAACTCAGACTCAATTGAATCACCTACACAAACACTTTTGAATATACATAGATTAAAATGAATACAATCAACAATCGACACGATAATTCAACTAGATTTACCTCGTACATTCTTATCGTTATTATTTATTGATTGATACTCGTAGTGAATTCCTCCAAAGAAACTCAGACTCAATTGAATCACCTGCACAAACACTTTTGAATACACGCAGATCAAAGTGAATACAATCAACAATCGACACGATAATTCAACTAGATTTACCTCGTACATTCTTATCGTTATTATTTATTGATTGATACTCGTAGTGAATTCCTCCAAAGAAACTCAGACTCAATTGAATCACCTGCACAAACACTTTTGAATACACGCAGATCAAAGTGAATACAATCAACAATCGACACGATAATTCAACTAGATTTACCTCGTACATTCTTATCGTTATTATTTATTGATTGATACTCGTAGTGAATTCCTCCAAAGAAACTCAGACTCAATTGAATCACCTGCACAAACACTTTTGAATACACGCAGATCAAAGTGAATACAATCAACAATCGACACGATACTGAATTATTATCGTTTAGTAGTTATTGATTGATACGAGGTTCATAGAAAAATGTAAAGTTAAGTCGTGGTTTTATGTATGTAAATGCGTACAGTCAAAGAATATATATTCGATAAATGGCCCCCCAATTTAGACTAGGAACATTTTGAGAAACATCTGGAACGTTTACGACGAGGAAAATATCGGAAGGGATGTAGTTTTATCAACATTAATTAATAGCAGAAGTTCGTTTACCGAAATCATTTCCATTATTAGAATATTTATAAACGGTATTATCGTCAGCCACCCAAGCTTCAATTTGTACGAAATCCGTAACGAAACTAGGAACTAAACATTTCAAAATGCCCGTATTTCCTTTCAATACAAACTCGTCGATAACGCGGCTCTGATAAAATTGTTGGACAACTGTAATAAAAGGAGATGCGTGAGATATTGGGAGATGTGAGGCTCTACTGATTCAAAATCAATGACACGTTTAACTATGTTTGGCGTGTACATATTGAGTGTTTCGTAACGTTTAAATTACAAAAATGATGACTCCCCTTGAAAATTTTGGAAATTTCGATTTATCGAATCAAAACATCTTCGTGTTTATCGTTAATAACAGTAATTAACGAACATTTGACATATGACAGATGATAATATACAAGGATGGTTCAAATATAAACGCTGGTCTATTACAAAGCGTTGAAAACAGTCACTTTTTAGTGTACTTATAGCCGTGAGCAGGGAGGACGTACCAGCGTCTGTTGCGCAACGTTTTTTTGGTCAAAGATAATCTAAAATCGGAGGAAATTTATCAAAAACTACTCTCCAAACATCCGCGGCACTCTAGATTATCTGTTACCGGTGAGATCGTCAGTTCTGTAGTCAAACTCATCTTGGTAGACCTACGCAGTACTGTACGCGATAACGCTGTAGAAACGAAGATGATATTCAGCACTCAATTTTTGAACCTCTCGGTTTTTTAGCAGAAAACCACAGATGGGAAGTTTGCGTGGGTTTCCTGCAGCGGTGTGAAACGAATTGGTTTGGGAAACATTTTGGAACATCCTCCTTATAGTCCCGATTTATCGGAATGCGATTATTATTTATTTGGTCCGTTGATACTGCGATTCGAAATCTGTAAATCAGTAGAAACCTTCGTGAATTATTACGTGATAAACCGAGAGATTTTTACGAAAAATGCATCCGAAATTTTTCGTAAAAAGTACCAACAGTAGCTACATTTTGAGATATTATTTGCTTGATATAGAACTAGTACTTGATTTTCGTGAATAAATGCATTCCAGGACTCCATTTCCGTTCTCTATTAAGGAAATGTCCTGATGGAATGTTTCGCCTTGTTTGCCCCAAATTTATCGAAAAGAAATCCAGTTTTTGTTTTTTTTTTTAAGGATTATATACGATTATTTGTTTGTAATATTCCCAGTTCCAGGTGAGTTTTTCCTGATCATTCATTTTTCTTATCCTTTATCGGTATTTGAGGACCTACAAGGTCCTATTTTTTTTCGAAACACTCTATACGGTTAGTCAAATTTTTATTTGAAAAAAGTTGAACGTATCATTGTTGAATTAAAAGACGTTTTCTACATACTTGGATGCGATATATTTTTAAATGAAATAAACAATTATCGGTTGATGATGTCACCAATTCAATTACCAGTGAAGTTGAAACAATAAGCAATAAAATTGGTGTTTGGAATGTACATTTTTATCTAAAAATTTATAAACCAGCAATTTTAGTGCAGTCATTGAAATTTTTTGAATTGAACCGATTTGCATGAAATTTTGGAATTGCCACCCCTTCTCGGTGGCGTAATTTTTTTTTTCAAAAGAACCACGGATATCCATAGAAAGCCTAATTTTGAGAAAAAAATGTTTTATAAAATTTTTGAAAAAACCCAATACTTTTCAAGTTATTGGTAATTGAAAATTTGTGAATTTTTTCACGTTTTTCGTCGGTTTTTTGAAAATATCTCAAAAAGTATGCTTTTTAAAGAAAATTTAATGATGAAATAATTGTAGCAGGTAAAAAACTGAACAAATAGATTTTTTTTAAGTGTTCCAAGTACAATATTAAGCGAGATATTAAAGATCCAAACCGTTTTTTATTTTGTCTGAAATTTAATCGAAGTATTCAATACCATCTAGCGGCGAACAGTTACATTTTATGCATTCTAAACCCTAAATAGGGTTTTGTAGTTAGCAGTTTGGTTGCTTTAGGACACTTAATTTTCAAAAAAAACACGATTTAAAAAAAAATTTAAAAAAAAACCACTTTCTTTCCATAATATCTCAAAAATGATGAAAGATAAGTATAAAAGTATAATTATGAAAAATTTAGGTCTTTTTCTGACAAAAAAAATTTGATTATTTTTTTTTCTGTCACACAAAAATTGACGCAGATATGATTATTTAAATAGCGCGCGGTAGCGCAATCACAGTCTCCCTCGAGCCCTTTGAACCTTCGCCGTTTTAAAATAAAAGGTTTTTCACTATATATTGTTATGAAAAAAGTTGTAGCTCTTTCAATTACCTTCAAAATGGTGTTTTATAAAATGTGGTTGCATCAAAATTGAAGGAGTTATGAACCAAAAACTAATCGTTGTTTTTTTTTCTACTCAAAATTTCGGAGTGTGAACATTTGAAACAAAGTACACACAGTAATACAGAATAAATAGTAATTTTTTACTCTATAATTAAATTATTTTCAAATATGTAATCATATATATTTACTGTTTTAGTTTAGGGGTAAATTTAAGGGTTGAAAAGCTTGAAAATATGATAATCATTTTCGAGAACGTGGAATAACATTTAAATAGTTTTTATTTCATCAAAACAATTTTTTTTAAACAATTTTTTATCAAGGGGTTGTTTTTAAGAGTCGAAAGGTGGTTAAAAATTCCATAATTAAGATAGATAACAAAAAAAATTATTCAATATATACTTAAATCTTTTTATGTCTTATCAAAGTAATTTTTTTCAATTTTTTCAATTTAGGGGTTGTTTGCAACGGTTGTAAGGTTGTCGAGGGTTTGAAAATGATTTTATTACGAGGTAATTGTGTTAGAAATCACTTTACAATTTCCCCCCTTAATATTAAACACGTTTTCTACCGAAAAAATAGATCAATGTCAATTTTTCAATTAAAGGGTTGTTTAGACCCCTTAAAAATAATCGGGGAAGCTCGGATCTTTTTTACTCTTAAAGTTAAGGGTAAGATGAAACTAATTCCAAAATTTCATGCAAATTCGACTGCACTATTTCACTTGTTTTGATTATTTTAGAGCTTTCACTTCAGTTGAATATCGCATCGAAACAATTGAGGACAACTACATTAAAAAAAAATGATTTCGCTTGTATTTTGTACCGTAATCTTCTTGTCCTGGTAAATAGATATTCCCTTGGGAATCCCTCCAATTTTCAACGGTAACGAAATCCGATACAAACGAAGGAATTTCGCATTTCATGACTGCCGCATTTCCACGGATTACGTATTCGTTATCGGCCTCAACTTCGTAAGTTTGTGCCACAACTAAATACAAAAATCCAATATTATATCAGGGCGTATCTTAAGGTTAGGTTATTGCTGTGGAATACGACACAAGGCGTTAGAAACGGAGACAACTGAATCGATCACAGCGCAAAAAATAACCTAAACCCCATAAAGATTGTATTCCCTGAACCAAGATTGCCTTATGGCCGCCCAATATGGTTGATTTTACACCCTACACCTTCCATTTCACACGTAAAGCGCTGCTATAAAAAAGATTCAAGAAAAAGTATTTTTTCGTTACTCTCGGCGTGGAGACGTACCAGGAATTCTTAAAAACGGGCTCTGTTGCCGACGCTACGCGTTCTTGTCGACCGGTATCTACAACAACTAACGAAAATATGTAATCTGCAGTACAGCTAGCTGGAGAACTTTAAATATCGGTCGTTTTTTTACTTCACGGGGATGATTTCGATCGGAATATTGCGAGTGGTACCTCGGATGCAGTCAGGATGATTGGAAGTTCAAGCATTCCATATTGTGGTCGGATGGAGGAACTTTCGAGCTGACAATTCTCACGTCTTCGTCCACCGTAGTTTTTTAAAAATTGGTGGGTTGTGTAGAATAGGAATAAGGTGTAAGGTAAATATATTTATCACTCCTTTCGTCAAATATTTATCAGCGAATAGAGTGAGGAATAGAAAACGAACGCGTCTTGAAGAAGTGAAAAAATATTCGCTGATAAATATAATCGGTGTACCGCAATCCATACGAAGCTTTATCAGTACCATAATTGGTGTTGTCATTGTACTTATGCACCAGACCGTCATCCGAAACCCAAGAATCAATTTGGACAAAATCGGCCACGAAACTGGGTATCTTGCATTTCATCACGGCCGAATTTCCCCGAATGACGTACTCGTTTTCGGCCTCGGTCACATAGTACTGCGACACAACTAAAAATGACAAAAACCCAAATTAGAAGAATTACCGTAATTATCGGAAACTGTCAACGAATTGCCCTGATCATCTATCCACGAATCGACGTAGACGAAATCGGCGACGAACGAAGGTATGCTACATTTTAGCACTGCCGTGTTGCCGCGTATCACGTATTCCGTTAATATTTCCGCCTTGTAAAATTGATTTACGACTGAAATAAAAATAATTCAAATTGTTTTAAAACGAAAGACGAGGACGAGATTCCAGAAGTACCTGACCTGTCCTAGTTGCTTGAAGTACACAAACCGTACAGTTTGAAGACACCACGTTGTTTAGTATTTGTTTGGCAGCCACCAATAGTAAACATGTTTATTGATTCGGAATGCATAAATAAAATATTGGGTAGCAGAATTTAGACCTGCAAAGATCAGCAGCAGCAGTAGAGGTCGATCGAACAATGGACTTAGAATGGAGAACCGGCTCCAAAGAAGCCAAAGACTGTTCCATTTGCACCAGCTCACAGATCCGTCATTGCAACGGTCGAAATTAATAAATTAAAGTTCGAATAGCTACCTCACGCACCTTATTCGCCAGATTCAACCCCCTCGGATTATTTTCCGTACCTAAACTTGAAAAAATGGTCGAAGATTCTCCAAGAGGTGATGTCAGGAGTTAATGACTATTTTGAGAAGCTTGACGATTCTTATTGGGAAAAGGGCATCGAACTTGTTGGACCAGCACAAACCGTACAGTTTGAAGACACCACGTTGCATTAGTACAACCAATATAAAAGCTAGATTCTACTCTGGAGGAGGCTGCTCTTTCGTTTTCAACAATAAAATATTGGGTAGCAGAGTTTAGACCTGCAAAGATCAGCAGCAGCAGAAGAGGTCGATCGAAGAATAGACTTAGAATGGAGAACCGGCTCCAAAGAAGCCAAAGACTGCTCCATTTGCACCAGCTCACAGATCCGTCATTGCAACGGTCGAAATTAATAAATTAAAGTTCGAATAGCTACCTCACGCACCTTATTCGCCAGATTCAACCCCCTCGGATTATTTTCCGTACCTAAACTTGAAAAAATGGTCGAAGATTCTCCAAGAGGTGATGTCAGGAGTTAATGACTATTTTGAGAAGCTTGACGATTCTTATTGGGAAAAGGGCATCGAACTTGTTGGACCAGCACAAACCGTACAGTTTGAAGACACCACGTTGCATTAGTACAACCAATATAAAAGCTAGATTCTACTCTGGAGGAGGCTGCTCTTTCGTTTTCAACAATAAAATATTGGGTAGCAGAGTTTAGACCTGCAAAGATCAGCAGCAGCAGTAGAGGTCGATCGAAGAATAGACTTAGAATGGAGAACCGGCTCCAAAGAAGCCAAAGACTGCTCCATTTGCACCAGCTCACAGATCCGTCATTGCAACGGTCGAAATTAATAAATTAAAGTTCGAATAGCTACCTCACGCACCTTATTCGCCAGATTCAACCCCCTCGGATTATTTTCCGTACCTAAACTTGAAAAAATGGTCGAAGATTCTCCAAGAGGTGATGTCAGGAGTTAATGACTATTTTGAGAAGCTTGACGATTCTTATTGGGAAAAGGGCATCGAACTTGTTGGGCCAGGTACTTCTGGGACTATCCTCGTAACCAAGAATTTCATCTTATTACCTTAGGACTATTATACACGTACCGGTTTGACCGGTTTATTCGCCGTGGGTTCAATATCTCAAAAATCGATTTTATTGAAATTCCGATTCGGTTTCTTTGATATGGATTTATGAATTACACGAAACGGCACTAAATAAAACTTTTTCGTTAAATTCGTAAATCTATCATGGAGGTGAAAGCTGATGTTGAATACAAACCAAGTGACAGTTTACCGTCAGTCTCTGAAGACGATAAATTGGTTGTAGAAACTTGGTTGTCGAGTTAACTAGTTGCCGAAACGTTCTAATGATACATTTTCACTTTTTATATTGATTATATAATATAATTGGAATTTTTTCAAATTTAACGATAGTACAAGCGCTTAGCATCATAATCCATGACAAATAAAATACGTTTAGGTTTAATTAAAGCCCTGTATGGTATTATAAATAATAACTCTCCAGAATTCACTCTTATTCTATAGTTTTTTCGTTAAATTTCAATATTTTGATATAGAAACACGTTCAGTACTGCGTGAATCAAAATCGTTGAAGACAACGCGTATAAAATAAATTGCAACCCTCGTATATCGTGTCTTGTATTACATCGAACGCTTGTTTTGGTCTATTTTTAGAAATCGAGTTAATAATTCATTTCCAAGTTATTAAAATTGGAAATTTTACTCTGATACGATCTGTTGAAGATTTTTGATTTTTTTGATTGTCGTCTTCTAAGCAATACGTCCGTTTTTGATTTTTATGAGTATGGGTTGACATTTATTCAATTCAATTTGCTAAATTCCATGATTAAAATAGTCAATTTCATCTTTAATATTTGAGAAAATTCACAAATTTAATTAAAAATTATTTAAAAATACCCCTCAAAAATTGGAAGTTACTTTTTAATCCGATGTGTTCCCAAATACGCCAACCTACAGGGATTTCATTCTAATCTAAACACCAACGGTCTCAGCGATAGTTTCAAAAATAAATGTTCGTCGTTAATGTATAAAGGACCGGATTTTAAAAAATTCACTCTGTATATTTGATTTGTTTTTTAATATCAACACTCATAAGCTCAAAGAGACAAAGACGAGTTATATCCGGCACTATGTTGTTTCGAAGAATGCATATCATATTTTTCACGCTTTCAGCTACAGGCAATATATTTCTAAAGAAGCTAAAAATAGCGCTACGGTTCCGAACAGCTATTTAGCCTTCACTTATTTATTGAAACTCGCTACTATTTTCCAACGTAAATGAATCCACCACTTTATTTTCAAGATATTGCGGATAAAAAACGACGACGACGTTTTTCGAAATTAAAATAAGTTTCGAAACACTTTAAGTGGATAAATACAGGGTGTGCTAGAAAAGCGTTATGAAAGGGAGCTGCGCGGGTGGTGGGGATGAGTAGCTCAATTCACGGAAATTTAGTCGCGCTGGATCAACAAGACATAAATCGGTGTCCGAGGGAGAGTGTGGGTCAAAAAGTTCGAAGCTACTGGTTCGAATCTCGATCAGAAACCACCATCAACAAGAACAAAAGACATAATTCAACAAGTTAGAGCTTCAGTTCAACGTAATCCTGGTCCGTGGTATCCAGAACATCTTGGCATCGCAAGATCTGAAATTAAATCCGGATAAAATTCAATTTGCGCAGAAATTACAGCCAAATGATTTAATTTTAAGACTTTTATTGAATTGCCGTTAGAGAACCCACGTGCGAAACATTAGAAGCCTCTGCATTCGCTCAAAGTAACCGTTTGGGCGGCCATATCAACGCGCGGATTTATCGAACCCTATTTCTTTTTATAAATAGCCATGTTAAGGGATTTTTTCTTTCCTCATTCCCAGCAATTTGAAGCCTATAATCGTACGAAATGGTTTCAACAAGATGGCGCGACATGTCATACTTCTAATGCCTCTTTGGTGGTCGTAAACCAGATGTTTGCTGGGTAATTGATATCTCGCCGAGGTGACATTGCATGGCCGGACCTAGCACCGCCGGATTTTTTATGTGGGGATACCTGAAGAGTAGAGTCTACTCCAATAACCCAGCCGAGCTTAATCAGTTGAAAGACCAACGTCCGAGAAGCAATTTCCCGCGCAATGTGTCAGCGAGTTTTTACCAATTTGAGATCTAAATTCGAGGAATGTTTGCAGCACTATGGTGCACACATGGATGATGAATTTCCTTGATGGATGGTCCAGAAGTACCTGATGTGAATTTTCTTCAACATTTCTGGAGGTGACGCATTTGGTGAACCACTGCGACGATGATCTTCGTCTCGTGTAAACTCTGCTATCCAATATTTCACTGTTGAACCAGCCTGAGTAGAATCTAATCTTGATTAGACTTTCTCAAGGAGCGCGTCTTTTGCAAGAGGACCAAGAATCCTTCACGATATCTGAACTTCTCCGTGGTAAATGCATTGAACACTAACAGTAAACTCTGTATTAGCATTGTATGAAAAAAAAAATAGTTTTTGTAAAGAATTTTCCAGTTTGTGGGAAAGCAAAACTACAAATTTTCAATTTTAAATGATGTAACGTCCATTTTGTGCGGCTCCCTATTTCCCAGATGTTATTCTGTTCTCTAAAAAAGACCCTATTATTCGGCCATTCCTCTCAACCGAATGTGTCATCGATTTATTTTTATACACCCTTCTAAGATATAGTGCGAGTTTGTAACCCAGTGACTCGATTTTAACCAGCACTACGTGACGTGTCAAAGTTGTATAAATTATTCTAATTAGGGATGAAATTGTTTACGAAACTATATGAGGGGCGGAAACTCTTCCAAATTTCATGATACCAAGTAATTGGGAGAAAATCATGGAATACAAGGTGAAGGTGGATAAGGAAAACCTCCCTTTCCTCGTAGCGGAGAAAATTGAGTCGATTTTGTCCAAGTGGTTCTCTACAAATTATAAGCCATCGGTAATAAGATCAAATACCTTTATCTTCGGCGGTTGTAGATTTTTGAAGCACGTTTCTGTGTCAGATCAACCATTACTTGCAAGTTTTAACTTGTCGCATATAAAGCTAGCATAAAATTTTAATAAAGCAATGAATATCGAGTCAGGTATTGAACCGAAATTTGTTGCTTCAAGGCCCAAAATTAAAAAAGTGGTGATTAATATAGAAGATAAAACGTATGCCAGCTTGAACTCGACTTGCTGAACAAAAAACGCTGAAGAAAGTTCATTGCTACGGCGAACAATGTCCAAATTCTATTTTTTTGCTTATTTTTCTGACATATTTCAACATTTTTTTCCTCTTAGCAATGATTTTCTTAACACATTCTAGCTTGAACTTGAATTGCTGAACAAAAAACGCTGAAGAAAATTTGTTGCTACATTGAAGAATGTTGGAACGAGTCCAAGGAATGAACAACAAAATAAAAACTTGAAATCGGCCGATCATCATGGTCAGAGGCGATTTTTTCTATACTTGCTAGCTTGAACTCGACTTGCTGAACAAAAAACGCTGAAGAAATTGAGTTGCTACGGCGAACAATGTCCAAATTCTATTTTTTTGCTTATTTTTCTGACATATTTCAACATTTTTTTCCTCTTAGCAATGATTTTCTTAACACATTCTAGCTTGAACTTGAATTGCTGAACAAAAAACGCTGAAGAAAATTTGTTGCTACATTGAAGAATGTTGGAACGAGTCCAAGGAATGAACAACAAAATAAAAACTTGAAATCGGCCGATCATCATGGTCAGAGGCGATTTTTTCTATACTTGCTAGCTTGAACTCGACTTGCTGAACAAAAAACGCTGAAGAAATTGAGTTGCTACGGCGAACAATGTCCAAATTCTATTTTTTTGCTTATTTTTCTGACATATTTCAACATTTTTTTCCTCTTAGCAATGATTTTCTTAACACATTCTAGCTTGAACTTGAATTGCTGAACAAAAAACGCTGAAGAAATTGAGTTGCTACGTCGAACAATGTCCAAATTCTATTTTTTTGCTTATTTTTCTGACATATTTCAACATTTTTTTCCTCTTAGCAATGATTTTCTTAACACATTCTAGCTTGAACTCGACTTGCTGAACAAAAAACGCTGAAGAAATTGAGTTGCTACGTCGAACAATGTCCAAATTCTATTTTTTTGCTTATTTTTCTGACATATTTCAACATTTTTTTCCTCTTAGCAATGATTTTCTTAACACATTCTAGCTTGAACTTGAATTGCTGAACAAAAAACGCTGAAGAAAATTTGTTGCTACATTGAAGAATGTTCGAACGAGTCCAAGGAATGAACAACAAAATAAAAACTTGAAATCGGCCGATCATCATGGTCAGAGGCGATTTTTTCTATACTTGCTAGCTTGAACTCGACTTGCTGAACAAAAAACGCTGAAGAAATTGAGTTGCTACGGCGAACAATGTCCAAATTCTATTTTTTTGCTTATTTTTCTGACATATTTCAACATTTTTTTCCTCTTAGCAATGATTTTCTTAACACATTCTAGCTTGAACTTGAATTGCTGAACAAAAAACGCTGAAGAAAATTTGTTGCTACATTGAAGAATGTTGGAACGAGTCTAAGGAATGAACAACAAAATAAAAACTTGAAATCGGCCGATCATCATGGTCAGAGGCGATTTTTTCTATACTTGCTAGCTTGAACTCGACTTGCTGAACAAAAAACGCTGCAGAAAATTCATTGCTACGTCGAACAATGTTCAAATTCTATTTTTTTGCTTATTCTTCTGACATATTTCAACATTTTTTTCCTCTTAGCAATGATTTTCTTAACACATTCTAGCTTGAACTTGAATTGCTGAACAAAAAACGCTGAAGAAATTGAGTTGCTACGTCGAACAATGTCCAAATTCTATTTTTTTGCTTATTTTTCTGACATATTTCAACATTTTTTTCCTCTTAGCAATGATTTTCTTAACACATTCTAGCTTGAACTCGACTTGCTGAACAAAAAACGCTGAAGAAATTGAGTTGCTACGTCGAACAATGTCCAAATTCTATTTTTTTGCTTATTTTTCTGACATATTTCAACATTTTTTTCCTCTTAGCAATGATTTTCTTAACACATTCTAGCTTGAACTTGAATTGCTGAACAAAAAACGCTGAAGAAAATTTGTTGCTACATTGAAGAATGTTCGAACGAGTCCAAGGAATGAACAACAAAATAAAAACTTGAAATCGGCCGATCATCATGGTCAGAGGCGATTTTTTCTATACTTGCTAGCTTGAACTCGACTTGCTGAACAAAAAACGCTGAAGAAATTGAGTTGCTACGGCGAACAATGTCCAAATTCTATTTTTTTGCTTATTTTTCTGACATATTTCAACATTTTTTTCCTCTTAGCAATGATTTTCTTAACACATTCTAGCTTGAACTTGAATTGCTGAACAAAAAACGCTGAAGAAAATTTGTTGCTACATTGAAGAATGTTGGAACGAGTCTAAGGAATGAACAACAAAATAAAAACTTGAAATCGGCCGATCATCATGGTCAGAGGCGATTTTTTCTATACTTGCTAGCTTGAACTCGACTTGCTGAACAAAAAACGCTGAAGAAATTGAGTTGCTACGTCGAACAATGTTCAAATTCTATTTTTTTGCTTATTTTTCTGACATATTTCAACATTTTTTTCCTCTTAGCAATGATTTTCTTAACACATTCTAGCTTGAACTTGAATTGCTGAACAAAAAACGCTGAAGAAAATTTGTTGCTACATTGAAGAATGTTGGAACGAGTCTAAGGAATGAACAACAAAATAAAAACTTGAAATCGGCCGATCATCATGGTCAGAGGCGATTTTTTCTATACTTGCTAGCTTGAACTCGACTTGCTGAACAAAAAACGCTGAAGAAATTGAGTTGCTACGGCGAACAATGTCCAAATTCTATTTTTTTGCTTATTTTTCTGACATATTTCAACATTTTTTTCCTCTTAGCAATGATTTTCTTAACACATTCTAGCTTGAACTTGAATTGCTGAACAAAAAACGCTGAAGAAAATTTGTTGCTACATTGAAGAATGTTGGAACGAGTCTAAGGAATGAACAACAAAATAAAAACTTGAAATCGGCCGATCATCATGGTCAGAGGCGATTTTTTCTATACTTGCTAGCTTGAACTCGACTTGCTGAACAAAAAACGCTGAAGAAATTGAGTTGCTACGTCGAACAATGTTCAAATTCTATTTTTTTGCTTATTCTTCTGGCTAGAATTTGCACATTGTTCGATGTAGCAACTCAATTTCTTCAGCGTTTTTTGTTCAGCAAGTCGAGTTCAAGCTGGCAAATATAGAAAAAATCGCGTCTGACCATGATGATCAGCCAATTTCAAATTTCAACGTAGCAACAAATTTTCTTCAGCATTTTTTATTCAGCAAGTCAAGTTTTCAGCTGTAATTGTAGCTGTAGTTGTTTTTAGCAACAAAAAAACTGCAAATTTTGCATAATTTTTTATCAAATATTGCCGATTTGACCTTGACAGATCTTTTTCGAAAAACATCAAACGTCTCTGTGGTTGAAAATCGTAATGGCGAAACAACTTTTTAAAGGTCAACTTCAGCTGCAGTTCAAATCAATAAAACACTAAAATTTCATAAACTTTTAAGTAAATTTATGCAAATAAGGACATCTGATTTCGGGAGAAACAAGGAGAATCGTTGAAATTTACAAATAAATCAAATTTACCATAATTGTTGTTAAAATTATAAACGGACCCATCCGAACCAACCCAAGCTTCCACCCTAACGAAATCCGATACGAAAGAAGGGATGTTACATTTTATAACGGCCGTGTTGCCACGTATTACGTATTCAGATACTACTTCCGCCTCGTAATATTGGTTGACAACTGAAAACGAGAAAATTAAAATTTTATTTCGAATAGAATAGATAATAAATAAGATCTTAGTGTATATTTCTGTTTACTATAATCAATATATACGAGGGCGATTTTTTTTTCAGCCTCCGATCGCTCCGTGCGCTGTATGCAACTGCGAAGCTCCTGTACCGCACACTTCTCCAGTGTTGACATTAAGGCGTCAGTCGGCGTTCTGCTACAGCCATTATTAATGCTCCCGTCACGTGTGATTCGTTTTTTACATGCTGAAGGACACAGCGCTGCAGAAATTCATCGTGCGTATGGGAAAACTTCATAATTGACGGTGTTCTGCATGAATGGTGTCCAAAGTTTAATGACGTGTATGATGAAAAAGGGCCGAATGCGCAAATCTGTCGTTTCAGATGACCTAACAGGAATTCTATCGCCTCAACAAACACCTGAAGACGCTAGACCTAGCAGATAATGCGACGTGCAGGTTTTGTTGCACACAGGACGAAAACTCTATCCACACTCTCTCGAAGTGTGAAATTCCAGAGCACTGCACCTGGGAACGAAGATCTCCGGCAATTAAAGCCATTCCATTCTTCGGTATCGCAGCAAGAAAGGGGGACACAACAAATCCTTTGTATTCGAGACCCCAAATCTATATACACCCCTCCAGACAAGGTTTTAGCTTAAAATGAAAAGAGGGTGAAGGGAATAGAGACTCGAGTTGATCCTGCTGGTCTTCAAACTCTAAAAATTCGTGATTTGAAAGCTTTACTGATAAAAAATTATGGACCAGATTGGGGCAAAGACGGCTGGATGATTTTTTGCCGAAACATTTTGGCTGACTTGGGTCTATGGGGAAGAGATGACGACTAGAAGAATAATGATGAAGATGTTTTAGGAATAGCACTGTGTCTAACGACTTTCTTTAATCAAGTTACTTTTTGACCACACTGGTCATGATTGTTTTATTCACTTCCAGCACTGGTGTTTGCGTTAAATTTACTAAAATATCTCAAAAATATGTCGTAGGCGTGTATGAAGATCCATTATATTTTTATTATACGAGGTGTCAAGAATCAAAAACCATATTTTTGCGAAGTAGAGTTTGATGTTGTTTCTTATAGATTTTTTCGTGCTGAATTCAGTACAACTGTTTATTTTTTAGCAAATCCCGTCACTTCCTAGTGTCAAGTCAAGATTTTTTACTAAAGATTTATTTTACTAAGCCTATACGTAATTAAAGTGTAAAAAAAATTAATATAGCTTTTATAGCTCAATTCCTTTTTTTGTTTCAAATCCCGCCAAATCCCAATCTTAGTATCCAAATCCGAGAAGCCCAAATATCGATTCCAAAATGAAAATTTTGGATTTTTTTGATAAAAAATCGATAATTTCTTATAATTGGTCTGTTTGGGACAGTTTTTTCCACTTTTTCGAAAATTTCTTGAGATGGACTTGGCGGATTTTGATTCTATATAAAAAAAATTTTGAATGAAACATATTTAAACATCGGAATCCTAGTTTTAAGGAATAATTAGTTTAGTATATCATCCGTGGAAAGCTACAACAACCAGGCGTTAATTATTTTATATAACAAAAATTATTTTTCAATATTAATTTTTATAGACGAAATAACAACAAAACAGACTTTCTAATCCAAAAATTACCACTTATAACATGCAATGTCCAGTCTATTGTGAATTCTAGTGTAATAATGGAAAATTTGGGAGGCGGCGTAAACGTCTAAAAATCTTTTAACGGTTAATGAAAAAAGTATCGAAAACTAGAAACTATCCGATTGTTTCGAATATAAAGCATATATTTTTATAAAAACTACAAGACTTTGGCTTCTGGTAGATCCCTTTTGAGTCTCCAATAGCATTTACAGCTGTTGCGAAAAACTTGGATGTGCCTGAACACAATATTTTTTTGATTTTAGTCCTTTTAGATGTTTCGCAACTTTCTCGATCAAAGTAGCAGTAACTGTCTAGGTAGAAATCGAAAATTACTCAACAAAACATGAGACAATAAAAAAAAATAATCAAATAATCGTTTTTTTTTTTATGTAATATCTCACAGTTCCGATCGGTGTTAAAATTCTAATTCAAATATTTATTCAAAGTTTAAAAAAGTTTCCGGTTGTAAACAATTATTGTATCCACCTGTAACATTTAACAGAATCGGTTTCAGCCCGTCGGCATTGAAAAGTAAACATTTTTAAGCGTAGGATGGGTACTGAATTTGATTATTTATTGATGTTGGGATAAAAATAGTTGTGAATGAATACAGGAAATTACATATCTAAGTATATATATATTGATGACAAGATTTTATTTAATATACATACCAGTTTTACATTCTTAGTCTTCGTTGTTCGATTTTCTAGATTCTTAGAGGATTTCGGTTACTGAACAAGCCTAATAAAATTTTGAAACGCGAATAACTCGTAAACTAAGAAGAATTCGAAAAAAACAGCCCCAACAAAAAATGTAGATCACAAAATTTTCTACAAAAAAGGTCTCGAGTAATTTTTTCGTTGGAGCTACTATTTTTGAGTAAATCTCCCTCAACGCAAATTTAAGTTCCAGGCGCACATGGAAATTGCTCTAACTCTTGGAAAACTACTTCGTTTTCGAAAAATCAAAATGCATCATGATGGTTTAGATCTCTATTTGCTACTTGGGTGAGCTAACATAATTTTCGACTTGGGAAATTTTTGAAAATCTTGCGAGATGATGACACATAAGCAGTTGAAGTTTCAATGGAAATATTTCGTCGCTCGCCACATAAACAAGCAGATCTAACGAGAAAAATTTGTCGTTCGTGTTGTTATCAATATTTTCTTCAACTATTTCTTGGTTTCAAACTTTTGCTTAGAATCTCAGCTTCAAGTTTATAAAAAACATAATCAGGATGATTTATCCTTATTCTTACAATTTTGAAAATGTATGGAAAGTTCAAAATGTTCCGTTTTTCCTTAAATACGTCCTTAAATAATCAAGAGTAAGTTTATTCGTTAATTTCAAGTTGTATTTATGAAATCACGGTACACAGAATCGATTGCAAATCGTAATTTTCGAGTCATTCGCGATTCAAAATATTTTTGAGCGTTCAAACCCATTTTATAATGGAAATTTTGAGGTTAGGAATAAATTGGAACCTTTTTTGTAGAGAATGTTGTGCTCTACATTTTTTATCCCGGCAGTTTGTGTCGAAATCCTCATAGTTTTCGAGTTACTCGCAATTCAAAATGTTTTTGAGTACATGAACCCATTTTAAGGAGAAAATTTTGAGGTTAGGAAAAAATGCTTCAAGACCAATCTGTAGATAATTTTGTCCTGAACATTTTTTGTTCCGACAGTTTGTGTCGAAATCCTCATAGTTTTCGAGTTATCAGCAATTCAAATTGTTTTTGAGTACATGAACCCATTTTACGGTGAAAATTTTGAGGTTAGGAAAAAATGCTTCAAGAACAATCTGTAGAGAATTTTGTCCTGAACATTTTTTGTTCCGACAGTTTTTGTCGAAATCCTCATAGTTTTCAAATTATTCGCAATTCAAAATGTTTTTGAGTACATGAACCCATTTTAAGGAGAAAATTTTGAGGTTAGGAAAAAATGCTTCAAGACCAATCTGTAGAGAATTTTGTCCTGAACATTTTTTGTTCCGACAGTTTGTGTCGAAATCCTCATAGTTTTCGAGTTATCAGCAATTCAAATTGTTTTTGAGTACATGAACCCATTTTACGGTGAAAATTTTGAGGTTAGGAAAAAATGCTTCAAGACCAATCTGTAGATAATTTTGTCCTGAACATTTTTTGTTCCGACAGTTTGTGTCGAAATCCTCATAGTTTTCGAGTTATCAGCAATTCAAATTGTTTTTGAGTACATGAACCCATTTTACGGTGAAAATTTTGAGGTTAGGAAAAAATGCTTCAAGACCAATCTGTAGATAATTTTGTCCTGAACATTTTTTGTTCCGACAGTTTGTGTCGAAATCCTCATAATTTTCGAGTTATCAGCAATTCAAAATGTTTTTGAGTACATGAACCCATTTTACGGTGAAAATTTTGAGGTTAGGAAAAAATGCTTCAAGACCAATCTGTAGATAATTTTGTCCTGAACATTTTTTGTTCCGACAGTTTGTGTCGAAATCCTCATAATTTTCGAGTTATCAGCAATTCAAAATGTTTTTGAGTACATGAACCCATTTTACGGTGAAAATTTTGAGGTTAGGAAAAAATGCTTCAAGAACAATCTGTAGAGAATTTTGTCCTGAACATTTTTTGTTCCGACAGTTTGTGTCGAAATCCTCATAATTTTCGAGTTACTCGCAATTCAAAATGTTTTTGAGTACATGAACCCATTTTAAGGAGAAAATTTTGAGGTTAGGAAAAAATGCTTCAAGACCAATCTGTAGATAATTTTGTCCTGAACATTTTTTGTTCCGACAGTTTTTGTCGAAATCCTCATAGTTTTCGAGTTATTCGCAATTCAAAATGTTTTTGAGTACATGAACCCATTTTAAGGAGAAAATTTTGAGGTTAGGAAAAAATGCTTCAAGACCAATCTGTAGATAATTTTGTCCTGAACATTTTTTGTTCCGACAGTTTGTGTCGATATCCTCATAGTTTTTGAGTTATCAGCAATTCAAATTGTTTTTGAGTACATGAACCCTTTTTACAGTGAAAATTTTGAGGTTAGGAAAAAATGCTTCAAGAACAATCTGTAGAGGTTAGTGTGTGTTTCAAATTTTTTCTGAGTCCCAAAATTTCGAAAATCCATCAAAAATTGCTAGACTTATTCAGTATCCCAAAACCTCCCAGAATCTAGAAAATCAAATTTAAGATTTCAGCTCAAAATCGCCTAATTTGCCTGTACTATTTGAGTGAATTCGAAATATCGGGACACAAATTTCATTTTAATTTTCATTTCGAAAATATTTTTACCATAAATTTTACGTTGACTCTCTTTTATTTATTTACCTCATGTATTAAAAGAAAAGAATACGTTTAAAATTTCATTTTCATATAGAATCATTAGACTTCAAAGATAATCATTAGCATAACGGGTTTGTATGATTGATTCATTTATATTCAAAAATCCTTCATATATTTTAGGAATGTATATGTAAAGCAATGAAAAAAATTGTAACACATACGACGAAAATACGTCACGTCAATTTGAATTTATAAATAAAAAAAAAAGTATATTACGAAAAGAATTAAACTTTTGAGTTACCTTTTTATCAATTTTTGCAATAGCTTCAATAAAACAACTAACTGTTTGTCGGTGTTAGCAAACAACCCCTTCTCATATGGTACCCTTGGACTCTCCAAAAGTAGTTCTGGGAAATTGTGGGGGTTTTGGGGTTTCGCGTCTATTGAGATTAATCAGTTTGCTTCAAATTATCTTGTACCAAGTTGCTTCAAACTATTATTGTGCCATGTTTCAAAAATACTGTGCCAAAACCCCTCCTCGTATGGTAAGCTTGGACTCTCCAGAAGTAGTTTTGGGGATTTTGGAGGTCCTCGAGTTTCGTGTCCATTGAAACTTCAATCAGCTTGTTTCAAACTATCATTGTGCCAAGTTTCAGAAATACTGGGCCGAAACACCTCCTTTTATGGTACCCTTGGACTCTCCAGAAGTAGTTTTGGGGATTTTGGAGGTCCTCGAGTTTCGTGTCCGTTGAAACTTCAATCAGCTTGTTTCAAACTATCATTGTGCCAAGTTTCAGAAATACTGGGCCGAAACACCTCCTTTTATGGTACCCTTGGACTCTCCAGAAGTAGTTTTGGGGATTTTGGAGGTCCTCGAGTTTCGTGTCCATTGAAACTTCAATCAGCTTGTTTCAAACTATCATTGTGCCAAGTTTCAGAAATACTGGGCGGAAATACCTCCTGTTATGGTACCCTTGGACTCTCCAGAAGTAGTTTTGGGGATTTTGGAGGTCCTCGAGTTTCGTGTCCATTGAAACTTCAATCAGCTTGTTTCAAACTATCATTGTGCCAAGTTTCAGAAATACTGGGCCGAAACACCTCCTTTTATGGTACCCTTGGACTCTCCAGAAGTAGTTTTGGGGATTTTGGAGGTCCTCGAGTTTCGTGTCCATTGAAACTTCAATCAGCTTGTTTCAAACTATCATTGTGCCAAGTTTCAGAAATACTGGGCGGAAATACCTCCTTTTATGGTACCCTTGGACTCTCCAGAAGTAGTTTTGGGGATTTTGGAGGTCCTCGAGTTTCGTGTCCATTGAAACTTCAATCAGCTTGTTTCAAACTATCATTGTGCCAAGTTTCAGAAATACTGGGCGGAAACACCTCCTTTTATGGTACCCTTGAACTCTCCAGAAGTAGTTTTGGGGAATTGTGGAGGTTTTGGGTTACGTACCCATTGAGACTTAATTAGTTTGTTTTAAACTGTTTCCAAATTTCAGTAAAATTGAAGGAAACGAATTCTAATCCTCCCAGGGTACCTTCGGAAACTTGAGGGGTAGATTTTCGAGATTTCTTGACTATTGAGACTTTTAATTAACTTGATTTTAACTGTCATTGTGCCAAGTTTCACAAAAATTGTCCTAAATCCAATTTCTATAACGATTGAGAGGTTTTTTTACGTATAATGTCTCCCGTGGACCTCTGGGTGTACACCTGGAGCACTTTCGCGAAAAAAAATATTAATTTCAAAATAATGACCATTTAAGGCATGTACTTAAATCAGATCCATTAGATTTAGAAGTGATAATTAATGGATAATCCCTGGTTGTCTTTTTAGCTATTTCGCTGGGGATAAAACAGTGATTAGTAAGATGGAATATGTTTGAGGAAGGATTTTGGGCGATGTTATAATTTTAAGTACCGTAATTAACTTCATTTAATCCATATTGATTTCCATCACTGTCATTCCAAGAAGTGACACTGACGAAATCGGCTATAAAAGAAGGTATTGAACATTTCAAAACGGCGGCGTTTCCACGGATGACGTACTCGTTATTAACTTCGGTTTGGTAGAATTGTTGGACCACTGGAAAGGATGGGAAGAAAACATCAAAAATATTCAAATCAACAATTCAATTAAAAAAAAAAAATTTCACTTTGTGTACCGTCAGGTGCGTTAGGGAAAAAATTTTCGTTCTGATCCGTATGCCAAGACACGACGCTTACGAAATCGGCGACGAAAGAAGGAATTTGACATTTGAGAATTGCGGCGTTGCCGCGTATTGCGTATTCTTTGTTTACATCGGTATCGTAGAATTGGGCGACGACTGAAACGAAATTATTTTCGTGCTTAGTCTTAGTTGAGATCAGTTCCATCAACTGCTACTTCATCAGTAAAAGGAAAGTGGCCAAAGATTCCTTAGGACTAACGCCAACCACCAAAAAAACTTCAGACGTTAGTTCTTTAGATTTTTAGCCGCTTTCCGGGCCATAGTAACAGTTTTTTTTAGTATGTTACTATCAGAAGAGTTCAAACACTTTCAATATAAAAAATTTCGATATTTTGATAGCTTAAAGATGGCAGGTGGACTGGAACTTCTTTCAAATCATCACAAATCGAATCCATATTGAAACTAACCCATATAAATCGATTTTGTGACAAACAGATCTTAATGAATCGATTTTACGATACACAGATCCATAGGAATCGATTTAAATCGATTATCTAAATGGATTTAAGTTTATTTAAATCGATTCAGATATAGAACGGATCTATATGAATCGATTCTATGATAAAAAATCATTTTTAATTGGATTTTTTTTAAGTGAAATAGAAAAAATATATGCCTTTTATAGAATACCCTAAGAGAACGATTTAGTTTTAGAGATAGGTCAGTTTTTACCTAAATAATAAACCAGCATTTCCCAGGTAATAAAGTTATCGAACTCGTTCAAATAAATAATTCAATATTTTGAATACAAAATTAGATTCCAGCGACAGAACGGCGAGCATTCGAACTTGACATTTTGATTTCTCAATATTACGTATTTTCAATTGATCATTTAGTGTCACGTTCCAATTAGAAACGAATATGAGGTATGGTTGACAGATAAGTGACTTTTCAGAGGTTGGCAACACTTTAATTATTAGTTTCAGTCATGTTTCTAATGTCATATGTCAAAATATGTCGTACAAATCTGACAGATAATACTCATATCGAGGAAACTGTTGGTTAGATATGATTAAAAATTAGTTTTTACACACGGAAAAACAAATGGGGACGTTCAAGGATTACGAAACGATCTACCTGAAGCCGAAAGAGCCTAACTGGGGCTGAAGACACGCGCATTTTCGGCCAATGTTGAATCTACAATTAATGTAGCAAGTACATTAGGGGGCATAACTGATTCTAACCTTCTTCAACTACATTTCTTCATAAAGTTGATGTTCGTAGTCCGTTCCGCTGAGGTTCCAGGTGCACCTCTACCTCAATAATAAAGAGTCTTGGTAATTTGGCAACCTTGGTGAAGCTAGATGCTGAAGCGACACGTCAATCAATTGTTTTGCTCGTCCAGGATGCCAATTCCTAGAGGATCAACTGATTGTTGAAAGAACCGACAGTCGTCCACCACCATTTGTGTTTGGCGTACCTCAAAATCGTCTCCAAAACCCAATTAAATAAATTATTGGAATTATATCAAACTTCGCTATCGAATACTGACTTTTTTATGCCGAAAACTGAAAATAGATTGACATTGACACATTTTACCGTATGCATTAAATGCAACCTCGTTCGCCTTTTTGTCACCATGCATTCACTAACCGCCGACTGCATTCCAAAATAAATAAAACTAAGATCGGTCGAGAAAGGATACGACGGCGTCGTCTTGTTCGGTCGACACGACTAACAAACATAAAAAAGAAGAAGCTCGTCTCGCCATTCGAAAAATTCAACAACTATTTCATGCCAGATATATCTCATCGGTTTTATTAATTGCGTTCGTTAGAAATAAACGTATTTCGACGGAGATAATGATTTAAAAATTTATATAAAACTATTAACAGTTTAACAAGAATTTGATTTGTTTGGTAGGCAACGATAGACGATAGGTTATTTCGGAACATAACCTCAAAATGTTCTTGTAGTCGAACCTCACAAAATGTTATATAATAGTTTGGATTTTATTTAATTAAAATTTCGTTCGAACGTTACGACTCGATACAAGTTTCGACGAGATGTAGATACATAAGTAGCGAAGTTATTATACGAGGGTGGTGTCAAAACAAACCACTGAGAAACATAAGGTTCGTTCCAACCCATGGAAAAACCTTCCTTGGTACGGTGACGATTCTACGCATATTGGTTCGAATCGATTTAGGTATTGTTGGGCAGAAAATATAATTTAAACCCTTCCAATAACTGTTTCCGGGCTAGCAGGTTGGAACGAATCAATGGTACATTCGCATACTGTTGACCAGACCGTTAGGAAATGACCCAAAACCCAAACCCTTTGAGTTAGTTTAGTGATGAACTGAATTGCTTGTTGATGATTGCTGACCAGATTGTGATGTTCTAAATGCCTTTTGGGGTATTTAAAAAACATCGTAGTAAATTCTTGTTGAATTTTTAAATCGTAAACACCGATTAATTATCCGATTATTTACATTTCAATCATTATCGTTAGATATGAATAATTGCGGCAAATTGACATACTTGCTGATCTAAGGCATCCTGTAATCGCTCGAGTTGATTTTGTTTTGAAATACTTCCACTTTGAAATCATAACAAAGATGTTTAATATATTTTGTGCAATTTTGCAGATAATTTTAACAATGACGTGATATTCCTGCCAGAATAAACAAGCGATAAAAGTTTGCGTATTTAATAACAATCAGTTGGGTATAATATACGAGAGGATCTGAAAAAGTGCGTGGAAACGTGTGCTTAATATGAAGATTACAAATTTTTGAATCATTATATCTCAAAAACAGTGACTCGTAGGAAAAAAAATATTGATACGTTTTTTGTAGATAACTTTATGATCTACAATTTTTGTCTGAAGTATTTTCATGATAAAACTCACCGTTTTGCTGATAATCGCGAAAAACTCATTTTATTGACCTTTGACCTTGAATAAAAGTTTTTTTATACACGGGAATTGATGGGCAACTTATTTTTTTTGAGTATAGTTTAGGCAATTTTCATCTTGATTTGAATTTATGTAGCTTCGAATGTCTAAATTGACCGGACTATTAAGTATCCAACAAAGATACAAATATATATTTTACGTTTCTCCAGCCCACTTACTCACCTACTGAAAATGTTTGAACTCAATTTGATACGAAATTCTTTTTTTATTTCACTAAATTATTTAATCCAACCATTTCATCATTGCTTATTACGCCCTCATATCAAAAAAGTACGAAGTTCACAATAGATATGTTGATATGATTTCGAAGAATCGATTCTTTTGAGCCCAGAAAATCGATATCTAATACCGAATCGATATTTAACCTAAAAATTATAAAATTTACAATAGATATGTCAATTTAATATCGCAACTATGAAAAAAAGCTGATAAAAACAAAAAAAAAGTTTTAAAAAATCTCCGATAGATGACTTTATTAATGATAACTGCCCTATATAAACCGTTTTTTATTTACTTCAATAATTCCAGCTTATAACGACCGGTTTTTTTACTGGTATCTTTTTGGCAACACTGTTTTTGACAGATGACGCGTGTCTTTTGTCATTGTCAAACTCGTTCGGTTTGGTCTATAATTTAACAAACAACGCTTGCAAATTATTGAATTTTACTATCAAAATTCATGCTCGGGCCGCTTTCTCAGCGGTCTACTCTGAAAACGGTTGATTTTACAAAAAAACGCAACAGAACTTTTTTGTAGAAAATTTTACTAGGAACAATTTTTATAAGAACAGCTATTGACCTCCGAGCGATAGATCGCGAGATATTTGCAAAAAACTGATTTTCGTGACCTTTTGACCTTTATAACTTTTTTAATCGACGCGATATCGATGTCGATTTTTCACATCTTCATTACAACGCCCTAATAGAGGCGTATACAAAAATTCAGCTCACTAGGAATTTTTCCGCAGGTAAAACCTAAAATGACTGGACTACTATATGTGAAATTAAAATGTTTCGACAGGTTTACGAATCGATTTCTCGATTATGGCCTTTTCGTTTAACCATCTAAGAAACACAACATGTTTAAAATGCTGTAGTAATGGACCAAATAATTGGGAAACACGTAAACAAAGACAAATATTTGATGATATGGAAGAAAATAGCACGATACGGAATTTTAACAAATTTTCGTTATAATCTCAAAAAATTGGTCCTCAAACAACATTTTTTGTCGTATTTTTTTACCATGGATTATTCTGCAGCATTTTAATGATTATATTTTTGTCAAAAAAATTAATACTTATATCATTTAATACCTGACGTAATTTTCAACTTTTTTCAAAAATTTCACGTAGTTAGATTAACAATATTTGGTTTTAATGCGGCAGTCAACGTGTTAACGATATATATATATATATATATAGATAACTTCGTTTCCTAAATCTACTTACGAGGTGTGGCCGAAAAGTACGGTGAATTATTTTATTAAAAACCTTTAAAACACCGATTATTTTTCTAAATGATTTTCATCTGCTCTGTCGCGCGTTCTCAATGTCATTAAAAGTCTGAAATATCTCCCACTTTGTTGGGCAAATCTTCCAGTATTCCTGTGTAAAATCCAGTTACCTCCCTTGATATAACTACGTCCTCTTGAAAAAGATTGACGAAACTTTTTGGGATGATATAACGATACAAGTCACTGGTTTTCATTCAAAATTATAAATAAAGACCTAAATTTGAACTTTCAACGCAATTTTGGTAATAACATCCAAATTTGTAGGCTAAAGCACATTTTTGAGTTCGTTCCTGATCCTTAACTGAGTCATTCTACTTTCAAATGAATGATACAACTTGTAAACAGCCACTGAATCATCAATACAGACCCAACTTCCTTCTCCAGCAACAATCTTGGTTGGGGCACCCAAATTTGCATACTTTTGGGATCGTTACTGATCCTTGACTGACTCCTTTTAATTTTTAAAAGCTTTTGCAACTTGAAAACGCCTTCAAAGCCACTGAATCATCAATACCGACCCAACTTCCTTCTCTAGTAACATTTTTGATGATGGCACCCAAATTTGTATATTTATGCATATTTTTGGGGTCGTGACTGATCCTAGACTGAGTCATTATACTTTTAAATGAATCATACAACTTGAAAACGCCTTCAAAGCCACTGAATCATCAATACCGACCCAACTTCCTTCTCTAGTAACATTTTTGATGATGGCACCCAAATTTGTATATTTATGCATATTTTTGGGGTCGTGACTGATCCTAGACTGAGTCATTAGACTTTTAAATGAATCATACAACTTTAAAACGCCTTCAAAGCCACTGAATCATCAATACCGACCCAACTTCCTTCTCTAGTAACATTTTTGATGATGGCACCCAAATTTGTATATTTATGCATATTTTTGGGGTCGTGACTGATCCTAGACTGAGTCATTATACTTTTAAATGAATCATACAACTTGAAAACGCCTTCAAAGCCACTGAATCATCAATACCGACCCAACTTCCTTCTCCAGTAACATTTTTGATGATGGCACCCAAATTTGTATATTTATGCATATTTTTGGGGTCGTGACTGATCCTAGACTGAGTCATTATACTTTTAAATGAATCATACAACTTGAAAACGCCTTCAAAGCCACTGAATCATCAATACCGACCCAACTTCCTTCTCTAGTAACATTTTTGATGATGGCACCCAAATTTGTATATTTATGCATATTTTTGGGGTCGTGACTGATCCTAGACTGAGGCATTATACTTTTAAATGAATCATACAACTTGAAAACGCCTTCAAAGCCACTGAATCATCAATACCGACCCAACTTCCTTCTCTAGTAACATTTTTGATGATGGCACCCAAATTTGTATATTTATGCATATTTTTGGGGTCGTGACTGATCCTAGACTGAGTCATTATACTTTTAAATGAATCATACAACTTGAAAACGCCTTCAAAGCCACTGAATCATCAATACCGACCCAACTTCCTTCTCTAGTAACATTTTTGATGATGGCACCCAAATTTGTATATTTATGCATATTTTTGGGGTCGTGACTGATCCTAGACTGAGGCATTATACTTTTAAATGAATCATACAACTTGAAAACGCCTTCAAAGCCACTGAATCATCAATACCGACCCAACTTCCTTCTCTAGTAACATTTTTGATGATGGCACCCAAATTTGTATATTTATGCATATTTTTGGGGTCGTGACTGATCCTAGACTGAGTCATTATACTTTTAAATGAATCATACAACTTGAAAACGCCTTCAAAGCCACTGAATCATCAATACCGACCCAACTTCCTTCTCTAGTAACATTTTTGATGATGGCACCCAAATTTGTATATTTATGCATATTTTTGGGGTCGTGACTGATCCTAGACTGAGGCATTATACTTTTAAATGAATCATACAACTTGAAAACGCCTTCAAAGCCACTGAATCATCAATACCGACCCAACTTCCTTCTCTAGTAACATTTTTGATGATGGCACCCAAATTTGTATATTTATGCATATTTTTGGGGTCGTGACTGATCCTAGACTGAGGCATTATACTTTTAAATGAATCATACAACTTGAAAACGCCTTCAAAGCCACTGAATCATCAATACCGACCCAACTTCCTTCTCTAGTAACATTTTTGATGATGGCACCCAAATTTGTATATTTATGCATATTTTTGGGGTCGTGACTGATCCTAGACTGAGTCATTATACTTTTAAATGAATCATACAACTTGAAAACGCCTTCAAAGCCACTGAATCATCAATACAGTCCCAACTTCCTTCTGCAGCAACAATATTGATGTTAGAACGAAAGATTGATGTTTAACATCCATGTTGGGCGACGAAATTTACGCACCGTATTTTTGAATCACACCTCGTATACTGAGGAAAATTTAAAATATCTGAAATTAAGTGTTTTATCATTTAAATCGATTATAAGATGGCGAGATGCTGAAAAACGGGAAATTTTGAATGAAATTTTGCTGAAAAAACAAAATCAACTTTTTGGAACGCAAAGATGATCCACCATTTTTTCGTCATAAGGAAGATAAAATAAATATTAAAGAATTAAGAGAGGAAACAAATAAATTGAACAAGTTCCTCCAGATAGTTCAGTGGACAACGATTTGTACCACAGATTTCCATCAACCCCAACCAAGGGGTGATAATTTCTCTGTTGAAACTAACCATAGAAATCGATAGAAAAGGAATTTTTTTCTAAAATAGTTTTTGACTTATTCGTGATTAAAATTTTGAATATAAACCTAATACAAACTGAATTTGATGATTTATAGTCCAGGCTACCAAGGAAAAAATTTGGTATCACCTTAGACCTCCATAAACTCTCATCGATTTGTATGAAAATTTGGAATCAAGCTTGACGTACCCTTATCTTAAAAATCTACCCTATGCCGATATGTGCTTATTACTCCTAGGGGTGAAAACTACCCCTTATTGCAAAAATATATAAAACTATAAGTATAAGCATTTAAAGAGTAGAAAAATACTTTTAATGTTTGAATAAAAGTTGTTTAATGCTTTAATATAGTATTTATAATTTTTCAATTCTGCTTGATGTATTCCATCCCTTGTAAAGTAGCCCCGATTAATATAAAATTTAAAAAATATTATTTAATCACTTTATGGTAATTTATTTATATTAAATTGATTTAAATTTGTGTTCAACTGAAATATTTCACATCCCAAACGTTCAACCCTTATAAATCATCCCTTATTTCGAAAAAAATTGAAACAAAATACTTACAGACGTACAATTTTTTTATTGATTTATTTAAAATTGACATTTTTTTCAACTTGAATAATATAATTTGAGTTATTCTTGAAAAATCGATTGAAAACGTGGTTTTTTTTGAAAAAAAACAAGTTTTCAATCGCAAAACTATTGATTTTTCAAAAAAAAATGCATAAATACAGATAGTGATAGTGTTGATTGTTAACTTTCATTTATTTTTTACATTAATTTGTTAATTTTTTTCGATTTGATTAAATCTTCACGATTTTTAAAGATTTTAATTGTTTTTTCTACACGAGGGGTAGTTTTTAATGGATGAAAATATAAAAAATGATCATTTTCAAATTAGCTACTACCAAAAATATCATTTTAACGTGAAGTAATATTTTTAATTCTATGAAAAAGATCATAAATAGTTTTTTTTTAATTTTTTTGCAATAAGGGATGATTTTTGAGGGTGGAAAATTTGTGACCAAGAATCATTTGAGTTTTATCCAATAAAAAAAAGACTTTTATTGTAAATTAACTAAATTAAAGTACTATAATTGTTTATTTTTTCAATTTTATCGTAAGGGAGGTTTTTAATGGTTAAAATTCTTTTTTTTATGGTTGAAATACATTTGTAAGGGATGAAAATTTAAAAAATGATCATTTTCAAATTAGCTACTACCAAAAATATCATTTTAACGTGAAGTAATGTTTTAAATTCTATAAATAATATCATAAAGTTATTTTTTTAATTTTTTTGCAATAAGGGATGATTTTTGAGGGTGGAAAATTTGTGACCAAGAATCATTTGAGTTTTATCCAATAAAAAAAAGACTTTTATTGTAAATTAACTAAATTAAAGTACTATAATTGTTTATTTTTTCAATTTTATCGTAAGGGAGGTTTTTAATGGTTAAAATTCTTTTTTTTATGGTTGAAATACATTTGTAAGGGATGAAAATTTAAAAAATGATCATTTTCAAATTAGCTACTACCAAAAATATCATTTTAACGTGAAGTAATGTTTTAAATTCTATAAATAATATCATAAAGTTATTTTTTTAATTTTTTTGCAATAAGGGATGATTTTTGAGGGTGGAAAATTTGTGACCAAGAATCATTTGAGTTTTATCCAATAAAAAAAAGACTTTTATTGTAAATTAACTAAATTAAAGTACTATAATTGTTTATTTTTTCAATTTTATCGTAAGGGAGGTTTTTAATGGTTAAAATTCTTTTTTTTATGGTTGAAATACATTTGTAAGGGATGAAAATTTAAAAAATGATCATTTTCAAATTAGCTACTACCAAAAATATCATTTTAACGTGAAGTAATGTTTTAAATTCTATAAATAATATCATAAAGTTATTTTTTTAATTTTTTTGCAATAAGGGATGATTTTTGAGGGTGGAAAATTTGTGACCAAGAATCATTTGAGTTTTATCCAATAAAAAAAAGACTTTTATTGTAAATTAACTAAATTAAAGTACTATAATTGTTTATTTTTTCAATTTTATCGTAAGGGAGGTTTTTAATGGTTAAAATTCTTTTTTTTATGGTTGAAATACATTTGTAAGGGATGAAAATTTAAAAAATGATCATTTTCAAATTAGCTACTACCAAAAATATCATTTTAACGTGAAGTAATGTTTTAAATTCTATAAATAATATCATAAAGTTATTTTTTCAATTTTTTTGCAATAAGGGATGATTTTTGAGGGTGGAAAATTTGTAACGAAGAAACATTTGTGTTTTATCTAATAGAAAAAAACACTTTTATTATAAATTAACTAAGTTAAAGTACTATAATTGTTTTTTTTTCAATTTTATCGTAAGCGAGGTTTTTAATGGTTAAAATCCTTTTTTTATGGTTGAAATACATTTTTTAAGGGATGAAAATTCAAAAAATGATCATTTTCAAATTAGCTACTACCAAAAATATCATTTTAACGTGAAGTAATATTTTTAATTCTATGAAAAAGACCATAAATAATTTTTTTTCAATTTTTTTGCAATAAGGGATGATTTTTGAGGGTGGAAAATTTGTGACGAAGAAACATTTGATTTGTATACAATAAATAAAAACACTTTTATTATAAATTAACTAAATTAAAGTATTATAATTGTTTTTTTTTTCAATTTTTTTATAAGGGAGGTTTTTAATGGTTAAAATAGATTTTTTAAGGGATGAAAATATAAAAAATGATCATTTACAAATTAACTACGACCAAAAATATCATTTTAACGTGATGTAATATTTTTAATTCTATGAAAAAGACCATAAATAATTTTTTTTCAATTTTTTGCAATAAGGGATGATTTTTGAGGGTGGAAAATTTGTGACGAAGAAACATTTGATTTGTATACAATAAATAAAAACACTTTTATTATAAATTAACTAAATTAAAGTATTATAATTGTTTTTTTTTTCAATTTTTTTATAAGGGAGGTTTTTAATGGTTAAAATAGATTTTTTAAGGGATGAAAATATAAAAAATGATCATTTACAAATTAACTACGACCAAAAATATCATTTTAACGTGATGTAATATTTTTAATTCTATGAAAAAGACCATAAATAATTTTTTTTCAATTTTTTTGCAATAAGGGATGATTTTTGAGGGTGAAAAATTTATGACCAAGAATCATTTGAGTTTTATCCAATAAATAAAAACACTTTTATTGTAAATTAACTAAATTAAAGTACTATAATTGTTTTTTTTTAATTTTATCATAAGGGAGGTATTTAATGGTTGAAATACATTTTTTAAGGGATGAAAAACATAAATAGTATCCTAAAATATCATTCGATCTCTATTTTAATACTACAAATGTTTTTTTTTTAACTTTCTAAATGCTTTGACTTCGATTTTATTGAATTTTGACAATAAGGGTTAGTTTTTAACCCTTTCGATAATTTGCACATATCGACACAAGGTAGATTTTGAAGTGAATGTTAAATATATCTCAATTCCAAAATTACATGCGTCTTAATGGAATTCTAAGGTGACATCATATTTTTACCTTTGTTTACCGGACTAAAGGGAACTAAATGGATACAAAAGAATTTTTTTTCTTTTTTTTTCGAAAAATTAGTGTACCATGGACAAATTAGATATAAAAATATATATATACAAGTAAAAATAATTCAATAACAAACAGTTATCTTTGATAAATTTTGCTATTTTAGATATTCTCGCAGATCAGATTTCCTAGAGGAAAAAAAAACTCATTTCCATTATAATTAGTCAAAAATGTCTCGTTTAGAAAAAAAAATACGAAAACCACCTTACCGGCCCTAACGTTGACATCTCTGGAGTGAATGGAACCTTCGGTATTCTTAGCGAGACAAGCATAAACCTGTGCGTGAACCTCTTGACGATAATCTTCAGCTCTGAACGGGGGGAACACTAAATTTCCATTAGCCAGAACTTGCCGTAATCCTGGAACGTCACCGACGGCGCTACCGTCAGCTCGCACCCAAATTATATCCGGTGGGGGGTTACCGCGCGCACTACATTCCACTACGGCACCGGTCGTATTAGAAAAATCGACACGATTCGGCGGTTCCTTTAGAAAAACCGGACCGGACGTGGTGTCGTCGTCGGCGAAAACACTCGCGGCGACGAGGACGAAACACAGGGTTCCTAACAGCATGGCCGCGACGTCGATAGCCGATACGGACCTGAAAATAAAAAATATTTTTATCATCTCGAACCGGAATAGTCCGACTATTTGTTATGAAGAGCTGGTGGTCTGCAATTTCGTCCACCACCAAGCACCAGCGGCACTCCGGATCATCCGTGAGTGATCGTGGTTGTCATGAAGATTAGACAACCAGTGACGGAAGATTGTGCAGCTCTGATAAGATATAATAACGTCGAAACTAGTCAGTGGTTACAAATCTAGTAATTACGAAACATTGGGGATGTTAATATCGACAAATAATTCAATGTTCGTCGAGGGATTAGCCAGGAAAGTAGTTGTTTTCTCCTTTGAGGAGGTGAATAGTAGGAATCGACGAATTTTTCCCACCAAATTTCGAGGTCGTGAGATTTCCACAAGAACAAAACCTCTAAACTCTCTTTCTTAAACCTAGAAGTATTTTTTATCTATAACAAAAAAAATCTGACCCTAAATACTATACCAAGAAGACGAAAATTTGCCATTTTTTATTTATTTTCTGATTTTTCAATCAAGTTTATCAAATTTTATATGGCTAACTATAACTTAAATAAACAATAATTGTTAATTTCCAGCTGGAGTGTACAAATTTTATCAAAATAAGACTGGCAGTTAACGTGTTAACATCTTTCGACTGGCCTATTATGCTGTAAAGATCCAGTTCGTTTCTAAACAATTATCGTGAGCTTTCGAGTAGATTCGTTGTTTAAAAACACAGCATCTGTTTTTCTTTTAACAACTTAAGGCCGATTCTACCACCACCTGCCTCTCAAGTTAAAAATATATAAAATCTTCGCCAGGTGTTATTTTCAATTCACAACGCATTCCGATTTATACGTATTACCTGACTGAAATAAAGGATTTGAAATTCGAATCATTATGAATGAAATGACAAACCAATTTTCCCACAAAAATTTGTTTCATTTATCACCCTGTAACTCTTTTGTTGATTTGCTTTTGTAAAAAGACTCAAAAACATAGTAAAAAGTGTATTTACACTGCTTGTGTCTAAACTTTTGGAGGATAGTGTATGTGAGAGAAGAATTGAATGACAAGTGACAGATAAACGTTTAAAATTCTATTATAAAATACTCAATCTATCGAGTAAATTATTTGTGATCATATTTTTTGATAATTCATACTTTAACGAATTATCATAAATATATAGAGGAACTAACACTTCGAACATTTATGAATCTTAATTAGATACTTTTTCAAAAGAGGAAGTAACACATCAGAATTATAAACAAAAATATAAACAAAACGAGTTTAGGTGACTCATTTATATGTCTAATAAGGGTGGCGCGCGCTTGAAACCAGAATTAAAACGTAAACATTTATTTTTTCATCTCGAATAAACTGTGTATTTCGAAGGCCTACTCGTGATTTTCCAAATATTGACGGTTTCCAAAAGACCGGCGTGGGAGGTATACAAGAAATAAACTCGTGTTTCGACCTATTCTAATAAATCTGTTCACTTAAACACATTTTAAAATTACTTACCTAAACTGATCACTAAGAAATTAGAACACTAGTATCACTAATTTCCGCAAAAAAAACAGTAACAATCACTAAAAATTAGTCGAGCTGGCCGGTAAACTAATGCTCTTACCCGCACAACACTAACTGACTGAAAAAACATCAAATCATGGACACCATGCAGTTAAAGATGAGTTGTTCTTTGTAGATAGGTCCTAAATAACGAAATGAGTACTAAATTGAGACACAAAAAAAAATTGTTGATGATGCATATATATTAATTTAAAAACGCGAAAATAAGTATAAAGGATAAATATAAAGAACAACTGAAAAAGAAATTATAGATATAAACAAAAAGTTGTTTATACAAGCGACGATATAACCATCTAAAAATGAGTAGATCATTAACGGACCGACGAAAAATGATGTCGTTATAAATATAAAAAACCTAACTACAAAATAAAAAAGCAGAGAGGTCAATGTTTCGCAAAATTATCTAAAAATATGTTCTAATTATAGATGTTTTTAATTGAAAGATGTTTCAATTATGATTAAATAAATTATGAGTTATATAAGTGGAGTCACCACTTATTATAAATGTGGAAAAAACAATTTGAATCCAGCAGTTAAAAACAAATAGTTTTCTATAAGGTGTATAAATAATAATTATCTGTTTAATAAGAACTGGTTTTTCCTAACTCTATACCAGAAAGGAGCACCTTATACGAACGTCCGCGAAGTAGGGGAGAAGAACCGATTCGTGCCGACACATGCATCAGTGTGTTTTGGTGGTTGCCCTGCCGATTCTTTCGGTTCCGTATTGTAGAAGAGAAAAATCAATTTTAGCACAACTATATTTTATAGGGTAGTGGTCGTTTGGACAATTCCACATTTATAGGGTGATTACACTAGACAATTTATCGACTCAATTATAAAATCTTATGATTTTTGACATTAAAAACGTGATTTATATCATATGTCTTATAATGGCAATAAAAAAAAATAAATCGATCAAATATTTAAAAACTTTATTGACATTAGAACCATGTTTCAAGTGATAGGTTAGAATATTAAAATCAAAAGTATGACACATCATCCTAGTTCCTGGTATTTTTAAAATCTAATGTAATGAACAAAAAAAATTTGATTGATAAGATTAACGATAAGGGTCAAAGATATTCAGAAGGGGTAAATATTAAATCGTACAATTTTAATGCTAAAATAATTTTGCTTAACCAAAAATATAGTTTGTAAAATTCCTAACTTTCTTATTGTAGTTTTGTTTTAGTTTCGTATATTATTAGACGTATTTGTAGCTGGTTCAATATCTTCAATAATAGGTACCTTCCTTCTTCAACCTTTAGACGTGATGAAAACACGTTTACAAACACCTCATCTGCTACCAGTCAAAGAGTAAGTATATTGCAACAAGAATTAATATATATCACAGGATTTTTTACATTTTTTTTTATTTTAGTGGAAAAACTAAATACGGCATGATCACTTTATTCCTTCATATTAAAGAGCAAGAGAATATTAAAATGTTGTGGGCTGGAACGGTTCCAGTAAGTATTAAAATATTTTTATAACTGCAAAAATTAATATTATGAAAAATTAATTACGAAATTTTCGTGTTTCAAATCTCTATTATAAAGTTAAACTTGGCAACATCTTATATCGTTAGATGGTGTAATTGATTATACTATCGAGAGGGGTCGCTGCTTTAGTGTAGTATTGGTTTCGCCATCTTGTTTACCATATCATAAATGTTGTTGTGATTGTTATGAATTGTGTATTTTTTTATTTACGTATTTTTATTGTTTTCATTTTATCTTAATAATGGAACAAAAAAGATTTTTTGTGCTTTACTAAGTTGTACAACTAGATGCAGTGTAAATACGAAAAAAACTATATCGTAGATTAGTAATAAACAAAAGAAACAGGATTGTACTAAGTACAAAGTTCCCATTAACTGCACGTTATATTTAATATTGAACGATTTCGAAATACTCCGTTAATAAAAGATATGTGTATAATTTATGAAAAGAGGTTTTTACTAACTGAAAAATATTTTGACCCGTATCGATAATTATTGAAACCAAAAAAAAAAAGTAGGATGAAACTATTAAGAAAAGGAGGCGAATGTAATAAAAATGAAAAGAAAAATAATTTACGGGTGATGTGGGGTCGGAAAGTTTAAGGGAGTGAATTTTTAAGTGTAAAAAACGGTTTATCTCGATTTCCAACAAAACTACAAGTCCTATGGAAAAAAGGCAATGTTGTATTAAGTGAAAATAAGGTAAAAAATGAATATTTCAAATCAAATAAATTACAGCTTATTTGGGATATAAAAAGGTGAGTTTTCATCAAATTTCGTGAAAAATGTTATTTGTAAAAGATACAAATAAGATATCAAAAAATTTTTCACATAATTTTTGAGGTTGTGTGAATATAAAAGCTGTAGATCTTTTTATCACCTACAATATTGCCTTTTGACTTTTTTTCATAGGTCTCACAGGTCCAACTCTGTGTACAACACCACTGTCATGTGGTACTATTTTTGTATTATAAAATTATCAACAGTGTATCTCTTGATACTAGTTTAATGAAATTAATGAAAAATACCAATATTTGTAATTCCCGCGAAAACTATTCTGTTCGTTGTTAAATCCGAATCGTTTCTGGCAGTTAGCGGATTTTTAGTAGGACTCAAATTCGGTTCGGTGGCTCGTAAGTCATACAAAAATTTTTAACGTTTTTAACTATTTACGTTATTGAGAGTATATAATTTTACAAGATTATTATAACAAATAAATGATGAAAATAGTTAAATGAAGTAAAAAGTCAGAATCAATAAATAAACTCTTCGGGATAAAATAAATTTCATAATTACGCATGCGTGTTATATCTGGCTATCAACAATCGATTCTATTATGATCCTTTCCTATAATAGGATACAGTGTTGCCATTTTTTATGTAACTTAAATGGCGTATATTTATTAAATAACGAGATGGAAAAAGTGTTTTTTTTTATAAAAAAACATAATCACTGATAATGAATATATTCACTACTCATGCTTGAAATATCTTAAAAATTTACATATGTCGATATTTTTAGTCTTTAATAAGAGGTGTTCCCGGAGGTGGGATTTATTTTATGGCGTATGATTGGTTTAAAAATACATTTTTTCCAAATCAACAACGCATTAATACTATACAGTCGATTGGAATAGGAGTATTCGCAAGAACTATTAGTGATGTTGCCGTAATTCCTTTAAGTGTCATAAAAACACGGTAAGTATAAAAAAAATACTGAAATTTATAACTAATATAAATAATTTGGTTAATTTAGCACCCACGTGCCAATCCAATTAAAATTTATCTTAAATATTATCAATAACTGTTATTCTAACTGCCATCTCTATCCCCGTCTTTTAGTTCCCATCCCCCATCTTTTAGTTCCCATCCCCCATCTTCAGTTGATTCGGCCATTTTTAAATTAAATGTGTCATTTCCGGACGGAAATACATTAAGTTGTTTCCGTTTACTCCACATCTATAAAATAGTCATTGTATTTGTAATTTGTTCACATAACAATAGTTTACTGATGGTTATAATTATATTCTATAAAAAAGAAAAACAAAAAACGCGGTGTCGTAGTCATAAAAATAACTCTTTATTTAATTGGTCTAATGTACAAACATTGGACTCACAAATTACGAAGTCTGCTCGAAATTAATTAAATCGTGCAACGCCGCTTGGTCGAGACTAAGTTTTTATCTCTCGTTTATGCGATTCTTCGTGTTTTCGCTCCCTTTTTTTTCTTAGTATCCAGACGTGAAAAAACATTGTTATAACAGATATTTTAAAGTAGTTTTGTACTTCGAGGGAAAGTGACGTTGTTGTTAAATAAATTTGTTGTCTTCGATGTTTAATTCGAGTGTTATTAGTTGAAAGAAATTATTGGACATTTGTGTTATTTTGTTTCTCTCAAAAATTCACTTCGTTCGTTTACAATTGCAGAAGCTTTTTATAAGGACTTAAACTACGTCTAAATGCAAAATCTTTAGTGTTACTATAGTTAAATTAATGTATTCTGTAGTTTCTATGTGCCGAATGTAAAATTTTTGTTTGGTTATGTTGTGTTTTTTGGAAAATATGACTTTTTCAACCATTAAATTTCACAGGTAAGTGAAAATATTATAGGAGTTTAACTACACACAAAAACCCAACATATTCATTATAAATATTAATTAAGGAGGCTCCCGCGTCGACCAAACTAGTCATATTGAAATTAAAATTTATTAATGTTTATTCCACCTGTATTTATGCTTGAAAGTCTTGAATCAATCAATTATGAACTAAAAAAATGCATCAAAGTTTGTGAGTAAAAAATAATACTTTTAAATTTCGCGCGCTTCCCTTGAGTGACAGCAACAATATGGCCGTTTTCCTAATTTCCACTCAGTTATTTAATATGCGTTGAATTATAACAATTTTTAGCTAATAACTGATATTTTTGTTTGATAACAACAATTAGAAAGATTAATTCTGTATATTCATATAACGCGGCAATTCTAATCTAATTGGTAATCAAAGAATTTGTCTATGGCTCCAATAAGATCTCATGTTAAATAAGGGAACTTGAATTTTTTTAGATTTTGATCAATAACACGAATGAAGAAGAGTTGGATTCGTCATATTCTACACTATCAAAAAAATATCTTGTTTTGCGACATCTCGCACGGGTGCCTCCTTAAATAAAATAATTAATCTCCATCAATGTTTTCGAACTTCTGCATTTGTAAATGTAACAACTTATTTTTATCAACGAGTAATACCTAACCTCAAAGGTAGAATAACCGACATATTGTTGCTAAATTGATGCCGACATGTTACTTTTAGAATGGAAAGTGGAGTTTACAAATATAAAAGTTTTTTATCGGGAATGAAACAAATATATACACACGAAGGATGGAGAGGATTGACATCGGGATTAGTTCCTACATTAGCACGTGATGTTCCATTATCTGGAATGTATGTAATGTGCTATATTCAGTCGCTAGAACTTGTACCTCTTGGTAATATTCATTCTTTACAAATATTTTTTGCATTTTTCTCCGAAATTATCAGCATTTTTGTTATTATATGACATTATATCAATAGTCATCGTCTTTGATGTCTTCCGTAAGAACTTTTCAGTTCTTTCATTGTTTCTTCTTCTATCTTCGTTTTGATCTATCAGTTTCCTTTAGTCTTTCTTCGATATTAGTTATAAAAATTGAATAGATATACTTTTATATTCCAGAGCTTCGTCAATCTCATCCATACACAATTAATTTCACATGTGCCACAATTGCTAGTATTTTCTCCGCGATTATCACTCACCCTCCCGACGTGATACAAACCCACATGCAACTTTTTCCCGATAAATACAAGAGCATATCGCCGGTTATTACAGATATTTGGTTACAAGACGGTTTCCCAGGATTTTATCGAGGAATCATACTGAGATTAATGAAACGAACCATTTTAGCGACTATATCGTGGACGTTATACGAAAAAGTTAAAGCGGAAAGTACGAAATAAATATATTCAATCATTATGTGTCTTTCTAATCGATTGAAACCCTTTCAAACGATTTTTTTTTGTAAGAATGCTATTTATGAATTAATTTGTGAGCATAAACACATTGAACACCCCTGAATTTTCTTGGAATCTATTGGATTTTGATGAATAATAAATCTTTTATGTGACACCGACTAATAGGGTATTTGACAAATTTTGAAAATGTGGTTTAAATGATATACATACTTGTAATTTGACGTGTAGCATTATTTTAATAATTTTTCATATTATTAACTTATTCTAAGTCAGGTTTAGAAATTTAAATGACAACATTTATTGAATTTTTCTTATTAAAGTTTTGTTTTTAATAAAAATAAAAGTATATTTTAGATTTTTGAGACTTTTATCGGTGTCAAATACTCTATTATCGAAAAATTGTTCGTAATCGTCCACACTATAAATTTCGAACCTCGAAGTAATCTGGTTGATAAATATTTGCGGGAGGTCAAAAACAAGATAAAATTTATTATTATACTACGAGTACTTATTAAACATAATGAAATAAATTCCATCTAACAACGTAAAAGGAGGGAAAATTACAAAATCATAACATCAAAATTATTCAATAACAAAAACATATGACAGTTATTAAAATTGCTTAATTAATATTTTCAAAACAACTAAAACAATCGTAACAAAATAACAATATAAAAAAATTATAACCTCTATTTTATCATATTGTACCGTTTTGTATGTTCAATTTCGCAAATTTCCGAAAAAATATAATCGCCGCCATTAATTTCAATAATCTATGTATCAATAAGTTTGTTCGCGATTCGATTCCGAATCGGTTTAGGAACCGATCGCATGTTTAGAGACAGATGCCCTTTTTCCATCTTCTTATAGTACAGTAGCAGTTCTCTATCATTAATCTTAACAACTGATTAGTAATCGATTCTAAATTAACCCGCAAATAAAGCTATTAATAACGATTCCAGTTCTTTTTATCTGTCAAGGTTATGTATACGATTTGAAATCATTCAGACATGAGACTTCGAAGTCATTGCGAGATAAGAGAAACGGAAACTTCCATTAAAATACTGTATTCGTTTCAATATAATAATAATCACTACTCATCCTCCATACTATAACAAGTTATATTTTTAAACAAATTCTCAATTACAAAATAAGCAGTTGATTAAAATCGGCTGTTACGTTTGTGTGCTGTGAGTAGTGGAATCGAAATTCTATCCATCCGGGGTTAATATTAAACGTAATCGTAGTTTCAATTGCGCATATTTTTAAACGTAAATAAATTCATTATGTGCATATTGTATTATAATATCGATAAGTTGTGTCAATATTTAGGTAAGTGTGTAAAGGTAAACTGGAACTAAAAAAATCAATTATAGGTTGTAATTATTTATTTGTAGGTTGATTATGTAAATATAAACAGTTATAATAAATATTATTGAGTAGAATCGATTGTTTTTCATGGAGTTTTGTCAAGCTAGAATACCAAACACTGGTATAGATAAAAGTAAAATTGATCGAATTCTTGAGGTAAGTTTATATGTATATATACTCAGTATTTATCTATGAAATCTATCAATATAATTTTGATTTGACATTGACATTTGTTTTATTCATGATCTTTCTAGAAATCAATTAATAAAAAGTTTATGTGTTTATTTAAGTATAAATATATTTAAAAATACATTTTCAAATATCCTCAAAATGAAGTATTTATAATATTTAACAGTTTTTGTATTTAATTTTCCTAACCTCTAAATGATGTAATTATGTTCATTTTGGTCTGTTTGAAGTTGTCTTTAGATACTGTTTTTGATAAATAAAAATGGTTTTGTTGCTAAAAAACAAGAAATTGTAATAATTTATAATACAGAAGGTTGGGCATTGCATATAGGATGTAATAATTTTTTCAGAACCCTATTTTGAAAGCTTTTGCATCTGGATCATGTTCTGGAATAATTTGTACTACTTTACTGCAACCGTTGGATGTTATAAAAACTCGTCTACAAAATCCCGTACTGTCACTCACAAGGTAAGTCGATATTTTTAAATTTATAAATTCGTTAAGTATTACAAATATAGTTGTTATTATAATCAGTGTACCAATCTTCCATTTTACAAACAGTTTTTCGAAATTATTCATTTCTTTCGAGGTATCTCTTTTAAATTCTTTTGTTATTGCGGACAATTGAACAAAATTTTATTAACAGACTTGATATTGCAATGACCTATTAAGTAAGTTTATCTCGTGTTTTCTTAAACAAACCCAACTGTATCAATAACATTTAAAAATAGTTTCGACCCCTGCAGAGAATAATAAATGTTGTTATATACATCGTCTAATCAAAATAAAAATTCCTGATAATTAATAATTTATTGTTAATCTGAAAGTGGCCTTGACATTTTTGTTTACAATATTCGATACCACACAGCAACAAATTTGATTAGGAAGAAAAAATATCGAAAATTTAAGACAATTATGATACGGAAATAACTTATATTTGATTAAATTTGAAACACAAAAGTTGCGTGATGGTAAAAAGTCATTGGAACTTGATAAATTTCGAATTAATTCGTTTTGAAGCATTAGAAAATTGCTTATAGGGGCTGCACCTTGGAAATACTCTCTTGATCCCCTTGTTGAGGTGTATTAGATAGTTGATGTTTACACCTTTTCGCTTACTTCTAGCCACAACTTCCCATTTCTTGTCTTTTCCTGGCAGTCCTACTCGGTTTAGGTTATCTACTATCTGTTTTAACCATTTTGTCCTCGGCCTGCTGTGTCCTTTTCTACCACTGGGATCCCATTGTATCATATAGATTTTGTTTCTTCTCTTCCTACATGCCCCAACCATTTAACTTGGGGTTTTTTAGAAAATCTTTAGTTTCAAGAAGAATTTATGAGAAAAATTATTCTTTTACACTCGAAACTTTTTTCTTTTTCAACCCATTCGACATGCAATTTTCTAAATGTATTTTTACCCGCACAAATGCAATTTTTATTTCTTATTCATATTCATTATTGTCTTACTGGTCAGAAATTCCTGGATTTTACTTTGTGCTCCAAGTTTTTGACTTATGTAATAATATAGTAAAATTATAACAATTTTGCATGTCAAATTAGAGGTATATTTATTATTCGATTATTTTTCAAAATTTGTTAAATATCCTATTATATGTTTTTTACATCGACATTTTTCTATCTAATAGACCTAAAAAAACGCATATAAAATTACCTTAGGATGATAAAAATATTATTTCAGTCATTCAACTGGTACGAAAATCATCCCCATAATCACAGATGTCATAAAACACGAACAGATATCAGGATTATGGAAAGGAACGACTCCTGTAAGGAAAATAATTTCCTTATAACCAACTTTTTATTAAAAAAAAATATATTTTAGGCATTGATGCGATCCGTACCTGGTATAGGATTATATTTCTGTTGTTTGGAATACGTTAAAACGCGTTTCTTCAACAAAAAAACACCATCTCCTAGTGAATCGATATTTATAGGTGTAATCGCACGAAGTATGGCTGGTGCCACTTTAATGCCGATGACCGTTGTCAAAACAAGGTAATATTAATGACCATAGGTGAAAATATTTTTTATAATAAACTTTTAATAACAATCAGAATATTTATTTACATTCTTTGATGTATTGGTGAGGTTTACATCCAATATTGTAACCTCAAATATCTCATACTAGGTCCATCGGTTAGTCTTTTTGTGTTTCTTGGTCTTAACAATTCCTCTAGTAGAGGATTTGGGTAAGTTTCTATAGTTTTATGGTGTTTGATGTTTGTTTTTGATACAATTTCTGCTCATGTGGGCCTAGTAGTAGTAGTAATCACCATTAAATCAACGTTTCTAAAGTTTTATCAGATCAATTCAATAAATTTTTTGTTAGGTTATGTTTCCAGTCAAGTTCTTTTGTCTAGGTGGAGTCTCTAGTAATTAGCTTGTGGTATTTCTTCTTCTAGCTTAACTAGGAGACAAGTACCTGAACATTCTTTGTTCCTGTGTCTTCACCAAAAGTTCTTGATGTTGTATACTGTGTCTCTGGTGCAATAGGAAAAATTTTGGACTATTTCTAGTAAACTTTCGTTTGGACGGTTATATTGATTAGATAAGGTTTTAGAAGTTGATAGTAGTTTGGGTAAAGAGTTATTTTAATTTTGTATAGCAGTCCTCGGTGCGACACTCTGTCAAAAACCTTTCCTGTATCGAGGAAAACAGCAGAACAGTAATGAGTTGGTAGACTTGTTGGACTGTCGAATGTTTGTTTCCATTCCTGTGGAGCTACATCTTCATTTATTTTACTTAGGAGTGATTTGGACATTGTTGGTATCATTATCAGGCAGTAAGGTTAGAACTTCTTGTCCTTTTGTCCTAGAAGTGGAATTGGGTGAGTTTCCGTGGTTTTATGGTGTTTGATGATCGTGTATGGTGCTTTCTTTGGGGTTTAGTAATATGTTTACTTATTTTAAAGTCTTGTTTTGGTCCACATCTTGATCTGATTTGTATTATAATTACAGGTTTGAAAGTGGAGTGTATCAATATAGCGGAGTAATGGTGGCGTTACAGGATATATTTCACCACGAAGGTATTAAAGGTTTAACGAGAGGATTAGTCCCTACGATATTCCGAGACGCTCCCTACGCCGGGATCTATTTCATGTTTTACAATCAAACCAAATCTGCTGTACCTAAAGGTGAATATTTAATGATTACGCCTCGTATAATATATAAGAATGTTTTATTTTTAGATATTTATTCGATGTATCCATCTCCGGTTCATTTTACGTGCGCATTGGTATCCAGTACTTTGGCGTCTTTGGTTACCCAACCTCCGGATGTATTCAAGACTCAACTTCAACTTTATCCTAATAAATACAACGGGTTATGGTCGGTGGTAGTTCATATATACCTTCGATATGGTATATTGGGATATTTCCAAGGTATCGTACCCAGACTGATGAGACGCACACTAGTCGCAGCTATATCGTGGACGTTGTACGAAAAAGTGATGACCAGAAAAAGTATTTAGTAATTTTAAGGTTATTTATATAAATATTTAATTGTTAATAAAATTTTTAATAAAAGAAAAAATGAGGCTTTTTATTTCGATTTACATGGAAAAATGTGTTTTTATTGACCGGTTTCGGTGTCGTTGCTCCTCTTCAGTACGAGGTATCTTTTTTCAATAAATCTCCATAGATAACGACATTTTATCACTATAATAATGCCAAAGAGTCCTTAACAACGGTATAGAACGAAAAATTATTGTTATCAAAATTGTAAATTGAACGTAAAATGAAGGCTTTAGTATTAAAACTCCAAAAAAAATGTTTTTATTTATTCTAGAATACTCCCATCTTTTACTAATTGTTCTCTATCAATTAATCCTAACGAAACGCAAGCTACAAGTGCTGCTCCTTGTTCTGCATATTTTTTATTCTTCTCCCTAAAAAAATAATAAAATAAACTTTTAGGTCACAACATCTAAATGTTGACAATGTGTGGCAATTGCAGATATTGAAAATAACTAAAGTGTAATTCAAATTATTACTGGAGTATTGTCCACTAACAAATAATTGAATAACTTTTAGGTTATATTTACAATTTTGACAGTTGTAGTGAGAAAATGCGAATAACCAAAGGGTGAGTGAAACAATGACTCAGGTATCAGAGGAAAATAAGTTCTAAAAGTTGGCAACGTGTGAAATCAGTAGTGGCAATTGCAGCTATTAAAAAAACCTACATATCTGAAGTGTAATTGGAATCATTGCACGTGTATTATGACAAACTATCTTTTAAACGTTGGCAACGTGTGAAATCGGGAGTGACAATTGCAAATGCTTAAATAGTGTGTTCACTGTCTTGCTTGGTATGTAACCATTGCTATCAATGAACAAAACCCAAAAGAAATTAACTAACTAGTGCTCGATACATAACTACGTTCCGAATTTTTTTGTTGTCTCATTGTTTATTTCAGTTCCTCGCTTTATTTTACAACTTTGGGTAAAACTGGAGATATAAAATGTACTTTTCTTTCTTTTTTGCTCATTTTTAGTAAACATTTTCTTAATAAACAAATGAAAATTAATTAAATGCCTCAATAGTTTATTTAAATACAAACAAAAAACAAATTATGATACTTAAAAGCATCATCCTCGTATTTAACAATTCAAATTTATCTGAAAACATAAAAAACAATGGTACGGTACCTTTTTGTCATATTTTTCTATGTAAAAACAAAATGTAAACACGTGACAGTGATGTAGAGAACTTAACCTATAAACATCGTTTGAGCTTTGTTGATTATCCTTGACATAACTTGAATAAGTATAAATGACGTATTAGGAAAATTACAATTTAAAAGTTAGCAGCCCTGTGGCGTCGATCTTTTATTGTTTTAAGAGTTATTGTTGTCGAAATCAGGCGATTAAGTTAGGATACTTTGTGTTTGTTGTTAGTTTTCATTTTATAAATACTTATTTACTATGTAAAAGATGATTCGTTATTTTTATAATTATTTAAAAGAGATTATTGAACACTACAATTTCTATTATTTCAAGAGCAAACCTGCAAATGGTGGACTGTGAATTCGTACTACCCTTATGAGGGATGTAAGTATTACATAATTTTTAAAATAGTTATGGGATCATACAAATAAACCTGACATTGGTAAAATGCTGATTTCACTTAAATTTTATTTAGCTTCCAGTTGTAAAGTTTCATTTTTAATTATTTAAAAATTACTTTTAGTAAACTAGAAATTTAATAAATATATTATTATCTCATTACATTTCACTGTTGGTGACTGTGACCTAAAATTTCGAAAAGATTTTCGAAATTTTAGGTTATATTGCATTTTAATTTGTTCATGGAAAAATTACAACGTGGCAACGATGTAAAATCTATAAATTCTGCAATTTTATCATTAAATCTTGATAAAACATTAATTATTTCAACTATTAACATTCAAACTAGAATTTAATATAAAAAGTTGAGGTTGAAAATCCCATCAACTATGAAATAGTTTATTGATGACATTTTAAATGAAAATTAAACTAAATAGTTACTTAAAACAGGTTTTCATTTAAAAGAATTTGTCATTTAGGTTTTTTGTAATTCTCAAATTCATTGAATTGTGAAAAATCAATAAAAAAAAATGATTTCCTACATGTGTGACAATATCGAATTAAAACGCTTCAAAACTTGAATATCTCAAGTGAAAATTTATACTCACCAATACGATGAACTATACTTTTTATCATTTAAAGTAACAACAGCTCTAAACAATTTATCTTCGTTAAAAACCTTGTACTTTGGAGAATCGTATTTATTCTTTCCACAGTAAACTATTAACCTCGACTTTGGTAATTGGGGATCTTCTGTATAGTTCACTCGAATAAAAACACAATTTAAACAAATGTCGATGTCTTCACCATCAAGATCAGTTTTTTGCTTTTTAAGTTGAGGACTGAACATATCTGGTGCCACTTCTCTTCTACCAATAATACCCCTTGATTGGTATTCCAAGTATTTTTGACGGCAGTACTCACCTAAACCCCAAATATTACTAAAATTCAGAAAAATGCCTCTAATTTTCAAAATAAAAAACATGTTTTATTTGAAGTTTAGTAGCCATATTATATGGGGTAACCAGAAACTCTCTTGTCAAATTCAAACTAGGGATACTAGATATGATTTTATGTCTAAGCTTCATTATCTGAAAGTTTCTTCTAATGTCCTCTTGGAAATGCAGTTTTTAGGATCAAGTTTTATTGAGATATGTTTCGGAAATGAACTGAACATTCTTTCACACGGAAACAAAAGCATATTTAGCTAACTTTTGACAGGAGAATTTGAGGACGCTCCATATATCCAGAAACATCCTTAAGCTTACCATATTTGTTCGAGTGTTTGGCATTCCAGGAATTTTTTTCCTCGAGGAGTCTCTTGTAGTTCTTTTAACATATTTTGGACACAATATTTCGTATTACTAGGAGGATTATCGTAATCGACACAATTTTTTAAATATTCTACTATAACATCATCCATTAATTTCATTCCTTCTTTTCTAAATATAGAACAATTATATTCTGCTGCTCTTGCGACCATAACACTACGACACCCACAGTCTTCTTTAAATTTAATCAAGTCTCTGTAATTTTCTATTTCTCTAGAACCGCCGCTATGAATAAATTAATTTATTATTTTGAAAATTCCTGTGGACTCAATATAAAATGAAATATAACAATTGATAGTCTTTGTTTGTACTGATTAAATTGTTCCACATTGTACTTACTTTGCAATAACTGGTATCCTCAATGTTTCTGAAATTTTTCTTAAAGTTTCATTTCGATTAGGATGCTGTGGTCTTTCTACTCTCGTTCTACCATGTACAGCTATTGCAGATATTCCCGTCGACTCTAAATCTTTAACAAAATTCAAAGTTTCATCAATACTTTCAAAAACTCTTATTTTACACGTCACTGGAATGCTACAATTCTGAACTAATAATGAAAGTATCTGTTTTGCTTTTACCGGTTGAGTCATTAATGCAGCACCCATGCCTCCTTTTAAAGAAAACTCTTTTGGACAGCCCATATTGATATCAATGCCTGCAACGTCATTTTCACTAAAACATATTTTGTTTACATAATATTGTTCCACAATACAAATTATATATTTATGCCGACTGCACACTATGCAACTGAGTCTGAATACATTGATAAATTACGTTTCACCGCTGATTTAATACTGATTACGTGTGTCCTCAAAAGTTTTATTTTGATTGAAAAACTGTTGCAAGATCAACTGGTTTGCAATCTTTGTTTCAAAGCAGTTGCATAGTGGGCGGTTGGTCTTATACTTACATCATTTTTGCAACCTTTAAGGCTCGTTGCGGATCACTAGTTCCTAATTGTACTACTACTTTTTCTTTTTCTTCTGCACAAGTACGAAATACGACAGTCCCATTTGTCGCGTCCAAATAGTCAATTGTTCCCAAAACTTCTATAAAATAATACGTACTATGTGAAACATAGGAAAACTTTGAAAATCGATGTATCAATTACCATTTTCCCTTCGTACTGATTTTAAAAATTTCCAATCAATTAGTTCTTCTGTATAAACTATGTCTGCTCCATATCTCAAAGCTAACAACCTCATTGGTAAGGTACCTACTCTTACCATGGGAGCAAGAATAACTTTATTATCATAATTTAAAACATTCTTTCTTATATCTAACTTATTTTTCATTGTTGTTTTTAAAGCCTTTTAATTTTTAAAACTAAACGTGGTTTAAAAGTACATGCTTATGTTTTGACAGTAGAGGAACGTTATCTAACTAAATTATTTGGTTCGAGATCACGGTGACCTATTGTGCTCTAGAACATAGAATTTGTTAGTTATAAATAAAAGTTGATGGTTATTTGTTTTAATGATGAACGTTTTTGTAATACTTAAGCAAATATACGAAATCTTTGAAAATAACGGATCATATGAAATTATTCAAATATTGGCAAACCTGCAGTAATTTTTTTAATGAATGACAGCACCACGTATCGGTAAAAAAGGCGGAAGCGTCTTTTCATCGTCATTAAAGTGGTAAACGATTATAAAAATAGTATACAATAAATACACTTTAATTAAGTAATATTCTTTAATTAACAAAATGACCGTAGAAGAAGATGTAATGAGAATTCAAAAAAAGTTAAATAAAATGACATCGGAAGATGGAACTGTATGTAATATTTTAAAAATAAATTTTAATGTTATGCGTAAAAATTGCAGAATTTTGGCAGAAAAGCCGACCTAGTAACGCGATGATCTATTTTAGTTGAAATTACGTTTGAATCTATTATTTATTGAACTGTTTCCGTATGCATTAATCTACTTTTATCTAATTCATCATTGGTTTATAAACAAATCAATTATTTTGAAGCATGATCGTCTGCCATATATTTTATATCTGAAAATTTTGTTTCATAGTTCAAAATATAAAAATAGTTAATGTATTTATGCCATTTGCAAATGAACCACATGTTTCTCTTTAGAATGCTTAAAAAATGCATTAACTCATGTACTCAGTTTAGTACCAAAAGAATTCAATACTTTTAACGTTTTTTTATGGCATAAATTTTAAATATGTTCATAGTAGTGTGATGGGCACCCAAGGGCTATTAAACACATAGGGGCATGCTGAAATGTGTATAATAACTGTCAAATAGGTTTTTGACTAAAAAAATCCCTGAATAGAGGATGAAAATAGAATTAGAATTATGTATCATGGAGTTATTTATTGATATATAGGGTCTTCTGAATCTTTTTCATTATAATGTCCCTGAGATTTAATGTACCTGTTATATAATAAATATCAAAGCAACAATATTCTACAAATACAATCGGTGGTTTTAGTGTTCCAACATTTTGTATAATACAGTATGATTTGAATAAATCAATTATGATGTCTCTGGAAGGTAGCAGTGGAAAAAGAATCTAACTGTATAGATTTAAATTGATTTTCTTTTTCAAAGTGGTTACTACTGGGTGACAATAATCAACAAAACAGAAAATATTAATGAAAATTTTCTTTCTGTTTAGTGGTTAAGTTAGAGTTACTATGAAGCCTTGTTCTGTAATATATTGAAACTGGGGATTTCCACAGTGCTATGGAAAGACACTTGTTCTGTTTCGATACAGTTTTCGATGATATTGTATATTTTTTCCATTTTACTTATTTATGTCATTGTTTATGATGAGCTGGAATTATTTTTCAACCTTAGAAAATATGGATATTTGATTCATTTAAATTTTAAGATCATTTTATCAATTTTTTCTCTCAAAAGTTAGTGTTGTATTTTGTGAAATCTTGTATTTTCAAAAAACACAGTTGTTTGATTAATTTCTATCATCATTACTTTTGTTAGCTAAATATTCGGTCCTAATTTACTATGTTATCAACTGATATATGATTAGATTATGATAATAATAGTGAATATAAAATTGACATGATGATATTTTGAAGAATTTACCTTTTAGGGTCAAGAACAGGCCCTGGATCTTTTGAAGGAGTTGCAAACTTTAGATATAAATTTGGAAGTACTGACAAATACCCGTATAGGTATGACTGTGAATGCGTTAAGGAAATCTAGTAAAGACGATGAAGTAATTAGTTTGTCTAAAACTTTAATAAAAAATTGGAAGAAGTTTTTATGTGGTTCAAATTCGAATGAAAAATCTGCAAGTAGTACCAGTAGTTCAAACAAACCAAAAAAAGAAAAGGAAGATAAATCTAGCCGTGAAGATAAAGATAGGGATAAAGAAAAGATGTTACCAAAACAGTTTCCTCCTACTTCAAATACCACAGATTCGGTGAGACTAAAGTGCAGGGAAATGTTGGCTGCAGCTATTAAGACGGATTCCACATCTGACGATTTTGAAGGTAAATTCATTATTTTTTCCATTTCAGAACTGATTTAAATTTATATTGGGCCAACCAAGAAGTCTAAATATTTTATGGAAGCTTCAAATGACCCAAGGTTACATTTTTTTTTCAGGTTGTGCAACTGCAGAAGAATTGGCTGAAGAATTGGAGGAAGCAATATTCACAGAATTCAAAAATACCGATATGCGATATAAAAACAGAATCCGTTCCCGCATAGCTAATTTAAAGGATCCCAAAAATCCAACCCTCAGATCTAATTACAGAATCGGTGCCATATCTGCTGGTAGATTAGCAGTAATGACAGCAGAAGAAATGGCCAACGACGAAGTCAAGAAACTGAGAGAAAAATTCATGAAAGAAGCGATAAACGACGCTCAATTGGCAACGGCGCAAGGTACTAAAACGGATATGCTCAAATGCGGTAAATGCAAGAAGAGAAATTGTACTTACAACCAATTACAGACGAGATCCTCAGATGAACCGATGACTACTTTTGTTCTTTGTAACGAGTGCGGAAATAGATGGAAATTCTGCTGATTTGATTCGGTTTTATTACTGATTATGTTTTGTGGTCATTAAATAATAATATTTGCATCCTTAATGCCAATTGTATTTATCAGTTGTGCAAAGATTGATAGTTAATAAACTTTAATTTTAAAGAATACCCATTATTATCCGTAATTACATATTAATACCTCGGACTACCTAGGAGTACAAATGAACTACCACAGGAAGTCCTAATAAGCTTCCATTACATAAAACTCTCCAAAAAAATCCATTTGAATGTACTATAGATCAGGAGTGCAAGTGAATTATTGCTTGGAAGGACATCCAGAGAAGCTTTCGTTATACAAAATAACAAGAAAATAATTGAATGTGTCTCTATCCAGCTATATGACAAGATCGTTCTCATATTTAGTGTTCACACTATAATATCCAATGGTACAGATGAACTACTATTGGTAGGATATCCAAAGAAGCTTTGGATGTAACCTAAACCAACTCATAGGCGTACAAATGAACTACTTTCGGTAGAAAATCTTCCACTTGGATGTACCAGTATCTAGTTATGGTACTAGATAGTGTCCTAAATCACAAATAATGATATATATATGTATCAGTTTAAGAAGATCCATAGAAGCTACAACTATATAAAACCCAACAAAAAATACATTCGAAAGTATTGAGTTACGGTTTTTGTAAAGTATATAGTAAACCACTGGAGTGCAAATGAACTACTACTTGGTAGGAGATCAAAGAAACTTACGTTATAAGAAAATCATATTTAGATATGGGACTGATAGTTTTCTCAATTAGAATATCTAGGAGTACAAATGAACTATTCAACAATCAAACTATATTAGAAAGTAAACATCAGAAGTGCAAATGAACTACTATTTGATAAGAAGTCCAAAGAAACAATACGAAAACTAGTTTGAATGTGACTGTATCCAGCTTTAGGATTAAACGATTTTCCTAATTAGTGTATCATAATATCTAAGGGTACAAATGATCTACTACGTGGCAGAAAATCAAATGAAGCTTCTATTATGTAAAAACCATTTTGATGTTAGTTGTTAGATAGTTTGCCTACATTATATGCATGATATTTGAGAGTATAAATGAACTACTAGGAAACCCAAAGTTGAATAGAACCAGTACATAGTTCTCGAGGTATGCCAACAAATCAAAGTTAATCTAAAATGCTTCATCGTTTGGTATTCCAGTGCAATTTTTAATAAATTCTCCTTATTTAGGATTTTTTGCTCTTGAATTCTGCTTTGGACACTTTTTTTTTAAACTAAGGAAAAATAAAACTACAATGATCCAGCGTATCTTTCAATAAGTTTATTGTTGACTAAATATGAACATATAATAATTATAAAACTCCTAATTTTGATGTATAAAAATTAATTGATAAAATTACCCAAAATTCCCAAACAACAGAGCGAAAAAAAAACATCTAAAGGGTTCTTCGAAAAGTTTGCTGCCTTTCTAACGATTGCGTTCAAAGGTTTTCATATTTAAATAATTTCATACAAATTTGCGTCCTATAAAAACCAAATTGTCTCGCATCATTTATTACAATACATATAAAAATATTTCAAGTACCTCAAAAAGGCATCCGACACAACCAACTTCTTTATTTAATAATTTAAAACTTTTTCATTTTACGAATCTGCCAAATATGAAAAAAATTTTATAAAATAACTCAAAATACAATTAATCATCAGAAATTACTTATAAAACTGTCGAGTTAGTAGGTGCAGGTTTCTACGTGGTACCTTTTTGATGTAGCACATCTAATTATTACCCCAATATCCATAAGAGAGTGAAAAAAAAAACTGGATTCATGGTATTTTAAGTAAACCTAAGTCTATAGAAGAAGACCATATTACTAAAATGCAATATACAAAATTCTTATCCTTCCAGGAGTCTTTTATGAAAGAAATAGAGAAAATTAGAGCCGATAGTGTTTGGATAACTCAGTAAAGTCAATATAAACAGGAAAAAGAGGCTTAAAACGATAATTTCACGTTTGATCTAAGATTACAACTTGGTACTCCAAGTGAAAATACCGAAAGCGATGGTTGTAAGACAAGGCCCAATCCGAGGTTCTAGCGGTACTACAAAAAAATTGAGGATCCTTTTAATTCAATAATCTTGAAGAATTTAAGAGTAATAATTGTGGAGACAATTTTTTCTATATATAAATAATGATATACCTAGATTGACGTTTGCAAATTATAATTGGTAGCAATAGAATACGAATTGATTTAATGTCCCGCTATCGGTTTCAACTCCTTAATTTGTCTTATGAGGTACGCCTTTTCGTCGTTAAATTGTTCATCTTCCGCTCGATCCGTGTGAAATCGCATAAGAAATTCAACGAGTTTTTCTTGATTACGTAATAAAATGTCTAATATCGGTTTCGGTTTATTAGGATTAGCTACAAACACCTAAAAACAAATATCACAATTTTTTATAATTAAATAACTATTTTCATCATAAATGATCAATCAACAGTTTGTAGTGAACTACATAAATACGAGGTATGTATCAAAAGTTTCTGGCTATAATATAAAAATTACACCATGCACCGTAGTATCCATATCTGACCACTATGATAATATGATTTTAAAGAATAAAAATATTATTTCAACTATTTTTTTTTAAATTAAATTTGCACAAAATTAAAAACCATTGGAGGGATCAAAAAAGTAATAATTAAATCAAATTGAGAGCAAAAAAGTAAGGAAGATAACAAAATATGGTGGAATAAATAGGCGAGGGCTGAAACCCTCAACTGATACCTGAAAAGGTATACAGAAAGGAAAACAAGAAAAATATGTTTTCAAATAATTGATTCATGGATTTGTTATTTTCAGTCCGGTAAGTTTTAGGCAGTTCAAATTAATGAAAAACAAAATTTTTTTCCAACGAATTGAATTTGTTATTTTATAAATATATTTTTTTAAAAACTCACCTTGAATACATGGAAAGCTTCGAACTGTATATTTCTGGATCTCTCTTTCAACATATTCATCATCAATTTTAGATTGTCTGGATTCGAAATATACCTTGTCATTACCTAAAAACCAAGACGATTGGTAACGTCCAAGGGATATTGATAATGGGCTTACCGTAAAATTGTGTCTATCCAATAATAATTCTCCAAGAAGTTTCAAACTCTGACGGCGCGTTACGTAATTCTCAGAATTAAGAAGTCTCTGATAATGACTAAAAACCTTATCGTAATTCATTTCTAAGAAATCAGCGCATAGGATTTTATGTCTGGTTAACAATTCCTAAAAAAAAGTTAAGTAAAGAAAGTGATTTCTCGTCCATTTTCAAAGTTTTGTTTTAAATTATTCTAATTAGTAGCTTAATATTAAAATAACGATAGATGATATAAAATTTCAGTATTAATACATACCTTAAACGTAGAAAATGCATCGGATGCTATATCAAAAGTAGATACTTCCACATATCGAAAAAAGTTATAAAAATCGTCCGAATATAACATTATTTTAGCCAAAGCTTCATATCTAGCACATTCACGTAACATGGTACCACAATTTAATGCTATTTCTTGATGTTCGTACCTAAAAATTTTTTAAAAACCGACAATTTTTTATGTCATTTTATGTAATATACTTACCCAGTCATTAATGTAAACAAAATTTCTGGTTTAGTACAAATATATTCGACAGTAGGCGATCTAGTTCCAATCTGTCTCCGTAATATATTATTAAATACTTGGGCTACATCCTTCTTTCCCTCAAAATCGATCCTGTTTAGATTTTGTATTAACAATAACAACAAATTACTATTGTATAATTCTTGAGCTAATTGCGCTACAATAATATCTGCCTGCGGTTCAGCATCAGATGTACCATACAGCATGTTCTTTATAAGAACTAGATTCTTAGATACATCTTCTTGAGCTTTCTCCGCTTTTTTGTCACCTTTAAACAACATCAAGATTAATTTATAAAGTTAAACAGCTAGTTCCCAAGGGGTAATCAATGATAAGATTTTCTGTACCTATCAGGGGGAGATATGAGAAGAACCAAGGACAATCTCTAGTGGTTACCCTCTAACCTACCCTAGGGTAACCTACACTAATACAATGTTAATTTTCTACAGTGTAATTTGGAATTAAAACGTACTTTAGTATATTTTATTTCATTAATTTGGAATATTTTTCATAAAAAACATTTTTATTATAAGCCACATCTTAAAAAGTATAATTTCTTATAATAGAAAAAATTATCAGCTGATTAATATTGATAATTTCTTAATCATTGTGTGATAAAAATATTTATTTTGAATTTATTATTCGGACTATATACATTTAGTGATAATAGGGGTCAAATTCCGAATCATTTTAGGACCGATCGCAAGCGCACTCTCAGAATTATCGTTCACGAGGGGGTGAAGTAATTTAACCCGCGAACAGAGCTAATATCATAATTTTAAATATTTCTAGAAAAGTTTTAGTTACATTCCATCCATCTACAACAGTACCTATTTCATAATCAATTTATAAAAGTATATTAATCATATTATCTAAGAATTTATCAGGAAAAAATTCAACAAGATTCACAGTCCCCTAAAACTACATTTTTCCAATTCTGCTCTAATTCCAAGCACTGGTATGAAATAAATGAGATTTTTTCCTCAATTTTACACATTGTAAAACAAATAGTTCAATGATTTCAAGAAACCAGTGATTATTAATAGATAAGCTGAATAAATTAAAAATTATATATCTAGGAATAGATAATATTTGTCAATATTATTTTTATTTAAACTGATACCATTTAAACCACTAAACTAGTAGTAAACATGAATATTACAAGCGATTTTGCTAGTACATAATTAACAAAATCATTTATTAAAATAAAAATGATAATTAAAAATATGAAAGTAAATGTATTTAAAAAAAAACCAAATCTATGTCAATAAATATGTAAAACATAATAAAATGATAAATCATATATATTTTTTATACGTAACTAAGATAAGAATTTATATATATATTTGTCACATACTCGTGAAGGTAACGTTTTTTTAATAATCCAAGATAATAATTCTAAAGACAAAATATATATGCATACTTTATTTACATTATTTAAGAGACATGCACCATTGGGCAGAGCAAATTTAAGAGTATTTAGTTAATATAGTTGATGATAATATCAAAAAAATCAGTGGTGTTCTTATTACATTAATTTTACTTACCCTTTTCAAGTGAATTTACTGCTTCTTTTAGAGCCTTCACAACATCTGCTGGTCCTTTTTGAGATTTTCCAAATAGGGGCATCGTTTAGTGCTTTATAATATGATTATAGATAGCAATTGCTTCAATAATATAATTAAATATTTAAAAAACTATCGACAATACGAAGTGTTTAGATAAATCTCGTATAAAATTTTTGAAAATGATTATGATATTACTTCATTCATTACAAAAGGAAATTGTGTAACTAGAAAAAACACTTGTAGAAGACACATCGGATAATAATACACTTGTTTAATGCGATAATTAGGTAATGATTTAATGAAAACTTCACGAAATTATATTTTTTTAATATTTTTCGTTTTCACTTTGACTAATCCTTAAGACTTCTGAATCTTCTTTTATTATGTGGTCTCGAATTTTAGACAACTTAGTACCCCTCATTCAATAAAAAATTTAATTAAACAAGATTTCAATTACAATACTTTGGTAAGACATAATAATTATGGAAATTTTTATTTTTGTATTTTTTAATTAAACTCTAAAGAATGTTTTATAGATTAGTATAACACGTAAAATGTAAATGTCATTTTCAAATTTAAGAAGATTTTTCGTACTACCAACCATGAATCACTAATTACTTTTATATTCAGAAATCTTTATAGAACTATGAAAATCTAAATTAAAAATTATTTTATGATTTAATTCAAACTTGCTGTTAATTATTTTTATGTATAAACTGTATAATACGCAGAAAATTATATGATTAAAAACTATCTATTATGTTGGCGATAATGCATTTCACCATATGATCTATAGTCTAGTTCTCCGTAAGGTTATGTATGGACCTAGTATCGTGCTAGCTCCATGGATGACAATGACATATGACAATTGTGATTAATTCCAATTAATTAGTTTTTTTTCAATTTTATTGTATTACCAAACAATATAATGTGTACATATTCTTATGTGACAAATTAACATGTGATGTCTATAAGTAATTTAATTTTAATTATTACTAATAGTAGCGTTCATAGGACAAAAGAAGGGTAAACTATTCATGGCATGGTAGTTTATTTTTAGTTGCGTTTCAAATTTAGTTTATTAATTATTTAATAATAAAATCGCTGTTAGACATGGCCAAAGAAGAGGAATACGATAAATTACCTGATAAAGATGCTGCCAAAGAATTTTACGCTAAATATGAACCTAAAGAAATATTAGGAAGGTAATACCAAATTTTTATTTAGTAAAAACACAATGAAATTTCTTATTGTATCTTATCTTCCGTGTTATGAACAAGGTCCGTGAAAAAATGGAAATTCTATTTCTAATTCCTTCACTTATATATCTTTAGGGGTATATCATCAACAGTGAGGCGATGTATAGAAAAAGAAACAGGAAAGGAATTTGCTGCAAAAATAATTGATTTGAGTACCAGTGATGGAATCAATGATAGTTCTACTTTGGAAGGCACCAAACAGGAGGTTAATATTTTAAGACATGTTGCTGGTCATCCATACATAAGTATGTATATGTTTTAAAATATGTATTAAATGGGTTTTATTACAGGAATTTTCGCCTAATTCCAGAACATTAGAAAACTATTTTCTTGGTTCTTTGAGCTATTCTGTACGTTATTTGTATTTTAAATATTTTTTATCTATTTATAGACCAAAATTTGAAATTTCTATTGGTGTTAGGTGTTATTATAGCCTTACAGGACTTCTGCATAATTCGGGGACACAAAACTATTTTCTTGGTTTTTTCAACTGTTTTGTACATAATTTGTCTTTTAATACTTTTTCATCCATTCTTTGATAAAAATTCATCATTTCACTATTTATTTCTATTGCTTTTTTACTTTCTAACCTTCAACTCTATTCGATAAAGCTTATGCATAATTATATTTTGATCAATATAAAGCAGTTTAAATCTCAAGCTTTTTTTCTATTTGATTGTTTCCTAATATTTCTCAGAATATTCAATTATCTTATAATTTCACGAGCTTCCTAATTGTTTGTCAAGAATAATTGGATCCTCATTATCTACGTTGTTTTCAGAGAAATCATACAACACCAAACGAGTATAAGACACAAAAATACCAGAAATTTGATATATTAGTGACGAGAAACAAGACTAGCTGAAGAATTATAAATTGATTTTAGTGATCTTGAATGTAAAGTATTTGAAATGTAGGAACTTTACAAATTTTAAATGTCTTCTGAATTAAATTCTTTATCTAAATATTTTTCTACAAAATCAATCAAAAAATAACTAAATTCTCTCATAAATTTATTAATTCTTTCTGTAATAGAATGTTAATTTGTTTCAGTTGAACTACAAGATGTATTTGAATCATCTACATTTATCTTTCTGGTTTTTGAGCTTTGCAAACACGGAGAACTATTTGATTATCTCACTTCAGTTGTAGCACTTTCTGAAAAGAAAACTCGATATATTATGAAACAAATTTTTGAAGGAGTGCAACATATTCACTCCATGCATATTGTCCACAGAGACTTGAAACCCGAAAATATTTTACTCGATGATAATCTAAATATTAAAATTACAGATTTTGGATTCGCCAAAGTATTAAATGAAGGAGAAGTTTTGTATGGTAATCATACATGAATTCCTGATTTAAAATTCCAGTTTTTTCTCTAATTTTTTTTTTAGATTTATGTGGTACTCCTGGTTATTTAGCACCGGAAACTTTGAGGTGTAATATGTTGGAAGACGCTTCTGGTTATTCGTTTGAGGTGGATATGTAGGTTCGAAAATTATGGAAAGGCAAAGATATTTGAATTAATTGAAAATTTTATTTTTTAGATGGGCTTGCGGTGTGATAATGTATACATTGTAAGTACACATTTTTATTTGATTTTTAAATTTGTGTATAAATATTGTTTTAAAAATATTAATAAGGATGTGTACAGTTTTTCTGATTATTTTTGTTGAGTTTATGGTGAATTTATCATTTTCAATTGGATTATTTCATAATTTCTGTGTTTCACATTACCATTTCACCTCTGAAAAGATGTACAAGAACTTTCAGCTTCTGGGACTAAGGAAATTTACCTATACACTTGTTGAATCCACCCTACACCTCTGGGGGTTCACTTAGACCACTTTGGGAATCACTGTTTTAATTCCTTTTAGAGTAAAACAAATTAAATAATAAAAGCAAATTTTAAAATTGTTATGGATTTAAAACTGATTTGTAAATTGTTATTTTTACAAATATTATTTGCAGATTACAAATAGAAATGATTTTTTCCATGACTACCCAGCAAATTTGGTAGTATATATACAGGGTGGCCAAGTTATTACCCTTATTTCAAACTATTTATTAATGAGACAATTAAGACTAGAAAATCCTTGAAACACAAAAGTTAGTTGCCTATTTTGCTGATATATTGATACTTTATCGAATTTTCAAATAATTTCCATCTGTTATTCAATTATGTTGAAAATATTTCAATTGATACGATTATTTGTATGTATATATATATATATATATATATATATATATCTCCCCAAATACCCCCCTTTAACTGTCAGATTGCAAATTTCTCTTACATTTAACATATTTTTTTCTCAAACCAATTCGTTGGAAAAAAAACGTGTTTATTGAACCTAAGAGAGCATTTTTGCTATTTTAGGTTGGTGGGTTGTCCACCATTTTGGCATAGAAAACAAATGATCATGCTCAGGAATATTATGGAAGGAAAATATTCTTTTTCTTCACCGGAATGGGCGGATATATCAGGTAGGTAACTAATAAAAAAATATAAATGAAAAGTTATCGTACCCTTTGAATTCTGTGTAGTCCGTTTCATAAACACACTGAATGTTGTACAGGACATTTTGTTTCAAAACAACAACAAAAATTTTTTTCTATTATGATTATTGAAATAATTGCCACTTTTAATTTATAAACACATACACCATAAACATCGAATCACGTCAATAATAACGTTTCCGTTTTTAAACTTGTTACCAACTTCATAACTACAAGACCATAATCGAAGGTTTGTTTTATATAATCTCGAACAGGTTCGATCGATTATCGATTTGTAAATCGGTTATAACCACAGAATTAATTTTAATACGAACAAAATTGTAGTAATAAGTCGATTGATTGGATTAGAGATCTATGAGCGTGAACTGACAGTTGACATTTTTATGTACGTTTAATAACGATATTTTGTTTATAATTTAGACTGGTTGTGAGTATTCACAATAATTATGTGTAAATATACGAAAATTATTTTATCAGGTAAAATTTTTGTTGTAATTCGTTATTCATGGATCACAAATAATATCAATTTGTTTTTGTTTTTTTTATAATTTCAAATATATATTTATTAAATTTTGTTCATTGGAAATGGGAGTTTCATACAAATTAAAAACTAATTAAATTACATCGATGGTTGCGGACTTGATGAATATTCAAAATATTGTTATTATTTTATGCAGAATAAATCTTCAGTGAGATATTCGAGTTGTGGCTCATAAGCTGCCAAAAAATTATTGTCTCAAAAACAAAAATCGAACCATAGTTAAAAATACAAAATCTCTAATTAATCATACAGTTGAACCTAGCATGGAAAACAAGCCTTCATATGATTTGGTTCAATCAAAACTTAGGTTTAGAGTCATCTGTAGTTATTAATAAATTGAGGCATAGAAACTTCTGTAATAAAGTTGAAAAAGGTAAAATAGCAGTAAATCTGTTGAAAGGTATTTCGAAAGTTTAATCATCAGATAATATCATAGAAGAAAAACTTCAGCAAGAAGGAGACGAAAACCACCAATTTATAATAGAAAGTAAAAGGACATGGAAATCAATGTTGCCTTAAAACCACTTAGTTGAAATAAAGCTGTAACTTTCAAAGAACAATGGATATAATATACTTAGCATCATCTGAATTATGTAGACGAAAATTTCAACAAGAAGGTTATATATCTTTATATACAATCTTCAAACCAAGGCTCAAAATTTTTATGAAGGCTGGTGTTGAGGTACTCTGTATAAGAAACTAGTCTTATTTGTTCTATTTTATATAGTTTTGGTACAATTATTAGATATTACTGTCCGGTAAATTTGACTTCGTACTGGTTGTATTTATATTTGAATAATTTTTTATAGAGGCACCGAAGGACTTAATTAGAAAATTATTAGTGGTAAATCCTAAAGACAGGATTTCTATTGAAAATGCATTACAGCATCCATTCTTCCAATCAGTGGTAAGTGTAGGTCCTTAAACATTTTTGAACAGAAACCATTAGAGAGATTTTGGAGTATTATATCAATTCCGTTCCTTATTGTACTTGTTTCTTCCACTTTTGTTTGTTATTTCCTTCAGTTTATCTCAGGTTTAGTTCTCTCTTCGTTTTTAATGGCGTTTCCAATCTCGTTAAATTATCTGTACGTTTTAGAAACCACAAATAACTAAATTTAATGCACGGCGCAAATTCCAATGGGTTGTTTTGGTAGTAAGATCTGTAATTCGAATACAGAGACTCAAATACACACCAGAACCGTTAAGCTTGGACATTGCAAGGAATGATCCTTACCGTCTAAAAATCCTAAGAAAAGTAAGTGGAGAGATTCTACTTTCCATGTTCTATTCAATGTTGAATTTGGTTTATTTTGTTAATGCAGGTTGTTGATGGTTGTGCTTTTCGTGTTTACGGTCATTGGGTGAAAAAAGGAGAAGGTCAAAATCGTGCTGCTCTATTTGAAAATACACCAAAGACCGAATTGAAACATATATACATGACAAACCTTAGTAGATAGTAATTTTAATCTAGTTTTTAAGTAGACAATTCATTCATAAAAATCAATATTGACAAATTAGTTCAACTTTGTGCAAATAAATAATTCTAAGTTACAAATTGTGTTTTATTTTTTCCCTGTGTGTATTCGATTTAGTTTAGATTTTATAAATTGTGGGTAAGTGATGCTAAGGTAAGGCTTCAGTATACCACCCACCTTTGATCCTGATGGAATTCCATGTGGAATGAAGAAATTGTTTGACTTTGATTTCAAGAAGGTTTAATGTAGAAAAAGGGTGCTTGTAACAATGCAAGCAACCCTTAAGGAGCTTCATGGAGCGATAGAACACCAAAAAGAGGTAGATAGGGTGAACATTCGAAGGCACAAACCTAAATTAAACCTATCTAACTTAACCTCAATTAACTGTCCAAGGAAGCTGAAAGTGGTTCATTCCCTTGACCCCATTCACTACCACTCTCCGGACCTACAGGTATGGCTACTTCATGCCAGTTCTCTATTCCTATTCTATCTAGATCGTCTCTAAATACTTCTATATATTTTTCCTTTTTGCTCCTATTCCCATTAATAAGGTTATTTTCATCCGTTCTGGCTATATGCCCCATTTAATGGTCTTTTTGCTCTGACCACATATCCCATATCAGCTTGACCATTCAGTGTTTTGATCTTTGCAATCCTCTGAAAATCCTCAGTACCTTCATCTCCCATATTTTAATTTTGTTTTATCTTGTTCATGGCCCAACACTCACTGGTAGACAGCACCGTTGATCTTAATAATCCTTCTAGTGCGTTTTGTTCCAAGTCGCCAGTCTTTTTAATATAAATCCAAGGGAACCATTACACAGTACATCAAAAATTTGAGTTAAGTAAAATATTTGTGCTAAAAGTTATCAATCACATGAAAAAAAGTAGTATAAACTTTGCTTTTATTTAAAATACCTTTTGTATTTAGTATCAGATTATAAATTTACGGAAAAAATTATTATTTACAAAGTCTCGTAAACAACGTACAATGAAGTTATTTGAAAACCATCTACAACTAATAGAAACTCATTGTTTAAAAAATTTAATAACACAAAAAGTGATTCATTACAATAAAAAGTGAAAAAAACTCAAAATAGAATGTTTTAATGATCAACAAAGTTTCTTTTATGCGAGTAATTTGATGGAGAATTTTTAACAAAAGTTATTACATTACTGGCTTTTTAGTATCTCGTAAAATGAATAGCGTTCAAGTAGTTTGAAAAGTCTATTAATTGTAAAATGCCTCTCACAAACTAACAAGATTTCCAAAAAAAAGCTATTTAGTCATTTTAAACATTTCTCTACTAATTTCCCTTCCTCTAATTTACTTAACTAAGGTAATTATAATTATCAATCGAATGCAAAAAAGTTGTAACTTACTATATTTCTGCTATACGAGAGATCCGCCAAATGAAAATCCAATAAATACGAAGATATCCAAATCATCCTGAATACAAACAATTCCTTCTTATACAAGTTTTCATACTTTCAAAAGAATTTTTGGACATGGAATATGAAGTTTTTTTCTCAACATTTGTTCTTGTTTATCTTAACCAAAATCTTTTTCAAACTAAGTAAGAATTTTGACAATTGACGTAAACCGATAACTTTCAACTTGGATTTAAATGGTTGTTTTCAAATTTAAACTATATAATTATAAATAATTGTTATTTCATAGTTTTTTAATAAGTTATACCTCTCCATGATGTATTTTACGTCAACATGACAACTATGTAAAATGGGGAGTAGGCATGTATTGCACCTCGCACGCCTAGCAGGTGTTATTGTCAGATTCAGCGATAATTTGATATACGAACTCGGAAATGCGCGCACGGTGTTGTTTTCTTGAATTAATTTCACATTCTCTAGAACACGATTTCAGATACAATGCTCTTTTCAAAACAATTTATTTACATTAACCGTTACCGTTTACTACAATGTTTTTTGTTTGTATATTTATGAAAAAAATATATATTAACCCGAGTGTCAATGAAAATTTCAAATTTATTAGGTATAACGCATTTTGTTATTGTATATAGATATGACAAAAAATTATAAAGCTATTGATAATTATACGTGGCAACCGTTTTAATTCAGATAAAAAAGTAAAAATATCATGTGAATAGTCAATCATTTCAATTTTGTACCAAGTATTTATAAAATCAAATTATATTATGAGATGTTGCAAGAAACCTTTCACCTTCCTTGAATACTTCAAGTATCCACAATAACAGTGACAATTTTAATTCTAAATCAAGTTAAATATAACACAAGTGTCAAATGTCAAACAATTATTACCTCATCAATTTGGATATTTTTCTTCTTAATTTTTTATAAAATGTGACGTTTTATTGTGAATGAAATTATTAGCAACGTCGTAATTTGTATGCTAAATAAAACTCCCCCTATTGAAATTCCTCTCTATTTGAATCGAGATCTGAGATCGAAATAACCACTTTTAACACTACAAGCGTTAATAAAGTGTAAGTCGTGACCGCCATTTCTTAAAACTTTTGAACAAACATAGAACAAATTAGAATAAGTTCGATCGTTCGTGTAGGACTGAGATGGAGTAGAAGGAGAAAAGAAAAATAAGCATGTAAAGATTCTCTGTACATCACGAAGTGTTAAATACAAAAATATCAGTTACAAGAGTTTGAGTTGCGAATCTAACTAAAAGCTCAAGCTTTATAGGTGTTGCCAAGTTGTAGAGAAAATCTAATTTATAGACAATCTACTATAATTTGATAAAATAACTTCATAATGAATAGTAGAACGTTTGAAGACATATTAGGGAAGAGAAAACAAAATAACACTTTTATTAAATTGCTTTATTAACTATCCGCTATATTCTACTTAAAAATTCTACATAACGTGACAGCGTTATCAATATGAATAATTTACTTCAATAATTTACTGCTTCCTCGTATGTGAATTATGATTAATTTTGACAAATAATTATGAGGAAGAAACGTCTAAACAAGTAATAATTCTGCATGTCTCTCGGTTCTTTGTTTTATTACTATAATTTTTCTTGTGGTATCCAGGATATGTAACGACGACGAAGGTGTTTTATTTATTAGGTAAAATTCTTCAACGTGTCACACAAGCATTGGCGGACGAAGATAGGTAAGAAGAAACCTAGTTTTAGAAATAGTTTAATATTGGAATTGTTACGATCAATGAGTCGTGTTCAGCTATACAATATATAAAATGAAACTTATCTAATATTGAAGTCCAAAAAATGAGTTATATCATTTATGACATATAGGCAATATCATTTACATTCATGTCATTAGGATTGCCGCTAGTTTCGGTCCATACTTCTTATTTGGTACAGTCTGTATTTAAAAACTTAAGTGAGTAAATGCTATGAATTACTGAGATAAATTGAGTGAATTTTGTATCTACAACAATTAACTTGAAATGTTGTCTAAATATTCTGAAAATAAACAATGAGTTATATTATTCTTTCTGATATATAGGCAATATTATTTACACTCATGTCTTTAGGATTGCCGCTAGTTTCAGTCTATAAAACTTATTTGGTAAGTATTTAAAAATTTGAGGGACTAAATGTTATGAATTGCTAATTTCGAATTTCTGTATAAATATTCTGAAAATAAACAATAATAGCAATATAAACAGCTCGGCGCTTTTATATTTGATGATGCATTAATTTAAGATGGTGGTCCAGTCGAAATTATACCACATGACCTTATTTGACGCCGGCGTCGAGCATCAACATGAAATTGCACCTTAATTCTTATTCAATAAAATCTGTATTCAAAAATTCAAGTTATTTTGTTTGTTTTAATAATTTTTTAACTACGTACCTACACTTGAAAGTCAAAGAATTTTGGGTAAATAAAACTTGAAACTCTTTGTATTTGTATATGTTTTTCTTATACTTTTTCAATAATTTATATTAAAATTGTAATTATCAGTTTCTGTTTTGGAATGTTATGGAAAATAGTGAAGCTATGCCACTGACATCATCAAGGTAGAAATGGCCATAAATTATTATGACGGTAAGACCCCATAGTGAGACGACTATTCGCTACTTGACAAGATCTGATCGGTTGCTGACCTATTAGAATTATTTTATATATAAATGTTATACAAAGTGTATAACACGTTTTTTTCATTGATATAATATATTTATAATAAATATAAAAACTAATGCAAGGCTTGCATAGACAGAACTATCATTTTTCTGATCCTATGAAATTGATCTCGACCATAGATAAACTATAAAGTTAGCATTGTAGTGGCGCTGCATTTTATCGGAATTTTTTTGAACTAAATATATCAAACGTATTTATAACTTCCTCTTACAAATTATACAATTTTACAAAAAAAACTAGTTTATACCGCGTTTAATAATAGAGATTTGAATAAATTAATCTCTGAATTAATTACGTGATATAAAGGAAATCAACATTTTTCACATTCCCTATCATATATGAAGCTGGATGCCTTGCACGTGTTTAGATAACGCTATCTAGATTGCCAGGCAGCGTGAGAACATCCGATTCGCAATCTTATTCACAAAAATTACCGTATTCAGACGTGCACGGACTCTTATTCATACCGGAAAGCATAAACGCAGTGAACTAGTAAAATCTTGACGTAAAAGATTTCTTGTTTCGAATATTATACGTCCATTTGAGACGGTCGTTAAAATGCTGACAATTTAGGAGAGGCAATTATAAAATTATATAAGCTTGAATGCCATAATTATGACGATATATCTTCGATTTAATAATTTTGATATTGGTTTCATGTAATACTAATAATAATATATTTTAGTTTGTGAAGGTGTATAAAATCGCAATTATGTTTATTTACTTCTACTTGACAGTTATGTTATCCACTCCATAATAATTATTGACTCATTTTTTTCAAAGCAAATTAATTGCTGGGCTTTCTTAGTATTTCATATTCACATACAGGGGTGGTTTGAGTTTGGAAATAATAATGTATAATTTAGTAGATTTCTCATAATTTTACAATACACCCATCACCCTATATATCCACTATCGAATGTTATAAATGCTGAAAGCGTTCTTGTTACTAAAGAATTTAATTTGTCACGAAGATGCCACAAAAAACGTAATCAAGATTTAAAAAAAAAATGGAAACTAGGACGATAGGTCAAAGTTTTCTTCTTTAATTAGCCGCACAAAATTGGTTCACTTTTAATTTCATTTCAGGGTATAATTAGATGCAGCAATATTGGAAAAAGAATGTCTCTGTTTGGTAAATAGGCGTGACTGTCGTGATCAGTTAAAACTAATTATTGTAATAATGAAAGTAACATAAACTTTGGTAACAGTAACAGACTTCAATATCTAAACAAAAATATTTAATTACATATAATATATTTTATATAAAACATTTGTAATAAACAGTTTATATATTTGAAACAATTTATTTACGTCAATTTTGTTCAAAATAGTACCTATCATTTTTGAGGTTAAATTGTCTCTACTTATATCTATAAATTATAAATATCCAATATCTAGAAAAATTGATATTTGACTTAATATACCATCTACCTCCGTTATTTTATTATTTTATCAAAGGATTACTAGCTTCAATAGTATGTTTTGAAATTTTTGGTACCTGAAATCTTCGGGTAAATTTTATCGTGTATAAAATAAAGTTTATAGGTTAGATTGCATGAACATTTTTATCCAATATTCTATGTGTTGAAAGATATTTATTTGTAAAGCATAAAAGATGTACATTGCTTTTAGCATAACAAAAAATAATAATCTTTTAAAATTGGTTTTTACGTACATTAAATGTTTTGATATAATTTCAAAAGTATTATGTGCGCCATCTAGTAACTGACAAATTAACTTTTATATGGAAATTAAATTCTTACAACTACAATTTTAATATGTACAGGCTGGGACTGGCCAAGTAGGACAGTGTAAGACAGTGTAAATTCTTTCCTTTTTTGCTTTTCAAGAAATTTCTAATGCAAGTTTTGACAGCAAATCTAGATTCACAGTAGACATCTAATAAGTTGATGGTCCATTGTTTTACTAGATTTGTTTTTGGTCACTTTCACAATATTTTAAAATTTTAGAGTGTACGAGGATAAGTATTAAAGAAAGTTTTCGTACAAACAAAGACAAAGTAACATTTGAACGAAAATTTTCTTAACTTGAAATAGTTAGTCGTCTTTAGACTTTAGATCTAGTCTGTTTTTATCAATGTAAAGATGGGCTTACTTCATAATTTGGATAATAATAAAGTAATAGATAAATAGCTATAACAAGTAAGTTGTTTATAAAGAAGCTGTCACATTGTGACACCCCTTAACCTTCCCTTTGGGTATTCCATACCTGCCAGACCCTACGGTACAGTCACTTCACAGGTTTTAGATGAGGGCAACAAGTGGTCCCAGTCCGAGCCTGGATAGGTAAACTACACCATATTTGATAAATTCTGACAAACAAATTGTTTTAATTTTTATTAGAAATCGGTATTTTTCCATATCTTTTTGTATAAAATACGTATATATATATATATATATATATATATATTCAAATTAACAAAATAATCAATTTTCAAGTATACTTCACTGTATTTACAAATATCTCAGTTTAAACATGTGAATGTTGAACTTATATTTATTAAGTAAATTAATTAATAGTTGAATATCAGCATGTGTTTGACTGTGATAAACTACGAACAACAAAAGTACATGATTCAATTCACATAAATATTCCCACTTAAAACGAATCTGTTTACTGTCGCCGTTAATTATTAATATCCAAAATGAAAAACAAGATTTCTCTAAATTTATTCGTAATTAAATTGAAAATTATGCATTAATTGACAATTTGACTTCCGTCCTCAGGTCAATATAAACGGGCACAACTCAAAATTATTAAAACTGTTCTACTTGTAAGCTATTTTTCATATCAGGCTTTTTTTTTAAATGAACCAACACGTGAATGATAATTTTGACATGTAAATGAAGTAAATAAAAGTTTACAGTTTTCCGTGATTCAACGCAATGAACTTTTCGGATTGATGTGGAGATGGCGTAGCGAACAGTCATTTATTACCATTGTAGCAATAAAGATTGATAGATAGACGACGGAGATTAGGGGCAATAGCAGTTATATCCGCCTACTTCCCTTTGAACTAAATTTTTAAATTTGTGCATTTGATAAGTTGCGTAATAAATTGGTCATAACGTAATTTTATTTTTAATTTGTGCAATAACTTAAGGTTCATTCAGAGATTTATTTAAAAATTCGTACACAGATAAATTTCTTGACGTAATAAATATTAGAATGAAATCTATTATGGTTTAATAATAAGGAAGTAACTTTATAATTTTTTTTTATAGAAAAAATCCTATAAATAATTACCTTCGTTGTACTCAGAGTCTCACGACCCTTAGAACACTAAGCAACGGTTCTGATAATCGATTAATCTTAATTTTCTAGTAGAAACCATTAAGCACATGCAATTAATAATTTTATTGAATTACTAAATTAATGATTTCATGCTGGTAATGGAGAATGTAGCCAAGGAAAATTCTTTTGCTCTCGATAAATCAAGTTGGTTTTACCTCGCGAAACGCGAACACTTTCATTACATAAAAAATAAGAATTACCCGCCTAACGGCACGATCTTACCATTAGTTATAACTATATCATAAATAATAAAAATCTTATGGTATATAACAAGCTGTAATATTGGCTACTTTTTATATAGTTTTTAGTTTATGAATCAAGGATATTAATGTTCGTTTTTGTTAATATTTTTTAAAAGTTAGGTTAGAAATTTATTACGAAACTATTTGAAATCCCAACTGCGCATGCCTCGATATGTCATTACCCTAACGAAATATTCCTGTACACGATTTTTCACTAATCGTAAAATTAGTATTCGCAATTCAAATATTTTCGAAACTATTTAAACAAGCATGAGATATATCGTTTCAAACGTTCTGTTTACTCCACTTTATAGTAGTCGTAGTTCTTCGACATAGTGAGTGAGTGATGATGTCGGTCTATCAGAATTATGACCGTACAATACAAGCCATCTTCAAAGAAGCGAATAGGCATTAATAAGACGAGCGTGTTCTTAGGGCAACTGAGAGCACGGAAGTGGCCGATCTTCAGGACGACCTTTGACCTTTTGCGTGCGCTTTAGATCTTTCTCGAGCATATTGTAAAAAAACAAGTCGTCAATCCGGCAACATTTTTTCCAACAATGTAAAATACCCATGGAAATAATTTTTAATATCTGTTCAATATAATATTACAGTTATTTTAATTTTTTTCAACCGGTTATGTTCAGAATTATGTGTTTGAAAAGGTTGTACAATTTTTTGTCTAAAAGTTGATTGTAACGTATTGATGTTTATATATTCAAATTTGGCAGCAGCTACATGTTCATTTTAAAGGGATTTAAAAGGTTCCTACGAGGTTTTATTTCTCTATTGTAAAAAAAATAGGATTTCAGAAAATTTACGTTCACGACAACGTAGTAGTAGCCACTACGGTTAAACTTTGACGTTTTTGATACATCACGTGTTTGTTGAGTATAACGTCAAGTTAAATACAAAATTGTACGGAAACGTAAAAAGATATTTCGATAAAAAACACTTTAATCATTGAATTAGATCTAAAATTATTAATATAATACTCAATTCACTCGTAAATAATTTTAAGAATAGAACCGTCTGTTTATAAATTTATTCTCGTTATGTAATAAAGCAAAATGGTATTTGACAATCGGTGTTGGGTTCTCATGATGATTTGATTCGACGAGATAACTGAACTAGGCAACGGATGATTAAAATATGAACAAATAAAACGATAGTACTTAATAGACACGCCTAGACACGATTGTATCTTGAAACGATGAAGAACTTTGCACACGATTTTAACAGCGGCACCAACCATACCGTTATGGGAGTACTACTTCAATCCCCTCTTAAGAATACATTGCCAATTTCAAAATGGCTCTCCCATTATAATTTAATATTATTTATATATTAATCAATAAAATCATTATAATCGCTTGTTGATTCTAAAAATACAAGAAGAATGAAATTTGAATAAAAAAGAAGAAAACGGAAGTGACTTGTCAATATATTGTATTTATTTTACTGTCATTGTTATAAGTTTTTAAAAATAAAAATACGTTTATTGTTCTTTTGAAATTTATAAAAAAAGTTTGGAAAACTTTGATTAATTTTTATTTTTCGAGTTTCTCAAAAATATGGTCTTCTTAATTCAACGATCCCTTAAAATATCATTGGGTATTTTATGACTGTATTATCTAAATCGGCGGGGGCATTTGAATAAAATCCATGAGAAGAAAAATTGTATGTCACATGTCTCTTTTCTCAGCTCCGATACCACCTGAGTATCACCATTTATTTGCGACTATAACATAAGTATACAGGGTCGGACGATACGATTTAACATTAAGATAAGTAATTAGTGTAATTTCATATTTGTTTATGAGCTACCATTCGTAAACGGACGCTGGAAAGTATACGAATGTTGTTTATAACCTAACAAATAAGGAATACATTATTTTTTATAACTTTTTTTGAAATTCGATTTCATTTTAAGTTCATACTTACAGTCTAGTCATTCTATAACCTTTTCAATTCTTCTAAATAATATTTACTCTTCAAAATATGCGTTTACGTATTAGATAACATCCTCTTATCTCTCGCAAGTGGAAGTTTAAGGTTAGGAAACGGAAAAAAGTCACTGGTTACCAGATCTTGTGATTACGGTGGGTAGTTAACTCCTCCCCATCTTACCCCATTCGATGGGATTCAAATCTGGTGATTGGAGGCGTTTTTCGTCGGAAATTCTACGTCTAAGTCTTAGTTTTCATGCGAATAAATGAAAAACGTCTACTACGGATCTGCACTCATTGAAGTTCTCTAAACCACGGTTAACTGACCATCGATAAATTTGTCATGTCGCTGGTTTAAACAGGAAGAATATATTATCACCGCTCCGAACAAAATAAGAATAATTGAGGAATACGGAAATTATTCAAAGTTTAGTTTATAGATCCTACGTTCGCAACTAGACGGGAGAATTTATAATATAAAGCAACCTATATTTAGTTTGTTCACGAGAACGTTATTTGTTCTGATCACGTTTACGGCATCTGGCGGTGTAAACCTCAACTACTAATTTGACATCCGTTCAAAAATACAACGTCAAATATCATTAATAACGAGACATTTGTACATAGGTCGACGAAGGGTTAGGTTAGGCCACGATACTCCACGCCACCCCACGCCATGCGGTTCGGTTCGCGTGGTACATTTTAGTGTACATATCGTACCTTAATTTTTTGGTGGTTTGAGTACGTTATGGAGAGGTCTAGTAGTTGCTGCGGCTGTGGTTTTGCAAAGCAGGAGAAAAAGAAAATTTTCGGTCCACAAAATCGATATATATCGTGAAAAACACGTGTTAATCCGAGAATACGTCTCAACACGCGTCGGTTACATCTGAAAATTTCGAATCGTCCCACGCGGGACGGCGTGGCGTGCAGTGGCGTGTTGTAAGTGGGTTTCGAACTTTAACAAAGTACTTTCAGTTAGTGCGCGTGAATATGACGCAGCTTTCAGCTTCCTGGAAGATTAGGAACACTGTTAATTTAATCCTGAACCCTTTCTAACAGTTGCTTCTATTATAATTTTCATTTCTTCTTTCCAGCTCCTCCTCGATTTTCTTTTCTTGTGTCTGAGTTCTAGTTATCCTTTCTCAGGACCACAGAGAGAGTTTTGGTGATCTGTGGAAGAGTTTGGCGTAATATCTGTCAAAACGGACGCGCCTGTACGTGGATTTGTGAAAGCTCGTACAATCTGTGCCTGAATTCCCAATTCCCCTTGGGAAAACGTATAAATAAAAAATTTCCGTATAAATTTCAATGTTTCCGATCCAAAAGTGAATATGGGTGACACTTAATCGCGTTGAATACCTTCCAGTTTCTTGTTAAACAATATTTCATTCGCCCCTCGTAAAAGATTATTTTGTATTTAAGATTGCGTTGATTTCAATACTGATTATCACAGTTAGGTACAGATATTTATGTTAATTTGATATCTTAACAATAGAAGAATATAATCAACTGTCTAGAGTATGAAAAGCTTTCTAATACCGTCTTGATAAAAAAATATAGTGACTCGGTTAATGATGTAAATTCAGATAAAGTATTGAAGAGATAAAATTTATTTCGAGGTGGGAGTTTTGTTTATATAGCGTCAGATCGCCCTTTCTGCGGTTAATCGGCGAAAAAAAATTCTCGATTTGAATGTAGAAAATTATTTAGGGGTCCAAAATGGCGTCCGACAAGTTGGAATACGAGGAGGGTTCCGGAAGTACAAGTCCTTATCTAGAAACGGCGGTAACCCCCTCGGATTATTCTCTCGGCGGTTAAAGTTTTTCCAAAAATGAATAGGTGATCTCTACGAGGAGGTATCCGAAAGTAACCGGTATAGCATTACCGTGGGTGGGTGAAATTTTGTTTTTTACTCGGTAAAAACGCTGCTGAAACTGTTTTAATGTTAAAAACTGCTTACAAAGACTATGCTATGGGGAAAACGGGTTCTATCGAGTTAAAAATGTCGAAAATGTTGAAAGAATTCGAGAGCTTCTGCGCAGAGACCGTTGACAGACAATTGATCTGAAATCGGTGGAATATCTTGGAGCTCGGTTCAGCGAACAGGTGACTGGTTCTTCCACCAACGCACCTGCACACTCAGCCATCACTGTTAGCCAGTTTTTGGTTAAAAATAACATGGTTCCGATGCCCCACGCACCTTACTCGCCTGACCTGGCTCCGTGCGACTTTTTCTTGTTTCCACGCATGAAAAAAGGACGGCGATTTGAAGACACCAAGACAAGAACGAGGGAGTGGAGAGTATTTTAAAGGGGATGAGGTTTTTTTGTAAATATTTGTATTTTGAGGAGCTCGAGGGCTATCGAGCTTATTGAACATCGTTGGGGAAAGTTTTAAGATACCAAACTAGGCAGTAAGAGTGTTAACTTGGAAAAAAGAGATTTACATATAATAATTTACCAAAAATCTGGTAATAATCGACGAGAAAAGGGAATAAATTATTATACACACCCTGTTGGACTAAGTCTACAGTACACCAGAAGTAAACCTTGGAACTCGTTGTTCCCGAATCTTAAAAAACGAATGAATTCAATATTTCGGCGAGTCCATGAGTTTTTGGAGTGAAACTAGTGGATATCACTTTTGATTTTTGCTCCTCTGACCCCAATCTTCCATTAAATCATCAAAGCATTCCAATTTAGGTCGACTCCTTCCCGATACTGTTTTCAGAACCATCAATCCCACACCACCATCATAAAAAGCGATTTTTTGACGGTTCCAAGGAACTAGATGAACAGATTCCCCCCTTTCTACATTTAAATATTGACATACCATCCCCATGGCTGATTAAAACTTCGAAAATTGACACAAGTTTGAATATCTTCAACAACTTTCGTTCGCATCCAAAACCTCCAATGGACTTTGGGCTTACATAAACTCTGTATATTCAACAGGAATTCGTATCGTTGTCTCTTCATTAAATGACCCAAGTACTCTAATTTGGTACTAATTCATTGTCTCCATCATATTCGTTGTATTTTTCTCAATATCCACCTTTCAAAGGCTTCCAGTTTTTTCATTATTGCTTTGTTTGAAGTAGCTGCTTCCATGAAAACTCTACCAGAAAGGAATTGCGATGTGGATGTGTTTTTTTCAACCTCCGATCGCTCCGTGCTACGCGGGCATCCAAACGTCAGTCGGCGTTGTGTTACAACTAATATCGATGCTCCCGCAAAGTGTGACTCGTTTTCTACAGGCTGAAGGCCGAATTGCTGCAGAAATCCACCGAAGAATGAGTCGTGTGTACGGGGGAAACTTCATTAACGATGGAGGGGACCAAGGACGCAAATTTCTGGTTGGCAGAATGGCTGAAGAAAATTCGTCTACGGAATGTCCAGTAGTTTCAAGGTCTGTTCATTGGCGGCAACTTTCTTCGAGGAGGATTTTGAAAAGCTTGTCCATGGATTTGTCAAATGTCTCAATCTCCTCTTTTCTATCGTAGGTTGGAAAATAAAACCTCCCTCGTATTACCAAATCCATCGTTAATAACCAATATGGTTGATGCGAAAAAAAAATGTTAATCATCTTCCTTTCTTGTAGGTGATTTAATTTGTGAGTATTATCGAAGTAATTAATGAAATTGAAGGAAAAAAAAACTTGTACAAGAGTATTAATTATGGTATGCAATAGGGTACTAGTTATAGCCGCTTTTTGAAATATATAACGGTGTAGAAATTCAAGAAAATATCTCAAATACAGTCCGGTAATTTTGAAAAGATTATCTGACATTGAATCCGGAGAAAGTTCACATATTCAAATATGGTTTAGCTTGTTAATGATGCAATTTTGGAAAATTAATATTTGTGATGGTATTCATCAATAGGTAACTGTAGACGCCGAAAAAGAAGAGTGTACTAATTGATAACGTTCCTTATTCCTATAAGGTAAAACATGAATCGAATAGAAATAGATAATTCAATAGTGATTATTCTGTCAATTATTGGTATTATTTTCAATGGGTACAGAGATAAATTGAAGCGGCCGATTCTTAATTACGTCATGGAAAAATAAAGTACGAGGCTTGTACCAAAACCCTACTTACCAAAACGAAAAGTTTATATTCGAAGAAGCGTGTGAAATATCTACACCTAGATAAATCAAAGGACATTAAACCAAACTCTGTGGTTACGACATCATCATCGTACACATTGATTCCTTTTTTTTCTCTAACTTCCAAGGGAGATTCCTGGAAGTCTTTTCTACTTGGAAAAAATTAGCCTCACAAATGGATGTTAGTTAATTTCGATGGTTCAGTAATGAAGGTGAAGATGCTAAATATTTAGTAGAATCTACCTCAAAGATCTGGCTCCGGAATATCTCCATTGGTAAATATCCTTTGGAGGAAGATTTAAAACACTGAAACTTTGGTTTGTTCTTAAAATACAAGATGTTGGAGGTATAAAAAACGTTCAAAGGATCCACCTGAAAGCACAACACAAAGATATGGCTTCGGAATATCACCATTAGTAAATATCCTTTGGAGGAAGATTTAAAACACTGAAACTTTGGTTTGTTCTTAAAATACAAGATGTTGGAGGTAGAAAAAACGTTCAAAGGATCCACCTCAAAGCACAACACAAAGATCTGGCTCCGGAATATCGCCATTAGTAAATATCCTTTGGAGGAAGATTTAAAACACTGAAACTTTGGTTTGTTCTTAAAATACAAGGTGTTGGAGGTGTAAAAAACGTTCAAAGGATCCACCTCAAAGCACAACACAAAGATCTGGCTCCGGAATATCGCCATTAGTAAATATCCTTTGGAGGAAGATTTAAAACACTGAAACTTTGGTTTGTTCTTAAAATACAAGGTGTTGGAGGTAGAAAAAACGTTCAAAGGATCCACTTGAAAGCACAACACAAAGATCTGGCTCCGGAATATCGCCATTAGTAAATATCCTTTGGAGGAAGATTTAAAGCACTGGAACTTTGGTTTGTTCTTAAAATACAAGGTGTTGGAGGTAGAAAAAACGTTCAAAGGATCCACTTGAAAGCACAACACAAAGATCTGGCTCCGGAATATCGCCATT